>NW_025408549.1:2400000-3685778 GCF_019321695.1 Diaporthe batatas
ATCAACTCCTGTCGCCCCAGAGTCTGCCCCTGCTGACAAGGTCGCTGAACAACAGTTGCTGGCCACCCATCTGAAGGAGGCCGACCCGGCCATGTATGAGATCATAGAAAATGCAAGTACCAGCAGAGAGGTCGTCGTCGAGAGGGCCAGCAAGGCCAGGCACGGATCAGGAGGCTAACCATGCCCGCGACAACAGGAGAAGAAGAGACAAAAGCACTTTATCAACCTCATTCCCTCCGAGAACTTCACATCTCAGGCCGTCTTGGATGCCTTAGGCAGTCCTATGCAGAGTACGAAACGCCCGTGCTGCGTTTTAGCCAGGCGAGAGAGATGTATGGCTGACATGCGTGCGTTGCAGACAAGTACTCCGAAGGTTACCCGGGAGCGAGATACTATGGCGGCAACGAGTTCATCGACCAGTCCGAGAGACTATGCCAACAGCGAGCACTCGAGACCTTTGGTCTGGACCCGAACCAATGGGGAGTTAACGTACAATGTCCGTTATCAGCCGTGCAAACCGAGCTCCCCTTGCCTTGTTCAACCGAAGTACTGACCGTCTCGTGAAGCCCTATCCGGCGCGCCTGCCAATCTCTATGTCTATTCAGCCCTCATGGATACTCACGACCGCCTCATGGGCCTCGATCTCCCCCACGGCGGCCACCTCTCGCATGGCTACCAAACACCTACCAAGAAGATCTCCATGATCTCCAAGTACTTCGAAACACTACCCTACCGCCTCGATGAGTCAACGGGCTACATCAACTATGCGCAAATGGAAGAGCTGGCGATGCTCTACCGCCCCAAGATCCTCATCGCGGGCACGAGCGCCTACAGCCGCCTGATCGACTATGCGCGCATGAGGGAGATAGCCGACAAGAGCAACGCCTACCTCCTCGCCGATATGGCCCACATCTCCGGCCTCGTCGCCGCAAAGGTGCTCCCCAGCCCCTTCTCCTTCGCCGACATCGTCACCACCACCACCCACAAGTCCCTCCGCGGCCCTCGCGGCGCCATGATCTTCTACCGCAAGGGCGTCCGCCGGCAGAACCCAAAGACAAAGGAGGACGAGATGTACAACCTCGAGGGGCCCATCAACTCGTCGGTCTTCCCAGGCCACCAGGGCGGGCCCCACAACCACACCATCGCCGCGCTGTCGGTCGCCCTCAAGCAGGCGCAGTCGCCCGAGTTCCGCGGGTACCAGGAGCAGGTCCTGGCCAACTCCAAGGCCCTCGCCAAGAGGCTGGGCGGCGACAAGAGCAAGGGCGGCCTGGGCTACACGCTCGTGAGCGGCGGCACCGACAACCACCTGGTCCTGGTCGACCTCAAGCCCCAGGGCATCGACGGCGGCCGCGTGGAGCGCGTGCTGGAGCTCGTGGGCGTCGCCGCCAACAAGAACACCGTCCCCGGCGACAAGTCCGCGCTGTCGCCCGGCGGCCTGCGCATGGGCACGCCCGCCATGACGACGAGGGGCTTCAGCGAGGACGACTTCTCGCGCGTCGCCGACATTGTCGACCGCGCCGTCACCATCGCCAGCCGCGTCAACAAGGCGGCCCGCAAGAACGCCGAGGAGAAGGGCATCAAGCTGCCCGGCAGGGTCAAGGTCTTCCAGGACTACCTGGGCGACGGCGAGGACGAGCCCGAGATCGTCCAGCTCAAGAGCGAGGTCGCCGCCTGGGTCGGCACGTACCCTCTCCCTTGGGACGCGAGGTCGTGAGCTGTTTTGAGTATGTGAATGAGGTGTGGTTGGTACCGGATGGTGCGCGAGCGCAACAGTGAGAGCTCGGCGAAAGGCAGCTGTGAGGAATGGGCGGAGGTGTTGGTGGTAGGGATGGTGTAGTAGTTCAACCTCTTGACGCTAGGAAAGGAAGGAACAGGGAGGGAATTCTTCAACGGTCACTCTCACGATAGAGCGTTCCGGGGCGTTTGTGAGCGGAGACGAGATGAGCCGTCTTCGTGTAATCATAAGGCATCACTTTTTTTCACCAAGCATCGGCATAAAATACAGCTCTGGCAACGCATGTATGTATTGGATCAAATGCTAGCACTAGACAACTTGTGCTATATGCCCAAGGGAGTGTCACACTATCTCTCTAACCAGCGCTATGCTCGCGGTAATTCCAACTCTCAACTCCCCGAGATCCCTCCTTTCCTATATACCCTTGAATAGCTGTGTGCAGTATCCAACACATGGTCCTACTAAGTGTTCACTTTTCCTCTTCTTTTTCCTTGGACCCAGAATTTTCTGTACCCGCCTTTTCTTTTTCTTTTCCTTTCACGTCTTCGTCGTTCGGCCTGTGCTCACGTATTGCTGGCTCCTTGTCCAGCTGGCTCTTGTCCGAAGCAGGGATCGAGCCAGGCGCGGAGAGCCAGGCGACATCCAAGCCAAAGACCTTGACAACGCTCTTGCGCCCCGCGAAGTCGACCCAGTACTTCTCGAGGGCTGTGTATCGCGCGCGCTGGGTCCAGGACTGCTCGAACCGGGGGTCCGCCGCCCTCCACGTCTCGGTGATGTCGTACAGGACGGGCCACAAGGCGTAGTCGGCTATGGTGGGCTGCGGCGGCTGGCCGTCGCTGTTGCCCGCGAAGAACATGTCGCCGTGCTCGTCGCCGGCACCGTCACCCCATAGCGGGAAGAGGTTCTCGGCCATCCAGTCGTTGAACTGGACGTAGTTGGCCCTCGCGAAATCCGAGATCAGGCTGACCTTCTCCTCGTTGGGAATATCGGGGGCGAGGGCACCCCCCATCTTGAGGGCTGTCCACTTCTGGCCCAGGGCGATCGCGGCTTGGAAGCGAGTAAATATCCTAGCCATGTAGGCCTCGTTGCCCTTTTTCTTGGGGTACCGCGCGTCGAGGTAGAGCATGATGGCCACGTCGCCAGTGATGGTCGTCCGGTCAGAATCGTCCAGGACAAACTTCACCGGCACAACATCTGTTGCATCACCATGACGGGACTTGTTCCGTTTTCCGGTACCGATAGAGCCATGCGCATAGTTAACCCCTAGCTCGGCTAGCATGATCTTGACGCGTCCATCCACCATCGTGTCGCCGCAGCCAAAGTATCGTGGTGCCGCCTTCATGTGCAGGACGTCAAATCCGGCGCCATAAGTTTCCTTCCAATTGAACTCGCTGGAGTGGTTCTCCTTTCCAAAAGCTTTCAGCATGGTAACAGCTTCTGGTGTCTGCCCATTGACGACCGGTCTGGCTCCATCCCTGGTTTTTGACACGGCACCTTGGCCCCAGATGACCGGTTCATCGACATCTTCCGTAGGAGACAGAAATGTACCGATGTGGCGGAAGGTCAGGCTAATGCGATATCCGCCAAAAGCAAGTTCGGCGTCGGTCTTCTGTGAGGTGGGCCGCTTGTCGGGTCGGATGCCATGCAGCCACTTGCTGTTTGTGGCAAGACCCATTCGGATAAGCGAGTTGTGTGGCATACGGCAGCGGACGGTCTGTCGTTTGGATGGCGACGGCTCTTCTCCGATAGCAGGTGCCACCGCTTCGTCGGTTGCCGCAGGTGGCGGAGATCTCTCCTTGTCTTCTTTAGCAGGAGGTTCCTTCTCGGTCGAAGCATCTCGCTTCTTCCTGAAGACCATGGTCCTCTCTGAGCCCAAGCTCACATTCGCTATGTAAGAGCCGGGAGCGACATCCAGGGTCTTGTCACTATGCTCACTGATATAATCGTTCCCGTTTCGATAGCATTGAATCAACACGTGGTTGACCTTGTGGCCTACTTTGGCCTCAACCTGCGTCCGAATGGCTTCAACGGCTGGTGTGAACGGTACACAAAGTGGTGTCTCGTCGCTAGGGTGTCGGTAGATGGGCTGCGTGCCATCTTCCAGTATTTCGCCCTGCACGGCGACGAAACGTGGCACCTCACCACCTTGATGCATCATCTTCTGGAAGTAAACTTCAGAGCACAGTCGCTCGAAGAGGCCGGGGGTGAGCGAGTCTGGGAGGAACGAGTGAATCATGGACGTATCGCCTTCGCAAAGCTTCTCGGCCTCGTTGGATGCATCGGTACTTGGCACCGAGCCAGTGGAACTGTCTGCTGGATCCTCTGGAACCTTGGACTCTTTGTTGGTGCCAGCAGGATAAGGGCCCGTCCTTTGGTTAACAGGCGTCTCGGCCGTCAGTAGTCCTTCAGAGGGGACGAAATCTGCCTTGTCCATGTTGACGGGTTTCGTTTTTACCGGCACGGTTTCTGATGCTTTGGAAGCCAAGAACTGTTTCATGGCTTGTTCTGCGCTGGCAATGGGATTCTTGCTGGTTTTTAAGCTGGGTTCGTCTTGGGAGCCTTTTTCAGCCTTTACCTTGTCGCTTTGTGACTCATGCTGAGGTCCTCCCATTGTTGACTTTGTCTGACCAGGTAGAGGCCCCTTGTCCCTTGCTTGCGCATTTGCGCGTGGCGTCAAGATCCTTCGCTCAGCCTTCGGATCTGTCTTCTTCACCACGGGCTGTACCGCCTGCTTGGCCTGGGGCTTGCCTGGCTCAGGCTCAGGTGTCTCATTTGCGGTGAGAGGCTCGACGACACCTGCTGTGATTGTTTTATGGGTAGGGGAATTGGAGGAATCTGTGGTCTCGGCGTTTAGTCTCAGCCTTTCCATCTCAGGAGAAAGATCTGGCGACAGCGACAGTGGCAGGGTAGCAGGAGCGGCAGCAGCATCTTCTGGCTTGCCCTTTTCTCCAGTGCTTTCAGGGGCATTGGTTCGCGTTAGGGATTCTAAGCTTTTGGGACGTACGGTTATGCCCTTGCTGGGACCGAGCCTGTTCCCTGCCATCGCCGCCGCGATCAGTTCTGGTGGAATGTTAGCTGGACCGCCTGGCATTGGCACGCTCGCCCTTGCCCGCTGATTCGGATCCGACTTTGACTGCGGTCTCGGTCGTAGGGTAGGCACGATTTCGGCGACTGTTGCGAACTCGCAACCGGTCATCTCGGCCAGTTTTCTCGTCGCGTTCAAATGTCTTGCCTCGCTACGGTAAGCACAGCAGTCCTCCACGATGGTGATATCAAATCCATAGCTACTCGCCGCCAGTGCCGTCGCATAGACACTGACATTAGACAAGGCCCCGCAGATGTAGAGTTCGGTCGCGAAATGCCTCCTGAGAAGTTGCAGAAGCTGTCCAGACTGGAAGGCCGAGTAATATGTCTTGGTCATGGCATAATCCCTCGGGCCCTTAGCTGCTGCCAGTTCAGGGAAAAGCTCCGCGCCCTTGGTGCCTTTCCGGACACACTGCGGTTTTGCCTGAGCGCTCTGCCCGTTCACTTCGCTAAGAAAGGCCTCCGGGTCGGCTTCCGGGGTCGCAGCGGGCCCCGGCGATAGGCGGGAGGCTCGGGCTCGGGCAGCCGCAGCCGCCGCGGAGCCTCCTGGTCTGTTTGGCAGCTGAGGGTGGTCGGCGGCCATCATCTGCTGCTCGCCAACCGCGCGGCTGGTGTCAAACTGGCTGCGGACCCAAACCACCTCACCATAGCCGGAGTTCCGAACGGCGTCGGCCAGCCTGAGGACATTGGCAATCATGCCATCCGGTTGGCTGACAGGCAGTGCGCCATCATCAGCCAAGAAATCGTTCTGAAAGTCGATGGCTATCAGTGCCTTCTTGGTAGGCACGTCCGGAAAGTCGGCGGGATTGATGGGAAGGAGAGACATGACGATGCAACAAAAGGCGACATGGGTATTCTTGCACACAAGAACACAAAGACGAGAAGATACCGGGTGTTTTTAAGAGCTGCGTTTGGTCAGCATAATGGCCCATTGTTTTGTGCGACCCGATGGGGGCCACTTGGACTCTCGAACATGCCTCAAGCAAGTCGCGACAAGATGCCATACGACCTGGGCTGGTCTGTGCCGCGCTTCGAAATGCCGTGCAAAAATACGAGGTTGGTCAGGAGATAATGCAAGTGCAAGAGGAAGACAGAAGTCAGAGAGGTAGGCCAGCAAGTAATAGTGTAAACGGCCGGTGGCCGGCCCGCACACAAGCCTGGGCCGGAAAGAGATGGTCGGAAATGATGGGCCGGAAGTGGGCGTGATATCCAAGCGTCGGCGCCACTAGCCAGGCATGCAGTAATACTGTATGTAAGTAGGAATATGCAGGGTACAGTGAGAGAGGTTATGCGTGGTGGGGGGTCAAGGAGGGCCCGGGACAGGGCAATGGCAGTTGCTGATGCTGGTGGTGGTGCTCGTGCTGGTGGTGAATTTGACCGACGGCAATATTCTTGGGGAGGTGATCGACATCAGCCAGCCAGCCAGCAGGCAGCAGAACGGCGGGCGTCGTGGATGAGACTCGGGGCGACAGAGGTTGGTGCAGCAGGAAGGTTTGGCGATCACGAAACGGCATGGGGGACAGGGTCAATGCCGATGGATGGAATATTGAAATGCTTGCCCGAGTCGAGGTGAGGTGAGGTGAAGTGAAGTGAAGCGAAGGGCTCTCTGATGGGGTCGACTTGACTTGACTTGACTCGACTCGCGCCGTACCGTAACGTACCGTACCGCACCCGCAGACTACCGTGGCGGACCGTGGCGTGTACGGAGTACGCACGAGAAAAGTCGTGAGACACAAGTGTCGCACAGGTTTGGTGCGCACGCAATTCCAGCACAAGCAGGTCAGCAGATCTGTACCTCGAAGCTGCGGGCCAGGGTGCTGCTGTGGCACAAAAAATGCAGAATGTGACGGACGATGCTGGGGCTGGAATTGGAGGTCGAGAAAAGGGCCGGTCCTGGTCTCTTTCGTTTGCCTGTGTGTGTACGGACGGAGCATGTACGGAGCATGTATGTGTGTGTGTTCACGAGCAAGGGCAGGGGTCGGTTGGCCCCCTGCCTCTTCCTGCTGCTGCTTCCTTCCTGCATCGACCTCACCTGCCCGCCCTGCCTGCTGCCCTGCTGTGGCAGCCGAGGGGTAAAAGGGCGGCCAGAAGTGGCAGAGTGCCTGATGAGTGGGAGGAAGGAGAGGGACTGGAGGGAGCAGACCCGCCCCTCGTCAACCAACATGCATGACAGTACATGTACATATGCATCTACTTCCGATAGATCTGCCAGTGCCAGCCAACAGCAGACGGCCAAGAGCAAGCAGCTTGCAAGAGTGTGTGAGCAGGTTCGGTGGCAGACTCGGTCGAGTATTGATAATGGTGTCTTGTCTTGGACTTGTCTTGTCAAATATGCTGCCGATCTGGTCTATGTCTGTTCTCATTGTACACTGATGGCCATGTCACCTCCACTCTGTGACGGACGGTCCCCTCGCTTTGCCCATCTTCATCTCCATCTCCACCTCCACGCCCGTGTGCAGGTGCAGGTGCAGGTGCATGTGCATCTAATAAGTATCCTCCAGCACTGCACCTTGACTTGAGTTGGGCTTGAGATGAGAACCACCATGCAAAGAACCATGGCACGACATGGCATCATTGCACAAGCTCGACCCCCACCGCCCACGCCCCCCCACAGATGCTCGTCGTCGTCACTTGTGGGACAAGACTCGTATACGCCCCCATCCACATCCCCATCCCCATACACAATACACGTATTACACATACACATACACACACACACAGTATGTACACAACATACACATATACGTCGAATATACTCGGTATTATTCGGTGTCCTCACAGGGTCGCAGCCGACAGGTCACAGCCAGCCCAACGGTCTAGACCCTCGTGGACCGTTGACGAGAAGAGACGAGCCCTGGCCCCGGATGCCCGAGGCAAAAGAAACATGCTGTGGTAGCGTCGTCCCGCCCAGGACCTAGGGGGCTAGGACTGAGAGGCGAGGACTGATGAGGGCCTGAGGACCCTTGATGTCCCTTGTCCTAATAAACTTCGGCAGCCACGCAGACGCCTTGTCAAAATTAACGTGCTCATAAGGTTGGCCGAAGCCGCAAAAGAAGGTTTTGCCGGGGCAGGGGTTCTTGTGGTGTGGTGGGGTTCCTGTGATGATGAGCCTTCGATCGTTTTTCGATATCACTCTCTAGTCTCGTCTTGGGCCCGGGAGAGAGACAAAAAAAGAGGGTGCTTACTATTCATCCGCGCTCACAGAGCTCGACAGACAGCCCTTCATGCGTCCTGGGTTGAATGCATTGCTGAGCGGCCGCCCTTGTGAGACTCCATCTTGCTCCTCGTTCGCCCTCGCTCGAACCAACGGCGTTGGACAGCGCAAGCCCCAAAGGACCTTGCATAGCCGCCCTATTTTATGCTGCTGGCCACCAATTGCGACGAGCAATCGAGGGTTCTGCCGTGCCACCCCCCTCCTCCCCCCTCCCCACCGCTCAATGCTGCAACCCTGCACACCACCATGCGGCAGCATTCTCTCATGCAAATGAAGCCCTACCGGTTACAGTGCCGCCCTCTGGACAAGCATTCCTGGCCCTCCCCCAGATCCCTCAGGTGGCCTCAGGTGGCCTCAGGTGGCCCTCCGACGCCTTGCAGCCTCCGAGTGCTTTCCTTCCCTCCTGAGCCTGCCAGCCTGCCAGCGTTGCAGCCGAGAGCCCGGCACCACAAGTCAGATGATGCCAATTGCCGATGCCACCGTGTTCACCAGTGGTCACGCCCTCCCCCAGCCCGAGCTAGGAGGAGCTCCTCGAACGCTGGGTCTGAGCTCCTCACCGCAGCAGAGCCCCGACCTGGTGTGGGCTGCGTGGTAGGCGGCCGGCCTCCAAACACTCGAGCAGATCTGATGGCCAAGCATGCTTGTCGGTGTCGCATGCCAACTGACTCGAGCAGCCCTTCGGAAAGCAACCGATGCACTCCAAGGAACTCTCCGGCCGGATTGCCAACCCCACAGCAACTGCTTCCGCTTTCCGTCACGGGAAACCCACAACGACCGGCCGTGCCGTGCTGTTGCTGCCCTGCTCTGCCACCTCTGCTCGGGCCCAAGACCTGTCATCGTGTTGGGATACGGCGCACAGACTTTCTGTCTTCTACGAGGCGCCCCTGTCATGCGCGCCGGCCACAATTCTTCCTCCATCCCCCTCTCGAGCTGCGTGCTGTCGCAATCCTTCGACTGTACAAGGTTGAGAGCGAGAGCCGCCTCCCCTGAGTCCCGACGGGTGATGGCTGCCAGAAATCGAGATCCCGGCTGTCACCACGTGTATCAACCACACACACCGTGTGTGTACCCCAAATAACCACCAGAGGTACGCACCACGACCACCGACGCCTGCCCTCATTCCACAGTCAGGATCTCAACCCCTGACTGCCGTGTAAGTGGGCCCCGTAGCGCCCGCCGCAGCCTTACGCCCATCAGGCAGGCCGCAGGACCATCAAACGACAAAGATGTGCGACCCAACTCCTTCGATGCTACCATCCATCCCCCTTTGACACTTGTTGACTACCGCCTACGGGAGCGGGGAAAATGTCCGAGGATCTTGCCTTGGTCTCTGCACAAATGCCAGATGTCGCCAGATCCTAGCCAGGACCCATTGTCAATACCGTAAGAGCTGACAAAACGCTGTGTCGTCGTCCACTGCGTCACAAATTCCCGGCACTGGACCCCGGCAGTGGTGAGATGGGTACCCATATCCGGTAGTCTTTTTTGCCAAGCATCCAGTAGTTGAGAGATGACGAGAACATCTCTCTTCACCTGATCCTGGACCGAACCAAATAGACGCAGGCAAATATCTCTCGCGTTCCCCGTCGCCACCGCGTTCAGGATTGTTTCATACACGAATCGAGGCCAATGTGACCGTACCTGACGTGAAAACCCTGGGAACGACATTGCGCTCAAGTGCTCTGAAGCTGACAATGGACATGAACGCCCGTCCAGGATGGCTTTTGTAAAAATCTATACCTAGGTATCTTGCCTTCTAAATCCAATATGCCGCGTCCTATGCGGTAACTATAGCTAACCGGCGGCCGGAAAACTGATATCTGACAAACGGCCCCTCCGGAAACACATCTCAACCATGATTCCCATCTCGCCCATCGCCGCCCCCCCCCCCGAACCAACTTCATGAGCCGACCACAGCAAATCACATGTTTTACTGTCCATATATCATCAATGCGCCTGCCAGGGTTTCGTGCCGGTGAGTCAAAACACACCTTGACCGGACGCCTCAACCATGGTAGAACACACAAGATCATCGGCGAGGACGGCACCATCTCGCACCCACCGGGAGTAGCTTTGACCTTCGGGCCCGCGCGGGCAGAGCGGGCAGCCGTTCGGGGTGAGGGGGACGTCCCCTCGACGCGGCAGGAGGACGAATGGCCCACAGACGGGCCCTCCTCAAGCTTGCACACTTGCTACACAGCCGAAAGTAAAGGCATACCCTGGGCTTTCCTCCTCGCCCCGTGATGCGCCCGTCCGTCCCATCATGCCCTTCCATCCGGCCTTCTTCGCCTTGTTCAAGCTTCCAAGCTCTTTTGGCTCCGATGGGCCACACCCCTGAGCTCCCGCGCCCGCAGGGGGGTGACGCCTTGTCACCCGTCTCTTCGCTGATGGTGTAGTATCCAACCGTTGGTCGCCGCTACCATGGCAACATGGGGCATCCCCACCTCTCACTCTCCCTCTGCATCACTTCCATATGCGCCCTGACTGTCGCGGCGAGGCTTGAACCAGCTCCCAGCGGTCCCGTTGACGTCGCCGCGCGCCCCCATGTGCTCATCGTGCTCCTGCCGGCTTGTCGATACCAAACTTCTCACACTCGCGTGTGGGAAGACTAGGACTGGTCCTGCCCAGGTGGTCCTGGGTCCTAGACAGGTCCAGAACGGCCTAGAAGCCGCCCACAACTCCACCTGCCCGGGATGTCTGGTATCGCGGGAGCTGCATTGAATCAGAGATTCCTCGCCGGCGGCCGAGATTGGCGGGCGGGCCGCCGCGGCCGCGTGCTGTGTGCTGTGTGTTGACGGGCATGGATGTCCGTTGCGGGACAGGACTTGGCCTCCAGAATGCTGAACCTGACGCATATTTAAGTTAGGTACCAACACCTCAGCCATGTGGTTGGGACGCGGTGTGGGTGCGGTGTGTGTGGCGGACTTTCTTCCCAGTACGGTAAGTTCACCGTCTCGAGGAGCAACAGGAGGCCATAATCAGATCATCAAAGCCCTCTTAGACCTTTGACCATGGCGTCGTACTCGTATGTTGCACCTGTCCGTCCACATCTCTGTGTGTAGCCCAGTCGTAGTCCTACTCAGTGCTACTTGATGTACTCTGTGGCTGCTCTTGTGTATTGGACCGGGAATGGGATGCATGTGGGGCTCATCGGTGGGAGACAGTAAGGATTAAGGGCGTTACGGTTGCAAGCTCCAAACACCTTTGCTGCATGTCTACTAAAAAGCCGCATTATTATCTAGAAGGGCACCTAAGTGGTGCTCAATATGGCAAACCCTTTGAACACCGCCTCTGGTACAATTTCTCTTGGCAACGCAATTGATTTCAGGAGAGTATTCTAAGTTAAGCCCCAATAATAGCTACAGGAGCGCCCATAATGGGGCTTAGGATTCTTGGATAATGTAGCTGTGCCAATGTGACAACGAATACCTGTGGGGGCAGATAGGTGCCTGAATCACTAAGAAAAAAACAGTGAATGGAGCGTATTCATGTAGAGCTTCATGAGCAAAGACCTTTAGAAGTTCACAATCAATGCTGCCCAGGTGAGCTTTGGGACGTGGATACTACCCTGCCAGGATCGGGAAAGCTGGCCATTACCTTGGTTGCCTCATAGATAACGAGTGTAGCACTGCCTCACCGCTGCTGTGTAGACTCGAACCTCAAGCGTCTGGAGTTGCTTCCCAAGCCTGTTGGTTCCTTCAGGCCCTTGAAAACTCTGCTGTACTGCTATTATGAAATCTTATCATTATAAAGCAAGTCCTACTGCTAGACTCTAAGATGAGATTCAGCACATCGGTTCCAGCCTGTCTCGCTTTTTGTTGGCAAAGACCTGGAGCCTGGGGTTCTAGAGTTTTCTGGGGTCCTGTCTTGCAGACAGACAACCTTGGAAGTCTAGCATCTTGGCTTGGCCCAAGGGGAAACTCTAGTCAGGTTCGAGCTCAACGTATCTCACTTGCTTCTCTGAAGGTGTCATGAAACTTGCTCGGTGGCGATTACAAGTGTGCGCCTCATGAGATTATTTGCACAGCCCCTAACCTCTTGTAACTGGTGGCAGCAGTTAAGGATTCCTGTTGTCACATCAGCTGCAACGATGATTCATCGAGAGATGCTTGTCCCGGAAATCAAACTTTTTAAATTCAGCCGAGCCTGATAGGCCCTTTTAAGATAGTGGTCGAATCTGTGCAAGGTGAGATGGTGACGTGTACCTAGGTAACTAGCACTTGAGACGTACAATAGCAACTTCGGCCGATTTCTGAACCAAGAGGTTGCCAACATGATTACTGCAAGCCATGGGCGGTGAGACAAGTCTCTGTCCAGGACTTGAGATTGTTCGTGACCACGAGTCCTCGAAACCTCTGCAACCTTGTAGTGTTTCAACCTGCTCCCACCAATCATGCTTTGAACTCCAGGGTGAACAGACCTATCATTGCGTCTGCCGAACCCGGAAACCATGTTTTGACACCGAATATGGGAAGGAAAGCGAGATATCTCGTACCCGGCATGGGGCTTGCTGCCTCCTGTGATGGGCAACAGAGACTTCTCCTGCTGAAGTCCCCAACGTGGTACTTGCGCCTCAGTAACCCGAATCCTTTGAGCATGTGTGGCAACAATAAAGTGAATAGCTTCTCATCAGCCTACTTGGATGCTCAGTGAAGCAGCTGTGTTGATCACAGCAGCGGCAACTTCTATATGTGTTCGAGCGAGTCCCGTTCCGAAGCATGGCCCCTTATATTATATCGGTATCAAGAATGTGTGCCCAGGTGATGCCATCTTCGGGAGGACACCGATGCATGCTTCGAGGCGACGCTGAATTCCGAAGTCGTATTCGGAAAAAGAACTTGTCGGAAAATACGACCCCTTGCAAGTAGGGTCTCATGGCCGTTGCTTGTTTATCCTTCCCCGGTCGAACCCGACGGCATATTGTGATAAGATAGCTTTCCAATCTACCTCCATCCCAGAGGTCCAACGTGGACTACCGTCGATGGCCCTCTCTACCAATTGGCCGCCAACGGAGTGTCAAGTGTGGATGGGCGGACGTCTTGATCTTTCCCAGGCCAAGAGTATTTATGTACCTGTTAATAGTTGATAGCGGGTTTTGTATTGTAGTTCGAATTTGGAGGAAGCTCTCGGACAATCAAGGAGAGGCGGCTGAAATCAGGTTCTCGGTGCTTTAGGACGCCAGCAAGGTAAATACTTGTTCGTATGTATGTGGTTTGTTTGTCGTGTTGTATTTTTGTGCATTCTATTTTCTAAATGCATTGCTTTGACATGGTGATGCTCGTCGCATTAAACAACCATTGCTATCTGTCCGTAATCTATCTTTATCTTCTATTGGTTGCTCTATTTCTTGCTTCCTCTCTGCCAGTGGTTTCTATTCTATAACTCGTTCTCTAGCCCAGAGGGCCGCTTCTAAACGCATCGGGAAGAATAACGAGGAGACAAGGAGACAAAATTTCACGCATTACCGACAAGGAAGTGGCTCAGTTAGGGAGCCTAGGTGAGGCTTTGCCCCCATGAATCCGTGGTATCTCGACAAGCAGCTGTTTGAACGAAGGTCGAGCAGGCACAGTCTCTGCGGAGCACCGTTGATGCAGATGCTGCAGCCTCGCTACCACCGCGCGCTGCTCGTCTGTGGCGACAGTGACGAGACCCAGCAGGTCCTCGACGAGGTGGGCGAAGGCCAGGACCTCCAGCTTCTCCACGACGGGCGGGACCTTGCCGCCATGGACTGTTGCCGCACCGAAGTCACCCAGGAGGGCGTGGCCGTCCTCGCTGGTGAGGATGTTGTGCGCATACAGGTCCCCATGTGAGATTTTCTTGTAATGCAAGTGAGCGGCAGCGGCAGCGATGTCCTGCAGGATTCTCAGAGCATTGTCTAGTGATACTGTCAAGTTCGAAGGGTAGGTGTCCCTCGTGCACGTCAGAAGCGATGGAGGCTGACCCAGGGTCTGATAGTAAGGGGGAATAAGCTGCATCACCAGGCCACCTTTGAAGGCGCCGTTCGCCTCGTCTGGATGACCGTGGATCCGCCCGAGGACGTCGATGATGTTCTGGTGCTGCCCAGCCGCCATGTACGCTGCCATCTCATCCTCGGGCGTGCCATCGCTGGTAAGCGCGCCCCTGAAGAGTTTGATGGCTACCTCCTCTGTGGTGCTTGGATCGATGCGCCATAGCCCTTTCGAGATGATGCCAGACGCTCCTTCACCCAGTGTGTGCTGGACCTCCAATTCCGACCAGCTCACGTGCGCGAGTCCTAGCTGGTTGTCGTCGGAGAGGGCGATGTCCTCAGACGCGGAACAGGGGTTGCCAGCAAAGCTGAGAAAGGCCAGCTCAGGCATGCTGAATAGCCAGTCTGGGAGGGTCCGTATGTTGTTGGAACTTAGGCGTAGCAGACCGAGCTTCCTGCAATGTTGCAGCTCGTCAGGTAGTGTCTGCAGGCGGTTGCCTGCAAGCATGCACTTTTGCAGCCTGTCACACTTGCCTATGCTTCTCGGGAGTGACGAGAGCTTGTTGTCTGTCAGGATCAACCACCTCAGCCGGGGAGGGAGGGCATCCTCGGGTATCGAAGTCATGCTGTTGCCCCGGAAGGCAACCATCTCGAGCTGTGGACATGACGCCAGGGCCGGAGGGAATGTAGAAAAGGCACATTGGGAAAAGAAGGCAATTTTCAGATTGGGTAGGCTGCGGCCGAATTCCGCGGGCAACGAGGAAAGCCCCGTGCCTGAGAGATCGAGCTGCTCAAGGGCTGACCCCAATTCGAATATCTCGGTGGGAAATGTTGGCAAGGGACATGTCAGCTTGAGCTTCGTTAATGCTGCGTCCTTGTAGCCTCCACTCTGGAGTACCTCGAGATCGTGCATATTGATCGGTTTTGGGGGGAGGGGACAAAGGAGTAGGATGGATCTATACAATCTATGCAGTCAACGTCGAGGGAATTCCGGGGATTGTCAAAAGTGGACAGGGCCAACGTGTACTTATTCAGGTACGCGCAAGTAGTGTATATCCTATTTTCAGATCAGCGGGCGGGCCCCCTATTTCCATAATAAGCCAGCCAGTCATCCTGACACGTGCGAGACCGTTATCTTAGGCGGCTCCCTTGCAAGCCTGAGCAAGACACTTGTCTTATCATGGGCCAAGATCTAGATTCCTGCACAGATGCCTGCACAGTTGTCTGTGATGAAAGATCCCGGTCGGTCTTAGAAACTCGCCAGGGCCGATGCACAGATGGATGACATACTAGGTGAAGCCGAGCATGGAAGAAGAGGTTGATGCCCCTTCCTCCACAATGGGAACCTGAGCCTCAAAATAATACTCTGCAGTTCCAAGCTGCAGCTTATTAGGCGCTAGAACGGGTACCAAGCACCAATAATCCCTGTAAATCTGGGCTGGAGCCCCACACATCTCGCAGCGGTTGAGCTCGGGCCACACTGCATCTGCCCAAGCTTCCCTGCTTCGCAGCACCCGCGGCTCTTGTACACCAACTTCACGCGACGTCGAGCCCACCTCGTACCCGGCGCATCTGCAAGTCCTCGTTTCGCCGCTGCCACAGGCGCCATAATCTGCCGCGCCCTCTCGGCCATCCAAGAAACAGTCAAGCTCGCGAGGACAGCAATAGACCGCTGGCGCCTGTCAAAATGAGTTCCCACTCGCCAGAGAAGCGAGCGTCACCAGCCATCGACGACACCCGAGGCCCAGCAAAGCGACAGCGCACGCAATCGTCGAGTACCGTCCAGTCTTCCGAATCCCCCATCGCCGCTGTATCGGCCACTCGAGTCCATGGCCCGCCAAACTTCAACGAGCAGCACAGGACCGAGCTGCGGCGCGCCATCACCCTGGCGCTTGGCCACGTCGGCTTCGACTCCGCATCCCCGGAGGCCCTCGAGAGCTTCACACACATGACGGAGACATGTCAGTTTGCGCAACTTTCGCGCCGACACGTGACCGTCACAGCGCGCTGACGACTCATACATAGATCTTTCTTCTCTCGTCGAGGACGTCAAGTTGATCGCAAACAGTGCTCGCCGATCCCAAGCCATCCCCACCGATTTTGACCAGTCGGTGAAGCGTTTCAATATTGACCTGACCCATCTAAAACCTCATCGGAGGCCACCAATACCGCAAGAAAGGATCAAGGCGACATATACAACGGAAATGTTCCTGGACGGCGAGACGATGGACCTGCCAACCCTGGACGAGAGGCTCAGTGGCAAGGACGACAAGGACGCAAAGGCCTACATACCAAAGTCGTTCCCCGACTTCCCCAGCATACACACCTACAAGTCAACACCAACCGATGTCGAGTCCGTGACGGTCCCTAGCCACGACGCAGACCCCGAAGGCACAGCTAAGCGCGGGACCCCCGACTGGCGAGGCGACCCTAAGAAGATCCGCGAGGCAGCAGCTCTGCAGGCTAAGCAGGCTGAGGAGGCTCTGAGGCGACTCGTCAGAGCTAGTAAACAAGCGAGCCTCAAGGATATGCGGAGCACCGCTGAGAAGAACCCAGTTTCCAGGGAGCGCTACAACCAGTGGGAAGACGCCATGAAGGAGCTGTTGCAGGAGTCGGGGCGCGCAAACGGAGCAGACAGCACGGGGAGAGGGGATGTCGCGGATCATAGCATGGTCGTCAATGCGCAGAAGAGGTTCCACAGACGAGAAGTGCCACGGTCTGCGAAGCGCATGCAAGTTCAAGATGCTCTGCGGGGCAAGGGCTGAGGAGGCCCTGGCACAGGAACAGGAAAGTGATCATGACAGCCTGCTGTTGCAGATGCAGTGGGAAGAGAGAACGCCATATTGGCATAAGAAGTCAAAAGGAACTCGGGCGGCACGTCCCGAACTGCTCAAGGCCCGAGCAGTACGTGCGAACCAGTCATCCGCACCCACATCTATTCGGTACATAATGGCTGGGGAGTTGAGTGTGCGGGTTCCAAGGCATTCTCTGATAAATGCCATTACGGAATGACCGGTTCCCGATGAGACTTTTGGTCTGAAGCCATGCGCCTGAGGATTTTACTCGCCAGGTGTATGTGGCGCATCGGCAAAGACAACAGGGCCGGACAATAGACCACATTGGCGCCATTGTCTGAGGGTGTCAAAGGCGGAGGCTTTCATGGTGACCGGGTTGAGAGCACTTGCTTTGCTTACAGAGAGGCCTGTGGGAGTATCTTGAGATCTCTCAAGTTGACAACTGGATTGAGTGAGGTTGAGACAGCTGTGAGCAGCAATTACATTGGTGGACAGGCTCTGCTGGACAGGCTTTGCTTTTGAGGAAGCCGGAGTAAGCCAGCTGGGAGAGTAGGGATAAGCCCCAGTATAGGTATTCAGAAACAATATCTCATGAAGCAGCATCCTTAAGGATTCTTCTGTGTCTAGCTCGGTGTGTCATCTGAGAGTATTGTTGTGCAACTGGTGTTGGAATCAGTAAGCTGGCACATGAGGACCCAAGGACACTGAAGAGTGGGTGCAGGTATCAGCTTTTCTCTCCATTCACTTCGTTTTGCAAAGTAGACACAGCAGCAATGTCTTCAAATGTGCATGCAGATCAAGGACAGCTGTCAGTCTGAACTTGTATCTCTTTTTGATGGAGGACGAACTTGTTGCTAGCATCTCCTGGTAGATGATCAGAATTCCAGAAGGCACTCCTGCTTGATTGCTCATGAGATATGTGAGCGAACACAAAAGGAGCTCGTCAGAAGCCTGCCAACGTTCACTAATGTTGGTTGCAGCTGGGTCTGTTTGACCAAAAGTGAGTTCGGCCCCAGAACCGTTGGTACCGTACATACCGTACATACCAGGTAGGTACGTACTGTATGGGTCTGGAGCCGGCAGCCAGCTGTCGTGGTGGGGCGGCAGCTCCAGGGCTTATCGCCAGCTGGCAGGTCTGCTATCAAAATGACCTTTGTGATTGGCTCGCCATTTTTCATCGCACACTCTCCTCCATCCACCAACATCTTGACTTTGCGACGACTTGGGAACTTGAAGTTGTACCTGCAAGCCAATTGAAGCCCAACCATCACCCTCCTAGACCCCCAGACCTCCTCTTTGTTGATCCCATTTCAGCAAAGAAACTCAACATGGCTGAGCAGCTTGTTCTCAAGGGCACCCTCGAGGGCCACGTAAGTTTGACCCCCAGCTGCCATGTTTGCGACCCCGCCGAGCGAGCGTACTTGACGAGTTTGGCGGCGGCAACGACCATGACCGGCCAGAATAGAAGCTTCCCAGTATGGATACAGCTCAGCTGACATTTGATTTCCCTGCAGAATGGCTGGGTCACCTCCCTCGCCACCTCCATCGAGAAGTACGATCAGTCGAAGTAATCCGTCGAGACCTGTTTGACTTACAATGCGATAGCCCCAACATGCTCCTGTCTGGTTCTCGTGACAAGACCCTGATCATCTGGAACCTCACCCGTGACGAGTCCCAGTACGGTTACCCCAAGCGATCTCTGCACGGTCACTCCCACATCGTCTCCGACTGTGTATGTACCCAAACAAACAAACAACCCGATGCGCCAGAACGTGGGCAGAGGTGGAACTCGAATACTGATGAGACGGGCAGGTCATCTCCTCCGACGGCGCTTACGCTCTGTCTGCCTCCTGGGACAAGACCCTGAGGCTCTGGGAGCTCGCCACCGGCACCACCACCCGCCGCTTCGTCGGCCACACCAACGACGTCCTGTCCGTGTCCTTCTCCGCCGACAACCGTCAGATCGTCTCCGGTTCCCGTGACCGCTCCATCAAGCTGTGGAACACCCTCGGTGACTGCAAGTTCACCATCACCGACAAGGGCCACACCGAGTGGGTCTCCTGCGTCCGCTTCTCCCCCAACCCCCAGAACGCTGTCATTGTCTCCTCTGGCTGGGACAAGCTCGTCAAGGTACGTTTTCCCCTCCCGCTGCGGCGGCGAAACCGCAGAAAGACCCTACATTACGATATGATGCTTTGCACTTTTATCAAAGTATTTGCTACTTCAGAGCCTTGCGGCCATGAGACAAACAATCACCTTGCACTGATCCTCCAACCCTCTCACGACCATGAAAACGCGCCTACCATTGGGAAGAGAGCCGTCCGCTGACACTCGCGACTAGGTCTGGGAGCTCTCCACCTGCAAGCTGCAGACCGACCACATCGGCCACACCGGCTACATCAACACCGTCACCATCTCCCCCGATGGATCTCTGTGTGCCTCCGGCGGCAAGGACGGTACCACCATGCTGTGGGACCTTAACGAGTCCAAGCACCTCTACTCCCTGAACGCCAACGACGAGATCCACGCCCTTGTCTTCTCCCCCAACCGATACTGGCTCTGCGCCGCCACCTCCTCCTCCATCATCATCTTCGACCTGGAGAAGAAGACCAAGGTCGACGAGCTGAAGCCCGACTTCGCCGCCACCGGCACCTCCAAGAAGTCCCGCGACCCCGAGTGTGTCTCCCTCGCCTGGTCCGCCGACGGCCAGACCCTGTTCGCCGGTTACACCGACAACATCATCCGTGCCTGGGGTGTCATGTCCAGGGCCTAAGGGATGTGCTCTGGAAGAAGGTCTGCGATGGGTTCAAGAGGGGCGCCATGGTTGTGTGTACCGGCGACTACCAGTGACCCATTAATTTAGGTCAGGATTTAGTCTGCCGGCTTGAATGACTTGACGGTTCATGGTTGTGGGCGTACGGAAAATTCTTGCCTCATATCTAGCCTTGTGATCGGGCAACAATAAGGGCACAAGAACCAGCGTGTTTTACGCCGCGGGGCTCCGCATCAAAATCAAGGCGTGGTCTGCATCGCTGGGAGGGTGAATGGCTAGATACGTATACTATCAAGCCAAAAATTTCCAAAAGGTTTACCAAAATGTGCGGGACTCAGTGTCTTAGATTGAATGGTCATTTGGATGTGTGACAACTTTAGAGACCGTGTAACACGTTAATGTGGAACAACGGTGTTACGACGGCTTCAAGTATAAAGGTAGGACGCCCGGGCTTCTAAGAACAAAAGAGCTGTCGTATGACACAAAAACGGACTGGAATTGTTCGCTGCGGCGAGCCTCCAGGTCTGTGGCATCAGCAGGGCCAGGAGTTCGACCATGTGATCGAGTCGGGAGAAACCAGACCCTCGTGACGGGACCAACGAGGTTGTACGAGCGTTCTGCTTCTTCCCTCACCCTCTCATCAATAACCCTGTGGTTGTCCTGGTCTAATGTTTCGCTCAACTGAGACATGCGTCTGCGAGCCGCTAGGATCAAGGGAACGTTCCTTCTATAGTGCTGCTGGCGTGTCTCAGTGCGACCTTTCCTTTCATGTAAACACATGTGCACGAGGGCGTCGTCGGCGCTATTCGACTGGGAGCTGCGTCAGACAGGTCCAGGATGTCAAAGCCATCCAAGATCATCATCGGCACAAATGACACGCGCATATTTTTCCCTTGCAATTGACATCTTTGACAGGTCAGATTCCTGTTCGGAGCCACTGGGCCTTCTGATAAGATTCATGCTCAGGCCTGGCTGGCCCTTTGCCTTCAGTATCTAATATCGAATTAGTGTACCAGAACTTCCGAGGACTATGCCCGGCTGATATACTCGAATTGGCTTTGCTGACCCACCTTGCTTGGGTCCCTGGGGAAGAGGGCATCCCTGACATTTGGCCCACCACATGACTCCGGACTATGAGCTTGCAAGAATGTACCAGAGAGAGCACGCGGCTTGTGACTGTGGGACGGAGTGTTTCGCAGACCTGCGTTTTATTTAATAGCAAGATAGTCATAACCAACCCGCATCTATGGGGAGGGAGTCCCCAGGCAATCAAAGGCAAATAAATGTGGAAATGGGGAGTCGAGATAAATCTGCTCCAGACTGGGATCAAGAAGTGTCAGGTGGAGCTGTCCCTGTTCCAGAGATGCTGTAGGGAATTTGTAGAAATCTCGACTCCAAGTATCGTGATATTGCTGTGATTTCTCTCATATCCAAAAGCATCCACCGCGGGGTTAGAGAGATAGAGTTGTGCAAACCGGGCCGACTGTGGAGATACCCTGGCAAGGAAGATGGACTCTGTCACTTCCACCAGGCCCATGAGGCCCACAGGATAAATGTGCCGGACCTGAAGGCGAGTATCGGTAGAGTCAGCCTATTAGATCGGGGAATTTTTCGGAGTGTCCTGCCGGAGGCACTCCAGTTTGATTGAAGCCTTGGAACTAAGTTGTGGGGGATGTATCTGAAGGAGGTGCTGCACAAGGAAGCGCGATGTGTTGGGCGAAGCAGAAGCAAGAGCGTTACGACTACCAGGCCAAAGAACATTGAGCCAACCAAAGGTTTTAGTGCCGGCTGTTTGGGCTGGATTTGGGCTCGATGGTAACTGCCGCTGCTCGGTCAACAGTCCAGATGCCGGAAATCCCGACCTCTCTTCCCCCCTCTCCCCCGACAGAAGCATCTCGGGGCGATGAACCCATAGTCGTCATTATTCTCAAACAGACTGGAAGCACTAACATGCGTGCTCGGAGCCCCATTTCGGAGTGACCTGCTTGATTGGCCGGTGCTTGGCTCGATATATGAACAATGACAGGGTGAGTAAGACACAAAGGGGGGGGGGGGTCAAAATTGGATAATTACTGAATCGTACTCCGTACAGGTGCGTGGTCGGATGTCGCGCTTGGGAATGCAGAGAAAGCTCTCTAAAGACAAACAGGACCACACACGCGCAGTCACCGACTTGAGCCTCATTCCAGTACCTTCACGTCGGACCCGGGCTCGCGGTAAGATTGGGAGCGGCTCTCGAGGGCAGCAGCACTAGCTGCAACAGAGCACACGACCCAGGCTGGCAGGCCGTCAAACTCAACACCAGTGAGCATGCCCGTCGGCTCGAGTATATCCTGGGGGGTTCTGCTAAGAACCCACCTGCCCTACCGGGAAGGAGATCGTTAAGCTGGCGCAGACCCTAGAAGCCGGGCTCAATGCGATGTCCCAAGGCAAGGGTGTAAGGGTGTGATCCTGCGCTGTACCGGGCATGATGTGCGGTCGCTGGCAATCTCGGTATGGGCGGAGTCGGCTCGGCGCCTGGCCCCGGCGCTTGTCACCGACGTCGTCCAAACTTCGTCCTAATATCTTGAGGCGACATGCGCCAGAACAATGGCAAAGGTGTCACAAGGATGGAGAGCGGGACCGAGTACACTCACACGTGGCGGGACGCGAAGACTGCAGCGAGGGGAATGCGGCAGCCGTGGTAGTTGCGCGTCGGGCACGCAGGCGAGATTTGTGATGGGGACCCGAACGTTTGGACGAGATGATCATCATCACACAGGCAGATGCTCATCTCGAGAGTCGACGTAGCTGTGACGCCGTTTCGCACGCTGCTGTGTAATGCCGTACGACACTGAAGTCACACGCGCAGGGGCTGTGAAAAAAAGGAAGAAAAAAGAAGAAAGATCTGATTTGCAGTGCTCTCTCACCGCTGCTGGTAGTACTCAAGTACTGTAGAAGCAATGTTGATGTGAGACACACAGTCGGGTTCGAGTAACCATGATGGCCCGTGTGCTTGTGACGCCAGAGAGCAACGGTGACATTGGGGCATATTCCGTCTTGAGAGTTTCAAAGAGTCATCTAGGTGAGATGAGATCATCAGGTAGCATGGTGCCTTTGAAAGGTCATTGACGGAAAATGAGAGGGTCTGTATGTGAAACACGAGGGTTGTATGCCCGATCTGTGTGCCTCGGCCCGGGTGTTAGTGACTGGCCTGCAGGGCCCGCCGTGGGCCTGACAGGCTGGCTGGCTGGCAAGTGAGCATAGAGCCAGAGCCCAAGGCCCAAACAGTGACAATTGCCCGGCTTGGGTTCTCCCCAGATGGACGGCGATGGTCATGCAACTGACTGCCGGTGCCTGCCTGCGGCCTTGCACCCCTTTCCCCTCCCAAGCCTCCCTGGGCTCTCTTTTGACGGATGCTGGCTGGCTGGGACCACCCGGCCAAGTATGCGGCCGTTGGGCTGGCCAATGCACGACGCAGGCCTGGCAGGCTGGCAGGACGAGATCTCCGTGCCTGCGTGCCTTGCATTGCGCTAAAAACAGCCGCGTGGACCAGTGCCCTGTGCCCCTGTGCCCCCAGTGCCCCAAGTGCCAGTTGCAGCGATGTCTTTTTTGGGGCGGCTGTTCGGTGGCAGTGGTGCTGATCCCGGAGCAGATCACGGGAGGCCCTGGTCCTGGTCGTCTCACGGCTAAGAGAACAGACCTCGTTCTCCCGAACTCGTAATCGCTGTCGACTTGTCTGTCTTGCCGGGATTTCCTGTGGTAGATGCACATGCTTGACAGTCTGACAGCTACATCCACGCCCAAACGACCCATTCCAGCGGTACGGTACCGCTGACCACGATCCAGAGGAGTGATGAGATATAACCTTTCGCGCCGCAAGCCGCCCTTCGACAATGCGAGGGCGTCGTCGTCAGTGGCCCCGCTGACTCGCGGTACCTAGGGAGGGGAAACAGCCCTGAGCCCTGAGCCCCTCCGACGACTGACTTGGGCTGCACGGCACGGGGACCGCTGTGGGGTTTGGCTTGTGTCGACTTGGGTTGAACTTTTTTTTCTCCTCCCGCATCCTTTGGGACGACGGGCCAAGCCACGCCACGGTACGGAGCACCTGCGTACTTGCTGCTACAGTGCTACCATAGGCAGGGGCTCGCTTTAAGCCCGATAGATGCACAAGAAGGGGCACCCCTCAGCCCTCGGGAACTTGATGGAAGCAGTTGGCCCTTCGATCCGCCTTCTTTCGTTCTTTCACTTGCAAGACGGGTGAAGTCCTCCCAATAAATGGAATTGGAATTCCTGGGACTGCCCACAATCACACCGGCGAGCGCTTCTTGCCTCGCCTGCCTCGACTTGCTCGCTTCTGATTTGGCCTGGCTGCTCGTTGAGCATTCCACAATCATCTCGTCCAACGCGCCTTCCCCACAGCTTTGAACCCCTGAGATCGGCCGTCCCTGCACTCTGATTGCATCAGCCCGTGTCCCCATCACTCCGTATCCCCCGCCTAGCGCCCTCTTGGAAACCGCACCTTCTCAAAGCCACAGGTACCACGGCCCCCCCTGCGCCGGTCCAAAATAAGCGTTTGGCTAAATCCAGCAGGCGCGTTAAACACCCTCATTCCCAAACGGTCCTCTCATGGTGCGAGTGAAGGGACCAACCCTGACCGTCCACACCTTCTCTTTTACCTCTTCTATCCTCTGTCCGCCCATTTGTCCGTGACGTCCTGTGTTGTCACCGCTGTGCTTTCCGGACTCCAGGCGGCTCCTCACATTCTTTTCTCAAGCGCTCCTTCCTTCCTACCCGTTGTCTGTCTACTCCGGTACCGACCCAATTCTTGGACTCTTCGGAGCATCTCCTTGAAACTCGTTCGTTCCCTTGTCACGTCTCTCGTTCTCATTCCCATTTCCCGTTCAATCTCATTATATTCACCACCCCACCTCCTCAGCCGACTCTGTCTGCCCGGATCATCCCCAAATCGCCAGCCCAGGCCATTCCACTCCGATCCCATCGACCGCGAGACTCGATCTAAGACAACCTCGAGAGCCGAACACGCCTCATTATTGCTTGTCGGGCAGCCTGCAGCACACAATTTGGTCGCTGTCTCAGAGCAACGTCACTGAGTTTTCAAAACTTCAGACGTCAAAAGGATCGACATGCCCTGCAAGTAACAGGCTCAGGTGTCACCGACTGTTGCCTGCCCACAATTCGGAAAAGTGGTCGATATTTCTGGGAAGGAGGTTATAGAACAGCACATTCTGCTACCGCCCATTTCAAAATCGCCATCCAACACGCTTGCGACAGGTCTACAACATGCGAACATCTCGTTGTCTAGTGCCGGCAATGCTGGCCATGGTGGGGCTGGCCAATGCTCAGGACTTCGGTGCTCTGTCGAGCTGCGCGGTAGGTGACACTCGTTCATTTCTTCAGTCTTATTTCTACAACCCGCCTTTCCCTGGCAATACTGGCTCTCAAAACCGGTGGCTCTCATTCTTTACACCCTGTGAGAACCAGGAATCGGTTTGAGGGTTGGAAATTCACGAAGCTGGCTTGGCGTGCAGGCCCCTTGGCTGTTGATTTATTGCTGTTGCATGTCTTTGAGCACTCATGAGCTAACAGTATCGTGCAGCAAAATTGCGTCAATAACATGAGAACCAGCGTCGGCTGTGTACCTGTCACTGACCAGTGTCTCTGCGGCAACGCCGCTTTTGAAAACGGGATTCGTGACTGCGCAAATCAATCGTGTCCTGCTGAGGAAGCCGCAGCTGCCGTGGAGTATGCGGGTGGATTTTGCCTGAAAGCAACCGGGACTACAGCTGCCGCGCCCGAGACTACACCCGAGACGACTGCCACACCTCCTCCGCCTTCCGAGACTACCGCCGAACCAGAAACCACCACGACGCCTACCACTGCCACTGAGCCGACCTCGGTCTCAGCTGAGACTGCTACCTCAGCGACGGAGACCTCGGCTGCGAGCGCGGCGACCACTGAGACCAGCTCCACAGTAAGTAGTTATCGTCACCAGGCAGCTTCAGCTCGATAGTAGCCCCGGACACCTGGGACCTTTCGCTGACAGTGGGCATTACCAGGCTTCTTCAACCGCCTCAGAAACCACTGAGACGTCCTCTGCCTCCTCGGCGTCCAAGACCACTTCTGGCACTGCCGCGGGCACACAGGCATCTGCAACCGAGTCTGCCTCATCCACCGCTGACGCCGCTGCCGCGGCACCATCGGACAGCGGTCTTTCTGTTGGCGCAAAGGCCGGTATTGCCGTCGGAGCCGGCGCCGCTGTTGTTGCCATAATTGCATTGGCAATCGCCTGGTGCCAGACCAGACGCAACAGACGTCCCCTGCCTCGAGGCACTATGCAGATTTCGGAACCCCTTCCTGGGTCTGGCCGAATGGACTACGAATCCGGTACGCAGTTCACGGCTCGACCACCCAAATCGGCCGGGGCCAACTCCAAGTTCTCCCAAATGACGGAGCTCGACCAGAATGCTCGACGCTATGAGGACATGCTTCCGCGTGTCTCTCCAAGACGCATGGTCTGAGAAACTGTTCTGGTTCGCCCGGCATAAGCGAAACGATTTTATTTTTGTTTTTGTCCTCACTTTTGATACCTATTTGATTTTTGACTCTGTACCCTTTCGAACTTCTTGGTCTTGTCGCCTTCTTCTGCCACCTTACTCCTTTGTGTATCTAGCACATGACGCTTATGACGAAATTTGCATGAGAGCTGGAGGGACCGAGTGAGAGCGTTTCCCGCACTGGTGCTCACTACCACCATCACTACTACTACTGATTTGGTCTGTCGTGAAGGAGCACTCAGACTACAGCTGGGGGGTGGTATATGGTCATGTCCAGCGTTTCACGTCCACTAGACTCATGGCGCTATTCAGAGCTCAAGATAGTTCAGCGAGGCACAAGCAGCTAAAAAATTCCATGCACATCGCCGATGCTGGACATCAAATATCATCAAACATGCCCAGGCTATACCCATCGCTCCTCGTGACTCATGGCGGAATCTTAGTATAGGGGTTGTATTTCACGGAGTCTCATCACATATACTACTATAGTAGGTAACCACGCCCTTGGAGAAATGTGGACCTTCATGGTAGGGCCTCCGAGCTTGCTCGTCTCCGACCTGAGTACCTTGTAGGGTAGGAGTGTTGCTCGTCAGGCAATGTTCTCATGAGCTAGCTGTCTTCCTGTGGAAGATTTCAACTGAAAATTCATTCCCTGCCATGTTACCTGGGCAATTCTATAGATCGGTCTGGGTGGGGCAGTGCTAGGCGGGGCTGGGGAGGCTTTTTTACCCAAGGCTGTTCCACGGAAGTTATTCCATAGATGATTGATTGTATAGAGGCACTGCCCAGTTGGTATGGCGGCACAGGGGACAGTCAACCAAAGCCTGTGTGAGTTACCGGGCATCACCGTTGGGTCGGTCCAATTCGTTCTTTTATCGTACAGGCCGCTGAGTCTCTACCAGGAATAAAAGGGCCGTTGAGCTGTGACTGGCCTATTGGGCAAATGTACCCATGGGCCCTGCCTATACTGCCTCGCCTTCTTCTCCTCATACTCTCGTATCCGTGTCTTCTCCTCCTTGAGTCGAATTGTGATGCCTGAAGCACAAGTAGATCAGGTACTGAACTGGTGGGAACTTGATGTACAACTATGGGGCAGCTAAACTTACTGGCTTGGGGCATCTGGAGGAGGTCCACACGTCCTCGTGCCCGGTAGTTTGGCTTCTTGCCTCTCCAGGGCCCTCGATTCACCCACGCCTCAGAGATGTAGATCCTGCTTGGGTCCTCGATCTCTACGAACTTGCCGTGCCTGAAGTCCTTGACCGTCCTCTTCTCGGTGGTGCCGGGGACGAACTCCCCGGTCGACTTGCCGAGGCCCATGCCGCGCTCGACGACGGCCTTGTCGCGGGCCAGCTCCAGCTCGTACAGAACCTCGCGGGCGAACTTCTTCTTGGAGAACTTCATCTGGGTGCGGGCCTCCTCTAGCGTCTTGCCCGAGATCTGGTGGGCCAGGTGGACGAGCTTCTTGGTCGATGTGGCGAGCCAGGGGGACCTGCTGGTGGCCTCGCGCTCGGTGCGGCGGATGCGCTCGTCGCGCGTCTCGCGCCCGCGGGCGTCCAGCTTCCGCACCACCTGCCTCGTCACCATCCGCCGCTCCCACCGCATCCGGCTCTGCGGGTCCGGGTCGATGGCGTTCCGCATGTGGTCGCGCAGCAGCGAGGCGCCCATGACGGACTCGCGCGACCCCGTCGTGTTCTGGCCCTTGCCTTGCCTGTCGACGGGCCCGCGCTGGCCCTCCTCGTTGTCCACTGCCTTGAGCTCGTCGTCGAAGATGGACTTGGACTCGAGCCGGGTCGACGTCATGCGCTCCCGCATCCTGTCCTCCATGCTGCGCCGCCCCTCGGCCGAGGTCAGGTCGCCGAGCGCGCCGCCCGGCTTGTGCAGGTCCTTCGGCTTCTTGTAGCTCCGGAGCATGTTCCGGGAGTTGGGTTTTGAGGCGGCATTGCGGGTCTGCTGGAGTTGGTGTTGCTGCTGCTTCAGGAGACGGCACACCTGGGAGGATGGTGAGGCGGAAGGAGAGAGCAAGATGGTCGGGCGGAGGGTCTTGAGGACCGTCGGAGCTGGAACGCGCGTGTTAGATGCATCAATTGTGGCGCGTTGGGGGCATGGGAGGGCTCACTGGTCCCGAGGACCCTCCGCGTTGGAAGGTGGAGGCTCATGATGGGTGGTCCCGCGGCATGGGGCGTCCAGATATCGAGAGATGCAGGCAATGGGCGCGGTTCGAGCTGTCTCGCCTGGCCCAAAAAGTTCGAAGTCGGTCGTCCGCCCCCGATTCGGCGCATGCCTTGGGTGGATGACATAATCCGACACGTGATTTGCTGGCCGGCCTGCCGACACCCCCGGCTAGCGCGAGAGGAATCAGGTCATCGTCCCTCTGCCCTGCGAAGCTCGAACGCTCCATTACCCCAGAACATCCAGTCAATTGAATACACGACCGCGAAACTCTCCGCTCTCCGACCCCTTCCAGATCCTCCGATCAACCAGACACCATGGCCGTCAAACCAATTGTTGGCGTACGTCCCGATTCCGACCCCGCGAGACCGACGGCCGTCAGGGCTCGCCGGCCGCAGATCCGATGGACCAGACGAGCTCGACGCAGGGAGGAGGGTGCTGACCGATTGGGATATAGATTCTTCGCCGAAACCTCATCCTCGACCTGGGTATCGCACTTGGTGAGTCGCATGTTGGCGGAAGCGGAACAAGGAGTCACCTCGGACTGGCCGAGGCGTCTACTGCGCGGGACATCATCTTGGGCTAACCATGATCATAGGTCTCGGATTTGCCATGGGCAACGTCTACTGGTACGGATGAACCGATCCTATTGACACACAGCTGCAATTGTGCAACAAGAACGTGGCTGTCGGGGTATTCCTGATCTAACATGGAGGCATGGCATCACAGGCACGGCTTCCACATGCCCCGCACCAATGCCCGCGACGACTACTACAAGAAGCTCGAGGACGAGCGCGCATCTCGCCAGGGTTAAGCCAGCCGCCCGCAGGATGGGGCTGGGCCGATGGGCCGATGGGCGGATCGGGCACGCGAGGTGGTGTACATATCGCAGGTGACGAGGCATTTGTCCAGCGCGGACGCATAGAGCCTGGACGAGGGACTACGGCTGTTTCGATACGCATAGACGAGGCAAGCAATGTCAATGGACCTTCTGGACAAGATTTGGGAGCGGACTGAGTGAGGTCCTTGCGACTGCTGGGCCTCACATTGCGTGCCGTTGACTCTGGGCCTGTTTAACTACGTCTCCAGCCTCTGGCGTCAAGTTCTTGAGAACTCGCTCTTCCGTAGATGTACCGTGCCGCTTCTGCGCGCGGCAAGTGCTCAAATTCCGAGCAGAACTTCTCCAAGGATATGGCTGAGTGCAGACATAGTAGTGAGGGTCGGAGTACAACAACGAAGAGCGAGCCGATATGTCCCGGCGTGATTTTGGCATGCAACGACATCACCCCACATGACAGCATTTCCGGGCGCGTCGGCCATTCATCGTCCCAGACTCTGGATTTGGCCGAGCAGCATTTGCATGGAGTCTTCTCCATGATGTCCCTACGTAGGGGCAGGCTAACAAGAAGCTTCGGGCGTTCGGCGCAATAGTCCATCTATGCATCCCTCCACTTCACACGTAGTAGACGACGACGACGACGAACTTGGTTCATAGTGTGCGGCTGAGCGATGGCGCCCATGATCCTCTTGCCCGGGAGTAGCGAGATTCCACGCCACATGAGCCTTTGAGACCATGCAAGCTTCGAGTGCTCACCAACCGGGGACTGATTGATATGAAGTTATTTGTTGTATGGATCTTCTCAGCGCTGAATATAGTCCGTTTTGTTGCCGTCATGCCAATGCGTGGTGGTTGATTGGAATTGAGTGCTGCCTGGGCCGCCTGCCGATGTAGTGCTTGGGGTAGTGTCGGCAGTGGTTCCTTCCCAAGCTGTAGTCTCGACAGTGAAACTGCCCTTTTTGTCCTGACACCTGAGCACATCGTCAGCTCACCGGAGGGACAAGTCGCCACCACACGATCGTCTGTATCATTGAGACCCAAGCGAGGCATAATTCCCTTCGTTCAGACACAGGCCATACCTTCTGAACCATCTTTGCACAGGATAGCACATGACGGAGCTGTCCTGCCGCTGTGGGTGCTCAACCGAGCAGTGGTATTGCAGCAGGCCCATCAGGTCGCACGCCTTCAGATCGATATCCTTGCCCGATTCTGTCTTCCTTTTCCTGCCGTCGGCATTCAACTGGATCTGCTGCGGCAGCTGTGAGGGGTGGAAGTTGGGACACGGCGGCGTCATCTTGGGGCGTCCCTCGACACGTTCACATTAACTGGCAACTGGTATCCGAGATGGCTGAGGCCACGATTGGTCGGCGTATTCTTGGCGAAATCGAGGAGGCGAGCCTTGATGAGGTATGCAATTCTCACTCATTCGGTTGCTCCGCTGTTTGGGACACTGAAATTCCGCGGCATCGTGAGATGGGTGCCGCTCAACCTTGGAAGCCTGGCACGAGTTCTTATCGCCGATAAGCGCCGCATCAGATACTCCAACAAACAGCCCAGTTCCCCAAGCCTCATTCAGACTTCAGGCCACGAGATCGCTGATCCCCAGCACACGCAGATCTTATCAATCTTCCGCAAAAGTCTTAATTCAACGACACGCGATCAAGCGGCCCAAGGCGACTCCTCCCCTACAGCGGGTATACCAACGGCCAGAGGCACGCATGCTGGACCACCAGACCCATCTCGGGGCAAGGTCAACACTTACCCTATCCAGGATCTCGACAGGCTGGTCGCACAGCATTTCAGGGCGACCCAGTCCGCCCCTCTATCCTTGTCCGGCAGATACTTGCCACTGATATATCTACTGGTCGCAACTCTCATCGCAGCGCCTCACAACAAAGCCGTCGTTGTTGTCGACGTTGAGGGCCGTTTCGATATCACGCGAGTCACACAATGCGTCCCTCACCAGGACGTTCCGGTTCCAACGTCTACAGACGCCGGTGACGACAATGGTCACACCACGGAGAAACATGACAATGCGGATCAAGGCCGCCAAAGCCGCACAAAGGATCAGCCCATGATTGCACCAGCTCGAAAAGTCACACCAAACGATCTCAAGCATGTTCACGTCTACCGCCCGGCCCGCGGGTCATCATCTCACATTCGTGAGGTTTTGTCAGCCGCCGAGAATCATATGATATACTCAAGGCACGCCTCCATCGCCCGCGAATGGTGGGGATCGATTGTCATCGGCGGCGGCAGTCCTGTGGTCCTCGGTCCTGACGCCGTGAGTGTAACTACCGGGTGGAGGGGCTGGTTACGTGTCGATCGCGAAGATGTCCGCGGGTTTGGTCTGGGAATCAGCATCGAGGAGGCCTTGTTGGACAGGGACAGACGGCAGCGCGCGGTCGACGACGCCGGGTGGACGGCAAACTGCATCTGGGGAGGGTTCAACTTCAACGGATAAGAGGTACGCACGCACAGGGAGTGGCTGCATGCGCAGAGTGGGGTTGATCAAAATTATCCACATCGACTTGGAACTCAGTGGGCCTGACTTGGCAAACGGTACAAAGGTCTCGGACGATGTACATCCAAAACCTGACCTGCCCGATCAAAGCCGATCCCCCGGGTTTTGGTGGAGACCGCGGGGAAAACAACGCGCAGTCAGGGTAATTGTCCCAGTTCGGTCGACCCACAATTTGATCGAGGCGTCACAGCTGGCGGAGTGACTGCGTCCAAAAGAACGGGGACATTGATTTCGCGACGGTCCTATCTTCACGTTCTCTGGAGACCTTGGAAGGTGGCTGTGAGGACACCGGACAACCACGTGCAGGCGGCCGAGTCAACACGAAGCGCCTTACGGTGAGATGACAATCCTGGGGGCGTGGATCTTGCCTCTTTTGCAAACTTCGCGCAGACTCAATCCCTTGGCTTGAATGAACAGGCTTTTGTGTCGAGTTTGCTCAGTCTACACGACTCGACTAACAGTCAAAGTGCATATAGCCGTTACGGGAAACGATCCCGACAGCATCACTCCACCTCGTGTGATGCGCGGATGACCGTTGTGCGAATGGCAGGTACCAGAGCGTGCGACGGAATAGCAATCACTTGACGACCCCATCATTTGATGCCGAAAGCTGAGCTACTCCTGCAGCAAGTCCCATGGGGAAGTGGAGTGGTGTTGCAAGGTGCATCGCAGTATCACCAAGTGTCGATTATCGAGCAGAGCTCAGAGCTGCAGGGAGGACTAGGGCAAGAAGATTTTGAGTCAGGACTTTCAGATTTGCGCTGTCGGCTGGCACGACGTTCAGTCTCGCTGGGTGGTGGGCTAATCAAGGTATTTCTCATCAGCTCTGACACGTCGGTCAATTCGAGGGTGGTCATGGTGGTGCAACGCAATCAGATCGGCTGACGTCTCTACTGTTCAGCATCCTCTGGCGTAGTTGCGTACCTAGGTACGGACTACTTGGATGGTCTGTGAGCGAGCGCGCGTGCGTGTGATGACGTTCGCACACTATAGCAACCCACTCAGACCTTAATATTGTTACACCGACTATCTGGCTTAACGCACCATCCACCTACCGTCAACGCGATGGTAGACGCTTGTCAGCAGCGAGCTGGAGTCTGTCATTGACAATCGGCAGCAATCCACAATTTGACAGTCAAGCGGGTGGCCGTGCGTATTGGCGGTATGTCCGTACCACGAAAATGATTCATCGGTTATCGATCTATTCTTGACGCATTTTGGAATAGCATTGTTGCGACGGCCAATCGTGACGCCGTGGTATATTCACAATCGTTATCACCAGGAAGGGACACCATCAGCGAAACGACGGGCCTCCGCACACACCCTTCTCCTGTCTGCTTGCATATTCACATGCAACTTATTCCCAAGACGGGAAGATGGAAATTTCGACCCACTTTTGGGGGGTCATATCGGAACGCTGGAGGGCAAGGAGGGGTACCTAATTGTCAACAAGCGCGAGGATGTTGTCTCTGTGGACTCCAATGAGCTCGCTCGGCTCGTTCATGGCAGGATATTCACAGGGGCAAGACCTGAGTCAGAACAACATGCCCGCTGATACTGTAGATTAGGAAGAGCCTGCCAGGAACTGGGCAACCTGGCAAGCTTGCCGCAGACAAATTCCGGCGGCTAGGATTTGCGAGGATGACCGCTGAAAGCACGGGCAAGCAGGCACAGGTGCCGGCAGATTACCTCGGTGCTGGGCTGGCTGGGTGCCTTGTCTGGACGGAGTACATGTCGAGGGTCAAGACCGGACGCCTGCGTTTCCAAGCCCGAAACGGGAAGCGTCCACGGCTTGCGCGCAGCCGATGCGACCGGCTTTTTTCGCGCTGGAACTCTATCCACCACCGGGGCCCACCCTGACGTCATGTGCCTACAGGCGGTCCGTTGGATGCGGTGCCGCCCCCATCAGCCCGTGCCGTGCCAACAACGTGCCTCACAAACTACGGTCAGACTCGCTGGAGCCGCCGCACATCCCAGGGGCACGGCGACATTTGTGGTGTACAGCCCGATGAAGCAGCGGCTGCCCCATGCCTTTGGCTGCATGTGGCCGCAAGGTATGAACTGGAGCAGAGGTGGAGACTGTACAAGTTGGTCCACACTCAAAATGCGGAGGAGTTCATCGAGATGTTTGCTTTTTCTGTGTCCGTCCGTATCAACAAACTTCAACCCGGCTGCGAGTGGTTCACGCCGCCGCACGTTGTTGCTGACAGCTGTAGTTAGACACGTTCCTGGATCGCCCAGGGGATCTGTGTGTTCATACCGCTGTCCAAGAGATCAGGACAGTAGCCGCACTGGCTGCTCCCCCTGTGACGCCACCGTGCCGAAGTCGAGGGCTTTTACGGTACCGTTCCCTCGGGCAATTGCAAATGCGATCAACGAGATACTTGCCGATGTCAACAGAGGGCCACACCTCCACTGGCGTGCGGCTTCCTGCTTCTGGCCTAGTCCCCCTTCCCTGTGCCTCACTTGCTGACCTCGGCCGTCTTGGAACGCTTTAGATCTACCGAACCCTTGGTATTTGGCAAAAACTCTTCAGCCGCACTAATCCAGAGAAGGGACAAATGCATGTGTTTCGACGATACGTACCCAGTGCGTGGATGGCTCGCACCAAGTCGGGCCTTTCCCTGGCTGTGATTCCTGCTGCAGGGTCTTATCTTCTCTGCCTCACCCTGCATGCTTATCTGACACCCGGGTGGAAGTGTATTTTTTCACAAGGCAACAAGGGTGAGATCGACGCTCAGGGCTCTTGAATAGCTGGTTGTGCTTTTGCTCGGATGGGACGTCGTCCCGTCATGCCCGCGAGTAAGTTGGCTTGGAGGGCCCCTCGTAGTGATGGCATCATCCCGCTGCCAGAGTCGTGGTGGAGTGCCCGTGGGTTGGCTGGACACGCCGAGACGTGACGGATGATGTTGTGCGGATTCGCTCCCCTCCAGACCGTCATCTTGAGACTACATGGGGCCCAGGGTACATCATGGACTCCTCCAGGTACATCATTGTCTCCTCCACGTTAGCGGTTCCACATCTCCCCCCATGGGTATGCGTGGTACTTGGTTGTTCCTCCATCCTGCCTCTGCGCCTCTGGGGGACACAGGTTGGTCAACTCACCAGAAAGAAGCCAGTTTCCTCTGTTTCTCCCTTGTCTTGCAAGACGGTGCGAATGCTATAAGTATCCGGCGTTGACCCAACTTTTTTCCACTCGCCATTCTCAATCAGGCAGAGTGCAACATTCATCGACTCGTGCGGGTGCATATTGTTTAACTCTGGGAGACACATTTCTTTTATATTCCTAGCTCTTCCCCATCCACGGACTTCTGTCACCCTCGCTGGAGCAAATCGTCCGCGAACCTTCCCCAGATTCCCCAGATATTACCACGTTTTTCAGCATGGCAGCACCCCAGAGGCCGGCTGCCCCCCTGCGCAGCATCTCCGCTTCTTCCTTTGCTGAGACGTTCCGTGCGGCTCGCAGGAAGGTCGACAGGGACTTCGAGGACCTTGACGAGCAGATCTCGCCTGATTCCGAGGCGTCTCTCTCCCCAGAACTCACAGCTTCCGGAGGTGCTACTCCGAAAAGTCTTGCGTCACCCATCTCGGGGCTGGTCACCCCGGTGCCGGATCAGGATGTAGCAGATGACTTTGCCTTCGCGTTCGACATTGACGGCGTGCTCGTCCGCGGAGGTCGACCCATCCCTGAAGCCATCGAGGCAATGAAGGTCCTCAATGGTGAGAACGAATATAACATCAGAGTGTGAGTAACTGCTCCCCAATGCGGACGCCTTCTTCAACCACCAGTTATTAACGTCTATCTATCAGCCCATACATCTTCCTCACAAATGGTGGTGGTAAATCAGAAGAGGAGCGCTGTGGCGATCTCTCCCGACAACTGGAGCTGGAGGTCAGCCCCGGCCAATTCATCTGCGGACACACTCCCATGCGGGAGCTCGCCGATCAATACAAGACGGTGCTCGTTGTCGGTGGTGAGGGCGAGAAGTGCCGACAGGTCGCCGAGTCATACGGCTTTGTCGACGTTGTCACCCCGGGCGACATTCTCAAGGCCAACCACCACACTGCACCATTCCGCAAACTCTCAGAGACAGACTACAACAACTCGAGGAACCTGCTGGAGCGGGGTGACCTCAACGATGTCGTTATCGAGGCTATCTTCGTCTTCGCTGACAGCAGAGACTGGGCCGGCGACCTGCAAATCATCCTGGACATTGCCATGTCCAAGGGTGGCCGCCTCGAGACTCGCTCCGAAACCTTCGAGGAGTCGCCGCCAATCTACTTCAGCCACAACGACGTTTTGTGGTCGGCGGGTCACGAGCACCCTCGCCTGGGCATGGGTGCCCTGAGGCAAATCGTTGAGAACACCTTCACATCTGTCACAGGAGGCAAGAAGCTTGAGACACACGCCTTTGGCAAGCCCCAGGTCGGCACTTTTGAGTTTGCCACAAGGCTGCTCAAGCAATGGCGGGCTAACCAGCACGGTCTTCCCATCAGCCGGGCTCCTCAGACCGTCTACTTCGTCGGCGACACTCCCGAGTCTGACATCCGCGGCACCAACCTCATGGATGCCAAGAGCAAGGAGGAATGGCACTCCATCCTCGTCAAGACAGGTATCTACCAGGACGGTACCGAGCCGGCCTACAAGCCAAAGGCAACTGTCAACACCGTGCTGGATGCCGTCAACTACGGCATCAAGCGCGAAATGGAGAAGAAAAAGACCGTCGAGAAACAGCGCGGCGATGCGGCCACCAAGGACATCGTTGCCGAGAAGCTTAACAGCATCACGATCCTCGACCAGGACAGCCTCGACGTCGTTGATGTGAGCTGAACGACACATCCACGACCATTGTACTACCATTTACATGATTGATGACACGGCCGCTGCGCGATCATAAATCAAAGACGATAAAAAAAGATGAAGATACGCCGATAAAAACAGCATCCTAAACATAGATTCGCAGATAGACTGGCATTTGTCTGGGTGTCATGTTTCGATAGAGATTGGAGTGTCTGGGGTTTTGGTTGCGCCCCCGCCCACCTGACTGGACGGACAGATCGCTTGGGATGGAAATCATCACATGCTGGATCGCACCAAGCAAGGTCAGCGGACGAAGTAAGCCTGCCGCTGCGGCCGGCCCGGGGTTGTGACAAAGGGGATGGTTGAGACCGGGTCTTGACGACTCGCACGAAGAATGATGATGGTTTTTGGATTGTGTTGTTAGTTTGCTCGATACACACATTGTCGGTTGGTTGACTGAATTGTCCCGACCTTGACTACCTGTTCCTTGTTATCACTGAATCAAAGTTCCTCATAAAACTTATTTCTTCCACCCTTGCTGTGCTCAACTCTGATGATTCTGACGGTTCTTCTCATGTGAATGACTTGGGAACGTGAAGAGCATTGACCAAAGCCCACACCCAGCCCACACTTTCTCTCGACACATTAGGGTAACCTGATGTTCAGGCTGGTATGTACAGGATTGATGCCACGCCAAGCAGCATGTCAGATCGCTTGACTATAGATCCGTCCATCCATTCTGCAATACTAGTGTACTTTTGACACCACCACCAGTGGGAGGGTGTGGTAACATTCTGCGCGGCAAAATCGCCCTCCGATCTGACGCTGCCCAGGTGGTAGGTGGTGGTGGGACCCGGCCGCCCAGGCCGCAGGCTGCATGCAAGCCTCACACACCGCCGTTGCCCAGCCGCCCGCCCAGCCGCCGCCCCGCGGGATCCTACGCTCTAACGGAACGTGGCACACATGCATGCACCTATTCCCGGGTTGGGTGGCCTACGGTGGGACAAAAACCTGTTTTGCATGTGATAATGCTTGCTTACATTGTTCCACCAACGTCATGTACAATCCCGTTCAAGATAGTTACAGCTTTGTCATTTTTGATACCCGTATTCCAGTCTGACCTGGCTTTTGCCTGTGCTATATCGGCCCGTCTCCCTCTCGGCCGGAGTCCGGGTGCAACATATTTACTTGTGCAATTGGCCCCCATTGTCTGTGGGTGGGATGCCTGGAAGGGGAACGATTTGCATGGAATCATATGCCTTGACTTTGTGTTGTCGAGGCGCGTACGCTGTGCTCTTTTTGATGATCGCAATCACTTGCCCTCAGAGAATGATAGTTTCAGTATGTTTTCTCGAGTTCAAGTCTCCTGAAGTCGTGGGTAGGACAATATACGAATCTCTATTAATTACCTAGGTACCACAGTGACTTGCTGAAAATGAATGTAGTTCAGCCTGTTTGAAGCATAACGCATACCTAAGTACACTCTGTAAACACTCCGTAACATGGGCATATGAATGGTTACTAATACTTTGCGCTCATGCACCTAATGTACCACTCATTCATGCGTCCTTTACTGAATCAAATACCTCTCCGACTAAGCGATCCTTACCGCCACTGACTACCGCTTGGATCAAAGCCCTGTATTCGCTGAGCCATTTCTCCGCCTCGGAACTGATACGTGTGCATTTGTTAGTCGCCTGATCGTGTTGCATCGTGGAAAATTTCAAAACAACTTGAAAGGTTTGACAGTAACTTCCGTGGTGAAAAGCAAATAAAGCTTACCGGGTCACATTCGCGTCGTCCCAAATCACCTTGAGGACAAGGTCCTGCCCAGCCTTGCCACCCGTGCCGGCGAAAAACATGACGCCGAGGTCAGCTCGGCTTCTGGAGTCCAGCAGCTCGATATTCTTAAACGGGTTGCGGTCCATGGCGCCCAGTCCAGGCACCCAGTTTAGCAACTGGCGTCGGCACGTATCCAGCACCATCTCGCCGCCCTCGGGCCCCAGAGCTTCGCATATCGCGTCCAGTGGCGCGTGACAGTGCCTAGACTGCCCGCTCTGGAGCTCCTGGACCCGGCGCAGCAGGTCACCCACCGTCTCGGCCCGGTCGACGCGGATGAGGTTCGCCAACCGCTGGTACATGGGGCCCGGCATGTCTGCTGGGTTGACATCGGCTGCTGCTAGAGGCCCGCTCAGGCTGGCGGGAATGAACGGTAGTGAAGCCCGCCCTGCCTCCACACTGCCGAAGATCGCATGCGTGTGGCCCGTGTGGCGGACGTTGAGGAGCGCCAATGCTACCTTTGCGATCGATGGGTTCGTGAGACCCTCCCCGACGCTGGCCCGGAAGGCGTTAAGACCGGGAAGCTCTCCCCGCCAGGCGACAGGCGCGCTGCCGCCGTCGCTGCGACGCGAGGGCTCATCCTCCAAGGGTAAACCGGCTGGGTTTGAGTAGGCGGCATGCCCTGCTCCTGTTGCGTCTGCGGGTGGTGTGATCCAGCCTCTTCGGGGGCCGAGAACCCAGCCCGGTGCCCGTTGGGGCGGCCATGCGGCTGCCTTTTTGTGGCATGTGATGTCCCTGAGGTGCTCAACATGGAATTTGACGCCCTCCTGCGCTGTGAGGGATGTGCTGAGGGAGTGGTATGTGTCTGCGAAAATCTTATAGGGCGTGTGGCTCTTTAGAGACAAGGGGTCCGAGATGGCGAGGTCGAGATCTGGAAAGAGTAGGCCTTGTAAGGACATGGCATCATGCGCGACGTGGTTGACTGCGTGCAAAGCTATGTCAGCGAACAGCAAATGGAACCCGAGGTTGGAGAACGGACCATTTAGAACGATATGGACAGAATCCGTCTCCATTACATGCACAATCTCAGCCCTTGTCAGCAGAGAATCGAACCCGACGTCCAACCTTTGGTCATCCGAGTATTTTTGTAGCTCTGCGATTGTTCTGAGTGGCTTCGGTGCGTAGGATATGATTGAATCAAATAAATCCTTGCTCGTCTTAAGGTTAATATGCAACCCCAGTGATTTTCTGTTAGTCACCGATCCGTCCTCGCGGACAAAAAAGGACAAATGATTTGGATTCTTCTCCAGCGCAGCCTCCAGGGCCGCACGAACTACCTGAACATCCAGAGACATCAGTTAAAACCCATTTTGAGGATTGAGGATTCAAGGTCGTGCTTCCTACCTTTGCGTCCTTTACCTTGGTGTTAATGAAGAAGCGAAAATCCCAGGAAAGATCCCTCTTCTGAGTGAATATCGCCTGGCCGAGTCCCCACGCGGGAAACACCTCGGAGACATTGTCCCAACTGAGCCCGTGAGGTTTGAGGACCGCCTCCACTACCTCACGCGTTGCAGCCGCCCTTTCCTCGTCGCCATAGCAATGGACCATGTCGACGACACTCGGGCCACCAGGACGATATTCTGGAGTAGGGCGGCCCGGTAACTCGTTTGATCGCGTGGACTGGTTGTCAACAATTTTGATTTGTTCCGCGATTGTGGATCCAAGAACTTGTTCAACGGTAATGATCTTCCCAGTCTCCTGTCTGATTTTCTGACGGAACCGCATCATATTGATACTGTCTGCAAACGTCGCAGTCTGCGCCTCTGGGTCCAGGTCTTCGGGCTCGATACCAAGTAGACTCGCCCAAGTGACTGTGACGATATGAGAACTCGGATTAAACTTTTTATCTTGTTTACTTGTGGCATCTGTATGCGACTTGGTGATGGAAGCCCTGTGCTGCTTGACTATCAGAGCCAGTTGGTCCTTGAGCACTTTGCCGGTGAGGTTCTTCGGAAAGTCAGACAGCTTCAAGTCAGTGAGGTGGTAAGATGCATCAGGGACATAGCTCGGCCCCATACGCCCCAGGCAGAGCTTTTGAAATATTTTGGTCGGTGTTGGTCGGCCTGCGTAGACTATCACGGGAACCTTGTTCACGTCAGCTTCTACTCTTTTGGGAGCACACAGAAGACAGCTGCACATACCTCGCCCGCTATCTCATCCTCTGCACCAACAACATGGGCCTAAACATAGATTGTCAGCACGTTCAGATACCAACCACAGGCCTGTCTCACGTACTTCGATTCCGCCTATCTCGCTAAGAACTCGTTCCATCGCGTTCGGTGAAATGTTCTCACCGCCGCGGATTATCATGTCTTTGTATCGTCCGACGATGGCGATTCGTTGCTGTTCGTCCATGACCGCTTGATCTCCTGTCCTGAACCATCGCTTGCCACCTTCGTCGTAGAAGTCCTCCTTGTTGCGACCGCCAAGGTAGCCCGTAATGATAGGAGAACCTGACATGTGAAGCTCACCTGGCGTATTGATTGGAACCGCCGTTGTCGTGCCGGGACTACAGATCTTGACAGCGCAGCCCGAGGTAACTTCGCCACAGCACGGGTTTCCCTGGATTATCCCCTCTGCCGCAGTTTTGAATTTCACTGGTCTCATCGGGAGTCCTTCTGACATCCCGTAGCCCGCACAAACCAGACTCGAGCCTAACCGGACGGAAGCATCCTCGAGATTTTTCTCGCTTACAGATGCGCCTCCCATGCTCACGCACTCCAGATTCTCCAGCCTGGGAATTTTCTGCTCTGACATGATACTGATGAGCGCATAGACCATGGTGGGAACCAGAACGGCCTCATTGCATCCTTCTTTTGTTAAAGCGTTGAGCATAGCCGCAGGAGTGAATACTCCCGCAGGGTAGACAACACTGCCACCTGAGAGGAAAAACGGGACTGTGAACAAGAAACCCATCATGTGATTGTTGGGCAGGAAGCTCGCTGTACGACTCTCAGGACCCAACTCCACGAGGGGTCGACGGCTGTCAAAAGTGGTTGCAAGAGATCCGTGAGTGTGTTGGCAACCCTTGGGAAGGCTCGTTGTCCCCGACGTGAAGAAAATGATGGCAGCATCAGAATCGACCAGTTGAGCAGCCGGTTTAGTCAAGAGAGATTCGTCAGATTCTCCACTGCATTTGATGAGCGATGGGAAGTCGTCCCAACCGTCCAGCTCCCCAGAAGAATCTAGTACGATCTTGAGTTTCAGAGCAAGATCTGCCTGGCTGGCGAGATCGTCTAATCTCAGTGCCGTCTCCGTGTTGGCCACGATCAAAACCTTGACGGCTGCGGCCTGCAACATGTACTTGGTCTCCTCGGCATTCTGAACGTTCCGTAGACCCATAGGCGCAAATACGGCCCCGATCCTCCAGCATGCCCAGATAATAACACACCATTCGATGCCGTTGCTTACAAACGTCGTCACGATGTCCCCTTTCTTCACACCTCGGGCTTCCAGCGAGCAGGCGAAGCGGGTGGCAGCGCGGTGAACATTGTCGTACGTCCAGCGAAGGCCGGGACCCTTTAAAGGTTCTATTTTCAGAGCTTCGGCGTAAAGATCTGGTGGTTGATGTAGAGACACGACGGCTTCCCGGGGTCCATGCTTGGAAACCGCCTCTTCGAACACATGGTAGAGGTGAGGAGATGGCGTGCTTGTATTAGGAACTGAATGCTCGCTGAGAGCTGCTGACGAGGGCATATTGAACAATTTCTTACCAGAGCGGCCAATGGAAACGAGGTAGTATTTTCTGAATCACTGGAAGAGAGAGGAAAAGAGTTCGAATAAGGTGAATTTATAAAGACACTGTTGGTCCGTTGCGCGGGCAGGATTGCATCTCCACAACCAACACGTCCAAAGGATCTCTAAGCCTGTCTCACCCGACCAACCAAGAGCAGACTCATGCCATGATCTCCGCTCCGGGCGGCCGCTCGTGATCCACGGGCGCTACATACTAGCGCTGCCAGGCATTTACCTAGTTAGGTAAATGCCTGGCAGCGCTTATCAGGGACAGGATGATACGTACCATTAAGGAAAAAAAATCCCCTACCTAGGTAGTAATCTACACCCACCTTATATAACTTTTAACTTAACATTTATAACTTATTAAATACTTTTGATTGGGCCAGTTCAGGTAAACGTTTAGGCTGAATGGATGTGAATATGTCGCGATCCACACAGCATTGTATCTTCCAGTGATGTTCAGTATTGCATGAATTCCTGTTTTGCATATCATGTTTTCTGTACCAAGTCCTGATTGGCTGAATGGGGCGGTGGCCTCGAACAACAAGTGCCGGGCGGGTGAGATGTCCGGAAGTCAATCGCTTTATCCTTGGAATCTGGGCCGCTGGAAATCTTGGGAATAGCGATCGCTACTAGAGAGTGATCCAATCAGTTGAGTGCTGCGGGATGAACACAGCCATTCGCCGAAAGTAAAAGTTCAAAGTTGCATTCTGTGGCAAACCCCACCTCTCAATTAGACTTTAGAACACCTACGCAAACTTTCTTTTTTCTTCTCCCTTCTTCCGCGTTCAACGACATCTTCCATCCCGGACACTATTCTGTGACTTACCTCGGCCTCGTGCAGGCTCTTGGAATCTCTCTCCTTCCACGGATCACAGAATACGCAAGGTAGATGTCTCCGGAACGGTCGTCATGAGTGGAGGCTCAACACAGCAAGCTCACCCACCTAACACCTTTGGAGAGAACAGAAGCGGCATAATGATTGGCATCACCTCCGTATGCTGGGTCCTAGCTACTTTAGTCGTCACTCTTCGTGTTTATACGAGAAAGGTGCTCCTCAAACAACTGGGCATAGACGACTACTTTGCTGCTGCGTCACTGGTTAGCTTTCTTCCGTTCCATCTTCCCTCTCTTCTTCTCATCTCTAATAATGGTGGTGACAGATTTATTAACAATGAACATCTTTTTAGGTGTTGGTATACTTACTGGGCATAGGAGATATACTCAGTTTGTCACCTATTCCCTCCACATTTGGCAAGATGTACACCGGGGTAAGAACCAGGCCTGACTAGCTATAAACAGTGATAAAATACGGACTTGGGAGGCATATTTGGACAATCAGCGGACCCGATTTTGTGTATTATCTTAAGGTCAGCCGCTCCATCTGCGTCTCATTTCTACCGTTGAAGTTGATACGTCCAATTTTCTCACCACCAATCTTTGGTAGTTTTTCTGGTTGACAATACTTTCGTACACCTCGGCGATCCTCACAGTCAAAATGACATTCCTGTTCCAATACTACAGAATCCTCGGCCTGCTTCTACCTCGCTATTTATACACGTCAATTGTCGTCATTATCGGTGCATGGTCCATGGCGATGGTCATACAATGCTTTTTCCTCTGCCAACCTCTCGCCGGTTTCTGGGACAGGACCTTACCAGGCGTCAAGTGTTTGCCTGATCTACCTACCTGGCTGGGCGGTGCCATTGGAAACATCTTGACAGACTTAGTGGTCTTCGCATTGCCCATCCCGATGCTGGGCAAGCTGACTTTGCCCCCGATACAGAAGGTCGTTCTACTAGGGGTTTTCAGCCTAGGATTTCTGACCATTGCGCTTAGCGCAGTCAGGATCAAATACCTTAGGCTGAATGAGGACGATGTCAGCTGGTCAGCCGTCAACTTGGCGTGCCTTTCAATGTCGGAGTTGACCCTGGGTATAATATCCGCCTGCGTGCCTACTATGAGGAGACTCTTCTTCAGACCTGCGCAGGTTATGTTGCCTGTCCATGCATCAGCGGGCGATGCTAGTAACGTTGTGGAGCGCCGTCGTGGTCTGGGAAGCAATACCAATAGTCGCCGGGAGTGGTGGTGGCTTTGGACAAGGAGAGGACAGACTGGCACCGGAGCAAGCGGTGCTTCTGTATGTAGACAAGAATCCAGCGTACCTATGACCTTACAGTCAGTTACCTAGGTAATAATATCGTACCTAGGTATACATTCTTAGCGTCATTCCCAAAGTTAGGGTAGCGAGCTCCTTCTGCCAACTTGGAAGTGGTTCCGTTTCTGATCTTCGTTCATATGAATCATATGTGGCGCCCATAGTGGTACGCTCTCAAGACCCAGCGTTGCGCTTAAAAATGGGTCGATAATGGTGTAGAGAGAACACAGTACGCCCGTGCTGCACAGATAAGGCTAGGGATGAGACTTGAAAGATCTTCTCATGTCGAAGCATGGACAGAGGACATGGGAGGAGATTTATCGAGAGCGGCGACCCTCCGCCGGATGAGCCGGGGTCACCTGGGCACGGAATGTTGCCCCAGCTTCCCACCCGGGCACCCCGAAAGTCGATCTCGGCCGGAACGTAGGGGCAAACTGGCATGAAGACCACAAGATGCCGGACGACAATACATGAAATATAGAGAACAATCAGAACACAAGAATAATTACTAGCAAAGTAAACAGTGGGCCATTCCATCAGTCTACCCACTTGGGCATGTCAGCGTGTTTTGCATCTGGTTGAAACTCAGCATTTCTCGGACTTTGCCACCAGACAAGTGCTCAGCCATTCCCTTACTTGCGTTGACCAGCCCATGATGTTTGAAAACACTAAATGATTCCACCGCATCCCCATCGGCTTTATACCAGCTCCCAACCCAAGACAAGACTCCACAGGCAAGATGTTTGACTGGCCTAAAAATCACGAACAACAACTGTTGGCATGGTGGCTGAGTGGAGTGTGACCGTGCAGCAGTTCAGGCGATCCTGCCTGCAGGCCGGAGGGTTACAAGGTCGAGCGTTCCATCGTCCACACCTCAAGACAAGTCCAACGTGAGCGAACTGAGTGGGTGTGTAATTTACAAAATGACAGCACCACGAACGCTGTTTCGCTAACAAACTTCAGTTACAAGTCATCGTATCGAAAACTGAGGTTAGGTTGTTGGGTGTAAGTGCAGTGGTTACTAGGTACTAACTAGTGGTGAATGCGTCCCGAGGTTGTTTTGGATTACCCCTGTCCTGTGTTGTTCGACATGTCAGTCGGCCACAACAAACAGTATTGGCTGCCCTGAGGTGGTTTCCAAATAGCTGACTATACTTGCTGGAGCAGCTCTTTGAATGTGGACGATGACTTGACCTCGCTGCCATGGAAGTGTCGGATTTCCTTGCCAGGTTTGTAGGAGAAAGCAAGCGGCCAGATTGAATCGCATTAAGGTTTATTAAGGGAGTTATAGACTTTCATAGTTTCACACTATAGCTTCGATCAAGACTAATAGCCAAGTGAGTCCTTTGATAACTAGGCCGAAGTGCATGTCACTTTATACGGGTTTGACTTATCATTTAAGACTACCTAGGCATTTTTCACTATAGCATTCTCTGAGTGGATACATATTGCAACCGTGCGACTTTCAAGCCTCGTATGGACTCTCTATACAAGGTCAATCAAATTTTCATTAATCTCTGAGTTCTGCTGATTTGCATGCTGACGACAACCGACAACCGGTGCCACCCAATCTCCACAAGAACTTCGACATAGCTGAGGACAGATGAGTCGTTTCTAGCTACATCGCAAATGTGGTAAAAAGACACAATTCTACATGTTCATCCGGCCGTAAATAATTCTATCCCAAACTCACGTTCATGATGATGTGGTGAGCTCCTTCACCTTATCCGCTAGGCCCCATTTGACTTGCTGTCCTCCTCTGGCGCGGGCAAGCTCTTGGGGACTGTAGGGTTGAACAGGGCCTCGGCAGGGATCAGTTTTGACCTCACGGCCGGGTTCAGCGTCAGGCCGAAACCGGGCTTATCCAGGTCCGCGGTCGTCAGGTAACCCTTGGTGGGGATAGGCTCGTCGAGGAACAGGTCTCCGAAGACGGGCAACACGCTCTTGCCATCGGGGCTGTTTGCCAGATACTCCTGGAAGGGCGTGTTGGGCTGGCTGATGACAAAGTGGTAACTGTATGGACCGCTCGCGTGGGGCACGACGGGGATGTCGTACGCGGCAGCCATGGCCGACACCTTGAGCAGCTCGGTCATGCCGCCCAGCCACATGACGTCGGGCTGGATGATGTCGAGGTTGCGGCCCTCGACGAGCTTCCTGAAGCCGTAGCGGCTGTATTCGTGCTCTCCGGTGGTGAACTTGAGCGTGGGGTGGGCGCGCTTGATCTGGGCGAACCCGTCGGTGTCGTCGGGTGTCAGGCACTCCTCCCACCAGTTGATGTTGAGGTCGAGGCAGGCCTTTGCGATCTCGATGGTGTAGGATACGTTCAGGGACATGTAGCAGTCCACCATGAGGGGGAAGTCCGGGCCGACGCTCTCACGGTGCTTGCGCAGGAACTCGACGTTCTTCTTCAGGCCCTCGTGGCCCTCCTCGGGGCAGTAAGGGAGCGGCACCTTGGCTCCCCAGAAGCCCATGGCCTTGGCCGCTGGTGGATCGGGGCCGGTGCAGTAAAAGTTCAGGCGCTCCTTGGTGGCGCCTCCGATGAGTCTGTAGACGGGCTCGTTGCGGAGCTTCCCCAGAAGATCCCAGATGGCCAGGTCGATGACTGAGATGACGGCGAGTGGAAGGCCCTTGCGACCATAGAACATGGAGCCACGGTACATCTGCTCGAAAAGGAGGTTCGTGTTGCGAGGATCAGCGCCGAGCAGGAAACGCGTGAAGTGCTGTTGGACGAGCCAGCAGCCGGGAGGGCCTCCGAAGCCGGTGGCAAAGCCGATTGTGCCGTCTGAAGCCTCGATCTCGACGAGGAAGGAACCGAGGACGTTGATCCCCCAGCTAGTACGGGACTTGCGGTATTGTTCCCATTGTGAGGCTGGGGTCGAGATGGGCGAGTCGATGAGCCTGTGCAATGGTGAGTTAGACTTGGCTCCGTTCGGCCGCAAGCGTGATGCCGGTGTTCGTCGGCGAGGGGAATTGCCTTACCAGTGGCCCCCTTCGACGTTGTGATAATCACCACCTGAGATGTCGCCGCCGTCAGTTAATGCTCTAATTCCCAACCCACCAAGGATGAGCAGGCAAGCATACCTGATCCAACTCCTCCGATCACAAACGACCGGACGGCCTTGATGGTGGGGAACTGCCTGACGGAAGCCATGGTGAGGGAGATGGCGTGCTCGCAGAGGATGAATGATGTCTGATGATGTCTGCGAGACCCGGCGTTTCCACTCAGTGAATCGGGGCAGAGCTTGAAGGTGGGAGAGGACGTCAGGTCAACCTAATGAAAATCGGACTCGAAAGAAAAGGCCGGGCAGGAGCTTGCTTGGTCTAGGGGTTGATTCTCTCCGAGAGCATGGCATTGTTGTTAGTTTAGTAGTCTAGGTGGTCTGGTGGGGGTTTGGCGGGGAGTTGTTCCCCAGGGCGACTCGGGTTGTTGATGCCCCGAGAATGCCGTCGCCCAAAGCAGTCTGGCATTCTGCCGTGCCGTGGGTTGCTCCTGTTGCCCAGAAGCCCACCTCCGGCCGTGGACAACCGCATTGAGTGCCTGAGCATGTGATCTTGAGCCGCTGGTCGGCCGCGGCAGTCGTTGGCCTCGACCAGACCGGGAAATCCGCACGACATCTTGCCTGCATGTGCATCCAAACGTTGCAATTCTGCGGCATCTACTTAAGTAGTGCTGAGACAGCGGGCCGTTGTTAATAAACCATAATCGTGCAACGTTGAAGCACCACAACCTTCCAAGGTTGACTCTGGTACCGACGGCTATTTATTACCTGTGCGAGGTGTTTCAATTGGGAGTTGCTGTCCTGCAGCTCACGTGCGCAATCAAAAGTACATAGATAGACTCAGATCTGAATCCTTCCTGTCCCCTTCCGGACAAGGTGAGCGGCTGTGGTCCAGATGCCGTGTCGGCACCGGTAATAACTCTTGGTGGTGATGACAAGCTTTGCATTAGTCTCACCGTCCGGTGTGGCTTGCAGGAGGTTGCACAACATGGACACAAGTCGGATTTCAAGTCGCCACACCAGCCCACGTGAGTCTCACGGAACAGTACTCCTACTGTGCAAAGACAAGACTGATCAACCTGCCAAGGTGTCTTCACACACGTGTACTGTGTATCCATCCGTATTGTCCGTATTGTTCGGATGCCCAAGTCAGGAACGGACGAGTTGGGGTCATGGGGTGGAGAAGCGTGGGGTGGTAATCCCCGAACTCAATGCCAGACCGTCGCTGGACGTTTGAGGCCCAACCTGGCCCGCAGTCTGGTGATCATCCCCAGATTTTCAATCGCATGCGGCCCAGGCATTTCTGCATCCTGGCAACCTGGCAACTGGAGACTACATACCCTGATACCTACCTCTGTAGGCTGCCATGTAGTATACGAGCTCCCCCCGGGTGGCTCGCGCAGGATCGGAACAAGAATGACGTGAAGACGGTAAATGCCTCGCCTCTCTCGTCTGAAAAAGATGACCTGCAGGCACAAGACGTGCCACTGCAGAATTACACCACACACATACAGTAGTTCGGACGACCAGCAGACCCCTCGTGGACGGCCGACAGGGTGGATCGTGAGTGTGCTCTTTGTGTCCTTTTATCCAGTGCCAACGCTCCCATGCCTCCCCCCATGCCCCCCTTTCAATTTCCCCACAGTCCCAAGTGTCCAATCACCATCCCAATTCGGCCGTACGGCTCCACCTCTCCGCAAAGAGACCGTTCTACCCCGCACGACAAGGGGCCGAGGGGGCCACTCGACCATCCCAGTTCTTTGCCTGGGTCCTCCTTGTTCCTTGTTTTTTCTTTCTTTTTTTTTCTTTCCTTCTGCTCGATATCTCTAGCGTAGCAAGCACACAAGGAAGAAGCCGTTGTCCTCGAGAATGCTGCAGCGGCGCACCGCACCAAGACAGCAAGTGCAGACCACACCATTTCATAGTGCAAAGTCTCCTGTTCTCTAGGCCAGCACATGTGCCCGCACATAGGATGCGTCCGCACATGAATTGATTGCACAATACGGGATACAATACGGGATGGATACACAGTATATACAAGGGCTCCCCGAGTCAATGCTCATGGCCGGCCTGGCCCATCTGGCGCCCGCACTGGCTGAACTAAACTCCTTTCACGACAGCGTCTCCGGCCCTGGCCCGAGGGTTTTTTGTTTCGTTCCACCGCTTTGCCTGGTGTGCGAGTGATTGTGTGTATGGATGGGACGGGTGTGGTGCCTCCCGCGCCTGTGCCTCCGTCCGGTCAGCCGATTCCCAATTCCACAATAAATGCCCGAGGAGCCCATCCTCTCGACCCTCTGCCTAACATTACCCCGAGCAACCTCTTTTGTTTTCTTCTTGCCCTCGTCTTCGCTCTTCATTGTCCCTGCCAAGCCCTGCTTATCTGCTGATAACGGCTTCCATCATCCGACCCGCGAGACACGAATCCCACACACACACATTCACGCACACTACGCACGTACGCACACGCCCACTGCCACGCATACGGACGGCACACGCACATGCTCGTGTCTCACGCCCCCGGATAACCAAGCAATCGGGACGCGGTTCGTGCCATCTCGAGCTTAATCCGGCCGGCCAACACGCGGAGAACCCAGGGCACACGACACTACCAGCACCGAGTATCCTCGGGTGTCTCCATCTCTGTCCCCGCCCCCGTCCGTCATCGTCGTTGTCACTGTTGCATTTGCGCGCTCATGTCTCCACCGCCAGCCGCCAACACTCCCTCGCCAGCCAGTCTGAGTCTACAGTACCACCAGTCCAATGGTCCTGGTACCCAGGGGTCCTCAGCCTCGCCCGCTGCAGACAGTGTCAACGTCCACGTGAAGACCCAGAATGACGACTCCATGATTCTCGACGACGCTGACCAGCGGCAGAGTGGCGATGAGGGCGCAAGTGACAACGACGACGATGTGGCCGAGACCGTCAACCGCAATGGCAAGCGGAAGCGTCCCATATCTGTCTCGTATGTGCACTCACTACTTTTCATGCATCTACTTACCAACCTGCTGCTCTCTTTCTTTTATTCATCATCTTCTGCTTCCTTCGCCCACCCCCCTTTATTAAGTGTCCTGACCGACTCCCCCCGTCCGTTCCTGGTCCTATCCTACTAGTAGTGCTTTTTTTTCCCTAGACCCCGGCTCTCTCATATGGCCCCCCTGGTGGCCATCCCGGTCTCTGGCTGCTGCACCCCATGCCTCTCCACGTCAACTTTCCCCAGACTCCAAATCAACCCCAGCCTGCCTACCTCCCTGTTTGGTCATGGCTCCTCTATTGAAGCGGGACCCCATAATGCGGCCATGTCACATTACTGTCCGTTTCTCCTGATCCTCGTCGATGCTCTCTTTCCTCCCGCAGATCGTCCCTTGTTCCCATGTCTCCATTATGTTCCGAATCGCCCAGTGTGCTCTCCGTGGGCGAGAGCATAGAAGTGAAGCCACTTCCCTCTTCGCCAGAGCCTGAGCCAACGCCTGAGCCAGAGCCAGAGCCTGAGCCAGAGCATGAGCCAGAGCATGAGCCAGAGCATGAGCCAGAGCATGAGCCCAAGCCTGAGCCAGAGCCAAGTCCGAAAAGGAGGAAAATCGCTGACGAAAATCCAATACCAAGATGTGAGCTATGTAAGCAGAGAAAGGTGAGATTCCCCTCTTCTTTGGAACCTTGCGTGGCTGTGCAATATTATCCCTCCCCCAATTCCTCGTCACGGGCTTGGTATCCCGTCAACTAGACAGGGCTGAGCTGACATGATCGTTCTCAGGTCAAATGTGACCGTGGCCAGCCTTCTTGTGGGTGGTGCAGCCGAAATGGCGCCCACTGCGAGTACAAGGAACGCAAGAAGCCCGGTCTGCGCGCCGGCTATGGCCGCGAGCTGGAGCAGAGGCTCGATAAGCTCGAGGAGATCTTGCGGACCCATTCAGAGATTCTCCAGGCCACCATGACTGTCCATCAGCGGGCCCAGCCGTCCATGCTGCAACATCACAACCCGTCTTCAAGTATCAGGGGGAGCGTTGCCAGCTTGCCAAGTGACCACGGCACTCCTCGCGACCACCAAGCACCCAGTTTCACCAGGCCAGACACGATACGCACACCACAGGCCGAGACGGCGCTGTTCCTGCAGAAGCCGTCATCATATCCTCCGGCTACCCAGTCCATGGACTTCGGCATCCCTCCGCCCACGCCGGGTCTGCATGACGGCTTCCAGCCTCCAGTCACCATGGCAGGAGTATCACCGACAAATCACAGCCACATATCGGGCATGTCATCAGTGTCAGTAGCTGGAATGCCAAGTGCCGCGGCACAGGAGTACTATGGATCCAGCACTGGTGCTCCTCTCCCTTCGCCCACGGTCAATATGGCACACTCTCACAACCAGACCCTTTCATCCGATCAAGACCTACCACCTTATGATCTCCTCTATGCCTTGGTCGATCTGTACTTCAAGCACATCAACACTTGGTGTCCGATATTGCATCGAAAAGCCACACTCGACTCGCTGTTCGGGCCCTCGATGATAGAAGAGACCGACAAGATCCTGCTTCACGCCATTGTCGCCACCACCCTACGATACTCGACAGATGCCAGGCTCTCCGAAGAGAGGCGGCGGCATTACCATGCTGTATCAAAGCAACGGGTCATGCTGTACGGAATGGAACACTCCTCGGTCAAGTCTCTGCAGGCACTTGTCATCCTCGCCCTTGACCTCGTCGGCGACAGCAACGGGCCTCCTGGCTGGAACATCATGGCACTCATCACACGTTCCGTCGTGCAGCTCGGCCTCGCCGTGGAGTCCAGCTCCTTCTCGGTCAGCCCAAACTTCACCTCCATATATACCCTCCGTGCCATGATCCTGCCCGAAGCCAAGGACTTCATCGAAGAGGAAAGCCGAAGAAGGCTGTTCTGGATGATATACTTGTTGGACCGCTACGCGACAATAGCCACCGCCTTTGAGTTCGCCCTTGATGAGCGCGAGATTGACCGCGCCTTGCCCTGTCGTGATGACCTGTGGACCAAAAACCAAAAGGTTGAGACGCGATGGTTCAGTGACCAGCACCACTACGACACACATCATGACCAACACAATGGCGATTCTCCAGAACACAAAATGGACAACCCCCAAAACCTCGGTGCATTCTCGTATTACATCGAGATACTTGGCATCTTCTCCAAGATTCACACGTTCCTCAAACAGCCCGTCGACATCTCGGCGCTGTCAGACGTCGAACAGTGGCAGATGCGATACAAGGAGCTCGACAACACCCTGACCTCATGGAAGTTCGGCCTCCCGGGCGAGTTTGGCAACATGGCCAAGCTTTTCCAACCGGGATCCAAACAGCTCAACTGCGCTTGGGTCATGCTGCATGCAACTTATCACACCGCGGTGATCCGGTTGCATTCATCCGCCGCCTACCCAACAACACGATCCCCCATCTTCCACCCGTCGTACAGCGCCAGCCAAAGATGCCACGGCGCCGTCGAGAACATCCAAGCACTGGGGGAGTTCGTTATGACAAACGGCCTCTTGTCAAAACTGGGCCCCCCATTCGCGTTCACACTATGGGTGGCGGCACGCCTGCTGCTCGTGCATGGGAGCACGGTAGAACACAAGCTGTCCCCCCAGCTGCCATTCTTCGTGGACTGCCTGAGGGAGATGGGCCTGTACTGGCCCGTCGCAGCACGGTACTGCGGCCTTCTCCAGCGGGTGCTCGACGAGTACCGCGAGGTCGAGGGCCAGCTGGCCATGGGCGGGGAGAGCGGGACGCCGTCGAGCGTCAAGATCCTGGCCGACATGCGGAGGACGGCGTTCGACCTCGACTTCCTCATCAGCCGGCAGCCGCGGCACGTCAACCCGGGCGCCAACGGGCTCGGCATGTCGGGCACGGGGACGACGCCCGGCCCCGGTGGGAACGGCGGGCTCGGCGCTGGCGGGTTCGGGGGTGGGAGGAACAGCCGATACCCGAGCGTCACGCCCACCAGGACGCCACAGCCTCACGACCTCGAGTACCTGGACGTGTTCGACTTCTTCAACGTGCCGAGGCTGCCTGCCGGGGCGCCGGGAGAGCTGGGCACGATGGAGAGCAACGGCCAGGGCAGTAGTAGGGATGGCGGGCAGCCGGCGATGTCGGGAGACGGTGGTGCCAATGGCAATGCGAACGAGTTCAACATCCAGGAATTCATGGTTGATGCCAACCGGGATTGGTTATTCAAGCAAGAGGGGGCCAAGTTCCTCAACTGAGGCGTGTACCAACAAGCTAAAAAAGAGAACATTGAACAACGGGCGGAGTTTGTGTGTGGGAAAGTGTATATGGGTCTCGAAATTTCTCACTTTAGCCTTGCTGTTCCGGCGCAATCAGCGGAAGCATCGGCATGGGTTTGCATGACGGAATGTATACTAAAGCTTTGAGATTCTTTATGATGTGGTCATGCGGCCAGGGCAATCGGTATATATGGCTGATGATACGTCATGAGCCGGGAATTAATCGGACCTAAAGGGGATTGAGACGAGGCTTTTCCACCTCACTGCATTCAATGTTTCCCAGCTGAAGTGACATAACACAGGTCTGCTTTTGTGGAATCAGCGCTCGTAGAGACCAGACAGTGGCCTGGGAGTATAGCCAACGCTGGCTTGCTCCAGATGCCAAGGGACGACATTTCCTCCTTCACCTTCGCACAGTCCAAATATCAGCACTGAGTTGAATGGCAACCTTGGAAAGCGGGAGTTGCATGAGCTCATAATTATCCAGGTACTATGGCTCCCGAATGTCAGTCTTCCTTCACCATGATTTATCCCCCCTCCCCTTTTCTCCCCCATCCCTCAGTATCTTTGTCTCCTGTGCCCCTCGTACTGGAATGTCCCAGGTGTGCCCACAGTAAGAATCTTGCCGGCTTCTGATCATGCAAACAGATTGATTGCTGTTGAGCTCAGGCTGCAACACATGCCAACTTACCCACACCCGTGAGACATCCACATGAAGTGAATCGCCCTCTGTCTTTGTCCGGAAGCGCCCGGGCCTGATCCATGCATCATCCTGAGAATGCAGCTATTTGCTTGAAATCCTGCAGCCATAACCATGGGAGAACGGTGAATGGCAGGTGCCCGTTTTGAGATGCAGCTAGGCAGGCGTCGGTTGCTTGCATACCGCGCCTTCTCTTTTTGTTTTCCCACTCTATGGCAAGACCTGTGCCAGATTGGCGCCCGACACGTGCTCAAGCAAGTCCAAGCACTGAGATGCAAACACAATCCTGCTTCTCAACCTTTTATCTAGAAAAGGCGGGAGTCAATTCCAATCCCTTCGCATCTCTCTCTTCTTCCTTCAGCCATCTTCGTCACACTTCAGCAAGAACGAAAGTCAGCACTTTTTCATTCTCAAACCTGCCCAAAATGATGAAGGCTGATGCGAAGGCCGGTTCCGCCCATGGTATGCATCCCAGACATCCCAGACCCGCAAGCTCGCCTCGCTCGTGACCTTCACAATCCCACTGACCAGCTTCCCCCACGCTTCACAGAGGTCGTTCCCGCCAAAGTGCCCGGTTACAAGCACTTCTTGTTTGCCTTTACCCCCGAGTGCATGCGTCTCGAGGACGGTAAGCCCTGCCAGGACAACCAGTTCGGCGTCACCAACTTGAGCGGCAAGCCTGGTTTCATCCCCCACGACCGTGTCGGCGATTCGAACCTGTCCAAGCAAATCGTCAAGTGTGTCGGTTCCGTTGTGTCCGAGTTCGACGCGTCGAACTACATGCAGATCAATTACGAGGCCCCGGACATCCAGGCCGCCGTCATGCATGCCAACATGCCACTGGCTCGATTCATTGTCTACTGTCCCCCCTGCATCTCGGCGATCACTACTGCTGTTCACCTCTGTCAGGATAATGAGGACGCAATCACTCAGTGGTCGGTCCGCGTCGAGTCAGTCCTTCAGCCTTTTTGGTTTGACCTTGTCCATTGAGGCAGCATGAGCTTCAGACTAACCCGTTTCTACTGATAGTCATCGTCTTGGATGTGCTTGCTGCCCCGGCATCGCCAGTGGTCTGGCGCGTCTTTCCATGATCGCCGACACCATCGTGGACGTCGGAACTGGTCATCACCGGGCCAAGCCGAACAGTCCCGAGGCGCGTTGGATGAAGTCCATTGACCGAGCCTGGCTCGAGAATGTCCTGTACAATGCGGATGACCAGAGCCCTGCTTCGACGCCGTCCTCTAACACTGATACGACCACTGCTGGCAACGACTACGCGGGAATTCGGGAACTCTTCACTTTTGAGGGCAAAGTCCGTGAGAGCACAGTCGCTGTCGTCCTGGCCGACGTCGAAAGTGCTTCTTGGATCATCAATGCCGCTCCGTTTCCCACCGTGAAGCGTCAGCCTCGCACCGGCGAGATGTTTCATATCAAGCACAACCACATGGACAAGTCTTACAACCGGTCTTTTCTTGGCTCATTCGAAGTCAAGGGGGCCCTGAAGCGTCGCAAGGGCACCTCGCCGCCGCCCGAGACTACCAAATCCAAGCCCAAGCGCAAGGTTTTGGTTGACCGCAAGGGAAACCTCTCCAAGTTCTCCGTGGGCGACGATGAGCTCCAGTAGAGACTTGAGACTTGGAACCAAGGGACACGAGAATGGAGAAGAGTAGAGATGGTCCAAGTGATCTCGAGAGATTTGTTGGCCGACGGACAAGACGAAAAGGATGTCATTACTTGTTGCTAGGGTGAGCTCATGTTGCATGTACGTGATGTTACTGTGTATGTACTCCACAGTAGGTTTTGAACCCTAAATGGAGAAGAGTGCAGGGACTCTTGTTGCTCGCTTTCAGATGACCCGAGGACTGCCGGCTGCGGAGAGCCCCTGCCACGGCTTGTGAACAGGTGCAGGGATACTCCACACTCCGAATTGTAGATTTCTGGCCATCTAGAACATTTCGGAGACGGACATATGTCGCTGGCACTTTGAGACGGAGGAGCAACCAATTGTGCTTCTCTTTCTTATTTTTGCCCTTCCAGTCTTTCTTCAAGTCAACCTCGTCTTGCCGCATTTGAGTGACTGAGCGTCTGAAGCCCCAAGAATCTAACTCTGGAACGCCCAGTCCCCCGCAGCTCCACGAACCCACGCAGAACTCCGCCTCCACATTCATCGCAACGGCCCTCGGTCCCGGTGTCAAGACGACGACAACCACTATAACTTGACGCTGCTGTGCTCTTTGCTCTTTAGACTCAATATCCCGCGCGGTACACCACCGACAAACCAGCAGCCATGGCACTCAAGAACGTCCTTGCCGGCAAGACAGCCATCATCACAGGCGGCACGACTGGCATCGGCCGGGCCATCTGCCTCGAGTACCTCCGGCAAGGGTGCAACGTCGCAGTAAACCACCTCGACCTCGAGAAGGACAAGCCACACCTGGACTCCCTCATCGCTGAGGCGGACAAGATCAAATCCACAGCAGGAGCCGGCCAGACCGCCGGCTCCCTCGCCCACCTCGCCGGCGACGTGACGGACCCGGCCACGGGGACCAAGCTGGTGGCCTTCGCGCTGGAGACGTTCAAGACGGGGCGGCTGGACATCTGCGTCTCCAACGCGGGCATCTGCACCTTTGCCGAGTTCCTGGACCTGCCGGCGGACCTGTACTCCAAGACGGTGCGGACGAACCTGGACGGGGCCTTCTACGTGGTCCAGGCGGCGGCGCGGCAGATGGCGACGGGCCAGTCGCCGTCCGGCGGGTCGATCATCGGCATCTCGTCCATCTCGGCGCTCGTCGGGGGAGGCGGGCAGACGCACTACACGCCTACCAAGGCGGGCATCCTGTCGCTGATGCAGAGCACTGCCGTCGCGCTGGGCAAGTACGGGATCAGGTGCAACGCGCTGCTGCCCGGCACGATCCGCACGCAGCTCAACGACGAGGACCTCGCTGACGAGGCCAAGAGGACGTACATGGAGGGGAGGATACCGCTTGGCAGGACGGGGGAGACGAGGGACCTGGCGGGGCCGGCCGTGTTCCTCGCCTGTGAGGAGCTGAGCGGGTATGTCACTGGGTCGCAATTATTGGTCGATGGCGGTGCTTTTGTCAACTTTCAGTAAGCTTTGGAAGTGTCAATGGGATGTGATCAGTAAACGCCCGGTGCCCACGTAGACTGCATGTGTGTGTGTGCGCATCCAGGCCCACTGGAGCATGTCGATGTTACATGGTGTGCGCTGGCGCGTGAGCATGACTCGGGGATCCTAGAGCAAGAAAATATCGTGTTGTACCCTAATGGAAGATCGTCTTACGGAGTACTGTGCTCTCAGTAAACAATTGGGTTGAAAGCACTTGAGCCGGCCCCACAAAGATACCGCTCACTGGGATTGCAACCATTAATATTCAGAGATCCACTGATTGGTTGAGGGGAGCACGATGGTCGATCTGGCGACTTTTATTCATGCATGCAATCCGCTTTCTGCTTGCCTCAAGAACACCATTGCCCCTCTAATCCAGAGCTTATGATCGATGCTAATGTCAGAATGACAGCCTCGGACCACATCTTGTCGAGGTCTGGAGCGGGCGGTTGGGCCTCAAGATTCAGCGAGTCTGTTACTTTGCCCACAATTTTGGGCTCTGCAGTCGCACTTGTGCTCACCGTCGTCTTATATCGCCGGTTTCTTTCTCCAATCAAAGACATCCCAGGGCCTTTTTGGGCGTCCATAACTAGATTGTGGCACGTCAAGATCATCGTCGATGGAAACCAGAATGTGCGGCTGAGGGATGCCCACGAGAAATACGGGCCGTTCGTCAGAATGGCACCGAATGAAGTCTCAGTCACACACCCAGATGGGGTCAAGCATTTGTTGTTGCAAGCCCTGCCTAAGGTGAGAGACTAATGAAGTGCCTTGGGCCCCCTAAATCATCAAGTTTTCTGATGCTGACGATGGATTCGCAAAGGGTTCCTTCTACGGGATTGGTGCGATTCCGGATTGGCGATTTCAAACCCCAATATCAGCCCGCGACCCAAAGGAAAAGATGGAAAGGTCGAAAGCCTTCGCGTCTGGATACGCCCTTTCGAACGTGGTCAAGTATGAGGAAGCTCTCAGCCGTGTCGTCAGCAAGCTCTTCGGCTGGATGGATAGGTTCTCCGGGTCAGGCAAGCCCATGGATCTGGACCAATTTTTCACTTTCACGACATTTGATGTCGTTGGTGAAGTGCTGTTCAGCAAGGAGTTCGGCTTCATCGAGAAAGGCGAGGATATTGGCAACAGCATAAGCAACAATGCCGCTCTTCAGGGAATCGGCACTCCGGTCTCACAGTTCCGCTGGCTACAGCTCGTGCTGGGCAACCCACTGGTGACAATCCTCGGCTTGTCACCAGGGTCCATGTTGTTCAGGCACGCCCTCGAGACTCTGCTCGAAAGACAAAAGAACCCAGACGCCAGATTTGACGTCGTGGCACACTGGTTTAAATACCTGAACCAGCATCCCGACCGGACGAGCTTCCGCAACATCGAGGCCCAGACGACCATGAACGTTGGGGCTGGCAGCGATACTGTTTCGTGTGGCTTGCAGAGTACAATTTACCACATGATCCGTCACCCCGAGACTTGGAAGGCAGCTCGAGCTGAGATACTCGAGGCACAGGCAAAGGGGCTTTGTTTGGAAAAGGTCGTCTCTTACGCTGATGCACAGCAACTTGGTTATCTTCAGGCATGCATCAAAGAAGGCCTGCGAGTCCATAGTCCAGTCCCCAGTAAGCGCCCGTCAACAGGACTTTCACAAGCCATCTATGACACCTTGATGGGACACGAGCTAACTTTAGAACAAGTGGGTTTGCCGAGGGTTGCCCCCAAAGGTGGCATTGAGGTCGGGGGTCGTTATTTCCCAGAGGGCACAACGCTATCCATAAATCCTTGGGTATTTCATCGCAACAAAGCAATCTGGGGAGCAGATGCCAATGAGTTCAGGCCTGAGCGATGGTTAAGCCCTGATGCTGCGCGTCTAGAGAAGTTCTTCATCCCGGTGGGTCCTTCGTCAGGCATTCCTTGTGTGGCCCTGGCACTTTCTAATTTGTGTAACTCATCAGTTCGGAGCTGGCTATATGTCCTGTCCAGGACAGCACATTGCTCGTATGGAATTACTCAAGATCTGCTCCACCGTAAGTGATCCTCCCTCTGAGGAACTACACACCACTATCCACACTCCATTTCTGACCACACAATAGATCATCAGAGACTATGATCTTGATTTGGTGGATCCCTCCAAAGAGTGGAAATGGAAGGCATACTTCACAATGGTGCCGACGACCTGGCCGGTCTACATTTCAAAGCGACCAGAACAGAAAAATCAGGAGATGTGACTTGTAAGACGGTGAAGAGCCGGACTGCCCTATGGCCATGGTCTTTTGGAGGCTCTGTATCGGGTGTTTGGAACCGTTTCCTCGAGCCCCCCTCTCGCCTGATCTCGATGGCCTCCTCCGACTGGAGCGACCTAGAGGCTTCGCCTTCGCATCCTACATATGTACCCCCGACCATGAGGGGTATTTTTTACTGAGTCTGAAGGTCGCTGTTCCGCCTATCGGTCCCAATTCACGAGTCGCTGCAAGCTTGTGTCTCCAGAAGCAGCCCATCCTAGGCTTTAGCGAAAGCGCCCATGAGGTTGAGCTGGTGCACGGTCTTGACATTGTTGTCCCTTCTTGACGACGCAAAGTGCGTCCACCCAGACATACTGCTCAACTAGTGCTAGAGTCAGACCCGTCGCATGCGAGACAATTGGTGCCACTTCTAATATATCCTCCGTGGCAGACGCCCCGGGAATTCGCAAATGTGGGAGGTGGGTTGACGAGCTACTTGATTCTGGTGCCTATAGGTAAAATTACACACTTGAGCAACCCGAAGCGACTGGAGCTTATTGTGACTCCTAGGCTAATTCGTCCGAGTGCGTATGCGGCTCACGACTGTCTGGCTCTAGCTAGGTTCTCGAAACGCACACTGTCCCCCTGACGCTTGTATATGCTTTGCAACCCGTGATCGCTGGCAATAGTGGAGCTCTGCAGGCGGTACGGTGTGATTGCGCTGAGATCGATGGCGGCAGATTCAGGGCACCGGGGGCGGAAACCTTGGAAGAGCGACGTCGTTGCTGGCTGTCACAATTTTGATGCTTGTTGAGACCTCATGCCTCGGAAAGAAGAGCAAGTGGAATTCCAACGTATTCTGTGAAGCATCGTGGCTCTCACTCGGTATTCAGTGTTGTGCGCATGAGAACTTTCCCGTCCTCTGAAGTCCTTCTGCGTGCTAATTCTGAGTCACACGGTGATAGCACTTTCACATAATAGTGCTTGACGGCGTCAGAATAGGTAGGTCATGTCTTGCAATAGCCCCAACCTGGACGGCACCGGCGCAGATGGATGCGACCAACGCTTAGACTTATGGCGCGAGATGATGGCCTTTGGGAGAAGACTGATTCGAAGAAGTAGATTGAAACGCCACTATCACAAGCCCTGTGCAGCGAAACTCACAAACCTGGGGTATGGTTGTCTAGAAGTGTATTACCTCTTCTCCTCGTAGGGTCCTCATTGTGGTTCCGGCTTAGAAGAGGAACCTGAAGGAAAGAAATACTGTACACTGACAAACCAAGAACTGTAATAACAACTAGAACATTTGGAATTTGTGCTTATTGTCTCGAAAAGAGTGCCTCGCACGCTGAGAGGGAACAAAGTAGGATGCATAAATCAATGAGATCTACTTATAACCAGACTCACAGGCCTTATACAGTTACCCATGGCCATCAAATCGCGCCCACAAGTGCACCTGATAGAAGTAGATCGAGAGTATGCCGTTCAATCCGAGGCAAGCGCAGTCCCCTGCAATCGAAGAGATATAAGGTCCTGAAGGATGACGACGCTCCTCCATGACGAAGTATAACAGCAGCTCTCAGGAATTTGCAGTTCACTTAAAATGGGCGGCATGCGTTCAACAGAATCGCCATAGCCCTGGAAACGGCCACTGGATCTGATATCGGCCTGCGAGCGGCCTGGGGGTCGAGGGCGGAAGTAGCTGGCTCACAAGCATCAAACCATTTGTCCCAGACGAGTGACCTAATACGAGACCTGCAGGGCACAACAAGGCAATGCAGAATGTACACTGCTCAAACCACCAATCTCAGGTCACCATGTTCAGTCAGGTGTCGATATCGGGGCTTCACACGAGGCACGCAGCTCCGAAGCGCCGAGCGACGGACATGCGCGCAAGGCACACCAGCTCACCTTGCGCACCAACCCTTGTAACAGCTCCACAGCGAGTGAGGGAAGAAGCTGTCCAGCAAATCAGGCTTGCAGTCTCTTCCAAGAACTGGGGGAATAACAGCCTCGACAAGGCGGGCGTGCAGGCGGGAGATGAACGGGATGCCTATGCCAGAATGGAAGACAGATCGACAACGCAGGCCCTCGAGGGTGCAGAAAATGATCCCTACATCCCGCCTTACCATGCAGATATTATCGGGTGATAGCTGTCATGCGAGGGGCTTGCACATTAGAAGTGTGCTGAGGATCAGTACTGCTTGGAGTCGCTGATTAGCTCTTTGATGGGAGACGACTGGAGGGTCTGCGAAGTGCTGTTGATGAAATTTTGCAGATCGAAGATCATGTCCAGCATGTCCAGCATGGCCAAAGATGGAGTGACGGGTGTGCGAGCCGATGCAGAACTCATGCAGAATTTCTGGATCATGGCGTGTTGCATTCCGCAGCGGCGGTCCAGACGCAGCGACAAAACGTCATCCCGAGCAATAAGCTTCTCTGTGGGCTAAAATGGTGTGCCGCGATACTCCGTACAGACAGGACATCCGGAGCAGATTCGAGGGGTGGGTGGGCTCCATACATCTAGGTGAGGCCAGGCAGGGCCAGGTCGGCAGGTCGGGCCCCGCCCGAAACGGTTCGAAAGGGCCCAGAATGTGGTTGGTCGGGTCACGTACGAGAGACCGAGAGACAATTCGGGATCTCAAAAGGGGGTTTGATGCAATATAGTGCGGTCTCGGGTTTTGGCCTCCCACGGTTTTGCTCCCCTTGGTCTTGGTCTTCGGCTGGTGGCCGCGTGCGATCCGGGGCCCTGGAAAGGGAAACCCCACCCTGCCCAGCGGGCTGTACGTCTCGTTCTCGTCTCTGCGCAGGCCGGAAGAAGTTTGGGCTGGGTCCACGTCCCCACGTCGGCGGGTGCTAAGATTCAATAGACTTGGGACTTTGGACTCGGGTGGTTTTCTGCCATGCAGCACGTCCGCCCAGAGAAGAGTCGATCCAGGCAGTCAGCCAGTGAAGGGCTGGGGAAAATGGACTCGCTGGGTCGGGTAGGACGGCATGTTCCCACGGCGCTGCACTTGTGGCTGCCAAGAGCAGTTTACGGGAATAGCGGGTTCAGAGGAGGACGGCAAGATGGTTAGAGCACACAAGGCGTTTTCGGTCAGTATGCAGCGTAGCCTAGGGTCAAAGGAGAGGCAAGGAAGGTAACGTGCCATTCCTATTACATGACAGCCAGCGTCAGTCAAGTCAGCCAGAGTCCAGAATCCAGAGTCGAGACTGACTGGAAGACAGACTGGAAGACAGACTGGAAGACAGACTGCCAGACAGACTGCCAGACTGTGTTGCTCGGTGGCTGCGGTGGCTTGCATTCGCGACTTGTGAGGTGCCTGCCAAATGGCCGGTCGACGTTGAGGGTCGGTGGACTCTGCCGAGTGGGCATTGGGCATTGGGCATTGGGACTTGGGGGGCCAGCGACAAGGAGCAGGCAGGGCCTGGAATCGCCGGCTGGCTAATTATGGTTGCGGAGACTGATCAAGAGTCGATGAACGGCGCGAGGGAGAGGGGCCCGCTAGGAGGGAAGGGTCCTTCCCTGGGGGGGTAATCTATGACGTAACGCTGACGGGCAATTGGCTCAAGCGCATTGCTTGTCGTGGGTACGGAGAACGGGGTACGGCTCGACAAGTACCCAGGTACCGCGTTCGCAGAAAAAGACGGAAAGCCCTGAGTGCGCCCGTTGCTGCCATGCTGATTGAAGCTGATTGAAGGGACCACTATCCAAAGGGCTGGATTAGAGTTTAGAGGCCGTTTTCAGATCGGCCTGCCGCCCGGACTCGTTCAATATTGCCATGACGATGCCGCGAGATATGGTGTGGTGCATTGCGGTACGGCTCAAGCACGATGGTTTACCACAGCACCACGGCGCAACAGGGACAGGGCCAGGGCCAGTGCAGGCCAGTGCAGGCCAATGCAGGCCAGTGCAGACCCGGGAAGATGTTTACACGACCACACGTGTATTCCCGTGGACGTTGCCCATTATCTATTCTCCCCCATACTCGCGCGAGTCAATGCACGCAGCCTGGCAGGCTCGCAGGCTGGCAGAGCAGCCAGTGTGCAGCAGGCAGAGCATGCAAGCTGCAGCAGCTGCCGCGAGCCGCAGGACCGCCAGGCTGGCCGTGACCTTCCAAGGTTCCCGTGCTGGCACCCGCAGTGGCACTCGCAGCCGAGCCTTACAAGGTTGGTCTGACGTGCAAGGGCCCAAGCGAGCGAGCCGAAGAGCTCGGTTGGTCCCTGGTCCCATCTTCCACCAGAGTCCCTCGACTTTCGTGAAGCTGTCGTGTCCAGTCATGTCTGTGTTGTTCGCCCAAGACGAGTCGATGAAACTGGGACGGCTGCAGCTGGATGGAAACGGATATCATAACCACCACCACCACCCCACCCCTCCCTGCCTTCTACGACAGGACCTAGGTAAATACCTATGCACCGTACCCTAGGCACCAAGATAGTCACTGTAGCGGGCTAGATGTTATAGCAGGCGGCCCGGTAATGGTAGACTCGGTACCTAGGTAGGTACTTAGCTAGGCACCTGCCAGCCGACCCAGGGACTAAGTAGTGTACCGTACATACCTACCTCGGTAGGTGTATGCCTTGCTGTACTCCGTAGGTAGTGATCAGCGGCAACACAGTACCTCGGTACGTACCGCCGACCTGAGACCTGTACCAAGACGCAGCCTGGCGCGGCGTGCAGCATGCTTACCTTATTAGCGGATATTTGATACTGTGTGCACAGTACTGTGGGCCTTGTTCTGCTCCCCGACATCTCTCTCCGTCTCTCATCAGACATTTGGCCTCTAACTGCAGTCCCGGGTTAACTGACGGGCAGGCAGGCAGGCAGGCAAGGTACAGGCAGGCAGTACTTGCGCTATCCTCCTGCACCGCGTGGCTCTGCACAGCTCAGCACAGCTCAGCACAGCACCAGCGATACTTACTGACTGCCTGACTGACTGCAAGCGGCACACGCTCATCACTCGTCACTCGTCACCCGTCACCCATCTTCACTCAACACTCGTCTCACCACCTGGGTCACCCATTCTGTCGCAGTTGCTACTGCCATTGCCCTTGCCGTTGCGTTACATTTGCGGTCGGCCGGTGTCGTCTGGTGGCAGCCCTCCGTACTCTGCGCTCGGTACTCTGTCTGCACTCCGTACTCCGTACTCCGTACTCGTCTACCTAAGTACCCTTCCTCTCCCGTGCCTGCGCTTGCGCCTGCGCCTGCACCAGCACCAGCACCAGCACCTGCACCTGCACCAAATTTTTCTCGTCTGTTCTAGGACTGCGTCCCACCTTTTCCCACCTTTGGCTCCCAAAATCCACGTTCACCTTGTCCCGTAGGCTCCATTATCAGATGGTGCGATTTCTTCATCTTCCCCCATCTCTATTTTCCTGTCGTGACGTGGACGAGGAGGAAGACTGGCCGCCTGACACCGACGACTCTGACTCCCGCGCCCGCGACCGCGACCACCACCACCACCACCGTCGCCTGCACCACCCTCACAACCACAACCACCAGGTCGCAACCGCCCGCCTCCAGTCCTAACGAGGTACTGCGTGCAACCTCTCGTTGTTTGCGCCTCGCAGCGCCCTTGGCCAAGTGGGACTTCACAGTACACGACGAGAAGTCTCATCCCACTCCTTGCAGCACAACCACCCATCGCCCCCGGTCGCAATTCCGTCCCCTCCCTCCCTGCCTCGCCCGTCCCGTCCCGTCACGTCACGGCACGGCAGCTTGTCGTCACCCCGAGGCCGGGTCACCTCGCAAACCAACCACGCCCACACGCACACCTCTGCGCCCCCCCCCCTCCTGCTCGCTGCACCGCCGACCTCTCAACCACCCAGAGCCGCCGCCATGGCTAACGGGCCTCATGCACAGCCAGTCGGCGAGGACGCCTGGCTCGCATTGATCGAAGAGGAGTCGCGCGCCAAGGCAAGAGACATCTCCAATCGCGTCGACATCCTCGAGCGCTACAAACAGGCGGTCAATGCCGAGTATGGCAGCCTCAGGATATGGATCGCGTATTGCGACTACTTCTGGTCGCTCTATGTCGAGTGCAATTCCTACGCCAACAACGGCTACCGCCTGTCGCATGAAGAGAAGCTCATTGGTCGTGAGATATTCTCCCTCGACGCCGCGCTGTCGCTATGGCAGCAGGGCTACGAGTCCGTCAGGTATCGGCTGAGCGACAGCCACGAACTCTGGAATCGATGGGTTGCATTGGAGATGGAGCTGCTGTCGAGTACTCGGACTAACCAAGGAGTGCAACGCATCACGCATCTCTTCAAGAACCGGCTGCAGACACCCCACAAGACCTGGGACGACACCTCGCAGATGTTCTCTACCTTTCTCTCCGAATACAACAGGGCAGAGTACGAAAGCACAATGCAGGACATTTCCAGTAGCACCCAAGAGACGAGGAAGATCTGGGACGACCGAGAGACGTTCGAGATCAAGTTGAACAGGGCAAGGGCCGATGGGAAACTCGACGAGGAAAAGACCGTCATGCGAGAGTACCTGGGCTGGGAGATGAGACAGAATAGAAGCAAAGATGCCTTTCACCAGGGACTGCTGGTTGAGATCTGCCTAGGCCTTTACTCGCGTGCTCTGACTGGCATCTTCTCTAGAGACGACGGCATTTGGACCGATTACGTCGTCTGGGTCTCATCTCTGCACACTGTCTTCAGTGCCGACCGGTCCCAGGCGAACGACATGTTGCGTATCCTGCCCAACCTCTTGAACACGCTCCAGCGCGCAGTCTCTCACTGCCCCTGGGCCGGCACATTGTGGGCGCGCTACATCCTCAGCGCCGAGGAGGCCGGACTCTCGTACGACCGCGTCGAACAAATAAAGCACGCTGCCACCTCCAGCTCTCAGCTCGACCGAGACGGCATGGCTAGCGTCATCGACCTGTATGCAGCCTGGTGTGGCTTCTTGAAGCGCCGGGCCATGAATCCGAACGCGACAGACGAGGACGCGGACGTGGCCGAGATTGGGTTGACCGCCGCCTTGGAGGACGTGCAAGTGTGGGGAAAGCGGCTGTACGACAACGAGTATAAAGGCGACCCGAACTTCCGCCTGGAGCGCATCCTCGTCCAATACTTGACCGAGAAGAAGGTCACGGTCGACGAGGCGCGCAACTACTGGAACCAGCTGGCCAAGAAGAGCATCTATGCCGACAGCTACAACTTCTGGCTGACCTTTTACATGTGGGAGATGTCCATCTTCCAGACACACAAGGCGATGAACGGTCGGAGCCCAACGCCTGCTTCGTTGGCGTCACGAGGCTCCCGGATCCCGACATTGGCAACAAGCATACTGGCCCGCGCGGTGCAGCGGCGCACACTGGACTGGCCGGAGAAGCTCATGGAAATATACGTGCAGCACTGTAACGACTACGAGCCGCCCGAAGCCGTTCGCCGCGCCAACGATACCGTGCACAAGGGGTTAAAGGCTGTCGCCGAGCGGAGACAGGAGGAACAAGCGGCAGCCTACTCTGCGCAGATGGCACAGTACCAAGAACAGGCGCAGGCATCATCAGCTGTTGCTGACCAGTCAATGCAAGGTCCGGACGAAACATCTTCCAAGAAGAGGTCCAGAGATGACGGTGCTGACGAAACGTCAGAGATCTCGAGCAAACGGGTCAAACAGCAAGACGCGGAAGCCGAACAGCAACGCTTGAAACGCGACCGCGAGAACACGTCGGTCTTTGTGACCAATTTGCCCCCTCCCCCGGAGGGAACTCAGACCAAGGTCAGGCAATACTTCCGCGAGTACGGGCACATCAACAACATTGTCTTCAAGACCGAGGCCAGCGGCCAATCAGCTGTGGCTCTCATCGAGTTCGCAACTCCGGAGGAGCTGCAATCCGCGCTGCTTCGGGACGGGAAGTATTTTGGCCAGCAGCAAATCACGGTGCTTCCTGCGACAGGGACCACCCTGTACGTCACGAATTACCCCCCGCTCGCCGATGATTCGTTTATCCGAAACCTATTTAAAGATTGCGGCGAGATCTTCTCGATAAGGTGGCCAAGCCTGCAAGCCAATAGCCATCGCCGATTCTGCTACGCGACATTTCGCGATGCAGAGGGGGCGGCGAAAGCAACCAGACTCGACGGGAAGCTTCTGGAGGGCAAGTACAAGCTCGTGGCCAAGTACTCGGACCCCCAAAACAAGAAGAATCGGGAAGGTCCTCAAGAAGAGGGACGTGAAGTCCATGTCACCAATGTCCCTGAGCAGGTGACAGAGGCAGAACTGAAGACCATGTTTGAGAAATATGGCACTGTCCAGCGTGTTCGCATTCTAGTCACCAAGACCGGCCACAGTCGTGGTTCCGCCTTTGTGGTATTCCAGACAAAAGAGCAGGCCCAGGAGGCTGTTGCGGAGCTGAACCAGACAAAGCTCAGAAACAACATCCTCAAGGTGGAGAAATCTGTTGCCAAGAACTTCAAGCCTGTGTCTAGAGCTGGGCCTTCAATGTCGCCCTCGCCGGGCCCAAGCGGTGCGAAGGACACCGAGGGTGACAATGCCATGCTAGACTACGACGATGAAAAGTCCAAACCCAAGGAGTCCAAGGAGGCGGGACGGACGTTCGCGCTCATGGGCTTGCCCGACACAATGAATGACGCCCGCGTCCAGGCCCTTGTGGAAGCACACGGCCAGCTTGCCAAGCTCACGCTTCGCCATGATCACGGTGGCGCCATCCTTGAATTCGTCGATGCAGCTGCGGCGGGAAAGGCTCAACTGTCTCTGGATGGAATTGAGGTCGAAGACCGGAAGCTCAAGACTGGATCCGTGTCCGAGCTCTTTCAGGAGAAGGGCGAAGTCAGGATCGACCGTGTCGACCAGAAGCCGGCTGCACCGGCTCCTGCTCAGAACAGTAAGAGCAAGGTTTCCAGTGCGATGATGCCACCTCCGTCGACCATGATACGTCGACCGGTGCTGGGGTCCAAGGGGCAGAAACGCGGCCTTGGATTCAGCGGCGTCATCAACAAGGAGCAGAAAGCAGAGCCATCGTCGTCAGCTCCCACGACCAACGGAGAAAACGGCGTCGCATCTGGCACATCTAGCGGCGGAATGAAGAGCAACGCTGATTTCCGGACGCTTTTACTGGGCAGTGGACCCAAAAAGGATGACGGGGCACCATCGAATGCAGACACAAAAGCTGTCGATAATGGAGGAGTTGACGCAGATGGGAAAGACAACTAGCGGTTGTGGTGTGAATGATGCTCTACATATTTTTATGCCTTTGTACGATAACTAAGCTACGGTTTGAAGGGCCGCGTCGCGGCCACCGCCAGTGTCCCTATCAGTTGAAGGGGGTGGGGCCCAGAGCCAAATCGACGATGGCAGAGTGGGAGGGTGTTTCTTATTGCTTATACCCCGAGCTGAAGAAGAATTGAAAATCGAACCAAATTAGCTGTCAACAACCCGATGTACCGGGCCCAATTGAATGAAGCCCGTCGTTGGGGTCCATTGATCTTACAGACGGTGCGTGTCCTGGCATCGCCCGCTGCTTGTAAACGGACATGTTGGAGGCGTCGTGGAAGTCACGCAGAGATGTGTCAGCACGCCCATGATCATCATTCACGGAGAACGCCAAAAGAAAAGGTGCTGCGTAAATCACGTTTTATGGGGCAAGCAAGCCAGGACATGCCAGCCAGGGAGATATCTTGCGTGCATGACTGGGCAACTTTCTGCCCCTTGTGATATCCGTCTTTGGTGATCCTTGCACGGGACTGTGGGTTGAGCATACGTAGAGCTGATCAATGACAAAATTTGGCATTACCTATACTATTAATAACCCACGACTGAAAACTCAGTCCTCGTCCTATTACGACTTGCTCCTTGAACTGACTTTTGTTTCGAGCGAGCATTAACTCGTTGCTAATCATCACCCTTATGTGAGATGGGATGCCTGTCCTCTTGTAGGTGGAAGCGCCCGCTCGCACCGTCAGCCTCATCATTCCCTCCATGAAACACACGGCAGGACCAGGGGCTTCGGGGCCAGCCCGTCGTGCCCGACGTCAGGAGGCCCGACCTCCTCCATCCCCGCCTCGTCTTCGTAGTCGTGCTGCCCCCCGGACACGCCTGCCATGAGTACGTTCCACTCACCCGCGTCGAGCATCATCCCGGCGGTGGCCCTTGCCCTCCTGGGGTCTTCGATGACAACCTCGCCGTGGCCCCAGCCGTGCTCTTCCTCGGTTGCCACGGGATATCCGTAGACTGCCATATGGGTCGTCTGTATCGCGCCTGGGTCCTCCTGCCCGTGATGTTGTTCGGTGTAGCCCCCCCGCGCCGCGGGTTCCACGCTCGCTGATGCTGCCCGTGGTCGCCCGCGCATCTCAACGTCGCCCGCCGCGAGCTCGGCCACCGCGGGGCTCCCGGGCTGCCGCCGTGGCAGCCCGGGCCTGCCGCCCGGGTGGCACTTCTTCTCGTGGCCGTGGAGGTTGTCCATGCGGTTGTAGCTGTGCCGGCAGCCGGGCTGGGCGCACCGGAAGCGCGCGTCGCCGTGCCTGGACGCCAGGTGCCGCTTGAGGTGCTGCTTGCGGTTCTTGGGTATGCCGCCGAACCGCTGCCGGCAGAGCGTGCACTCCTCGTACTCCTGCTGGGCGGCACCGGGGCCGGCCTGCTGTTTCCGCTCCCTGGCGCCGCGCCTGGCTGGGTGCTGCTGTCTACGGGGGGCACTGGCAGAGTGCTCGTGGCGCCCGTCCTCCGACACGCTCACTGTGATGCTGTCTTGTGCCCCGGCGTCGAAACTCGATTGCCTCTGGACCGGGAGTCTGGCTCCCGTGTCCTCTTGGCTGGTAGGAGGTTCTGAGAAACTCTGTGCGGCGAATTCGGCAGGGACGTCGTCTATTGCCTGACGTTGCTGGTGCTCGAACGGAGGCGGTCCTGGGATATCGACTGAACAGTCGAGTTGCCCGGACCACGTGTCCTCCTTGTGCATGTGCGGATAGTGCGTGCGAGAGGCTGGGAAAGATCTGGAGAACATGGATGCACTCTTTTCTGAAGCGCTATCATACTGAGAAGATGTAGTGGGATTCGGCACGGAGGGCAGAAACGCCAAGTTGACCTGTGCGTCTTGTGCCCACAGGGCGTCATCTGCCTCAATGTCTCCGGGAGACTCTATGAAACTCGACTCTTGAATGTATTGAACCGGAGGAATTCCGAGCCGCAGGCTGTCTGTGACGTTGTCTTGGGGCTGATATCCATCCGCTGTGGTTTGAGCAGATACTATGTAGGGGGGTGGTGGCTGCCCGAGTGCACGCGTGACGACCTTTGCGTCCCCGTAGGCGACCGAGTTCTGCGAAAGTTCACTCCAGGAGTTGTCTCTCGTTGATGGTGGCGTTGGGAGAGGCCGAGTCATCTCGTAATTCCTCGGCTGTGGGGGCAAGGGGAGGTTGTTGACGGCTGCGTCTAACTCAAGAGCAGCGTTCTGGGAGGCGATCTCCTGCGGGACAAAGCTGGTACGGTCTTCCATCTCCGGCAGCCACATGCTCTCGACACCGTGGCTCTCCTTCGTTGACAGAACCGCGAAGTCGTCGTTCGCTGCAGTCTTGCCTTTCTTGTTCGCAGAAGGGCCTCCTCCGCTAGCGTGGCTGCCACGCTTCCCCTTCGAGAGCTTCCTTAACAGCTCAACTGGACTCTTGAGAGTGTTGCACATGGTATGCCATTTCTTGAATTCGTGGCACTTGTGGCATGTCCAGCACTGGACCTCCCCCTTGCAAGCTTCCGCACATCGTGTGACGTGATAGATTTGCTCCATTGGCGTTTTAGAGACATGGAAGCACTTCAGCATTGGGCACCCAGCACGACGGTCCGTGTTAGAGTATGTCGAGTTGAGATCATTCCCAGAGACTTCGATAATTTCTAGGACCGTTGCCAGGACAGCGCGGGCAGTTGTCGAGTCTTGGAAGGAATCTTGGAAGTGGTTCCTTTCATTTGAAATGTTAGACCAAGTACTCTGTCAAGGGAATGGATCTCAACTGACGGGAATGGAGTTCTCGGTGCATGGCTGTTGCTGCCGGCAATGTTGACCCTTTGCTGGTCAGGAGTCACCTGCTCCTGGATGTGTCGGCTGTCCATGGTGAGCAAGAGTTGCTTCGATCAGTAAATGGATCGATACACGTCTTCGAAATCTTGTTGGTATATTCGATCTATAGAGCCACTGTCTAAGGAAAGAGAACCTCAAATTGAGGGCGACATGAGCGTGTTTTGAGCATGGCCGGTGCTGGTACACCTCAGTGTAGAATTACGTCTGGCTCCCCCGAAGATGGGAGAACGCGCGTCATGAGCTTCGAAAGGGGCCCTCGTACAACATGGAGCGCTGCGATTCAAACCCTACGCCGCTGTAGGGAGACGGACATGCTCACCCCATCGTAACAACCCAACGACCCGTGGACCATTTGGCCCATGTGTTGGGCGAGGCTGGCCTGAACGCAACTGTGGGGTGGCAAATTGTATGGCTGCCATTTGTTCTCTCGACGTTGCTTTTTCTTTTCTCAGTTCAGGCAAATTTAGGCCAGCCCGTGGTGGCCTCAGTCTTTCATTCGCCCACCCCGTAAGGCAACAAACAAGGCGACGACAAGTGTTCCAGTGACTGTTCCGGCAACCTCGGTCAGCTTGCGATTCACGCACATTGTTTACCCCGCCCTTTTTCCACTTCGATTACTTGCACCCTAGCAGGTTATCTTGGTCGGTCTAGCTTGGCAAGGGTGAGGGTCTGGTAGGGGAGTCGTTCGTGTTCGAAGGGTGCCGTGCCATGGCGGTAGGGAGACGGCACTTGAGTGCAGGCGAGGCCTCCGTCGAGGTGAGTGTCCCCCGGTGGTGAAAGTGAGGCTGCAGGGCTCATGGCGCTTTATTGTTTTTGGGTAAGGGTAGGAAATGTAAAAATTCGCCAGGGTGAAAAAGAGACTGGCACATCATTTTCAGTTGATGCTTGTCCTTCGACCGGACAAACATCACCGAAAGAATTCGCAAGGACGCGCAACACATGGAGGAAAATTCTGAGCTGATGCACCTCCCTCTATATATTTTGCACTGCTCCTGCACTGCCACCGTAGAATCGATCACATTCCCAGCAATATCGATGCAGGTCTTTCAGCTCGTGGGGGCTGTGTTGGAGAGGAGCTCACAAACCGAACAAGGACCTGCCGCGAGTGTCATAGTGTATCTCCTACGGAACAGACCCCAGCCATCCAAAATTGGGGGGGTGTCAACTCGGGCGGCATTTGCGGTAAAAATGAGGCGTGCGAACCAACTATTTCACCCTTTGGCGACAGGCTTCAAGATGGGGGCTGCCACTAATGCACGTAAGCAGCCTCACATGGTCTCTTGCCTTAATCCGTGGGTGAAGGGGTTGTCTGTCCGCATGAATCCTGCATGGTCCGCGTGGGATTATAGGATATGATAAGGTCTTCCTAGATTTCGCTTCTTGACCATGGTGCGGTTGAGTGGATATTAAGACCGTGGTATTTTCTTTGACAGTTGCAACTATGCTGAAGTACATGCCCTCCACCTTAAAAGACCCTGGGTACCCAATTAATTCATAACCAATTGATTCATAGACTCACTGCATTTCAATTTCTTTTATAAATTCCTCAGTGATAATATCGTTCAATTGCATAGCACTGATCATAATACTTTGAAGTGTGGAGGCACATTATATTTATAGGTAAATGTCCAACTATCCACACTACGTGACCGGATAAGTACTAAAATCCATCCTTGATACTAAATGAGCACCGTTCTACAACTTAACATTATCCTAAAACAACCAATCAGCTTCAATAAATCGGGCACAACCTCTTGAAACAAAGGAAGGTAATATCTGACCGTTGGAGCCCGTAGTCTAACCAAGCACAAGGGATGACACCTCGTGTCTGCGACGCCTTGTAAGCGGGCAGATATCGCTCTGTTGTCACATATAGATTAAGAACATTCTAGTAGAATCAGAATACCATATTCTGTCTTTAGACGCAAGTAGTTAATGTAAGTCAACGACCCAGTCCACGCACCACCCCCTTGCCGCACACACATTTCACACCAAAAAGCCCGATTTTAAGCCCTCTCTAATTTATTCTAAAAAAATACTATATATAGGAAAAAAATTTATTAAATTCCTTTTTCTTTATTCTATATAATAATAAAATTTAAATAATTCTAGTTTAATCCTAATATAGTTAGATAACTATAAATAAATATTTTCTACTTTTTATATATTATATTAATATTATAATTTTAAGGTTAATTAGTAATAAATTTAATTACTTTATTTTATTAAAAAAAGTAATTAATATTAATAAATATTTATAAAGAGTTTCTATTTTTAAAACTTTTCTTTAATTAATTATTTAAGTTTTAAAATAAGTGGAGTAAATATAATAGAGAAAAAGCCCCACATATTATTAAAACTTAAATAATTAATTAAAGAAAATTTTAAAATAGAAACTCTTTTATAAATACTTATTAATATTAACTACTCTTTTTAATAAAATAAAGTAATTAAATTTATTATTAATTAACCTTAAAATTATAATATTAATATAGTATATAAAAAATAGAAAATATCTATTTATAATTATTTAACTATATTAAGATTAGGTTAAAATTATTTAAATTTTATTATTATATAGAATAAAAAAGAGGAATTTAAAGAATATTTTACTTCTCTTATAAAAGTTTAATAGAATTAAATAGGATAGGTGAAAAATCACTGTTTTTAGTGGGAAATGCGTGTGCGGCAAGGGGGTGGTGCGTGGACTGGGTCGTTGACTTATAAAACGTCTGCGGCGCCTTCATATAGTGGTGGACGCTGTTTTTTTTTCAGACCCGTTATTTGAATAAAACTTTTTATTCAAATTAGTAAATTATGTGTATAAATGCTAGTGTTCCACAGTTGCATCTGTACTGATCACCTATTTTTGTCGAAGTTGCTTTGACAACTCAATGTGGCTGCGAGTAGAGCGTTGTTGTCCATCACATGGCTTCGAGCGAAACTCTTAACATGGTGATTGATGCAAATGCCAAATCCCAAGGGTGGCCACGAACGTCGGCCAAAATGATTCACGGTTGCCGGTTGCCTGCCACCGGAATGTTTCTTGTACTAAGACGTACAATAAGCACTTGCAAAGATAGGATACATACGCTGAAACGCAAGTATCACGCATATTAAATTGAGAATATTTGCAAAAAAAGAGGGCATGCTGACCGTGGTCCGTCTTGCACCCTTTCAAGGTTCAGAACCGACGAGGGAGACACTGTCACCCTAACCTAAGGGTTCATAGCACCCGAGGGAAAAGGGTTTCTCGCCTGAATGCCACCTCTAAATGCAGAATGAATTTAAAATTAATTCTCCTGTCATTTCGACCCTTCCTTTCCAGGGATTATAAGACATCGATTTGAGCTGTTCAATGTTCATCGTCTAACTTGATCTGATGACTAGAACCCACCATTTCACCTTCACACAATAGCAACCTCACGCTTCTGACAAAGTTCCCCTCCAAAGCAGTTCATTCACATAAATCGAATTCTTGAATCATTTCATCGGTCTCTCATCATGTCGGCCCCATCGAGACGGTATGAATTTGCGAGACGCCTAAGCTCTGTCTTGGTTGTTCAGTAACTAACAACCATGAGTAAAACAGCACACTGCCCCTCACAAATGAATATCTCTCGCAGGTGTATTTCACTTCAAACATGACTAATTACGTCAAGAAAGATCAGGAATTTGAGAGGCGGCCTCTAGGACTGACGTCTGAGCCGAGTAATACGGTGCAATACTTGCAGACATGGGACAAGCGATGGGCGAACTCATCATCGAGAACTGGAAAATGAATTGAAAGGATGACACATTTAATCAATAATTGAAATTTATCGCGCTAGGTAGACGATTTGGACGATATATGTGAAGTCGGAGAGTCTGGACCACTTTGGTTCTTGGGGTTTCCCGGGCAGAGCCTTGGTCAAACGGAATTAGCAATGATTAAGTTTCAGTTGGCAATACTACCTCGCTCTTGCACCTGATACTATCTGGGGTCCTTGTGGATAAATTGCTCACTTATCTGACTTTCAAGGACCAACGTAAGTCTCAACACAGTTGATGATCCGCCTCGTTGCAAGCGCTCGGGCAAAGGACTCGATCGAATATCTACGAATACCTAGAGGACGAAGAGATGCATGAAATCAGTGGGTTCCTTTGGAAGTACTATGACTTCTGAAATAGAAAACTACTCAAGATGAAAAGAAAACGCGGGAATTGGGCCGCGTTCGTATTCTCTAATCATACACTTTTATTTATCGCTCTCCATTCCCTTTACTGCGCTTTCACTGCATGTCCATGGTGGCGGCCCCTTTAAACCGCCAACTATGTCCCCCATTCCATGGCTATATGGTCAATTTTGGCAGCCATCAAATCCGGATCGGACGGTGAAGACCTGAGGTCCTGTGCATCCGGGACTCGAATGTCGGGCTGGGCGCGAGATCGGAGCACATGGCGGGATGTATGGCGGGATGTATGGCGGGATGTGAGGCGGTGCTACGGGCGAACTAAGCCTTCTTGTACGCAAGGCGGAAAACTTTTCGAAAGCCTTCTTCCAATCTTCCAATTGATCAGTCTCTGACCACTTGCGAGTTCCAGCCCAGCGACTCCATCGATCCCGAACGAGATGGAACAATTTCTGTGAGCCCCTGCTTATCACGCTATTGCTTTCTGGTCCGAGTGTTTCAGAGAGCATACGAGTCGAGTAAATGATCGACTTTCCAATGATTCGGCCAAATCCCTCTTCCCATCCCTCGAATGGTAGTGTCATATCGGAGTCGTGGTCATCTTTGTAGCCGTAATTGAGTATCAGGAAAGGCACGAGGGCAACAATGTTCTGGTGTGAGCCTGTCAAGAACCTACCATGATACTCATGCAGGGTATCTGTGGCACTCCAAACTCCAGCCATCTGGTCGTTGTGAGATATGAAAGCTCCTCGGATCTCCCCTCGCTTCGTCCTGACCAAGTCCAGTTCCAGGGTCCAACGAAGGATTGGATTATTGCCTGGTGTTACGCGCCACAAGCGGCCTTTGTCAGCTCTATCGCAGAGGCTCCCCAGGCGCAATAGGTAGTCCATAAATAAGGGATACGGCAATTTGTGCTGAGTATCCTCACTTCGCGGGCGTGTTAACACTCGTAGGTGGCCAGCAAAAGACCTCGCGACAAAAGCGGCCTGGGCTTGTACAACGAGAAAGGTGGGGACCGCACCCCTCACAATTCCTAGGAATGCAAGAGTCGGTTGCTCGACATAGATCGTATGTTCATGCAGATGATCAATGCTCAGTCCACTGGGGAAAAGGGGTAAATCGGCGGTGCTGTTCTTCTTGATAAAAGGCTGGTGGTACTGATAACCAGTACAAAAGATGATGCGTTGAAATACAACGGATTGCCCGTCTGTAAAAGTAACACTACGTTTGGCTGCATCGAAGTGAGACACTGTTGTCACAGGGATTGCATTCTGGGGCAGTGCGTCTGCAATCGGCCGTGTTGAAGATATCCACAACCCAGAAGTTCCAGCTGCAATCTTATTGGCAATGTCAAAGCCGGATGCTTGGTAGCCAACAATGAGGACTCTCTGACACCTTGTCAGTCTCACATGCTCAATCATTGCATTTGTCTATGACGGAGTACGAGGACTAACCTTGTCCTCAAAGTCGTCTGGGCTTCGATAAGACTTTGAGTGGGAGACCGAGCCTTTCCAGACTTCACGCCACTCTGAAAGTCCTTCATAATAGGGTATGAAAGGCTGATCGTAGACGCCCACTGCCACGACGACAAATATGTACTGTCGAGTGGCCTTTTCGCCTGTGGTGGCTTTAGAAGACTGGTAAGTGAGTTCCCAGTGTCCGCCAGCGTAGGATTCATGGTAGAGGCGCACGACTTCGGTGCCGAAATTGAATCGTATTTGGCGGTGAAATTCCTTCTGAATATTTCGAGAGTACTCTTCGAGGTATTTCTGCACCAAACTGTGGTGCATGAATAAGGGCTGATTGGTCCATGGATAATCCTGCAACTCCATGAGCTGGCGTGGGAAGTTGGTATGCAAATCGCCGTAGACCGCTGATGCGAAAGGAGCTTTCGGATCCGGTGAGAAATTCCACAGTCCACCTGCCTGGCTCTGACGATCATAAACGTCAACTTGGAAGCCTTCCGCAGCAAGACGTCTGTGCATGGTCAGTTTGGTCCCACTACCTAGGTATGGTCAGAGGAGCAAGTTGAACGTACTTGGCTGCCGCGAGGCCCGAGATACCTGCCCCGATGACAGCGACGGGATTGCCAGTGACAATTTGACTTTGGTCCATATCCACAGAGAAAGACCGTTAGAGGCTTGAATGAGAATATTCACGAACAAATACGGGTCCCTTGATATCACGATCCAAGAATCTCGAAGCGGAGGGTGGTGTGTCAGTCCGTCCAATATGTCACGGTGTCATGTTCCGGTGTTGCTATATATACTTTGCTCAACTCGTAGCAGCCTAATTCTCATAAAGCAGACCTAAAATTACCAGGCACTTTCTCGAAGCTCGAGCCTGGGAAGTCGCTCAGTATCAATGCCGTAATGAAAGGCAATGTCGGTGGACAGCCAAAGGAGTGGTCCGCGGGTGCCTTTCTTAGCCACCAATTTCTGAGACTTAAGGCCTCAAGTATGCTGCTGTTAGCTGCAACGAAACGGCCCTATGAAAAGCAAGGGCAAGACTGAAAGAGGGTTCTAGAGCATAATAGCTCGAATGGCGAGATTCATAACTTCAAACTATCGAGGCCTACTGACTCAATCTGCTCGTACATCGGGGCTACGTTTGAGACAAGAACTTCGACCTGTGCTGGAACTCATGACAGCATTGTCTTCCGAAAACTTCATTGTCGCCAAGTCGACATTGTTCTTTCAAGCAAGCCTAAACTTGAATGCCCATCCTTTCAGAGCGGTAACACCACTAACAGTAGCAACAACATTTACTTCAATTAACAGGCTACAGAGGGGAGCTTCTGCATGCTCGGTGGTTCAAACGCTTGCAACATTTCTCATATCCGCAGAGAAAATTGACATGTTGAAGCACATACGAAGACCACTAGCATCGGATAGTTGTGTATTAGAAGGTCTGCTGAAAAGTGTCTCACAAGTGTTGGACCAACGTGCGTCTCAATTCAACAAAGATGGAGCTGGCTATAATGGCTAGCAAAATTTAAATCACAGAATCTTCGAATTTCGATCAAAAAATTACAGTCCAGATACCATACAGGAGAGATACAACAGGTGTGCACAATGGCCAAACGATACAAACGATGTCAAGCGATTCCTGGTTGACAATACGAATAAACATGATCGCTGGTAGTATGGCTCAGATCAAAGAGATAATGCAAGCGTGCAGCCGACAACACTCTCAGTCCTAGCAAGCTATCCAGACTGTCCATGATTGGTGCCTACATTATGCACGGAACCCAGCGGCTTCTGTACAATTCGAATGAGTGAGTAATAGGCATGGTTGCCATATTTCTAGCACCGCCAAGATGTGATTTGGTTATCGTACTCGACAGTTCGAGGGTCATCCTCGGCTGGCACACCAAGATTGTACTATATAGAAATGTCAGCAAGCTTCCATATAAAGAGCTTTTGATGACGGTAGATTGATACTTAGGTAGCTAAGTACCCTAGGGTATTAGATCGAGAAGATCCGTAACTTACGTTGTAGTAGCTACTAAGCCCACGGTCGTCACCTTTGTTGTCACATCCCTCGTACCTAATTTGGAGTCACTTATTAATTTCCGCAACCGTCAAGGTATCTCAGGTAGTACTGGGGTACTTTTGGGAGAACTTTGAACTTACAAGTACCACTGACAGTATCCACCGGTGTTCACAGAAAGGGAAGTGACCTTGTTATTGAAGCGGTCGCTGATTTGTGTGGAGTTGGCCGGCTGGAAGTCAAAATAGGATACGCAGGCTCCAGGCTTGGCACCGAAGACCAGACAGTCACCGCGGAAACCCTGGTTTCCACACGTCAGCAAGGCTGGTATGGATCAGATAGGAGAAGAAGGAGCCTACATCATCAGTGCACTGCAATGTGAAAATGAAATCTGGGATTGTGGAGTTGCGGTCCGGATCCGCGTCCTGGCGCTTGTCCGTACCCTCCAGCAGGACGACCTCGGTGTTGACGAAAGTGTTGTAGGCATCGGAGTCGACGACCTTGGAATCAAATGGGATTCCAGCATCGATATTGGCCGGTATGTGTAGAACGCCCCTCTTTTCGACAGTGTGGGGGGCAATGGCGGCGGACAGAACCGGAGTCACCGCGCCGGCCAGGAAAATGAGGTTGGTCAGGCTCTGCATTTTGATTATGGGTTTGCGTCCAGGTGAATGAATGACTTGTCAAAGAGTGAGGGGCCCAGTCTTTTCGAAGAGGTAGAAAATGACCGAATGGCTTCAAAATGTTCCATAGTGAAATTCCTGGGAAAATTGAAAAGTTCTTGTGTCTTATATCTAACATATAATGGAGTCGTAGAGATTTGCACATCGGATATCCCGGATCGGGGTAATCAAGGGCAACTTGGACATCGGAAGTGATCGTGAATTCGACAGTCTATTTCACTCAGAGTTCATCCGAACTGATTCAAGCGCCGAGACTTATCGGGTGTCAACAGGTGAACAAACACAAAAACCCCTGATTTTGGAGGCGTGATCCAGGGGGAATATCCACATTCATCCAAAAGATGCTTTCGCAGGGTTTCTGAAAGTTTAACTCACCATGAACTGGCATCCACAGACAACGCTCTTCCCGGCTAACATCCGTGTGAGGTGTGATAGGCACATGATTCATCATGCCAATGCATGCTGTGTTGTGGTTGGAGATTTTGGCTGCCCCTGACATCCAGAAGCGTCAGAAACAAAACATTTGCAAAGCATCTCACGCGATTGCAAAGTGATAAAAATAAACAAAGGATTATGAGAAACGCCATTAATGCCTCGAATATCAATGCACTCCTCTTGGGGTGTCTATCATACTGCTTTAGCTGGCATACGGTGTCTTGTCATGGGATGTAATATCTCCTGGCGTCATGGAGGGCGTCAAATGCAACAACCGGAACATCTCCTCTTTAGACTCATCCAACTAAGGATTCGCTTTTTAAAAGGATGGTAGGTACCAAGATCCAATTGCTCAGGTGATGGCTTAAACGTTAATGATGTCGTGCCTGAGGAGCAATGCAGCCGGCGACAATGACCGGCTCCAGGGGTGATCCCATCCGGATTCTTTAAGTCTATTAAACTTTATCCAAGATCTGCATGCTTTCTTGGTCCACTACACTCAATCGAGCAATTTGAGAATGACTGTGTAGAAGTTTTAGCTTAAGCGCTTTTTAGAGCTTTCCAGACTGTGTGGTGGCGGGCGTTCGCGATAAGTCATGTATTAAGCCTTTCAGGAGCCTTTTTGGGCATGCGGTCCCGGGTTTTTCGCTAACGAATAGACCCCGAATCTGCGGGGGAACCCCACCCCAAAATACCAACATTCCTGACCTGGTGGAAGCTATTATGATGTTGAGGAACTTCCAAGAGAAAGAGATGATCGTCGATACGGGACTCATCTGCTATTGCATTCAGAGTATACGGCTCTTGTGCGATTGACTGTAGCTGCTTTGGTTTTCAAATTTCGAAGATTGCCAAATACAAGTGGACAACGGTAGCTACAAATTCATCTGCCATGGTGTCTGACCAGGTTTTCTAAGTTTTTTCTACACAAGACCGTAACTTAAATATAATTATTTAGTAACTATATTTAATCAGTCTTTCAGTATTTAAATTAATAATTATAATAAAACTACTTTTAATTAAAAGTTTTTAATATTAATTTAATAATTAATTAATATTGGTTATAACTTTTATATTTTATAATAAAATTAATTAATTAAAGAATATATTATAATTAATAATAACTTTACTTTTAATAAATATTTTAACTATTTTTTCTTTTATTCTTTTTATTTTTCTTTTAATTTTATTATTCTTTCTTTTTAAAATAATTACTATATTTTTAATAGCTATAAAAGTTAAGTTAATTTATTAGTAAATATAAAGCTATTTTTATTAAAAAGTTTAAAAAAATAACTAATTTAATACTATAGTATTTAAATTTTTAGTTATTATTAATAAAAGCTATAAGGTTAGTATTCCCCTCTTTCCTATAGGAAACCCTCACTTGTGATACCCTCTTACGTAGGCATGGTATCATCTCCTGTAGGACCATCTCCTACGGGCCAACCTGCTATTGGATACACGTTGCTCGTCCTTCCCGGCCGTTCCGCTCATGCCTTGGTAGTCCCGCCGAGCTCGAAGCTTGGGGGGGTGGGGCGTGAAACCAGGCGTTGCCCGTCACCCCGAGGTACGGGGCCGTGGCTGGCTCGATTTATCAATTTGTGTCTTGCCACACAATGCGACGCGCACCTGAGTTGTAACGGCAGGGGCCAATCACCGGATAAACTTCGGCAACGCTTCCACGGCCAAGTAGTTTGATGGGTCTATTAATCAAAGTCGGCAGGGATGTTGCCAGCTGTAGACACGGAAATCCGTTCCTGATCGTCTGCATTTTAAGTGTTTATAGTATGAGAGGTGACCGACTCAAGTTGCCCGTCTTATGTGTGTCATGGTGGTATACAGGATTCACTTCCAGGCGAGTTGTCAAAGAGTCTAGCTTTCGCCCTCAGTACTAGAGCTTTCAGGTCATCGCAAGTTGCGATCGCTTTCATCCTGGCATGCTCAGAACAAAACGCCCTTAGTCTGCTGCTTATCACTCAAATGCTCATTTTTCAGGATGGAGACCCAGACCGAGGACCCAGCTGACGAGGCAAGCGAGGCAATTATCATATACTTTTGGGTCTCGCCATAAGCCCTCACAATCGCCTCCCTCGCTGGGCTTCCCCAGTCATAACCGAGCTGCGTTGTCAAATCGCCGTAGATCTCAGTCGTATTCGCTTTCAAATCTTCAGGCAGGTAGCTCCTGAGCAGCCCCGGAAGGGTGTTGGTCCAGATGGCTCCGCTGATGCTCTGGCCGATGGCGCCGCCGACGGCGGTGACGAGTGCCAATACGGCCAACGCGACGGCCACATCACGATGAGGAACACTTGCCATGACTGCGATCTGCTGGACCTGGGCGAGTGTGCCGCCTGCAAGAGATGTGAAGACTTCACACATTATGACGTATGCGACATTTGTGCCTGGCATGCGGAACTTGATCATGAGCCCGGTAAACAAGATCCAAAGAGGAACAGAGATGAGTGCAAGCCACTTGAAACGGTCCGAGTAGCGAATGAGAAGACCCACGGGCACAGCCCAGGCGCAAGACACAATGTTGAAGATGTTGACGATGTATCCAGCTTCCGAGACGCTCAAGTCGTAGACTACCTGCAGATAAGAGGAAAAGTAGAGCTTATAGCAGCTGCGTAGTATTAATTTGTCAGCGGTTGTAGTTACAGAGCTGCTGCATGTGTTGGATGCAGCAAGGGATCCAATATCTAGGTAACTTGAAGCGTGAACTTACTAAAAGGATATCCATGTGTTCCCACCAAGCAGGGAGGCTGCAAGGACATTTCTGTTCTTGAATAACGCGAACGGGATGAATGTCTTGGGCGCGATGAACCTTTCGTACAATGGGAACGCAATCAAGCACAGAACTCCGATGACCAGCATGGCGATCACCGTGCCTGATCTCCACTTGTCGCCCTGGTAGCTAGCCAGGCTGAAGGGCAGCAACAGTAAAGAGAACCCCGCAACGCAGAGCAGGACACCGAGCACATCGAGCTCGATCACCCAATACTTGATTAGCTGCCACCATGTCCTACTCCTTTCCGCGTCGAACTTCTCCCTGATCAAGCCTAGCTTCTTTGCTTTCCTTAGGTGGACTGCAAATACGAAGATCACTGGCGCACAGATGGCAGGGATGATGATGCAGAACACCCAGAAGCCCACTGATGAAGACATTAGCCCGGCTACGAGTCTTCAAATGTTGTATTCTAGAACATTTCAAAACGTAAAATAACAGGATTCATAACAGGTGAAAAGTGATACTTACATCGCCATGTGCTTCCCTCCAATATGGACTGAGCCGCAGCAGGGCCCGCAAAGGTATTGGAGATGTAAGGGGTCGTCGTGAACCCGAGGAGGATCATGCGGTTCTTGAGCTTGCTAGTATCCGCAATGAAAACTTGTAGCACATAGCTAATGCCGTTCATACCAGTCCAGTAGAAGACCTGTCCGGCAGCATAGGTTTGAACATTGCCGCAGGTGGCCATCAGGATCAGGGCTAAGACACACTATGTCAGCATTCTCAGTCCGCCTTCTTATTATTGCGAAGGGTTACTCACATATGACCGTGATAGCAAGCATGATGATCAAACCTTCATTTCTTCCAATCACGTCCATGATGCGGGCCAACGGTAGTTTGGCCACTCCAGCAACAATGACTGAAACGATGCTCGTTGTTGCAAGCAGTCCATGTTGGCCAAAGCTACTCGTCACGAATGGAACCAGTGATGCAGATATCTGCTGCTGCAGCGAGTCTGTGAAGAAAACGAGCCAGATACTACAAAGAACTTGTTTAGTATATCCCGAAGTCGACTATCGATTTCGCAAGATCATGCTTACAACGTGTATGCCACGATGAGCCATGGCTTTGTCCAAGCCCTTGTCGTGGCTTCGATCCTCTCGACACCGGACAAGCCCCCAGTATTGCGTTCCTCATCAGAAGTATGTCCCGAATCTGAGGTGCTGTCAATAGCGGCGTTGCCTTTTTCGTTTCCATGACTAGCTGGCTGATTATCGAGCCCGGTCACCGGAAAGCTCGCATTCGCTTTCTCGATTGCCATCATTACGGGTGCACTGCTCGGATCTGTCTGGGTACCTAGGTAAAGCTAACAAGAGTGGTAGCGGGTACCTTCGCGCAGAGATGAAGGGCTCCTGCAGCCTCTTAAAAACGGGCAGCTAGGCGGTCGTTTGTGGAAATCCCAAGTTTCTGGGTCGCTGCTACCATGTACAAATCAGCCCGCTTTGGTTACCGTCCCGCCGGATTGTGGTTGTGGCAAATAGGGGAGATTGATGACTCGTCCAGGCCAGCAAATCGCGACCTGACAGAATTTTCTCTCCTCCTCCCTCTATTTCGCAGCAGGCCTGCAGGTGACGGCACCCTGTGCACGCTGTGCTCCTCGTATGACCGGGCTACGCCGCGCACTTTTAGGTCCAGACGAGCCCCGTTCCAGCTCTTGGTATCTTGGCTGCCGCTTACTCGCCAATGAGGCCTGGGCGCCCAGAGACCCAGGAGATCTGATAAGATTTCGATAGAACCATAACGTAAAGCCAAGCAGGAAAGAAACAATTCCTGCAGCGTTGGTTGGATGCCACAGTGGTATGAGTCTCACCTGAGCAGCTCAACAAGTTGATGGTCGTTGTCATCGAATTGCGCGAGGCTCAGAGATTGGGATCCGCTTATTAAGGTAGGCTATGTAAGCCAACGTTAGTTTCCGAATTCTCTCGTGTATCTATTAGGCTTGCTGGATCATTTCATATCCGTATATCTTCAGGTGGGTCTTTCGTGGGTCACGTGGCAAACATTCTCCCTGTAATTACCAGTAATTGGCTTGGAACGTAGAGACAAACCTGAAGGAGCATCATCCCTAAGAAGTAGAGGCAGAAACTTGAAGCAAGAAATATCTTATTCCCGGTTGTGGTTCGAACTTCTGGGAGCAGAAAAATATCATCTCCTTCTTTCCGTAGTAAATGTATGAGTGTGCTGCTACATAGGGAGAAGTCGGTGTGCAAGCAATATAAATTTACAGTAGTCAGGCTGCAAACCTAGCACGTCAAAAGTGCTTAGAGTTTTAGCTAGATTAAAGTCCGAAACCCTAGCAATGGTCTCAAGTATCAAACTCGCAGCTCAGGGGTGAATACATCTATTTTCCTCTTAAACTACTAGTTATAAGCCCGGATAATAGATCTCTAAGAAACTTAGCTTCTTAGTAAAGGAGCTCTGTCCTGCCATTCTTCCTAGTTCGAGCCCAGTCCACAGGGAAAAAAAAAAGATTATTACAGCAAAGGGGAAGAGCCCAAACAGGATGAACTAGCTGTTATTCCTTTGTGTTTAGCTCTATGATCTGAGGGGGAGAACTAGAGACCGATAGGTGAGATTTATGGGTGCATCTCCCTCCGTCTTAGCCGACTATCAATAGTGCAAAATCTGGGAGACATAGGGGAGGTATTCGAGAATATAATCATTACCGAAAGTGGTGGGTTGATGTTGAGTGAGGCCCCCCCTCTTCTCTCTTGTTTGCCCGAGTGGTAAGAACATTTGAACGGAGCACCTTGTAACCCCGAAGAACTATGAACTAAACACAGTGCTTGTTATGAAACATGCTCAGTGTTCCTCGAGCAAATCACTCTGAAAATGCCTCGTGTCATATTCAGTCGAATGAGTACGACAAGAGACAGTTGTTGCATTTGCGTCTTTCAGACTGGGGGAACAAATGCCATTCTGCAACGTGATTGCATGCTCGTGCAACGTTCTCGGTCTGGAAGATTATTGAGATACACAATTATGGTCTGGGGGGCTGATTAGCATGTTGCTATGTACCTACGTAATTAAGCCGAATTCGTCAGGACCAAAACTAGAAAGGGGTATCTTGATTCCCAAGGACACCACGCAAAACTGAAATGTTTATCCTCAATGCTTGCCCCCTGGATCCTGCCTTTGCCACTGTTCTGTATTGCAGGTCCAAACTCCGCCCACAACCCAAATCAAGTCTCGCGCAATGAAAACAGCTTTAGTTGGTCTTCTTTGCGGGAACCACGGGCTTTCCCTGCTGCTGGCGAGTGTAGATGTAGACACCCGCCGCGATCACTCCAAGTACCACAACATTGCCTGAAGTATTGATCAGCATTCTGAGGCATTCCTACAAATAGATGTCCGTTACATCCGACTTACCGGCAATGAACTTCCCGATGCCCCCAACCAAATCGACGGCTCCCTTGCCAACATCGAGGAACAGGTTGATGACGCCACTGAAGAAATTGAGGACGGTCGAGATGAGAGTGTTGATGAGAGAGGCGAACGTGCCGATAATACTGGCAAAAAGCTCATAGATAGACTTGAAGAAGTCCTCGAAGGCGGAAATGAATTGAGTCATGTCGGCTGTGTATCGTGGGATCGTGGGAAACTGTACTGTTTGATGCAAAGGTATATCACAGCGCTTCCTATTCTTTATAAGTAGACTGTGCCCAGAAGGTTGAGGGTGCGCACCTGTGAAGCTGAAGCTGTACTCTGGCATGTTATATCCTCATTTCTCCTGTCACACCAGCTCCACCAGCTCCAACCGTCAAGCCACGGTAAGGGTGACGTCAGTTGTCAGACGGCACTGACGCCACACAAAGAAGGTCCGGCCCAAGGCGCGTCGTCATCGCGGGAGGTACTAAGCTACCTCACCCTGCATTCTTTGAACTGTGGCTGGCCAAACCTGTTTGCGGGGGCAAGATCAGCTACTGTGGCCAATGGCATGGGCTGGCGGAAGATCAGAGCTGCCTATTAGGGTAGTTTGTGGCTGGTGAGCTGTCAATCGCCGCTAGAGGTCGCCCGGAGGCTCACTTCCGGTTAGCTGGGGGCGGTCGACCAACACATTTCATGCCAATGACGAGAGAACTTACTTGGCGAGCAGTTGAGGGCTTGCCGCCGGGATGGTGGTCAAGACGTACTCTACCCCATGACGGTTGACAACCGCAGTGCATTTTGAAGACATCGTCTCTCGCAGGTTCGATTGCTGTCTAGGTAAGCTGAGGGATACTGGTCAACAGGTATCACACGTCTGTGGTTGCGTTTGTTGTCCACCGTTTGTTGAACTTTTCCGACACCCATTTCTCCCAGCTGTCGTATTCACTCGTGTTGACGTTCAGCTTGATATATCTGGTCCTCCAAACATATTTTCCCTCAGGAAGGCGGGCATAATTACCGTTTAAGCCATTGTGATAGGTGTAGCCCATGTAATAGAGGTCTGGTGATACACTGCGCGGAGAAACGTAACTCTCGTCACTAGTCACCACGTCCATAACACTGAGAGTCATGTCCCGTGTTTACACATTAAACCGTAGAATTATTATTCTTGAAGACACTAGGAATTAATATCTTCTCCATTATCTCACTGTTCTTAAATTTATATTATTAATAGTATAGAGGCTACTTATACTATTTAGCTAAGTAGAGTATATAGGCCTACTAGTTAGTCCTATTAGTGATTAACCTAGGGCCCTAATCTTTTATGTCAGCCATACCTGTAGCTAGTCGAGAAAAGACCAAGTTGTTTCATCTAGAATTAAGTCTCTATTTCAATTTCTTGTTCCACAAAGAACATGAAAGAATTAATTTGGAATGTGTTGGTTGGTTGGTTGGACCGCTCTCACTGGGAGACAAAGGGAGCAGAGAAATGCATATGCCTGCAGACTGCCAGTCATGCCAGTAACTCCATTGATAACTACCAAGCAGTCCACTGATCTTGGAAGAAACCCCAAAAACAACACCATGTGACTTCTGAAGTTGGTTGGGTTGTTCTCATAGTTGCAATGCCTCACTGGCACGGATGGCGGCATCTGACCTCAAGTTCTTTGTGCAATGAGTGGAGAGCAAAAGAGGCGTGACCAACGTCTGCCCAGCCTGAAAAAAAGTTGCATCTCCGGAAAAGAAATCAAAATGGCTGTACAGCTTGTCCCCAGGTGACGTTTTGCATGATCCCTGATAAACAAGACTAGCGAAGCACAAGCAAATCCGGAAGGGAAAAAAAAAACTTTACCATTTCTCAAACAACACTCTGTCCACGCCCAGTTCTGACAGCCTGCCTCAAACGCTCAAGATACAATATTCAGATCAAAATTTCTATCACAGAGCGGAATTACGCACCTTCAGGATCTCACAAGCCCAGCCTTGCTTCTTTGCTCAAGCAAAATGCCAACTTCATATTCGATGGTATATTCCACCACCTTCACATAGCTGATGCAAGAATATATGCAGGTGCTAACGTCCAAGACAACTAAGAACGAATTTCGGTTATTCATTTCCAAGTACAAGAAGCAATGCATTGCCGCTGCTACATCATTGTTAATATTACCAGGAGAATTATTCATCATTCTCCTGATGTACACAGAAGGCAAAGGTGCCCACTTTGAGATAAACGACCGAGTTATAGAGCCCAAGAAGCATTCATACCTGTTCTTGCTAGCAGTTGGGACCATGCTTGCCTGTGTCAATCATCTGGTTATTGCTGGTTTGGCCATATTCAGGCTGGCATACCTGAAAACCAACCGCAAGAATAACACTAAATGGCTGTTGCCCCTTTTTGCAGCATTTGTCTGCGTTATGGGGCTCATTGCAGGAATGTTACCGGCCGTACTGAAGAGTCCCGACAGCCCATTGGCTTTTGCCGCTGTTTCCATGCTGTCAATCTACTTCCAGTCCATCCTCTGGGCTATCATACTGGCCTGGCGGGATGTTTTCAACTCTTACGATGGTGGAGAGTCAGATTCCGCTGTTGTTCCGCAACAACCACTTTCCAGGCAAAACGCAGGAAAAGCACCCATTTCTCGGGTTTAAATCCATTGTTTCAACGGGTTACAAGAAAACATTCAAGGAAGTGGGTTGGAAACCTTGGCAGGGACAAAACTATTCAGCATCGAAGCTCCATTCGGAATGGTCCTTACCGGGGTAATAGCACGTCATGCTGCTTGTCGGTGCACAGCCGTTTCGACTGAATCAAATAATTAAGAAATCATGGTAGACTAAGGTACAGACAAACTTGGAGTCTCTAATGCATTTCAATCCATTGACTAAACATTCAGTAGCGTTTCAGCTCAGGTGATCCGGCAGCCTTTGGGAACGAGTGCTTAGTCTCCACAAAAATCTTCTGGATACCATCCTCATGGTTTTTGAACTTGTAGTAGACCTTGTCGAGATCTTCCAGGGCGATGCGGTGGGAAACCATCTGAAGGGGATCCAGCTTCCCAGACTTGATGTCCTCCATCAACTTCTCCCAGTACAGGTGAACTGGCGCTTGCCCGTTGCCGATCAGCCGGATCCCGCGCTCCATCAGGGACCCGATGTTGAAGTGGTTTGTCTGCAAAGGGTCAGTATTCAATCTCGACTCAGTAGAAGATCGGGCAACTTACGTATCCAACATAGACACCAGTGATGCCGCAACGTCCAAAGCTCCTCACACCCTCAATCATTTCGTTGACGAGCTCGCTGGTGTCCGTCTCGGCACCAACCGCCAGCTCAACAGTGTGCATCCACCCCTTGGGGTACTCGCCAGCCGCACACTCGAGGGCGACATCGGGGCCGCGACCACCGCACAGCTTCTTGAGCTCGCTGACGACGGTGGGCTTGTTGGTGACGCCGAAGCTCAGCTTCTTGTAGTCGATGAGGTGCAGCTTGTCCTGGTGCTCGGCGGGCCACAGCTTCTTGACGAGGTCGAGCCGGACCTGCTCGTCGATAAAGATGATCTTGGAGGCGCCCTCGTTGATGGCGAAGATGCCGCACATCTGGCCGATGGGACCAGCGCCCCAGATGGCGACCTCATCGCCCTTGTACACGGCCGTGTCCTTGACGCAGTTGTACGACGTGGCAAGCACGTCGGACAGGTACAGCGCCTTCTCGTCGGGAACGTCGTCAGGGATGGGCAGCAGGTTCACGTCGCCCAGGGGCACGCGCACGTACTCGGCCTGCCCGCCTGCGAAACCACCCGTGAAGTGCGAGTAGCCGAACATGCCTGCCGTCTGGCCGCCGTACATCGCGTGCTCGGTGGTGTTGGAGTTTGTGCGCTCGCACTGAGATGAAAGCTTTTGCTTGCAGAAGAAGCAGTCGCCGCAGGCGATCTGGAAGGATGCGACGTAGCGGCCGCCCTTCTTGATTCCTGTGACTTCAGACCCAACTTCGTCGACGACACCGCAGAACTCGTGTCCCAGGATGTCTCCTTGTTTCATTTGAATAACGCTGCCTGTTTGGATCATGAGCATGGGCGTGTAATGAAAGCCGTGCGGTTGTTGTCTAGAAACTACTTACCGTGAAGCAAATGAAGATCACTTCCACAGAGTGTGCTTCCGGTGACCTTCAGAATAACATCCCTTGGCTCGAGAATCTTGGGCCGCGGAGTATCAATAATCTCAACCTTATTTTTGGCTTGCCAAACGAGTGCCTTCATGGTCTCGCTCCTGCCGCTTTCTGAATAGTTGGTGACATCTTGTTGTGTGATGGTGGTGCCATCATGACCTACTACCTTTTCAGCCTGGAACGCTGCTTGTGTGACTGAAGCCATGACTTGGTAGGATGTAGATTAAAAAAGGGAACGGCTTTGGGGTGTACGTGGTGAGAGAAGTGAGTAGCTTGGTGTACGGAAGGAAAACGGCTTTCTTGTATTGAGAAGAAACGGCTGTAGACTTGTGGGCTAAGTGTCTTACTTATAAGTAGGCACCCCAGGACTCCGATCTACTTTGTGGAGACGACAAAATAGATATCGCCTGTGTGCGTGGGGATCCGAGAATAAATTCAGCTACACAACTACATCTCTTTCTTGACTTGGCCTGGCTCAATAGCCTGCCCGCGTACCCAATAATAGCAGGCAGGAGATATGGTTGGTATCCCAGGCTACCACTTGCTGGCCTTGACCAAGTCATGTGTCATCTTATTCTAGTTTGATTCTGTAACTCGGCACTTCCATTTCGCTGGCAGAGTCGAGCATCTCGGATGGTATTGTGGGACTTGCATCGCGGTAAAAATGACAAGGATCGCTTATGACGGACATCAGGCGTCATTGTGGTGACAGGCCAAGGGGCGGTACGCCTAGGTCGGATCTACCTCTGATAGGCAGAACCGACGTCATGGACTCATAGGCGAACCACCCGAGAAGCAAAGAGCCTCACCATATCAGGATCCCAAAACAGCCGCCGCAAAAAGAATCCCATGTTGCAGGATGCAACGGTTGGCTAATTAGCCTGCACTAATTTTAAGCTTGAAAAGCGCTTTGTCAGGTGCGATCTAGGCGTCTTCCGGACCACTTCTTCCGGCCATCACTAGCACATGTGCCCAGGTGGTTGTTGACTTGCTGGCTCCGGTCAGTTACGGCCTAAAACGTGGTCCTAACGCCGACGGGGAAACCATTTTCCCCAGGAAAACAGGAGTCTACAATTGCTGAGAAATCCTGCAATGCAGAGTCGCATTGAGGAAGAGTCGTCGACGACATCTTGTGTTCCCAACCACGAGACTGTGCTTAATGCGTTTTGTACAAAGTCCATTACGTATGTACCTAGGTGTTTCAATAGTTGCGCGTATCTGGCATGGCTCCACTCACCAAATATGTACCTAGTTACAATCTGGTAACTTGCCTAGGTGTGTTTATTTTTTTTCTCTTTTGTAACGCTGTGGACAAGCTCATCTCGTTCTCCACGATGTAATCTTCAATAAAGAGAAAAAGAGCAAGAACAACGCCAGGAAAAACCAAGGGCAACATGAGACCTCTCATGATGTCTTGACTATGCCATGTAAACCACATGCTAATGCCCAACCCTGAACACCTCTGCTCCCACCAAGAAATTCGGCAGGTGTGCGTGTCCAACCCTGTAATAACTCGGGCAAAATGAATTCTGAATGCTCCTCCATCCCCTATCACATCTGACTGGGAAATCATGGAGCTGGGGCTCGCTCGCCGTACGTAGAAGCTATAATTTTCCATCAGCCTTCAGCCACGGGCTCTCCTTCCGAGGCTCTAGACGTATACACTCGGCCAGCTGCTCCTCGGACAACTTGAACGCGATATAAGCGTCAATAAGGACCCTACCGAGGCGGTCTGACGGATCCGTGCACTCCTCCTTGTGCAATCGCCCCCAGTCCATCGCGGCCCAGTTGCGGCCCGCCGGGAACAGTTCCGTAAACCTCCTCAACTCCTCCCGGTCCAGCTCCTCCACGCGGTGGCGGTGGTTCTCCGCGCGGTCCGTCAGCTCGAAATCGAAGCACAGCAGGAGGAGCGCGATGGCGATCGACAGCGAGTGTGAGGCCAGTGATGAACCCGGACAGATCCTTCTCCCAAAGCCGAAGGCGAAGCTTGCGTGTGTGTGGTCGAGAGAATAGGACTTCGAAGGCGACAACTTCTGGGCGCCCGGTGGATGGGGTTCCTGCCTTGAGTCTGTGGCTATCCATCGGTCCGGGTTGAAACGCCACGGATCAGGGTACCGGGTGCGGTCGTGGTGCAGGCCGTAGGTATTTGCCAATACTGTACCTCCGGATGGTATGGTGACTCTTGTCTTGTCGCCGCCGACAACACCATCCTCCAGGTGCAGATCGTGTAGGCCGGGCTTCGCCAGCGTGCGTCCCACTCCGGAGCTCCCAGTCGGAGTCAACCTTAGTGCCTCCCTTACCACTGCGCTGAGGTATGTCATATGTTGCAAATCTGTAAATTCTGGCAGTGATTCCTCATCGTCCGACTTGCCGTATGTGGTCGCGTCGAGCTCTGCCTGTGCGCGCCTTGTCATCTCCGGGTAGCATGCAGCGGCAAGCAGGAATGTGTTCATGGTCATGGCTGTTGTCTCCGTGCCGGCCTCGAATATGCCAGCCGCGAGATACGCGATGTCGTCTTGATTTAGCTGCAGCTGGTCTCGTTTTCGAAGCAGCTCGGCGGCAGCACACTCCTCGGGGGCTATGACACTGTTTTCACCTTGGTCGGGTAAGTTGCAGCGATACGCCCTCTGGCTCCTGTCTGGTCTGACCTCGACACTATGAAGCAAGCTCTTGAATAATGCCATTTCAAAATGGTGATCCGAGATCAGCTTCCTCTTCCACGGCGAAATAAAGGTCGGGAAGATGTCTAGTATTGGGAAGTCTCCAACCCAATATCTTCCGGGCGTAAAGGCGCTTGCAATGTTCTGCGAAACTGTCCTCAGATCTTTCAAGATAGGGTCATCCGGGGTCTCAGCCCTGCGGGCGTAAGTGATCTGCAGGACGCTCGAAGCGGTGAAGCGCGATATCTCGTCCAGCACTGTTGTGTCGGTCCCAATCCGTGAGTTCCCGAGCTTGGCGATGCGGCCAACCATGATGACCGCCTCATGGCGCAGCGCTCGCGTCCACCTTGTACTGATCTTCTCCTTCGTCAGAAGCGATGTGAACGCCCGGCGATAGCGTGTCCAATCCGGACCGTACGGCTGGAGGACAATCCTCCGGCCGCGGCTGAGATACTTCCCTGCTGCGATCGAGGGCCGCCGAGAAGCGCACGCTCCAAGTAAGGCTTTGAGCGAGCGTTCATTTTCTGACAACGAGTTGATGAGAAGCGTTGTCTCTGAAGAATCCCGAGCCCCGTATACGCAGTGAATCAACCACCGCCGGAGTCGTGCCAGCAACGCGGTAGATGGGTGACTGATCAGGAACGCTGGCCCGTATATGTAGGACAGCCTGAGGTTGAACCTAGCCTCGTACTGTGGCCATCTGCTTCCGCCGTAGTATAGCTTTGTTCCGTCGATTCCGCGAGCTGTGTCCTCTTGCGCCCCGTACCAAAGCCCTTTAAGGCAGGACGTATACCGACTCAGAAGCAAGAGGCATGCCACTGCCAGCAGCGTTGGGACGCCATTGTGGATATCGTTAGCTTCTAGCATGTTCGGCGCAGACTAAGATGACCATGACATGCGCCGTGCTCGGCTGCTTTCTTTGCAGTACATTTAAAGTTTAGAATTTTTAGGGTAGCCAGCTGAAGTCTGACTCCAAGTGACACGAATCTGATTGGTGCCACGGTCGTTAGGGCCGTGCTTCCCTGGAGTTTCGGTGTCTCCTTGGTTGATCATTTCTGGGGTGGAAGAAGCCAAGCACTCAGATTACATGTCTCGTCACTAAGAATGAGTTATTTCGTTTACTTGAAAATTTGTCTCATATGGCTCAGCTAGGCATGCTAGGCCCATTTGTAGGCTATACATTGACTGACACCAATCGGCTAGGGAGCAATGCGTTATTCGAGGTGTCAGAAAACCACGCTTCTGGGCAGTTCTGCGCGACACTCCCTTGCAACACGGTTCATATTGACATTGGACACAACTTGAAGAGATGGGCCGGACACACGTCCTTGGGCGAATATGGAACGCACGCATGGGGTCTAGACTGTTCTTCCAGATGACCACCACCGGATGTTGTCAGCTCAACATAATCACTGCCCAGGTGGCGGCATAGTATACTGTGAAAAAATATTGAGAAAGAGAAAGATTCAAATTACCTAAAACAAATATTACTACTCTAGTGTAAAAATGCGAGGGCCTCTGCTTTCAACACTGTAAACGTTGTTGTGAACGTCGTTCAAAGGTCAAGAACAATATCATCATCGCCATTCACAATGATGCGACCACAGGAGCACTGACGCTTAGGCCGTTTGCATATTGAGCATCGATGTGACGAACATCACATCATCATAAGAGTCCGCAGATACTCTGGATGCTCTACTCCGGTGGTCCCAAGCTGACCGGATCGAGGCCATCCTTCAACTGAGACTTTCTGGGCATCTTCCCCAGGGCCATCAGCTCCGCGCTCTGAACCATGACCGGGTCCTTGCCCATGCTGGCAACAGCTACTACTGTCTCGCCCTTGGTGTAGAAAGCAGCCCACTTGCCCTCGTCCAGACTACCCTGGATAACGACGTCGTCGTATCCACCGACTGTGTTCCCACAGTAGCGGAGCTGTGCGGTCAAGGCGCTCCAGAATACGGGCGTAAAGGGGGCTGTCTTTCTCGTGGGCGCAACGATGTGGGAAGCAGCAGCCCGGCCGGCGTTTTGTGCGACGTTCCAGTGTTCAATGCGGATGTACTTGCCCTCGCCTCCTGGTCCGTGGTAGGGGTAGGTGGCAATGTCACCAATGGCGTACACATCTTTCAGCCCGACGACGCTGAAGTTCTCATCGGTCTTCAGACTGCCGTCGTCTTCAAGCTTGACAATTGTGTTGTCCTTCAGGAATTGCGTACTGGGTGCTACGCCGACGCCAAGCACGACGAGATCAGCGTCGAGGCGGGTGCCGTCCTTGAGCAAAACGGCGCCAACCTTGGACGGGTCGGACGTGGAAGGCTCGGCCTTGTCCACACCGGCGTTCATGTGGAACTTGACGCCCTTGCCCTCAAAGGCCTTCTGCAGAGCGCTACCAACTTGGGTTCCCAGGATACGCTCGAGTGGGGCGCCCTCCATTCCGATGACATGGACCTCGTTGTCTGCAACAGTCGCATTGGCAAATTCCATCCCGATGAAGGAGCTGCCTACCACGACAATCTTCTTGCCCTTGTCGCCGATCGTGTCCACGATCTGCTTGACGTCGTGGACGTTCCTTAATGTGAAGATGTTGCTGAGGACCTTGAACCCTTGCAGAGGGAGCGACTTGGCCGTGCCGCCAGTGGCCAGGATGAGCTTGTTGTAGCCGTAGTTACCGCCTTGTTTGGTTGAAACTGTCTTGTCGCCGAAACTGACGCCCGTCACCTCGTCATCCACAATCTCGACGCTGCCAGACTCGAAGAAGTCCTTGTCACGCAACTGGACCTTGCTTGGATCGGTAATGAGGGCTTTCGACAACTTTGTGCGGTCGATTGGGAGGTAGCCTTCGTTGGAGATCATGGTGATGGGGCCCTTGAAGCCGTTTGTACGAAGGGCCTCGATGGCACCGATCGCGCCGGAGCCACCGCCCACGACAAGGACCCTGTCCTCGACCGAAGCAGTCTCGACCTTGCACCTGATGTTGGGCTTGCGGCGGCCGGCCTTCACGGTAGCCTCCTCGGCGGAAATATAGACGGAACCGTCGTCTTTCTGGGTGACCTTGTAGACGGGGAGGGCATCGAGACCAGGGGCATCTTCGACGTCGCCAGTCTTCGCGTTGAAACAAGCTATGTGAAGAGCACAAAGTAAGCTTCTCAAGTTCTACGTTGCCTCGCAGTGTGGGAAAGGGAATGGGGGAAGGGCTAAGGGCCAACCAACCTCCATGCCAGGGACAAGTCAGACGACCGTTTGTGGTCAGAACCCCGTTGATCAGAGGAGCCCCGTAATGGGTGCACTTTGCACCAACAGCCTGAACCTTGCTGCCATCGTTGAGAAGGAGGACCTTGGTGTCGAGGCCTTCAACCTCGACCTCCTGCTTGGAGCCTGGCTTGAGGTCCAGCGAGGTGACGCCCTTGAGCTTGTACTCCTGGGCCATGGCTTTTGGTGCGGAGGTGCCGAAATAATATGTACTGCGCAGTGGTCTTCTGAAGATGGAGGCTGCAGTGGGACTGATCAACAAGGGCTTGAAAGCTCTGGAGAGGGAGATTGGTCTGGCCCTGGAGCAGATGGGATTCATGAAGCTTGATCCCTCACAAAGAAGGAGGGGGGCGGAGAGGGCGGCAACAGACGGTGAGGGAGGGGGCCCGGAGTCAATGGATGTATCAGCGCAGCGATAAGACGTCGAGCACACTGCCTGGCGTCTCCAACGTCCATTACCACACACCCTGCCATGCTGAAGGAGGGGCACTTGTAATATGGAAGCTGTGAGTGGTTGGAGCTCCCCCCAGGCCCCGGGGTGTCAATGACGGCATGACCAACCCCTGCAGAGGTCCGCTCGCCCCGCGTTCTGGTGGGGTGTCCGCCATTGGTCCATACCGCTCGCTCATGCCCCAAAGCTTCGAGAAGCCCTAAACTGTACTTAGTCCCCAGGTACTTAGGTACCTAGGAACGTTTCTGGAATAGCCGGCTTCAGGGCTTCGACTTCAGTCCACAACATCACTTGTACGTGCAATACACTTGCACAGAAGTGCAAAATTCTGCAATAGAACCTCCAATTTAAGGGACTGAACTAAGAAATGAATAAACCCTTTTCAATAAAACCCATGCTCAAGAAGAATATGGCTGCCCTGGTGCCCAAGCCCGGCCTGTTGCTGGTGGGTCATCATAATTCGGCAAGACTTCGATCATGGCCGGCGTCCTGCTCCACGAGTTGCGAACGCGGCCGGTGGCCTCAACATCTCCCTGTGGCACACATTAGTGATCGAGTGGTAGAAATCGCAGCAGAACTGGCTCTCAGCCGTGTCTTACAAGAGCTGATCTGGTTATCATAGTCACCACTGTAGTCGTCTGTTGTTTCATTGAGGTTGTAGTTGTAACTCAAGGTGACTCCGCGGTCGTCGCCCTTGTTGTCGCAATCGATAAACCTGTATGGACAGATAGGTCAGTACACCACCTCCTCATGTCATGGATGGGCTCATTGGAACATATCCAATGTGGTGTTATCCGCTACCCAACTTTAGAAGAGAATACGATATGACTGACTTGTAGAATTGGCAGGCCCCTCCTGTGTTGGTGCTCAGCGAAGAGGTCTTGTTCTCATATTTGTCTAGGAAGGTTTGGTTGCTACTAAAGCTGTCGTAGTTCACTGACATTTCAATACTCGTTAGCTAAGCTTGCGATACATCGGCTACAAGTTCTCTTTCAGTACATACCGCATAACCCCGGTGGTGCTCCGAAAGACAAGCAGCTGCCGCGGAAACCAGCGAGATCGCACTGGAGCACAAAGATGTACGGAGGAGTGACGATGGGCCGGTTCGGATCCGGGGTAATGTCAACAGAGACTTCCTGGCGCCTGCTCACGCTGCCCTCCAGAGTGATGAGCGGCGAGGTCATGAGGGCGTGGTAGGCCTCCGGATGGCCCGTCTTGACAGTGTGTTCTATGGCGAAAAGAGTGTTCTCTAGGATTGTGGGCACGGCATGTGAGACGTGAATAATAAGGGAAGCCACAATGGCTGAAACGAAAGTGGTGGTCTGCATGGCTGCTGTCGAGGCGGGATATGCTCAAGAGGGTTTGTACAGTGGATTACGGAAATCATCAACTTGCACTTGATGAGAACGACAACAACGCCGGTTTTATACTCAGGACATGAGCATACAATTATCTTCAGGACTCCAAACAGCTCAGTCGACGGGGTCTTGCCTCACGCAGAAAGATGGGCTATCAAATTGATGCTACAGTCTGGAATCGGCAGCGGCCCCGGTACCCGCAACCTTGAAGCACCCCAGGTTTTCGCGATATTTAAGCCTTGGTGAAGGTTTCCCAATCTGCAAGCCATAACAAAACTTTCTCGCACAAATGACCTGCTCATCAATACTTTATTGGTGTTTCGTGCGCGATTGACTTTCAGGTCTTTTACTATTGAGCCCACCACGAGAGGTACTTCCATATTCTCACTGGGCACTTCTCCCATGGTTCAGACCACACTCCCGGTTCATCCGAACCTCCATCGCAAGCCTGGGATGAAGCAAAGTCTAATAGAAGACCCCCTTAGTCGCGCCAGGAACGTCGGAATTTAGCCTCTCCTTAACTTTCTGAGATCGGAGTATTTGATCGGCATAGAGCCTGTTTTGGTGTGAAGTTACGATGCGTATTGACTTCAGGAAAACTGGGGGAAATGGGATGGTTATTCGTGGACATGAAAATAGTCTTTCCAAGAGCGCTTTTAATGACATTCTTTCCTCGTCATAGTTTATGTTCTGTCGGCCTTTTTCGCATTCGTTTTCAAGGTTGCTTGGCAATCTCATGTACTCACAACTTGCGCGCTGCCCAGCCACTTAGGCCGGACTACATGTGTACCAAGCTTGAATTGGAGTGTGTCCACGAACCTCTCAGGACTTTGCCCAAATTTCAATTCTGCTTGTGTGATTTTCCAAAAATAGACTTCCAAGGTTATTGTAATAAACCCCAAGTCCACACAGCGTTGCCTACCAATGTAACATCAATGATGGTTGCACGAGCACGCTGGCTACCACGCCCACACTATGGTGTTAATTTCTGTAGCCAATCTTAACAGAACTGAAGACCCAACAAACGGTTATGCAATACAATGCCGGCTACCACTCAAGAAATGATTACAAAGTCACTGTGAGGCCAGTCAGCTCTATACTACCTAGGTAATCAGAGATTCAGGTGGCGGCTGAGAAGTGGTACCCGCCCAGAGAGCCAGCAATGCCGCACGTGCGGTCCTCTTCTCAAGGCCTGTTTGTCTTCAAGACGACGGCCTCACGACTCGTGTACACCATAGAAAATCCGAGCACGCATCGGCCGACTGGAAACGCCTCCCTTTATGAGCACATGTGCAGGCTAGGGAAATGACCGCTCATGCGGGTAACCTTGGAGCATCACATGACAACTCTCCACACCGCAAAGCTTATTTGGATGCTCTGCCAAGCAATTATTTTAGACAGCGAAGTAGTGGTGTTCTCATTGACCTGTACAACACAGCTGGAGGGATATTGCACGGAGCTGTGATGGCCGGAAGGACCATCCATGTTCAAAGCGCTACACCATCCCTTGTAAATCCAGTGGCATACATGAAAATCCAATATGGGACATAGTTTCAGCTGCCGATAGACTTCCCACAAAAATTCGCCTTCTTTCCTTTACTTTGTCTTTCTTTTTAAAAATGGCATGTTGCAATCACAACTCTATTACGGGACAGCGGGCCCAGAACCCGGAAGAGGCATATTGTATTAGAGACTCGTTGGCCAAGGCCACATCTAAATCATCATATGGTTAATAACATTGAAGGCCATGTTCGCCAGAACAAAACTCATGAGATGAAATCCAGTGACACAAAGCTTCTTGATTGCGCTGAACACTTGTGTGTTTAATGTTGGGAGTTGTGGTCGAAGTGTAGCCAGGGGGAAAGAAGGTGGGAGTCACATTTGAGCGTATGGCGATGATGGACGAGCATACTCATCACAGATCAATTGAGAGTGCTATACTTCATAACATGCAGAATTACATGTAGACAGCATATGGCTTTACAATTGCATATTATGGATTTATCAAATAGCGATCCCATGACCTTCATTCTTCGCCTATTCTGTTTTATAGGCTCGCCCCCCGCCCCCAAAAGGATCCCAATGACGCTTAACGGAAACAAAGTCTATGAGCTAACATTCAAAAAGTATCCCAGAGTCACCCTGGCCCTCTTTACTCAAGTATACATGAACATATCCAGCACAGGTCGTCTCGCCGCTCAAATCCATGACATCCTCAATGATGACGTTTGGCACAATTGCCGCGATCCACAGCACATGCTGCAACGTCGTGACGTTGCCGTTGTCCCCGGAGTAGTCAAGTTACTGCTGCGAGAGGTATGAGTACGGCAGGATGTTTGATCAGTTTCAGGTATCGTATGTCCGACAATGGTGGTGCAGATGTTTCGTTCTCCTGCCTCCCCAATGGGAAGAATCAAACACTTCCTACGGCCCCAATATCCTAAGAAATATTGGACTAGTATTCCTCGTCATCTTCCTGTATCCATGAGGCTTAACAGCATTCGTACTGTGTGTCGTGTCCCCGGCACTACGGGTGTTAGCTTGAGGTCCACTTTGACACGCAAACAGTGGGCTTTGGGGCCCACGGGCCTCCTGTCCCGTCCCGCCGAGTCACGAAATCACAGCAGCACAGGCGACGAGGAGGGAAATATTTCCTGCTTGCTTGATGGGACTGTGTATGTCCACAAACGAGAGTCGGCCGAAACAGCTCCCCGCCCCCGCGAGGCTTTATTTTGATGCACAGTTACCACGAATATCGTGTGGTGCTGCAAGGTGGTGGCAGATGCCGTTGTGCCGTTTAACAGGCGTCTTAGCCCCTAGTCGCGTAAGTACCTACCTGGCAGGGTCGGATGTCGCGCTGGCATTAACACAGTTCTTATTCGTGACCCCCAACACGAAGACGTCTATACTACCTAGGTAGCCATGAAAGGTACACCGTTTTTTGTGGAGATGCCTTTTTTTCTGCCTTTGCAGCAATTGGAATAGAGCCTGTCTTGCCAAAGAATCACATTTGGAGTCCATGCTCGCGGGAACGGCTTCTCACCATATCTTGAGGGAGCGAGCGATACTGCTTCCTTTCGGATGTTACGGTGGCGTGGCGCTGCGGTCTGAGGCGCAGGGGAACGCTGACGTCCACCTAATAATAAGCACCTTGGAGGTCGCTTCCTTTTCTCCGTACTTCCCATCCCCTTGGCATTCTTAACAGCATCAAATGCCGAACAAACGTCATTCACGAGTTGCATCCAGCACTTTGCCTTCGAATGAATTTCTGTTGTACCCCAGTCTTGACATCCTGCGCACAGGCGCTCTAGGCTTCATACCCCTATTTTGCTAGCTTCGTGCTAACTTCAAGTTCTTCCCCGTGTGCCTACTCGGCCGTCTTCATACCTCTCCGGAATGTCATCAGATAAAGGAAAACGTGAAATGCCAAACTCTGGCTCAGAGAACAGAATGGCAGATGGCCAAGCCCAGCGAGGAAAACCCAGATTGAAAGCCCGAACAAGAAGCGGCTGTATTACTTGCAGGTGCGTGCCAACCTTCCTGTGGCCTACCACTGAATGTAGACAAGGAGCGGTTGAGGCGTGAGATTGCGCTGACAATAAGGGTAGGATTCGTCGGGTGAAGTGCGACGAGGCACGACCCAGCTGCAATAGGTTTGTAGTTTTCTTACTTGCTGGAGTCCTACTCTCGTCGACTGACATGGTTCAAGGTGTGCACAGTCCAAGCGCCAGTGTGATGGATATCTCACCTTGGCCTCTCAACAAGGAAGCTCGTCAGACGATGCGAAGGCGAGCACAACGTCAAAGTATCCCGGGAATACAGTCTCCCGTCGGGCGCTCGCCGTCGCTCTGCGGCAGCTGAATGTGGTTGGGCCAGCGTCACGCGTCCTCGCAGCCGGTGCTATGGTACCAGGAGATGCCGTGTCCTGCTTCGACTTCTTCCGCTTCCGTGTGAGGGCCACCACCCCGACAGCGGATCGCGACGCTTTGGGTGACACCCCCGGATTTTGGGACCGTACCCTTCTGCAGACTGCTCATGTAGAGCCTGCAGTGTGGCACGCGGTAGCAGCTCTGGGTGCGCTGCAGCGGAAGTGGGAGTTTGTGTCTCGACTTTCTCATGTCCCCCTGTCCAATTCTGAATCCCGATGCAACGGCAACGGCAATTCCAGCAACAGAGACGCAATATATTCCCAGGTGGCCCAAGACACAACAGAAGAACTGGAACACAGCTCCGTGCAACTGGCTGGTCAGGCTAGCACAAACTATGTCGAAGCTTTGAAGCTGGCCAGGACTACAGCCGACGTCAAGACAATACTGGTCTTGAGTATTGCCTTGGCCGCAGCTTCCAACCTCACAGGCAAGTGGTCCGACAGTAAAGTCCACATTGGCGCAGCTATCAAGCTCATCGGTCAACTGGCCGATGAGGCCAAGGGAACACCCATATCGGAAATGGACATCAACGACGCGGCTGATAGTCTGGCGAGGCTGGATATGCAGTGGCTCACATTTCAGGACGCCCAGGCTCCTTATCCATACAGGGAGAGTCAGCTGATGGCACACGCCCTGAGGAGGGCCCCGGAGATCAAGAGCCTTACACACGCCCAAGACCTGCTGATGGGTATCCTGAGAAAGCTTTGGGTGGGAGCGGGCCTAGAAAACATCGAGAAACAAGGCTTAGAAGATATCAAGCATGGAGACGCCGACATCCTAACAGAACTAGCACAGTGGGAGCACAAAACACTCCGGTTTCTGAGTCATTCACTGCCGCTCGCAAGGCCGGCAAGCTCAGGTCTACTGTTCCTGAAGATCTGCCACGCAACAGCCCGTCTTGTCATCTTCGCTGGAATCACGCATTCTGATTACAACGAAATGTCTTGGGACGGCTACCTCGCTCATTTCGAACGCATAGTAGCACTAAGTGCGCTGTTCATCCAAGCTGAAGTCAACAAAAACCCACTGCTTCCCTCAGAAGTGTCCCTGGATGGCCCAGGGATCATCATGTCATTATGGTTAGTTGCTTTCCGCTGCCGCCATCCCATGGTGCGACGACGTGCCGTCGGGCTCCTTCGGGTCTCGAGAAGGCAGGAGGGCATGTGGATGAGTACGAGCGCGGCAGTGGTGGCTCAAAAGCTCGTCGAGATCGAGGAGGGTGGCTGCCCAGGGTGGCGAGGGACAATGGGATCTTCAGGCTCGGCGTTGGTGCCTGCATTCTGCACGCTGGAACCAATCACAGCCTTTGAGCAAGATTTGACAAAGCAGTTCGAGGCTGAGGACCTGGATCCTCATTTGTGGCTATCGGGTGAGGGGCTTTGGGTCGCCAGGACGGAGTGGGATTTGCCTGGAGAGCAACTGATTCCTTTGGAGAGGCGTATCACAGAAGTATCTACTTTTGCCGAACCATACGACCCGAGGAGAGGGAAATCCAAGGCCGACATCACTTTGTTCTTTGCAGGCTTGGGCTCGAAAGGAGACACGAGGAGAGAAATCGTTTCGGTTAACTTTTGATGCATTTGATGATAACTCACATACTTCATCCCATCATTCTATGAGGACCCACTGCAAGATTTAGGAATTGGAATCACGCGTGAGAGTCTGTTGGAGCAAATCATCGATTGCATGTTACGGCACATATATTACAACGTGATACAGAACATTCGTCTTGTCCGAAGACGTTCTATAGGGGTGCTTTGAAAAAGTTTCGACCTTCCAGAATAAGCTCATAAAATGGCCGCTAGGTAGTGCTGACCGTTTCCGCAAATTTTGGATACGGACTATTTGTATTTGTTGACTTGACTGAACCGGAACAGCATACCTACCTAGGTAGTTACCCTGTATCCTCGTCGGACGACTGACACTATGCTTTCAGGTCAACAAAGTGTTATTGCAACCTTCTGTAAACTACCAGTATTCTCTCTTATAAGGACTCATTATTGCATGCTACACCTTACAGAGTTGCGCCGTGCCCTTTCAATGTCGTGTTGGTGCCGTCAAGGTTGCTATCGTAAGACGGGAGCAACCTAGTCTGAAGCCGACAACCTTGGAACTATTACAATGTGGTATCGTCAATGTGTGACCCAAACCTTCAAAAGATGTAATCATTCCGTCCACAGGATAAAAGATACACTAGTAGTAATTTCCCCCCTCCATACGCGCTGAGTCGACTACAATGTTATGTCTTGCCGCTGCTCTTGCTGATTCGCAGCCCTCGGGATTGGACAAGACTTTCAAATATACGGACACAAAAGACGGGCTTATTAGCCTATATCGACGGGGGCAGAGCGGATTGCAATCACAACGGAGTTGGAGTTTCTAAACGTACTTACCTAGACCGAGTGGATAATAACAGGATGGAATTGAATGGTTGCAGAAAAGCCAACAGCTTGAGACACCACGAGCAGTGAAGGGGAAATTAAGTAATGAATTTCATGCAATCGACCTAAACTGTATTAAGCTATATCTATCGTCTAAGTGATGTCGTCAAATGCTCTCTTGGCTGTAATTAAATATTATGATGCACGAGTTGGAGAGAAGCTCCTTCGAGTATCAGGAGGTCCTCCAAAGTATATATATAGGCAGGGATTGACACGCACTTATCGTTCTTCTATACAGACACAGCACAGGAGCCTCTTCCCTCCCGCTGCCGCAGTGGGGGTATCATGATGACAATCTAGAATACATGTAGCAACACCAACACAACCTAGACGCGGTCCAAAGCCCCACAATAGTCGGCTCTCTCTCTGCGATAACACTCTCCGACTCATGCAAGAGTAAATCGTGGGATTGACATCAAATAACCAAGCAAGCTCAGCCCCACGAGCCCGCTGAACAGAGCAGCGATGGGGCTGAAGCAGTGTGGTTTTGCGTATATAAGTACATTTACTCGTCGAGTGTTAATGCGGTTGTCGAACATGACAACTTAAGAGAACTCCAGTCCAATGCACATCGTTCTGTTTCGCTGACGAGACCCAATATGAAATACACCCACATGTTATGCACGCTCGAAAAGGAAATGAGACAAAGGAAAATGACAAGCCTGGAGAGGCTAGGAATCGCCCTACGTTCCCCACAGTCGTTGGCCGTGGGGTTAGGCGCTGTGGGCGGGCGAGTGCCTCGACGGGCGTTTAGAGGCCTTCTTCTTCCAGAATTTCCCTCAGTGCTTCGTGATCAACAACATCGGGGACAACCTTGGCTTGTGGACCCCGTCGTTGATGATAAGCGAGGTACTCTTGGAAGCCCGGGATGGCCCCGGGCTGGTTGATACCGAATGTGCGTGGTGAGAAGGTCGGCTCTTTGGGCGCCTGCTTCTTTGAGCCCCCATTGCTAGAAGCTTGAGGCACTTCAATGACTGACGTGGCCGGTGACGATGCCGATGCAGGGTTCGGTGATATGCTCCGGCTTCTTTCGGATGTTGGCGTGTTCGTCGCGCTATCTTGGCCTTTGCTATTCGTGCTTGCCCAGGGCCGCCAACCTACCAGCTTCCCAAAGCCGACGTGCGACGCGGACCGTTGAGGAACTTCTGGTGTGCTCGCAAGTGAGGACAACGCAAGTGAGGCTGATGCGGAGCGGTCGCCCGTGCGTAGGTTCGAATTGCTAAGGAAAGCCGTGCTGCCTCTCCAGCCGTCGGTGCTGCCCCTGGCGATTGTGGGCCGGGCAGTCACGGTGCTCAATTCGATGTCAGCCGCTGCGGCGCCTAGCGGTCGAAACGAGAGTTGACTGGGGCGCGATTTCAGCGTGTGTATATCAAGCCCCCCAGTGAGGGACATGATAGACTCGGATGATGCAGCACGGTGCAAGCGAGGACGCGTATTCGTCCTATAGCAGTCATCATAGCAGGGCGTGGGTGGCATATTCGAAGCACCATCACCATCGCCGGTGGAGTCTGTCATCAGCTCGTCAGGTGAGACGCCCGTCGTGGCAGGACCATCTTCAGAGGTGGTCATTATAGTAGGCAAATTCTCTTTCGGGTTCGAACTGTTGCCATTTCCATGGCTTCTGGCAGTACTCTGTTGGTCTTCCGGAAGTCCGTCGAGGAACAAGGGCCTGGGTGTTGAGAACTTGCGTCTAGATGCGTCCGATGCTTGTTTTTTGTGTCTGGTCCATGCCGGTGATGTGGGATCTATACTAGTGACAGGCGAGGTGGGATAAGACGTGTCGTGACCTGTTCTGTCAAATATGGAGCCTCGACGGTTCGACACCGGGGAGCTAGGAACAGAAGAAGGTGCGAAATCGGATGGCTGCTCAGAGAAAACGGACCATCTCGTTGATGGAGCTGTGGATATCGAATCTCTGACTGAGTGTGAGGTGTGTGGCAGTCGCCAGTGAGGCAGACCAGGGCTCGGCGGTGAGGAAGGTCCAAAGTTCCTCGCTGGGTTGAAAACGTTGGGAACCAGGTTCTGTCGCTTCTTCTTGGGTTTCTTGGGCTCGGCCGGCTTCTCGACATGGTAATGGTGGTGGATGTGCAATTCCTGGGATACCGATGCAGCTGGCCTCGATCTCTGCTCAGGTGATCTTGGCGAAGTGGGTGATGAAGGCTCTACCTCGTGCGTGTCCAGCTCGGCTCGTAGTGTGCTTGCCGCACTGTTGGCCTTGCCGTCCGCGGGCTGGTGGAAGATGAGCTGCTCGCGCAGATGTTGTATCTCGTCGTTAGAGTTTAGCAGCAACTCGCGCAGTTCTGCCATGCCCACTTGCAAATTCGCATTGTCCTGCAGCAGATCCCGCACAAAGTGGGAGACCACCGTGCCTCCATCGCCCATCGTCTTTGCGGCCGCCGCGCCTTTGAGTCTTCCAGCAGCCGTGTTGAGACCCTTCTCCATAGACCGTTGCTTTTCCATTCGAGCCAGTACCTGGGCGTGACGTTCTCTTTCCTCATAGGCCTCCCTCTCGATTCTCTCCAGCTTTTCCTGGAGGTCCGAGATGCCCTTTTCCGCCCTACGCCACCTCTGCATAGCAGACTTGGCCTCGCCCTCGGTCGTCACCAGAGTGTCGCGCAGGGCCGCCTGCTCGGCTTCAAGGTCGGCGATTTGGTCTTCCATCGCAGCCGCTCGTGCCTCGGCGCCCTGCAGCTTCCGGATGGCCAGTTCTGAGCTCTGCAGAGTTGCCTCGAGGGTCCTTATCTGTGTCTCGGAGTCGATGACAGAGTTGTTGAATGATTCGAGCTGGTCGAGCAGTGCGCGATTCTCCTGGATGGTCCTCGCGTTCTCTTGTTCCAACGTCCTCTTCTCAGTTTCGAGCTGCTCTATGCGCGACTGCATCTCGAAGCGGTCGCGCTCAGCAGAGGCCATGTAGGCCTCGTGGCGAGCGAGAAGGGCCTGCAGAGCAAATGTCAGCGCCGGGAAACCATAGATCTCCGATCGAGGCTGCGCATCTTGTAGCATAGAAGCACAGGCATGGTAGGGCGCTGGTGACGTCCTTGCGACGCCAGGGACAAGTTCATATGAATGAGCGGACATTGGAAAGGGGTGAACCGGGTCAGGAATGGCCATGTCTCGCAGAGAGGGCAGCAGGAAGAGCGCGCTGGAGGAAGAGGAATGTGAAGGTGATGTGCCAGGGCGCGATCGTGCTATTTAGAGGCCCCACAAACTTTGCTGTGCCCTCCATGTGCTTCACTAAGAGTAAGACATGTACAACGTTCCCCGGAACACAAAAATAGTACAACAGGCGGGAAGGTGGTGGCTGGCTCGGTTGGGGGCTGAGAAACTGCGGGCGACGTACCTGGCCCAGCTTTGCAGCTGTGTGGACATCCTTCTCGACGCTGTCAAGGACAGAACAGTTGTGCTTCAAGTATATGCAATCTGTATTTCCACAGCAGCACTGCAGTGTCTCAGGCTGGCTGCCAGCCACCGCCAGGGTGTCCAGGTCCAGCCGCTCGGGATGAGGATCGGCCATGGCTGAAGTGCTACAGGATGGGTCGCGATAATGGCAGATTGGGCAGGATGGCGGGCGCCAAGTGATCGAGGGGGCAATAGAGCGGTAGTGGCTGCGAGTAGGCGAAAGACATGTCTGTTGGAAGGTCGTCGCGGTGGTGGTGGTGGTGGTGGCGGTGTGCGTTTATTCTCGAAAAATGAAGGTTGTTCGTGAGACGGTTGCAGCAGTCAGTCAGTCGGTTGGTGATGGTTGCGCCGTGTGTGTTTGTGTGAGTGTCTCGGATGGTCGCGAAGTGAGAGTGGTTCGAAATGGGAATCAGAGGCACAGGATGGGAGAGGCACGTCCTTCTGGTCCTTTGTGGCTGCCGTGACCCAACTCACATGCCGTGAGCGGCGCTGGCGCTGGCGCTGGCGCTGAAGATCGGTCGTCCCGCCCAGCCAGACCGAGTTCCAGTCCAGTCAAGAGTCGAGGACGTGCAGCGCGATGCGGTCACACGGGACAGGAACAGGAAATCCAAGGAAGCCCAGGCACAACAAAGACGTTGTTAGTGTGCCCGCCTGCAGAAACGGCAAACCTTGGAAGCAAGGGACCTGGGGGGTGAGGGACCGGGTTTGGTAGGTTCTTTTGTAGCTCCGCTAACAGCCGCTCCGCAAATTCGGGTGGGGTTCCCGATAGCCCCAGATAACGCACGACAGACCCAGCTTGACGGGAGATGCGAGCCAATTTCCACGTTGCTTCCTGCGGTGAGGCGCTCAGTCCTGCTGCAAAGGTGAGCTGTCATTGCAGTCAGTCAACAGGCGTGCTGTGAGCACTGCCCAACTGTTCGTGACAGTCGTCCAGCTTGTCACTTTACTACCCAGTACTCCCTACAATGTCGTCTTGCTTGCACAAGAATGGACGAGGGAGGAAGTCTCGTGCCCCCGGACGAAATGAGACGGCAAAATCCAGTTGACGCGTCAAGGCTTTTTTGTTCCAAGGAATAACACGTGGATTTAATTGATATTGATTTCCCAATTTCTTAGCCCTCATCTCGGTCAGTTTGAATCCAGCGACGCGACAACCAAGGAGCCCCCGGCGATAGTTGCTATTGTAAACAATCCTACCAGCAGATCCCAGTCAGTTATCAGATGACGGCATATCCTGGTGGGCATATCCTGGTGGGCACACGGGGAGGAGCATCCTTGCTGGCGCTGCAGCTTGTTGGGGGCCCTGGGGCCCAAGGAACCCTCCACGAACCACTGGGCGACAGTGAGGCCTCGACATCGAACCGAATTTGTCGAATGTGCCCACCTCGTCGTGGACGTCCACGCTTGGTCAGCCTCTACACGGCCTCTTAGGGGCTAGAACGCTTTACCTGGCCCAGTTCGCTGCAGGCTCAGCTGTTGGATACGTTGGATACAGCTTCAACATCGGAGCTCTGGTTCCACTTTGGGCCTTGACGCCCCGTCGAAACAGAGTTGTCTCGTGGAACCCACATGCATCTACTCCGTACAAGTCACAACAGTCTGCCACGACATTGACCATGGTGGCCGAAGCGGGTGAAGCCGCCGCACGTCTTTGATCTGTCTTTACCATGCGTCCTCGAGTCAGCTTCAGTGCTGGTCGAGAATAGCGTCAACAATAGGTGAAGAAACAAGGCCAAAGTTCAGTTCGACACAGCATTTCAGCTCTGTCTGGAATTTCCTCCTTCACAAGTCGTGGCTGTGGTCAGACGACGACGACGACAACAACAACAACGACAACCCCACCATGTTGAGAAAAGGATTTCATCCCAAACTTCATCGAGGACCCATTTGCAGAATCCGGCCCCGGCCATGCAGTCTACCCTGTCCGGCTGCCAGCACCCGGCTCGCTACCAGTTGCCATGTCGTTGTTGTACTGTACCACAGTACTCCTCCTCCGTACCGTGGCACCCGTACAGGCCTAAGCAGTCGCGCCAGCCGCCTTGCCACGTGCTTTGTGACCGCCGCTTCGACTCATCGTGGAGATTCTGTTCTGCACAATGGTTCTTGCCGCCCGCTTGTCCTGGAGTACGGAGTACAGTGCGGTCTGCACCGGTTGAAACGCGGGATCCCCCGTCTCGGCGGGCCTTGGGATCACTGCCCCGAGCGATCCACTTCAGCGCCTTGCTTCGACTTTGGTCAGGCTGTGCCATTTCACTTTGCGGTGACATGATCGTCCCCGAGGCAACGCGTGTCTCCCTCGAGCGGACATTCATTGACACCTGACACGCCGGCTACGAGCCATCATGTAGCCATCTCGCTCCCGACTTCTGCGTCCTGTGGCCTTTTCGCGCTCCATAGGCACGGTCCAATGGACAGGCACGCAGATACAAGTGGGCCAGCAGGTGTTCGCGGTAATGAAAGGCTTAGGAAATGCTCACCTCTACATAGTACACAGCCATGAATCGCCGTTTAGTAAAGGTGCCTTTAGAACACAAGTCGACGTCAGCGGGTCTTACACAGCTGCTCAAGGACGATGGCCGCAATTTCGGTAACTTTAAACTAATAATGGCAAACGGCTTGATCAGTGTCGCCATGAGGCTTCTGACTCCTCCACAGATGACCTGACCAATGTCGCTAACAATGCAATACATTCAAGCTTACTGCATGTGTGGTATATGTCTCTACTATCACTATTAAGCGGACTGCACGCCTTTGCCGGAGGCTGTAGTAAGTAGCTGCGGCATTCGGCCCATTTCGGCCGACGGACGGACGAACTGACGAATCGATTGCTGCCAAAGCCCTGGAGCCATTATATCCGAGACCTTCCTCAGCTGGGCTGACCAAACGGCATCAGCAACACCATCCCGCCACGTCTTTTCCCCTCAAACGCTGGCGAACACCATTATTTTTGGCTTCTGGTTTGGCTTCAAGGTTGACTTCAAGGCCGACTCCGGAGGGTAGCCTGAGCTGCCATTCAGCTTTCCACACGCCTTTTCCTCGTTCAGCACCAAGACTCGCAAATTACAAGGCTTCGTCCGGCGCTCGGCCGAACCTGTAGGGCAGCAAGTCAACCACCTCACAGAATCTGGACTGCAAGATGGCGGGGCAACAAGGACTTCAGGAATTCGAGCCGCCTGTGAAGAGGAGAAAGATAAGGAAGGGCACAAAGTCGTGTTGGGAATGTGAGCCTTTTCCCTCCCCTTGCTGGCAGACAAAAAGCGCTTGCGACGGCCTATAAGTCGCGGCACGTTAGTCGGTGCTGGCGGATTTCCACCAGGAATTGTAGAAGCCTCGGATATCAATCTCAAATCAGTTTTTTTATAAAATTTCTAATTGGTCTCAGGTAGGAAACGGAAAATCAAGTGCCAATTCGATGGCCCCGAGGACGCAGTGTGCGTCGGCTGCAAGCAGCGGGATACGGCATGTCGCAGCCAGGAGTTTGACGATAGCTCTGGCATTGCAGGAGGGCCGGGACAGAAGCCCGATCCGCCACTTGTAAAGAGACTTGACCGCCTTGAACAAATGATGGAACGGATCGTGGACAAGATTGTGCCCGATGATGCGTATGATCAAGGACCTCACCCAAGCCACCGGCCGCAAAGCCCGCTGAGTCGGTCTGCATCAGCTGGCGAGGGACATATTCGCGTGCGCCACACCTCGTCCCCGGACGGCATCGAGGCTTCTCATACCCGCGCCGGGCCTATCGCTGCGCTGCTGGCTATGCACCATGACACTGGTGGGCCGTCGGAGTCCACGGCGCTTGCGGCGCCGATCCTCACATCCGCCGAGTCTGCCAGCTCGTCCTTTCCCGTCCCTGACACCGCAAAAGATGAAGCCTCAGGCTCTGCGGCGCGCTCAGGACGGGAGTTCCCTTCGCCGAAGCACTTCTGGGTGTGTACCGCGCTGCATTCCATTATGCCGAAGCCCAGCATTCTGCAAGCGATCGTTTCCGCCAGTCCGGGTGCTCCATATATCGCGGCTCTCTGCTATAGCGAAGCTGAGAGGCACGAGGGGAGAGTTGTGCCTGCGTCTTCGTGGGCTGTGGTAGCGCCAGTTTCTTCACACCCGCTTATTCTTGCCAAGGGGGTACTTCAGATTCTCATCTGTGTCCAGCAGCTACCGCCAGCCTTCGACTTTGACTCACTCGGCCTGGGTCATACCCAGACCGAGATGATCGACCGGTTGGACACGACTTGCCTTCTTGTCACCTCGAACGATGGGCTGGTTGGGTACGCTGAGGGCGTCGAGTGCCTCATCCTCCAAGGATACTTCCAAGCCAATGCCGGCAGTCTGCGCAGTAAGCATCACTTCTCGTCTTTTACGGATCCCGGTTTTTCACGTTTTGGTATTTTCTAGAACACAACACTTTAGGACCCGTATCAGGACTAACGCCACCATCAGAGGCTTGGATGACATTCCGAAGGGCCATCAATATGGCGCAAATCATGGGTATGGACCGCGGTCACTCTGCAGCCTTCCGGTCGTGCGATCCCAAAAGCGACCCAGCACGGAGGCCGTCAGCCGCTTCATTGTGGCACCGCCTCCTCTTCTCCGACAGATACCTGTCCCTCCTGCTGGGTCTCCCCGTTTGTAGCCAAGATTACGGAAGCGACTGCGAGGAAGATGACCCTCGTGGAACTGCCATCGAGCGAATGGAGAGGGCGCACACGATCTTTACGTCCAAGATCCTGGATCGTAATTATATTCAACAACGTAATAGACGTTGCGCCACACCGAAGACCACGCCACGCGAATACGCACTTACTCAAGAGATCGATCTTGGCCTAGAAGCAGCCGCTAAGAGTATGCCCTACGGGTGGTGGGAGGAACCCAAGCTTGATCCTTTTGCTTCTCAGGAAGTTCTCTGGGAGGCTACCGCGAGAATTATCTGCCAAATGCACCACTTCACCCTTCTGATCCTGCTTCATGTTCCCTATATGCTCCACGAGCCTTCCTCTTCACGGTACGACCATTCCAAGAGCCAATGCCTCACAGCCGCACGAGAGCTGCTCAGTCTCTTCATCTCCTTCCGGAACCACAATGTTTCGGCATACAGTTGCCGAAGAGTGGATTATGCAGCTCTCATAGCGGCCATGACACTTTGCCTATCGTACCTGGGCAGGAGAAAAGGGGAGACATGGGACCGGATCAGAAGCGACATGGAGGTGGTAGAATCGACAAGGAGGAGGATGAAGCACGTAGCGGGGCTGACCAAGGACGGCCTGAGCAAGGAAGCCGTTGGCATAATCGAGCAGCTGGCCCCCATCATCGAAAAGGCCGCGGGGAAGCTGCCAGTGCGGGACAGGAAAGACATGAACTTCAACGTGCCCTATCTTGGCTCCGTCAATATCAAGCTGGCCACCAACAACCACCCCGCAACAAGCTGGCAAAATCATCAGCAACCCCCTGCGGCGGATCCCGGCTCAGCACATCCGCAGGGCCAACCCAAGACGACAGGCTTTGGCTCGCTTGACCCGGCCTTTCTCTTCGACGAAGACTTCCTCTCGCTTGCGCCGTATGATGACCTGGCGCCGTTTGGCTCTGGAACAAGTGTGAGCACCGAGCCTGATCTTACCGCCAACGGAGGAGACTGGGCCCTTCAGGGTGTCGATGCGGCGTACTGGTCGCTTTTCGAAGGCGTCTTTTGAATTATGTGTCGTGCAATTGGGGCAATATGATTCAAGAGTGCCGTTCTGAAGTAACGGCCCTGCATTATTTATTCTACATGTTGAAGAAGACTTCATATAGTCTGCACTGTGAGCTTTTTGATCAATCCATGCATGCTAGCTTGTTCCAAGGTTCTGTCATGAGACACGCTTTACGCAATTAACTGCGAAAGATCAACTGATAGACCCTCTTTCTTTCCACATTGTAGATGGATTTTCAATTTCAGAATTGACCAGTCGAGAGATATCTAGTCTGAAGGAGGATTGTAGCACACGAAGATGAAGTAGAGTCTACCATGGTGTCCCCTGTCACTTGTTCCACTCATTAGTCCATTGAGACATCAGCCGCAGATGGACAGAGCTAACCCATGCAGGTCAGCCGATAGCTGTCTTCAGCTGTGTTCGTGTTTACCACCGAGTCCCGTCCACTTATTTATCCATCCATCGCAGCTCATCGTGCTCAACCACATAACAGACACGTGTAGCGAGTTCCTTATTTTGATAAGTTCAGCGCCCCTACGCCGCAAAGATGTCCTTCGGCTTCGGGATCGGCGATATAATCGCCTGCTCCGAGGTCGCATGGAAGACCATCAACGCCCTCAAGTCCGCGGGCTCAGACTTCGAGGGCCTCCGCCTCGACCTCGCCAGCCTCACATCTGTCCTCCAGGCGCTCGAGGCCGAGGCCAAGGGCCCGATGCCGCTGATCAACACAGCGAGCGCGGAGCGGCAGTACCAGATGCGCCTCCTGCTACGCAACTGCAAGGAGAGCATGGAGGACCTGCAGGGCGTTGTCGGCAAGTACAGGGGCTGGAATGCTGATAAGAAGAGGGACTTTGTGGCGTGGATGAAGTTCGCAGCCAAGGACAAGCGGGGCCCGCGGGAGAAGCTTGCTGTGCACACAGCGAGCATCAACATATTCTTGACCACTTTGAGCCACGGGTCGTTGGCGAGGTTGGAGTTCCTGATCAAGAATGGCTCACAAGCGGCCCAGCAGACGCGCGTTCCGGATGGCCCAAGGGACCTAGATTTATCTGCTTCTGAGGCGCCATGGAGTGGGTCGCATTCGTCTTCCAAGAGAGAAGGTGCTGTGTGGCAGAATATTGGCAGGTCACTACAGAGCGAGGGTATCACCGACAAAGATATCCACGCCTTTCAAGAGGAGATCAAGGCTTACGCACGCTATCTCGTGCGTGGAGAGACCCCGTTTTGGAAAGAGCCCGTTTTGGTGTCTGGTTCCAACGAGGTACACAAGGTGGCTGAATTACGCGAGCAAGAAGACCGGAGGCGACAGGCGGAAGAGAAGGAGCAGATGAGGAGAAGAATCGAAGAGAGGAGGCGAAAAGAGGACGAATGGAATCGAAGGCGTCAGCGTGAGGAAGCCATCATCAGGATCGAGGTGGAAGAAGAACGGAAAGACCTCGGGTATGAAAAGGTTGCAGAGGCGCGTCGTCAAGGTGTCCAAGTGAGACCTCCGGCGTCGATAAGTGCTAGAGAGGAAGAGGAGGCCAAGAAGTCAAAGCTTAGGGAGGAGCTGAAGCAGGCCCGTCGGTCACAATACCTCGGTGCAGCCGTAGTGGGCGAATTGGAACCGGAATTGGGCAAGGCAAAGATACGCGAGGAGGAAGAGATGAAGCGCCGCAAGGAGGGTCCAGCTGTAATAAGGTCCAGGATCGATCAGGAAGACGATGTTGTCTCCTTGGCCTACACTTTCCAAGGTCTGTTTGACTTCGAGGCAGAACCCACACAAGCAGCACCAGAAGTACCGGCTCCCGAAAAGGACTCCGTCTCTACGACTATCCCTATAGTCGACGAGGACAAGGAATTTGAGCGGGAGAGGCGCACTGCGCGGGTATATGAGATCCAGAAGAGGCTTGGGAAGCTTGTGGACAAGCATGACCGCTATATTCAGGAAGGGAGGAGAGACAGAGTGGCAGACCTTGAGGTGAACGACATACCCGACCAGGTCAGGCTATTGAAACTGGAAGGGGTGGATGTCTCTCACGAAAGGGCTTGGAAATGGACTCATCGATGCAACGTTTGCCATTTCCTTATCCCGAACGACCACTATCACTGTGTAAAATGCGGAGGTGGAAATTGGGATGCGTGTCAGGAGTGCTGGAATGAAGGCGCAAGGTGCAATGGTCCTGGGCACCACAGGATTACCTTTAATGGTAGAATAGTTGTCTGAGGTGATGCCTTTAAATTTGGAATGATCGTCAAACGTTTTCATCCCAAGCACTTGAGAGAGGTGAAACTTGTCCCCTTCGTTATCCTCATGTGTCTCCGCGGGAATATCACTCAACACATGGTCTATTCGGCGATAAGATCTCCATATCAATCATATCTCAGGGCACACCACTTATACCTCGTTTGGTTTGAATTCCAAGGAACCTTCAAGCGATAGAGAGATAGAAGTATCTGGGTGGCACCTAGTAGTCAAGCCGGCATATCAAGGACATAGGACTCCAGCACCACAATGATTTGGTCTCCGAGAGATTCTGAAATGAGTTTCTCAGGGGTGTCCCTGAAATTTCGGCATGCATGCATGCACACCTGATTTTCTGCTCAAGCAGCAAGAAAAAGTAGGTGTCCGGAACATTTGAATCACGCTGAGGCAACAAGAGGCAAGTTTTCGAGACAATGAAAACAATCAAACATATCTGAAAGTCTTCGGTCAAAAAGTGAACTTGGAACTCTCAATTGTGTTTAAATGATTATAAAATATCAAGGCCATCAAATTGTCTTGTCATCTGCATCTCATTGGCAATGGCAATGGCTTGGGCAATGCCTGCAAGGCACAGATCAAGGTATCGCCGCAGATCCACGCCACCCCTGCAACCCCACGTTTCCAGCAGCCCGCTGGCACGGCAACGCCGGCCGAACAAAACAATGACTCCCAGCTTCCAAAGCTTCAGCCCATATCCGCAGGGTCCTCGCATTGCACCCTGGATTAAGTGCCGACACGTCACGCGTGAAACTTTGCGACACCAGCATTTATTTTACATCGTGCCCCCCCACACAGATCACCACCATGGCGACCTCAGAGAAGCCCGGCAAGAAGGAGAGGGACCCCTCCAAGGTCCACAAGCTGTCCCTCAAGGGCAGCGCCCGGCTTGTCGCCGAGTTCGTACGTTCGGTTCCCCAGCCTGCTACGCCCAGCCCACCATTGAATCGCCTGCCTCCTAGGCGGCGGCCGTGGCGTCCCCCCCTGACTGACAAGAATGAATCCTACAGTTCCAATACTCGATCCACTCCATCCTCTACCAGCGCGGCGTCTATCCGGCCGAGGACTTCACCGTCGTCAAGAAGTACGGCCTGAACATGCTGGTCTCGGCCGACGACCAGGTCAAGGCGTACATCAAGAAGATCATGTCACAGCTCGACAAGTGGATGGTCGGCGGCAAGATCTCCAAGCTGGTCATCGTCATCACGAACAAGGACACCGGCGAGCACCTGGAGCGGTGGCAGTTCGACGTGCAGATCTTTGCCCCGGCCAAGTCCTCAAAATCCTCAAAATCATCCTCATCATCCAAGTCAAAAGACCCACAGGCGAACGGAAAGAGCACCACGACAACAACAGCAACAACAACAACAACAGCAGAAACAGGGAACGAAGAAAATGCAGAGGGCCGGGGCGCAGGCGCGGCGGCAGTAGCAGCAGCAGCAGCGGCAGAGAACAAGACGGAGGCGGAGATCCAGCAGGAGATCGCCGCCATCTTCAGGCAGATCACCGCGTCGGTGACGTTCCTGCCGCAGCTGGACGCCGGCGAGTGCACCTTCAACGTGCTCGTCTACGCCGACGCCGACAGCGAGGTCCCCGTCGAGTGGGGCGACAGCGACGCCAAGGAGATCGAGGGCGGCGAGAGGGTCCAGTTGCGCGGCTTCAGCACCAACAGCCACAGGATCGAGACCCTCGTCAGCTATAAGCAGAAGGACTGGTAGCCCGGTCGACGATCCCTTCTCCGGAGCTGGTCTTATGGCGGGTGCGGTTTGGGCTGCGAAGGGAAGGAAGCAGACAGTCGCTTGTTACGATTTCTGTGTTTCTTTCTGAGAAACGAGGGAGGATACGATGATTGATTGGATGATTTCGCCATTGGTTTCCGCTGTAGAGTGAGCTGAACGAGGTCACGGGCATGATGATCCTGCAGGACTACTCTGTTATGATGGCATATATTCACAGGGGCGATACGGAGTTTGGATGGTTGTAACGGGCGGTAAAGACTCTTTTTTTGTAATACCAAATCCCTTTTGCGATTCTCTCGACTATGGCCGACTGCTTTGCTTTTGGTCGTACCAGTCAGATGCATCATTTTTCACGTGCTCTTCTCATGAAATCGTCTTCTAGCTCTAATGGCCCTCGGGCAACCTCACACCGATATCCGCACAACGCCGTTTGGCTTGCTTTCCTTCGCGGAACGCAGCCCATGCTTCCGGTACAACACGCTCAATTCTGCACACGCTTAAAGAAGTAGGCGTACCCAAACTTGCGCATCTCTTCGATATCGACAGCCTGGACGACCTTCTCGTCATTGAATAGAACCCAGGAGGGCTTGTCCAGCTGCTTGCGGATGAAGGCCACGTAGTGTCTACAAACCAGTGTCAGTCATTCAGATCCAGAGCAGGTAGTCACAAGTTGCGGCGTATGTGAACATGGCCATGGGAGAACACTTACCCAGCATGGATGCTCGTGCCCTTGTGGCATACAATGCTCTGCAACTGGTATACAGCGGGCAGCGATGCGCTGCCAGAGGGCTCATCAGAGCCGGAGCTTGCGCCAACCGCAGCACCCTCGTCCTCATCCAACGTGCCAGAGTCATCTGGATGGCTGAATAGCCACTCAACTGCCCGTTCCATGTCGCCGCCGGTTTCCTTCAGCGCTTTCTTCGCCTTGGGTACATCGAAACCCATGGAAGTGAGCATCTCGATCTGCTCTGGGGTTGGACCAGCGCCGGCGCCTCCACTGGCGGAGGCACCCAGCTCCAATGGGGCATCGATATCTGGGTCTTCCATATGTGCGAACAACCATTCCATGGCTGCGTTAGCATCGCTATTGCCTGTTGCGTGTAATGCTTTCTCGCAACGCACACGCGGGAATCCCATTGCCTCCAGCTGAGCGAGACCTGTCTCGTTGGGCACAAATGCGGGAGCTGCCGAAGCTTCTTCCTCGGGGAGGGATTCTTCGTCTGGCTGTTGACCAGCGGAAATGTACTTGTCCAGGGTGAAAGGCTCATCAAGAATGATCACGGGAACATCAACTTTCACCTCGACCCAGTTGATGATGGCCATCCTTCGCGCATTCACGGCAAGAATCTCCGGGAAGGTCTTGAAGAGCGTTCGCTTGTTATAACCGTCTTTCGAGCCACATGAAGAGCAGGTCAGCTCCACTACCTCGTCAACAGTGAAGTCGTCCAGGCATTGGGTGAGTGTCACGGGCTTCCACGGTGCAGGGCCTTCCTCGCCTTCTTTCTGCGGCTCTCTCTCCACGGGCAGGATGATTGTGATGTTCTCCTGCTCCGTCGTCGAATATCGAACCTTCTTGCAACTGAGACATTGCAGACGCTGTTCGAGGACGAAGCGGAAAGGCCGGGTAGGATCGGCGGCAGGAGACGGGTGTGGAGCTCGCGTGATCAACTTGAAGAGGTGTTGGAAGAGTTCAAAAGCGTCTTGTTGTCGCATGGTAGAGAACTCCGGGTGCCCTCGACCGATAAGATGCTTGAACATGGCAGGCGACAGGCCCCTCTGGTGAGCCTCGGCCGGGTTCTCGCCAGGCGCAGTGGCTGCATCAGGATCAGGCTTGGAATAGCGGCCGGAAAGCAGACCATCTGCCAGCTTCCGCATTTGTGTCTCGAGGTCCTGAGCGGGATCCTCCACGATGGGTAGGTCGTCGTTGCCTTCGAAATACCGCTTCTGGAAGGGTGCCAGGTCAAAGAGACACTGGAGTATGCTGGCGAGGTAGCAGCTGTTTCCAAGGTTTTTGAGACCGGTCAGGCCAGGACCGAACATGGGCTTCAGCTCCTGGCCGTCCTGTGTCGTGGTGAAGTCCCACTTCATATTCTGCTCGATTTGCATCTCCGTCAGGCTCTTCTCGGTCTTCTGTCTCTCGGCAATGTTGATGCCCCAGTTCGCCAGGTGTGTGGCCAAGTTCTCGTCGACGCGCTCATCGTCGCAAGCATAACAGTATACGTCGGCGGTGCCTTCGGCACTAATAGAACCGAGCTTGACGGCAACACCATGCCCCGACTCTTTCGAATGCGCCAGGGCATGAGAATGGCCGCCAACACCACCGAACTGGGCACGACCGCAGCCAAGGGCACCGCACTGGAGACAAAGCCATAGATTTTCCTTAAGGTCACACCTCGCGCAGCCACCCAGGTCCTGCGAGGCGATCTTGCGTGGTTCGTCCTGGTGCATCAGCAGGATGTGCTCGCAGCTGGTAAGCTCTTGCTCCCAGGCCTTGATCTCCTCTTTCCGCGAGAACGTATTGGACTTCATTATTCCGTCGACGACAGGAGCAATCTTTGGGTTTGCCGTGTCGACATTGGTGTTGCACTCGAGGCATCTGACGTTCAGGGCAGTGTCGTACTTGTCCTCCTCCTTTTCAGCCGAGATGGCGAGCTTCGTGATCTTCTGAGGCGGCTCGTCCCTAGTGACAGCCTTGCGTGTCCTCTTGATGTTCAGGACGAGGGGGTGGGATCGTAGGGCGCTGTGTAGGGCGGCGTGCTGTCGGTCACCGGCGCAACCGCCGTTGAAGCACTGGAGGCAGACATTGAGACCGTCGGTGTTATCCTGTCGGGAATGTGGTCAGGGCGGGGCCACATGGCAAGTTTTACGGCCTTGGGTTGGAGCTGGAGCTGAAGCTTACGATAGAGTCGAAACACTGGGTGCAGTCCTCGCGGTAGACCGACTGGGCAGGCGTTGGTGGCGAAATGTCTGCTCACGAGCGTCAGTTTAACCAGGACAGGACGATGCTCTCCCTTTCCCCCGAACATTGCCTCACTGAGAGAGTCGACGTGTGGGCACGCCATCTTGAGTGTCTTTTGTAAAAAGGAACGGCTGACCAGTTTGGTGAGTCCAAAGTCAGGATCGCGACTGGGTGTGAAGAAGGAGTGCAGATCCAGATGAGGGTTTGAGACGTGAGCAGACGGACGATTCTGGAATTACGTCGAGCTCAGCTGCGCGCCGAAGGCTGCCACACTGTGAGCTGCCAGCCGACCACAGTAACAGCTGGACAGCTGCTGCAGCTCCAGGCTGCCGAGGGGCAAAATGGGACGCGCCTTCACCCCGCGTTTGGTGACCGAGCCGCCCAGCCGCCCCGCTCAAGCCCTGCAGGCTGCAGGCTGCAGCTCAGCTTAGCAAAGCAGACTGACTGACGGAGCCGCGGCAGGCCTGCAGGCCTGGTGGCCCGCTGCTGGGATTGCTGTGGGGTGCAGGTGCCAGCGAGAAACAACAAGCCTGTGTCATGATCCATTTGTCCATTGCCGGATTGCTCGGCCGGCCGGTCATTTACTGACTGCGCAACACAACACAACACAACACAACACGAGATGCAAGCGGTCATTGCAGACTTGATTGTTGCCAATCGGATTGTACCTGCTGCAAGCTGTGAATACGTAACACCGACTTGCTTCGCACAATACACAGTAGCTCAAATAGTCCAGGACTCGGCGTTACGGCCGACGCACCTCGGTCTCGGAAACCCATAAAAAAGAAGGTCGGAGATTCGACGGGCTTTTCTGCTTTGAGCACTGGGCGGGCTGCAATTCCAAATTAAAAGGCGGCGATTGATAAGATCCAGGCAGATAAGTCCACCAACTGGCCCCGGCTAGCCCCACTGCCAAAGACCGATCCTCCGAGATCGCGGTGAAATCATCCGTAGCTAAGCCCCTTGCAGCGCCTCTGGTTGGTTGATTGCTCCGTCCCCCGACATCATTTTGCTGGGAACGGGGGGGCGACTGCACGTCAAATATTCAGCGTCACAGACCCGTGCTCCTCCTGCACTTGACTTTCTTTCGAAGCTCCCGTCCCTTCTCACCCACCCACACACACTCTCTCTCTTCACAAACCAACAACACCACCCCGCCCAGAGACGCACCAATACCTACAACGCACACCTAAGAACGCTGCCAACACACTGTCGATTGATTCACCCGCCATAAACCACCCACCGCCGAACAAACCCCGGATATCAGCATGTTTTCGCGAGGGCTCAGAGTCGCCTCCAGGCGGGCACTTGCCACACCTATCCGGCCCGCTGTCGCCAGCGCCCCCAGGCAGCTCGCACCCGCCGTCTCCGTCGGCGCAACCCGCTCTTACCACGAGAAGGTCATTGACCACTACTCCCGGCCGCGAAATGTCGGCTCGTTGAGCAAGAATGATATCGATGTCGGCACCGGGCTCGTCGGAGCACCGGCTTGCGGCGATGTCATGAAGATCCAGATGTAAGTCTATCCACGTCACTCAAACGCCATCCCCGGATCTGGCCTAGGGCTTTTGTTCTCTTGGCTTTACCAACTGGATCACAACTCGGCGCTCATCAAATGGCACATGACTGACCACACAACAGCCGTGTCGACCCCAACTCAAACACAATCTCCGACGTCAAGTTCAAGACCTTCGGCTGCGGGAGTGCCATCGCCTCATCATCCTACCTCACCGAGCTTGTCCGGGGAATGTCGCTTGACAAGGCCTCCCAGATCAAGAACACAGACATTGCTAGGGAGCTCTGCCTGCCCCCTGTCAAGCTGCACTGCAGTATGCTCGCCGAGGACGGCATCAAGGCCGCCATCTCCGACTACTACACCAAGAACCCCAATGTGAAGCAGACAAACCTTGGCGGCACTGGCATGAAGATCCCCGAGGTCGACGGTGCATCTGCCCCGGCAGCCGCCACTGCTTAGATTGAGGACGGCCGGGTCGGTGGGGAGTAGGGAGAGAATGGTTACTGAAAATCTTTATGCATACGAGTGCAGCAATGGTTTCCGATGGCGTTCAGGGGGGGTTCTCGGGCTGGAGTTTTCTCGACAACACACATACCAAATGATAGGGAAGGTGGAAGATCGTTTGCTGAGGGCATGTATCGTCATTGATCGGGCATAAGAAGTTGATGCAGGTTTGAAAAATTCACTAGCGGTTTGACAGACTTGGGGGTTTCTGCGTGGGACGCAGGCGTGTCTATTCCGACGAACCGAGTCTCACTCGACAATCTTTTTTACACGGGCAGTCAAGTTTATCCACTTGATCTGTCGAAACTTGTAAAATAGTGTCTGAAGTAGACAACAAAAAACGACGATTTATTGTCATGTTGCCTTGCCTTGCCTTGCCCGTCGCTTGCGCCCAAGACCAGCTGATCAGCCAAAGTACCGTAGACATGCCCTCCTACTCTTTATCCTGCAGTCGACCATGATCTAAGCACTGACAAAATTCAAGCTCGATCGTGAGCGCGTGCTGACTGCGAGTGGCTGACTCGAATCATCGCCGATGTTGAGAACATGTCAGTGCCTTCGTCCCAGCATCCGAGATGCTGCTTACCGGGCCGACGACCTTTGATTATAACCCCCCCCCCCCTCTGACTCGGACGCGGGAAAAAGCACGTTCTGGCAATGCGACTTTTCAATTAGCAGCAAGCGTGGGAGCCGTTATGTACTGTGTAAGATCTGGGCTCTTTTCTACCCCGTTCATCTATGTGCTATGCATGTACCTTCACAAATCACAAGGTCATGACCTCCCATCGCTCGACTGCAGAGCCTTGTTGGGCAAAAGGGCAGTGGTGACAACACAGCCCAGCGTGACACCCCCGGCGAGGTACAGGACCGAGTTGACGTCGCCGGTCCCGCCGCCGCCCTCGCTGCTCCCGTAGAGGTGCTGCGCGATGAGCGGGCTGACGATGCCGAACAGGCGGCCCCAGAAGCTGGCGAGCCCGCAGGCGGTGCCGCGGACGGGGGCCGGGAACGCCTCGGGCGTCCAGCCGTAGAGCACGGCGTTGAACATGCTCTGGAAGAAGTACTCCATGGTGAACATGCCCAGGTTCTTGGGCACCGTGTCGACGATGCTGAAGAGCAGGATCGACGCGCCCATCAGGCCCGAGGAGATGGTCATGGTCCACTTGCGCCCGAACGACGGGACCCGGTACATCAGGGAGCCGAGCACCACCCCCACCGCGCCCGGGGCGTACGTGTAGATGTACGAGGCGTAGGTGAAGGAGAGGGAGTTGCCCTCTGACGCGGCGCCGTTCTTGATGGCTAGGATACGGGGCAGGTAGAAACCTGGTCCAGCTGGTCAAAACATCGACCTCGAACAACGACCAGGTGAGAGGAGAGGAGAGATGGGTAGGTGAGTATGCTCACCAGCTACGGTAAATCCCCAAAAGTCAAAGATATAAGTCAGCCAGACCAATATCGTCAGCCTCGCCATGGTGAAGCTCGAGAACAGCATCATGTACCGGTTCTTCTGGTCCGCGACCTTCTTCCGGCTCGGCTTCATCCGCTTGAAGGTCGTGACCGTCCCGCTGACCGTCCGCCCGAGGGTGCTGCTCATGCGCGTCCTAAGCCCGGGCCGGCCGCCGCTGCCGCTGCCGCTGCCGCCGCGGGCCTGCGTCCTCCGCGGGTTCGCCTCGCCGCTGCTGAGAGCCTCGAAGTGCTCCAGGCTCAGGCGGCAGACGGTGCCGTTCGTGTTGGCGATGTGGTGCACGACCTGGATGGCCTCGCCGTCCTGGCCCTTGTAGACGAGGAACTTGGGGCTCTCGCGGAAGCGGAACACGAAGCAGCGCAGGGAGAAGACGGCCAGCGTGATGGCGCCCAGCGTGAAGAGGAGGTACCGCCAGCCCATGTTGTTGTCGCGCCCGCAGCAGGGGGCGCCGGCCTCCAGGGCCGGGTCGTTGCAGCTCGGAAGCGGGTTGGCCTCGGAGAAGTTTGGCGAGCACGACATGGTCGGGATGAAGCCGAAGGCGATGGCGCTGCAGAGGACCACGCCGATCGGCTGGAAGATGGAGAGCGTGGCCAGGAGGAACCGCTTGTTCTGCGGGATGAACTCGAGCGTGATGGTGGTGTCGATGGGGATGTTGCCGCCCACGCCGAAGCCCACGAAGGCCGTCAGGACCAGGAACGTCGTGTAGTTGTTTGAGGCGCCCAGGCACAAGCCAAACACGGACGAGAACAGGCATGTCAGGTTGAAGGCCCACTTGCGACCTACATACAACCTCACGTAGTCGTCAGCACCGCTTGGAGTTTCTCGATTCAGGTACAATTATATTGCCGTCGTGCCGCATACAAGACTGCACTGGGAGATGGAGAGAGGCCGGGACGGCGAGCCAAACATACCGACCACGTCACTCAGCGCGCCCCAGAAGAAGGCCCCCGCCGTAAGCCCGGCGCTGAAGGCCGTTGAGATGTTGCCCGACTGGTCGTTTCCAAAGCCCAGCTCCTGCTGCAGCGGGCTGAGGGCGAGCCCAAAGGCCTGGGCCCAGAGCAGATCCAGCAGGTATCCGAAACCACAGAGGCCCCAGATCATCCACTGGTACTTGCCCATGCCCATGGCGTCTATCTCACGGTTGATCAGCACGCACTTCTTGTCGTACAGGCTCAGGCCCTCGAGGTCCGGGTCGGACGAGAGGACGTGCGAGGGGGCGCTGGGTGTCCACCGGCGGCGGTTTGCAGGCCTCCTGTTGCCCTCGACGTCGTACTCGTCGTCCTCGTCGTCCTCCGGGTCGTACTGGTCATGGCCGGACTTGCGGTCAAAGGTTCCGCTTGTGCGTGGGGGTTCGTTCTCCATGTCGAGCAAGGGGGCGGCGGCCTCGTCGCCAGGGGACCAAGGTGAGGAAGCCACTTTGGCGGTTTGATAGGAGACTGTGGGAGGAGGGGAGGGGGAGACACTAGTAGGAGATAATATAATAAGGGCAAAACCTATGAGTGTTTTCTCTCCCTCTGCGGCCAAGATTGGGCACGGTTGTGTGCCGACCAACCTTCCTATACCGGCGAGTGAACTCGGGGCCGGGAACCTCGAGGAGGGGCAGGGGATGCGGCCGTAGAGGGGACGGAAAGCATCGAGACTGGACGGTCAGATGAGATAGGAGGTAACGCTCCTTGACATCGGTGGTCGATGAGTACCGGCGTTGGATGGCAGGGTAATTACACCGTGTGTAAGATCCTATGCTCTAGGTTCGGGCTAGCGCACATGTCAAAAGAACTGCTATGTGCCAATGATGTCTCTTTGTCAATGACGTGGGGGGGTTGGTCACACAACATAATTGTTCTGCACGATCAGTCTGTATAGCTTCAGGTGTGGTGGTGTACATGGCCCCAGCCGTCAGCTGCAGCGTTAGGGAAAGCGGTGCCGCTCGCTAGGGTCGATTTCCCACGTCATGGACTCTGGACAAGCCGCTTGTCGCTGGCAGCCAGCGGTGCACGGCCAGCCGTTTTATGACGGGCTTCTGGTGTTGTTGCCGCTGCATGCATGTATGCTCAGGGGCAGGGGCTCGAGCCTGGTTCTATGATCAGGTGTGGAGGTTGGGGCTGCGGTGCTGAGGCTCAGAAACTACTGAGGCCATCCCGGCCGATCATCACGGAAGGGCTACCCGGTCATGGGAGGCGACCTCGAGCATATTCATTACATGTAAATGATCCGGTGACTTTCTTGGTGGAGGCACATGGCTACCAGGCGACCATTGTAGTCTGGAGGGTAATGACCTCGTTCCGTGAAGACAATATCGAACGGTGACATCCCATCGAAGCATCCCGGAACTCACAAGCCCAGTCCAGCCTTCAAGGGCGTAATACTCAGCGTCTGCCACAACTCTCTCGTGTCGTAGCAGCGGCCCAGAGCCTCCATGGACCGCGGCAGAGCCCGCACGCCGCCCTCTTGCATCAGCTCGTACACCCATTTCGCCTGCTTGGTGGGCTTTGAGCCGTCCTCACCAATGCTCGACCATGAGGCGAACAGGCTCCACCAGTCGTAGACAAACCCATCTGTCACCATCCACCTCTGCCCCCGTCCCACGCTGTCCCACCCACTGCTACTACTGTCCGAGTCCTTGCCTCCCCGTCCTGCCTGGATCACACCAGCAATGACACGTGCAACATCCACACCGTGCACCATGTGCAGGCTCGTCTTGCCCTTCACAGCCTCCTTGGTCGTGGCCACCCGGTCGACCCAGTTCCGCATGTCCCTCTCGCCGCCCCACAGGCCCGCAAGGTTGAGCACGCAGCCCCCGAGCCCGAGCAGCTCGTCCTCGGCCACGGCGCGCTGGTCGTCGGCCTTGTAAGGGCTGCGCCTGTCCAGCCATGGCGCCTGTTCCGGGTCCTGCTGCCAGATCCCCGTGCTGCCGAGCTGGATGAAGCGGAACGTCCCGGTCCCGGCCCCGTCCCCACCGTGCGTCTGCTTGTACGCGCTCGTCAGGACCGCGCTCTGGCCCTTGCCCTTGAGGGGGAAGGTGATGAGGACGTGGCGCGCGCGCGGGAGCAGGCTGAAGGCCTTGGTCTGCTCCGGGTCCGGTGCGGTGGGGTCGAAGCGCCATTTCAGGGTCTGGCTGCCTGCGACGTGACGCCCGTCGCTGGTGGTTGCTGCGAAGGTCATGTTGCGCTCGCCGAGGAGCGGGATCAGGAATGTGGCGGTCCAGCCTGCGCCGAGGATGAGAACATCCAGCTCCTGCTCCATCGTCACTGGTGATTGTGGTTGTTCGAAGACCTTGAGGACCATTATGAAGGGATTGGGCCGGATCCGGGTTCACAATGTTGGGTTGAAGAGGACCGTTCGTCTCAGACATTCCTCGGAACGCCAGGAAGTGAGTGCTGAGGGTCAAACTTTATGGTACCTGTACCTGTAGACCCCCACCCCACCAACCCCGGCTGGGCACTTCCAGCGTTCAGACCAGGCAAAAGTAATCCATCTCCTGCCACAATGTCGTAGATGTCTGATTCATAATTTCAAACATTTTGGACTTTGACTTGATTTCTCGGTGACTCGTATTTTCACAACGTCTTCCTGGGTAGAACCTGTGCGTCCGGCCTAGCTTCAACCATGCGAGCACTTGAGTCGAAGCCTGATACGGTGCCCACCTGGGCAGATATTGTTCTTGACCACGCTCTATAATTCTATGCCAATCAATAAACTAGTAGCCTTGGCTACCTACGTACCCCAATCTGTCTTCATATAGTCACAACAGTCATCCAGTACATTTTTGCTACTGGTCTACCCTGCACTGGCAGCATAATTCATTTCTAACCTAGCCGTCATTGGGTGGCCTAGACATTGTCTCACTTCCAAGGTTGATGTTTGTCTGTGAGACATAAGCCTCTCAGGCTCTTCGGCAATACACCACAACGAATGAGAGCTTTAGGCAAGACATTGAACGATCATTAGTCAAGTTATGTAGCTGCATGGGCACTCTGCAGGTCTCCATCTGTCCTGTGTTCAAAGGGCCTTGTTCCGAAAACCCCATGTTATGGTACTGTACGTACGTGAGATCAACGCTACCACATGATGATTCCCTACAAGTTTGAATAGATCAAGCCCTCTCAGTCATCATGGAGCTCGATTCCATCTACGCTGACTTCGAAATCTGATCAAACCAGGTTAGAGAGATTGAAAACATACAATCACACAAAGCGGTACTCAGCTTACTCTTGTCTCCATGGGCTCCAAACCGGATCGTGTTTGTGTCACCTTCTCGCAATTTGAGCTGGACGGGAACCGCTCCGTGCTTTCCAGCTCGGGAATTGAGATCTGACAGGTTTGTCGGTTTGGCATCATCGTTGATTAAAATTTGGGCCTCGCCTGCTGCGGGATCGTTGACGTTGTAGTGGAACGTGTACCACTCCAGAGAGCCCGTCCCAGTGACATTGTTGAAGACGACCTCACTCCCCGGCGAAACTAGGTGCATTCATTTGAGTTAGTTGCTAGCACAGAACATGCATAGAGTAATAACGATATAGCCCCTACCGTTGTGGACTTTGCGCTTGGTGATGCAATGCTCGCAAGAGACGACGGCTGGTGAGCGTGCGGATTAGCTATCATTCAAACAAGACTCGAACAGTTTGGAAACAAATTTTACGCTGTGGAATATTGAAGCGCAACGTGTGTCCTTCCACTTACCAGCCCGGCCGGATAAGTCTGCGTCCTCGGCCTCATACCGCTTCTTCGTGGTGGGATAAGACACAACACCAGTGTTAACATCCACCTTCCACATGCTGTGGTACTGCAGCGTCACGGTATGCGCGCTAGAGTCCACGGCCATCGGGAGCCAGATATAGTTGGAGCTCGTGCCCCCCTTGGAGTCCCAGGCGTCGCCCATGTAGACGTACGTCGTGGCCTGAGACCCCTTGACCGTGAGCTCAAAGGTGTTCTGCGAGCCGTACGTGTTCTCGGCCGCGGGCGCTATGTCGGTGCCGCCACTCCACGTGCCGCCGAGCGAGGTTGCCCAGAAGACCTTGTTAGGGTTCGCACGCCACCCTGTCTTGGCCGAGACGATCAGGTAGTACACACCGTTGACCTTGAACAGGCCTGGAGCCTCGTATTCTCCCTTTGCGAAGGAGGTGACTCTGTCCCCGACTGCACCGTCCGAGTTTATCCTGTTGATCTGCACGATGTTGTGGTCCGCGCTCGTGAGGAGGTACCATGTCTCATCATCGTCGAGGAACATGCCCGTGTCGGAGTAGCTGTAGTCGTTCGGTGGGAGGTGTACCTTGGCAACCTGTTTGTAGCCCCCGACCATCTGGGTAGACCGGAGTGACAGTGCATAACGGTCTTGCTGCCCATATAGCCAGAATGATCCGTTTGGTTTGGCGATCTTGGGACGCCACATGCCCGTAATGGACGCGGCCTGGTTTCCCAGGTTGTCCCAGTTAAGCAGGTCCTTGGACGAGTACATCAGGGGTGTCTCCGAGTTTGCCGCGCTCTGTCCGACCCAGTAGAAAGTGTCCCCTCTTTTCACGATATTTCCGCCATGAGCATCGATCTTGTTTCCTGCTGTGTCATACCAAACGGCTCCTGGGGCAATCCATGAGTTTGCGGCGACGGCAACATTAATGAGCAATTGAAGTAAACGATAGTTGGTTGATTGATGTTAGAGAGAAGTCTATGATCTTTCCCGGCGCTTAGAAGGAGCAGGTATAAGTATTAATTAGCTTAATTAATTAAATCTAATTATGCCTTCTAATATACCCTCTATTTATTAATAATATTATTATTATAAAAAATATTTAAAATATATAAATAATATAATATTTTAGTTGTTAAATTAATAAATTTATTATTAAACTTTTTTTTATTATTTTATTAATATTTATTAATATTAAGTTTTAAATTTATTAAAATTAAATAAATAATAGATTTAATAAATAATAGAAACCTAATAATATAGATTTTAAAAGTATTTTTATATAAATATTTATAAAATTTTTATAAATAGAATATATTTAATATTATAAATATTTTTAATACCTTTTAAATAAAATAATAGTAAATAATTATATATTTTAAATAAATAGTAATTTTAATATTTTAAATAAAGTTTAATATAAGTTAATTATTAATATAAAATATAAATAGATATTTAATGTGTAGGATTTTTAAATTTTATAATATTTAAATTATTTAGTATAAGTAGGAGGATATAAATAAATAGGTTATATATTTAGCTTTATAAGTTAATTTAATAATTGTTAATTAATATTTTAATAATTAAGTAATAAATAATTTATTAAGGAGTTAAATTTAGTTTTAAATACTTTTAAATTATTTAAGTTTATATTATATAAAATATTATTATATATATTAAGTTTTATAAATATAATATTTTAAGGATAAAATATTTAATAGTTTAGAGTTTATTTAATATAATAAAAATATTTTTATTAATAGTAAGGTATTATTTTATTAAATTAATATTAAATATTAAAATAATAACTATTAGAAAAATAAGATTAACTTTTATATCTATTATTAAAAGTTTATTAAATTAATAAGGAATTAATATATTATAAAGTTAATAAAGATATTACTATTTTTTTATTTTAAAAATAAATTTAAATTTATTAGAGTATAATAATTATTATTATTAAGTATATTAAATTATTAAAGTATATATTTAGTATAGTTTTATTAAGAAATAGAGATTTTAGCTTTAATTTAATAGATTTTAAGGTTAAGAAATATTAGTAAAGGCTATATTAATATACTTAAATTTATTTAAAAGAATTATTTTAAATATAATAGTATTATTAAAATAATTAATAATTAAAATATTATTAATATAAATAATAATAATAATATTATTATTTAAAAATATATAGATTAAATATAATTTAATTATAAAACTTAATAAATTTATTATATAATTTACTAAATTATTTTATTTTAATTACTTTAAGTTATATAAAGCTTAAAGAACTTTAAGTATAATATTTTAAATAATATCTAATATTTAAGTAGTAAATATATATAGATATTATATTTTAAATATTTATAAAAATATAATTTTAATATTAAATTATTAGAAATTTATTCTAATTATAAAGGTAATTTAAATAATAATTTTTAATATTTTATATTAAATAATTAGATTATAGGTATTATTATAATTAATTTTATAAATTTATATAAACTTTTAAGTAATTAAATAAATCTTATATTAAATAAGATTTCCTTTAATATTATATTTTTATATATATTTATTAAAGGTTAATAATATATTAATTATAATAAATAGAAACTTCTATTTAAATTCCTATAGCTTTAAGAAAGTATAATTTCTTTTATAATAGTAAGTTAGTCTAGCTTTTAGAATTCTTTAAAGCATATATAATTTTATAAAATATTATTATTTTAAGTTATTAAAAATATAATAATAATAATAGGTAATTTATTATAGTTAATACTAATTAATACTAATAGGTATATAATAGATTTAATAATTATAATAGTTAAATTATCTAAATTATTATTATTAAAATTAGTATCTATTAGTATTAAGTTATTTAAATTAAAATTAATATTAGTTAATATTAAGTTAAAGGAGTTAAAGTTTATACTAATTAGTGCTAAATTAGTCTCTATATATTAAATATTAACTCTTACTTTCTATAAAGGTTATATATAATAGCCTTTTAAATTAGTATTTAAAGAGTATTTAATAATTAGTTTAAGTAATACTATAAATAACTATAAAGGTAGTAAAAAAGTAAATTTATAACTAATTAAAGGGATTATTTTATTAGTTTAATAGCTACTTTAATTAAATTCCTAATTAACTATATAATTATGGGCTAGTATTTCTTCTATTATATATAGTTATTTATAATAATAATAACAACTTTATAAAGTAATATATATAAGTATAAAACTAAATTTTTATCTACTTTAAATCTAATAAAGTATACCTTTTAACTTAATCTATTAGTTTCATTCCTAGCTTATAGGCTTTTATAAAAATATAAATATAATAAGAATAAAAATAGGGTTAAAAATATCTAATATTAGTTTTTTTATATAATATTTTAAAAGGTATAATTTAATATAATAGTATTAAATATAATTTATAATTATAAAGGTAAACTAAATATATAATATATTTAAACTAAAATATAAAGAATGTTTTATTATAAATTATAACTCTAATATTAATAATAACTATCTATATATATTATTTAGGTATTTTATTTAATTTATAATAGTATAGTAGAAATTTTTAATAAATAACTCTCTATTAATAAAATAAGTTAACTATAATTTTACTAATATATTCACCCCTATTATTAAAAGTAAATATCTTAACTTTTATATTAAATTATATTTTATTATTATTAAAAGTTTTTAATAATTATAAAAATATAATCCTTCTTTTAATAAAAGACCTAATAATACTTTATAAAATTATTAATAAATAATATAAAGTATTAAAAACCTTTAGTAATCTTATTAAAAGTATTTTAAAAGATTTAAATAAATAATTTTAAATAATACTTTTAATTTCTATTCTAATAATAGTTTTAGATATTATTAAATAAACTTTATAAACCTATAGGGTTTATAGTTAAATACTTCTAATTTTATTAAAATAATATTAGTATTAATATATAATTATTAAGTAAAGGTCTTATTAATATTATTATATTTAAATATTTTATAGAATTCTTTATATAATAAAAAAGGGCTTTAATATTCTTATTATTAGTAATCTAAATCTTAAAATTCTCTTTTAAAATCTTACCTATATTACCTTTAATTTATTATCTTTTAATTATAGAAAATATTATTCCTTTAAGTATTTAAATGAAATTAGTTTTAAACTATAATTTAATTAAATAAATGGGTATTCCTAATTCTTAACTATAAAGTATATTAGTAAAGATATTCTTAATAATTAATTTATTAAAAGCTATAAAAGGATATCTATAGTACTAACTCCTTTTATAATAAAATAAGTTCTATTAGTAATAATAATTATTCCACTATATAGTTAAAATAAGCTAAAGTCCTCTATATATCCTATTATATACTTTAAAATATTTAAATTAAAGATTTATAATATTTTACTTATATTTTTAAATAATAAAATTTTACTATATATATTAAAATATTAATATAAAATACTATACTTTTTTATTATTATTAAAAATTTCTATTATATTATCTTTTACTTAATTAATAGTGGTTTATTTCTTTTTTCTTTTATTTTTCCTTATATTTTACTAACTTATTATAATTTATATATAAGTAGTTAATAAAAGTAAAATTATAAAAGTAATACTATATATATTCCTTTTACTAAATTTCTTTAATAAGGAGTTAAAATTAGTACCTAATAGTATGAATTTTTTAGGCTTTTTAGTACTAATTAGTACTAACTTCTTCTAAAAGGTAGAAGTATAGTAAACCTTTAATTACTTAATTTTTAAATAAATAATAATATTTAATATTTTAGATTTAATATTAAAGAACTTTAAAATTTTATAACTATTAAAATTATTAATAATATTATTTATTATATTAAATAATATTATAAGGAAAAAAAACTTAATTTTATTATTTTTAAATAAAACTTTATAGATTTTATTATAAATTAATTAGATATTAAAGTTTTAATAAAAGTTTTATTTAAAGTTAATAAAATAAATTAAAATATTCCTATAAATTAAAACTATCTTTATAGTATAAGTTAGTTAACTAATAAAATAAATAAATAGTTAAATTTTTAATATTATAATTAAAATAATCCTTTAGGGTTTTTAAACTAATAAAAGCTTTTATATAATATAATATATATTATTAAGTTAAAATAAATAATACTTAAAAGTATAATAAAAGTTTAATTATTTTATTTTATTATTCTATAAGAGTTTTACTAATAGTAAGTTTAACCTTTATATTAATAATAATTTTACTAAGGCTAATAAAATAGAAAGTTTAGCTTTAAGTAATATATTAATTAAAATAGTTTTTTAAATTAAACTTAAATAATAATAATAGGTTAAACTTAAAGTTAAAGTTAAATATTTTAAATAATATTTAAATTAATTTAAGTAGTTTTAAATTAATATTAGTTAATATAGAAAATTAAAGTAGAAATAATAAATTATTATAGGTTATATAAAAGTATAGTATTTATTAAAAGATATAAATAACATTAATAGTTTAGTTTTATAATAACTATATTTTAATAATTTTTAGGTATAAAATAATTTAAAATTAATAGATATTAATAAAAATAAATAAATAAGGATGTATTAAGTAATGTTGGGCTTATAACTTAATGAGTAATTAAAGTAAATAATAGTTGGTTAATTGATGTTAGGGAGAAGTTTATGATTTCTTTTGGCGCTTAGAAGGAGTGGGTATAAGTGTTAGTTGGCTTAGTTAGTTAGACCCGACCGTGCCTTCTAATAAACATTAGCTGCAGCCGCACACAGGACCGCAATCACTTTGCTCGAGTGCATTTTGGTGTTTGAGTCTTCCCCTTTTCAGATGCAAAGATGGATCCAACGCAACAGAGAGAAATCGACCGGGAGGCTGCGAGCAGACGAGACATGTCTCCGATGTGTCTACCTAGGTACCTATTTATACTACCTAGGTATCGTATGTTCAACATGACCGGAGGATAAATGCACTTCCAATGTCTCCATACAAGCTCGAAAGCAAGTTCTGGTTGGCTAAAAGTGCCTCGCTACTAGTTGACCTACCCCATACTTATGTACACATGATTCCAGCGTGCCGTTGCGGTGTAACATCGCCAGACCCGAGATCCCCGAGCCGCGTTCCGCACTTCCCGTTTCGGAAGTGATCCCAGAATTGTCAGCTTGCGATACAACTACAATGTCGGCGAGTTCCCTTCCTTGGCCTCTAGAGAGAAGGTAGTGCCAAGCCAGAACCAATTACCGAGTATTTGACAGAAGCTTATTTATTTGAAACCCTCAGGTTCAGCCAGCTTGTCTGAGGTTAGAAATACGAGGGGAAGAGATTCACATTAAAGTAAGGCGGGCATTGGTAATAGTTGACCTATCCCCGCGTCCGTCATTGGAGAGCTATTCTCACATACCTAGATACTTCAGTAGCCAGGCGGAGAAATCCGCAAAACGAGCAAATATACCGAGTCCAGCTGTCTATGTCCTCGTTTGCTTTTGCGCCGAGCTTCTGAAAACGAAAAGCACCAATCAAGACAAAAGCTCATGCCACACCGATCAATTACCTACAACATCGAGGACCGGAACTGCAACAGTGTGCCAACTGGTCATGATTGACTAACTCAAGTTCACTTTTGGATTGGACATTGCTGATCGAACGAGCGCCTCCCCTCAGAAGCGGCTCCCCAGGTCCGTGGTTCTTGCCCCGCCAACGTGACGACTCGCGGCCAGTCTGTGGACCCATGGGAAGTTATGCGCACTACTGTCTAAAGGGTAAAAAGATAAACATAAGGGGTGGTGTGAAGTCCTACAAAAAGTACAATCACGAAGCAGACATGCACATCCCTCCGATACGGGGAATCGAACCCCGGGCGCCGCGGGTTTCTCATCCTGAAAACGCGGAATGTTGGCCACTACACCATACCGGAAAATGACAGGCTTATCAACAACACCCTCCAACTCATGTATGAGAGAAGCGAGATAGATACAGCCTCGAAACACCCGCGCCCTGCAGAAAAGGATGTTGAGACATATGTAATAGTAATGAAATGGTCACAACTTACAATGTTTATGGTTCCTTGATACCTACCGCAGTACCCTAGGTAGTCAAATCCCATGGATGAGTGTTGTGGCCTGCAGGTCATGGTGGAAATACTGGGTGTTATTTGTTGCCACAAGTTATCGAGTGATAATTCAAGAGTATTAATGGGGCAATCACATGTCCAGGGCAAGTTCGAGGGCTAATGACACAACATCATGGCATAGGGAAGACCATTTCAAGGCTAACGCAGTATGATTAATTAATTAAGCAATTTACTCCTAAGGCACAGCCTACAGTCGCGAAGAACTTAATGCCCTTGCCAGTCCTCTCCCGTACCGGGCTTGTCATGCCGTCGAGGCCGCGGAACGAGTTCTGCCCGGCGGCCTGCTCGAAGGCAAGCTGCCCAGCAGGTGTTTCCGAGCCATTAGGTGCGCCGATATTATACTCCAAATGGCAATATGGTATGAGATTCGAAGACCCCTGCGGACTTGCTGCGGCAGGATCAGCAATGTAGAATCCCAACTGGTCTCCCTGAGCAACGGTTGCGTTTGTGGGTACCCTCATGGCCTTGAACGACGTTCCAATGTCGCTCGCATTGAACGTTGTAGAGCCGAGTACTTCAAACTTGTAACTGCGGGTGAAATAGCGTCAGTTTTGGCTTATAAGATGTGGGAAGGACCTGCTGCGAGGAGAATAGAATAATGTGGGTTGACACTTACGATGGCGCCACGAGGTCGTTCACGTTGCTGAATCTGAACACCGTGATCATGATTCCGGTCTCTTGTCCGCCGGCGGCCAGATTGACCGAAACCGAGTTCAATGTCCCGGCCTTGGAATTCGTCCAAGTCTGAATCACACTCTGGAAGGTGAGTGTGTCGCACACGGGACTATAATCCGCGAAACGAGGCGACATGTCCGTAGCAGTCGTCAACGCTCCGCTGTCAGGTTCGCCAGCTCCGAGGCCCAGAGGTACCGTAAACTGTGCGCCTGGAGTGCAGTCCAGATCCTGGACACTCCCATCGTCATTGAATCGCATCGGCTGGAAGAAGTGACCAGAGAAGCTGACTCTGGGACCACCTGGGACCGAAGTCCCGTGCCAGACGAAGGTTGTCTCGTTCGTAACAGGGTCTGTGAGCGGGAGCACTCCTTCGACCTGAGACCCACAAGTAAACGCCGAGACAATGTCGCGTTCCCAAGGACCGTCGATGGATGTCGATCGATAAACGAAGCCTATGCTCCCATCGCAGAAGCCGCATGTGTTGCTTGCCACGATGTAATAAATTCCGTTGCGAACGAATAGATCCGGCGTCTCGGCTTCTTGATCGACAAGGTCGAAACCAGCAGATGTCACGTTTGTGCTCGTCTGTGTCGTGTTGAGGAAGTCGGGCGTAAGTGGCGACACGTGCATCGTCTGGAATACTGGTGGCCACAGGCTTCCCGCTCGAGGGTCCCTGAAGTTGAGCGCCGACCACACGAGGTAGCCTTGGTCACCAATGGACGCGACCGTGAAGTCCGCCGGCTGCAAACCGGTGAACTGTGGGTCTAATGCCGCCAGACCTTTGTCCGTAGAGAACGGAGAGTTAGGCGCAGACGAAGTAGCGACCTCGTAACCTGCCGATGGATTGGACCACAGCACATACTGCTGGCTGGTTGGGTTGAATAGTATGTGGGGCCGTCCTCCGGAAAGCTCTGAGAGGACCCCCTCTGACTTCCAATTGACGAGATCAACAGAGGACCAAGCAACCAGAGGTCTGTCAAGCCCTGTTCCTGAGGTGAAGTCAAGACCGTACGCATAGTACTTGTCCTCAAAATTATATATCTTGAGTGCATAAGCACTGATATGATTTCCGTCGACGTCGAACAGGTACCGGTTGTCGTTATTAAATGTGACGCTCCCCGGAGAAGCTGCCCCCACAACCCGGCCAACCAGGGCGAGTAGGAGGGCATTTGAGAGTCCTTTCAACATCCTTGTGGCCATTGCAAAAAAATAAAATTATTATCGTTCATCCCATCTTCAAGTCCATCACTGTATCTTTCGGCCATTCTTTGTATATTTGAACATCCCACTTCCTGAGATGCCCGGCTCTTCCACTGGCACCCTCGGCTTTTCCGGCGCGGTGGCACCAGGTGATCACGAGTTTCTTCCCCGTGGGGCGCTATTGCCCCAATCCCTGAAAGGTAGTGTGAATCCCACGGTGATAGCGGCTAAAAGCGCTGGATGGTACGGGGAACATGCGGGGCTTTCAAGCTAGATTATTATCAATCTGGGGAAGAGTCAATCTCCGTTGGCGGGCCACAAACTCGAAGAGGTCATCGTTCACACTTGGATCCATTCCGGCGGGACAGTTAGTTAGTAGGCAGCCATATACCCAAAATCCATGACATAATTCCTCGTCCGCGCAAGCAAGTGAGCCAAACTAGCGGTGCCAAGCCGGCATCTTTTTCTTCTACGATCTACGGGTCGCCGTGCTTAGCCTGCCTCATACGTGGGCGGTTATTCTGACTTCCGGCCTCAAGTTTCGAGCAGTGGGAATTAAGAAACCGGAAGAAGGAAAATCTTGCGCCCCCGCAAGCTCATTCTCTATTCTATTCTGGTTGCATTAAATGTCTCTATGCCACCAATTGAGCGCCATTTATCCAAGTAGGCTGCATAGGGTCTAGGGTTCAACGTCGAAATGTCCTCTAGAAATCTGGACGCGTTCGTGACCTTATTATTAGGGTGGAATTCAGGCACTTTGGGGAGTGTAGCTTCGGACGCGTACGGAATAGAAACGAAACCAGTTTGGAGTGGAGGCGTCTCATGCCATCAATTGATGTTAAAGCCTACACCGTATCAAAGTCTTGCTCGACCACGTCACCGGCCGAGGTCGTCGAAGTACCTAACCAGATCCGCGCATCCTCATTAAAGAGCACTAAGAGTCCCTCCCGTCCGGATTGCCTCTTGGTGACTCCCCGGGTCGGGGAGACTCCAAATCAATGTTACCATCCTGACCCAGAAAGGCATACTGACTATCAGCTGGCCAACTTCAGGATATTGTCGGAAGCAGGGGCACTGTCCCATTTCAATGAGGTGCCCAACCCACGTTCGCGTGATCGGGGTGATCTCTACTTAAGTAGTCCTAGACAACGACCTCAAATGTGAGCAAAATCTGCCCAATCTGAACATGGGTAGCCGCTTATCAACACTTGATCTTGATAGGTCAGTCTTACGCTCCTTGGCGTGGACACAGATGTCGTTCGGAATGCCAAGCACATTGTATTACGCGTAGCAAAACACCGGAATTCCCATTGAGTCGCATCGCATGTGGAAAGCGCCGACGGCCAAGACGCGAGAACACTGGCCTTGTGAGATACTGGCGATACCTGACTCTTGGTGCTAAGTCCTTTTTTGCTGCTGGTTTCGCTTCTATTCCGTATACGTCCGAAGACGTTTTGCTGGAGCAGAGCCCAATTTCAACGTGCTCGTGTCTCACTGGCTCGCTTTCCCAACCCCGGGGCCTGTCAAGGACGCCCAAATGTCGAGCCCAAATGTCGAGCCCAAATTTCCCAACCACGGTTCTCGGCTAGGCAGGCAGGCAGGAAGTCAGTTGGGGCTGTCAGCTCGATAGCTGTGGGACTCTCCAGTCCAATGCTTACCCAGGTACAGTGCTAAGCTCGCAAGCCCTACAAACAAGTACATTGGGTTTTGTTCTTCTGCGTGCGTGGGTACGATGCCTCGGGAATTTGTTGGCGAGCTGCAGACACGGGACAGCGGCAAATTCTTCTGGTCCTGGCTACCACAAGCCATGTTGGAAGCGATGCAAGTTGATGGTTGGCAAGCCCAGAGGCACCAATCATGGGACAGTAGATTGGATCAGTTGGGTTAATACTACTTGGATACAACGGGGCCACCACTGACAATTGTGCAGCAAGCTGACTGGTGGCCACTTTACACGTCACATATGTGTGCACCAAAAAGAATACAGGGCAATTTGTTCCCTCGCCTCGTAGGATGTGGGCTAAGATTAGACTGATAGCTTCCATTGCCTCACTTTCAACATCGGCCAAGAATGCCTCTGCAAATAGGTCAGCGCATATTGGGCAGAATGTCATACCCCAACACCTGGGCATCAGGCACTGGCAACAGCTTGGTCATATTACCAGACGATGTCCTGAGGCCGATAGTCAAAACGAAGCCATAAATAAAATAGACAGGTAACGGGCCACGACAGAAGGTTCCCAGAAGACAAAAACCCAAAGTTTAATTTCCCTATAGGCATTTCGGAGTCTGCTTTGGTGTCGATCCGATTTCACCAGTGCCCTCATCTTGTCAAAAACGTGTGATTCTCAAATAATTCTTTCCATTCAATCGGTCTTTGTCCCGCTGCAAGTTCTTATTGAGCATGTCGCTACTACACAACCCCCAGCAGACTCCTCCCCAGTCACCCCGGCCTTCCTCTCAATCCACAATCCCGGCAGAGGAGTCAAATCGGGCTGTTGATGCTTTGGTCGACGCTATCCGCAATCTGGCTTCCGATGATAATTACAAGATGATCTCAGACGTATTCAGAGATGCCCAGAAACTGAAGACAGAAAATGCCCGTCTGGCATCCGCGTCCCGCGATGTTCTGGAAGAATACCGCAAATTTCGGAATGAATTGGAAGCCAAAGAGACCAAGTTGTTGGAGCAGCAATCTCAACTGCAACAAGACATCATCGAAAAGGACGCACGCATTCAAGAGCTTAAGACCAGCAATTCCAAACTCGATGCCAAGTTCCAAAAGAGCCGGCGCAAGTTGGATGAGGAAAGCCAGAAATGCCTCGAGCTCGCCGAGAAACGAAGTGAGCTAGAAAAGACTGCCAGCGTCCTGAAGGCATCGCTTGATGAGAAGAATGAACTCGCCAGTGCCTTCGAAGGCAACATGTCAAAAATGGACGATGGGCTCGCTGAAGCCAAAAGAGACCTTGAATTGAGGAGTGCCGAACTTGCAAGTCTCGAAGCAGCCAAGAAAGAGGTGGAAGAACAGCTCGGCGAAGCGAGGGCATCTTCAGACGCAAATAACAAGCAGCTCGCAGAGGTAGAGCAGGCAAAAGCCACGGTCGATGCCGAACTCGCTGAAGTGAACCTCAGGCTGGGGGAGAAAGCAGAGGAGATGGAGAAGCTCACCACGACCAAGGATGAGCTTGCATCAGAGCTGGCCAAGGCCAGAGATGAGCTTCTCGACAAGTCCAAAGAGTTCGAAGATCTCGCAACGCTGAAGTCGTCCCTGGATGTCAAAGTTTCCGAGCTCGCTGCTAAGATTGAAGATCAGGCACTCGAGCTGGATGGCCTCTCTCAGGCTAAGGCAAGACTGGACTCTGCTACGACGGAGACCCACGCAGCGCTCGAAGTCAAGACCCTGGAGACAGAAGAGCTCGCATTACAACTGGCAGAGTTAAGAGTCAACTACGACAACAAAGCTACTCAAGTCCAGAGCCTGACAGCTCAGCTTGCTGATATCAGCGGAAAGCTGGACGCCAGATCTCAAGAGCTGCAAGAGCTCTTTGAAACAAAAGCAGAAGTTGACTCCAAACTAGCCGAGGCCAGAACTGAAGCGGACGCCGAGCGAGAATCGAAGATGACTGCCCAACAAGAGTCGGCAGCAAGCACCGAAAGTCTCCAAAAGGAGGCCGAGAGGACAGCCATCCTGCTGGACGAGGTCAACCACCTTCGACAAACCATCTCAACCCGGAACGAAGAGGTCGAGAAGTTGAAGGGCGAGATCGTCAAGGGAAATGACGACCTCTCCCAGACGCAGTCGAGCCTGAGCAAACTTGAGAACATCATCCAAGAGCTCGAGCGAGACCTGCAGAGCAAGACAGACAGACTCGACCAGATCGATGCTTACCAGGTGCAACTGAAGCACGAGCCGGAGGAGACATGGTGAGTGGCGATTTCACATACCTAGGTATATGTCAGGAGAACAAGCCCCCCTATCCCGCCCCCAAGCAAACAGCTAACACGGAATCCTTAAACCCCCCAAACAGCGTCGAGATCCTCGACACGATCTGGGTCTCCATCCTCAACCTCTGCGAGCACCACTTCGGCCAGGACCTCGACCCCACGGTGCTGCGCGACCCGTCCTGCTGGGCCAGCCTCCGGTCCGCAGACCACCTCAGGGCCCAGGCGGTACGCCTCCCGCTCCCGCGGTCCAACACGCCCGCCGCGAAGCAGATGCGCATAGCCGCGGTGCTGGCCGCGCTGACGCGCTCGATGGCGCGGCACATCTTCCGCCCCGCCTGGTGGACCGCGGCGGCAGCCGATGCCGGCGTGGACGCCGCCGACGGCGCGCTGGGCAGCCTCCTGCGCCGGCTCGAGGCCGCCAGCCCGGAGCACGAGAGGCACCTGCGCGGGGCGCTGCTCGCGGCTGCCGGGGTGGTGCAGAAGCACTCGCAGTCGCACTCGCACTCGGTCCAGAACGGGGAAGAGGGCAAGAAAGCTGGAGAGGAGCAGGGGGCTTCGAACCCCCACGCCGCCGCCGTCGCTGGCCCGGCAAGACGCCGCGCCGCCGCCGTCGTCCGCGAGGTCACGTTCCTCGTGCAGCACCTGCTGTCGGCGCTGCAGTACGAGGCGTTCCGCAGGGGCCTCGAGGAGTGCGTGGCGCTCGCGTGCGGGCAGTGGGCGAGGGTGCAGGCGGCCGCCATGAAGGTCGAGCCGTACTTTGGCCCCCCGTACGACGACTTCGACTGGCAGGTCCTGATGCTGCCCGAGGGGTTCGAGGGGAGTCTCGGTGACATTCCTGGTGCTGCTGCTGCTGGTCAGGATGCTGTAGCTTCTTCAACACCTTCTCCTAGTCCTCTCGGGGATACGGATACGGCCGCTCGGGACGCCAACGAGGATACGTCTACCATCGCCGAGTCGGTCCGGTCTGTCATCGACCCAGCCGACATCATGATGGTCCTCTGGCCGACCATGTGCGCCGTCGAGGGCGGAGAGCTCGTCTCCATCACCCAGGGCCTGGTGATGGCCAAGGAACAGGCTGCTGCCGCCTTCGAGGAGGAGGGTCGCCGGCGGGCCCCCAAACACAACGGCAAGAGGGCGAGGTCCATGTCGCAGTCGAGGAATGGTGCGGCTGGGAAACCTCACTCCGGCAAGGCCGTCTTGGCTCAGTTGAAGAGAGAGCGCGACGATGGCAGTGCAGCCGCAGACTCCCGCAGTGGCTCTCGAAACGGTTCTCTGAATGCCGTTGATTGACCATCTCGGTCTTCCCTCGGCTTCCTTGGGACGGCCCCGGCTTTCCACTCCTCGACCGTTGAGGGCCTCACGGTGCTTCTCCTCTGTTACTTGTCCCTTTTCGTCGCTGCATGTTTCAAGGTTCTATTCTTGTTGGTTGTCCTCCTCAGCGATTGGTTGGCTCATGGTCCACGGCCAGGAGGGTAAATTAGAAAGGTAAAGTGGGTCCGGCTGAACAGGTCGACATCAGACGAGGACATCGGGCGTGCCCGTGGCGAATCACGATTTTAGATATAGCATCTTGGCACTGGCTATGATCTGAGGGCAACATGAATATAGAATTGCTTTTACAGTTTGAAACGATGCGCATGCAGTGCTCAATATTTCTCAGTCTTGTGCAAAACTTTCATGCGATACATACTCATTGTCAAGTGTTGGCGTCCAGGGACTGACTGTGCACGCCGGCTGGGAAACCGGCCTCGCCCCGGCTGTGCCGCAGCTGCACATCTATGTCGGTCATCTCCTGAGCCAAAACGCCGGGAGGCTGGATCCATGCCCTACTGGCTGGGCGGCAGGGCAGGCAGGCAGGCCGTCTTCTGGAGGGTTGGGAGTGTACAGGCAGACGGCGGCCTAGTGAAGTTACATTCGCAGCAGGGTGACACCCGGGTCCTCGCGGGAGGGAAGGATTTCCTGCTTGCTCGAGTTCCCGCCGACTGTCCTCCGTAGCTGGGGTGTGGGGAGCGGCCAAACTGCCGTGGCCCCCAAGGGAATCCTGCCGGCACTGAGCCAGATTTCCGACTGCTGCCAAGCCGACAAGCTCCTGTCAGTCCTTGGCCAAGACGACGGTGCCTGTTTGGGGCGGGTTCTGAGGCTGGTGAGAGATAGATGGGGCATTGAATCACAGCAAGCTAGGCCGTGCCAACTGTCACCAGAGCTTCCGGAAGCGGCCGGAGCTGTGTCGCGTAGAATGGCAGGCCAACCGGGGCATGGGCATGTCTTGCGGTTGTTACAGCTCTGATCCTTGCCGCAGCGTGCTTATTTTTGCAAGGCAGAGGTTTGGTAACGTTATGCGTAGTGCATACCGTTGATGGCATATGTGAGTTTTTGTTATATCCTTCTATCCCACCTGGGCAGGTGCTTGCACTCCAGGTGTCTCGGTCAACCCTCTTGGGCGTGGGCACTGGATTTAGTTAGTCCAGTCGCCTCTTTTTTTAAGCACCAATGGGCATTTCGTAAGCAGGTCTATCTATATCTAAGGTTTCCAATGAGACGGCCTACCGCACCTAGAGCCAAAGTGGAGTGAAACAATTCCCCCATCGCACCGGCCAGGTAGACTACGGGCTGGACTTTGACCTGCCCGTGCTGGTTCAGATCGTCCACAAGATCGGTCCGAGTGTGCACCGCCCTGGCACACTGATTGCTGCACTTCATTCCGCGTGACGACGCACAAGGCGACCCGTCCAACGATGCCATACCGACTGGTCCGCGCGGAGATCGGTGCTACGTGCCGTCTCTCTTTCGAGTTATACCACCTGTCTTATTAAGTCGTCGTGTGCGCGTGTCGCACGACAAAGCCCTCGCCCCGCCAATGGCGACATCCCAAGGCCTAATAAGACTCCGGCAAGCTGGGAGTCTGAGACGTCCTCTGGAAAGGAAATATGGTGCTTGCCTCGCGGGTCGGCAGGGGCAGGGGCCTGCTGAGCCAAAAGCCGCGTCGTCATCTTAAGCAGTGGGCCAGTGTGTATCTCGCCTTGCAAGTGGAGTTATCATGTACAGGTAACCTCGGTAGGGTTGGTAGGTGGCCGGCCCTTGAGCCGGTACTGCTACCTTTACTAGCTCGCCTCACGTTGACGACCACCAGCAACGCGTCATCAATTTGCGGCACCAAAGGAAGCCAGCCAGACACCTGGGCAGCGGAGATTTGGCCGGGATCCAGAATATGGTTTGATCTTCATAGTCGTGCGTTTATATCCGTATTCTTTTACCTTTACCTCCATCTTCGGGCTCGAATTCTGAATCACGCACCCAGGACAACGGGACCGACTGCCCAGGGTTCCTTTCTCGGGAAGCGGGGCAGGGGCGAGACTTGAGATGTTAATTGTTGGATGGAAACACTCTGGCAGATCGGGATTGCGCAATGGAAGAATTCCTCGGTTTCCGGTGCCTGAACTGATTGCCACATGTTCATGGGGCCCCTCTCCATCTGGGCGCGTGGCTGCTTGGAAGGAAGATGTGCAGTCCTGCCAATTAACCTTGGAACACAAGGTTTAACTACCTGGTGCCAATTGGCGCATCACTTGCCCCTCTGGATTTCCGTCCGGTCTGCCGACTCAGAGGTCCAGACTGTCACATGGCGGGCATGGAAGCGAGCCTGGGGTTAGGTTGGTTTTTGCAGGTACTCCGTAGAGCGCGGCAGCGCGGCACGCGGGTGCTACGAATCAGTCGCCCATGAGTGCTTGGATCTTGGCGTCTGTGCCTTGGTTTTCGGATTGACTCTTATTTTCGGAGGGGCATTGAGGGGCCACGACAGGCCCTTGAATCAGATCTTGGAGTTTTTCCCATTCGACAATATACTCCGGCCGAGTGGTCAGCCCCAGAGGCCGACCCTTTCGGAGAAGACCTTTGTTTGATGCGTGTATGTGTACAGATTCCTTATCCTCTTGTTAGTCTTAACTTTGAGTGTCGGCCACGACAGCTTCTCCCATGACCGGAAGTCCGAGCCCTTGGGTCTTGGCTACCACAACGTCAAAGAAATGCCCAGCCAGGCCAAGTTGACATTTTCCGAACGCCGGCCGGGTCTATCTGCCCAAGCTTGCTAGGTGGCCTGCGATGCAACTCTGTGCCGGGAGACACGACTGGGCCATACCTAGGTATAGTTGGCTCAAAGAAGCCTGGCCCTGTCCGACATCCGAACATCTCTTTGACAATGCATTCGCCCGTTACGTGGCGTGTGGCTTGTATTTTTGGATCATCTCAAGTTATATTTGCGGCACTGATACTGTCTAGGACAAACGCCATCCTGCGTTAGTCAAATGACGAGGAGAGGGCGATGGGCTTGCCTGGCTTGTCACCTCAACGTGGGCAGCTGAACCATGCAAGCATTGCATGAATGGCTGTTGTCAATGTATCTCTGTCCCCCCATGGTCGGTTCTGTCGGTCAGCCCACAGCCGTGACCGAGGGCGACAAGTGCTTTCCAGTGCTGCCAGTACTGCCAGTATGTTCCTCGAACAGACTGACAGACCGGACGGCAGAGAGATATCGTCAGGGATACACAGGTGATTTCACCGGGCGGGTTATGCCAAGCAGATCGTCGGTCCATAATCCACGTTACTGTGGAGCACGGCAGCTGGGAGGCTACTTCTCCCAGATTACACACTGCGAGGTTCTCCTTTCTCGCGTCTCGAGGTCGCCCGTTGCCGATGATTACGGTGCCCACCCACACACAGGCTTTCAGGCTTTCCGATCGTATCTTCCCTGCCAGCCTGTCAGCGTCTGCCCTCTCTGCCCTGCCCTAATTGAAGGCAACGGAGGTCGTGATGCGATGTTACCCGAGATGACCAATGTCAACGGGGGACATGTTCGGTTGGATGGCAGTTCGGCCGTGTGGGCTTGGGCCCTGGGGCGAACCCTGGGCTGCTCTTTGGGGCCGCCCCAGGGTCGCCAGCAGAGCGGGCCTGAGTGGCTTGCGACACTGCCGTCTTTCCCGACCAACCGGCCCTTGGCGTGTGATTTGCCCGTCGATCGAGGCTCTGCGCGCTTCAGCCCCGCAGATCCCACCCTGTGCCTCTGTGCCTCTGTGCCTGTGCCTTTTGGAAGTGCTTGAGGCGACCAAGGCGACTACCACAGCACTGACCGTCGGGCCTGTCAGCTGCCTGTGTAGTTAAGTCACCTGCCTCACGAGGGTTTGGATCTCTTGGCCTCCACTGCCGGCAGCTGGATCGGTCAATGCCGGCGGGGACTGGAGAAGCGGCTTCCTGGCCAGACCGTACGGTACACAGTAGAAACGAAGCAATCTGATCCTTTTGCGGGCACTGCAGGGTCTGGCACAGACTCAGAAGGAGGCGTACGGACGTAGTAGTATTCAAGATGCCTCCTGGCTCCCGCAGCACCGCACAATGACAGCGGCAAGAGCAAGCGAGCGGATTTGGCACAGTCAGAGTCGTCAAACAATGGAGGGGTGGCCCGCAGTCCATGCCAAGGAGGCCACAGTAATATCAGCTGCCCCATTCGGGGCGAAAGTTGATTCTTGGCGCCTAGTTGCGTCAGTTGGCGTGACCGCCTGGAGACGGGTCTGCCGGCGGCCAACTGCCAATGGGCGCCCGGGAGTGGGCGACCTGGGCGGGATGTTTCATGAGGCCACAAGCGGGTTGGCTGGGTTGACAGGAGACCAGACAGGCGGGCAGGCCGTGTCGTCCGGTTTTTTTTTTCTTTATTCCCATCAATGGCGCCGGGGCCACTGTATTCGAGACTGGCGCCGAGCCAGAGGGCACTAGAACCACAGGCGTCAGCTTCTGGAAGGCCTGAAAGACATGCTTTACCCGCACTGGCTGACGAGGCATCGGCCGGCCGGCTGGGTGCCCTGCGATACATTTACGGGGCACCCGCCAGCTTGGCAAGTACCTCAGAATGATAAAGCATGATGGGCAACCTTGAAATGCAAAACGTTAACCTTAACGACATTTGAACGGGACAGCAGGCCAGAGCCAAGCACAGCGCGCGGTCCGGCTGGCGGGCGGGCATTGAAAGAGATAGACTAGATTCTTGATGGGGCCACAGTGCCTGCAGTGCCGCGGGTTGCTGGATTGCTGAGGCAGTCAGGCAGTCAGGCTGGCACAGACTGGGTCGCCCAGGCCCGTCCTGTGACGACTTTCAGCCATCTCTCTGCGGTGATCAAGCCTCACTTCGTCCTGGACCCTCTGTGCCTGTGGATATTTGTGGTCCCCGAGGCCTGCAGGAATCATGATGAGACCGCCCTCGACATGACATGACAGGACAAGCTGAATCTGACAGATTGACAGATTGACAGCTGCTGTGTGTCTGTGGTAACACATGTTGATGAGCGAGGGAGTGGGTGCCCGAGTGCGTACAGATTACTGCGTACGTCCGCAAGCAGGAAGCAGGTCTTAGGTGGAGATTGTTTCCTCTTCCCTGTCCTGTTACTGCCCAGCCCAGCCCAGCTGGTGACTGTGACCTAAGCTGTCTGGTTGTTGCCCTCGTGCAGAGGCATTGTTTGTTGTCTGGCTGTTGTCTGGTTGTGTGCTGGTGTTGGTTTCGCGCATGGCCGATCATGATACGTGCATGCTGCACCGCTGGTATGTGAATGTGTGTACTGTGTGTGTTTGATGTGCTGTGAGGGCTCATCGGTGGGACTCGGTCGTGGCTGTGAAGGCCTGCAAGCCTCTTAGGCCCAGGGCAGTTGATTAAAACGGGCCAGGGGCTGCTTAAGGGCCTCGCGGCCTGCGAGGCCCGAACGTACAGTGCTTGAGGGGCCCCCAAATGCCCTGTGGCCCTGTGGCCCTGCAGCTGCCCTATAGGCCTACCGGGCTTGCACAGTAAGGGCCTGGAGGACCCGTTGCCGATCCACATCTGTTGTCTTGGCAGGCGGGTCGCCGTTCCCAGTTCCCTTTCGTCCAGGGGTCCCCTCTCCTCCGTTTCTCCCCCCTTCCTCCTGCCCCCCCAAAAATCCCCAGTCCCCAGTCCCCAGTCCCTGTAGTCTGTCTGCACCTTCCCTGCGCACGCCCCTGCCCACCCTGAATCACAGTGCAGTACGTACACGCGTTTCTCCTCCCACCTCGCCTCTTCCTCCGTTGTCTTGTGGGAGAAAACTCACGGCACACAGGCTAGACCACCCTGCCACTCATTCTGCATGTCCAGCAGATCGCGGATCCATGCATTGTCTGCGGTTGAGGTACGTACTTGCTTGGCTTGCTTGGGTCCCGTCCCACACCCCGAAAGGGGGAGGACCAGAGAGGGCAACACCCAAACCCTTGCCTCCTGCTTCTGTTCAAGAATAGCACACATCCCCGACCACACCTCAACCGCCTTGCCCACCTCGCGTGCGTACTCGAGTGTACTACTAAAACAACCTCACCCTCGTCTTTTCGTCCTGGTCGTCTGCCCTTTCCGCCCTATTTGGTCCTGTCCTTGTCTGCCGGCTTGCATTCTGGATTCCCTCATTGCGATTTGGTCTTTGGTCTCCTTTCTCTCTCTCTTCTATTTCTCTCACTCTTCGATTTTATTGACTGGTTGCTCGCTCCCCAACAGCGGCAGACCTGTATCACCACCAACCAAACGAACTCCTTGAACAACTCCCGGCAGAAGCCAGATTTAATTCTCACGGCTAGCTCCCCTTCGGTTGTTTCCCACCTTCCACGAATCAGTCTCATCAGACGGCATCCAGTAACGGCGTCGCTCTTTCCACCCAACCCACCACCAGCCGACACCATCTCGTCATCGACTGCCACCAAAGCGCACACCAACCGATGCCCACGAGATTTTCTTAAGCCCTTCTCTCCTTCGCCTTGGGACCTCGGTCTTGAGCCGGTAATCGCACTCATCGATTGAAGGCGCCGCCAGACGTCAACCAGCCACCAAAATGGCGGTAGGAAAAGAAGGAAATGTCAAATGGGTCGATGTGAGATTCCTGCTTTGCCCACTCACCCGCAATCCCCCACAACCGCCCATACTGACTTGTCTAACCACAGGGCCTCCGTGGCATGGCCTCAACGCTGGTCGTGATTAAGCACATCACATGTGCTTTCTTCCCATACATGCTGTGGCCCGCCCCGAGCGAGGAGGAGGACCCCGTTCTGTTCGAGCGACCCTACCTCCGCGTTCTGATCCAGGGTCGTATCGGTGTTGCAATCTTCTCTTTTGTCACGGGCTACGTTTGTTGTCTGAAGCCTGTGAGGAACTTCAGGGCCGGTAATCAGAACTCCTCCTTCAACTCCATCAGCAGATCTGCCCTCCGTCGTGTTCCTCGCCTGGTATTACCCGTCCTCATCATCCTCACTGCGAGCTGCTTCGCCACTCAACTAGGCGCATTCGAGACTGCAAAACACTGTGACGGAGCAGGCATTCCCGAGACTAGTCCTACGAGACGCGATAGCTGGAGCGAGGCCTTCGTTGCCCTCCTCACGGATATGGTCAGGGTTTGGTCCCACGGTCAGAGCGAGTACGGGGCTGAGCTGTGGACCATGATGCCAATTCTCAAGGGTGCCTTCTGGGTTTTCATCTATCTTATCGCCACCGCACATGTTCAGACTAGGTACCGCATGATGATCGCCCTGGGCCTCACTTGGTTCCGCGCCGCCTCCAACGACCCCTTCTTCGGCATGCAGTTCTTCTTCGGCGCCTTCATGGCCGACTTGCAGCAGCTGCCCGAGGGCTCCGGCCCCGCCTGGACCTCGTTCCTTTCACAGAAGTCTGGTCTGGCTGGCGTTCGCATGCTCCTCTCCGCCTTCTTCCTCGTCACCGGCCTCTACATCGCATCTCTGCCCGACGCCCACTTCGAATGGCAGCCCTGGTCGCAGTCCCTCGTCGACTTTATGCTGTCCATCCTCCCACGCAACCCGGATCTCCCGCGATTCTCCTCCGGCCTCGGTCTCGATCTTATCATCATGTCCATCCACTTCTCCCCGACCGTCCGAACTCTCCTCGCGACCAAGCCGTTCCTATTTTTCGGCAAGATCTCGTTCGCCGTCTATCTCCTGCACAACCAGTTCCTCCGATCTGTGCTCTGCTGGATGGTCTACGGCTTCTCTATTCCCGAGCCCGTGCAGGATCCTGCCACGGGTGAGTGGATGCCTGGCCCGCTGCTGGAGTTCCCCGGTGCTGCCAGGCTGTTTGCAGTCTTGCCTATTTACTTCGCCCTCATCTATGGTGCGGGCTACCTCTGGATCGAGTATGTGGACTCGTGGTGCGCACGCGTTACGGAGCGCATCTGCGGTTCGATCAAGGAGGAGACAGACGAGAAGTCTGGGCCATCATTGCTGCCGGTTGCCAACGAGCACCAGCGTCAATGAGGGGCGAATCAGCAAGGGGAAAGAATACAAACAAAGAAATCATGCTGTTTCAGGGCAGACGGCAGATAGTCTGTGGGCCTGAATAATTCATGACTCGAGCCCGGTGTCTTGCCGTGTTGGGCGCGCAGAATGGCGCGTTCTGGCCATGCCGGGTCAAGTGTCAGCCTAAAGGGCTCGACCCAGGAGACGCAGGCATCCTCAAAGGAGCCGCTCCGGCCGTACAGGCCAAGTCATTTTGGAGTTTGGGGGTTGAAAGGGGATAACCGGGCCAGAATTGGCAAGATACGGGTTGCTGCTGTTCACGTTGGCCACAATGCCAGCCAGCTAGCTAAGCTGAGCCTCCAAGCTCAAGCTGTACTTCATATCACAATACATTACATCAAGCAAACAAAGGTGTCCGTGCAAACTCTGATCATGTAACTGCTCATGGCTTCTGGAAGCTGGCACCGAAGACATGTCTTGCAGCTTCGACCTAGGGCAACATTTGAGCTCAATGCTGCTTTGTGGTGTTCCGTGGACCTTGAGACATGTACAACATTCGTATAATTGCTCGTACGGGAGTCTGAGACTATTTGCAGCCTAAACTATTGCTTGCTCCTCATACACTGTTCACGCGTTCGCTGGCAACTCGGCCGAGCCGGCAGATGTGCAATTGCTTGCTCACTGCCGGATGGGTGCCCATGTGAGATCTCTATCCTGCCAAGCCGGCATTCGCTACTGCTTCAGGGCAAACCGCACAAAAACAGCTGTGGCCGAGCCCATCACCGACAAAAGAAACTTGGCCAACGAGCGAATCCAGCCAGCCTTTTGTTACCAATGGGTTGGTGGGCATTCCAAATTTTCTAGGCGACGGTGTAACCTGGATCCAACCTTGCAATCCCGCGCAGTGGCGGCTCAAGAAGATACCAAGAGTACGACCGCCAACTGCCATTGTGTCCGCAAAGGGATATTTGCCCCTAGCCTGGCCCGGGGCTGGGTGCAACGCGATGACGAGCATGGGCGTGGCGATTGAGGACCACGAGGGCAGGGCGACATGGTCGCACCTGTACGGAATTATTGCAGGAGTGGCTCAAATTTGATCTCGGCTCATCCCTGCCTATATTAATATTTCCTCTTCGACCTCTCCGGCCGCAGTTGTCCTCTCGGGCTTCCTGCCGTCGAGATTAAATCCGAGGTGTTCGGCGCTGGCGTGGGATTAATAAAGCACGGCTTGTATTCCGTTCTGTAGTAAGGGTCTTGTTCCACTGGAACGAACGGGCAGGACCCCCAAAGTTGAAGACTGAACATCAAAATTAAGGAATCAAAAAGAAATGCCTGCCGCGCTGCCCACCGACACCGCCTAGCTATCCCCCGATATGGGCAAGGCGGCGCCAGGATGAGCGGCACGACAAGATGGAAACGAAATCACCGTCCCATCTGCTAGTAATTCCAGATTGCAACGGGCAAGCCACCACCGTCAGGTCATCACAGCAGAGCCCGTCGCAATCTTCCATACCAAGTGTGTACGGGGATGCAATCACGCAATCCCCCCGAAAAGAAAACACCGGGAAACCGGCACAGTCGCCCAGACCGGCCTGGGAATGAGGCGCGGTGCCAAGACGATATCCCTAACAAGGAGAGTGAGAAAGAGACCACGTCGCCCGCTTGCGTCTGCCCCCGAGGTGCCATTTCCTTTTTCCCACGTCTCGCCTCGTTGTTCATCTGAATACCTGGTCGTATCGAATAATAGATACGCAGGAAGTCCCAAGATATGAAAAAATAAAAACAAGAAGGAAGAAGCAATTTGACACCCGCACCGCCTCCCGTGCCTCGCGCCGCCAAGCCGGCTCGCGGCAAAGCACAGTCGTCGGACTTGCTGGCGCAGCTGTTTCGGGCGCCCGAGGGGGGGCTTCCGGCCCACCCCCCCTGCATCTGCTAGCCGAGCGCCTGGTGCGATAATGAAGTAGGGGGGAGGGCAGAAGTGTGGGGAAGGGTTCAGCCGCGGGAAAAGGAGGCATTGGTGGTTTTTCTCTTTGGCGTCCTCTCATGCTTGATCTGGCATATGCTGATGAGGAGGCCCGGCGGTGGACGTGCCCAAGTAAGCTGCAAGGCAAAACGCGCGTTCCACGCACGCTAAACACTGAGCGGATGCGAAGGATGCGCGGGAGGTGTTAGTTATCCACACAGCCGGAGCACACGGGGCCGTTCTCTTCTAATGCGGATAGGCAGCGGTCTGGGGAAGGGATCTTGCCTGTCGGGGCCCTCCCTGCAAGCCTTCGATATCGTCCTCACCTTCCCCAACGGGGCTTGGGAGCAGGAGTTGTGCTCTAGCTCGCTGCTTGCAGTGTATGTAGGGGGGTCCTAAGGGAGCGTGTGCCGCTCCGAGCTTGTCTGGACGGACTTGCCTAATTTGACATGTTCCTCGTTAGCCTTCACATCAATTGATCCCTCGGATGTCGGGCGGACCCCAAGTTTCGCTGGCACTCAGGCTGGCTTCGCTGAACGGTCAGGACATATGATAGGAAGAAAAACGCTGCTATACGTACGGACGTGGTCTGTTTTGCCCGCCCCGTTGGCCAAGTAGGCCGAGGCCGAGGTTCGCCTGATGTAACCACGATGCCCGTTACCGGCTCGGCAGGTGTTGGCATCAATGATCCTCTCGGAATCCAGGGCGGCGGCGGGGCCGGAGGAGGCAGGTATGCCACAAACATTTGAGGGCTTGTCGTTGTGTCACATTTGATGTCTGGGAGGTGTATTACTGGTGACACCATCTCGTGAGGGCACAAGTCTGATCCTGTAGGTGTAGTCAGTCCATGGAGTTCAAGTTGGGGCATGGTGACAATATTTGTGCGTACCCGTGGATCAACGGTGCGTCGAGCACGTGGTTGACTTGTCTCACCCCTGGCCCGGCGCAAGGACGAGCTGTCGTGAATTTCTATTCGATATCCCTTACATTCTTCATTAATAAGTTATAGGATACCGGTGTGACATTCTGGGCCGTGCATGTATGCATGTGCCGTGCGTATTTTCATAGCTCCCTGCTTCGCTTGGCCCTTCTCGAGACTGTCTTAAAAACAACCAATACCTATTAATAAGCTTTGATAGTTACCTTAACTTCCCGAGTCTGTTTACTTTTCCAAGTCCCTGAATACCTAGGTGGCTTCCACTTTGAACAGGAAACGGGCCTCTCTGGCCCCGACTTCAATGCTCCAAGAATGCAAGTGAGCAGGCGGGCTGCAAAAGTATCCGGCCACAACTCCAATTTACCGCATTCCTCACCAAAACAACCAAACTTCAACCTCACTTTCCTTAATAACCACATTACGTATAGTATTATTTCTTATTATTAATTTACTTAAAATTAAATATTTTATTAAATAATATCTATCTAATTTATTAAAATATTATTATTATAGTATTAAAAGAAGATTTAATTAAATATAATATACCTAAATATATTAAAGTATAAGGTATATATTAATTTTTTAAGTATTTTAATCTTTTTAGGTAAAATAGTAATTAAGTTATTAAATTATAGATTTTTAAATATTTTAATATTTTAAGGATTTAAAGAGGTATTATAATTTAATATTATTTTAATAATAAAGTTTCTTAGTTATTATAATAGTTTAACTTTAATTTTAATTATTATAGTAATTTAAATATCTATTAACTTTTTAATAATCTTTAATTTATCTAGTTATAGTTATATTTTATAAAATTTATACTTAATTATATTAGATAAGTTAACTTTTTTAAGAATTTTAATAAAATAGACTTTAATAAAATATATAAGGTTATTTATTAATTATAATAAGGTATTACTTTTAATATAAGGTTTTAAATTAAAATCTATAAGATAATATTTTAATAAAAGATAGATTTATTTAGTTAGTATAGTTATTTTAAAAAAGAAGTTAAGTAATAATAAAAATATTTAATAGGATTATAAAAATATATTATATATAAGATTAAATTTAATTATTAAGTAAACTTTTTTAATAAAATTAAATTTATAATATTAACTAGTAATACTTTTTTAATAGAAAGTTAGAAAAAGGTTAAAAGAAAGTTTATATATAAAAGGTTATATAGATTATAAAGAAGTAAGCTTTTAAAAGTTTTTAAAGAAAGTTTATAAGTAATATTATTATACTTTTCTTTTAATAGCTTTAAAGTTAATAATAATTTAAAAGTAAAAACTTTTAAATATTTTATAAAAGTAATTATAGGATTAAATTACTCTATATTATATAGTAATAATAGAATTAAAAATTATAAGTTACTATTTTATTAATATAAAATATATATAAATAATAATAATAAAATTAATATTAATATATATAAATATATATATAAATATATTTATAAGGATATTAAGATATATTATAGATTATATAGATTTATTATATAGGAGGATAGTAATAGTATATATTTAGTAGTTGTAATTTAGGACTTTTAAAAAGAAAAAAGTATATTTACTATATTAAACCCTTATTATTATTTTAAAATTAACCCTATTAAGGATATTTATTATACTAATATAGTTAAGTTATATATAAAATAATATAGGTATTAATTTATTAATAACTTATAATAGTTTATTAAAGAGGGCTGGTAGATTATTAATTTAAAGGTAATTATACAGGTATATAAGGATATATCTAAATAGTGGATTAAGTTGTGTAATAGTGGTAGAAAGAGAATAAACCGTTAAGTGTTTTTTTTTTTAGTGTAAATGCTATATAATTTAATAATGTGAAGTAGTGTGGCCATTTGAGCGCCCAGAGCGCTCAGGGGCTGAAATTGGAGTTGTGGCCGGATACTTTTGCAAGGGACCTGGTGAGGCACCAGCCGTCCAATACGATGTTGTAAAATAGGTATCGATATTGATTTCTATGCATGAAAGATCTAACTGATTTCGCTTCTATTCCGCATACGTCCCGAGGTCCGGGGACACACATAGCCCTGGAGCCCCTTCATACGGTAATAAACGATCTAAGACTGTCTAATTAAGAAAAAGAAGTCAAAACAGCCCATGAACTCAAGGTATGTATGGACCAAAACTGATCTCGCAGCCTAGGTTGAAGATTCACAGGTGAGGTCAATTCGTAAGGTGCCTAGGGCATTAACGAGCAGTTCTTAGGCTGTTCTACATTGCTCAAGATCTTCGTTCCAGGGTAGAAGGACGATTCTGACAGTTCTTGCTCTGAAAAATCACAGTCTTTTCTATTGAAATAATCACGTGGAACGCTCCTCACAGCTCTAGCTAAACTCATCTAAATTCGCAATGCGTCTGTAGTAACAATTTGGAACTTCACCTTGGCTTTGATCGACATCTGCAACCCGTATGGGAAAAAGCCCGGCGGGATACATCATCCCACGGGCTTAAAACAATGTCAGCTCTTGTTACCGGTCCCGAGGTCCCGATTCAAACATCTTTGAAGCAAGTCAAGGTATCAAGGTGCGACGTAGGTAGCTGGTACTTACGTAGTGGAAGCGGATCCGGAATCATTCGGCCTGGAACAAAGCCAGGAGGTGGTGGTGCGATACCATTTATTGAGTAAACAAGAGGGTATGCCTCGATATAACGAGATCCAAGGGGCATACCTCCCGGTGGGCTGTTAGGATTTATCAGGTCAGACACAGAACTGCCAACGTACGACACTATCGATGAGCTTGTTCTCCCACTCCCACTCAAGCTCAGATTCCGGAATGACCCCGTCGGTGCTGATCCTATTACCACATCTGGTTGGCTTGTGTTTATCTGGTCTGCCCCGAGCCCTACATCTACATCCCCTGCTGGATTATGGTTGCTGAGTAACAGCTCTCTCGGAAGACGCGTTCCTGGCTCAGGTTCCGATGCTTGGCTCATTGAAGCTACACTCTGGAGCGACTGAGATATACTCCCCGCCAGAGAATTCATCCTGGCAGCCAAGCTTGCGAAGAAACCAGCACTTCCTACTGGCTGTGTAGGGTCAAGATTCAGAGGAGCTGCTGGATCCACTGCGGTGAGGCTGCGAGCCAAGATGTTTGGATCCGGCGTACCGTCCGCCGATTGAAGAGGGTCTTCAGTCGTTATAGGATTTGCGGGGGCAGTGTCGACAACGTTTCGGAAAGATCCAACCCCTTGCGCCTGCGCGGCTAGGTTAGGATCTACGTCCGGGTCAAATGGATGAGTTGATGGCTGTTGAAGATGGATCAGTGAATTATACACAAGACTTTACCAGTTCTTAGAAGGGCGGCTTCCCAGCCCAGGGGGATTCTCCCACGGGAGGTTTCGACTTACATCTACAGGTGTGGCGTACGCATTCCGGAACCAGTCATCAGGATGTCCCATCTGTGGCAGCCTTTCGAAACGCTCCACATACCTTTGGAGTTCAGCAAGTGTCGGCCGATCGGCTGGTTGGTCGGCGAGGCAGCGGACAAGGATCGCCTTCAGAACAATATTGATATCTTGGGACAACAAACGGGAACCGTGGGTATAGAACGGCCCAACCCTTTGGTTCCACGCATCCGTCACCCAAGGTGTATCCTGTGTAAAATAGAAGCCCCCGCCGTTTTCCAAGTCAGGATGGTTAAGGGGCCCGACAGCTCCAGGAGGGTATGGAGGAAGATGGTGTGTAATCATATCATGAAGGCACTTGGAACAAGTCAGTCTACACATTCATGCTAGTGTCATGCTGTTCACCAGGCAGCTCAAGGTAACTTACCATCCCGATATGCCACACATTGCTCGCCGGGCCGTAGTTCCCCGCGATCCTGGGTCTAGGGTTCTCCTGCTGAGGAAGGACGTCTACATAGTCCCACTCCTCTATTCTCACCTATCAGCCATGACGGGACCAAAGTGGACACTGCTAGGGTAGGTTCGCCATACGATGGAATTGTTCAGGCAGATGATAAAACAATTTGCCGAATCTGCGTCGCCAAAAGGCTTCTGGGGGGTCTCTAAAAACACTGCTCGTATTACGTGTCGTAGTGCCAAAATCACCAACTTTAAAATAGGGTCCGTATCGATGCTTCCCCGTGTCGTAGTCACCGACGAAAACGTTCTGGGGATCCAAATCGAAGTGAACTAGACCGAATCCGCGAGTATTGTCCGGTGGCCGTGGGATATTCTCCTCAAGATATATCCTGGCCTCAGCGTCACTGATGGACCAGTCCTCTCGACCCCGAAATCCGAATCTACGCCTGGGTGGAAACTCCATCGCGATGCACGCCCTTACGAGACAGTTGAAAATTCTGAGCAGCTGGCGATTAGGGACCTTGACTCTTTCCCTCGCACATTTGGCGATCAGCGACCACATGTCGCTGTGCTGCATGAACTCCATGAACAATATACCAGGATCTTGATCCAACCGCCTCAGCCTCAGCCAGCCGGCTTCGGTCGTGGGTGGCAGTAGCTCTCCGCAGAGCCGGTACCTGCGGACGATGTGCTGCGCTCGAAGCAGATACTACAAATGACAGATTTGTTAGAGATGAGATGTAAACCCATACCTAGGTACCAAGACTTATCACTTTGGGGCTGTGCTCGCGACTGTGCCTCCCGATTCGAACATACATCGTGGACGGCCTTCTCGTTGGTCAAAGTAGCCGGTGGTATTGCTCCTTTCGCAACAAATCTCTTGCGTGTCCCGGTGTTTTGATCGTAAATATCAAATAGCCCGGCGATTCCGTTGCTACCTTCACCAAGGACGCGCAGGAGTCGAACGTTGCATCCCATGCTGCGAAGGAGACTTCTCATCGTGATGGCGCTTTGTCCTGGGCAGGATCCAAATTAACAAATGTCCATGAGTTAGGGTAATGTGCAGGCACATGGTAATAGACTGCATCTCTCGATTCTTCCGAGCAGCAATGGGATTCCAGTCACTCACGATTTTCTAGCTGCTGTCGCGCGCTTGGTGGGCCCCTTTCCCGTCCTACCCGTAGCCTGTTTCGTCTCTGCGAATCCTGCAGGGCCGGTATGTCGAGGTCTGCATAAATCTCGTCCCAGCTCTGTGGAAGGTGTTTTGTTCCTTCGTCCACGAGCCGCAGGCTTGGCTGTTCATTCACTCTGTCCCACGGTGCGGATGCTGACAGAGCAAGTGTACGGCCCGCTCGATGATATGCAAAGTAGTTGTTTGTCTCCAATTTGCGCCTCCTAAAGGCCCTCCAGTAGGCGTCCACACCCGGATCCCCGCTGTACCTCCGCTGTGCCTGGATCCGTCTCGACGCTGGTGCTGGAGCAGTAGCCATTTTAGCCGTCTGATCTGCTGTGTCGCATTCGATCCCGCTGCTGTTTGACCGTCTTACGATTTTGTATATCGTGTTTGGTCGACAATCAGGCGTGAAAGAACAGACTATTCGAGTCTGAGTAAATAGACAATATTCACAAATAGCACCAGTGTCAATTACTTCCCAATTCCTTTGTCCAGGATATTTCCGGGAAAAGTTACAGCCGCCGGAAAAGGATCTCGAACCCCTTCCAGTCTTTGTCGTGAGCGCTGAAAGGACCTTAAGTTCTCTGAGATATCATAGAAATGAACAGAATATTTTTATACCCAATGCTTGCGAAACATTTGCAGCTTCTGAGATAAATGGGCCATTCTACTGCAATTGTGCTTTCAATATGAGAATTGCAATTTACACATGCTTCTGGCCTCTAGGTTCAGGAAATACAATAAAAAGTTAAGAGTAGCTTCGATTGAAGCAGTGAATTAGTATCTATGTGCAGCGAAACGCATTTCCGCTGCTCCAATGTCGAAAACCGACACGACATTGTTCATGAAGGTCCCCCCCAAACTAACGATGACGTTAGTCCTGCTACGGATCATGAAGTCTTTTCGAGAACATTGCAAAATGTACAAGACGGCGACCCGTAGGGTAAAACGTGAAAAGTCATCTTACATGTAGGGGCCAGTGCCTCCATCCATGATACCGACAGCGCACAGGCCGGTGGTGGGATCGACCGAGGACTGAATTAGCATATCGGCCTGACTGATCGTGAACACCTGGCCACCGATACTGATTCCAAAATCCGGCACACTAGCATTGCAAGACGTGACTGCTGAGGAGAATGCCTCGGAAAAGAATGCGGGTGGGTCGTATAATGCTGTGATAGCTTCATACATTTCTTTCGCGCCGGAATGTCAGCAGTCTTTTTTTGGTGAGGATGTCTGCCCTGGGGGATCAACTCACCAGTAGGGAGATACATCAAAGTGGTACCCGAGTCAACGATGACGGGGAACTGAGTTGTGTTGACAGTAATGTTTTGTAGAAGCTGCCCCCAAGTCACAGTATTCACCGTAGTCTCGTGCGACCCCATGTACACATACGCATCAGCAATAATAGTATAGAAACTGTATTCTATAGTGGCTTTTGGATCGTTTATGAGGTCAATCTGGATATGTGTCAGATATTCTGTATCAGGACTGAGAAAGGCGAGCCCACCAACTTACCATTACAATTGGGGTCGTCGCAAAGGGGCCCGTCTGATTGATCGTGGGCAGACCACCGAGAGCTAGGAATCCCTGGTCTGAGTCTCTCTCTAACACAAGACTGAATACTGGCTCTATTAACCCTCGTTTGATCATCGAAGTCATTATCGGGTTGTAAGGCACCTGCTCATCGAGGTCGTTCGCCGACGAATTTGTTCCAACATAAGCACTGGTCAAACGAGGATATGCAAGCCCCATTAGACCACTTGTCACATTGTCTCCAAACCAATACGTGTAGTTGACAAGGGCTACTTCCTGTTTCTCGATAGTGATTCCAGCAACAATCACTGTTTCGTACCCCATTGCACCGGTCATAAACTCGAGGTCGGCATACATTAGGCTGAAGTGCTGATTCGAAATAACCCCACCGTTGAATGTGCCCTGAAAAGGCGGGCCGAACATACAATTACATTGCTATAGGAGACAATTGTCAATAGAATCTGGCTATAGAAACACTTCCCTATGGCACACCTACCGGCTGCGTCTTGTTTTGTTGGTCCACGCACGTGAAGCCATCCTGGATCAGCCACGAATCACTTGAGCCAGTGTCAACGAGGACATTCACAGGAATCCCGTTCCATGCGATTTCTGTGACATATTCCGCAGATAGAATGTCGTCCACAGGTATTAGCCCATCGCCGTTATGCCTATCGTGGTTAGAGGGGGAAGCCACCCTCAAGTTTTTCAAGTAGGATGAGGACTTGGCCGTCTTTACTCCTTTCCTCAAGGTGAGGACATTGGAGCTCGCGGATTGGCCGTTGCTGGCCCGCCTAGCGAGAGGTTTCGTGACACGCAAGCGAAGCTCGCCTTCAGCGGCAGCCATGCACGCAGGTGTCATCGCAGTGACGAGGATTGCGAATACAATACTAATCTCCATGGTGATTGGGGAAACCAAGTTCGGAAAGAACAACGTCACAAATGTCTTCTGTGGACTTACAAATGTTGTCCGTGAGTTACAGAATCAAATGGAACCGCGAGTCAACGCGGACACAGTATAATGCGGACCCGGAATGGTTTGTGAGTTATGATATATATTCTTCAGAGAGTGGCAAGTACCTAGGTACTCGTATTAACCAATGGATCGTGGTGAGTTCCCAGATTGGTGTGCTCCGTGTCCTCAAGGAGTACATAAGGTACCCCTCGCAAACCATCCTACACCCTGCATTCTCCATGAAACAAAACCTTGTAAACCTTGCGCAATTAGTGCACGACAAATTAGGTACGCACGAGAGTGAAGTCCGATCATTGATGCTTATCACTCATTCGATATTTTTGTAGTATTTTAACTAAAATCGAGGCATACTGGAATTTCTCGGAGGTCTCTTCTGAATCTGCATACATGCATGTGAGCAAGTTGCCAGGTTGAACACCTGGGCACGATGGAAATAGTGCTATAACCAGATATTTCGTTACTGGATTCTAGAATCACTGTGGACCTGAGTCACTTGAAAAAGGTGCTTTCAGAAAGAATTGAGAAGACTTGACCGGGGTGGCATTCTTCCAAAAATGAACCGGTCAGTCACCAAATTTTCTATTGAGATCTTTCTAGTGGTGAACTCAACGTTCAATTTCGGCAACGATATTTGACTAAAACCCTGAGCGAGAACCTTTTCTTCCTTTCAACTCAGCTACTTTTGATGTCCGTGTCCCTGTAGTAACCTTGCACAATCAATTCTTGCACTCAGCTTAAGCTGGTACCGCCGGGAGCCGAGAAGAGTTCAAATTGAAACAAGTTGATGGAGAAGCCTAAATAAACGATTCGAAGTTTGGTATACCAATACGTTGAGTGAATTGTGACAGTGGCGAGGGCGCATTGCTAAAGTTCGTCATACATAGCCCTCCCATTGGTAGACACCGACACGGGTCTCTGTGCTCTAGATTTGGAAATAAAGTTACCGAGGATACTTCAGCCCTTGTCAGGGATCCGTATGTGAGCTGCTCGATTAAGCATTTCGTCCACGGGTCAGTGTTGGATATGAACCATGAGCAGTCTACCTGGCTTTCCCGCGAAATGTTTCTTTTCTTCCATGGGTCCGTAGCGGTGGACTGAGGTTTATTCGATAACGGTGTTCGCAACGACCTTGAAAAATCGACACTGGATGCAACTACCCCTTCTAGGCCATTTTCTTTACTGGAAGAGGCATTGGCCATTCACATCAGCTACTGAACCATTGCAACCCCTTCCCCCCCCTCAGAATATCAAGAAGGGGGTCGAAGAGAAACCTTGGGACGGTTAGCCAACTATCTAGGTTTGAACGTCGAATAGACTCTGGATGTCCGTGCTGACAATCCCCCAGAGTCAATTGGCTGGGAGCAATATTAGATAATCCGGTAACTGAAATCAGGTTTGAGTTTGTTGCATTTGACCATAATTTCGAACTATCTTGATACCCTCTTCGCACCGTTCTGTCGACGGCCTAGACTTTGTTAAAAGTGTCTTGGCTAAGCTCGGAATTTATTTGTCAGAACCCACAGATTACGTGCCCAGTCTAGTCTCCCTGATGTGAATACCAAACTCAGCTGCTTCCGGTATTCCACGGGCGACACCTATTAGCAGCGCAGAATCCATTACAACAACTTCCAACGTACTGCCCAGTGGTAGAGTTATAACACTCCCCTTGGAAGTGAAGACTCTGTCAGCGAGTGGTTGCCCAATGGCATGGCTGAGGAGTGCTTGCTAGAATACTCACCATAAACAGTGACGCAGGTTCCGCTGCAGGTGACAGATATGATTTTCTGGGGAGGCCCGACTGCAATCTGGTTGACAGGCCAAAAGTCTCCGGGCCGCTTTGTCAACGACGGTGCGAGTGTAACCTCACCGCCTGCTGTCTTGAAGGTACAGAGGTGATAAGCATCAAAGTCAGGAGCAGTGATCAAGTTGACGTTCAGGTCGTTATCTGTGAGGCATGTCGGCATATGAGCAGGTACCATGGAGCTTCACTTTTTGAACGTGACTGTCTGCTTGAGCCTTTCTTTCACGTACTGGTGAAATGTTCCTGTCCATCTGCGACAAATTTCAAGTCATAAGTAACAGGCCCAGCTTGGAAGTTCAAGTCCACGGGCTGGAAGTCTCTTCTGCGAAGGGCCTGGGTGTCGTCGGCCAGAGAGATGGCGTGAGCTGAGGCAAGTGCCGCGAGAGCAAGAGCGACGATAGCCTTCATGGTTTGAGCGGCTAAACTTTTGCCAGCTAGAGTTGGGTATATAAGTTGGTTTTGTTGGAACAACAAATTCCCGTGGAATGATTAAATTTGGCAGGAATCTGATCGATTTTATAAGCTCAATGACCACTCTCTTCCCGAAGTGTGCGGCTTGCTGTCGTTTCTTTTCGAGACAGAGACCCAGGTATGAAACTTGGATGGAAGAAATGTTGTTCGTAATCGTGGTCTGCTGATCAGCAAGAGACTTCGTAAATATCTTTGGCTTCTGCGATACGAAGCATCACATGGTATCATGGGGTAACGAAAGTGAGCTAAACAAGCAGCGGTGTGCTCTAACAGGTATTTGTGGCGTCCTGTTGTGCCTTCAGCCTCAGTAACCCCGCCTCGGCACACCCATTAAGTATCACTAACCGACAAGCCAGTGACACCATGGAAGCAACATTGAAGACATCATTGATTTCGTATCAAGAGCTCCCATTTCCGAACCTATCATAAAATGCAATCTCCTACAGCCCAGATAAACAGCAGTCGTGAAGCTGAGACCTAAGCTACTGGTGTATCAAACCGCAGCCCTCTCGCCATGGTGCCAATGGTATTTGCCGTTGACACCCTCTGAATGGCATTTCTATGATCCATGGCGGACGGTCGTAGCTCAAGATCGTCACGGTCACCTGAGCTAGAGATCGGTGTGCCGATCGCAGCCCTGTCTCCGCGACGGCCAAAGGATTTGAGCCTTGACGTAAGGCTCCCAAGAGCAGGATGGTGGAAGGCTTGCTGGATGTCTTCTAGCGAGCGGCCCCGGGTCTCAGGCATGCAAGCTCCGAGGACTGCCACTGTGAACAACGCGAGACCGCCGAAGAGAAAATACGCGCTGAACGCTGACTTGTCGAGTAGGATGGGGGTGATCATGGCAACGAACCAATTGGTGAACTGAGTGATAGGAGTCAGCAATAGGCCCGATGGAGACTTTGCCACAAGGAGTTGAACACACAAATCCAAGCCCTTGGGCCACACAGTTTGCAGCAGCCCTGACGTGTGTCGGCTGTATCTCGGTTGCATAGATCTTGCCCACAATGCCCCAGGTTGCACAGTAAATGAGGCCGAACAGGAAAACAGAAACAATAACTACCCATCTAGCAATTCCGAATGGATGCACGGCATCCGCGGCATACAGTGATCCGATCAAAAACATGATGCCAGAAAGGCCAATGCCGCCTGTAATGGCCGACGTGCGTCGTCCCCACTTGTCCGCCAGTAAGAAAGCAGGGACGGAAATCGCCAGCATGAGTATTGCAGATACTCCTGATGCAAGGAATGATGCGGTGTTCGAAGAAAGTCCAGCTTGTGAGAACAACAGGGGTGCATACTGTGACATCGTCAGCAACTTCCGAATGTGTGAGGACCATATAATATATGTGGTTTCGTTTTTAATCCCCATACAAATGAAACGTATGTGGCGCCTTCATAGAGTGGTAAACGCCCAAGACACATGTAATGCATACGGATGGCTGAGCACTCACGTAAAGCACACCGTCGATTCCCGAAAGCTGGACCATGCCCAGCACGAATAACGCCAGCATGGTCCTGGTCCGGTATCCCCTTCTGAACAAAATTGCGATACTCTGCCAGAGTGTCAAGCTGACTCTTTGCTCGGCGGTGGCGCCAGCGCTCATGAAGGTCCTTTCGGCCTCCGCCATCGAGAAGTCAAGCCTCCGAAGTGCATCCAGGGCAGCTTGACGGTCACCACGGCTCATGGACCATCTCGGAGACTCGGGAAGCTTGATGCAGCACCCGATCAAGACCACAGACATTAGAGCCATGATGATGAACGGTAGCCTCCACGCCATGCTGGACTCACGCATGTAGACGCTCCCATAGCACGTGAAGTAGCCGATGCAGATCCCAGCCGTGGACATGAATTGCGGCAAGCCGGCCAGGATACCCCGGCTCTTCGTGGGGGATATTTCTGAGATGTATACGGCCATGTTACTCAGATAGACGCCCTCGCCGAGCCCAGCAATCGTCCTCCCAATAAGGAATTGCGGGAGGCCGTACGCAGTACCCTGGAGCAACGCTCCGACGCAGAAGGTTACAGTGCCCAGTAACACGATTTGAAGCCGCCCATGGTGGTCCGCCAGCCAGCCGGCGAAGACGGAAGGGACCGCCCCGGCCAGCATTATGAGTGATACCGTGAAGCCGACGAGGGTCGGAGAGAGGGTACCAATTGTATTTTCAAACTGCGACATGGAAACCACGGCGCCGATCGACCCGGTGTCATAGCCGTTGATGAGGCCGCCAAGGGAAACGGCCAGCGAGGCGACGACGTATCCGGGTGGTGATTTGGGGGTCATGGCTGTTGTCGATGGTGTTTCGATGTTGTGTTCGATGGCGCCGACGGTTCGTGTGGCGGACGATGAAAGACAACACCTGAGAGATGTGGGCCAGACGAATGGAATGGACAGGAACGTCAATCACAAATTGGGCCGGCCTGCGCATCCTGTTATCGCAGCAAGGCGCGGAAGAGGTCGACAGTCAGCCACCTGGGCACTCACTCATGTTCTAATTTGCGTCATCACCACCCGCGTCGTTACTCGTTGGTGCTGGCTAGCATTGGACGTTGGCTGCAAGCGGCTGGATCGGCGTCTCATTATGCTGTTTGGAGCAGAATCGACGATCAATACGTGGGGTAGAGATAACATTCAGATATACATGAAATTTCTTTTTTATTTGACTGGTCGTCTAAGATGACCATACGTGGCCGATCTACCTAGGTAGCTTGGTATGGTTGCGCCGAGCCACAGAGCCTCTTAAGTGGCATTTCAGTGTGACTCCATGATACACCATGGCTTCTAACTCAGATTAATAGCATTACTCCGAGGTGAACCATATGAGAGACCTCAGTTGACTGTGGTCATCTGGACCTTTCGGGGCCGTAGTGTTTCTGTCCTTTGCCAGAGCACTCGGCCTTGTCAGCTCGAGACACGGACAAACTTCTGGTTCTCAAGCCTCTGATGTAGGGCACAGTCCGTGGCCAACCTCGGGTCGCTTTGATGCGATCAGGAACAGGATCTGGCCTGATGTTCAAATGTCGTCAGCAACTAGACTCCAAGATGCAATGGTCAGCAAGGTGCTCCGCTTCCGATATTGCGGATGTTCGGGTAGAATAGTGCTTACCGAGTGTGACACCCCCGGCCACAGAATCGGATGAATGCGCAGCCGAATCGTGACCCAACATGCACTTAATTACTCGGGGCAACGGGCCATTACAGCCTTGTGGGTATTGTGTAGCATCTATTAAGTAAATGCCAGCCACCCGTTGTACGCCGAAAACCGACAGTTTCCGCGTCGTCTGGGGCTGGGGAAAAAGCAAGCTACACCACGATCAGATACATCAATCGCATCAAAGTTGAGGGGGCTGGAAATGGCTGTGCTTACCTGCCTGCATTCGGGGGAGGCCCAAAATCAACTGGTGGCTTGGCGCATGGTCAAGTGCTGAGGGGCTCTTTTTCTGAGGGCATATCGATTTCCCCTCAATCTCTGTAAGCTCGCTGGTCGAAGGGGCCCCCAAGGCCCATCACATCATCAGTCGGGCCCATGTGTCCTCGTCCTCCTCGGTCAATTCCTCTCGCCGGTCGTAAGCAGTGCCGTTCGGCTTGCCCTGCCAGGTGCTCGTGGCATGCTGGCGGTGGCTGGGGTAGTGCATGTGCTTCTTCTCGGTCGTGTCGAGCGCCGTGTTACTGTCGTGTCCGTGGGAAGTCATTGTGGTAGCGCCAGCCGAGGCGTACGAAGGTCGTGTCCAGCCCGAGGACGATGCACCCGACGTCTGCGTAGACTCGTATGAGGACAGGTATGATGACCCGTCTCTGGTGCGCCTCATGCCTCCGACCTGGAAGTGGGCTATGTGGCTCGCCTGCTGCTGGAACGTTGTAGGGGCCGGCGACGTGCTGGTTGTGCCGTCGTCGTGCAAGTGGGGCGGAGACCGGTAAGCTGGTGGTTGCACTGCTGCGGCGTGGTGGTATGACGGTGCTGCGGTGGAGGGGCGACGGCTGGCAGCGGATGAGGTATCAATCGAAGAAGCGTTGCTCGAAGCCGGCTCGAGGTTCTTGGGCCGGGAGAAGACCTTCTTGACCCTGGCGAATATTCTGGCCATCTTTGCGACGAGGACGGTGACGGGTGTGGCGTGTGCGTCTTGTTTCTTGCGCCTGATGTGCATATAATAATGACCCGGAGTTGTAATGCGTTCGTTGTAAGTAGGGTTGGAAGGAATGCTGTAGATATACGCGGCAATGGCTATGCAATGATGGCAAGACTAATGATAATGATGTGTTCCAAGGTTGACAAGAGGCTGGGCCACTACTCGGTATGAGGGGAATGATGGCTTGTCCCAGTGTTGGCGCGTCGGCGTCCTTGGCTCCTCTTTGACGGTTGCTATTTAGTCCTAGCTTCAAGATGGGAACGGTGAGCTGCAGACAAAGAGAGAGGACGATGGCAAGCGGACGTCGCGGTTTTAATGTGCGGGAATGATGTAAGACATCAGGTCGACGACTGGCATTCTATGTCTCCAGCTTTGTCCACCCGACGACGCTATTCGTGCAGTCAGGCAGTGTACTTGGATGAGGATTGCGATGCAAATTCCAATGTAACCCTTTCGGCGGCTTAGCGCTGCTGCCGGATGCCCAGGTTATACCATACAGGTACATTGTGGGGTCCAAGAGGAGCATGTTGATAGGCCAGGCCGCAAAAATAGGTCGAAACTTTAGGTGCCTGCTGGCTACCGGTAACCGAGTGCACAGTAGTCATCATGTACGTGCATCCTCCTGGCCGCAAGTGGAATGTGCAGGTGGGGTGGCTGACAGCTAGGCAGCCCAGGAGGATGCCATGCCGTCTGAGCGTCTGGCCTGTGTCGGGAACAGAACCTCGGCATCCACGTGGGCAATACAGAGTGCCTGAGTGCCTCGACCTCTCGAGTCCAAAGCCCGTGGCGCGACATCTGACAAGTTTGACCCCCTTGCTTCCGATGAACATGTCGAGTATTAATCCGCTAAAATATACTACTTTTGATATCACACCGCACGCAAATACCCGTGGCGGTGCCGGACTTCCTTCAACCACACGGTAACACTGACTTACAATGTACAACAACCGACCGGGGGGTATCGGCTCTTTGTCACACTGGCAGTGGGTGTTCCCAGGGCTGAAGTGGGCGCTGTGCATGCCTTCAGATACCATTTTAGAACCTGACCCCACAGTTCCTTCCTGACACCCGGAAGAGGCTAGGCCACAACATACTATATTCCCTACGGTGTTGGTTGTGCACGCATCCGACTGATCGATCACCTTTCTTGTTAGATATGTGGGGCCTTGCCAGGGCCAACCAGGTGGGTGCGTAACGGGCGAGAACTTCGCAAACTCCTGTCATACTGTTCTGGGCGAGATCCGAGGCAATTCCGATGGAATCCGAGCGCTATTGTTCGCCAAACATCATGGCTTTGCGCAAATCCTCACGTTGTGGATCTCGCGATCCACCAATTTGGAGTTACGTGAGATCATCGAGGGAAATAAGCCAAGCATATATGTCGCACAACAACTACCTATCACGCCAACACCATGATTCCGTGATGGAAGTGTGCCTCTACATCCGTAACTTAACTCGGGCCTCTCTCGAGTCGACTCAGAGGCGAGGTAGCGGGGAAAACCTGCAGTTTCGCAATTTCCAAAAAGGAGTCCCACAAAGCAACGCACAAGACGGGCAGAATCAGATGTTTCTGACAATAATCTGGATGGAGAAACCTACTTTTCATTGTCGATCCAATAATGTCATGACACAAGAAAGTGTGCACCTTTCAGTCTCACCTCAGACTTGGCCCTGAGAAAGGAATCCTAATTTTCCTTCCGCATGCAGGTTCAACTTGGTGCCTGAGATCCCCTCACATGTGTGCTTCCTTTTGGGGAGAGGATTGGCCGTCTCGACAAATGCTGACGTTGCTCACCTTTCGACAAGAGGGGCTCGGTTACTTGAGCTCGGGACCAAGGCCTCGACTGTCCATGGAAGGTTTCTACCCGACAGCGTTTTCCTTCCACCGACATCCTGACACAGAGAGAAAGTCCGTGAATTACTCAGCATTAGAAATGAGACCACGCTTGTTCAACTGCTTGAGAATATCATATCCCAGGTCAAGGCCTCGGATGACCCCTTCGATCCCCTCCTTGTTGAGAAGTTCAAGATGCTTGCAGAGAACGTCAAGGATCACCTCTCTGATCTTGCCGTCGTCACTTCCATCCTTAGGAAGGATAGACGCCACCTCTTTTGCTGCACCAATGAACTCGTCCGAGGACCAGTGCTCTTCCACATCAGCCTCGAACTTGACCAGTGAGAGCGCCTGCAACGAGTCAATGCCGAGCTCCTTGGAGAGAAGGTACACCGTTGCGTGGAAGGCTATGATGTGCTCCTTGCTGTCGGGCGTTGGTGACCTCGGTGGTGTATGTGCCGCGCCGTTGACGACCACCGGCGGCTGGACGAGGGACGCACCCTCCTCCCGGTCGCCGCTAACCGAGTCTGGCAGCACGATGACTTCTGTCATCGTGCCAGGTGGGTCAAGCGGGCCTCGAGTCATAGACTTCCTTCGAGCCCGTTTCTTGCGCTGCTTTGTGGCATTCTTGGACACCGAGATGGGGAGGAAATCGTCAAGTGATGATGCTGGTTCCTCAGCTTTGAGAGCGGTGGCGCCTTCATCGTGGGTCTGGTGTCCATTGAGGCCATCAGCCGTGAAAGCTGCCTGGGTGTCGTCTTCAGATGGTAGCAGGGTTGGTTCAGAAGGGTAATCGAGATGATAGAAGAAATGGATAACGGCGTCAAGAGCCTTCGGGTCAGCTTCGAGGAGCTCGATAACTGCATTATCGGTCGATTGCTACGTTACCAAAATGTGTCAGAAAAAGGTTTATGAAGCAGGAAGCGATTGGCGTACCCTTTGAGGAGACCTTAAGCACTCATTCTTCAGAAAGCGAGACCGAGGGCACACAATCGCCTTGTGTACGTGATGAGTCCTCCCCAAGCATAGGATGGTGAGATCTGAGAACTCATGAGTAGAGTAAAGCCTTGTAAGGGTTAGTGTCAATGGAATGAGTCGTGAGGTTATCCATACTTCTCATTGGACTTCAACAACTCAGTCACTGCAGGGTTATCCATATCCCAATTTCTCTCTGGAGAAAAGCACCAATATCGAGTGGCATGGGAGAGTTAGAGTAAAGCAGTAATAAAATAGCAATATGACCATTTTCTGGCGAAGAACATCTCTCGGATATATGCTCATCTGGATAAAGCCTTTCATGATCGATTGGCACCGAGGACTGAGGCTCTCAAGCAGTACGGCGCCATTACAGCCCAACGGCATGTCGTGCAACCGCCACACACGGCAGGGAAGCATCGGGGCTGATATCGACCACCGATCAAGCCGACAGCCTCGACCGTGAATGAGGCTCTGTTGGGCAATTGCGCCCAGCTCAAGGCGTTGGAAAGGAAAGTGCAAAAAGTGCACCCGAAATCCCTCGAGGGATGGGCACTTCCCTGGCACACCTGGCGGCATCTCAGGCACACCTGGTGGCATCTCGGGCAGCGCTCAAACAGTGAGCCCCGGGTCCATTGGCTGCGATGAAGCCTAGTATGTCGCCCTGGAACTCTCGCCGGGCCAATCGCTTCAGGTTTATCAAATCTGCAATACGCTGCTGCAATGCAAGCCCGTGCGGAGTTGGCAATGCATAGGACCAGTGAATGAGTAGCCTCGTATGGTCTCCACCCACATCCGCATGTCATGTGGTCATCCGCACTCATTTTCGTCGCCTTCACACAGCCGCGACAACAATTAGACCCCGAGTCTCTCAACATGGGACGAGGGATGACTTACCCAGACATTTGTGTACTTGATTGGCAGGATACCCTGCATTTAAGGTTTGTGAATGGCGTTCAAGTTGGTTGACCCCAACGCGCGGAAGAACGCCCCCAATCCCGGGCTAGTCTTGGATGGGATATGTAAGCTGGGCTTAGGTATGTGGCGTTGTGAATTGGCTGCCCGCATGACACTACTATGTCCATCGAGGCCTAGCTCTACCCCACACAGACATCCCATTTTGAAGGGACGTCGGTAGTTGGGCTCAGCATCCTGAGGTTGTGATAATCAAGCATACTGGGTTCAGATGACACCGTCAACGGCTGCTGCGACATAGTCCGGTTTGGGAAGAGCGCCCGACGAGCAAGATAGTCTTCACCTAATGTTTCAGCCTCCACACCAGGGGCGTGTTGAGGGTTGCGGTTGATCCCCCTGACTTCCCTGGGAGAGGTTTGACTAGTACAGCGGATGAAACCCCCGGGGCCCAATCGAAAGGCACGCCCAGTCTGGCGAGCCACTCAGGTGGTACATGACAGCGGAAACATCTGCAGGGTGACGGCGGGGCTCGCAGTGGTTGAATTCCTGGGAGGATGATAGCAGTGAAGGTCTAGCCAGGCCGGGGTAAAATGATCTGGACCTGCCCAGGGACGAGTTTGATGCTTCCAAGCCGTCGGGTGCTACCGTGACGTAGCAACGGGAGTCGCAAGTAGGTGATGTGAAAAGGGTCTTTAGCCGAGATTCGGGCGCATGCTTCAGGGCACACTGGAAATCTCTTCAATTTTCCTCGAGTAGTGGCAATGCAAAATCCATTCGTGACTGGGGAATGGCCAGATTGCTTTGTGTCATGAAATCTTGATCGAATCGGCGATCTTACAGAAAAGACACGGACTCCAGATTAAAGTAAATCCACGGGGCTATGAAATTCCAGATCTTGCTTTGAGTTCACCCAAAGTCCGACGAAAATCTGCTAACCCAGAAAAGTACGGCTGTTCTTGGATGTGTAAAACATTTCCGCGCTGCCAGCTTTCCTTACTCGGGTGCTACTTACCATTTGGCTTCAGAGAGTCGAAGTTAGAGATCAAGCTTTGCGATCAAGATGAGGCCTTAAGCTTGGGAATCGAACTTTCCATCCTTCTATATCACAACGCACTGCAACGCCGGGGTTGTACCCGATGATCCAGAACCCCCGGCAGTTGTCGCGTGGAAGACTACATTAGCACCTGGCATGGACTCAAAGTAGTATTTCCATCCGTTGTAAATTGGTGCCGAGGCTGCCCACCTGGTAGGCTCCCCAGGTTGCCAGGCTTCCCCTTGAGCACATCCGATCACAACCGCACGGGCATTTTATCCTAGCGGGAACGCCACGGGAAACTCTATTTGGACCCATCTTCCTCTCTCCCTCAGGCCAAACCCGGCACAGGAGGAGCCGAAGAAAATCCATGCCATGGATTGCATGTACTACAACCTTTGCCTGTCAGTTTGATTCGAGTATCAAGAACGCCACCCATACCTGAAAGGGACGAGTAGTCCATGGATGCAGGGCCCATGTTCGGATACTCGGGAAACTGTCCCTGGGTGATGGGACGCCCGTATATGAGTCCGAATGGCCCCACAGCGGCCCGGCGTCTTTGTCTCGATCAATACAGACTACTTGTGCCAAAAAAAATAACCACCTGCGAAATCACTATCCACAACGCGATGACCGACTAGTCGCCCAGGGCAGCTTGGGCCATGGGAATGTTTGCGTCCTGAGGGTACCCGTAACATGAGGTCCATGATGTTCTGGCGGTCCCTCCTCCCCTTCGTCGTCGTCCTCGGCCAGTTGAGCTCGGTCTCCGGACAATCATCACCCGCCCAACTCATTGCAGCGTTACCGAGTTGCGCTGTATGTTCCCACCAACACGTTATCTGTTTCATGAGTTCCACAGCAAGCTGACATTTTGAAGTCTTCATGTTTCATAGGCTCCCTTCCAGTGACGCAGTGCGCTCTTACGAATGCAACATGCCTATGTACCGATACGACTTACTCGAGTACTGTCGAGGCGTGTATTCTAGGCAACTGTACTGTCAGGGAAGCTCTATGTAAGTCCTACCTAAAACCATTCTCGTGTAGAGGCGTGGTATCTGACGGAGTCTCACACAGTTACGAAAAACCAGACTCAGGCCTCGTGTGGAGTCCCCGCCCGGGACAGGAGCCATGAGTTATACATCTTGGCAACCACCCTAGGCGTGATCTCAGCCGCTGTGATATTGTTGAGGCTCGTCTTCAGAGTCTTTATCTCCGGGATGGGCATGTATGCCGACGACTGGGCAATACTTTTGGCACTTTTCGTCGGTGTGCCGGGGACTATTGTTCTGTGCGTGCGCAGCGTTCCCAACGGCTCAGGCAAAGACGTGTGGACGGTGCCATTCCATCAAATCGACGAGTTCGGCAAATGGCTCCTGTTTATGGAAGTTCAGTATTTCCTGAACCTAGCGGCACTCAAGCTGACCTTACTTCTCTTCTACTTGCGCATATTCACCACTCCGACAATGAAACGCCTGCTCTGGGCCACTGTGGTGTTTGATGTGGTATACGGCATCGTCTTTACTCTCGTGGCCCTGGTACAGTGTCGACCTTTAAGCTACTTTTGGCTCCAGTGGGACCGCGAGCATCAGGGTACGTGCATTAATATAAATGCTGTGGGCTGGGCGAATGCTGGAATAAGCATTGCAATGGACTTCTGGATGCTGGCACTGCCTCTGTCGCAATTGAAAGGGCTACAACTCCATTGGAGGAAGAAAGTGGGAGTCGCTTTGATGTTCTTCGTGGGCACATTGTGAGTTGTCATCTGTCGGCGAGGCTAGGATTTCTTGTGCTGACATGCTCGACAGTGTCACCGTTGTCAGTATCTTGCGTCTACACGCCTTGGTCAATTTCGCGAATTCCGATAACCAAACATTCGACAATTTCGATGTGATGCTCTGGTCTGCGACGGAAATCAACACGGGGCTCATTTGTGCTTGTATGCCAGCACTGCGACAGATCCTGGTGCGAATCTGGCCCGACGTATTCGGCGGAGAGCATTCCCGACAGAGATACTACCGCTATGGCAATGGAAAAGATGTCGGTCACGTGCCAACCATTGGATCAAAGGACGTCGTACCCGTCAAGAAGGGAATGACTGAGTGGTGGCAAGGTATCAGCCTCAGCCGAGCCAGCATGTTTGTGTCTCAGCGGATGAACCCCAACGTGGCTAGGGCCTTCCGAGAGAGCTCGCCCATCCAGGAGTTTCCAAGCAAAGGCATTCAGGTTCATCGCTCATTCCAGGTTGAGGACGATTTGCCTTCCTCTGTGCCGATGCAAAACCTGAGGCCATACATTCCATCAAGGCCACCGAGGAATGAAATCAAAAGCAGCTTCCTAGCATAGACGCATCGGCATTGTTCCTCACCACATGATTTGCAGAGTATGGTGTAAGGGAACCTTGAAGCGGAGGACGGGGTCACAGTGCATGGAAGATTGTACCAAAACTTGTCACACTATCCAGGGTTACGAGAAGCGGCATGGAGTCCAATTCTTAATAAGAAAAATAATCAAATACACAATTAAATATAATTCAATCAACTTGATAAGTCCGAGTGGAATCGTTGGGATTATCCTTGGCAAGAGATAAGCACTGACTTCAGGATGCACTGTTCGATTTTGGATACTGTAGAGTACGTTATTAGGTTCCTAGACACCCCCCCCTTTCAGATATAATATCACCTCCTTCCTCTTTCCTTCCTTTTAACTTTAAATTATTATAACTTTATAAAAGAATTTTTTTATATTATTAAATTAATATTAATAATATTATATAACTTTAAAAAATATTATATTAACTTTATATTTAATAATATTTATATTAAAGAATTATCTTTATACAAAGTAGTTAAATAATATAAAATTAATTAAAATATATTATATAATTACTTTTAAAGTAAAAAGTTAATAAGTAAAGCCTATAAGGGTATATAAAAGTTATTAATAAGGTTAAAATTATTAATTATATAGTGGATTTTTATAAGAAACTTATTAATTATTTACCTTTAAAAGTATAAGTTAAGGTCTTTATTTTTAATTTTTATAAACTTTTCAATAATAATAAGTATATTAGAAAGTTATAAATTAATTACTTTCTTTTATAATATTTAAGAATATAAATAAAAATTAATATATCTTTAAAGAATAAAAAAGCTTCTATTAGTAATAAAGCTTATATTAAAAGTTTTTAATTTTTAATTATATAGTCTTAATTAAAGGAATTAAAACTATTAATATTATTAATATAAATAAAAATTAATATTATTAAATAAAAGATTTATTATTATTAAGTATTTAAAACTATTTAATTTATAAAAATACCTTAATAAATATTACTTTTAATAATTAATTTATATACCTTAAAACTATTACTAATAATAAAAGAGATTAACTTTAATAATAATATTTAAAGAAGAGAACCTTTAAATTTAATAATTTTTAATAAAGTATTTAATTAAAAGTTTATTAAAAGTAAAAATAGATAGTTTATTATTTTAATTTTTATAAATAGTTTATAAAAGTTTATTTATTTAAAACTATATCTATAAATAAATTAAAATAATAACTTTTAATACTTAATAAATCCTTAACTTATATATCTTAATTAATAATAATATAAACTTAATATTATAGAGTATTTCTTTTCTATTTATCCTTATAGATTTTATACCTTTTATAACTATATAATAAAAGTTTATTTTACCTTTAAAGTACTATTATTAAAAAAGTATAATAAAATTACTTTTATTTTTAATATAATATCTATTAATAAATAATTAATAATTAATTATTATAAATAAACTTTTAATAAAGCTTTTTTATAAAGAAATATTTTAAATAGCTTTTTTAATTAAAATAGTTTTATATAATTTAAAAAATCTTTTAATACTTTTAACTATTTAATAGCTTAAAGGAGGACCTTAAAGTTAAAGAAAGGCTATAAATACTACTATTTTAATTAAAAGTATTAATTAATTTAATTATTAAAACCCTTTAAAAGGCTTAAAATTTACTTATAATAAATAATTAGATTATTAATAATATTAATTAAACTTAAAAGTAGTTAAAATATTATTAACTAAAATAAATAAAAATTAAATAACTTATTTAAAAGATAGTATAACTTAAAAATAAAAATACTTATTTAAATATCTTTATAAAGAAATTTAAACTTTATAAATATTAATAAATTATAAAGAATTTAAATAAAACCTTTTATAAAATAGGTAAAGTTATAAGTAAGGTATTATTATTATCTTTATACTAATAACCCCTTTAGGTATAAAAACTATTTATAATAAAGAAAATTAATCTAAATATAACTAAATTTTATTAAAATAAACTTAAAAAGAAGTTTTATATTTAAATTAAATTTTTAATATAAAAATTAAGTATATTATACTTATTTAAAGTTTTATAGTTAAATTAAAGAGTATATTTAATAAAGGGGGGTATTTGGGAACCTGATGATATACTCTAGTTACGACCTGCTGAAGTCAGCTCGGGTGTGCGGCCACGGCATCAATTGATTTATTTATGTATCCCTGAACCTGTAATTCCCCCCACGGAATGACGTCGGGCTAATGTAACAATGAGAACAGATCCCGTGAGTGTTTCAAGATGCTTAGATCTGAACGTGACATTATACCTATATTGCTTGAGATGATCCCGAGCGGGCCACACCTGCCTCAAGTGCATTTTGGCCCGGGTGTGACTTAATAATACCCTGAGTCGGATCCAGCTTGCCTGCGCGAGCTTATCAGATCCGAACTCCCGGCTGGCCCCCCATTAGCACGTGGGCGTCCAATTGAGTGTGGGTCGCGGACCCCATGGAAATTTCGAGTCGAGCAAACATTGCCAACTTTACTGAGGCATTGGGTAAGGCTTTCACCCCCGAAATTGCGCGAAGAAGAGACAATGCCGAGATCGGTGTGCGTGCACAGAGACAAAAATGATTGATCATAAGGCTGTATGTAGTGACGGCTCTGATCCGACAGACTTGGAAGACGGACCGATTCCGGGACATCGCGGGCCGACACAATGTATTCAACCTACGCGACAGAGGTCTGGGCACATCTCGACCATTGACATTATGGCTGTATGGATGAGGCCAGTGACGTCGACCGCCACCAGCACAAAAAAAATCTGCATTGGGTTTTCCCCAAGCTGTCAAGATTTTGGGGGGTGGGGGGCGTTTATGCAGCAAGGGTACGCCTGTCCTGATGGCCTAGACAATGCCGATCTTCAACAGCAATGTGGACCCTCCTGCTTCCTGGGAGCAGACTGAGTCGGTTCCAACATGATGAAGGGAATGCTGACTGCACGCATTCTCGACCTGATGCATATCACAGTATGCAGTTAATTAGTATCGTTGGCGACACAAGTAGTTCTGAACACTGTCGGCTGTGTATCTGAAGGATCCCCAAACATCAAGAGATTCTCCCTCCGCTCACATGTGCAGATGCTGCATTCAAGAGTCGGCCAGTCCGTGAATTAAACCTGGCCATCCTGACCAAGAATTCGACACGTGAAGCACCCGGCGAGATGGTCAGTATCCACAGGGCTCCACTAGAGATCAGGTCTCAAATCATGACTGTCTTCTCACACGGTTCTAGTGTAGCTGCGTCTGGCACCGTCCGTGCTTGATCGGATCGGTCTACGGATCTGAGACCGACATGCGATGGCATGAGGTCTATTTGCACAGCGTGTTCACGACACGCTTCTCCTATACATGTGACGCGAGATGGGATGAATCGACGTAGTTGATCAGACTTGGGATTTTACAGCAAGTCTTAAAACCGAATGCGTTCGCAGCGAAATATACTTGCTCGGCTGTCGCTCCCACAGCAGCCACACGAAGCTGGGATGGCCGGGTAACTTGGAAAGGGGCGGGGGGCAGTTGGAAGTATCCTAAGATTTGTCAGGAAAATGGATCCATCACAAATCCAGTGACCTCTTCGAATTGGGATACCGATCTACGCACCTTGGGCATGTCCTCATCTTTCTCTAGTCATGTATGCGTTGGTATAAGACATTGTATTCCCTGCCGTAGTACTCCCGAGTTCCTAGCGCTCCGGTTCACAAACACCTGCCAAAGGAAGGACATAGTCAACATGCGGGCTTCACTCACAAGAACACTGGCAGCTTCGGCAGCCTTCTGCGGTGCGACAGCAACCTGCACAAAAGCTCGGGCTACGAACTCATCTATTGGCAATGCCTCATATGACTGTATGTACACACTCTGTTCTTGATGTCCTCATAATTCCCTTGGACCACCCCCATAGCATTCAAACGTCGTGCAGGAGTCCCTCAGCTAACAGATAAAGATATCGTTGTCGGCGGCGGGCCTTCGGGTATCATTGCTGCCACCCGACTTGCTCAGTCATCCAGCAAGAGCGTTCTTCTACTCTCCCGTGGCCAAGGGCCTACCGTTGACACCGGTGCCGTAGGCACAGTGGATTTCAGCAACACCTTGACACCTATTGATGTCCCTGGCCTGTCGACTGCTGTCACGTCCTACAACGTGGGAGACCAGCCGCTCTTCAATGCCTACCTCTGCACTGATGTCGATGCCTTCGCTTCCTGCGTGTTCGGCGGTGGTGCTTCCATCAACTACATGGTCTTCCCGCACCCTCCTGAGCGTGACTTTGACGACAAATGGCCAGTTGGGTGGAAATGGGATGATGTATCCGCCGCTGCTGACCGCGTGTGGGACGTGAACCCGGGATCCATGCTGCCCAGCATGGATGGCAAGCGGTACGATCAAGGCATGTTTGAGACGGTCTCCAAGTTCCTCGATGCCCAGGGCTGGTCCGAGGTCGACCAGGTCGCGGAGCCCAACAGCAAGAACAAGGTGTATAGCTACCCCAACTGGGATATTGGCGTCTCTGGCGGCCTGCCGAAGCGAGTTGGACCTCTGAGGACTTACTTGCCTTTGGCTGAGGAGCTTGAAAACTTCTCCTATCGCCTAAACTCCACCGTCCGTCGCGTTCTTCGCAACGGTGGACAGGTCACTGGTGTCGAGGTGGAGACGGAATCTGGGGTTGAGACTGTCAGCCTCGCTGCTGGCGGTAAGGTTGTGCTGGCCGCCGGTCCTTGGGGAACCCCTCGCATCTTGTTCAACTCTGGAATTGGTCCGTTCGACCAGATCCAGACTGTTGCCAACGGCACTACAGGCATACCCGTCCCACCAAAGGAGGACTGGATTGATCTTCCTGTCGGCCAGGCCATCAAAGACCACCCGATCTTCAGCATCTATGTTCAGACACCTGATAACTGGACCTCATTCAACACAAGCACTGTTGTTGACGGCACCAACATCGACGACATCGAGCTGTACATGGAGCAAGGCTCAGGCGTCTTGGCTCAAGGGTATCACCGCATGATCTTCTGGACTTCCAACGTTGCATCTGACAACATCACCCGGTACTACCAAGGCAGCGTCAGCCCCCAGGGACCTGGTCTTTTCTTGATCAAAGCGTATCTAACCCATGGGGCTACCTCCTCTGGAAAGATGGGAATCCAGGCCAACGGCACAGTCGGCTTCACCCAGATGCCCTACCTCCAGACCCAGGGCGACCAGGAAGGCGCGACAATGTTCGTGGAGGAGATGCTGGAGAGCGTCTCTTCCTATGGCTGGGAGCTCACGAAGGGCACCACGAACACCTCTTCGATCCTGTCTGCTCACAGCCAAGGTGACCATTACATCGGCACCGCGAACGTCGGAACCGACCCCAAGACCTCCGTGGTTGACACGGACGTCAAGGTCTGGGGCACCGACAACCTGTACATTGTCGACTCCAGCATCCACGCCGATCTCTCCACCGGCAACACACAGGCCATTACAATGGTCGTGGCTGAGGCTGCAGTGGAGAAGATCATCGCTGCTGACTCGGCCCCTCAGCTAAAGAAGCGTCAGCATTGAGACGACGATTCAATGAATTGTAACTAATGATATAATATTGGCTTGATGGGAAGTCGTGATCAAGCTATTTAATTCGTGTAAATACACCCGTGTCATGATTAGATCAATAAGCACTTAGTTCAATGTTAAATATGTATTATTTCATTATTGGGAATGTCGGTGTCTCGTGTGCTGGTATTATTCTTGTTATTCGTGATAATATTCAATGTGCTATCTGGTCAAATTGGGGATGGCCGGAAGTCCTCTATAGTTGGTGCTGTCTGCGTTGACGACGATGAAGCGGACGAGCGTGAGATCGGCCTCAATTGAGAATGGCTCCTCGCCACAGACCGCTTCTTCCAGTGTCCCATCTGGCCCAACACCCCTGATTCTCTCTGCGACGTCTCTGCGGTCGGTAGTGGTGATCCGGGAACATCGGTCTCTGGTGCTCGCTCGCTGCCATTCCTGTAGTCGTCGTATCCCGCCGGCATACTCCCAGGTAACTCTGCGACGAAGTGGGGCACTTCCATCTCTGTGGCAGCTATATGCAGCGGTGGCATCTCGACAGCATCTCTTTCCACGGGCGCTTCACTGAGGGCGGTCGTGCTAGCCCTCGCCCTTGAATCCAGTTCAGCCTTGTCATCCGGCGGGAATCCACCCCCACTTGTAGGAGAAGGCTTGGAGTCGCCAAAGCCAGATATCATGGACTCTATGCGCGTGCCGTTGGTGGTGGCTTCGCGCTTTTTCTTGCGGTGTCGCCATATGAAGAACCCTACCGCGCTGACAGCGAGGGCGACAACCACCCCTCCCACACCGATGGCTATTCCGATTATAGTGCTCGATGGCAATCCATCCTCCGACTCCGAGCCGGGATCGTCGTTCTGGGCCTTCGTGGGACCGGAGGATGAAGACGGCGTTGGGGCGTCGGTATTGCTCCCCGTGCTCCCCGGCGTTGCTGTGGCGGTCGCGGAATAGGTCGATCCGGGAACGGTCGGGTCTGTCGCGAGGATGCTGAGGTCGGACTCCTGCCAGCGAACCTGGAGGGCAAAGGCTAGCTCTGACGAGTCGGTCGTGTGTGCGCATTTGCTGTAGGAAGAGGGGCCGTCGGTGAGACACGTATATCCGTTCGGACAGCAGACCTGGACTGTCTCGCTTTGGAGCACTGGCCCTCCAAAGTATATCATCCCGCCCGCATCATCTGTCCTTGCCTGGTCGTACGGAAACTCGCATCCTTTGGTCCAACTCTTGGGGCAAATGCCAGGACTATAGAACCCGAACGAATAAGCGTATAGCGAGTGGAATTTTGGCGGCATGCACACCAAGCTCGAGAGCGGTGGTGTGGCCGTGTCTGTCCAGTACAGGCTCTAAGGGTGACGTCAGTGGATGCGTTCCCATTCCACGGACTCCTATTCAGGGGGCCTAACTCACCGCGCAAAAGTCCGGAGTGGTAAAGACCGTGGTGAGAGGGCCCGCGCCGTGGAACCCGATGGCGTACGACGCGGGCTGGCTCAGATAGTCCAGCGTTGTAACTGTGGTCATGACGCCGTGATTCTGTCGCGGCTTAGCAAGCCATGGCTCCGGGGAAGAGTTGTCATGGAGGAAGAAACGGATGCTGGAGGTGCAAAACCGGGAATGGCTTGATAGCGTGAAGTTGAACTATGATCGGGCTCGCTACCAATGCCCCAACACAACCGACACGGAAGGTGGGTTCTTGGGTAAGCGAACATGAGTCAGATACACAGGTTGGCATTTGATTGCTTTTGGCTGCGGTCGCGTCGATCAAACCACAAACTAGCCAGGATCAACCGGGCCAAGGGAGCCAATGGTTCGTAGATTGTCGTGGGTTTTGTCCACCAGCTTTTCCATTGTATTCAAGAAGGCGGTGTTATTTTCCGCTTGTCCTTACTCTGTATGTTTCGCGGTGCACACGCGGCGGCTCCAGGTAGCCAAAATCACATGCATTATCCGGAAGGAGGAACAATCAACCAGGGCCGCTCACAGCCGAAAGTTCCGGGCAGTACGAGCGGGCCCAAGCGTAGATCTTCCACACCGAGGCCTCCGAGTCTGATCGGTGTTCTCTGTCCGATTTCCAGTACGGTTCTGGCTCCGGCTCCACGGGAGACCGTAACTTGCCGTCGTCGCGATGCAGAACCAATTTCAACGAGCGACGATGTTGGTGCTATCATGAGGAGGACTGGGACTCGAGTCAGGACACATACCCCCTGAAACCCTTGCCCTTCCCCAGGAGTCAGAACGGTGTTTCTTTGTGCCGGAATGAAACTTGGGAACCTGTCTGCGTCTCGAGAGTAGTTGGCTTTTAATACTCAATGTGGACATCGCGTCAGCCCACGTGACACGTTCTCTTGCTACAAACTCTGTCAATCTCTGTCATCGCAATCAGAGGACTACCGCTCAGGCTCGCAATGAAGTCACATGGGAATCTGATTGATGCGAGTGGTATGGCTTACTATGCCCAATCAAGTGCAACAGCCCTGTAGCTATACTCCATTCGGATGAGCAACATGCTTTTGGCGCATGGATACACACATACATCTTTGCACTGGTGTTTCTTGCGGATCGAATCCTCAGGTGCTCGCTCACGCCCGCCTAGCCAGATTCTGCAACCTCTCGAGGTTTCCCACTAACTCTCACAGGTTGATTCTCAGACTGAGATGGTTGTCGAAGGTAACTGTACCCCAGTCTGTTATATGTCAGTGATATACTACGCAGTTGCAAGGTTCCAAATTTTGGCGGACGGGCATCAGTGAAGGCATTGGGTGACGAAGATACTTACATGGCTCCATTCCGCCATTGCCAACGTTGACGTATGTGTCGGTGCCAAAAATGCCTTGTTCAGACATAGCCAAGAGCCAGTCCTTAATGTCGCCAGTGAAGTTTCCCTGGTATTTGTCGTTCTCGGGCACCAACAATGACGAAACAGTAATTCCTGTGTCTGTGTTCTTCCCTTGGTACAACTTCCAGCCGTCTTTGCCGAACAGGCTGATTGTCGCAACGGGACCCTCTGACCATCCAATTGGGACCTGTCCGCCTTCATAATGAAGCCACAGCATGAGTTCTTGGGCATTTGTTGATGTAGAGTCTCCTTTAGTATCGGATGTCATGAAGTCATAGACCACGTTTCCTGAGAGCTAGTGTCAGCAATGGATTGTGAAGATGCACCTTGCCATGCTGAGACTAACCTTTGTACGCTGTCGTATTGCTAATAGTCCATTCGTAGGTACTAGGGATGGAAGAGATAGCACTGAGCTGAGTCTCGAGGTTTTGCGTCAATCCAATGAAAGAATAGCCTTTGACGACGTTGGTCGAAACAGCCTCGTCAATATCCCAAACGCTGGACCAGTGGATCGTCTGGTCGTCCCCTGACCCAGTGAAGTCAAAGTACTCCGTGCAGCAGGATCCCGAGATATCCTGATAGTTGTAGTTCATCGAATACACGATCCAAGGAGTGCCTGAGATGACTTGGTAATCATTCGGGGCCCCGCAGAACTTGGCAGTGGCAGCCGAGGAGGCCCGCTCGACAACGGCAGCGGCGGTACGTGTTGCCGCTGTGGTCGCAATTAGAAGCGCAGGGAGAGAATGAAACGCCATATTGTGGTTGAAAGAACGTGGGTGGGCGAACCGAGCGATAGAACGGGCTGCCACTGTAATGTTCGACTTCAATTCCAGCTGATGTCAGAACATCAAACAATGAGTATGTCTAGAGGATCCGTGATAGCGTGCAGCCGCGATCTTTAATATCTGTCTGCATTGAGTCTTCATCTTGATGACATACTGTGCGGCGTTGTCATTGGTGGGTCAAGTTTCCACCTCCAAGAAAGGAGGAGTTGCAATTAGAATTGGCCAACCTGATGTTTCATTTCAGTGAAACAGTAGCGGGAGATTCTCTTTCTATATCACCCAACCCTAATCAAACCCCGTAGTTCTGGACCTACGCAGAGGTCTTTTGCATTTATTAACCCCAGTATCAATGTGGCCCATGCATATTTCGTCACATCGACTTTAATAAATCCCCTCCAAACTCCCAACCCAGGCACTTCTGAACTGCCCGGACTCCTGGTCCGTGAGCTCGGGCTCCACACATTTGACCTTGGATTCTAAGATTTCTCAAAGAACTGATTCTTTGGCCGTGGTAGGCCCAGATGTTCGCGTAGCGTCGTCCCTTCATAATCCTGACGGAATATGCCCCGACGTTGAAGTTCCGGAACCAGCCGCTCGACGACATCATCAAGACCTTGCGGAAGGAAAGGAAAAGTCACAGTAAATCCATCAGACCCATCCTCAGCCAGCCATCGGCCCATCTCATCGGCAATGCTCTCTGGGGTCCCCACGAACGACAGACCCGCATACCCGCCAAACCGCTGTGCCAGCTGCTTGACCGTCAGTCCCTCGTCTTTTGCGAGCTTGACTGCGCCCTCCCGAGCCGTCTTGCTCGCGTTTGTCTCGGGCAGATCTTCCGGCAGAGGCCCATCTGGGTCGAAACCAGATGCATCGGTCCCCAGCATAACGGACAGGGATGCTATGGCGCTATCATAGTGCACCAGGCTATCCAGCTTGAGCCGCTTTGCCCTGGCATCCTCGAGCGAGTCGCCGACAATGATCATAGCTGCGGGGAGAATCTTGAGGTGCTCAGGATTCCTGCCAGCTGCTACCGCACGGCCTTTGATGTCCGCGTACAGGATCTTGCCGGACTCCAAGTCTCGTGGGGAACAGAAGACAAGCTCCGCTGTCTCCCCTGCGAGCTGTCTACCGGGGTCACTCTGGCCGGCCTGGACGATCACAGGCCAGCCTTGGATTGGGCGGGCGATGTTCAGCGGGCCACGAACGCTCAATTCGTCTCCCTTGTGGTTTAACGTGTGTATCTTGTCCGGGTCGACGTAGATGCCGCTTTCCTGGTCGCGAATGAAGGCGTCGTCAGCGAAGCTGTCCCAAAGCCCCGTAACGACGTCGTAGAACTCTCTGGCTCGCTTGTACCGGTCGCCATGCTGCATGTGCTCGTCCTGGCCAAAGTTCTTGGACGACTCTAGGTTGCCGGTCGTGACGATATTCCAGGCTGCTCGACCGTTGCTGAGGTGGTCTAGAGAGGCGAAACGGCGAGCGATGTGGTATGGCTCGTCGTATGTCGTCGATGCAGTCGCCGCCAGTCCAATCTTCTCTGTCACAACCGACAGAGCAGATAGCAGCGTGAAAGGCTCGAAAGACGTCACAGTATGGCTGCGCTTGAGAGCCTCAACAGGCATGTTCAACACGGCAAGATGGTCAGCCATGAAGAATGCATCGAACTTTGCAGCCTCGAGCTTTGTGATAAATGACTTCAAATGCGCCAGGCTGAAGTTGGCATCAGGGAACGAGCCCGGATACCGCCAAGCTCCGGTATGGAGACTCACGGGTCGCATAAATGCGGTGAGGTGTAGTTTCTTTGACGTGGACATTTCTGAATTCTTTCCAAGGTTCTTTCATAAGTCTGCTGCGGCCAGGACTCGCTCGAACAGACACAGACAAGATGAAGTCTCAACCTTCATGTTGCCAGGGATGGACTTTTGGGCTCTCTAATGTTCGGCACGGGTGTGGTTGATGTCCGGGTGATGACAAATGGATTGCACCATCGCGATGGCGACATCGACGCATGTGCCCAGGTGGGAGGGGCAAGTGAGCGTCGACTAATCACCAAGACAATGAGTCGTATAACTATTGAGACACAACTTCCGAACGACACACAAATTCGTAAGCAATACTAATCTCCCTCCGATATTTCCGGATTTAAAGAGTTGGAAACCCGAGCTAAGTCAACCAGTCTTATAATACCAAATCCACGGCTCAGAGGTTGTGGATGCGTCCCTTTGCCCCTGGCCTAAAATAAAGTGAGGTAAGGCCGATGACCTTTGAAGCCAAATCAGCGAAACTGCACAATTTTCTTGGTACCTAGGTAGGCAGCTTCATGGCACAGAAACGTAATCGGCGTGAGATTTCAAATTGCATGACTGGCCCCAGCAAGTGGACTACGAAATTCCGGCTGACCAATTTTAGTACCTACTTAGGTACCCAGGTGGGCATTCACACCGTTGTTGATCAGAAGCAGGCTTCAAGCTAGAGGATGCCTTCTTTAGCGTCTTGGTACTACCGCCTAGGTATCAACACACATAAGCCTTGGGGCCCATGGACATTGGGCATAACTGCCAAAAGTGCGGCCGTTCCATTCTAGCAATCAAATTTACACATTCCACAGTGGTACGCGTGCATGAGTTGCTGCAATATAGAGGCCAGATTGACATTCAAACTCAGATCTTGAGAATTCAATTTCGAATGCCCAGCCTAAAACATCAATGATAGTAGCACTGGGCCCTGGTATAATTACTTAAGTAGCTTTTGCCACATTGGATGTTCGTATATCGCTTCCAAATGCTCGATTAAGTGTTCGACTAGGCCTGCTGCTGACTTCGCTGCATACCGGTATGGCTGACCGGGGCTGTCGGGTCGAACCATCTTTATCACATGGTTCAAAATGAGGCTGCGCTGTGATTTCGTTGGACGTCATCCGAACCGCTAGGAGTCTCATTGGTGCAACCCATCTATGCGATGCATGCCCAACGCAGCCCAAGAGGAGTTTCCAACCTGTGCTTGCTCGACGCGAAGTGTTGTCGCCCGTCAATTGGTGCACCATGGTGTACAGCATCTTCACCGGTACACGTCCCGAGAGACACCACTGCATTTGCTAGTCCGCGAACAGAGAGCCAGGTACATCATAAAGTCACATCCAGCACTCTTCGATGATCCTCCGGGAAGTTCACGCTGTTACATTTCCGCTCCTTCTTCTGATCTATCATAGGAAGTCGAATCAGCGCAGAAATCATGGCAACGTTGACTCTCAATGGTCTAGAAGCTGCACTGAGCGCCCTGCATCTAGATGCTCTACCAGCCTTTGAGCAAACCAAGCCTCTTGACAAGCCTCTTGACATAGCACGGTGCTACTTAGCCAGTATACTCGAAAATGTGGCAAACGTCGGATCCGATGTTGCATACAACGCTATCCAGTGGCCTAACAACGTGTACAATGGCGACTTGGTCGTAATCTTGCCTAAGCTCAGCCGAGGAGGCGACCCAGAAGAGTATGCGTTGGAAATCATTCCAAAGGTAATTTTAAGGCGCGACGGCAGTCCTTGCATGGGAAAAATTACTGAACGGCTAGCTAGTTTCCACGCTGCCCTCTCTTCATTCTCCCTTTCGCAGATGGGGTCCACTTACGTATGCAATTCGATATTCGTCCTCTAGCGCGTTTACTGCTCCCGTATATCCGCGATCGAGGAGAGTCGTATGGCTTTGAGTCACAGTCCGGATCGGGGGACATTGAAAATGCCATTTCCGGGAAGAGGAGAGTTGTGATCGAGTTCTCTTCACCGAATATTGGTGATAGGTTCCACGGGAAGCACCTTCGAAGCACTATGCTTGGGTCGCACCTCGCACAGATTCACCATTCCATGGGTTGGGAAGTCAGCGCAATCAACTACCTCGGGGACTGGAGCAAGAAGACTGCCCTGGTTGGCGTGGGCTGGGAGGATCTGGGGCTTGGAAGTGAAGAAAAGTTTACCGAAGATCCCATTGGGCACATGCTCGAGATATATAACGAAGTCGAGAGACAATTTGCCCCTGAACAAAAGCATGCTAAAGAAGTCAGGGACAAAAGCTTGAAAGGAGTTGACGAGTTCAAGGGTGAGGACACGGCCACTATTGAGTCTCAGGGGCTATTCGCCAAAAGAAACGACTTCTTCACACGCATGGAAAGTGGTGATCCGAAAGCTGTCGACCTCTGTGAAAAGTTCAGAGGAGTCAGCATCGAACAGTACAAGGCGCTATACAATCGGCTCAACGTCGTCTTCGACGAGTACTCGGGAGAATCACAGATACACGTTGGCCCGATGAATGAAGTTGAAGACATCCTGAGAGCCAAGAATTTGCTGGAGGAGCAGGAGGGTAGCTGGATGATCAACATGAAGAAGCATGGGGAAAAGGGTGGTGCTGCCATCATTCGCGACCGCACCGGCAGCCACACTTACCTCTTGCGGGACATCGCGTCCGCTATCGAGAGGCATAAAACGTTCCGCTTCGACAAGATGCTATATGTCGTCGCTTCGGATCACGATCTGCACTTTCAGAGGCTGGTCAAGATCTTGGAGATGATGGGCATGGGCGATCTCGCGGCCAAAATACAGCATGTGCACTTCAGTAAGAACTCTCACGTTCCAGATGATATTGATCGAGGCGATGTTCTGGAGGGAATATTGCTTCATAGCAAAACAGAAACCGAGAAAGTGCTCGCGGACGAACTCGACAAGTTGTCTCTCCTGGAGAAAGCAGGGCACAACATGGATTCTTTATGTGCAGCCAGCCTCCAGATTGACGGTCTCAGCGCGAAGAGGGCCACTGACCACACATTCAATCTTGGAAAGAACCCATCCGGGCCTGAGTTTCTGTTCACCCTTGCCAGGATCAAGGGCCTGGTTGAGGGGCGAAGTGTCCCGGATGTGTCAGCTCTCTCGGATGACGACCTGGCTTCGATCGACGACGAGACATTTGCAGACCTACTACGGCTTCTGGCGCAATTTCCCGATGTCGTTGCAGCAACCTATAAATCCTTTGAGCCTTCACTTGTCGTGTCCTTCCTGGCGTCTGTGTCCAGTCAGGTTTCGGAGGCTCTGGATGACCTTGGAGATGGAAACGACGTTCTCGGATCACGCGCCGCTGTAGTTGATGCGGCGCGCCAGGTTCTAGAGAATGGTCTGAAGTTACTCGGGATCGTCGCTTGAGAGATTTGGGACGCTGATATCTGGTGGAGTGCTGAGGTTGAGGCAGTCAATTTTGCTCACGGGTCGGCCGGGAACTGGTATGGGGGTACATATGACTAGCGGTTCTAATGGAACGCCCCTGACACGCGAACTTTCAAGGTTGTTCCATGACCTAATATTGGAGACTTTGTATCCTGTAGCGGATAAAGAAAGTAACTTAGATGCTTGCAAACTTTCGAAGCCGGCTCTTGGTTGCCTGTGACCGTCCCCGAAGCCGTCTGCATTTCACAGTGAATCTTACAGACGTGCGACCCCAGTACCTGACCAGATGACGATGCCAGATCCATACTAGTAGGTGCTACGCCAAGTTGCAGTCTCGACAAATTCAGAACCCCTAACCAAGCCTGCTTGGCCAAGCAGCCCTGGAGGACTTCCCCGCGCCTGGTACACTGACTGCGATGTGAATGATGTTTTGCAGCGTCAGTGAAATTAGCGACGACCCCGCAACGAGCCAAATATCCGAAGAGTGTAACGTTGGAGTGCAGGATGGGCTGCACGGCTTGCAGTCGGTCAATAACTGTCTGCGCGATCTTCAGATGGGATGAACCGTTGCACATCAAGCTTTTGGCTCGAGCCAAATAAATGCGTACTTAAGCTACCTCCCATCCTTTCTTCGACTATCTTGAGGGCACTGCGAATTTCGGAAAGGTCCCCAAGGAAGATGGCGCGTTACTCTTGGCTCATTTTGCTGGCCCAGCTGCTTCTCGAGGGCAGTACACCAGTACTCGGCCAGAATACGAGCACAGATATCTTTCAGTACATCGACTCTCTGATTGGGACGACTAATGGAGGTCATGTGTTCCCCGGAGCCACTCTGCCATTTGGTATGGCCAAAGCCGTCCCGGACGTAAATAGTGACGAGAGGCAGGGAGGGTATGCATCTGATGATGGCGAAAGTGAGAAATCGACCTGTTCCGATTCAATAGCCAACAAGCTAACATCAACTCAGTCTCTGGTTTCTCGCACATGCACGACAGCGGCACAGGCGGAGTGAGTTGTCTCAAGAAGACTTGACCTGCTCACAAATCACTGAGAGCACCCAACTCACAAATTGACTACACCATTCAGGGACAAGGCAAAGGCAATTTCCCACTATTTCCTCAGACAGGCTGCCCCGACGACGACATTTACCAGTGTGATTTTCCAAAGGCGCTCCGGGCAGTCAAACGAGTCAACGAATCGGTTCAGGCTAGCCCAGGCTACTTTGCTCTGACACTGAACACCTCCATCCACACGGAGATGACAGTGTCCAACCGCACCGCCCTCTACCGCATCAAGTTCCCAGGGCCATCGTCTAATGAATCAGCCACCTCTCTGCCTTACAGTCCCCTCATCCTGGTCGACCTTACAGATCTATCCGATAGCCGCAGCAACGGCAGCATAAGCGTCGACCCCAGTACCGGCCGTATAGTCGGCAACGGGACTTTCGGCCCGTCCTTTGGCGACGGGAGTTACGACCTGCACTTCTGCGCGGACTTCCAGGGCGCATCCATCCGTGATACGGGCATCTTCCAGAACAATCGCCCCGGCCGTGAGCCAAAGTCGCTGCGCACGTACGGCACCGGTTCCACGAGCCCGATCCCAGGCGGGGCATGGGTGCAGTTTCACCCGCCGGACGAGGCCGACCAGATTCAGGTCAGGGTCGGGCTGAGTTACATTAGCGTGGACCGGGCGTGCCAAAATGCCGAGTCGGAGATCCCTGGGGACTTTGACTTTGATGGCACGAAAGCCGCCGCGGAGGCGGCGTGGAGAACGAAGCTGGGCGTTGTATCGGTGGATCCGACCGGTGTCAACAGCACTTTTCTTACGACATTCTGGTCCGGCCTGTATCGAACATTTATCTCGCCGCAGGATGTGACAGGCGAGAACCCGCTGTGGGAGAGCTCTGAGCCATGTGAGTATTTAACCTACCTTGTCAATCCTATCAGCAAAGCACATTCTGAACCTGAACTGGCAGACTATGACTCCTTCTATTGTATTTGGGATTCATATCGGAGCATTCATCCTCTCATCACCCTTCTTGACCCTCTCAGTCAGACACTCATGATACGGAGTCTCATCGACATATACCGCTTTGAAGGCTGGCTGCCCGACTGCCGAATGGATTTGTGCAAGGGATTCACACAGGGCGGTTCCAACGCAGATGTGGTCCTTGCGGATACGTTCGTGAAAGGCTTCACGGACGGCATAGACTGGGAGGCAGGATATGAGGCTGTCGTTCAGGATGCGGAAGGTGAGTGATGGTCCGAACATGATCAAACAGCCCTAACAAGAAGAGTCCAGTCGAGCCTCCCAAATGGTCCGTTGAAGGCCGCGGTGGCCTCGCCAGTTGGAAGAGTTTGAACTACATCCCCGCCGACGACTTCGATCCGTACGGTGTTGGGCCATTCACGAGGTCCATTTCACGAACTGTGGAATATGCATACAACGACTTTGTCATTGCTTTGATGGCGAAGGGGCTCAACAAGACAGCTGACGCAGAGAAGTACATTGAAAGATCCGGATACTGGGTGAACCTGTACAAGGAAGACCAGACGTCGTTTCTCAACATCTCACAGGACCAAAGTCCTTGGGTAGACAGCGGCTACAACGGATTTCTAATGCCAAAGTATTTGAACGGCACGTTTGGGTTCCAGGATCCGTCACTGTGCTCCCTACTCTACAACTTTACTTCTTGCTACCTGAAGTAGGTCTCATCCTCTCAATTTGGAGTTAGCTTCGAGCGAATGCAATTTGACGCTGATGTTGTTGCACAAGTGCCAACGGACACGAAACATACGAGGGCAGCTCATGGCTATATACATTCTACGTCCCCCAGGACATGGCTACCTTGATTACCACCCTGGGGGGGCCCGAGAGGTTCGTCTCTCGGCTGCAATACTTCCTCGAAACCCCAGGTCTGAACTACATCGGTGACGAGCAATCCTTCCTGCCCACGTACCTGTTCCACTATGCTGGCCGGCCAGGACTGTCTTCGTACTACCGGCATTTCTATATCCCCAGCCAGTTCAATGAGTCTATCAACGGCATCCCTGGGAATGACGACAGCGGTGCCATGGGCAGTTTCATAGGCCTGACCATGATGGGTCTGTGGCCAGTCAGCGGGCAAGACGTCTATCTCATCACGCCGCCCTTCTTCCGAGAGGTCAACATCACAAATCCGATGACAGGCAACGTCGCCACGGTCCGGAATGTCAACTTTGATGGGGACAGCTACCAGAACATCTACGTGCAGAGCGCCAAGTTGAATGGGCAGTCGTACACCAAGAACTGGATCTCACATTCTTTCTACAGGGATGGTGGCGTGTTGGAGCTAACGCTGGGTGCCAACGAGAGTAGCTGGGGGGTGGGGCACGAGGACCTGCCCCCAAGTATTTCCTCGGGGTATTTCACTTGATGCAGAGCACGCATTCAGCGGTAACCAGAAAATTGAAATACATATGTGCAGGGTCTACCCAAATATAGATCTTCGCCGGGCACTGCGAGTATCAAGGAATCTCTAAGAATCTACAGCTCGTCCTTGCTATCAGCCTTGACGGCGTCCTGTCCCTCTTTGTCTATTGACGCGCCGGCCTTGGCGCTCAGAACTTGGGCCTTGATGGTGAACTCCATGGCCCTCTCTGTTGTGGTCCTGTCAGGGCTTGTGTAGCCCGTGGGCCATGCAACAACACCGCCGTCGACCGGCTTGGGTCCGTACTTGGTGAGGTCGATCAGGGTGCCTGACCATGGCGAAATGTCAGCAGATGTACCGACTCGGCAGGTCAAGATACTGTAAGGGTGGTCTTACCTTCACATTTGCTCCCCTCGGCAACCCACAGCGGCAACATGTCGTAGACCGCACCGGGGGCGAAGATGACGGCCTTCTTCTCGTCCAACGGTCTCAGCTTGTCCACCTTGTCCAGGTCTGGCACCTTTGCGGTCTTCTTGACCGTCTCGCCGTCGGTGGGCTTCTGGTAGACGGCAAAAAGGCCCTTACCGGGGCCGTCGCTCCTCTCCTGCTCCTCGATCCACTCCCGCACTCTGAGGGGAACGTCTGAGTACTCCATCCTGAGCAGGTTACGCTCATAGCGGTGCGCGTCGATGCCATCCCACCCGCCTGGGTATGGGCGGCCGCCAAAGAAGTCCTTGAGGGCCTCACTGTAGGGGGCGAGGCCGTTGGGCTCCTGCAGCTGGAGATCATGCAGCTGGTACTCGAACGCCTTGAAGGTCCGCTGGCTCTCGCAGGCTGCGTCGAAGTATGCGAGCCTGGAGGAGGAGAAGGGGTCTGCCCATGTGAAATTGTCCAGCTTTGTGGGCTCCAACTTGGGCGGAATGCTGGCGTCCGGTCCTGGCACGCCGCCTCCCAGGGCGGGAGACAGCAGCAGAGCGAGGGAGAGAAGGGATGGTGTCTGCATTGTGGGGTTGTCTTGGTCTTGAAGTCTTGCAAAGGATGACCTCAGGACATGCGTCCGAGGTTGTTGTTATATGGGCTGAGCAGTGCAAAACTGGTTCGCTGTCCTCATCGGAGGCGTCTTCCGCATTACCCTTTTCGTCTGCCCAGCCTGGGAGAGCCCTCGGGGGGATGCATGGCAACAAGGCGCCACGCTCATGCGCCTTTCCACGTCCACGGTCAACTGGTACTTTAGATATTCTTCGGAATCGCGTCTCCGCAACTTGAATACATCCCACTGCAGACTCAGGAGTCAGGACCCCACCCCCACTTGGACCTCCAGGGCTGATGGGTCGATGCAAACAGAGGCTCTCACATACCCCAATACCCCGACATCACCCCCACCCAGCCTCCCGTCTTACCCCACTCCTCCGGTGGCCATTGTACGGCTCTTTGGCACTTCCTACGATACCTAGGTACTTAAGTACCTGGGTACATACTTACCTACTTAGGTAAAGATGATTACCTAGGTACTAAGTACCTAGGTAGGTATCCTATGGGGCTTGGCTGTCCCCTCTGTTTTGGCGGGTGCGAGTCACCTCATAATGCTCCAGGCCTCTGACAGCTATGCCGCGGGAACAGCTGGGTGAGAGGAGGCTGGCTGCCTTCTTCCTTGTGCAAGCTTGTTCTCCAATGCTCAAGTGTTGGCAGTACAACTGTCTACACACCGCCATGGTTGACATCTACCGCATAGAATGTAGTATAAAGGACTAGTATAAAGATCTGAGAGGGTGCATGCTACCTGTGTGATTGTCACCAACTTCCATAAGTGTGAAGTCTTTGTCAGAATAATAAATATTGCATTTGATCCAAACTTCGTATTCAGCTGCTGAATAATATTGAGGGATGATAAGTTATAATCAGTTTATTTATATTGCTCCTTGGATGTCTACGGAGTAGAAGCGAAACCACTTATTTACATTGCAACAACTAGAGCGTTAATAGAATTTCATGCAAATGTCAGTGGGTTCACCATCTCTAGGTCATACTAATGCTAACAAAGTTTCAAAGCCCTTTCTTTAATGGCATTATACACCATCCTTCCGGACTTGAATTGTTCGGGTCCTTGCGCCGACTGATCGGGACCGGCCACAATTATGATAAGATACAGGTCTCAATTGGATTGGTTGGTTTTGTTGGCAGTTTGGACAGCCAATCCTCTCGCCTACTTAGTTGTCTTTATAAACGTCACACACACACGAGTCCGTTGGCCTGGTAATTGCTCTTAGAGAGTCAACCCCATTTTTACGGTGATTGGCTGGGACTCCATTTCGATTCGTGCCATTTGTACACCTTGAGCTATACATAACAAGTACTTGAGCGGGCTTGCCCTACTAGTACTACCTCCACGCATACATCGATGAATTTTCCACTGTGTGAGCCCCGATTATCCATGGGGTAGCATGCTTGGACGACAACAGATGGTATTCGCAGACGTATTGATTATCAACGCTATAATCACTAACGACTTAGTCCCCAGTCGAAACTGCCTAGGTAGGTTTGCGCGTTCGTGGTATATTCGCAAACGTTCCTACTATATCCAGTCGTTCACATAGGAAATTGACTCTCGTGATGGTGTGTCTGGTTCCACCCAGCCCAATGCCTCCGTCCCGTGTCAAAGTTCACTACCTAGGTAGGTAGCCACCACTCCCCTGCCATCCAGGTTACTGCCAACACGCTCAAATCAATTTGAGGCAGAGTTATCTGCAACAGTCGCATGGACTATGCGGATTGCTTCTTCCAGGGGTCAACGTAACAAGTCCTGCACCTCCAGTTCAAGTCTGTCTTCGGCTTATTTCTAAGAACTTTTCTGGTCTGTGGGTCTTTATCCATAAGCGCTCTACCAAGTTCTCGCAAGCAGAAAGCATGTTTTTGAGGCACAGAGGCGCAGTTGTCGTAGGACACGGGGTAATGGACCTGCTGCTCGCGCGCCCGGGTCGCGGGAAAGCTGCCCAGGGCGGGTGTCATCGGCTCCCGTACCGCAGTAGAAAACGGCAGATTGCACACGATGCACCTAGCCGGCGGGTTCGCTAGATTCTGGTCGAGTTCTTCGGTTGTGACGTGTTTGGTGACGGGAAGTAGGTCTTGCATGAGGGTGTGGAAGGCATCGCGCTCCTCGACGTTTAGGTCGTGGAATGTCTGACGGAGGTCCTCCATTCGGTTGGCGATGGCGTTTGATATCGAGTTCAGATCTCTTCTGGGCTGGTAATCGCTTCTCTCCAGTTGGCTGAAATACTGTATCATATTGTGATACGAGTCCCAGAACTCGGGATCGATGAGCCTTTGTGACCTAACCAACTGCCTTCGCCGGCGATCATTGAAAGGTGTTGTACCAGTTTCAGCAATTCTGTACGAGAACTTATAGTTTATGTTGAGAGATGCGTTTCTCGGGTACAGCATAGGAATAATGGTTCTCCCGATGTAGTCACCAAGCATTTCTGGGACTCCCTGAGATACTTATGTTAGCCTAGCGTATCAAGTGCAATGGGAGACGTTTGTCCCATCCTGCCCGGAACATTTGAGTGGCTTCACATTGTCACACAGAAACCCATTGCCCGCAGTGACAATAGCTAGTAGCTCTCTCAGAGTGTGGATTTACCTACCGAATCAAATTTCACGAACGACACAATGATGTTGATGGCACTCCATTGGACACGCCCGAGCTCGTCGCCCTGGTCGAAAGGGGCGGCTCGCATAGGGTTCTGACGTCTCTGCAGGGCTTGGACCATCACACCAATCTTTCTGTCCATCGTGACGGCCGCTTCATGCGAGGGTGGCTCAAAGTTGTAAAGCAAACTTCTCTGGATCCCTTGAAGGTTCTCAGGGGACAAGTAATGGGCAGGCTGGCTAGCAGCTTCCTTCACACGGACTTCGTCGAATCGTTGCCCCAGTATCGGGAGCAGCTTTTGGGCCTCGGCGGTCCGGAATGCACGCGATATATTGTACATTGGTCGATATTGGCCTGGCGGACAGGCGCACACGGTCACGTCGTCCCTGCACTTCGGGTTCGGGCACCGGAGCTCTCCTAGTGTCCTGTATCAGCTTCTCAAACTCAGGCTTGGTCGTACTAGCACAACAGCCAACTTTGACCATGAAACCCTGCCTCTTCTTTCGTGGCCCCCGTTCCATCGGAAGCATTAGAAGGGAAAAGAGTACTCACTAGCAATTATTTCAACAGTACGTTCAATGCTGATAAAGTCCGTCTCCCTTTCTGTGGCAGCGACATTCATGAAAACTGCCAAAAAGTCAAGAAGGCTATCCACGTAATCGATGATATTACGAGCGAGATCACTCGCATCTGCCGTAATCGTGAAAGTATCATCCGTAGGGGCTTCTCGCTGTCTATCGAAAGTCGCCCAGTCCCCAGACAAATCGTGCCGCTCGCATCTGCCAGGAAATGTGACTTGCCGGGTCCCAAATCCCTCACCCGCGCAGGCAATAGGGCTGGAGCATGGTATTCTGGACTCTAGTGGGTGCGGCCCGCCTGGGCACTGTTTTTCAAGCATTAGTCACACATTCCGAGCTTTGTTGTGCATCCAGCTCTGCAGCTTCATGCGTGGCTTCTGGATATTCATTTCAGCGAACTCACATCTCTGTAGTATCTTATGTATTTAATACACATTGTTGCAGCCTGAATCTTGTTTCATTTCCGTGTGGCTGCACGACAGGCCCGAGTGAGACGCAAGGCGAGTTCGCCATTGGCGATCAGAACGGAGACTTATAGCCACCCTTGAAAGAATTCTAGCGCTCGTCGGCCGATCGATAAATGCAGACTTGTGCTCCTCGCAACAATGAGAGAGGCCCGGCTCAAGTTACAATAAATGTCCGGAAGCGTCCACTGGTCGATGGATACGACAAAGGCCGCGCTGCTTTGCTTTCAGCGTACATATCGACAAGCCTCGGAAGAAATCTTGAAATGAATAATTCTCACGTTAGAATTAATTGCAGGCTCAGAACAAAGGACTCTTCTGCCGTTGGCTATTACCACATCAGGTGTTGGTGGATAAGAGGGTTGTGTTCCATACTTAGGTAACTGCATGTGACTACTTAAGTACCCAGGTAATTGTGCATCATCTACAGAACAGAAGGAAAATGGCTTGACGCTTGGGCACAAATTTCATTATTTCAGAGTCTAGAAATATCGGAAATGGTTCAATGGGTACTCGCTTGAGCTGCCTGAATGCCGCGACCCGGATCACACGATAAATTTGGTTTTTTGACCTAACGTGAGGGTATTTTAATGCACAAAAAATCCCCCAAAGCAAGGAGACTTTTTTGGTTTTCTCTATTTGAATATAGGAGCATAGGGAGGGGGTTGGAGAAGTCATGCTCCGGCACAGGAAGGATTTGGTGGGCGAAACTCTAGGATTGGGCAAACCGAGACTACCGGTTCCTGCCTAGGTACCCGTAGATTGTATATTGGGATTTACCAGTCGAAAAGAAGCGCGGAAACAAGTCGATGTCGTGAGAGGAGTCTTTGCGAATAATGCCATGATGAATACGCCATGTTCTACCCTAGACTAAGACAAACATCATACATAGCGCCACATTCACGCCACAGTGCCCCCTGCCCAGGCGGTTCTTGTTGAGGTGTAAATATAATTCAGCGCGGTCCTGGCCATACTGTTTTGTCATTTCTTTGAAGCATGTCATTCATATCAATGACGACGTTACGGAATGTGCTTCCTGTGAGCGGGTTGCAGCATTCTTGCCGTTGCCACTCCGCTGCAGATTACTTGAGGTGGGTTTCTTAGCCATTTGCGAAAAGGACAGAACAGATCGGATTAGTTTGACTAATACTCAGGAGGCTACAAGTGCAGGCATGCATGTTGCGCCCGGCCGACAGGCTTCTCCTGAAGTCAACATATACAACTGGAGCATATCCAACGGTACTAAATTTACCCTGGCATATACCTTTACCCTGTGAAAAGTGAAGATCTAGGTGCCAGAGTTCTCTGTTTTAATATGAAGTGAACATGCTGTAAACATTCGGACCAGTCGGCAAATAGCGGCATTGAAGTTCAGGCGGTCTAGGCTGGCAGAGTCAAACACGTGGAGATTAGAATTTGAAATTGATTGTGAAGACATTGCTCCCGAGGTTCTCTGGAACGTAAGGTCGTTCTTGTCCAGGACCGCGTGTGGCGGTACGGACTGAATCCAGGGACTGAACCCTCCCTAGACGACACATGAATGGCCCCATTGTGCAGCTTTGTCGCACCCAAGATGTGTTTCCGAAAATTTGGGATGCAGTCCCAGCATTATCCAATTCACACCACAGTGTGTAGACTTTGCGGCTCTCATTTGTGTGTATATTATCACATACCTAGGTATCAAGTAATTTGGAGCACGGCTTCGGTATCCGTGGAGGGGCAAAGTCAGTACATGTTCGAGCTGAGGGAGAGAAGGACCACAAAAGGGGTACTGAGATGATCAAGCCTCGCGAGGGAGCCCGGACGTCTCTCTGGAATATAGAAATGTGAGACCATTTGCTCGCATTTTCGCACGGTAATAGCAATAGCCATCGTTCAGCTTGCTCATTCGTCCAATTGCCAAAATTAATCCAGTACCATGGAATGCTGGAATTCATTCTCTAATGCGGTCTGTTCCCAGGCCTTTCCGTGACATTGAATCGGAACCTGTTCCGCCTGCTCCTGGGCCCCTTTAGGAGGCTGTCAGCCTACTATATTATAGCTTTGCTAGGCCCGACTGCCTGGTTCTCAAACTCGTAGGTATCTGTAAACATCGGGTCTCCGTCTCTCGCTATGTTGCCACTCACTAAACGTTTCTGGGCCTTCGGCCTCTTGTTTTTTTCTAAGCAAGTCTTCTCCAAGATCGAGCCTCGAGAGGAGATTTGTCACACCTATCTCACGACTTGGATAGCCATCCCGACAGACAGCCCGGATAAAGGCATCGGGGGACTTCCAATCACCATCGTTGGCATCAATGGGCAGAACGGCCAGAATGGGCAGAACGGCCAAAACGGCCAGAACGGCCAGAATGGGCAGAACGGTCAGAATGGCCAGAATGGTCTGAACGGCCAGAACGGCGGCGGCAATGGCCAGAACGGCTCTGACGGCTCTGACGGCTCCAACGGCGGCGGCAACCCGACGGGGCCGTCTCAATCTGGGAATCCCGATGGACAGAACCCAGGCTCAATGACTACCTCTGCTCCTACCGTCAACCCAACCGATGGGCCGGGCCCTGCACCTACAAGTCTATTTCCACGACCAACTCTTCTACCAGACAATTCAGCATTTGCTGCAGTGGATATTCCTGCCGGTCAGCCGTTTTTCATATTCGTCAGAGGTCTCTTCAGGAACCCTAACGACATTCTCGACCCTACTCTCGGCAAAAGCCCTCCAGTGGATTTCCTCGAGTTAGACACCAGTCTGCCAGCTATTGTTGGAACACCACCACCACCCTATGTCGGGGTAGTATATGCCAATATTCAGGCTACCGAGCCCAATGCAGCTCCTCCCAAATTGATCAAGCTGAGGGCTCCTGGTGACACCTACAATGTCACTGTGCAAATCAACATTGGTGTTGGAGAGCCATCTTCCGCCGGCCCCATTCCTCCTGCGACTACAACGCCGGACACAATCTCTGACGGGCCAACTACACCACTTACTCCTCCGACCGATGTGAGCAGCGCCGAGGAACCAATCACCAGCTCAGAGCCCCCCGAGCCAACCCAAGAGCCAACCTCGATATTCCCGACTGCCAGTGATGACACTGATACCACCTCAACCCCCATCAGTGAGGTCGATTCGGCCACATCATCAGTGGACGAGGAAACTGAAGCACCCAGCGCTACACCAACGTCTTCCGAAATTGAGCAGTCTCCAGACAGCGGTGTTTCAAGCACAGAAGCCGTTTCTTCCAGTGACATTGATGTTCTCCCCACGAGCACTGAGGGTGGAGATGAAGAGATTCCAACCACGTCGTTCGATGAATCGCCAGGCCTTCCCACGGGAGCACCTTCATCAGACCTGAGTGAGACGGACGTGTTCCCTACACCTGGTGGAGACGAGTCTTCTGAGTTACCACCTACTCCTAGTGATGGAGGGGTCCCAACCAGCGCAGCTGCTACTCCCACCGATGTCCCAGGAGGGCAGTCGTCTTCCGCAGAAGGTGAGGGTCAAGCGCCTACGAGCAGCGAAGCGGGTGCGGGCAACCCACAGGATTCTTCAACAACAGCTCCGCTCGTGACCACACCGGCAGGTCTTGGTACTACAAGCGGCACAGCAACTTCAAGTGCCGCCGCTACCACCTCGACAGGAGCCTGTGTCAACGGCACCGGACCAGGCAATTACAAAGGCCTGTGCGAATACTCATGTCACTACGGGTACTGTCCTGAGCAGTGCACATGTACAGAGTACGGTACCAAGGTTCCCGCACCGCCAGAGACAGGCGAGCCGGGAGTCCCGAGGGAGGGACTGGACGCAAGCTACTCGGGACTGTGTAGCTATGCTTGCAATCACGGTTACTGCCCCGAAGCAGCCTGCGATCCTTGCACCTCGGGCACCGGAAGGAGCAGCTACAAAGCCCTTTGCGAATACTCCTGTCAGTTTGGATACTGTCCTCAGGCTGTTTGCCAGTGCAAAACTTATGGCGAACGGAACCCCGCACCGAAAGAGTTGGGTATCAAGGCAGAGCCCCAGACAGGGCGAGACCAAAGCTATGCGGGATTGTGCAGTTATGTGTGCAATCACGACGAGTCAAAATGTTCGCCTACGGAGTGTCGGATTGTTTCTCGACGTAAGTGAAAATATCTGAGTGGTCCATCTAGCGTGCCCTTAACCTGTCCAGCGTCAAGCTCCGTTGTGAGCTCGTCGACGAGTGTGTCATCAGAGGCGCTCGGGACGAGCTCTTGGTCCAGTCGGGAGGCTACCTCGTTGAATGCCTCGACCAGCGCTCCGTCTACTGTATTTTGGAGCCTGTCCTCGAGTGCTATCTTGAGTGCTTCTTCGACTGTGTTCTCGAGTGCCTCTTCGACCCCCTCGCCAGCTGTCACTACGGACTTGTCCTCAACTGTCTCTTCTAGTGACAGTAGCAGCTCTTCCTCCTCCAGCACAAGCAAATCCAGCACATCCAGCACATATAGCACTTCCAGCATGAGCACATCTAGCACTTCAAGTACCTCAAGTTCTTCAGAATCAGGGACTGCAAGCACTTCGAGTACTTCGAGTGGATCCAGCACAAGCACCTCAAGCGCTTCCTCCAGTTCTTCTGAATCAAGTTCTTCCGAAACAAGCACCTCAAGCTCTTCAAGCACCTCAAGCTCTTCAGAATCAAGCACTTCAAGCACTTCAAGCACTTCAAGTTCTTCAGAATCAAGTACTTCGTCGAGTGCCTCGTCAAGTTCTTCCGAATCAAGCACTTCCAGCACTTCAAGTTCTTCAGAATCAAGCACTTCCAGCACTTCCAGCACAAGTACTTCCAGCTCTTCAGAATCAAGCACATCTAGTACATCTAGCACAAGCACTTCCAGCACTTCATCAAGTTCTTCAGAATCAAGCACATCCAGCACAAGCTCTTCCAGCACTTCCAGCACAAGCACATCCAGTACAAGCTCTTCCAGCACAAGCACATCCAGTACAAGCTCTTCCAGCTCTTCCAGCACTTCCAGCACAAGCACTTCAAGCACATCCAGTACAAGCAGTTCAAGCACTTCTAGTACGAGTAGTTCAAGCTCTTCGGAATCATCAAGCTCTTCCACAAGTTCTTCCACCTCAAGTACATCATCAAGCACTACTAGTTCTTCCACAAGTTCCTCGTCAAGCTCTTCTCAGTCCAGTTCCTCCTCGAGTTCCTCGTCAAGCACATCCACCTCCTCGTCAAGCACATCCACCTCCTCGTCAAGCTCTTCTCAGTCCAGTTCCTCGAGTTCCTCGTCAAGCACATCCACCTCCTCGTCAAGTACATCCACCTCCTCGTCAAGCTCCTCTCAGTCCAGTTCCTCCTCGAGTTCCTCGTCAAGTACATCCACCTCCTCGTCAAGCTCTTCACAATCCAGCTCCTCTACCTCGTCAAGCTCTTCACAATCCAGCTCCTCCTCTACCTCGTCATCAAGTTCTTCAAGCTCACGATCTTTAGCTCCGACTATCGCATCAGCGGCCGGGAAGGCCCGTGTATATATTCAGACCAACACCGCGGGCGCCCTCGAGCCGTCAGCATTCCACCCCCAGCCTGTCAAGTTTGTTGATCGGGGAGGGGCAACAGGAGTCATGGCGGCATACGTGGCCCTTGAAACTCCCACGGACACCAATCACCCGGCATATAACAAGAAGGCCAAGATCATGAGGATCAAAGCGTCTTTCGACGATGGAGACACCTGGAGCCTCGTTAACAAGAAAGCGGCTCCTGCAGCTGGTGATAAATTTGGGGAGGTGTTCCAACGCGCGGTAGGCCCAGACGATATTGATGATGTGTCTTGCGTGCAAGTCACCGGCACTGGCACAATCCTCTGCGCCTTCCGAAACCACAGCTATAACAACGGGGTTCCAACAACATATCGCATCACTCTCGCCCGATCCGACGACTACGGAGTGACTTTCCCCGAAGGACTCGCCAAAACGATACACTCAGCACCCGCAGCAGCCCAAGACCCGGCTCTACCAACCAGGAACGGCAAGTGGCAGCCGACAATCAGACGGTATGACGACGCCTACCTACAGGTCTATTGGGCCGAGGAGGTCACCCAAACCGACGAGAACATTGTCATATGGGATTCGGTTGACGGGGGTACAACCTGGAAGTACCTCACGACAGCAGTTGGAGCTGACGAAAACAATCTCCGGGATGAATGGCCAGGTGTGGTCACCATTAGTGGCGATAAGAATCTGTGAGTATTGTCTTTTCACACCCCCCGCCCGGAATTGGGCTACGACGCCTTGGGTTTGAAATCGCTAATGTTCCATCTCACAGTCTCGTATTCCAGAGCAAGCCCGGCAGCGGTCCCGGTGTCAAGAGTATTTTCTGTGTCACCTCCCCCAATAAAAAGTTAGATGGGTCTTGGACCAAAGTACGAACCCTCATCCACACACCTGCCAACGGGAAGGAGGCTGCGCAGCCTCAGGTGATTAAAGTTGGCACCTACCTCGTAAGTCATGCCCTTCCTCAGAAGTTTTCATGTCGAAGTATTTGGAAGGCTTTGAAAGAGTCACTGACTAAGAATTGTGACAAAAGGTCGCTGCGTTCCTGACGAACGAGGGCAGCGCTTCAACCGAGGCCAATGGTGGCAACTTGATAGCATACACCAGCTCAAACGATGGCCTCAACTGGTATGGACCGACAACTCTTAGTACCGGCGGTGCAAGCAACCCTGGTCTCTACCCCCTTTCCAACAACGAGTTCGTGGCTGCGTGGGTTGCAACCGACACTTTGCCGGGCCCACAAGGGTTGGTGGCGCAGCGGTTTTCAGTAACAGTAGCCACGTGAGCGGAGATGGGAAGTGGCCCTGTGTGGTTGTGCAATCAGTTGGTTTGTTATTTGCTGCAGCAAGTTTGTTGATTGATTGGTTGATTAATTGTTGCCTGTTTGTTTCGGTTCAAGTGTTTACCGCCACGGGCGGGCAGTGGGCTATCCACCTTAATGCGTAACTACATTCTTACCCGCAGCCGCACAAGTGGCATAGGGCGTTATTGGGATTAATAGCAACGTTTTCTTGGGCTCCTTCACCTGTTCTTGATCAAGCTCCGGGCCCGTGAAGCTCCTCTGATGTGGAATCTTGGAGGATAATTCCAAGGCTACTAGGCTGATGTGGGTAACTCGATGATTTGAATCGAACCCTTGATATTACCAGTGCTGTGAAGGGGGTAGCAGACCTACTGAGGCACATGCAGTTACTAGCTGCCTTGATTTGTCAACACCGGCGGACATGCCGGTTCGTGGCCATTACAGTAATTACCTAGGTACATCTTCATCTGGTTGCAGACCCTTGCAGTGGACATGAGAAAATCAATACCAATTTAGGACAACTTGCAACTTTATTTGCAAGGTGAGCAGGATCCCCGTAAGCCTCGGCGTTAATCCCGGCCGGTAATCGCCACTTATTTGGAACCCAAGCACAACTGCAAGCGCGTTTGGGGGCAGTCATCAAACATGAAATCAACCACATCTACGACGACGGTACGCAAAGACTCAAATTCAAAGCCGAGCTGTATCTTGCAGACTATGCAGTAGCTACCTGGGTAGTCAATCCATACTGTTGTAGTAGTGAAGCATACATCAAAGAGCCATCACGTGCGCGACATTGTAAAGTACGTAGGTAATCAGTAATCATTGGCAGATGGTCGTTCGCATGCCAAGCTCCTAGAGCCTGCTGCAACGTGCTAGTTTGCGTCCCAAAACGCGCTGACAGGCTGACAGGCCGAACAAGGTAGCACTGCCCAGGTGTGCGGTACATTTGCTCCACAGGTATTATCAACAACAGGGCCTCGATTCGCTGTTAAAAGGAAGCCTAGCATTGGACCCATTGAACGCTCGTAGTTGATGCAACGGCATGGGGTAGCATCATAGCCTAGCAAGCCTAGCCTCTTGAGTGGAGCCCTCTCCCACTGCCGCGAGGAGGGGAGGTTCTCGGTAGGTTCTCAGAGGGTGTAGCATAAATTGTTCGGCCCGGAGGAGAACAGCATCCTGAAAATTTGAACTCTGTGTTATCTTTCATCGCATTTCATCTGTTCTGTGCGGTCTGTCCTGACGATGAATTCAACCAGCTCCTCCTTCCCATGGCGCGGAGATGCCACATCTCTGGCAGCCAACCCAGCCGTGCTAATCGTGCTTGTACCGGTTGTGACCCTGCTCTTATCCTATCTGGTGTCTTGGATTGCATCACCCCTGCGAGGGTTCCCAGGACCAGCTCTAGCATGTCAGTCGAAATACTTCCTGGGAATTTGAGAGAGCTCAGCTAATAGGAACGCTTCAATCAGCATGGTCGAATCTGTGGCGGATGTACTATGCCTACGATGGATCTATCCATACCACCACTCACAAGATGCACCAGAAGTATGGACCAGTGGTCCGCATGGCCCCGAACTACCTCGACCTCGACTACGATGCAACCGCCTCGCTGATCAAGACGTGTTTTGACACGAAAGGCGTCTGGAGAAAGGTAGGCAACTTCCTTCCGGTATTTATGCCCATGTACGCATAACTGATACATATGAAAACTTGACCATAGACCGACTGGCATGCTGTCAGTGGTTTCAAGGTAGGAAAAGAGATTAGGTACAATGTATTCAGCGAAGTGCGCCCAGCCGAGCATACTCGCATGAAGAAGCCCGTCGCCAAATACTGGACGACCAGTGCAGTGGCCCGAATGGAACCCCATATCGACAGCGTTGTCGCGTTCTTCGCCAAGCAGCTCCAGGGTCGCTATGCAGATGGGGGTGAAAAGAAAATGGGCAAGGCATTCAATTTCGGCGACTGGGCCATGTTTTGTGAGCACTGACTTCGCTTCAAGATTTATTTCATTTCACCTATATTGTTACTGATTTGTCTTATCCATTAGTTGGCTGGGATGCGGTAGCCAAAACAACGATGAACAAGCGCATCGGCTACTTGGATCACGGATCTGATTTTGACGGGACGCTGGTCACGGCCGAGAAAGCATCGAGGTACCTGGTCACGATCGGAATGTACCCTGTGCTGGACCGGTTCTTGGATAAGAACCCTATATATCACATTGGGCCGCCATCTTACACGAACCTCGCCACACTGGCAGTCAAGCTGTTGACTGCCCGATTGACCGGCCAGGACGGGCATGATGCCGTCCAAGATCTCGATTTTATGGACCATTATATCGAGGCTAAGAAGCAGTACCCGGAAATTGTTGACGACTTTATGCTCACCTCATGTGAGTTCATCATTCTCATATCAAACAACTGCACAAATTGGGCTAACTAGGTCCATTACGACAGACGTGCTCGTTAACTTGGCTGCCGGAGCCGACACCACCGCCGCAGCTCTTCGAACGGTCTTCTACCTTTGCCTAAGGAACCGCTCAATCTGGAAGAAATTGTCCGAGGCAGTGCTCGCAGCTCCATTCGCCCAGCCAGGGAGCGTCCAACTACCAGCCCCATACGCTCAGACGAGAGCAATCCCTTACCTCGAAGCCGTCATCCGCGAGGCACTGCGCCTGTACCCTGGCAACCTTTTCCCCCAGGAGCGCGTCGTGCCAGCAGGGGGGATCAAGCTCCCAGACGGGCGTTTCGTCCCCGAGGGCACGGCCCTGGGGTTCAACGCCTACGCCATGCACCGCAACAAGGCAATTTGGGGGCCCGACGCGGAGGAGTTCCGCCCGGAGCGGTTCCTGCGCTCCGAGGACGAGTCAGAGGCCGAATACAGCGACAGGATGAGGTTATACAACGATAGCGACTTGTCTTTTGGGGCGGGCAGCCGAAAGTGCATTGGGATGAACCTCGCGATGATGTAAGCATCACTTCTCAATTGTTACGAGTCCCCGTCTTTCATGCTTTTGAAATGTTCTAGAATACAACATTTTAGGATCCGTAGCAGGACTAACGTCACTACCAGGGAGGTTTACAAGACCACCGCCACTCTAGTTGCCATGTTCGACTTCGAACTAGCCACCCAAAAGGAGTGGACTGTCACGGCTGAGTTGTTTCCCAGAGCTAGGGGAATAGTGTGTAGAATTCGACAGAGGGAAGGAATGTTTCTGAGGCCGGACATTGATTACAGGAATGAGTAGTCACGTCGCTCAGCCAGCCGCCATGTTTGGCGTCAGAGGTTGTTAGAAGTATCTGAGCTGTGCTCGTGTGTACTTAGTATACTATGCAATGACAGTATATCGATAGTTAGGTAATAAGCCACCTGGTCAGTGCTTGCTATGTGACCCACTTTGAACGACTAAAGGGAGACATTGTGGGACAATCTTCGATAGAAAGAGGATGACTTCGTGAGTGATGAGTTCTTCTGTGATGATATCACACCTAGGTATGGTGCAACTGTGCAGGGTTAGTAACAGGGCTGGGCTGAATGGCCGTGGAACCCAGCAAGCATTGGTAGGATATGTTGGTTCAGGACCTCGGGAGAGTGATAATTACACCTGGCAGCCCCCGTTCAAGAATCAGTGCAGGGCCTTCCACGGCCGGTGGTGACGACCGCCCGCGGTCTCTGATATCTGCGATGTCAAGGTGCTGTTCTTGCTTGTCTCAACGACAAGAACAGTTTGAGAGCAAGCTATCTTTAAAAGGATTATGCCTTGGAGGCGCACTAAATACCTAACAGGCTCGCTTGGGGTTGTTTCGGAATGCATCCTAGTTTCGCAACCGCTAATAAAGCCGTGAAATTGAGCGAGGAGGCACCGGAGCCTTGTGGACTCGGACTTGAGTGGGATCATTCTAGCATCAAACAGGACACAAGGTCATACATATAGTTGTCGCGGCGAGTCCGGCGCTGGTACCTAGGTACTCAGCTGTAGTTATAACCTTATAAAGCACCGTAGTATCGCTATTACAGTTGATATGTATGAGTCCCGTGCCGAGCATCTACAACTGCCATCACGCATAGATTGAACCTTGGAAGCCGCAGCTGGGCTGTTGGCAGTGGAAACTGCTCTTGGGCGCCTCCCTCCTCCCCATAATCCGGTACGTGAAGAATGGCCTTGAGGGTATCGCTGTTGGGGTGTTTTCTGCCCACCACGGCACAGCTAACAATGGGATTTTGATGCGATGTGAACTGAGAAGAACAAATCAAGAAGGGCCTATGCTAGACATTGTAGTGCCACGCACAACGGCGAGCCGTGGTGATCAGGAGGAAGAGGTCAACAGCTCTAGGAGACTTGCGAAGTGAGCCTCTAGCCCAGCAAGAAGTTGGTCTAGGCCGGCTTGCCGGATTTTACTATAAGCTCGCTGGGAAAGGTGGATGCGGGTGGGCCCAACCTTCCCACTCTGATCGGCCCTTAAGCGGGGGCTCAGAACCCGGGTCTGGTCGAACGGACCGATTGGGAGTCTGGTTCGACTCGCCGTGCCCTGAAGTGCTTACTCTGATGGGCAACTCGGGTGGGTAAGACCTGCGGGAGCTACCCTAGATGGTCTCTCGAATGCTAAGCATTTACGCCGAGATTGTTCCAGGATATGCCCGCGCGGCAGGATTCCCTGGGCGGCAGGGCGGGCGGAACACGGTTGGGGTGTTCAGCCGCCCGCGAGCGTCACCTTCGGTTGATGACCTCGCAAAAGGCCTTTCTCTTTCTAGACCAGTGGTTCTCACACACAGCCCGATACTTCCGAGTCCTGTCTCTGCTCATGCGGTGTGGGCTAACTTGGAGGGTTTTCCCCCAGGTGAGAGGTGTCCGAAGCACATCATACCATGGGACCTGGCGGGCGCACTTGTCAGGCGGCTGCATGAGAGGGCTTCCAAGGGGGGGGCTTCATACGTCATTCCTCATTCTTTTGAATTTCCATCCCTCTGGGATGTTGCGTACTGTGTCGCTGTCCTGTATATCCATGACAATATGGACATGGGACCTACTGTACTAGTACTAGCAGCTCGGCATCGCCAACAGTGCCGCTCGCCAGAGACTTCCTCCTCGACACCGCCGGCGCGGGAAGTTTGCGACTGGGACCCGGACAGCGGCCGAGATTTGCTGCGAGAATATTGGCGCGTCGAAATAAGCTACCGGTAAGGGCAGAGCTTAAGCGGCGGGCGGGATGGAGCCAAGCAACCAAGGCCAGGCCAGTCCGGGTGTGGCTGCACCGCTGCAGCCTCCAACAACAAGCTCTACCACCAAGAGGGGAAGAATCCGGGGAAATTGGGGAAGCACTTGGGGGTTTCAGCGTTCTGGTTCAAATGTTCCTGGAAAATATGAGAGAAGGGAACCTGTACATAGTACGGATTGCGGTGCCCCAGACTCAGGACTCAGACTGCGCATTCAAAGTCGACATATGCAGCTTCACCCGCCCAGAGTTACGCTGTAACTGTTCTCTGGGTGCCTCAGGCTGTTAAATATTCATTCATCTTGCAAACATTACATCGAATGCCTGTGACGACGCCACTCCGTCATTGACGTGCGGAGGCGGTTTGAATATACGGAAGAGGGTCCCACATCGTGAGCCAAGTCGGACCAGGTACTTACTGAAGTCAGTAGGTATGCAGGCTGGGCTAGCAGGCAGCACTCGAGACTAGTAGCTGGGCCAGAAGGTCCTGTCCAGAGGCATCAGACTGCGCAGTCAATCACATTGTTGGTCGAGCTGAGCTTGCCTGCAGAGCTTGCACTTGTGCTCGGACACCCCGCTGATGATGCAGAACCATTTGCTAGCCTTGACTCGGGTGCCCCGTCCCCGTGGGGGAGCATCGACAGCGGCGAACCGTCCGACTGGGCGGTGGCAAGTTCTGCACGGGGCTCGTGACTGGCTGTCTTCTCCAAACGGGGCCGGGCTATACCAGGGGGCCAAGCATCCCCAGATTCGAAACGTGGGGCCCCCATCCTCACGGCCATGTGCCAGGGAAGTGCCAATGAGCCTTTCGGCCCTACCCACAGGCGACCCCGGCTTCTGCCAGTGCTTGGGGTTTCCCCCAGTGCCATGGGAGCCCGTCAGATTGGTCCAAGGTGACAGGGTGAGTGAGAGAACGAGTGAATGGTGTTCAATGGTACGCTACTCCGATTCACCTCGGCGTCCCAGTCACTGGTACATCATCGTGGTTCATACTTAAAGTACTCACTCTGCCCATATCAAGCCCGGGTTCTGTCCTGTCCCTTTCTCCTTCGACATATACCCTCGTCCCTTTTTTCTTGTAGCATCACTGCTTCGACCTCATACTCCGATCCATCAGGTTCTTCTCTTCTCACCGTGCGGCATTGCGTATTTGCGTTGCACAAACAAACACAACCGTCCAACATGGCGAAGCTTGCTATCGCCAAGCCCCGAGAGGAGGCTGGCAAGGCCTGGCCGGCCATTTGCGTCGGTGCCTTCGTCGCCTTCGGCGGTGTTCTGTTCGGATACGACACCGGTACAATCTCTGGCATCCTGGCCATGCCCTACTTCCAACATCGATTCTCCACGGGCTACATCAACCCAACCACAAACGAGCCTGGCATCTCCCCCTCCCAGGATTCGGCCATCGTCAGTATCCTGTCCGCAGGCACCTTCTTCGGCGCCCTTTCGTCCCCCTTCTTGGCCGACAATATCGGGAGACGACTCGCTTTGATCGCGTCCACCTTTGTCTTCATCTTTGGCGTCATCCTCCAAACTGCCGCCGTCGCCCTGCCCCTGTTCCTCGCCGGCCGCTTCTTTGCTGGTTTTGGTGTCGGTCTCATCTCGGCTCTCATTCCCCTCTACCAAAGCGAGACGGCTCCTCGGTAAGCACACGCCACCTCCTTCTGCAAATCATATCACACCAGACTCCGGAGCATTCGACTGACATATATTAGGTGGATTCGAGGAGCAATCGTGGGAGCCTACCAATGGGCAATCACAATCGGCCTCCTGCTGGCTGCCGTCGTCGACAATGCCACCGCCAACCGAAATGACACCGGCTCGTACCGAATCCCAGTCGCAGTCCAGTTTGCGTGGGCCATAATCCTCATCGGCGGAATGCTCATCCTGCCCGAGTCTCCTCGATACCTCATCAAGCAGGGCAAGGGCGAGAAGGCCGCCCAAGCCCTCGGATATCTTCGACGTCTCCCCGCCGACCACCCATCCATCACCTCCGAGCTGTCTGAGGTTCGGGCAAACCACGAATACGAGATGAGCCTTGGCAAGGCGAGCTACATCGACTGCTTCCGTGGAGACATGATCAAGCGTCAATTCACCGGCATGGCCCTCCAAGGATTGCAGCAGCTGACTGGCATCAACTTTATCTTCTACTATGGTGAGCTCAACCTCTTGTGTCTTCGGGCGCTTCTTGATCATATGAATGGCTTCGCTGACAATCCTGTCAGGAACACAATATTTCAAGAACTCCGGAATTTCAGGTAAGAGCTGCTCCTGAGCCCAGACTCCCATATCCGAGTCCTGCTGGAGGCGTAGCGTCTGACGGCCACAACAGATCCCTTCGTTATCCAGATTATAACTTCTGTCATCAATGTGTTCTCGACCCTTCCCGGCTTGTACGCCGTCGATAAATTCGGTCGCCGACCTTTGCTGCTCTGGGGCGCTGTAGGGATGGCCACCTCCCAGTTCCTTGTAGCGATGCTGGGAACCTTGACCACAGGCCAGGACTCTGCCGGAGCCATCATCGTGTACAATCTTTCCGCGCAGAAGGCCTCAATCGCATTCGTGTGCATCTATATCGCGTGTTTTGCGTCGACTTGGGGCCCTCTTGCTTGGGTCGTCACCGGAGAGATCTTCCCACTGAAGCATCGGGCTAGGTCTCTGTCCATCACCACTGCCACAAACGTGAGTCGCACCAAATCTGGACACCCCCTCCCCCCACCCTGATCCAGCAGCTAACTCTCATTGGTAGTGGCTCCTGAACTGGGCGATCGCCTTCATGACCCCGTACCTGGTCAACTACGGAGACGGCTATGCCAACCTGCAGTCCAAGGTCTTCTTCATTTGGTTCGGCTGCTGCTTCATCTGCATCGCCTTCGTCTACTTCTTCATCTACGAAACCAAGGGGCTGTCCCTCGAGGAGGTCGACGAGCTGTACACAGAGGTCAAGGGCATCAGCGCCGCCAGGAAGAGCAAGCACTGGACACCTAATACCACCTTCAAGCAGAGGGAGTCGATTGCTCACCAGGGCGGCGTCATTGGGGGCGAGAAGGATGCCAACTTGGAGCATTCTGAGGGCGCTGTGGCTTGATTTTTAGATGCAGTGCCAGCGGGCCTTCTTGTAGTTCCTTGACTTTTTTCAGTAAATAAGTACGAAATTCAACACTTTTTGCGTGTAATATTGCTTAGCATCGGCTTGTCCTGTCCACAAGTCCAGGTTTGTGATCACATCAATACACATTTCACTCGCACATGGCCTGGCCTTCAGAAGGCACTCATAGGTCAGGGTGCCATAGGAGGTGGTCTAGTATAGCTACTTAAGTAGCTTGTTTCATGGGAGGTTGCCTAATGAAAGGACGGTACATCACGTAAGTGACGATATCGAAACAGAACGGCACAACCCTGGCATAATTAGACTAGTCGCGGTGGAGCTGCCATCGTGCTTTGCAAGCGCGTGGTTGATGTGAAGAGTCTTCGGGGTGTGCGGTGAAGGTAATACGCCTGGTCTATGCCCAATGTCGCGATTGTAAGAATGTGGCAACGGTTAAACGGATGAAGAAGCACAGGCAAGGTACCTAGGTCCCTAACAATGCAATATATGCCCTAGATCTGTGTATTTCCGCTTGCTTATTTAGTTGCTTAAGAACTTTGCGATTTCTGGGGCTAGTATTTCATGTACACGGCTTGTCCTGTGATAGAATATCAGCTTGCGATGCCACGGTAGACCGCTTGTCATGGATTGCTGTGAAGACTTACGTATGTCCGCTGTTGAACCAAAAGTAGGTGTCAAGCGGCCCGGAGCAGCCATACTTCTCCCAGTCTGTCAGGACATCCTCATATAGATATCCGGCACAGAAATCAGTCGTGTTTGTGATCCCATAGTCGGCTGCATTGTCCAAGACATTGTTCAAGAAAGTGTTGGCATCAAACAGCAAGGTTGTCACTCCCTCATTCTGGCAGGCAAAGTCATCGCTGTACTTTTGGAGTGTCTCATCCCACCATCCGATCATCGTCTTGTTGGGTGATGGATTGGGCTTCTTAACATTTCCGGGCGTTCGATCCAGCGGAGGTAAGTTTACGAAGAGAAAGTTCTGGTAGCCCGCTTCAAATAGGGGCGTCACGGACAGTGAAAATATGCTGGAGATGATAGAATCGAAGACGCTCGGGAAGTCGAAGGAGCTGGGGGACTTGGCCAGATCATTGATGTCATTAATGCCAATCCAAATTGCAACCAAAGTTCTTTTCCAGCGTTGGGAGTTAGCCATCAGAGAACCAAACAAGTAGCTTATTGCGAATATGAGGAGGTGCAGCCCATGAGGTGGTCACAGCCTGTCGTAAAAGCTGCAGCCTGTGAAGTCTTTGTTGTATTTGCCCGAAATGGGGCATGTTTGTTCTTGAAGGGGTAAAGATTGTGCGTAGAAACTACTTACTCAGAAGCCAAGACTTGCAGCTCGTTTTCAAATACTGGCTGCCCGTAGGTGAGAAACTGCTGGGACTGGTTGACAAGCGGCACGGTGAAGTTATGATGAAGCGGCGTGCTGAGTGTGTGTTGGTTAGTAGGAATCCGCACACTTGGACGCATATCTGGTTGTTTATCTCACAATTCTGTCGACACATCTGCACCTGCGAACGCAAAATCCCACAGTTGCAAGTCACAATCCAGTGGCGACGTGAGCCCAGGCTCCAAGCCACATCCTGTGAGGTACTGGACCCAGTTTGGACCGCCCTCCGCCGTACCGGTGAAGTTTTGTACAATCTGGTTCGTCAGGAGTTGCTCCGGCTCATAAGCAAAGTTACCCGGCAAGTAATCGCCAATGAAACTATAGTTCTGGCGGCCATGGATACCTTGGACATAAGTATACGAGTCCCCGAAAGCGATGCTGGTACCCTGGGGTCAGCTGGCTGGTTTACAGCTTGTATATCTTCGGAAGTGGCGGCTGAACGACTCACAGGTGCTTGATGTTTTGCCATTCGAATGCGGTAGGTGGAACCGGGGATGCAGTCACCAAGGACATTATGGAAACCAAGCCGATGGAGCCAAGGTGAAGTGAGGGGGCGTTTTGTGTTGCGAGCATCACAAGCCTGAAATCTGACCATGCGCTTGGTGAACAGAGTAATTATCAAAGCATCAAAGCAGAAGTGCAGTCTCGATGGCTGTTTCTCACAATTATACGGGTCAAGATTCCACCCGTGTCCGCTGCTCCGAAATTAAGCGATTTGATTAGGCGGTTGACAGCTGGGACCAAACCTTACAATTGGTGGAATTTGCCCCCGAATTTGGGGTCTTGAAGAGACGACTGACTTAGTGAAGCTGGGCACCCAGATGACCCCGCTGTTCTCCCAGCGAGAAGCACTAACATATCTCGACATCGTGACAATTCGAGCCGACCGCGCGTGTAGGTGAGTGCACCCCAAATAGTTATCATCTATCTTCTGAGAATTTCACGAGACAGCATTTGACGTAAGCGCGATGGGAGAGAAATAACCCCCAGGACACAGGCACTTGAGCATGGCACATTTATGGACGTCACTTGGAAACGCTAAGTAGATGGTCTAGGTATCTGACAGCAAAGCAACGGCGAGGTGATGCAATCATATTCATAAAGGAACACTGTCAGAAAAAGAGAACCTGCGCAGCTACTGAAACAGGGCTGAGGCTCATTTCATGGCTGTCCAGGCTCTCTGGTGCAATTCCTTTCTGTCGCGACTTCAGCTTGAGGACAGTAAAAGCGTGACGACCTACTTAAGAGGCTAGGCAACAGTATGACAAGGAAGTGTGATAGACACAATTTGGCTTTGATTCAAATTGTATCATCAATTGATCTACTGTGGCCCAACCCTCTGAGCGGCCAGCCATGCTGACATGTAATCCGACGACCACCTCACATCGGCTCCGCTTCCCTGGGCGCAGCCCGATGACCCCTGCAGCCCGTGGACTCAGGGGCAGGTTGGGGTCGCAAGGCAAATGAGATGGCTGATCTCGGCCTCTGACATGCAGCCCATGCTGGAGAGGCTATTGGTGCCGGAAAGTGCCCGCAACATCAGGCTTCCTTCGATGTTACAAGAGCTCACGTAGGATCCAAATCCCTGCTCTCCAGGGCTGCCTCCGACAAGCTGAAAAACAGGGACAACCAAACTCAAAAAAAAGTCCCAGCCGTTTGGACTCCAGTTTTTCCTCGCGCCACACCGTCTCGTTCGGTTCATCATCGAAAAGATCTACACTGCACCATGTCTCTCAACTTTGACGACAACACGTGGTACCAGGTCAACGTGACAAAGTTCACAGGATTCTCCCTCCTCGGCACCTCACTATTTAAAGACGGCCTTACTGGCGCAGTATTCTATCAAGAAACCAACACCAGTGCGAGGGGCCAGAGCTGGCAGTTCTACCCGTACAACTCATCCGTGTACTTGCTGCGGTGTAAAGATGGTGGCCCGAACGGTTACCTGGCCGCTGCCGCCGGGTCAAGTGACGGTGCACAGGCGTCAATAACTGGCAATACGGTGCCCATTTTAGCGAACTATAACGTCACGGACGACTCTATGTTTTGGCAAATTGAACCATGGGGGGATGGGACATACTATTTCTCCAACCTCGCCAACGGGACAAACTGGCGGCTGAATGTCCTGGACACCGCCTTGATGGCTATGGAATCGAATATTACTTCGGAGCAGGCAGGCGAGCATTTCACATTCCGCAGCTTAAGTACGATAGGAGATCAGAGATATTCGACTTTCAATGTGAGACTTTGTTGGAATGTCAGATCGTGAAGAATCCCTTGGCTGATCATCTAACAGACATACCCAACCACAAGTCGAACAGCGGGTGCCGTTGCGCCAACAACGACCGCCACAACTGGCACGGCTACTACTAGTACGACAGGTGATTCTACCACAGCCTCTCCTACGGGGTCATCATCCCCTTCAGAGACCCCATCCGGGGGAGGGCTGTCAACCGGTGCAGCTGCAGGGATAGGTGTTGGGGTAGGACTCGCCGTCGTGATTCTGGTGGCTTTGTTGGCAATATTCTTCATCCGAAGGCGGAAGAGTGCCAAAGGAGCGTCAGAACCGGTGCAGGCGAGTCCCTCAGAGGAGGCAAAATATCAACCCGCACATTCTGGTCATTTCCACGAGATGGGTCCACCACACACGTACTCGGAAATGCCGACTTCGGCAACATCACGACCACATGAGTTATGGGCTCAGCCTGTGGAACTTCAGGGCGACCACGGGCGTTAGCATTCAATGTTGACCGCCCATTTACCATCGATCATCATGTCGACGTCACTTTCGTGTTTGCACGCAAATCGGCCAGCGCTGGCAGGACGTGGTTCGCTTCAAGGGAATAATATTTGATTATTACAAACTATAATAATTAATTACCACGACGTGTGGTGTGTCCGACCCCCTTAGAAATTCGCCAGCATAGCGACCCCTCCGAAGAATGCGCCCATAGCCACACCAGCCGTCTGCAAAGGAGCAGCCGCTCCCGTTCGGAAGATCGAGGTGCGCGCCTGGCTGCTGATGGAACTGGCCCTCGACGCGGCGGAGCTGGTCAGCCGCCCGATCTCTGAAGTGATGCTCGAGCGATCGGACCCCGTCGCGGTCGCGAGTTCTGATGTGAGCCTGCTGATCTCCGAGCTGGCCTCGGAGTAGACCGACGAGATCCGTGAGCTGGCCTGGGACTCGATGGAAGAGATGCTCGAGGAGGCGGACGAGAGCACGGATGAGAATATGCTGGTGGTTTGGGTGGAGAATCCAGGTTGTCCGAATGTTGTTGTTGGGTTACCGAACGTCTGTGTCGGCTGGGTGAATTCTGGTTGTGTTTGTGTTGGAAAAGTCTGTGTCGGGAAGGGCTGGCCTGGCAGCTGTGTCGTCGTTATAGGGACGCCTGGAATGCCGCCATCTCCTACTGTCTGCGTGACGGTTACTGTGCAGTGGCCATTCTGATCACACCCGGGCGTGACGGGATTTGGTACCGGTATTCCAGGGACGGTGGCTGGTATACCGACGGTCTGAGTGACAACGACCGTGCAGGTGTTCTTGCCGAACCAGTCCCACCATGGCTTGCCATCGCGTGAGCAATCGCAATCATGGAAGCCGTCACCTAGATTGAAGCCGTCTTTGTCTGGACATCGACTCCAGAACGTGGCCTCCTGTAGACCGGCAGCGGCATTCACGTCATCTTGCGCCTGAGTAGACGCCTGAAAGAGTGGGAACTGTGAGCTATTGCAAGTGCACGGTGCGAGGGGAGGGCCAAGGAGAGCTTCCACATACTGAGAATGCTAGAACCGACAGCGAGGTAGTCGTTGTGAATCTCATACTCGCTTCAGCTTTACTGAAGGTCGCGTTCTCATCAGCGCCACCGCGTGGTGTCGGTGTAGCACTGCTGAAAATGTTTCAAGTTCCAGATTCCTGGCTCTCGTGCTCGGTTATCCGTGTATATAGACTGGAGGGAATATCGTGGCTGATTTATACTTGAGTCTGATATGATCTCAAGTCTTCGGAGAAACGTAGGCAGCGTGCCAAAATTCTGATGGATCGGCACGACAGGCTGTCAAGGACCACACGTGAGTGCCACCTCGAAGGCCGGCGGGCATCCGATACTACCTCAAAAGTCTGGTTGGTAGACGGCTAGTCCCGGTAGTGGCCCAGCCGAAATCGAATTCCCTGGGAGCATTGTGGCTAATGGGCTGCATTGTGTGTTGGCGACCCCAGTCAGTTAGGGACCACCTTGCAAGCCTCGTACAGAATCATGCTGGCTCTGGGTAAGGTTTCGCGAGGCTGGGCAGTCATTGGTCTCACGCAAGCTGCAATAATATCATCACTTAATGCCAGCTTGCAAGCGGGAAAGTATTCAAAAGGGACAGGACAGAGCGATGTTGCCCTGGAATGTCATAAAATCCCCGACCGTTGACTGAGATGACGATAGGTCCGGTTACCAACAGACCGGCATCTGCTTTTTCGTCCCACCAGACGAAGCCACTCCGATTGGCGCATCTTGGCATCTGAAATCTCACTAGGGGCCTTGCTAGTTACCGCTAGGACTTCAGATGTGAAGCGACCACGGGGCCCTGCGGGTGCTTCGAAACAGCAGTTGAAATGGAAGCCGTTCTCATCTGTGGCACTGATGTGTTGCCGTCCAGACATTTCGGTTAGGACACTGGCTGTTGGGTCTTGGACTCATGACATCTACCGCCCGGGGACTGCCGCGGGATTTCGAAACCCTGGTCATCTGGCTCGATCTTTTTCGTCCCATGGGACGTCTTCATGCGTCTCTACCAGGCTGACCTTGGCATTCGGCATAATTCGAGACCTGGGAGCCCCTGCAAGTGCGCACGCAGCCGCCTCGTCAGAGAGGCGATCTCAAAGCCACCTAAGTAGACTGGTGGTAAAAAACTTGTAATACGCTCGTAGAATTTGCTGGAATAGGCTTCAGCGATGCTGCTTCTTGTAAGTTTAATTTCGATCTCGGCCGAGTGATGGGCTACCCCGTCCCTATCGTTTGTCGAGGCGGACATATCAGTCGTCAACTAGAGAAATGATAAACAGCGCCGATGCGACTGTGATCGAAGGCCCTCTCTTTTCAGTTCCCTCTGCAAAATCATTAATTGGTGGGATCTTCCTTCATGACACCTTCCAGGACCCCTCCTACGTCTTTCAGTCGATGCTGGCAAGTGCCTACTGCACGATGACCATGCTGCCAGGCAAGGCTCACCGAACAACTGAAAACGGCAAGCACTAGCATGGACAACAGTTGCTGTATGATCAAGGGATGCGACACTCATTCTAAGCTGCTTGATGATCTGGATGCTACGTCCGAACTGAGCAGACGGCATCCCTGCCCGGGTACGAAGGCGCGTAAGGTGGTATTTCCCATGGCAGTGACGAATTTCAGAAACCCTTTTTAGGCGACGACGACGTGGACAATTCTGTAGCATCTCGCAGAGTACCCTAGGGTAGATATAGGTCCTTTCTTTCGACATGACCTGCTCGGCAAATGTGAATTTCTTTGCACCATGACTTGGGGCTGTACCGCAATCACGGAGCATCCCAATCACATTACCATCCGCTTGGCCTGCCTGTATAGGACTACATACTTAAGTAGGGGTGCCGCCAAGCGTCCTGATCACACATGGCGTCTGAACAAGAACGGAGAAGTTGGGATGAAATATACCCCGCACAATCACAGAATGCGGCCAGGCAGACTGAAGTAGTTTCTTCATGTGGGATACTTTCCATTTGGCTTGCTACCGGAATTTTTGTGGCCTTGACGATTCGTCGGCGGCTGCCGTTGGTGGCGACTTGGGATATGAGTCCTACAACCAAACTCCCGAGGTCCATAGAAGCATTCGGCATACTCCTCTCTTTTGATTTGGAGTCCCTGGCATCTGATTCTTCTTCTTCCGTGATCAAGTGCGCACAAAATTGCTGTATTCAACCACATTTCCGGCATCTTGTACCATTTTCGGAGTTGAGCTGTCATACCACACAATCCAGATGTCTGCCGTGTAACTAATGTACATGAGGCACTTACACCATCGCCACATTGGATCAAATTGGGATGAAGTTCATGAACATGAGCCAAGAGACTTTCGAAATAAGTTAGCGTTGATTTGTGGCGACAGTGACGCGGGGTTTTCAATTCCAGAACCCTCCGGGCGCGATGTGCCCGGTGATCTCAACAGCGGGGACTATCGGGTACCTATGTTTCACCAGGCTCATTGTCTGAGCCGTCTCATATCCAATTAGCCAGCACTGGAGGCCATGAGAATAAGATGTGGTGAGATCGATGTTTAGGTCGTGAATTACAAGGAGATTTCAAATGTATTGAACAGTTTACAGGTGCTCTTCAGCAACTCCAACATGGCAGATCATCAAATTTGGCTGGGGATTATGAATTGCTATGGCAAGCATAGGCATACGAAATACAGAGCAGTGATGAAACACCAAGCATACTAAATGTAGTTATAACAGGTCACAGTAGTATACTTATATATATAGATATAATAAAGAAGTAGAATTAGTAGTTAAAAGTATTATTCTAATATTAAATATTAATAGAGTAATTTAAAACTTGAAGGATTATTAGATTTTTAATTCTTATAATTAGTTTATATTTAAATTATAAAAAGAAAATTTAAAGTATTATAAAGTTTAATTTAATTTTAAAAATTTAAAATAAAACTTAATATTCTTATAATTAACTTTATTATTAACTTAAATAACTTTTATATATAAATAATATCTTATAACTCTAGGTAGCCTAACCTATCTACTAATTGCGCGACGGTGCCGCGGTCTCTTAAATATATAAGTATTGTACCTTTAGCCCTAATGAGTCTTCGCTAAGGGTGTCTGAGGCACTGTACTACCTAGTCCCGATCTGCAGTTTACAATTTACAGTACGGTAGAGAAGAATACGCAAGAATAAGTTTATAGATAAGATTGCCTAATAAACAAAACTAAGCGAGCGGTTTTATCATGTCATGACACACAGCCCACATGTTTGCCAGCAGAGTCTAGTCGGACACAGAGAGCCTATCTTAGATGACACAACAATCCATCCGCTTGAAACGAACCGACATCTTGATTACATAGTGACCAGCCACTGACCCACTGATTCCCAGACGCGCGACGAGGCAATGTCAGAGTGTTGATTCCGCACCATCTCCGCGTTGTCCCGCCCTAGGTTCTGCTGCACCTGTGGGAATCGAGCCTACTTCTTGCCCGCTGGCTTCTTCGCAACCGGCTTTGCCGCAGGCTTTGCTGCAGGCTTCGCCGCAGCAGGCTTGGGCTTCTTGCTAGCCGACGCGTCATCTGCTACCCTCTTCCTCTTGGGGCGGCCAGAGCGAGTTGTCTCCCCTATTCAGCGGAGAAAAGAATTCCGGCGTCAGCACAGCATCGCTATTTTTGTTTTATCAGGGTTTGACTCACACTCCCGGTTATACCTATCATCATCTCTACGGAATCTCATGAACACAGTTCCGTACTCATACACATTTCCGTTGGCCGTCCTGGAAGCCTGGAGAGTGGATCTGTGGTGCTCGATAAGCTCGCCGGGGCCCAGCTTGGACATCGCCGTGGTTGCGTTGACGACCCTGTGGGCATGAACGATCTGCTCTGGCGCACTTGGCCGGGAATAAACCTGTGCGTGACACGTCTATCAGGATCTATGCGTTTGGAGAAAGGTTGTGAAACTTAAGAATGAGACGTACCTCAGCGTCACCAGGCATGGGATTGCCAGTTGCGGCAACGGGGTAGTAGTGCATTGCCTCATCTGCACGTATACAACAAACATCAAAGATCAGCCCCTGTGGTATGCATTATCATAAGGGTTTTGATAAGCTGCTCGAGGGCTGCGCTCTTACATTCTGCCGTCAACTGAGCCCGGGTTTGGGCATTGATGCGCGTAGGCTTGCCAACTGCATACGCGAAGCAATTCTGGTTCTGATTCCCGTTATCATTCACAACTCGGTAGTAGCCAGCGACTCCCGGTGTGGTGGTCTGAGCACCGGAAAACCTTGTCATATAATCGGCGAAAGTCTGCGCCATGGTGAAGGTAAATTGGATGGAGTTGATAAGTTTGAATGTAGGGATATGTCTTAAGAATGAGCTGTGTGTCTTGGTTTAGGAAAATGATTGGTGTTGGTTTTAAATTATCGAGATTAACAAGAACCATGTGTGTTTATATAGAAAACAATGTTCAAGTCGTGGCTTGAGGCCTTCATGATTTTGAACGACAAGAATAGAAAGCTAGACATAGTCCCTCTCCCCTTCAAACATGTCGCGAGGCTACAGATGGCTGCGACCATCCGACCGTGTAAGAATTCAAATCCGTGTAATCAGGACTCGTACGCCTTTTTGGCCTGCTGATCCCCACCATGGTCCTCTACTGTTTCTATGAACAGCTGCAATCTATGATTGCAGTTTTGAGTCGTGGGCGGGCCTTGGTCTGGGATTGCTGTGCGGCCGCTTTGGGTCAGTAAATGAGGCGTCTAGGTCTCAGGATTGCTCCTGATGTCAGAATAGTGATGTAGGGGAGCCCCAGCAACCATTCGGGAAGTCAGTCCTTGGGGACAGGAAGGCTGAGCCTGCCCAAACCATCCTGCCCAAATTATTTTCGTCTTTAGGGTGTTCCTGTGGGGGCAAAGTGCGTGTGGCGTCTCACCCGAGTGTTTAAGCGTCTAACCCAGGAGGAACATTATTTGGCCAGAATATGACCGGGGTCAGAACGTTCGGGAAGCTTGGCAGGGTCAGCAAATCAGGTCGTTCGGAGCCATCTGCTTACGAAAACGACGTGTTATTTTGGTGATTACGAAGGTGTCAAAAACGAAGCCAATTGCGAAGGTGCCAAGCAGGCAATTCCTCTTCTTGATTCATATTTCAAACAAAGCCCAGCGTACCGTCTTCTCCGCAACAGCATCAATCCAGCCTAACAGCGTGATCATGGGCTACTTTGACAACTGTACCTCTGAAGACCGTTTTACGATACGGCAGAAATACTTCGATCAATGCGTTGTTAGTGATTGGGATGAACGTCGTATTGTCGCTGTCGTCACACCAGGGGTCGAGTCAGACGACGACTTCATAATCGACACACTTGCGCGCCATATCGGCAGCATTCCAGCAGATGCCGTCCGGATTGAAGTCTCTCCAGAGGGAGAGCTTGTCTCCTTCTCATGCGAAGTCGCGGATGACTGGACGATGGCCCCTTTCTACCCCTCGCCCTCGGACTTCCCGCCAGGGACAGAGACAGTGCGCAGAGCGGATCTGACAGAGATCAGTCGTCTGGGAGTCCAGACGGACTTGTGTGAATACGTTTCTTCAGATGGAAAAGTGCACCGTGTTGCGTTCAAGTATTACACCAACGAGAGCCAAGTGCCCGTCTTCTGGCACGAGCTCAACTGCGTGCTCAAAATACCCAAGCACCCGAATATTGTGCCTTTCGACAGGCTGGTCATCGATACACTCGATGGTGAAGACAAGGTCGTAGGCTTCACGGCGCCCTTTGTTGAGGGTCGAACTGTGGACGACAGCCCAGGCCGAGTATTCAAGCTGAAATACTTGAGACAGCTTCTAGATGTGTGTTACCCTGCACCGTTACAGTGAGGGTGTCAAGCTGATTCGACGCAGTGTATCGTTTATCTCAATATCCAGCTTGGCATCGTGCATGGGGATGTCTGTGGCAGGAACCTCCTCATAAATGAGCAATCAGACAACGTCCAACTTTTCGACTTCAACATGGCTGCCAAGCTCGGCTGGGAAGGTGATTCTTCAGAGCATGGAAATGGCGTCTTCGCTTTCGACGAGGATCGCAACGACGTTAAGTGCGCCGTATTCACCGTTTACGAGATCATCACGCGGGACCTGCATCTTCGTGAGGAATATCACCCGCACGAACTAGACACTTCCATCCTGCTCGAGCTCGAAACGTGGGAGCAACACCCGGATGCCCGCCTCGACGCCGACCCGGCAGAGTATCGAACAATGCTGGAAGACTGGCTCGGCGCGAGAAGAGATATCGACAAGAAGATAGACCACTTTTCGAAAGCACCACATGCCCTGGAGTGGCCGCCTCTGCCAGAATTTGAGAGGGCAGCGCGCATGCGCCAAGAGTTGATCCTCCAGGGTGGTGGTGAATTCTTGAAGTGGCAGCGGCCTGCAAGTAACAAGCTCCCGTTGCCAAAGGGGCAAAGTCTGCTGGCCACGGGTGAAATCGTCGACAACAAAGGAAAAGAGGACTTGGATATTAAATAAAGTTCAAATTCTCGTACCTAGTACAACTAAACCCGGGTGTCCTAAGTTACCCTATGCATGTAAAAGCTTCCACCTGTGAGTCCAGCCAGGGTCAAGCGTGGTTCAACACTGACCAAGGGTCAAAAGGGTTAGGGTCGAGGACGACAACCTGACCCTCGAGTTTGACTTGACCTGTCCTCTAGCTAAATGACAGGCGACCACGAAAACATAACTGCACCTTTGACTGCTCTGTTCTGTGGAACGGCGAGGAAGAAAAGGCAGGGGCTAACCTTTCAACAATCAAAGAAAGGTTGATCATCATGGCAGGGGATGATGGCGAGGCAAAGGTGGTTCGGGGCGCCTCGCTGCTCATCCTGCTGCAGGTCTTCTCCCGCGCCGTCACCTTCGTCGCCAATCAGCTGCTCCTGCGGTTCATGACAGCATCTCTCCTCGGCGTGTCAACCCAGCTCGAGGTGTACTATTTGTCCGTCCTCTTTTTCGCCCGCGAGAGCCTGCGTGTAGCCATTCAGCGGCAGGGGGCCCTGTCGTCCGACTCGGCCGAGCCCGCCAAGGACGAGAAGCTTCAGCCAGGGCGTGACAGCAAGCAGAGCACTCGGGCTCAGGAGACACAGGCGGTAGTCAACCTGGGCTATGTCGCCATCATACTCGGCCTCGCTGCGGCGGCGCTGCTGGGATGGATGTACCTCGGCTCCATCCCCGCCGAAACGCTCCTCACCACTCCTTACTTGGTCCCGTCGGTCTACGTTTTCGCCCTGGCTTCTGTCTTGGAGCTGCTGTCCGAGCCGGCCTTTGTGGTGATGCAGGTGCGCCTCCAATTTGGCGCACGCGCGTCGGCAGAGGGCGTCGCCACGTTAGGGAAATGCGCCGCCACGCTTTCTGCGGCGGTATGGGCCGCCCGGAACGGCATCGAGCTGGGTGTTCTGCCCTTTGCGCTGGGCCAGGTCGCCTATGGATCCGGTCTTTTGGTCACATACAGCTGGTACGGCACGGGGTTGGCAAGGGAGGCAGGGTTTTCTCTCCTGCCGAGGCGGTTGGGGCAGGGAAAGGAGTACATACTGTCGTACTTCTACCAGCCCACCCTCAAGCTCGCGTCATCTATGATGATCCAGAGCTTCGTCAAACACATACTGACGCAGGGTGATACCCTGCTGGTCACCGCCCTTTCTACACCCGCCGCGCAGGGAGTCTATGCGCTGGCGAACAACTACGGCGGCCTCGCGGCGCGACTGATATTCCAACCCGTCGAGGAGAGCAGCCGAAACTACTACAGCCGGCTGCTGTCAGGTGACGATGAGCCCAAGACATCCGCGCCACCCACAGATAAACAGACGGCAGAAAAGGGAGACAACACCAGCAGTCAGGGCGGGCCCCGGCCATCCAACGCAGCCCTCGCCCAGGCCTCTGAAAACCTTACAAACCTACTGCGATTCTACACCTTCGTCTCAGTACCCCTGCTCGCCCTGGGCCCGACCGCGGCGCCCCTCGTCCTGTCGCTGATCGCCGGCCCGCAGTGGACGGCCTCAGGCGCCGGCGAGGCCCTCGCCGCGTACGTCTACTACATCCCGCTGCTGGCCATCAACGGGCTCACCGAGGCCTTCGTGGCGTCCGTCGCCACGGGAGCCCAGGTGCACCAGCAGTCGGTGTGGATGATGGCCTTCACGGTGCTGTTCGGGGTCAGCGGCTACGTCTTCCTGAGCGTGCTCGACTGGGGTGCGGTGGGGCTCGTCTGGGCCAACGGCATCAACATGGCCGGCCGCATCACCTGGGCTGTGTGGTTCATCAGACGATACTTCGCGCAACGAGGTGCGCGGTGGGAGGTCACGGCGCTCTTGCCTAGCTCGCTGGCTGTGCTGGCTGCTGCGGTTGCAAACCAGGCCGTTAGGCGGGTCGTGAACTCCGAAGCTGCGGGCACAGGTGTAAAGGCAGTCTTGGGGGAGCTGATCAAGGTGGCGGGCACCGCGCTGCCATTTGTCGGTGTCTTGTAAGTTCTGTCCTCTGGTTCCTTTTTCTTTGATTAAGATGCCGTCTAAACATCTTCCTTGTTCTACGTCGCTGACCCTTTGCATAGGGCATTTGCCGAGCGCCGGTTCCTCATCCAGTGTTACCAAGCTGTCTCGGGAGGCAGATCCCGAGGTTCACAACCGCAGTAGATAAATACAGGATAACAGCCCTTTTTGTCTAAAATGGCTTGAAACGTGACCCTTCCCTACGTCTAGCCTATGAGTTTACATCTAGACCCGCCCAGCTCTCGCTCCTCTAATCGAAAGTGATCTTGGTCGCCTTCTTGCTCATGTCTACATTCTTGAAGAACGCACCGTATGCGTCGTGCTGCTTCTTCTTGACGGTCGTGCCGAACTTCAGGAGCTCTTCGGGCACAGGCTGGCCGGCAGCCTTGAGCACATTGATCAAGGAGCCAGAGTGTGATTTGTCATGCTCGGTGAAAAGCGTGATAGCCTTGCCCGCCTTGCCTGCACGACCGGTACGGCCGATACGGTGAACGTAGTCCTCGATTGTCAAGGGGAACTGATAAGACTGTTAGCCACTTGTACTCGCGAATTGAATGGATTTGTGGGACTTACCGTCAGATTCACCACGAGCTTCACCTCGGGAATATCAAGACCTCTTGCGGCGACGTCTGTAGCCAGCATGATCGTTGTCGTGCCAGCCTTGAACGCTTCCAGACTCCTTGTGCGCTGCTCTTGCCTCAGGTCGCCGTGAATGGCACACACGCTGAGGCCGCGACTCGTCAAGAACTGTTCCACTCGAGTAGTTTCCTTCTTGTAAAGACAGAACACCAGGACGCGGTCGTTGCGCGCCTTGCCCTTCTGGGCATCCTTGAGGATCTCTAGCAGCCGCCTCTCCTTGCCCCTTGGGTCCACGACCTCGACAGTCTGCTCGATCCGGCTGTTGGCCTGCAGCTCAATAGTGCCGTTGCCGTTGCCATCGCCCGTCTCACCGCCGGGCTTGTTCTTGTTGATGATCACCTTGACGGGATCTACCATGAACGTCTCCGCCAGTCCTCTGACCTCAGAGGGCCACGTCGCCGTGAACATCAGTGTTTGCCTCTTCTCCTTGGCCGGGCAGGATCCAATGATCAGCTTGATGTCCTCCTCGAAACCCTTGTCCAGCATGCGATCCGCCTCGTCCAAGACCACAAAGGCCGCCTCAGACAGCGAAATGGAGCCCTCTGACAGGAAATCCTTCAACCGGCCGGGCGTGGCGACGATGATGTCTGCGCCCTTGCGAAGGAGGTTGCGCTGGTCGTCCTTGCTTGCGCCGCCGTAGATACACACTGCCTTCAGGCCAACCAGCGACGCCAACGTGCTGATTGACTCGTGCGTCTGCATTGCCAGCTCGCGCGTCGGTGATACTATCACGGCGCGGGTAGGGGCAGTCCTCCCGTTGGCGGGCTTCGGTAGGGACAGTAAGGCTTCGACGCAGGGCAGCGAGAAGGCATAGGTCTTGCCCGAGCCGGTCTCTGCAATACCGACCACATCACGGCCTGAGAGGGAGAAGGGCCAGGAGGCGGCCTGGATGGGTGTCGGAGTTGTGAAGGTTCCGAAGGGGTTCTTGGACAGGAGGCGAGTGGCAGGGAGGTGGGTGAACTTGAGGATCGGGCGGAGTGTGGTCGAAGGGTTCTTTTGGTCGTGGATGGCGATGTAATTCTCCTCGAGGAACGTCTTGACCTCGGACTCGGGAACAGCACTCAGGGCGGCGGTCTGTTGGTACTTGGAGGACTCGCCATTGGTGGCAGGGGCTTCTGCGACAACCTCGTCATCTGATTTCCTATCCGCCTTCTTCTCTTTCTTGTCCCTGGATTTCTTGTCCTTCTTGTCCTTCTTCTCCTTCTTTGCAGTTGGCTGATCCTCGGCAGGAGCAGGCGCATCGGCGGGGATGTCGACGTCCATGGCATCGGCTGTCGCAGTGTCATCGTCGCCATTCTGCTCCTCGGACTGCTCCTTGTCCTTGTTCTTCTTGTCCTTCTTCTCCTTCTTCTCCTTCTTTTCCTTCTTGTCTTTCTTATCCTTCTTCTTCTCGGACTTGTCTTTCTTGTCCTTCTTCTCTTTCTTTTCTTTCTTGTCCTTCTTCTCCTTCACCGGCGCATCCTCGACGGCAGCGGAGTTGTCGGTCTTGACCTTCTTCACCTTCTGCACAGCATCGGCATCGCCCTCAAGGCGATGCTTCTTATCGCTTGACATGATCGACTGAGAATTTGTGTAACGAAGTTACACTTGTGCAGGGCAACGGCCGAAATCTTGGATTGATGCCGCTGGGCAGACGCAAATAGACTTCCGAGCCTAGTCAAGGGATCATGAAATTTTCCTGGTCCCCGAACTTTTCTGCCGGACGCTGTCTGGGTAGATTAGGCTAATGGGGAAGGCGGTGAGATGGTGCGCCTAGACCCTTGACTTCCGCCTGTGGGGTCCAAGCGGCATCGAGATCACTCCTGGGACTCTGGTGCCTCATTGTGCAGCGTTTGTTCCTGACCACATTATCCTGATTGTCGGTTACCTTCCTAACAAGATGGATCTTCCCAGCGGATTACTGAACGTTCTGAAGAGCGAACACGCAGTCCTTCGCTGTTGAAGTAGAAAGCATTGACAAGGGTATTTATTGGGCGGTCACCGCGGGTCTCGAGAGCAGGTGTTCGAATCATCGGTTGCCCACGCCTGTCCGAGGATTCTCAAGAGCAAGAAGGTCGGGTCGACCAGTCAGAGCAGGCTTGTCTACTGGCTGTGATGGGATCTGAGTGTCTTGCTTGAGTGCTTCGGGGATCAAGATGGCGCACGCTTAGAGATGTATCACGCAAACCTGTTCTTGCAGCACACCACACGCGGATGCCTCTACTATTTGAGCCTAACAGTCAGCCAGTCACCAGTCGATCACGGGCGCTTTTTTCCCTGTAGAGCCTCAGAAGAAGCTTTGGCCCTGGCGGCGGCGAGAAGCTTGATGGTTTCGCCGGGACTGACTCGGGTGGGTTCGCCCCATGTGGAATGGTCAAATGGCGTCAGTCAGAATTTGCGGCCCATTACGAAATCCTCGTTGTACCCCTGAGTCCAAATCGCAGGATTTGCAGCAACTGTCCAGGGCCAGAATCACACTATGGGCTGTATGGCAGAAGATACTCGGCCGGGGGGGACGGGGAATGGGGGCCCCCCAACTCCACATAAATATAATACTAATATAGTGTAGTCTTGAACCATGCGAGATCGGGGCCCTTCAGCCTGTCTTTAATGGGCCAAGGTGTAAGCCGCACAGGAACTGATCGGATCCATCATCAACAATCTTTTGCAGCCCCTTCGGTCACAGGCACCATGGCCATCAACAGCTTCAAGCCCTCGTCAGGCTCTTCAGGGAACAACGACATTGAGAAAGATGCCGTCCACACAGATCCGGGCTTCATGTCCGACACCAAGCCTGATTTAACAGAGCCGCAACTCAACGTCGGCGGCCATGCAAACGTCCAGCGTCAGCTCAAGAGCGTCCATGTCACCATGATTGGTTTCTGCTCGGGCATCGGGACGGGTCTCTTCGTCGGCACGGGTGCCGCTTACGCCAAAGCCGGACCCGCCGGTCTCTTCATCGCGTACTGTCTCGTTGGCTCTGTTCTGTACTGCGTGATGCAGAGCATTGCCGAGCTGGCGACCCTGATCCCCACCGCAGGCAGCTTTCCGCACTGGGCCACTCGGTTCGTCGACCCCAGTGTCGGCTTCAGCTTGGCAATCAGCTATGGATATTGTTACACGGTTGCGGTGGCCTCAGAAGTATCTGCGGCAGCTGTCATCGTGAGCTATTGGACGGACTCGGAAGTTATTATACCGGCAGTGGTCATCACGGTCGGTTTAGTTTTGATCCTGGCCATCAATCTGCTCAGTGTAAAGTTCTACGGACACTCCGAGATCTTCAGTGGCATTATCAAAGTAAACCCAGTCACTTTCAAACATGGGAGTCACCTTGAATGCTAACAACCCGCAACAGGTGTCCTGCTTTCTCGGACTTGTACTTGTCGGTATCGTCATCACTGCGGGTGGCGGCCCCACCGGTGAGCCCATCGGATTCAAGTACTGGCATGACCCAGGCGCTTTTACGGAGTACAATGGTATCACGGGGTCGGTTGGAGGGTTCCTCGGCGTTTTGTCTGCGCTCGTCAACGCCTCGTTCAGCTTCATCGGCGTCGAGACCGTCGTAATCGCCGCAGCCGAGTCCAAGCACCCCCACAGGGACATTCCCAAGGCCGCTAAGCGCATCACATTCCGCATCGGCCTGTTCTACATCTTAGGCGCCCTTCTCATTGGAATGATTGTCGACCCGCGAAACCCAGGCTTGACTAGCGGAGAAGGCAATGCCAAGTCCAGCCCATGGGTGATTGCAATCGAGCAGGCAGGCATCAAAATCTTGCCGAGCATTGTCAACGCGTGTATCCTGGTGTCGGCCTGGTCGGCTGGAAACTCCTACTGCTGGGTCGGCAGCCGTATGATCGTGGCCATGACCACCGATTATCAACTCCCGCAAGCTTTCGGCAAGACTTGGAAGAATGGCGTTCCATGGCTGGCCGTGATAACGGCTTGGCTCTTTGGGCCCCTGGCCTATCTGAGTCTGGGAAGCGGGGGTCCAGCGCAGGCCTTCACCTGGCTGCTCAACCTTTCCACCGTCGCGGGACTTATCGCCTGGTCCACTCTTTCCTTCTGTTACATTCGATTCTACGCCGCCATGAAGGCCCAAGGGGTCTCAAGAGACTCGCTGCCATGGGCTGCCCCCTTCCAGCCCTATGCGGCTTGGATTGGATTCATTGGTTCTGCAATCATCACACTTATTTCTGGGTTCCCGGTCTTTCTCAGGGGGAACTGGTCGACGTCTGATTTTATAGCGAGCTATGTCGGCATTCCGATTTTCTTTGTGCCAATCATGCTTTGGAAGTTGTGGCACAAGACCAAGGTTTGTGAATCTCGGTTGAAACTGTTCTAGCGGTGTGTTGCTGACGACTTCAATCCTACAGTTCCTTCGTGCCAGTGAGATTGATCTCTGGTCTGGTCGCCTTTACGACGAGAAGCATGCCGGAGTTGAGCAGGAGAAGCCACGGGGAATTGCGAGGCGTTTCTGGAACTGGCTCGTCTAGTTACTCCCAGAGCTGACGACTTCAGGTTGGCATCCTAGATTCAACATCTTATCTTATATGATACCCACAATGCGAATACGAAGTAAGATTCATTTAATACCAGGCCTTATTGCGGTTGAAGTAAGCATCCACCTTGGCCCACAACATTTCCACAAGTGCCCGATCAATCACTCGGACTGCGCGGCCGCAAAGACGCGATAGAATTGCTTCCTGCAGTTCCACACCGAGCGCGTATTCACTAAGGCTTCATCCAGAGACCTAGTAGGACTTGGTGTCCTAACTGCACGTAAAGAGAACCCGAAACCATGTTTCTCTGCACGTAAGAAGTAAATGCTACTGCTAGTGCTTATCCCAAACTATCAATATCACAGTCTCACCGCCGCGGCTACCCCGGCGGCCTTAGTCCTTAGTCTTCTCTCCTCGTGCAACAATGGACTCATAATCTTGACCTACCTACCTTCGCTGTGAGACAAACCATTTCTTGCGTTCTCCTTAGGGTCGTCGCTATATACACAACATCCACTTCACTCCTCGGTTGCTCCTTAATTCCACGTCGAGTGGCCTAGGATATTAGATTCGCAACATGTCCACCTCACAGATCGTACTCTTTTCCCAGCCGCGCACAGGATGTCATCTGCTGGAGCGTATCCTCATGTCTAGGCAGACCGGCGCAAAGCTCCTCTCACACCCGATGACAGCCGCAGCGGGAACGATTAACCAATGGCAACAGTCAAAGACCTTTATGGACGGAATACCCCGTGACGTGAGAGTGCTGCACGAGACACAAATGAACGCTGGTTCGGCGGTCTGGGAGCAAGAACTGCAGGATGCAGAGAAGACGGTACAAACCTCTCTGTTGAAAGTCGAGGGTACTCGGTTGGAGCTAATCGATCCTCTTCAGGGCAAGGTCCTCTTTGTACATGACCACCTGTTTTATACAACCTCTCTGGATTACGTGCATGCTTCTGTCGTGTCCCCAGGGTCTAGCACGAAAGAAGGCAGCAACCTGAGTCTCATTCCCGAGAAATTGCTTCTCAATCCAGGCACGGTACCGCTCTTCACTATCCGACACCCAGTCCTCTGTGTGCCGTCCACTATCAAGTCCATACGCGACACCAAAACCGGGGGTGCGAGCATCCCCGCGTACAGCATCGGTACAAACCTCAGCTTTGCCCGCGACCTATACGACTGGTACATGAGCAAGGGAATCGAACCCGTCGTCGTGGACGCAGATGACTACATGACAAGCGAGCACTTCTGCAGGGGACTGGCCAAGAGGCTCGGTCTCGACCCGGAACAGGTTGCCGTAACGTGGGAGCCTACGCCGGAGGAACAGCAGGATCAAATGCATCCAATCCTTCGCGCCATCCAGAAGACACTCATTGACTCCAAGGGCCTGGTCCCGGGCCGCGCAGCGAAGAACATCAACCTGAAGGAGGAAGAGGCACGCTGGGATAACGACTTTTCGCAGGAGGAAGTGGACTTGTGCCACCAACTCATTCAGCGCATGAATCCAGACTACGAATATCTCAAGGAACACAAATTTGTGGTCGAGTAAAGTTATGGCTTCATAATCGGAGACTCACGAGACTCTCTCAGCCTGAGAGGTCATCGCATGAGAGGTTGTCCTATGAGGGGGTCGAACTTATGTGGCATATAAACCTGTCACTTTTACTTTGTCCAGACGGCGATAGATGTTGACGTCCAGAATATATTGACAAAACTTTGGCAGAAAGCCATATCATTCAGCCTGAATTATAAAAGTAGAATGCATAATTTCTACAGAGATACCTAGGCTGGTGGTTATTTATTGACTAGGCAGCCAGCTATGTTGCCCCAAGATGAACAGTCAGTCAGTCTTGAAACATTGCATTCAGTACTGTTATGTTGTCACAAAGGTGTCACGCATGTCCTGGCTACCAAGTATACGCATCAACCTCCAAGTCAAACACAGTCGCAGACTGTTTCCGCCCAGCAGCAATAACAGCGGCTCTGACATCGTCACAAAGTCCGCCAGGACCAGATACAACAATGCCAACTTTCCGCCCTCCACACTCGACCTCGTGTGCCAACAAACCAACAACATCCAGTCTGCTCCCGACGACCACTGTCCTATCGACGACCCTGTCAAAAGCACCGTCCAGTTCATCAACCAAGCACCGTGCCGACTCCTTGACGCTCCAGCAAAGCTTGACGTTGCTGTGATTTGCCGTCCACGGGATGAGGCTCGTAATGCCAATGCCGCCCCCAATAAGCAGGAGACGATCACATTTCAATATGCTCGCCGCCACTTTGATGGAGTACGGCCCGTCGAGAAGCGTAAGCAGGCCATCGTGCGCCTCTAGGTACTTGGTCATGCCAGCCGACTTCTTGACATAAAGCGTCACCCCCGCTGCCGTAGAGCTGCTTCCCAGCCGCGGCGCCGGGGTGGCGCGCACCCGCGCAGCGACTCCTTGTCCCTTCTCCGCATCATGGTTTCCCGGCCCAACCTTTGAATCATCCTCCTCCGAGACAGAGCCGGGCGCAAGACCCCGCGGGCGCAGCAGCGCTGTGGGGACCACCGAGAATGGATGGTTCTCCCAGGGGCGCAGCGGCTGAAGCGTTGGGAAGAAGGCATATACGTGCATGCCCGGGTACGCACCCCAGCGCACACCGGCCACATCTATACGCACGTAGCCGCCTCCCAGGTCCGTCACCGTGGAGCGGCGGGTCCCGTTTCTGAGGACGCGTGCGAGCCGGGCCAGCCGGTCGAACGCCCACACTGCGAACGCGGCGTATAGCCACGTCTCATAGCCCCATGCGAGGTCGGGCATCCATAGTTTTATGTGGTACCAGCCGCCTACCAGGACTAACATGGCAAGGATTATGTGCGAAATCAAGAAGAACTCATCTGCTCGACAGTCATGGTCAGTAGACGGACAGATGTATGCAGCAGGACCGTATTCAACTTTGCGTGTATACAAAGAGAGGCACGAGGTGAAAAACATGACTTACAGTAAAATCGTCGCACATATAACCCGCTGCCAACCGCCAAGATCACGAGCGCCACAGTCGCTACAGCACCCCAGATCCAATACTCTTGCGTCGCCTCAGCGGGGTAATAAAGCGGCAGCGCCAGGAGCGTATGCAACATCGCCAGCAGGGCGAACAGGCGGGCAACCCATCTGTGGAGCAGCAGGAAGGTCGAGTGCGACCAGTTCGTAACCCAGAGCAGGACGTTGTTGCGCGACGAGAAGAGGTACGTCAGCGGCGCCATGACGAAGGCGAAGACGCCTGTGCGGTAGAAGACGTAGGCGAGGACCTCGTCGCGCGGGTCCGGGTACCAGGCGTGCGGCTGCATGGACTTGTAGTCGACTGCGCTGAGGATGAGGACGAGCAGGCTGAATGTGGCGATGTACAGGCTCTGTCCGACGGTGGGGGCGTTGCCGAGGAGGTATGGGAGGGAGCGGACCTGGTAGGTGCCTACCAGGCTGGGGTAGATAACGTAGGGTCGGATTTTGTCCAGAAGACTCGATATGTAGGGCACGTATCCCAGTCCTGTGAGCATTAATGGTGTACCAAATCCCGTTACGAGGATAGCGATCCTGTTGTACCCAGACGCTGTTAATTGCCAGTTTAAATAACGTAGATATAACACTTCAGCTTCGTGCGTGTCTCTTACCCGTAGCTGGATTCCACCGCAGTCTCCCGCTGCACCGCGAACATAGCATTATACTGAGACGCATACGCCTCCGGATTCACAAGCGCCGTGAAGTTAAGAGTCTCAGCATCCGCATCAGGACCAAGCTCCCGCCCCGGGGGCTCAGTCACATTGGCAGCCGCCTGCGAGAAGGTCCACCTCGGCGGGACAGCCGGATCCTCGGTGCTCTGCGCCTCCCAGAAGCCCTCCAGCTCTGAGATAGGCACGCCGCCGGGCTCGGCGGCGCACTTGGTCTGCGCGCAGTAAGCAAGGGTGGTCAGCCAGGAGGTATCATCAGCGCGGCACTGGGGGCTCGTCATGGCGTTGCCGTGCGAGTGCATGCCGCCGTGCATCTCCATCTCGGAGGAGCAGGTCAGCATGTAGCCGGATAGGGCGCGCAGGCATGCGAAGGCGCAGACTGGCTTGTAGGGCCATATTCCGTAGCCGACTAGTTTTGCGAGGGCACTGCCCATCAGAATAGTAAATAGTATAGCTGTGTTCAAGGTCTTCATGGTGGAGGTCGAGTGCAAAGATTGCTATCACGGTCCGGATCGCTCAACATGTCCTTCTCAAGACTTGGAATCTGGGTGGGGTCGATTCCATACTTATCATGGGCACAAAGGGCCTATGAAATGTGTTGTATGTTGAATTCTGTCTTTAGCCGCAATACAACTCGTCTGTACATTTGCAGCGGCAAGCCCAATGGCTCGCGACATAGGGCGATGCAAAAGCCATGTGAGCAAATTAACACTGACTTGAGCAAGTTTCTACCGGCCGAGTAGTACAAGCTGCATGCACATTCTCGATGGAACCAATCGTCTTACACGAAACTCCATTCAAGTGCAGCTTACGGAAAGTCTAGGCACGAATTGCTTCCATAGGCTCATGAGCAGATAAAGAGCCCGAGCGACTTGGTCTTCTTGGCGGGGGCGTATCCAAGGCTATGTCTCCCGCATGTCTTCCACGGCGACGGGAGAACGTGATACACCAAGCTCCTCAACTCTGCGCTAATCACCAGCCACAGCAGGACGAGACTGTTCCATGCCTCTTGCAAAGGGAGAGAGATGTTTCATGTCGGCAGCCGAGAAATATCTAATCAGGAGACCGGATCTGGCTTCAGGCCGTGTATGTCCCCGTTCTGGTCGATCTTGAGCTCCGGGTAGTCCGGCTTTTGCATACACCCGCTCATCCGTCTTGGCCATTCAACCTCTCCGTCAAAGCCCCAACTCGCCTCCTTCCTCTCAGGGCCCGTCCAACCCACCCTGGCAGACTGTATCCGGCGGAGGAGGTCCTTCGTACGGGATTGGCTGACATTGCTGAAGATGGACATGTTAATACCCGCGACTTCGGCCATGGAAGTCAGTGTCATCATGACGTCCTTGTTCAAGCGCGAATCGTCCGCGTTTGGTGGATGCCCATGTCGGATGAGCCATGGCACCGACACGTCAACTCGGAGCTCTTTCAGGTCCGCAAACCGACCTTGCTGTTTAGCCTCGATGAGCCTCCGTAGGCCAACTGTCAATTCTTCATCCTCGTCTCCGTGCGTCAGGTGTAGCATTTCAAGCTGCTCAGGCAGCGAGTCCCTCAGCCGGTCGGGGTCCGTGTCGGAGACAAATCCGAACAGGTATGTGCTGGCAATGCGAAGCCGCCTTAGCTTCGTGAACGGCGCGAGGCTTCCAATTGGGCGTGTGTAGTTGTTAGCACCCCACTCGTCGAATTCGTCTATCAAGTGTTAGTCACCTTCTGCGGAACCTAGATCGCTGCGTCCCAAAGCATCAAAGACGGGGGTTCGAAAACGGGACGCAAGGGTGCTTACAATCGTGTGGATAATCAATCCAAGCCTGCTCCAGGCTGTGCTTCTGTTGTTCTAGGGCCTCCCTCACCGATCTGTAGCTGATGAGGAAGATGGGTTCCGCTTCCGAGGTTATCTCACCAATATCATAGATGAACGTCTTCAGTGCCTTGGGGGCTGCGAGGATACGCCGCATCTCAAAGGGCGAGATCCTGCATTGGCGCAACTCGAGATGTGTAATGTCCAGGCTGAGGGGTTGCAATTCAGTAGCCGGTCTCAGGGTCTCCCTGTTGCGCATCGCAATTACACGGTGTAGGTAGAGCGATTCAAGCCCAGGCAGCGTGAAGAGGCCGCGCCAGAGCTCGAGGTGCTTTTCCGGCCTCGAGGAGCCAAAACAGGCTTTGGTGACATTGGCCAACATGCTCGAGCCGAGGGGAGATCGGATGAAGTAGTGCACGAATCGCAAGCACGAAGTATCCAGTAGCTCCAAGTCAATGCTCGCCAGCCGAGGGAGGCTGCGGATAAGTATGGCCAGGATCAGAGCCTCGCGGAAGGACCTTGAGGAGCGAGCGAGCCTCAGAGCGGCGTCGACGGTGGTCGGTATCTCGGTCTCCGAGTTGCAGCCATCGTCCTCGTCCTCGCTGCCGTCGGTCGTGTTCCACTCGCTATAGTCGGAGTCTGATCCTACCTCGAGGAACTCATCCTCAAATTCCGACTCAATCTCAAACACCTGCTCATCGGCCTCGGATGGGCCGGCTTCGCCACCGTGGTCCACATCGCTGGGGGCGGGATCGACGGAGATAAGGCCGACCTGCTGAGAAAGCTGCCTTGCAACGTCTTCGATCTCGGGCGAGAAGTGACCGCTGGGCGTGTGGGAGGTTCGGAGAGAGCTCGTGCTGTTCTCGTGTATTCCCAGGTGCCGCACGCTCTTGGCAAGCTCGGGTTGCCTCACGAGAAGTGCCGTGATGATTTCGAGGTGGCACAGCTCGTCCTTCCATGGCGTGCGCGAGAGCTCGATTGAGCGGTACAAGTGGGGCAGTGCCACGCTGCACATCTGGTGCGAACATCGCACGAGCTTCGCGAGGGTTGACTGGCTGGAGATGAACTCGCAGATGCGAGCCAGCAGCTCTGGCGGCAGGTCGGAGATGGATGCCATGATGGCTTGCAGGCAGGCCCTCCTGTCTCTCCGCCTGCTTGCTTTAACAGAGGGAATATGGGTCCGTCTTGAGGGATTCAGAGGTCTTGCGGCGAAGCCAACTTTTCACACCCGCGTGATCGATTTCCTGGCTGGCTTTTGACGGGTTGGCGGGAGTCGTGAAAAATCTGGGTCGCTGAATGCTGCTGCTTCCAGGCTCATCATCGCCACAGCAATGCATGAATTGACGCAAATCGCGCTAAATCATCCTGTTGAGCAGGCGGTCGACTTGAGGGTTAAACCCTTGACCGCACCACCTGGGCACCCCTGAGCTGGGTTGAGTGCTTGTACGTCAAATCACCCATCGGCGCAATATGAATACAAGACAGACCGGGTGAAGGCCGATCGGTCGAACCTACCTAACTGGTTTTGCTTCTATTCCGCTTCCTTACGAGGGCATACATGGTGCCTTCACAGGCTGGTAAACGCTCAAGGCCCAGAGAGACCTACATCCTGCCAGTCACCAGTCCGAGAACGACACAGCCCAACACGCCGGGCCGGAATCTGGCGCAAGTCCCGGCGAATTCTAGTCAGGGAGCACAACCTGTGCATCTTGCAATCTCATTTGCTGTCGGGCTGGATTCGTTGACTCGCGTCGGGTCTGGCGGTTCTTGAGGTCGTCCAAGACAGCATAGATTGGTACTAGTACTAGCATTTAAAAAAGCGTTTCTTGGCGTTCCCTGGGCAACTTCTGCTGAGAAATCTGCTAAGGAGGATGGTAACGCCCTCAGCAAGACGGTCGGTCGGTGCTTGAAATTATACGAGGGCGGCAGCTTGACAAAAGCGGTTTGGTTGGTATGATCACATCATGCCGTTCAATCTTTCACTGCTCCCAGGTGCCTGAAACCACAGTTGCGCAAGATCTAGATGGCCATCAGTGACACATGGGAAATCCTAAGCCAGTTTCACAAAACAAGGTCTGATATTGAGACTACAAGCTCTATCTATACATTGAGAACATCATATAATCTAACAGTAAGTAAATGTATGTCTCCTAGCCTTGGCTGGTGCTGGTACATGGGACTGGAACCAGCACTCGTGCAACGGCCGACAATCTTTCATCTGGACTAGGGCGCAGGTCCTTCCGATAATGAAATCGTACTTCCGATAATCAACAACGGGGGATCAGGTCCGCTGCCTTCGGCTGCCGCACACGCCCAATTCTCCATGCTCAATGGCTTGGAGGTAAGTTTGAAGGACAAAGGAAATGTGTTTTTTTTGTGTTTTTTTTTTATTTTGTGGCGGAGGTGGGAGGATCACCAAGGGACCGAGAGGGTGTTGGTGTGCTGAGGAAAACCGTACCAGCAATAAGGGCAGAGAAGGAATGGCGGAGATGGGAGGATCACCAAGGGACCGAGAGGGTGTTGGTGTGCTGAGGAAAACCGTACCAGCAATAAGGGCAGAGAAGGAAGGGCGAAGATGGGAGGACTCACCAAGGGACCGAGAGGGTGTTGGTGTGCTGAGGAAAACCGTACCAGCAAGGGGCAGAGAAGGGGGAAATTAGCAGCTCGTAAAAGCAAAAATGACAAATATGCACCCAATCGGTCCCACAGACCAAATGCAAGTATGTCATCCACCTGATGTGCCCGTCGGGCCAAGTCCTGTTCCCCATAGTCAGATCCAATGCTCGGGCGAGCAGAATTGGGGTCAGATTATCTGCTCACCTTGTGATTTGGAAGTGTCCTACTTCCTCTTCAGAGGCGCAATCTTGCGGTCGTTGCCCGTGTACTTGGGCACCGACTTCTTCTCCTTCTCTATCTCCAGCTCCTCGACAGCCAACTGTGCCTCGAGATCCTCAAAGGTGAGGTCCTCGAACGAGTCGGCTTCTGGCTCAGGCTTGGGCTCATGCTTGGGCTCGGGCTTCGGCGAAGGCTTCGGCGCGAGGGTTGGCGTGGGCTTGGGCGTGGGCTGGGGCTGGGGCTGAGACTTGGGCTGCGGCTTGTCGGTCTTGGTCTCGTTCTCTTCCGCCTCAAGCTGGTCAAAGATGGCGGCGAGCTTGGGATCGACCGGGCCCATCTTTGACAGCTTTGGGGTCTCCTTCTTTGCTTCGCTGGCTTGCGCCGGCTTGGAGGGTTGACTGGAGGAAGACCGGGTGGTAGACTGGGGGAGAGGCTTGGAGTTCGAGGCCGTGGGAATCGGCTTCTTCTTCTCAGCTGTTGGCGGGAGGGCGGTTGCCTTCGCCGGTGGGGCTTGTCCAGAAGATGAAGAGGCAGTCGATTGGGAGCCGGTACTCTGAGAAAGAGCCTTGCGAGCAGACGCGAAGAGAGGTAGTGGTCGGCGAGCTGCTGGCCGAGAAGGCTGGCCAGCAGGACGCTGTGGCGTCGCGGGAGTCGCACTCATAGGAGGCTCAGAGGTTGCCGAAGTCGAGGGCCGAGAGGGAGCGCGGGCGACCTTCTTCTCTGTCTTGACAGTGGCAGCTGGCGCCGGCACCGAAGAGGATTGACCAGAGAAGGAAGAAGGAGTCGCCTGAGATGAAGCGAATGACGAAGTTGACGGTGGCTTGGCTTGGTGAATTTTCCGAGACCGTGGAGGGAAAGGCTGAGAGATCGGAGCCTTCTCCTGGTTGTCGTTCAAGCTCGACCGTGCCATCATCTCAACCAGAGATGAGATGTCGACAGGGGGAGGTTGAATCTTGAGGTTGGAAAATTGCATCGTCAGTTCACTGACCTCGCGCAGGATGCCGGGAGAGGTGCTTGTCGTCGATGGTGATGTAGGTGAAGCAACCCGAGAGGGCTGATCCAACTCCATAGGATCGAATGGGAGCCGAGGGGTGTGAGGACTAGGGGGCACGTCGCTCATCACCATCTCAACTGATGGGGCATCTTGAAGAGGGGCAGAAGGCATGGGAAGAGGTGCTATTGGCTTGAAAGGTTGAAGGTATCGCGAAAAGGCGGCGAGTGGTGCAGAACCGCAGCGAAAGCCATCAAGCTTCAACTTGGCAGCCAAGGAAGTAGGAGCAGGCTTAGGCGGAGAGAGGTATGTCGTGACATAAGTCTCGACTTCCATCTATTGGCATTGTTAGTCTATGTTGACACCGCGCACAATCACCGGCTTGGAAAGAACAAGACAAAGTATCGACGATACTGAGTATTCTGTGCCTCAGAAGGTGGGCAGTGGACCAAAGGGGATTGCTTACCTGAGCCTCAGCAGGCTGGACTTCCCCAACTGGAGAGAACACTTCCGTCTTCTTGATCTTCTCGGGGGTGGAAAAGGACTTGGGCACGGGGGCGGAGACAGGCGAAGCGGAAGTATCGTCGGCGACTGGTAGAGGGCTAACACGAGAGCCACCTTTCAGCAGATTGGGCACAGAATACTATCCTGGGCACCAAGTCCACTTCGGGGAGTTCTTGTGGCCCGACAATGTCGGGGCTTTTGTCGACCGATCGATAGCACGACAACGAGAACGTCCGGCGGTGACAGACGAACCCTTTCTCAGTGCCTTCCTTATCGCCTTGTCACTAGAGGTGGACCTATACTGCGAGCTTGTCAAGTGTGAGTAGGTCTGTGGGGAAGTGCTCGTCGGGAATACACCAGTAGACGAAGCACGAGCGCTGGGCCGCTTCATGTTGTGAGAGGGGACAGGGCAAGCAGAAGGGGACGAAACGACCAGGGATGTGGACGCGATGGAACGAGGCTGGGAAAAGGGAAACAGGGCAGAAAAGACAGACGAGGCAGTGCGAGAAATGGCAGATGGGCTGTGACGGGGCTGAGGGGGAGTAAGGAAAATGGGATGCTCATCATCAGTGCTATCCCAGCTACCAGGCATAGTCCGCTGTCGCGGCATATACGTGGCGTCGACGTCCAACAAGGTCGAGGTCGCCCATACCAGACCTCCGAGAAAGAGGAAGGGCAGCGAGGCGCCGACGACGGAGGCGAAAGAGGAGAATGAAGACATTGTGACAAGATGCTTCGTGATAATGACCAAGAAAGTCAAGTGAGGGTAAGAGAGGGTAAGCTCGAGAGCAGTGGGTACGATGCAGTGATGAGAGAGAGTCTAATCGATGAGCGCGATGCAGATCTCGTTGACTTCTCGTGACAGTGCAGCGTGGTGGAGGAAGGAAGGAAGGTTTGGAATTGGGATGGGCTGCAGCTGAGTTGATAAACAACAAGCCAGCCAGGTCTGATCACGTGGGTCCCTGAGCTCCACGGCAACGGAGCTCCCCTACAGTTACAGAGGCCTTCTAGCTAGAGGTTCGCTGCAGCTGGAGCTGGGCTGGAGCTGCTTGCGCCCCTGCGTAGCTACATGGACACATACACTGCTGGCGGTTCACCCAGCAACCAGGGAGCTCAGCTGTAGCAGCAGTTGCAACGATTGCAGAGAAGATAGAAGTTGGCAGGCGCCTCAGGCACTGCAGCTGTGATTTACTGGGTGAATGAATTGGTCCTTTGACTTGAGGACGACCAGCATCTACACGTTAGACTGAGGGTCCCTCCTGACTGCCCTCCCACGTTGTGAAGACGGGAGTACTGAAGAGACAAGACTCATCCTAGAGTTGATAATTATTAGCACATGGGGAGAAGCAACTCAGTCTTCATTTGTATGTTGCCCCAGTGAAGCGCCTGAGGCGCGGCTGGGAGGTCCGCCTTTGCTCAAGATCCCCCTCTCTGAGGCGTCGATGGCCTGACACCTTGGGTATCTCCATTGCAAGATCGCATGGCCAAGGCACGGTACACAGTTCCATCACCGTCCATACGTAAACTGTCTTCACCTAGGACTACCCCTCTTGAGTCACAAGCTTGGAGCCCTGGAGTGTGTTCAATTTGAGACGGATCAAGACCCTGTGAATGAGTAAGTAACGACGAGTAGAAGACAGTCTTTGGCCTTATTGCTGTACCACTTCCCCATACAGAATCAGCTGTTTTGCTCATCCAAGCTTAGCATGAAGCGCTCGACCAGAACTGCTGGAGTCTCATAGCAAAGTCAGCAATGATTCGCAGTTGCAAGCAAGATAGTGTTAAAGAAAGTAGTGATTTATTATGACCCTGACATTGGGATCAAACCTATGATCTACCAAATTCAATCCCAACGCCTCTAAATGAATGTACAGTGCACAGGACGTTTGTGCTATCCGCGCGCACCAAACCGGGCCATGTCCCTCGTTGCCATCAGCTAGATACAGTCCCCCTTTTCTCCCGCTCTTCCCAGTCACGATTCGCATTCGGATGGATATCTCATTACAGAGAGCCAATCTCAAGATTTATACCCGATCCTCTTCTCCAACAACTTAGGCGGCAAAGCTGCGAGCCATGCGGCGGGCGGTGGCAGCACCAGCCGCGGGGGCGGGGGCTGCAGCAGCGGCGCCAGGCATGACCATCTGGACGGGGATGCAGCCACCGAAGGGGCCGGCGTTGCTGGGGTTGACGAGCTTGACGAGGCAGGTGTTGGCCTGGCCAGCGATGTTGCCGGTGCAGGTGGCGCCAGCGGGCATGTTGACCTTGAAGGGGTAGTCCTCGTTGATGTTGGTGGCACGCTTCATGATGCCGACGGCCTGCAGGGCGCGGGCCCAGGCGCGCTTCTCGGACTTCTGGATCTTGCCCTTGGTGCCGGGAACCTGGGTCTCGACCTCCATCTGCGTCCAGCTCTGGCCGGTGCCGTCGGTGTTGAGCATGGCCTTGTAGGGGCCGGCGCCGTCGGAGGTGACGATGTGCAGGGTGCCGGAGACGGAGCCACCGGGGGTGACCTGGGCGAGGGTGTTGCCGGAGAGGGCCATGGCGGCCTGGGTGCCGGCCTCAATGTCGTTGTCTCCTTGCTGTAAGTGGTGTTAGTATGTTTGGGTTGGGATGAGCCAGAAAGAGGAGGCACTCACGCCGTTGGTTCGTCCACAAGAGTCAGCCTGGTCACCCTTGAAGACGGTGGTATCAGGCTCGGTGACCTTGTTCTTGCCAGGGCCGGGGATCACACCACCCTGGATACCCAGAGCAGTGGAGTTGCCACCGGCATCACCAGTCGCGACTGCGATCTTGCCATGGGCGGCGACCAGAGGGGAGGCGGCGAGGGCGATGAGGAAGATCTTGGAGAACATTTTGGCTGATGTTGGGATGGTGGTGAACTGGTGGGAGATGATGAGGATAAGATAATTAATCTGAGATTATTGAATGGAGTTACGAATCAATCGTAAGCTGTTCTGCAAACCTGGCAGGGAAGTGAAGAGAAAAGAGCTGAAGACTGAAGACTGATGCTGATGCTGCTGATGATGGAGAGAAGGGAATTGATGATGGATAGCGGAGGAGTAGTGCCATCTTTATAGTTTCTGTTCGTCGGCCTGATGAGGTCTTGTTCTGTGAGGCTTGGGGCATCTGAAGACTAGACGGCGCATGAAACCTCATTCGCCCTCGCCTCATCGCATCGGCCATCCTCCTGACTGCCTGGGTACGGGAGGCCACGCCGACACATCCAAAGATCAGTTTCCCCGCCTCATGACCATGTGCGCAATCTAGTCCAAACGGGTTTGACGATAGTGGGACGTGCCATCTGCTCAGGAAATGTGCACGAGAATCAGATGAAGCCGGCAGGTGGTTGGACAAGGCAGTCGTACGAGCCGTCGACCCGAGCCTTACGCGCCCAACTGCCAGTCAGCCAGTCTGGCAGGTCGTGATACATGGCACAGCCGTGTGGGGCGCGCAGGGGACGAGGGAGGTCGTCACTGCACATGTGCAGATCCGGATGCGGCTCATGTGGTGGGGCGTGAAACGTGTGCTGATCATCCGGGAGGAGGTAAGGTGCAGCCGATGGGGCGCTCTTGTCGTCCCTGGGCATCCCAATCCGATCTTGGAGACAGCTCTGGGCGATTTCTGGGCAAGGCGACGTTAGGATGAGGCTGAAGGAGGAAAGAAAGGGCGGTTCTACGGCGTCTCATCAGAGGGTCAAACGCCCAGGGGTGCGTGGCTGGCCCCGTCTGTGCGGCTGGGGGCACCCTTGGGCACCTTAGCAGCTGCTTAGATCTCCCGCACCACCGTCATGCAGCAACCAGGCACCGCGCAGCCCGATTGGTCCAGCACCCAGTTCATGGACCATGCTACTCCACCTCACTTTGCAGTATTCGCAAGTAAGCTTGTTCTGTGCCGCATGTTTCGTTTATCGGGCGAAACCTAAGATTCCCCTACCCAGTGTTTGGCCTGGTCCTTCCGCATTCCCATTGCGGCATCGCCACAAGAGTTGAGTGCGAAGGCAGTCGATGCGTGAGAGCAGAAAGCGAAGACCACGCGAGGTGGGCGCCAGGAGGACAAAAGTGGCATGGCCAACAACCGTGGACGCTTCGATTCTGGCTCTGCAGGCGGATGTCCACTGTGGTCCGCTCCTGAAGGGAACGGGCGGTGAATCTCGACTGTGTGTGAATGAACTCGTTTGCGTAAAGCTTCAATGTTGGCCATCTTCAAGAACAGTCAATGCCATGCAATTCAATATCGCTAGGTCGAAATCAAGCTACACAATCCTTTTCCTTGCCTATCCAAGTTTCAACGAACCACGCTGTCGGTCCCATTTCCACGCTGAACGGCAGCCAAGCCCAAGCCCCCCAGCGCTGCCGGCTGGGCAATGATCGCCAAGCTCTGTCGCCAAGCTCTGTCACCGGTGGTGATAGCACTTGGCAAGAGCTTGGTATCATTGATGTTTCCAACAGCCCTATTACTTCGGCTGCAGTTGACTGTTTCCAACCCACCACAACCTGCTGAGTCAATGCACCCAACCTCCAAAACGTAGCATTTAGGTCCGGTGTCTGCCGAACTTGAGTGGTCGGTCACCTGGCGCACTCAGGCAGTAATTTGCGAAAGGCTGGAATCCATAACACGGGCCCCCAACTGTTTGCGAGGTTTACTGCAAGCAGCCAAATGGAAACGACTTCAGGATCGCACCTGAGCCACCAGCTCGGCGGGATGGCCAGTCATCCCCGCAAAGAAGCCTCGACTGCGGCAACATTGACGTGGCACGCCGTCAGCATGAGAAAGGTGCTTCGGGGGAGTGCGCTCGACCCACCTGGGCAGTTGATCAGCACCGGCTAGAGAACACCAGGCCAGAAGCACGTGCTCACTTCGCACTACTGTCTGCAGACTCCTCGGACGTGGTGGCAACAGGGGGCGGGTTTGGCTCATGCACCCCATGAAACCCGAATCCGACGGCGAAATCCATCTCGGCCCTGCCCATCTCCAGCATTGTCCGGGCGTCCAGGCACAGCAGGTAACTCTTCTTGCTGAACCCGTCCAGCACCACGCTCAGCAGGACCCCGTCGTCCTCCTTGATTCCGCCCGGCCGCGCCACAAAGATCGCCTCCCCGGGTGTGTGGCCCGGGGGGTTGTTCCACTGCAGCACAGCTCGTGAGACCAGGTTGGTCTTCAGTATCGTGTCCACGAGTGTTGACCTTCCGCTCATCGCCAGGGAGTAGACAAAGCGGTACGACTTCGTGTGCTGGGCTGGGTTGATAGTCGGTAGCTCCCCGATATGCGGGCTTGGAATTTCCATGGTGCACGTCGACTCCGGTTTGCATGTTGCGCCGCCCTCCGTAGGTTTACTGACCGCAGACCCATCAAAGTGCGCACCATCTCTTCCCTCCAGCAGACCTTCCTCGATGTCCATCTTATGGTTTGTCAGTGGGGGCTTCAGTATAGAGATTGCCCTGGCCGATAAACCACTGAGTACACCGGCCACTAGCCGTGCCTTGTGGCGGAAATTTTTCCCTACTCCCTCTCCCCTTCTGCGAACGGCCCCGGTGAACTTTCTAAACCAATGGTGAAGGGTCGACAGTTGAGGTCGCGGTGATCGTGGTGGGATTGGATGATTCATCGGCAGAGTGAAGGTCCATCTCTTCAGTCGCGGTAGCATTTCCCTGGCCTGCTCTTCTGTTCCCCAGATGGTCCTTGCTTTTCCATCTTGGTTCAACATGGTGTCGTAATAGAATCCCTTCAGAATACTCATGTTGGGATATTCAATCGTATCGCAATTGATGGCCCACCTGGGTTGGCCGTCCCCTGTGCAGCGGTATAGCCTGTCAAAGCAGTTGACGGTGTGAAAGAAGAACGCCGCCTCTGTTTCGAATTCAGCCACGACCCCCCGCCCCTGCAGTCCGTCGATGATGAACCATTTGTTCTTCTTCCTCTGGTCGAAAGGCTTGATTGCATCCAGAACATTCCTGTTCCACAGTACACTAACTCCTTTCAGAGCGATGTGAGAGCTGGGCACGCGTAACACAACAAAGTGTTCGCTCAGGAAGAAGCTGTGAATGTATGCCATCGGTAGGTCTCGCCGACTGATCGTGGCTAGAATCCTGGTTTCCCCGGTGGCCGCGGATACTCGGAATACTTTGTAAGTGGCCTGAAGGCCTGCTTTGATGTTAATGTTGATATAGTCGCCGGTTCGAGGACAGCGCTGAACGTGGGCGCAGGACAGCTCTCCATCAAGCTCCGGGTGTAGTTCATCTTGTCTGGCGATTCCGATGGGCTCGAGAGTCCTCCTGTCCACTTGGCGTAGGAGATGGCAATCGGTGCCAAGCCAGAGCGTGTCCGGCCCGGGCAGGACATCACCGTCCTTAAACACCCACCTAAGGCCAGGCACGTCTAACTGCACGGTGACCCCGATATTTTCTGCCTTCTTGGTCCCTCTCCTCGTATGGGCTACCACCCAGGTGCTCATGACTTTGCCGAACAGGCCAATGCAAGGATCGGCTCGCTGTCCGAAGCTGACAATGTCGCGCATTCCGTTCTTCTGCACATGGTCGACGAAGTCATCGGCTTGCCGCCTTGAGGAGTACCAAACCTTGCTTCCCAGGCCGTCTTTATTAGCGACGATATCGAAGCGGTGGGTATGTGCCAAGCCGTCAAACCAGTGGGAGATGTGAAGTGTCCCTCGGGGAGTATTGTCGACTTTGTTGGCCCCGGGCCCGGTGCGAAAAATACTGCCCGCGGCCCAAGCCGGGATGCGTCCCCGGACTCGGAGCTCAATAGGACCGCGGTGCTCGTCGAGGTTGGTAAACTGTCGTCGCATCCGTCTCGTCAGCAACGGGCCGTCATGTAACCCGAGCAGGCCATCATCCCACCCGAGGGGAAGATGCAGTCCCTAGTGGTGCGCTTGTATTCCAAATCCCGGATACCCGGGTGCTCGAGTCTTGTGAACGTATGTCGATGGTGTATTACTTACTCCTGCTTCGTTGGGCCAGCAGAGGTACGCTCCATCGACGGCGTTGCGGACGGCACGCTCTAGATCTCCCTCCTCATGTTCTTTTAACCTCAAAATTGCGTTTTGATATGAAGGCGTCGCATCAGCTGCCATGGTGAAAGAATGAAACAACGGAAGCTATCTGTTGATAGGGCTGAGAATTCCAGGTCCGAATGTGGTGGTGAGTAGGCGATCTGGATGGTGCTTGATGTTGTCCAAGACAGGTCGCTCTTCGTTTGTTGCTGTTGTTGGGCCACTGAAAAACCAATCCTGGCCAGATTGGAAAGGCCCGCTCTGCAAAGTCACTCTCCTGACGCGCAATGCGCTTTCCCTTGCCAAATTTTCTTCAGATTAAACAGGAACCAAATTATTTTGAATTCGCAGGTGCGAATGGGACCAACGTGACAAATGCACAAGGCGGCCGACGGGTTCGTGAGCATCCCGAATGACACAAGAGTCAGACACAGTGGAACCAAAGTTCAAGACAGACACTCCTACGGATCCTGACGGCCGTTGCCTCCACGTACGAACCCCCAAGAAAAAGGGGCAGTGTAATGGGCAGACTCTGACGATTGAACTGCTGGCTGCATGCATTTTATCAGTGATACCATGGCCGGCAAAATCTCGCGTTGGGATCGTAACGGTGCGCTAAGCAACGTGGGATCCGAGACCACCTGGCCACCAAGGCCTCTATCGACCTGATAGACCGACTCTTGTTTTACTTGAAAGTCTCAAACTAGCGACTCCCATTCTAAGATTGGCATTGCAAACAGGCAGGTGATGCCACTCTGGGCAATGCTGAGCAGGGGATGCAGCTTACAAAATCTTTGAATAGATCCAACGCATTTGATTGGTCGGCACAGCACATCAATGATTTTGCTCCGAAATTACTTATTGGAAGTTCGCCACGCCCATGCCAGCGAGCATGAGCTTGTTGAAGATACGAAGTTCGTGACCAGTAAATGAGCTTGACGAATTAGTTGGCATGGGAAAGCAAGCCGCGGTGGCCCTGCTAATGACCACAGCTTTCCATAGCAGCATCCCTATAATGAAGGCTACGTTTGTTGAAAGATGTAAAGTTTGTGTTACCTAAGTACCTACCCTGTGAGGGAATATCTAAAGTACTGATAGTCAGCTTAGTAGGACCCGTGAAACAACGTCAGCCTCCTCAACCGCATATGATCAACCTGTCATTATCCTAGATCTGACCTGGTCTCTCGCACCCAATTTCTTCCGTGGTCCACCGATGTGTCTTCACAATTCACTGTAAGGATAATTATGGCAGTGTCTCATGGCTCATTCCCTCAGTCGGAAACACTGTATCTATGCGACTTCATCAACGAGAAATGGGACAATTGTGCGGAGACTTTGGTGCGAACCTAGTAGCCCTTGGCCCGGGGGCTACTTGTGTCGATGATTCTAGTGAGCGGCGCCGTCGGGAGCGGTGCCTTCCAGCCTTGTCTGTGCGGCACAAGGCTGAAGCCACGGGCCCACGTACTGTATTTTCTTTTCACTGTTATTGGAACTGCATTTTTTTGTAAACCATTTTTACTGGGTGTATGACGAAGTGAATCACTGCCTTGTGCAAACAATTTTGTCCACGGCGGCTGTTTGCGGTGAATGATCTCGTCCCCAGACGTCTTTTTTTCCGATATAAAAATCTACTCTTTGAACATCCAACTCTCTAACCTCTGTTCATTTTCCACCCACCTGGATTTTGCACCCAGCTCGAGCACTTGAGGTAACCCGCCAAATACAATCCAGTATATCCAAACACGTCAAGACGAGAATATCCCACGACACACCTACCAGAACCACAGCCAACATGATGTTCATCAACGAAATCACCATGGTCTTGACTCTCCTCGCGGCCACCACCCTCGGCCTCGTCCCTGCCGCTGCCCCAGCCATCGGCGAGATGACCTACTACGACCCCAACACCGGCAACCAGGTCGCGTGCGGTGGTTTCTTCCAGCCCGCCGACCGGATTGCCGCCGTGGGAGCGGCCCACTTCGACGGCAAGGATGTCTGCGGCAAGGTCGCGTCCGTCACTCACAACGGCAAGACGGTCACCGCCGTCATCCGTGACCGCTGCGAGGCCTGCAAGCCCGGCGACATCGACGTCACCCCGACCGTCTTCCAGGAGCTTGCCCCCCTCGGGGCTGGCCGCGTCCCTGGCGTGTCTTGGACTCTTGCCTAAGGTGAGCACTTGGTCTTGCCTTTACTCACCAGATGTCTTCTAACTCCGAGTGGTTATGCTGACGGCCCTTTTGGACAGTCTTGCGATGCCTGCTCGCGCCGCCAGGATCTGGGTCTTGGTTTGATAACAGTCTTTGGCAACAACGGGCATGGAAACTCTGGGATTTTGGGAATGGACTGAAGGGTTGACAAGCAAAACTGAAAACGTCTTCTTTCATGGCAACATCCGGTGGAATGACATCAAAATCGCGCGCAAAACCACAGGCAGCTCCTCATAGTTTCATGTCAACGCATGAAGATAGTTACCTTGGTACTCAGTCTGGGAAGCCAAATGAGTTCCAGTCAAACACGTCCGAGAATCCTCCCGCAGCCACATTGGATAAGCCTATTTCCAAAGTATCCTAGTCATAGTAGCCGCCAGGCTGGCAACCTGGACGACCCTGCAGACCCATGATATCCTGATACATAGGTGGGCATAGTCTGCGCCCAAGGCTGACCAAGGCCTCCCCCTACTGGTGCTAGGCTCTGCATGAGCGAGCCGTGCCACGCATTGTCCTGTATATTCTGTCACGATCCACGATACTTCTAACGTTCTGCCCACTGTTCCGGCAATCTCACCGTGCACATCATCCCAGGCCTGCAAGATGAGCCGCGAACTGACGACAGAGACGGCGTCGACCAGCCTCCGCTCCATTGTGTGCGCTGCGTAGCTCCCGCCCAGCACAACGCCATGCCACGTGGGAGGCCGGAGGCGCTGGAGCAGGTGGGTTCTAGCCATGGACACTCACACGGAACTGTGGATGACGATGAAAAGACAAGCTCAAGAAGGCAAGATGGGGCGTCCGCGGTGGTAAGAGGAAGCCAGGTGCTCGCACATTGTGGATTAAATTAAATGTATGCTTTTTCTTTCTCCCTTTATCCCTCTCTCTATCCCCCCCTCTCTCCTTTTTCTTCTTTTTTCCCCCATAATCTTACACATGTGAAAATACACCATACCAATATGCCTTGACATCGTTGCATCAAATCGGCTTTCCCTGTCGTTCTAAGACGGGCAATGAGCCTCGGTTTTTGAAGAGCTCTGGAGTGATTAAATGAGCTGGCTAGCATCCATACGAGATGCTCACAGTGTCAGAACCACGACTGTTGGGTTTGTTGGGACAATGTGTCGCGTCGCGCTTTGAGCCTAGCCCTTGAGTAGGTTTTTGTGCGGTCCTTGACACGCCGGCATGAATATTTCTGCCGTGGCCTCGGCGACAGGCCCTCTGTGGGCACTGAATTCGTGATCTGGGTACAGGGCTCTTGTGTGTTCCGACGTCGAAGGAGTCAAATAAGGTCTTGGACTGCCACATGACCCGGCTTCTTGCCAGGCCACAGGGGTTGGTATCAAATTCGCAATCACACTAGCCGCTATGCCTTGAAATCGCTCATGCTTCGACATATCCACCACATAGTCCTCCTCTATCCACGCGCCCTGGGTCTCAGGACGACGCGAAGGACAGCAACCTGGCGCAACGTATCCAATTATTGGGCCTGCTGCCTTATTCCTCCACGCAACACTCGTCGTTTGTTTATTGCCTGCGTCGGGTTCCGTGACCACGGCTCTATTCAGCTATGTCGGCTGTATTGTTGGCTCGCAGTGGTCGCAGGCTAGCCAACCAACACGCAGGCCAAGCCTCGCCGCTGCTCTCTATCCCATCTCTTACTCCCCGACCTTGACCCCATCAGCCTGCTTTTGCCTAGCCAGCTTGTCGAGCTTCTCGGTGGCGGCCTTCAGGCTGTTGACGTCGGCGCCGCGTATCAGCGACTGCCCGTTGACAGCGACCTGCTTGCCGTTTTTGAAGAACATAAAAGTGGGCATGGCACTGACGCCGTACTGCACGGCGACCTGCTGGACTTTGTCTACGTTGACCTTGGCGAAGGCGAGGTACCCGGGAACCGTCGAAGCCTTGGCGAACTGCTCGTACATGGGGGCTATCGCCTTGCAGGGGCCGCACCAGTCGGCGTAGAAGTCTGTGACGACGTACATTGTCTTGTCCAGGAGCGACTGGAACTCGGCGGGGCTCGATATGTGGTTGACCGACATGTTTGCGGCGGATGTTTTATGCTTTGGAGAGGATTGAGCGGGCGTATCGTCTGGTGTGTAGTGCGCTACCGGTGGGAGGTATACGGTTTGTTTTAAATCTTAAGAAATAGCTTTACGGAGTTCGACGGCTTTGGCAGGGTTTGGCAAGGTTTGGTCGGGATGATGTGCTTGCGATCTCGAATCGCTGGGGGCGCGGGTTGAAGTGGGAAGCTCTTATCTTATCAAGGCCCGTGGAGGGGTCCCGTTTACAATTAGTCAGCCCAGACGGTCCCTGGAATTTGGGGCGTTGGTGGCTGACGCAATTGGGGAAGAACGTCCAGGGGCTTCTAGAAAGGACGTTTCTCAGGCACCGTTCAGGAGCCTTGGGACCTGACATGGTCTCTCCATTTCCGACATGACCAAATTGACACGCAGCTTTCAACTTTTCGAAACAGGCATGTATTAATAATATTCATCCATCTGTCTCATCACGCCCTGCTCTTGATAATATCACTGGCCTTCTCAGCAACAGCATACATGGTGGCCTGCAGGTGCGCGGCGGGGATGAGCGGCAGGATGCTCGCGTCGATGATGCTCAGCCGCTGCGTCCCGTAGACCCTCAGCTCGGGGTCCACCACTCCGCCCTTGTTGCGTGGCATCATGGGGCAGCTGCAGCTGGGGTGGGCAAAGGTAGGGTTAAGCAGGCCGGCAGCTAGCAGCGAATCGATCACAGCGTCCGCCGTCGTCGCGCCCGCCCCGGGGACGGCCTCGACGGGCTCCATGTCCGCCGTGGCCTCGGTGCCAAACAGCCGGCGCGTGTACTCGACGCCCGCGAGCAGCACCGACCGGTCGAACGGGTTCGTCAGCGCGTTGTGCAGCACCAGCGGCACCCCGTACGGGTCCGCCGAGTCAAGATGAACTGTCCCGCGCGACATCGGCTTCATCACAGCGGTCGCCACGAACCCGCCCCCTGCCGCGGGGAGCTCGGCTGCCGCGACCGTGCCCGCGCGGTGGTCGGCGGCCAGGATGGTGCGCTGGTGCTCGAACCCGGCCTGGAGGTCGGCGTTGCCTGCGTAGATGGCCGGCAGGTGGGCGCTGGGGTCTTGGGCCTCGAGCGCGTCCACCAGAGACTCGGCGCCGCTGGTGAGCATCTCCAGGGAGGGGAAGGCGATGTAGGTGGCTTGTGCCTTGGTCAGGGGCCCGGTGTTGTTCTGGTGGTAGAGGTCGTAGGCCTCGTTGAAGAAAGTCTGGTTGGTGGATGGCTCTGAGGGACCGGGGAAGCTGTTCTTCACTGGATCTGGTCGTCAGCCTTTTTGTTCTGCCCCTGATTCGGGTCCAGTCTCGGCAGGAGCTTACCTGTCCAGCTAATGTAGCCCACAGGGTGGTCTTGGAAGTTGCTCCCGACGGCGGGGAAGTCAATCTTGGTCTCAATGCCAGCTGCCTCGAGGACCTCCTTGGGACCAATACCACTCCACTGGAGCAACTGAGGGGTGAAGACGCCGCCCGCCGCGAGGACAACCTCCTTCCTCGCTGAGAACACCAAGGTATCGTTATTGGAGCGGTCCAGAACCTTGACTCCGGTCGCCACAAGCGGCGAGACGCTGCTGGCGCTGTCTTCGAAGAGAATCTCCCGGACTTGGTGCATCGGCAGAAGCTTAAGGTTGCTTCGGTACGATACCGTGTCATAGTATGCGTACAGCGACGAAGAACGCGTCTTGTTCGCGGGATTAATGGACGATGGGGCCCAGAAATGGCCAATGGCCTCTCCAGTTGCGTGCTCTTCAACAAATGGCAGACCAAGCTCGTTGAACCCATCGATGATCTTGTCTATGACAGGTCAGCCTCTGCAGACGCACCCTCAGAACTCGGCTTACTTACACAAATCAGGGGCTTGCCAATCAGGATAGCTGGCTTGCGCCGGCCCATCTTGGCCCCATGCAGATACGTCGTACGAGTAGTTGTACGTCGCTTGAACCTCAGGCGTGGGCGGTGTAAATGTCACGGACTAGGAGCGGGCGTTAACCATATGCAATTGGAGTGAATCCGGAACAACAAACCTTTCTCATGTAAGGGTTTAAGCCCTCCCAACCCCAACCTGGGTTGCCCAATGCCTCAAATGCGTCGATATCGGCGACAGAGGGATAGTCCCATGTCATGCCATTGACCTGCGATCCGCCGCCGATAACTTGCGAGACCCTGACGCCGAAGGTCTGGTTTCCCATACCCGGCTCTGGGACAGAAGGGATATCGCGCAGATTGCTTGGCCCGGACGTGCTGATCACCGTGGCGTAGTACGGGATTTGCGTCTTGTTGCTGCGGTCAAAGGTGCCATAATCCAGAACCAGAACCGAAACTGTCACAGGTCAGAATGTCTCGGTGGAAGTACTGGCATGACCACATGTCTCAGTGTTGGAGTCATCTTACCATCAGCGTCCTCGGACAGACGTGCCGCGGCGACGAGGCCAGTGAGACCTCCTCCCACGATCACGTAGTCGTACTCGGCGTCCGCCTTTTCGATGGGCGCTCCGGCCGCAAGAGCGGCGGAGACCGACACAGCGCCCAGGGAAAGTAACCTGACCATCTCGTGCGATGCCGAAGGCTTGAGATAGAGGCTTTGCAAGAACGACAACGGACTGTGAGGACACCAGACTAAGAAAGGGTAAGAGGTCGTGATCAGAGTAGTCCTAGCAGGCGCTCTGGTGGGTGGCAATCTACATCGTGTGCTTCACGTTATATAGATATTTCTTGACCCCACCATTACAGCAGTAAGAGCGGGCCAGGTCCGAGACCTCGGTCTGCAGGCGGAACTTCACCATTATCGCTGTACGACGTGCATAGCTTGTAATCGGGCCATGTCTTCGGCGAACAATTTTCCACCTGGGCATGCAAGCTCTTTGGCTGATCTTGGCTGGTCCCCTGACGACTAGCCCCCGCCGTGTCCCCAGCATATGCAGCTAGGTACCTAGGTAGTTATGCCATGCATTCTGTGTTGCTTTGCAACTGGAGCGCAGAACTTGGAAACCGTTGAGCCGGAAAGGGTCAAAGAAAAAGTTCTAGAAGGCCACCCAGCACGTGGTACAAGCCGTAACTAAGCACCGCTGCATATGACACATTCTTCATCATTTTGTCCTTCATGCAACATGCACCTCACGTCCCGAGTTGCATCTGCTCTCTCCGCTCAAGTGCAGCCGAATGCGACTCGAATCAGAGTACTATCTGGGGAGGGCGTATTTCGCAGCGGTGAGCGCGTCCTATTGGGCCAGTATAAACTCCCATGCGCCAGCTAAACGAAGCGAGAATCCTTCAGGCGGGCCGAGTGCTCGGATATGGAATAGACTCGGCAGCACTTCTTGGGGACGCACACCCGACCCGCCGCAGCGGCATCGTTTTGCCACATTTCTTTTGGCTGCAGCCTGGAGGCACTGGGCCCGAAGCGAGATTCGCCAAGGCGAGTGAGAGCTACTCATGCAGGTCGTCTTACACCATATCTGCCGCGGTGGGTATCCTTAAAAGTCCAAATGCTTCTACATATTCTCGACATGAACAGATATGCGCCAGCCACCGCCAGAGCGGACAGATATTTTTTGTGAACTAGCCCCAACGGTGGGGCTTTTACCGGATCATGAGGCAGAAATCTTGGCATTGTGCTGTCAGTCTTTCCACTGGCTACTCTGGCAATTTCTGACCCGCATAAGTGGCGATATGGACCGTGACCAAGTTGCGACAATGTGCGATCGTTTCTCATAGACTGTGTAACCAAGTGTTACCAGTTCGAACGTAAATATCGATATCAGACAGTCGATCTCACGAGGTCGCCCCATTGGTGCTGGACAATCAAAACAAATATGGAAAGATGGGCCTCCATTTGGCCAGCCATCTGATGCATGCGCAAACCAATACCTGATGAGAGGCTTGTGGATGTGTGGCAGCATTGGAGAACACAGCTATCAGCCATGTTGCAAGTTGCTCGAAATGCTCTGGTGCCTGCCAAGGTTCCAAGTCGTACTTCCGTTTAAAATGAAAGCCCAGTTCCCGTCTTCATACGGAACAAGTACCGTGAGAGACAGGAAATTATAGAGCATGAGCTATCACGCCGCCACAAAACCCTTGACCGACTTGATGATCTGCGCAGCCAGCTGCTGAGGCTGGCTCTCGAACGGCATGTGCCCGGTCCGGAAGTCAACTACCTCCCAGCTGACCTTGGTCTTCTCCAACCACATATCCTGCAGCACTGACGGGTTACAGCAGTCCAACAGAGTGCGCACATAAACTCTCTTCCCGTCGAAACCACTGTCGGCCCAAGCTGGCGCCGAAGCCTTGGTCTCGAACGCGAGGTTGGCGTGAGGGAGCATGCGGCTTTCTAGCTCTGTGCTCTGTGCTGGGGCGCAGTCATTGTAGAGTATTTCCATGGCCGGCTCGATGAGAGCCAGACCCTTCGAGGGCTGAGGAATCCGGATTAGTAGGATGCTCTTGCTTGAAGCAGAAACGAGGGATGGACTTGAGATACCTTGTCCAATTTGATGAATGGAGGATAGGTACCTCCGACAGCATCAGAAAGAGACTCATTTTCCAGCGTGATATTCCCGGCCACGTAGATCAACCCGACTACGCCGGAGGCATGGCCCTGGCCCTTGCGCGTTGCTTTGTCAAGACCCTTGGCAGCCCCTCCTGCTACGACACCTCCATACGAGTGAGCCAGGATGACGATGTCCTTTCCCTGTTCTTCGATTAGAGGGAGGAGAACCTTCTGTCGGAGAGACTTAATGTCTTCCGAGGCTGTCGCAGACGTGGGATCGGCTGGATTGCAGCTTGGATATGGTCCAGGGGCAGTCTTCAGTCCGGCCTGCTCAAAATGAGGCAACAGCTTGCCATATCCTGCGGGCGTGCCGAATGCGCCCGGTACGAGGACCAGTGTAGGGAGCGTTGGAGAAGACATTCTCATACGTAGTTGAGGATTGTAATGAAGAAGATTTGACTAGATGCACAGAAGCAGACCGGGGAAAGATGATGAGCAATGGATTCTAAATACCAAAGCTGGGGGTGATTTTCTAATTGTAGGCGGGGTCTCATCACTTCACCTGCAGTGAGAAGCATTACCACCTGGGCAGGGTCGTGTAGGTGGGATTCGCGTGCTGCGGCGCTGCATGGTAACAACAAACCCTTGCAGCAGCGCAGGAGCTGAGAGGATACAGCTGTAGCACAATCTAGACTTCAATTTTCGCAAACCAACAAGCACGCGGATTCATTCTTGTTGGTTGTTAGCGGGGACTGGTTAGTTTGGTGATTGGTGCATTCCAAGGTTGTACTGAGCGCATATGCACCATCACAGCTGTTGGGCCTAAAAGAGCGGCACCGATGAGACCATGGAGCTGTATAACACGCGCTTACTACTCGGCAGATGCAATAATAGTTCCCAATGGAAGGGAAATAGTAGGGCAGGAGATGCAGAGAAGGATACACAAGAGAAAAGGAAAGAAGTCAAACACGGAGTGCCAGCACCGTGCGGTACAGTCCCAACAATACACAGGAGTAGCCAATGTTGACAAGTCTGGCGGTTTCGAGTATGCTGTTTAAGGTCATCCGATCAACTCCATACCTAGGTATACAGATGATCAACTCGATTTTCGGAAGTTTGGCACCATGATCGGCCTTCAAACCAGACTCGACCGTGATTTTCAGTATCGGCACTGCTTACCTACCCCGGGCTCGCAATGTTTACGATGGTTTCTTTGGTCTTCATCTTCCCAACTTGTGTCCCGACCCGGTGGCCTGTCTCGATTTTTGAGGGCTAGTGCCGTTTAAGGCTCCGCATGAGTAGGCCAGAGCTGAGAAAAGTGCCGCATAATAGCAAAGTTTATGGAAGGCTTCACATAAGTTTCCATGTGAGAATCCATATACAAATGTACATACGAGTTTAACAACAAACTCCAATGTGAAAGGAACATTTACTTAATGGTGACATTTCATTCCAGACCTCGGGACCTAGTTAGACGAACAGTTCCCAGGGCCCCGTCAGGGGCTATTCATCTAAGGTTTCCTATCTCTCATCGATCACATTGTCAGTACAGAGTACGTGATCCCAGCATATAACTTCCCAATGAATGACAGCTGAAAATTGTGCAAGTATTGCGAGGTGGGCAAGCTCATGACCGGACTATATATACTATTAAGTTACTGCGGCTATAAATGGCTCATTAAGTTTAACTATATGAACGCCTTCTCAGCTCATTTTCCAGTGTATTTTTTATTCTATGCAGATTATTCAGTAGCTGGCCGTTGAGCAAAGGCAGACACCAGAGGAAATGCACTGTCTTGTTTCATTACGGATTCTTCCTCGGCTTTCTCAGGCAATTTAGCTAGGGACTCTGAAAGTGGCGAAGGAATTTCAGGCTTCGCTACTACGTTTAAAACAAAATTAGCAGCCGGTAACATGAAGATGCCTCAGAGGACTTGAAAATTTTCGAGCATTGCCTACACCTCCTGTGAAGGCTAGTAAGACGTTGGCGCCGACGTCGAGGTCGTTTCGCTCATATTGGACGGTTTCGAAGTCCTCTTCCCGAAACCAGCCGTCCGGGGCATATTCTTACCATAAATCTACTCGGTACCGGCGCCGGCGGTGGCTCACGCATAGCAGGATCGCGCACAGTTCCAGTCACGTCCATCTCGAGGAGCTGGATCCAGCCGCCGGGTTGGCAACAGGTTATGCACGATCTGCTGCGGCGTCACCATCACACAGTGGTCAACGATCAAGGCTGACGTGTCTTTTTCTTTCTTCCTTTTTTGGAAAAGAAGAATACGCACACAATGCTGATACGAGTGTAAGAAGACTGGGCATGTGGCCGCAGCCTCTTGCCGCTCAGACAAGGCTACATATGTAAGTTCCTAGGTCCTAAGTAGGTGGGAGGCATCACATGTATGCAGAAAGGAGAAAATTTGCTGTCTATACTACCAAATCGTATAATCAAAACAAGTAATGAGTAGATTAGCTGCAGCCACAATTACTTCAAGTTCTTGGAAGAACGGGCAAAAAGACAAAACATACAGCACCGGGTATTCGCTGGTCGTCACCGACCCAACTACTAATCCAGCGATTACAGACTTGACTAAGGGAGAGCAGACGGGATCCCGTATTTTCCTGTATCTATGGCCGTATGTGGTGGAGTGTCTGGCGTGAAGCCTCATATCCGGAGGTTTCAGTCTCATCACACGTCTACAAACGATTCGGGCTTTTGAGGGTTTCACAGATCCGAGGATAGACCGGAACGTAATTAATGTAACGGACTTCAGGAACACATGTTGTTTGCCCATATACCCTACGTAGGCTGATTGTAAATCACAAACCATCAATGCAAGGCTGAGGACATAACAGGACTTTGAGGATTGGCTCAACGCAGGATGCATTAACTCCGGCCGGCGCGGGCGGAAACGCGCCCGCAGCCGCCCGCAGCGGCCGCACATGCCACTGTCTGAGAAAAACGAAGTTGCGCCCCCCCCCCCGGCTAAATTACCCCTGTTCAAAAGTTAAACTAATCTCTTAACTCTCTTTTAAGAGTAATTTTCTTTTAATAACTCTTTTAATACTTAATTTAAAAATATATAAAAAATATATTTATAATCCTTATTAAAATTTTTATATAAATATATTTTTAAAATATTTATTATAAGCTTATATTATAAAAGGTATAGAGGCTATTAAGTTAATAAAATAAGAAAGTGCATAGACTTATTAGTTAGTTCTATTAATAATTAACCTCTAACTTTAGTAATATAAAGACTTTAAATAAAAATTATTTTAAAAATTTATATTTATAAAGATATTTATAAGGATTATAAAAGTGTTTTTTATATATTTTTAAGTTAAGTATAAAGAGAGTTATTAAAAGAAGTATATTTTAAAAGGGAGTTAAGAGATTGGTTTAACTTTTTGAACAGGGGTTATTTAACCGGGGGGGGGGCGCAACTTCGTTTTTCTCAGACAGCAAGCCAACCTTATTGCACATGTGAGTTTCACGGATTGGCCGGGTTCGCCGGTGTGCCCGTAAGTCGTCGCACAGCCTGCACAGGTCAGACGACTTAGTTAAAAGTTTGGGCCTGCAAGCCTACCAGATCCATCCTTAAATCCGAACCAAAGCCCGTATGACGTGCAGGACATCACTGGCAAAAAAAATGAAGCTTCCTGTGTCATTCAGGGCTGAGTCTTTGACGGATTGCCTCGCTCTGCCTATAAAGCTTGCAAGCTCCGTGCTAACCCTAGAACTCAAACCTTAGAATAGTCTCAAGCACAACACCTTCAATTCTACAAAATCAATTGCAAGACGAGACAGACAGCTAAGGTTCAGACACAATTCAACCAACATGACGGGCCCACCATTCACTCTCCCGAGCAAGTACGCAGAGGTTCACAAGCGGGAGAATCAGCGCGGCGTAGGCGATGCTCGGCCAACTGGTGTGCAGATCCTCAAAGACGAGAACAGATTCGACGGGTCCCTCGACAAGAAAGTAGCAGTTGTCACGGGCTGCTCCTCAGGCATCGGAGTTCCAACAGTCGAGGCTCTTGCGGCAGCGGGATGCATCGTTTATGGCGGCGTCAGGGGAGCCAGTATTGAACGCGCAAAAGAGGCGTTCTCATCAGTACTAAAGGACCCTCGGACCAAAGATAAGGTTCATCTACTAGATCTGGATTTGACGAGCCTTGCAAGCGTCAAGGGTTTTGCCGATGAAATCAAGAAGAGGGAGTCGCGCGTCAATCTCCTTATCAACAATGCCGGGATCATGGCTGTTCCTACGCGGGTGCTCACCAAAGACGGCTTCGAGTCTCAAATTGGAACCAACCATCTTGCCCACTTCTACCTCTTTCAAAACCTCAAGGACCTCTTGATTGCAGGATCCAAGGCCTCGCCAGACTTTGCATCCCGTGTTGTCTGTGTCAGCAGTTCTGCGCACAAAAACAACCCCGTCATTCTAGACGACATCAACCTCGCCAAGCCCGGGAGCTACGAACAATGGAAAGCATATGGCAATTCCAAGACTGCTAACATCTGGATGGCAAATCACATAGAGCGCCTCTATTCGTCTCAGGGAATCCACGCCTACTCACTCATGCCAGGTGGCATCGCGACGCCGCTGCAGAAGCACGTGCCAGAAATGATGGAGTCTGTCAAGGAGCTGGAGACGGTTAAGAACTACATGAAGAACACGGAGCAGGGGTGCGCGACGACCATCTGGGCGGCCACGGCACGCGATCTTGAGGGCAGAGGAGGAGTGTTTTGTGAGGATTGTTGTGTCATCGGAAAAATGGACACCGTGGGCAACAATGGAATTGACAACCTTGCTCCTGGGTACGCTGAATGGGCCTATGATCCTGAAGGGGAGGAGAAGCTGTGGAAGGTGAGCAACGAGTTGGTTGGACTCGAGGCCAATGCTTAGGGGTCCTACTCAGACATCTGCTTTTTTGATGGGCTAGGAAAAAATACACGATGCGTTCTTTCGAAATGGACCAGCGTAAATAGATCTGACAATGATATTGCAAGATTGATTGGAGTCTCAGACAAAAGATCTTCACGTCCATGCTTCGTCCGTCGTCGATGCTTACGCGCTTAACTGGCATTAACTTTTCAATAACTACGATGTCCCGCTACGAGTCTTGCAAAAAGGGCTGGCCAAGAAATTGATGGCGTGATTTGCCGGCAATGCTAATGCCAATGCTTATCGTAGAGAAGCGGCATCTAGTAGGACCGACATGTCCCAAAGTTCTGGGGTGATTTACGAGTTTCCTACGGTCGTTCTGGGGCAGGGTGACCGATGCCGGAGTGGGCTGTTCCAAGGTTGCCATGTGGGAGCATTTTCTCGAACAATGACCTGTTCGAACCGCATATGCATGCATACTGGCTTGCGGAGAGCTGGGGAACGCGGGATGGGGGAGACCTCGGACAAAGGGACAAAATGTGGGAGGAGAGAAAGTCTGGGACACATCTGGAGATACGGAGTACAGTGGGTGGCATTAGGAAGGCGTGTAAACACGGTCAAAACGGCGAGGCGGTTGAAGTTAGGGGCTCATTACGGTGGTCGAGGACAAGGAGCGCTCGGCCTTGCGACAAAAGCGCGAGCAATACAGCATCCTGGGCACAAACATTTCTCATTGGGTGTATGCAACGCCTCCGTTTCCAGCTGAAAATATCTCAATTTCCATGGCTCCTTCAGGCCAGGCACGGATCTATCGACCTTTCGCGACCACTCGCTAAGGCCTGCTTGCGGAGCGGCTGAACGCCAATCGTTCGACCATGTAGGTACTTCCTTGTAGTTGTGCAAAGCATGCACTGGTGCGTACGTGGAGTTCTAGATTGCCTTGCGGCTCTTCTCGACTACTACTTCGGTAAGGCGCATCTGACTTGCCAAGAGATACTCAGATCCGGGTGCTCCGTGCCCGGGCTTTTCCCTATTCCCGGCTCGTCGAAACGCGACGAATTATACCACCCAAAGCCGCGTCCTGTAGGAGTTGATTAGGCAGGTTCGACAGTCGTAAAACTCGTTTTCTTCGATGATTTTTCGCAAGTGACGTCGTCCTCTCAGAGGGAAACGTGGGTGGACCCCGAACACCACCGAGTAATTCAGCGGCTCAACGTCACGTCAAAACTATGCGGTGGATTCGGTGGAATGCCGAGCAGCCCGCCACGGGCCGTGGGCCGGACTCCTTTGCGGGACCCACACCAGAGCCGCATTTCTCACGACCGTAATTCTGATATTCCAAGGAAATCTCATCATTTTTGGGCTTTCTGGGATGTTTTCGCGCTCGGCCTGCCTCACCGTTTCATGCATGCTTATCTCGGATCGACGCAGTTGACCAAGCAGCCAAGTAGCTGTGAGGTACCTCGCTGCCGAGGGTGATTACGAGAAACTGAAAGCCACCAAGCCAGACCTACCGTTTACGAGTATGCCAACACGTTTTACGATAATACTAACAACTGTGTTAGAGCAGACGGTTGCTTGTTCTTCTTTTGTTACCAAGAACACGTGGTTGGTCAGCGGTTTATGACGGTGGCGTTCAGATTTTGAAGCAGAGAACAAGTCGCAGCACTGAACTGACTCAAACAGCTCCGGTATATTGTGGCAAGCCGACTGCACCATGGACAGTCAAGTCCGCCCTCCCTGGAACATGACGTTGACTGCAGAGATCGTGCTATCCTCTTCTGATGCCAACCAGGAACGTGGGGGGCCACCTCGCGGTCCTGAGGTGGGCCACCAACACAGTGAGGCTACTGGAGGCCACGATCCCACATCATCCCATAGCGGCGGATCCAGACCAGGTCTCTCGACCCGGAAGCTCCTTGCGTGCCAGTCCATGTTAACTGGGGCTTCACGTAATCTGGAGAATTCCTGGAGTCAATAAAGATGGTTGTTTTCCCCAGCTCATAGCCACTTCTCCAGTAACCTCTCCGCAACTTACCCCTTCTCTTGCAACGTTGGAATTTCGACCGCGTTGGAACTCAAATCCTCAACATGTCTGGCTATATGCCCTCTTTCTCTCAACCGCCTTCAAGGCCGGGATCTCTGGCTGCATCCAGGGCAAACTCCTATGCCGGATCGAGGTTTGGCCAGTCTCGTCCTGGATCTCCATCACCCGGAAGCCCGTACGCGTCGCACCCCGGATCACCAGGCCCTGGTAGTCCTCTTCCATCAAGACCTGGCACTTCCAAAGGTCCTTCGCGGGCAGCAACTCTCAATGGGAAATCTAGGCCCAGCAGTCCTCCCCCCGAGGTGGAGACTGAACAAACCACTCCCGATGTTTTGTCAGTGTTGGAACACGCGAACGAGATGATTCGAGATGAAAAGGGAAATCCCAAGGTCGGACGTATCGTGGGAGGAAAATATGTCGATCCGTCGAACGAGCAGATCGATCCTGAGTGCGGGGCGATAAAGACTGTCGATATTGATATGCCGCTCACGTTGACCGAGCTCGTCAACCACAACGACAAAGAGTATATCGTCCTCGAATATGCTACCGGCGACAATCAGAATCCTTACAACTGGAAGCCAGCTTACAAGAGCTTTATCACAACCATGCTTTGTCTCATGACTCTTTTCATCGGTCTTGCTACAACTGCATACAGCTCTGGTATCGGAAGCATGGTCAAGGACCTGAACGCATCGCAGGAGGTTGGCCAGCTTGGTCTGTTCACTTTCAACTTCGCTTGTGCTCTCGCTCCCATGGTGCTCGCGCCATTCTGTGAGCTTGTCGGCCGGAAAATCGTCTACGCTGGCGCATTCCTCTGTTTCACCCTCCTCTTCATCGGTCTGGCTCTCGCCAAGGATATCGGTACTATCATCGGGCTCCGACTCCTGCTCGGTCTCTTCGGCTGTGTTGGAACCATTCTCGTCGGTGGTACATTCGATGACATGTACCTCCCTCACGAGCGTTCCCGACCCATGGCACTATTCTCATGGATTGCCATCTTCGGTACCGTTGCTGCACCAATCTACGCTGGCTTCATCGACCAGGCCATCGGTTGGCGCTGGATTGAGGGTATCCAGGGCCTGGCCAACGTGCCTCTCCTGATCTGCATCTTCATCTTCTTCCCCGAGACCCGAGGCGGCGTCGAGCTGCACAAGCGAGCCGTCGCCCTGCGCAAGGCGACTGGGGACGAGCGTTACGTGGCTGAGGGCGACATCTACACGCCCGATATCAAGTCCATGCTGAAGGCCTCGTCCGTCAAGGCCATCCACATGCTTGTCACCGAGCCCGTGGTGTTCTCCTTCGGCCTCTGGATCGCCTTTTGCTGGGGCGTGACCTTCATGTTCCTGTCCGTCATCCCCATCACATTCACTGAGAAGCGTGGCTGGTCCGAGGGTGTCAGCGGTCTGCCATACATTAGTCTCTGCATTGGCACCACCCTGGCTTGGGGTGCCCACCACTTTCAGATGCGCAAGTATGACAAACTCAGCGCCGACCCCAAGGTCACGGTCACCCCCGAGGCCCGTCTCTACGGCGCAATGTATGGCGCCATCTGGCTGCCAATCGGTCTGTTCATCTACAGTTTCACCCAATATGCCTCCCTCTCGTGGGTAGGCCCGGCCATCGGCCTGGCACCCATCGCCTTCGGTATTTACTTCGTCTTCGAGTCGACGTATAGTTACACTGCCGACTGCTACGGACCAAGTGCCTCCTCGGCTATCGCTGGGCAAGGTCTGATGCGCAACACTCTTGGCGCCGTCACCCCGCTGTTCTCGACGCAGTTCTTCCACAACGTCGGATCACAGTATGCTGGCCTGATTCTGGCTCTGATCTCAACTGGACTGAGTCTCATCCCCTTCGTCATGTTCAAGTTCGGTCCCAAGCTCAGGGCCAGGAGTAAGCTTGCTCTTGTCTAATATACATATGACAAGTGGATGAAGCGTGGTGAAATAAAATCACTGCAATAGGGCAGACAGCCTTGTAAAAGTTCATTTTAGAAGTATTGTGGTTCAGAAATAGCATCATAGCGATTGCATAATAGTTGAGAGTATTCGAGCCAGACACTGTCCTGTATATTCCGCATATCACACGCATCGATTGTTTGTGCCAGAATGGGTTTAGTGATCTAGTGAAAGCGGACAGCACGCTATATTTTCGAAGTTGCTTTGCGACATAGTTGCCACGTAAGGATCGCAAGAAGTTGCATGACTTGCTTCCTTCCAGGTTGAAATGGAGATTTGCCACCTGAGACACTCGGCCCTGAGCCTGGAAGTGGGACAGTGTGTGAGAATAAGAGACGCCGGAACGTCCGGATCCAGTAATTCTCCCTTGCATAGACCCGGTATTTTGAGCCCCTCTACCAGACCCCTTTTCCAGGTACAAGAGAAAGGGCCAAGGGCTTTCTCGGGGATGCTCCGTCCAGAAATGCCCCTATAACCAATCCCGGGAATTCTGGGTACAGTGAGGTCTTTGCACGCTACTAGTAGAAAGCAGTTCGAATTCTGGACCGGAATTTTCTCAAGTGCTGCATTTTAATACCTTCCGAGCTTTTAGTACTTGATATTCGAGTCGTCACCGGAACACCGGGTGAATCTTTCCACTTTGCCGATCCCTTAGTCTCTCTGGAAGCTTCACGTTGTACCTGAAGTATTGTCAGCTCATGAACTACTATGACTTGTGACAGATTTAAGCAACTTACATATGAGTTGTCCACACGCAGAGCAGGCGTCTTGTCTCTGCCGGGTCTATGATCTCCGGGACATTAAATGCGGCAGCAGTGCGCACAGGGTTCTGCAATCTGGTATACTCATCCATCAAATCATCGTAAACCTCAGCTCTTTTGTCTCCTGCCTCTTTCAGCTCTCTTGAATGGCTGGCCTCAATGCCTCCTTCCAGCGGCAGGCTTCCCGACTCCAGACTCGGCCAGGCGACGCGGTTGTGAGGGTCCCGACAGTCGGCCATGAGTCCCCCGGCAACTCCATAGCATTTTCTGACAAGGACATTGAATATTGGCATGGTGGTTGAATAGTATGCCTTGCCAAGTTCGACTCCGTATTTCATTGTTGCCTGGCGTTCTGCAGCAGTGCCGACAGCGTATCCAGGGCAGTCGACGAACTGGATCAGGGGAAGGTTGAAGACGTCGCACAGGTTCAAATGTCTCGTCATCTTCTGTGCGCCTGACGCATCCGTGGCACCGCTGAGCACTTCGGGGTTGTTCGCGATGACGCCGACTGGCCGGCCACTCAGGCGACCGAGTCCCACAAATGCTGTGTTCCCCCAGCCAGCGCCTATTTCGAACCATGAGTCTTGGTCCAACGTGGTTTGTATCAGCCGTCGCATCGCATAAGCCCGTTGTCGGCGCCGAGGTATGATTGTACGTAGCGAGTTCACGTCTCTGTCCGAAGGATCTGTGGCCTCTGCGATCGGTGGCAGAGAGTTAGCCGCACAGTCAGGGACGTACGAGATGAACTTTCTGATTTGTTCGAAACAAGAAGCCTCGTCAGGGGCGGCGTTGTCAATTGTGCCATTTTCACAATGCACTTCTGGCCCGCCCAGCTCACCCGCAGTCAGTCCCTCCTCAAAAGTTGCCTTCGCAACCACATGAGGTCCGGCGTTGAACAAGGAGCCGACATCACTCGCCATGACGGAAAAATGGCACGCAGTCACCCGCATCGCACCGAGGCCAATTGCCGGGCCCAACACAGCACCGACATTGGGGATCCCAAGGCTGAGCTGCTCTGCCACCTCCCTGAAGCCGGGCGTCGGCGGCACGTAGCTAAACCCGTCCTTTTTGATTGTCGTGACCGAGCCCCCTCCAGAGCTGCCGTCGACGAGTTTGACGATAGGCAACCGCAGATCCAGGCATAGTCTCTCCATGTAAACCGTCTTGGCCCATATAGCCCCGTCAGCGTGGCCTGCTCGCAGCGAGAAGTCGTCCGCCGTGAACAGGATACGGCGCCCGCCCACAGTACCGAAACCTTGGACATTGTTACTCGGCGTGAAACCTTGGACCTCGTCTTTGGTCTTGCCGTCCTTGCCGGCAGTCGTTGTCCTCCAGTCGATGGTCCCTGCTACGGACCCGACCTCATAGAAGCTCCCTGGATCGAGGAAGGCCTCGATACGCTCACGCACCCATAGCTTGCCTGCTTGCTTCTGGCGCACGTAGCCCCGGCGACTTGTGGGTGGTGTTTCTGCAATTTTCTTCACGTCTGCAACCTGCCCCAGTATGTCGGACCAGTCGGCAGGTGAAGCATTTTTGTCCTTCCTTTTGGCCCGCTTCGGCGCCTTTTCCTCTGGCGAAGCTGTTCGTGTGCTGCTGTCGTTGGTGTGGGCGGGACTCTGTATTTGACCTTCGATCTGCTTCAGGCGCAGCTTCGCCTTGGAGCCATCATCGTCCCCAGCCATTGAGATGCAGTACTGATTCGAACTGTGTGCCTTGTAATGATTGATCCGGGTGAAACCAAGGTGCCGAGGGCCACAACGAGACGGCGCCGTTTCGATGCCTCCAAACCGGACACCCCAGCAGCAGCCGAGGTCCACGGATTCGCTGGAGGCGGGGGTTGGAGACGGCATCGAGTCTCCACCAAAACCTAGAACACTCCCCATCAAGTGAATCCCTACAAATCAATGACTTCCATGATTATCATTGTTGTGAATGTTCTCTTTGTAACGCTCTTGCCAGACTCTCGGAACTGCAGGGTGGCATTCTGATCATGGCTCCTACACGTATTCTCGTGGCCAACAGGTGAGTATGCAAGCTGGAATGAACACCAGGAACTACCCGCCGAGCTCATGGTGACTGACCACGAATCCGAAGAGGTGAAATCGCGGTTAGAATTCTCTCATCGGCCCGCGAACTTGGCCTCCACACCATTGCCGTCTGGACAGAGGGCGATGACGCGCACATCGCACACGCCCATGAGGCAGTGCAGCTTCCCTCTGTGTCCTCATACACGGAGACGTCGTACCTGGTATCCTTGTGTTTAGAGCACCGCGTGGACTTTGTGCACCCCGGGTACGGGTTCTTGTCCGAATCGCCTGATTTTTGTCAGCAGCTCAAGGCGGCTGGCATCGCCTTCGTGGGCCCCGGTGCCGACCTCCTCACCAGGACGGGTGACAAGCTGAGTGCGAGAAGATTGGCCGAGGAGTGTGGTGTACCAGTACTTCCGGCCTTGACCGAGGCGGTTGGTGATTCTGAGACGCTGCGGATATTCGCAAAAGATGTCGACTTCCCAATTATGATAAAGGCAGTCGATGGTGGTGGAGGGAGAGGCATCCGCCTTGTTCGCCGGGAGGGGGATCTTGAATCAAGCTTCCGAAGAGCCGTGAACGAGAGCCCTAGCAACCAAGTATTTGCCGAGAAAGCTGCACTCGACGACTTTCGTCACATAGAAGTCCAGATCGTTGGCGACACGAATGGAAATGTTCTTCACTTTTGGGAGCGCGAGTGCTCAATACAGCGCCGGTTCCAGAAAGTAGTTGAGATCGCTCCTTCAACTGTCTCGAATCGTACGCTGATTGCATCCGTCATCGACTCTGCTGTGCGGATGGCAAAAGCCATCAAGTATCAGTCACTCGGTACTTGGGAATTTCTCGTTTCCCCAAAGAGCTCAGAATTCTATTTCATGGAGATCAACCCTCGAATTCAAGTAGAGCACACCATTACGGAAGCCATATGTGGCGTTGATCTCGTTCGAATTCAGCTCCTCATTGCCCTTGGTAGGAACTTACCGGATATCGGCGTCGAGATACCACTGGAGCAAAACGACACTATGGCCCCGCCCAAGTTAAGGTCCATACAACTCAGGATTACGGCAGAGGACGCCAAACAGGATTTCTCACTTTCAATCGGCAGGATTCGCAGCGTTCTCTTCCCATATGGCAATGGGGTCAGACTAGATACTCACCTCCGCACCGGCGTGACTGTCTCGGCGGCTTTTGACCCCCTCCTGGCCAAACTTATCGTCACAAGTCCCAACTGGGATGCCACAGTCGCCAAAGCCGAGAGAGCGTTGCAGGATGTCTTGATCGACGGTGTGACGACGAGCGTTAGCCTGCTGCTGGGTATTGTGCGATCTACAGACTTCCGGAGAGCTCAATTCGATACGCAATGGTTAGAAAAGAACCTTAAGGTGCTCAACACATCGAAACGAGGGCTCGTAAAGCCATTTGGTGAAAGCCTGTCCGACATTGATCGTACTGGAAATTCTGCCAAATCTTCGAAATCGTCAAGCCAGCTCATCAGGAAGGGAGAACAATTTCAGATTCAGATCGAAGGCAGCAACGATATGAAGATCTTCGAAAACCTTGTCTCAGTTACAAGTGTGATCCGAAATGACTTTCCCGAATCACTGGCTGTCAAGTTGTCTACCATGGGTGATCTAGACGCTTCCTTGGACAAGAATATACAGAAGAGCTACACTATCCGGCTTCTGAAGCAATCAGAAACACAACTCAATCTCAAGGGCTCGCTCGGTCACTCTCAATCTACACGCGAAGATCTCACACAGCTTATCTGCCCTATAGCAGGCCAAATCGTCGAGTTCTTGAAAGATGATGGGGACATGGTTAGAGAAGAGGAGGCGGTTATGATCATAAGACAGGCGAAGATGGAACTGGAAGTCAGATCACATCGATCTGGGACTGTCCGTTCTCTTGTTGATCTCGATGAAGGAGAGAGTATTGCCGCGGGTACTGCTATATGTAGCATTATTCCGGTAGACCGGGAGAAACTATAAGACGAACAAGACGCACTCGGCACGTGTTTGAGTGCATAAGTGCCTTGCGGCCCAAGACACGTACATGAGACTAGGACCAGCAAATGCGGTGTCCCGGACTTGTCGCTTGGGCATGTACTCCAACGATAACTACGAGATATGATCTCAGGGTGTGACAAAGCATGCTCGCAGCATGCATCCAGCAACGCTAGTGTGCCTCCGGAGGCGAGACATCACAGAGCTGCATTTGTGCGGCTCAAAGCAAGCCGGCAATAACTAAGATATTATTATTAGCAATGGGCACTTGCATACCCTGTTCGCACACAGTGAATAATGTGTTTGCAGGGACAACCCGAGGACGAGTGACACGGTTGCGATGGAAGCAGGAATACGTGATGCAATATGGCACGAAATGGCGGCAAGTAGATTCGGCGCCTTGGTAGGCTAGGATAGAAAATAAAAGTTGCAAAACAACCGCCGCAAAGCAAACGTTGCGGTAAATGCACTCGCCAACACCTAGTAGATAGGATTTCTACTTCCACCCGGCCTGAATATTCTGGCACCGTCGCTTGACCTGCGCACTCTCTTCACAATAAGCTTTCCAGTAGTATTTGCCAAGATGGCCAGCAGATTTCTCCCCCGCTGTATCATTGTCGTCTTTATTTTGACTATTCTCGACTACAGCCTCGCGCAACAACTTTCAGGCCCTCGACAGCGCCGTCAGAATGTTGACCCCAACAACAACCCCCTTCCGAGCTACTCGCCCGCCAAGCCTCCTGCTCTGCCTCTAGCAGTGAGAAGTCCCTATCTCAGTGCGTGGTCCAAGACAGCCAGGGGCGCTACATTGAACAGCGCCGATGCCGTCTTCTGGACTGGGGCTCCTATCGGGTGGGAAGGCATAGTCTCAGTGGATGGAATTTCGTACTCATACCTCGGAACTGGATCGGAGTGTCCACCGACTCCAGCCAAACTGCAAGCTGCCAAGCCGAAGATCGTCAGCTACGACTCTCAGTACTCCAACTTTACCTTCCTTGCCGGCCCTGTCACCATCGAGGCCAGCTTCTTCTCCCCAGTCACACCAAACGACATCTGCAGGAGCTCTATCCCGCTCAGTTACCTCACAGTCAGCGTCGAGTCTATAGATTGTGAGGAGCATAGCGTGCAGTTCTACTCCGACATCAACGGCGCATGGATAACACCCAACAGCAATCTACCTATTATCTGGGGTCTCAAGACGGATGGCCAAGATTATGTGCCTCCCTCACCCGGCGTCGCGACCCGGGAGGTGACACACACATCAAGCACTACTAGTCCTGGTTTATTTTCTTGGGTATATCACCTTGAGAAATCCTACACGTTCGGAGAAAACGAGGACTTCCCAACATGGGGCAACGTCACCTATACTACAAGCTCCGAGGGCTCTGGGGCTTTCAGTTTTCAGAGTGGCTTCGCCGCGGAAGTACGTGCCGAGTTCGTCAACCAGCATTCGCTCAGTAACACGATTGATCCCGCCTACCGGGGCTGGGGGCCACTTGAGCCCGTGTTTGCATTTTCCCATGATTTCGGCAATGTCACATCAGCCCATGTGCGGTACACAATCGGCTCGGTCCAGACGCCGGTCGTACGTTACCTTAACCCCGGGGGATCCAGTGCCCTGGTGCCGTGGATGGAGAAGTGCTACGGCGACATGCACTCCATGATTCTGTTTCATTGGAACGATTTCGGCGCCGTGTCTCAGCTGGGCGCCACGTTTGAGGCTCAGTTGAGGGCGGACGTAGGCGCTTACTACACGGACAGCGACAACGCCCTCAGCCACACCAGGACGAATCGAAACTCCACTACGGCGACTATACATCCCAACAACTCTGACGGTTACTCTTACGGCGTAGATCGGTACGGCCAACAGTACAAATTCGATCCAAACAACGCGTACGGATTCTTGGCCACGGACGACTCCAGTGGCATTGCGATCCCAAATATCAACGAGGCAGATGCATATTACTCTATAGTTGCGCTTTCGTCGCGGCAGGTAATGGCCGCATATGTCTACGCCGTCCCACCACCAGGCACAGCGAGCGATGAGGCACCACTCATGTTCCAGAAGGAAATATCTTCCGACGGAAATATAAACACAGTAGACGTCCTGTATCCAGCGACCCCCTTTTTCCTCTGGGCAAACCCCGAAATGCTTAAATACACGCTGGAGCCCATGTACCAGAACACAGAATCCGGCTTCTACCCAGACAGCTACTCAATGCACGACCTCGGTTTCCATTTCCCAAACGCCACAGGCCACACAGACGGCATCGACGAATACATGCCAGTGGAGGAGAGTGGAAACATGCTGCTCATGTCGTATGCCTACTACAAGTTCACGGGCGACGGCGGCTGGCTCAGCGCCCACTACCCAACCATGAAGCAGTGGGCCGAGTTCCTGGCCCGGTTCAGCCTGATACCCGAGTTCCAGCTCAGCACGGACGACTTTGCGGGGCCGAAGGAGAATCAGACAAACCTGGCGCTCAAGGGGATCCTGGGGCTGCGGGCCATGGCGGAGATGGCGCAGGTCGCAGGACACCCCGAGGACGCGGCCAACTTCTCGGCGACGGCGAGCGACTACTACGCGACGTGGGAGGCCCTCGCCATCGACCCGGCCGCGAAGCACACGCTGCTCGCGTACCAATGGCGCTCGAGCTGGGGTCTGCTGTACAACACGTACATGGACCGGCTCCTGGACCTGGAAGTCGTGAGCGACGAGGTCTACGCGATGCAGTCGGACTGGTACGCGCTGCAGAGCCAGGTGTACGGCGTGCCGCTCGACAGCCGCCACACGTACACCAAGAGCGACTGGGAGTTGTGGGCGGCGGCGACGTGCACCCCCGAGACGCGGAGGCTGATCGTGAACGCCGTCGCGTTCTGGATCAACCAGACCTCGACTGATCTGCCCTTCACTGACCTCTACGACACTGTTGGCAGCGGCGGATATCCTAGCTTCGACCTCAGGTTCAGGGCCCGGCCGGTCGTCGGCGGCCACTTCTCGCTGCTGGCGCTGTACCAAGCTGGTCTGCTGGATGAAGAAGGCAAGTCCAGCGGCTAAGCATTTAGCTTCGAATAGTATGGAAAAGGCGGGTCAACGAGGATCGAGCGTTGCACTTTGCATTCGGGCCATCATTGTTATCAGGAGCCCTCTCTGCAGTTGATGCATGTGAGGAGTGCTCATAGGGTAATGTGTCTGGGAATGGCTTGGTGATATAGGCTCAGCAAGAGGTGTTTCATAGCGCAATCGTTCGGGATATACATTCGTCAGACCGAGTGATGTCACATGCGTTCCGAATGTTGTTGGTGAACCGGTAAGGAGGCAAGGGGGCAGTGAGCCAGGCCAGCCAGGGAAGAAGAAGGAAGACGCGTGTTGCACGTTTGAAGCTGAACCCAGCTGATTGGCCCTGTCTTGCTGTACATGCGTCCCTGGAAATCTACCATAGGGTAGAGGAAAAAGCACCGACTCCCGGCCCCGAGCCAACTAGAACGATTACAACCCCAGCCAACAGGGGTGCATCTGTCATGGTGGGTGGGTGCCTACGGGGTGCCAGTGGCAGGGCGAGAGGCCTGATTCGAAGACAGCCGTAATGAGCCCCAGCGGGAAGTGGGCTGCCAGGCTGCTTGGCCGGTGCCGCTGTCCTGCGGCCAGAGTGACCAGCGAATAATGGGCCCCCCTTCGGCCGTGAGCAACCTGATGCGGAAGGTCACAGCTGATCGGCCCCAGTCATGATCGTGGGAACGACCCGAGCCAGAATGCTTGATTGCACGACAGCTGTGGACGAACCTTATTGACCTTCTCCTTCTCAATAAGTACAAGTGAGTGCCTTCTAGCTCAGATAGCTTCAAGGTGCCTTATCCACCTTCTAAGTCCTGTGTCCACATCGTCCGTCCGTCTCACACTCGCCAAGTACCTCCAGGGCTACTTAACACACGACACGACGCCTTCGTGACAACTGTGGTCGTCTCTGACTATAGCCGGCCGACGAAATGGCCATCTTCGCCCTCGCTGTTTTGGCGTCTCTCGCTGCCTCGCCTCTCGTCACCGCAAATACTGGTGCCTCCATCTTCAACACGAGGGCAACATGCTCGGGATCAGTCAAGAGCTGCTCAACGGCAGCTAGCTCGGCGGACGCTTGCTGCGTGAACAAGCCAGGCGGCCAGTTCCTGCAGACCCAGTTCTGGGACACCGATCCAGGTGAGTGCTCCAGAGCTGCTGGGCTGTCCACCGGCTTCTGCTCACATTGCTGACCGATTTTGGGCTGTAGTCACTGGTCCATCCAATTCATGGACCATTCACGGTCTGTGGCCAGACAATTGCGATGGCACATTTGACTCGAGCTGTGATTCTAGCCGAGCATACACAAACCTGACGGCGCTCATCAAGACCTACGGCAGCCAATCGCTCTTAGATTACATGAACCAATACTGGCTCAGTGATTCAGAGAGCCCGGAGGCATTCTGGGAGCACGAGTGGTCCAAGCACGGCACTTGTATCTCAACCATCGAGCCTAGCTGCTACTCGGGCTACCAGACCGGAGAGGAAGCCGTTGACTTCTTCAAGATCGTCGTCAACCTATTCAAGTCACTGGACACTTATACTGTGCGTATTGTTCAATGTCATATACGACGGGGACTCAAGACAAGCGTCGCTCCTCACAGACCCGTCATGCTGACATTGACGTCCAGGTCCTGTCAAAAGCCGGCATCGTTCCGTCCAACACGGCGACCTACACCTCCAGCCAGATCATCAAGGCAATCTCCGCATCCTTTGGTCAGGACCCCGTGATCCTCTGCAACAGCAACACCCTCTACCAGATCTATTACGGTTTCTTCACCAACGGACCCTTGGCTGACAACGCCTTTGTCCCTGCCGCTGTCACCGGCCAGTCCTCAAGCTGTCCCAGCACCGGCATCAAGTACCCGCTCAAATCTGGCGCCTCGCCGACCTCCTCGACCAAGACCAGCACCGCGACCGCCACGACTGCTGCTCCGACTGCCACCGGGACCTCCGTGACTGGGTCCGGCTACTGGAATGCCCAGTACAACGGCAACGCGGACGGGTGCTTGATCAGCTCGGGCACCTGGTATGTCGGCGGAACGTGCGCCACGTACAAGACCACCGCAACCAGTAAGTCAAATATCTTACTCGCAGTTACATGGTGCGTATTAATGCGGACCGCTAACACATTGCACCCAGGCGGCGGCTTTACTATGACCTCGTCCAAGGGCAACTGCGGCGTCGTCAGCGGGGCCATCAGCTGTGGGAGCGGCGTCGCCTTGAGCACCTTCTCTGTGGCCGGCGGCTTGCTGGCATATAACGGGCAGACAAAGTTCTACGCCAGCGCCGTTCCCTCAGGTTCCACGCAAGCCAGCGTCTATACCGCATCGAACACGTATTCGGTCACATTTCAGTGGCAGTCTGTATGAGAGTTGATCTAAGAGTGATACCTCGAGGCTCATGACTGGACGGGGCTCAGGGTTGCCATTGGCTTGCAAGGTTCAGCTAGACATGTAGCCAGCTCACCTTGCATGTACCCAATAGGCAATTATGTACCGAGCGTCGATGTGCTAGAGTGATAATGGACAATAAAGTGAATCGCATGCGTTCTGAATTGCCTGGCCAACAGCAGCGTAGACTCTTCCAATACTAGCGACTTGTATCCAGTTTCCTGTCACGGCCAGTCGGAGTCAGAGACCGGGATATAACGTCACGTATGCTGCGAATTTCATAAGAGCAATGTTATATATTGAAAAGTGGTATCACATAATTGCACCGCCGAGTGGCGGTTAAGTACTATCTAGTCTACACATTCGTAAGCTAGTGCCCACATGTCCCTTGCAAGGTTAACCAACAATTATTTAAAAGGAAGCCTTAGGCTCTGAATTTGGAGATTTGTGTTGCAATGCTGAGTACTGCCCTGACTTTTCACAACGGATTATATGGCCTAGACAAATTAAGAGCGAATGACATCCATTGTCTCAATTTGTCCTAAACAAAACGTTAAATTTAAATTTTTCAACAGCATTGCCGACGGGCTGGCCCCTGGAAAACTCTCAGTTTACTAGCACGCCGGGGATGAAGTGACAGGGTATCCCGTTGTCTGATGTGGGTGGATTCCACCAGACCATATGAAACGTTGAGGTCAACGTTGCTTCAAAGGCCGTTTGAGCCGCCAGTGGTGTCCGAATTGAGATAGCATGACGCAAAATTCCCCGATCTCATGTGAAATCGGATGTCTGGCGGCGAAGTAAAAACACGGCGATGGCCATCTCCTAGGATTCAACCTGTGCCCAGGTGTTTCCTCCCTCATTCACTTCCAAACTAGCAATTCCATGAATCTGTTCGAGACCTCACATTTAATACAACTCAATTTATGGACAATCAAGAACTGCAATAAAGTCATCCAGAGAATTCGATTTGACCAAAATTTACAAAACTTATCAAAGTGCAACTAACGATACAATGGAAGGTAAGACATATAAAGCCAGCAACGCCATTCACAAGATAACCCTCGCATTCACCCAGGCCAGATCCGGCAGTGATGCATATTTATGTATGGTGTCTTGAGTCTCGCATCAGATATTAACCTCCAACATGAAGAACCAATCCACTTCGAGGCCATGGCCGTACAACCACAACTATCCGAGATTGCTGAAAGGGCTTCGGCGACCGACCGCATACCGCGTACACATACGAATATGCAGTACGAGAGTGAATCATTGCCAGCGAGGCCCCCGCCAGTCCACGAGACATCATCGGACGCAAGGTCGTGGTCACGGCAGACGGAGGATGCCCTAGACGTATACAAGCGGAGGGCCGACAAGCACAAGACAAGCATCGATCAATTCATCCGCCTCGATGTGGCCGAATACCGCCTAGACTCTGGGAACAATGGCGTCCTGGTCGAATCCTTCCCCATCCAACCAAACCAGATGTCAGAGAATCCGGCGTCTAACAAATATCATGCAACCTCGGTCGAAGTAGCCCAGGTGGAGCCGGAGGCTGGGCGTGAAACCGGAAACCAAAACAGCCAACCTAAAAACCACAGGATGACCAAGATGATTGCCAAGGAGGACATCGACTTTTTCACGGCTCTTTTGGAGGGGCACGACCCGCCAACAATGACGTCGGAGACGGAGACCTTCGTGCACGAAGAGACTGAGACACGGAGAAAGGGCCAGGAGACGAGTGAACGCGACGCAAACTTGAGAAGACTGGAAGAGGCACAGGCGGCGAAAGAAGACTCTGACTTTTTCATGATGTTGATGCAAAAGGACTGAGGATTTATGATGATGGCAAATCTCTGTGGATTATGGGTTTCAAGCCTTCAAGCCTGTCACTTTTGGAGTCGACATTGACTGATAAATGCGACATAAGGTGGCGGATGTGATATCAAGTGATTTCCCGATGAATTATTCGAACCACTCAAACTATTCTACAAACTTTTGTTGACCCCACCTCAACAGAGGTACTCTCGTTCTTGGATACTTCGGTACCTCCTCCCATCGGCACACATTCCTTACGACAGCTTTCCAGCCTTCTGCGCCGTCCACGTGGCGATAGCATCCATGAGCGGCGGCGAGAGGGCATCGTAGGTCTGAAGGCCCTTGGCCGCAAACGCACCGCGGACGTCGTCCATCTTGTTGGGGTCGAAGCCCTGCTCGATGATGGAGCTGACAAAGGCGGCGAACTGGGGCTCCTGCCAGCCCTTCTCCTGGGACAGCTCGACGTGGACGAAGTCGAGCCCCTTGAAGGGGTGGTCCTTCTCGATGCGGCCGAACAGGTGCACGCCGCAGTCCTTGCACGCGTTGCGCTGAATGACGGCCTCCGAGTCGACGACCTTGAGCTTGTTGGCGTTGGCGGTCACGCTCAGCTTGTCGCGCGGCACCACGGCGACCACGCTGAACAGCGCCCCCTTGGGCTTCCAGCACTTGGAGCAGCCGCAGGCGTGGTTGTGCGCCACCTGGCTGCCGAGAGTCACCTCGACTGGGTTGCTTGAGCAGTGGCACTTGAGCTTGCCGCCTTGGAAGTTCGGGTCGCCCTTGGTGAAGCCGTTGTCGATGGAGGGGTGGAGTGATGGGGCCATTGTGAGGGTTTTGAGATGCTTGGGCGTCCGAGTTGGATGTTTTTCAATATCGTGTACTTCTCGAGAACGGTATCTATCTGTGGCGATTTAGACGGGGGGAATAATGAGCTTGGTAATGACGCTCATATAAACCCCTCTCAAGCTGGGTATGACGGCGCTTTAATAGGATCCGAACCTTCACGTACCCCTCAGATGAGGACTCGCACCGCAGGCCCGGGGGCCTCGCTTCGCCTCGCGGACTGGCGAATAACGACTCGGGATTGTGTCATCCTCAAACGTCCCCAGCGCCTTGACTTTCGCCCGGTGCAGGGAGCTCTCAGCGTTGGTGAGGAGCAGGCCCAGCAGACAGCTTCCCGAATGCCGAAACAACGCCCCCTTGGCAAGTGGGCATCATCAGCGGTGCAGTGCCAGCTTGCGCCGCCATGGATTGGCATTGATGATCAGGTTAAGTCCGGTACGGAGAGTACGGTAGGCGGTACGTTCGCCGGTAACGGTACCTAGGTAATCTCGGGTGGAGGTGGGGGAAAACAAACGCCCAGGTCGTGCGCCATGTTATCAGTCTATACGTAGTACAGTTGCTCACTGGCTCTGTGGGGAAGACCGTGACATTAGGTGATTGTGCCAGTGCTGGCTTGCCCAGGGTGGTCACTGATGGCCGGTCTGAAAATTATCAGAAGTCAGTGGGTGCGAGGGCTCCCATATCGGATGTCGTGTCCAAGGACGACCTTCTTATATCAGTAATCCTGAGACTGCGCACCCTGATGTCCAGCCAAAGAAGAAGGGGGAAAACCTCAGAGCGTCTGTACGTCAGCGCCGTGCCACGCCACCGTTAGGCAGTCCGTCTCAGTCTTCATAGAAAGCTACTTCGACCAGAAAGCGTTTGGCGGTCCGTTACTTTACCCCGCAGGCGGTCTCCATCTGTCAATGCCGAACACTGTCCGATAGTTGGAGATAATGTTCCTCCTGCAAAGCTTATCTGACACCTGGGCCGCGGACGGTTCCGTACTACGGAATACAGTGGATACTCGTCGATAATGCTGCCGTGTAAGCTGAGCCCCGCTGTTCCGAGCCCCTCATCGGTGGGGCTTCCGATCCCCACATTTTGCAGCCGTTGCATGTCTTTCCAACGTTGATGATGCTCTGAGTATGGCAGTTGAGTTATACTTTGGCAATCCTGACCCTTCATTGAACAAGATGGCTGGGAAAAGCAAGGAGGTGAATACGCCTGAACTTCAAAGTCCTAGACGCGCCATGGAAACGAGCTCACTTGAATCAAGCCTGATCCCCCGCAACCCGTCGCCGCCGGGTCTGGGACGCCACGGTCCCTGGGAATAAATAGCCGTGCAATCACCCAATGACAGCAGGTCGCAATCTAGTCATCTTGGGGAGATCAGGACATGGACTGTATGTAGTGCATCAGAAGCTGCTAATTAGTGTGGGGTAAAGCACAAATGGGAGGCGACACATTGAGTTGTGCTTACGGGATGCCTCAGTCCTCGATGTCATCGACTTTCAACGAGAACGTCTGCACAATGCAGTAATTTAGTCGGATATTTCAGTCGCAAAGTTTCCTGAAAATATACTCAAATATAAGACTGGCGCCAGACTTCCGTAATGGGCGAAACAAACGGCGACACTAAGCCCTTCCGCATCGCCATCGTAGGCGGCGCCATAGGCGGCCTCACATGCGCGCTCTTTCTAGACCACTTTTGTCGCCAGGTCCCAGCTCAGGAAAGCAAGAAGCTACCACCCATCGCCGTTGATGTCTATGAGCAGGCGAGCCAGTACAAGGAGATCGGGGCGGGCGTCGGTCTGGGCATCAACGCCGCCAAGCTAATGCACCACATCAAAGGCGTTGGCGCCGCCATGAACGACATCCAGGGCCGGATGGACAGCTCGTGGTTTACTTTCTGCCGGTGGGACAACGGAGAGTTCATCACACACATTGATAGTCCCATCAAGGATGAGGACGTGGTGCGGCCGTCGAGCATGGCGCGGAGCGAGTTCCTGGACGTGTTGCTAGGTTTCATTCGTGAGAGGAATGTCGCGACATTGCACACAAACAAAAAGTTCACTTCAGTGAAGGTGAGTGATTTTGAGTAGCGGTTTCCCTTGACAATCGCCCGCTGCCCGCTGCGATCAATGGGGCGCTAATCAAGCCTGCAGGATCTCGGCGAGGGAGGCGTCCAGATCTCCTTCAAGGACGGCACGACGGCTGAGGCAGATCTTCTAATCGGCTCTGACGGCATCCACTCCGAAGTAAGGAAGCAGTTCATCACGGGAAAGGCCCTATACAGCGGCAAGATAGCATACCGAGGCGTCGTGCCCATAGACAAACTGCCCAAGGAAACATGGCCGGGCAAATCGTGGTCGGTGATCTGGATGGCGAGGCATAAACACTTTCTGGTCTTCCCGATCAGCCAGTCGCGCTCCTTAAACATCGTCGCCTTCATTTCCAAGCGCGAGGACGAGATCCCGGACCTGAGGGAGAGCTGGACGAGCACCTGCGATAGGCGCGAGCTCGAGGAGGACTTTGGCGACTGCGAGGAGACGGTCCGGAAGATGATCCAGCTCATGCCCGAGCGCCCGTCCAAGTGGCGCATAAACGACCACGAGCCCGTGCCGCAGTGGGTCTTCCTCGATGGCAAGGTCGCGCTCCTCGGGGATGCGTGCCATGCCACAACGCCGCATCAGGGCGCAGGTGCAGGGCAGGCCGTTGAGGATGGGTATATTCTGTCCAAGGCGCTGGCGGACTGGCTGTCACGGGGGAAGAAGGGCTCGGTCGAGGGTTGGATGGAGCTCTACCAGCGAGTCCGCCTCCCGCGGGCTCAAAAGGTCGTGACCACGAGTCGTGAGGCTGGTGAGTTGTACGAGTTTGAGTCACCGGACTTGATCAGCTTATCGTACGAAGAGGCGGTGCCTATTGTCGCAGAGCGGCTCCAGGAGAGGCTGAAGTGGCTCTGGATGGAGGATCTGGACTCCGTTTACGATAAAGAGAGGGAAGAAGCGGGGCTGTGAGTTATTGTTCGCAGTCTTTCCAAGTAGTAGACTTTTATCATCACATCCGAGTCGTGCTGTGGATGATGACAAGGGGCCAAGAGATATATCACATACACTTACTCGTCCAGTCTGAATATAGGCCGCTCATGGATACCTAGAGAGTTCTCCCACTCTACAACACATATATTGTATGTGTTCAGCCCTATTAAATGGATCTAGTGGGCATCAAATGTAGCAGAGGGGGGCGGGGGGAGTTTGCGCAGAGGCTTTGAACCGTGTTCGCAGAAAGTCCAACGCAGAACCCCTGGCCCTCGGGTGTGAAGGGTGTATGTATCTGCTTCTACCGAGAATTCCAGTCATGTTGCCTGATGAGAGACGAAACAAGTACCCTAGGGTACTCGTCAAAAACCTCTTAAGTTTCCTAGGCTTGGACACAGTAAGCCCTGAAGTCCCTAAGGAACGCACAAACCACATGGATAAGGTTTGTAGTTATGAATTCCTACGGCCCGGCTCACAAAGCTGCAAGACGGAAACATATATCACAGACGCTTGATCGTTTATCAATAGAACTGAGTCTTGAATTTGACGCTCGCTATCCAGCCAGGCTAGATTATTGCTTGAATATCCTGATGCCTGCTCAGGTGAACCACAGCATGTTTCCTGGCAGCAACTGCTCCGAGGCCGAGATCACTATGAGAAGTACACGGTGAAGTGGAACACACCCGCGGCCTGTGCCTCATATCCAAAACCCCCAACAACTTTTCCTTGCATTTCCTGGAACTCTTCAGTCATCTTCTGCGCTCCAGAGCCGAATGGGGTCTCTGTGTGGAGTAGGTCGTACGCCTTCTTCTCATTTTCCGAGATTGTGTCTCGGAAAATCCTGTTGTTGAGTGAGGAGCCATTAGCTAACAATCAATTAGAAACATGGGGAGGGTTTTCATGTGTTCTTATTTAAGGGAGCCGACCTGGGTGTGCACAGGGGCCTGTTTTGGTGTGGAATCTACTTACAACAAGTTTTCTGACTCGAGCTTGCCCATGAGCTCGTACACACGATGCGTGACTTGTTGGAGAGCCTCCTCGTATACGTCCATATACGTTATTGAGTGCAAATCTGAAGAATCACGGCCCACCTTGTGAACCCAAAAGCCAAGCTCGAGGTCACGGAGGGGAAGACGATCGGGACGGTCATCATCGTCAGTCTGCGCGTTGAATACACCCAGGAGACCGGGCCAGTGGTTGTCCTTGTATATGGCTAGGTCCGCGAGGAATGTGGTACCGTACGAGACATCATAACGTAACCACTCGCTCGAGGGAGGGGTTGCGTCGCGTACAGTGTAGCCCAGCGCCTCGAGGTCCGGGATTGTCTTAAAGGTCCAGGCTGCCTGGATGTGAAAAGTGGTGAGGAGTAAGCTCAGGATGGTGATATGCATTTTGGAATTCTTCTCAGAAGATATGATCTTGTCAACCTGTATTCGGATGAGACTGTGATGAACTGGGAAGGCCGCGCGCCAACATCTTGATCAAGTAGTGCACTTTTATATGTTCAACAGTCTTTGAGGTCTGACTGAATCAGTTTATGATGCCTTCTTGTCATTCGATACGACCTATAGGAGCGGCTAGCACATCCGTTTTCTTGATGTGGGTAGCCGTCAAACTAATCGGGGCTTCACTCGATCAAGTGCACGTTAAAGTCAAGCCAGTCAGACCTTCGAAATAGGTGAGGTGACTGGCATGCGTTCTAATTTGAGCCAAACATCATAGATAGTTTGTCACAAATTGCTTTTCCCACGCAGCCACAGCTATATGCTTCCGGCCTATTTCATACAAGTTTATCACTCCTCATCCTTGATCTTCACCTCCTCTTGTTCTTCCTCTTTGACCACCTCCCCAGCCTCGCCAGCAAGCTTCCCCTTTCGGAAAGCCTTCCTCAGTTCACACTTCCCCGTGTTCTTCCCACCAGCCCTGCACTCTTCACACTTCTTCCCATGGGACACGATGAGGATATGCAGCCCATACTTGTCCTCGTCCGGAATCCGAGCATCCAAGTGCTGGTGAGTCTCGTCCCTGCTCGCCCTGGCCGGCCGCCACCCCAGCAGGCCCGTGATGCGGTGCACGTGCGTGTCGACGGCGAAGCTCTCCCGCTGCAGGCAGAACAGCAGCACGCAGCTGGCGGTCTTGGGACCCACGCCGTTGAAGCTCAGCATCTCGGTCATCGCGTCCTCGCTTGACGCGTCGTGCAGGTGGTCCAGGGAGTACTTGCCGTAGCGCTCGTGGACCTGCTCGAGGATGCTGAGGATGACCTTGCTCTTGACGACGCTCAGCCCGCCGCACTTGATGGCCTCCTGCAGCTTCGCCTGGCCCCCCTCCGCGATGGCCTCCCACTTGTCGCTGCTGCCGTACGCCTTGTCCATGCTCTGCTTGGCGCGGGTGCTGTTGGTGTCGGACGTGTTCTGTGACAGGATCGTCCGCACCAGGGCGTCCAGCACCGAGGGTGAGTCGCCGCACCCGGCCCGGGAGCTCGGGGCGACGAGCTTCTCTGGCCTGTTTCGCTCCCCGTGGAGGGACGCTAGTATCCTATGGGCCAGCTTGCATTCCTCTGGTGTTGGGTGGGCAAAGTCCGGGAACGGGGAGCTGTTGGCGTATTGGGAGTAGGCTTTGAGTTTCTTTTCACGCAGGTCTGACGGGTTGCCCTTCTTGCTTGGGCTTGGCTTAGGTGCTGTTTTCTCATCTTCTGTCTTGACCCTCTTCGGAGTCTCACTGGTACCCTCGACTTTTGGTGCTGCTCGCTTCCTCGGGGTGGCTCGGGGCGGTGATTGCGGCTCTGTCTTGACCTGCGATGACTGTGACTGCTCAGATTTTAATCGTGCGGCGCGCCTGGGCAGTTCCCTCCTCGGTGTCATGCTTGCAGCTGCGCGTGTGCCTCGTGCCATGGTCAATCGGAGCATACATGCAGCTTTGCGATCTGTCCCGAGCCCCGTAAGTTGCTGAATTGGGTGGACATGGAGCTGGTCCGGTGGTAACGAATGTCCAATGCGTTTTCGGATCTGCCACGGTCCAGAGTGGTGATGTCACTGGATCTCGGTACTGTGCCTTATTTTCAGGGGCACCAACGTTGCGATTCCAGGAGCCCGGGACGCTAGGACCGCCCTGGACAGGCGCATGTTGAAATCCCCTGGCACGGCCAAGCTAAGTAAGGCGAGAATTGTACCTCACTCTTGCGCGAAGTATAAGTCATATCACATTTTGGGCTTCGTTTGCCAGTCAGGAAAGCTATTTTGGTTCTTAGTAACACTGCAAGCATGCCTTCAGAGTCGTGTGTACTATCTGAGCAGGCATTTGTGGATGTCGGTGGATCTGGACGGCCGCATTGAAGGTCATAGTCGTCACCGCCGTCGAAATCATATGCTTCCCCCGACACGAGTCTTGGACTGCCCTCAGACTCGCTTCCAATTTCTTTGCCTATAGATTTGATAAGAAAGGCGATTTCTCATCTACATTTTGTCGTGTTCGACGCCCCAGGAACCGGGAACCATCTCTGAGATTGTTTGCTTTACGGCCCACTCAGCGAGTTTCATCGATTTCTGATGACAATTGACTCTGCGCTTGTAAGGAACAGTCAAGACTGTCTACCCACACAAATGCCTAGGGATGTCGCTTCGAACTGTTCGGACACCCAATACCACACCTGATACAACCGCTCGGGACGTGACACCCACTGAGTTTCCACACGATGTCAGTCCAACAGCCCCATACCTGCCGCGACTGCCTGCTGGAGGATTCTAGGGACAGTGTGCCTCACGGCCGAGGCGCTCGTGGTACGGACTAAAGCCGGCTGAGATGCCAATGTACGTCAGGATAATACATCCCCGCCCTTTAAGCTGCCAGTATACTCATGACATCGCTTGTGCGATTCCTTCTTCATACGTGATGAATGTCTCTTATTGGGGTTGAATGGGTGGCTCTAATTGGCTGCAGCGACGAAGTAAACAAAGCATCTGTATATTCCCTTCTGGTGGATTCTTGGAAAACATCTTCTGGCTTTGTGATCTTGATCCCGGCCATACACAGGACTTGGTCACTTCCCCTGCGTCGAACGAGTAAATACGTTCTATGTCAAGCTTTCCAAAAGAGTGACATGATTTGGTGTACCGATTCAGCCATTGTGGTATCACGATTGCGACAACTGAGGCGGAGCTGTGTGTGACCTGGTCGTGGGGCCCGCCCCCACCGACCATTTCCCCAGATTCCGCCCACAGCCGGCTCTCACTAGGCAAGCGTCGGCGGCACCAAACTGCCGCTGCTGGAATATTACAAGGCTGCCATACTTCGCTGGAACAGCACGGGCGTGGCCGATCTTTGTGTCGGTACCGGCAACCTGCAGCTGTCGAAACGAGCTTTGTCTTTGGATCATCGTTTGTTGTTATGCAACTATCATGAGCCAAGGAAAAGGTAAAAACAAGCACGAAAATTACATGGATGGTCGGATTTCCGGCACATTTGACTTGAAGGGCTAAGCAGGGCTTGGGCTGGAAAGGTTGCCAAAAATAGGGCATGGGTTGCCACAGCCCCCTTGGAGACATGGCAACGATAGACCATCACCTGTGCGCAGCCACCAGGCCACGCCAGTTTATTACACCTCCACAGGGGTAATAAACGTTGTTTGAGCTTGTATCTTTTGCTATTGGTTGGCTGGACCCACCAGGTCACGCTTCGGCGAACTTTCTAGCAAAAGCGACTTTCGGTGGGGAGGTCACCAAACAACGTTTATTACCCCTGTGGAGGTGTAGTACCGTAGTGAGGGGAAGCGCACGGCACACGGCAGCTACGGCTAGGCAGGACAGAGCAGGAATGGCTGGGCTGGCCGAGCGAGGGTGCCCAGGAAGTCTGACGTTTCAAGTGGATCCAGGAGCCACCGTCCAAGAATGTCTGGGCGGTTACTGGGCCAATTCTCAACGGCGACGTCCAAGTCTTTGAACAACGCGTCAGCTGGCTAAGCAAAACCACCGCTGCTGCCACCGCCACTGCTTATTATCGTGAGTGGTCTCTTGACTTTCTGTACATCTGGTTCGAACTTTCCACGACTCCCGTCTTCCATCCAGTGTTGTTTGCGACATTTCGAACCTTCTTCACTGGCCTGCAGTCTCCACACTCGCTTCCAACCGCCAACGACGCCAGCCAAATCTCCTGCGACTCCAGACGGGAGAGGTGGTCCCACACGTGGCCATCAACGGCACAGGAGCGCCACCAACGGCAGCGGAAGCGGATGCAACCGTAGTATCGGGATACCCACAGAGTCGGGAATTTACAACGGTCGAGGTTAAGGTTCAGTCAAATCTGACAGCCCTGACAGCCCTGAGTGGCATCTACTGTACACCCTTGTACCAACAGAACGAGGCCGCAGGCCGCCATGGCACCAACAGCAGTTAGCCCCAATGCCCTGCGGGGCCTCGACATGCCCCGAACCCCCAACGCGGCGATGCTCCTCGCCGCGAAGCGAGCCATATCCGAGGCCGGGCCCGACGCCCTTCGCACCGCAGCCCACGGGCTGCTCCTGCGCCGTGCCTCGCTGGCCGTCACGGCCGACGCGCAAAAGGTCACCCTGGGCGTCATCGCCGCCTATGTCGTCGTCATCGCCATCCTGTGGAACATCCCCTACGTGCGCTACGTCCTGTGGCCCTTCAAGATGCTGGTCATCGCCTTCCACGAGTTCGGCCACGCCTTTGCGTGCAAGCTCACAGGTGGCAAGGTCGAGTCTATCAGCCTCGACCCGCGCGAGGGCGGTGTCACGCACATGCGCGGCGGCAAGGGCGCCGTGACCCTGCCGGCGGGATACCTCGGCAGCTCCCTGATCGGGGCGTTGCTCACGTTCTGCGGCTTCAATATTGTTGCGTCCAAGATCGCGAGCTTTGTGGTCGGGGCTGCGTTCCTGCTCATTATCTGGTGGGGACGGAGGGACTGGCTCACGATCAGCACGGTGCTGGCAGCCATCGGCCTGCTGGTCGGCTGCTGGTTCATTGCTGAGGCTGAGGCCCTGAGATATGTTATTGTGAGTTTCGTCGTCCCAGCTCCCCACGACTACCAGGTAATGTATTCAGTCCGAAAAAGCTTCAGTTGCTGACTTGCCTACCTACACAGCTTTTCATCGGTGTCATGTCGTCTCTGTACAGCGCGTGGGACATCTGCGACGATCTGATCTTCCGGAAGGTCAATAGTTCCGATGCATCGCAATTCGCCAAGCGCTATGGCGGATCCTCTCAGTGCTGGGGTGTCATCTGGTCCATCATCTCCCTGATCTTCATGGTTGCTGGTATACTTGCCGGCATTGCGGCCTTCCCGCAGACTCTCGCAGAACAGAGACAGGACTCTAATGACTTCATCTCGACATGAAGAGTCATGGGAAACATCGTTCGCCTTCCCGCCACTCCCACGTGATTGGTTCAGCCTGGCCATTCGTTGCATACGCTGGTAATGTGACGCGCCGGAGGACGACTTGGTGCCCCTTGCTGGCAGAGCATAGCGGGCACGCATTTGTGTTTTGGACAGCATAGGATATTGGATAATGGATTAGTACTGTGATACCCCGAATAATGAGTGATCCCTTACCAGGGAGAGGGAGGCCTACTATGACGAAGGAGTACATATGTAGCTCGGAGGCCACTTCTGTAAGCGGTCGGATGGATTAGGACTAATGTACGAGTAGACAAAAGCTACTGCGTGGTGTTATTAGCCTGATGAACTTGACTTCATCGTCTTCCAGTCATCGGCGCATGAGCTCAACCTTGCTGTGATATGTCTGTCACAGAGCACTCGGTGTTCGCCCCTGAGCAACCTGACGACAACTGCCAGGAAGAGACGGTTCAACACCGCGAGTCTGTGTGCCCGTGCCACTAAACAACGTGTCATCGCCAAAATGATCGCACAAGGGGGCCAAGTACCAATCGACAGACAGCCTGATGCAGTAAGCCTCAGTCTGAAGTTCACTCATCGTGGGGTGGTCGAACGGCATCTGACACCAACCGCCTCATTGCTCGGGGATATTGACGCCGTCGTGTACGAGTAGGAGGAACTGCACGCCCCAGACAATGCCGGCTAGTTCCAGGTCCACTTTCCCATAGCACGGCGCCATGTATGTGCTCATTATGCCGATTATTGGGCGGCGAGGGTGCGAAGCCCCACATTGCCTGCGTCTGACTTGCCTTGGGCTCACCAGCAGAGCAGACACCGAGTCCCACGTCCCACGATGACGATCAAGGCGGGATGAGAACGATTTCCCGCCTCTTGCAGGGCGTCATCACGACATGCTTACAGCAGTGCAGTCAAGACGGACGAAGACGACAGGTCTGTCAGACGCTGGGTGCCCGTCGCTGAAGCCAAGTGACCCGGTTGGCAGCAACGCACGTACTCCGTAGCTCCTGCCCTGACGAGCTACTTTGGTGGTTTGCTACTGCCGTTTCTTCTGGTGAGGGAGGTGTCGAGACGGTCCAGTCAACCACCCTTTCAGTTCAACAGATCACTGGGCAATGGCTCGCCCATGAGCCGTTCTGTTCGTGCCGCTCCCAGGCACCACCTGTCCCTGCCACCCCCACACGACCTGCTCAAGCGCTGCGATCGCCCGTCCAGAGAGCCAGCAGAGAGATGCCTTATGATTTCAGTTTGAACTGTTATACGTCATTGTCTCCCAACGCAGCGCAGCTATGTGCACCCCTCGGCAGACACGCACGCTGCTGTTCAGTCGGCCACATCGTCCCCGCCCTTTTGAGGCCTTTCCAACGAGCCCGAGTAATCAACCAGTTCTGCCAGTCAGTCTAGCGTACTAGCACCCCACAACCACAGCGATCTGCGTCCTGTTCAGAGACCCATCCCCGAGCCGCGCGAATACCACCTTCGACAGAAGGCGGCCACCATCGGCCACCATCGGTCGCCTGGTCCCAGCGAGTCGACTACTCGCCTCGCAACCCGCGAGCCGTGCTGACAGACACGAACGGCCGATTGGTGCCACGCTTCGAGCAATGGCAGCCGGAAGACCGGCAAGCGACGGCAGCCTCGACCTGCCGGCTGGGCGTCATTGTGGCCCTGCGACCGTCAGTCCTGCCTGCTGCATGTCTAAGAGTCTGGTTGCTGTATCACCGCCGATGACCTGTAGGCTTGCACCACCATCCACGTTGGACTTCACTCAGCAGTATGGAGTAAATCCACATTGTACCGTGGTAGATAGTCTGCCACGGCGGCCAAGCCAGGGGAGCTTGTTGATCACCCCACCCGCGGCCAACAGGGTCCAGGCACCGACGACGATACTTGGATACATCAGATCGCCGAGGCGCGGGCCGAGATTCTGCGGCCCCAGGGACGAGGCATTTTGGAGGCCTGGGAAATACGGACGGCCAATGCGAGTCAGCCTCCAAGTGCAGCTCAGATATCGAATATTCGTCCCATCCGATCCAAGCGCGGCGAACGTCTTAGCTTTGGTGGGAGTGACAGGTTTGTGGCAGCCGAGATCTAGACCATCGTCTGGGGAAGCCGGCGACAGCGTTGGACCTTGCGCGACTCGAGAATCCGGGGTGCTCGTGATAAGCCTCACTGCCACTTTTGGCGTTATGCATGACGCAGCAACGCAATTGTCCGAAAACAGTTGCCGCTGCCCTACGCTGCGACAGACATGGTTGCGGGCCGGCAGGGCAAGCGACATGATCACCAAGCTACTGCACAGCGGGCAACTCGCAGGCAGGCCATCCCAGGCCACAGAATTACACTTCGATCGCGCGTACCTGCGATAGTGGCCGATGACGAGGGAAGCCAACGTGGCACCGTCCGGGACGCTCGCATCTACGGCGCGTCCAACGCCGGTCTTCTTGTGAGAGTAGCGCATTTATTATTGCCTGCCAGACCATCGACATCACCAACCGTGGAAACCGTGATCTGATGGGAGACACCCTCCCGCAGCATCGCAGTTCGGCGCTGGTCCCCCGATATGAGATCATCCCGCATTGCGGCGTCCCCAATTTTTTCACGGGTGGCAACTAAGCTGCCAGGCTGCCCAACGATGCAGAAACACCCTCCACAACAGCTACAGTTACCGTGCCATCCCACCCACCATCTTGGGACGGCATTTTATCCTGATTGGAGCTCCCACCACCCATTCCTTGCACCGTCATGGCTATGGTTTGCGCAAATGTTTTGCAAATTTTCCCAACAAGACACTCTTTCGCCCGGCCAAGACCATTATCGCGCAGGGTCCGCGGGGCTCAGCTCAAATCAGACCCGAGAGTCTCCCACCTTCAGCCATCCGGTATTGCTAATAGTTTTAGCATGCACGCGTGATCCCGGTCTTCGGCGCCGGTGGCTAAGGTGGCCAGGCTGGGCAGGCTGGGTGGCCTGTCAAGTGGGCTGAACATCGCAATAAAGCAGATGCGTCCGCCAGTCACGCACGCAACAGCGTGCTTCCTACTCGTCCATTTCATCTTCTTTCGCACTTCTGTTCCCCGCTCCAGGCATCGTGGGGTCCAAGAGAAATCATCTAGACCCATCACGTGCATTATCTTCCCCGGGCCGGGCGAGTCAAGGCTGCCAGAGGGGTGAGCCATTCCGCCTGCCCCCAATCTTGGCCCTCCTGACCGGCTGGGCACTCAGCAACCCGAGGCTTGGTGCCTAGCGGTGCTCGCGTGAGGAGTCACTCGAGGCATATAATATCTAGTGAACCTCGATTATTTGTTTACTTTGTTCTCTCATATTTTCTCACCATTACCGACTCTTCTGCATTTTCAGCATGTCCAAATCAAATTATCCCCGCGGCTCATCCAGTGTAGACGACTGGCTAGATAGCCAGTACGAATACATGGTACCTGACAAAGATATCAACAACCCCTACATACCGAGGGATGCCGCCAGAGACATTACCCCAGACAACTCAGATATAAGTCCTCCTCGGTCCAAGGACCACAAAAACTCCAAGGATCGTTACCGACCAGTTACGCCGCCTGAGGAGGACGACCTCAACAGAGAACGAGACCGACACCGTCACAAGGGCAAGTCAAGCCGTTCTCATGACGGTGACAGGGACAGCCGGCGCTCGCATCAGGACAGGGACACCAGATACCCTCCCAAAGCTGACCGCGGCCGGCCACGCCGCCCTGCCATGAGCAACCGAGCCACGTCACATTATGTACCCCGCAAGGAGGAAAGCCCTGAGCGGCGGCATAGACGATACTCGCTATCATCGTCACCACCTAGGCACCGAGGTGATAAATCCTCACGCCACTATCACCGTCGCCATGAGGACCGTTCACCGTCACCACCTCCACGTTCCTCCAGACACAAGGATGATCGAGACAGGGAGAACCGTGGACACCACCATGGAAGTAGCGGGTCCACAAAAGGGACCAAGTCCCGTCGGCCATCGATCTCTCACAGCCAAACTTCCAAAGAACCCAAGAGGCCCTCCAGCAACGGACGGTCTCTGAGCTTCTGGAATGACCCTCGGTTTATGACAGCTGCCGAAGCCGCGCTGACCGCCGGCGCGTCTGCGGCTGTTGGCCTGGCCGGTCAGAAGGGCGCTTGGGGTGGTGAGAAAGGTGGCAAGGTGCTTAGAGCAGGGCTTGGGGCTGCGGCGCTCAGCGCATTGAAATCGCCAGCGCCAACCCCAGCGCCCGCACCCGCGCCGGAGCCTGCAGCTCCTGCCGAGCCTGGACCTAGGACCAAAGCTGCCGATGCTGCCGGAAGGTACATGGCGGACCACATGCCCGGGAGGAAGCACAGCACGCGAAGGAAGCGTCACTAGATCAGGACTGGGATAAACAAACGGGTTTCGTTTTGACTGATTTACTCGTGTGGGAACTTTCGACGATTAGACACGTATCTGGGCTCAGTGCTCGTTTTTGACGTTCAGCATTTGGCTATATAGACGAATGAGGGCTTCTTTCCTCCGGAGCAGACAACTTGGGAAACATGATGAGGGAGACACTGCAAACCAAGGGTGGTTTCAAATCTTAATAATCACGAAGTTATGAACATTCATCTATATACAGGGATGGTTGAGAAATATATTCCAAAATCGGGGAAACAGTATCGCCCCACTGCACATGTGTCACGCGATCAAAACGTACTAAATCATATATATCTAGGAACATCACACCGGCCTCCCTTTGACGAACCCTTGCTGACTGTGTATATAAGCTTGGTGCGATTTGAGTCCCATATTGTACAGGGCACCGCTATTCCCTATAATCGCACAGTAGAAGCGAAACAAAACCTTGGAAGCAGTCGACCTCTGGTGTAAGTCACATGCCATCGTACACTCATGCTATATGGGTATCAGTAACGTGTTGTTGATATTTCCCTCGTGGCACTCAGTCTCGCCCGAATCCCGACACTAAAGGCCCGTCCAGGGCCCTCATCGCTTCGAACTCTGGGCTCTGGTACAGAGTCAACAGCTCGAACCAGCCGTTGGCGAAGATGTCCTTGGTCCACGCCGTGTTGTCCCCGAATATCCACAGCTTCTCGTGGACCACGCGCAGCAGGCCCTCCTCGTCCTCCTTGGGGTAGAACCCATTCCACTCCCTGCCGAGCTCGTGCGGCGGGAAAGGGCCGTTCCTCCCAAAGGCGTAGTTGAGGAAGGCCTGCTCCGCCATCTTGTTGTCGAACTTGGTGGTGTCCTGGCTCTCGCGCAGCAGCCGCGCGTGCATCGCCGCGTTGGGCTCCAGCACGACCACGCCGACGTTGACGCCGTCGGCGAGCCCGTGGCCCGCAAAGACGTAGTCGCAGATCTCGGCCTCGCGGACCCTGTCCTCGGCGGGGAGGAGCTCGGCGCGGCACCGCTGGCGCGGCGAGACGGCCGGGTCGAAGATGCCGTCCAGGTCGCGCACGGGGAAGGCGTCGAGGTCGAGGAAGGCGACGCGGGACAGGTCCAGCTGGGCCCATATGTTGAGCTTGGAGAAGAGGTCCTTCCACCGCGCGAAGGGGAACATCTGGCCGCCTGACTCGTCCTTGGGGGGGTCCCACGGCACCAGCTCCAGCTCGCGGACGATGGCGCCGGCGGCGAGGAGGAGGTCGCGCTGCTGCTGCGGGATGAAGGGCGCCACGAAGACGATCACCGGGTGGGAGGACGAGCGGGACTTGGGGTCCCAGAGCAGCCGGTAGACGAGCTGCATCGCGGACAGGAAGTACGGGTCCGCCACGCTGTTGTCGCGCGTCGATAGGTATGTTGCGAAGGCGAACTGTCCCGGGCCCTGGTCGTTGTGCGGGCGGTACTGCTTGAGCTTTGCCACGTCGAAGACGGGCTGGACGTAGCGGGTCAGGTCCTCCTGGAACTCGAACTTGACCTCGTTGAACCCGGACGACGAGCCGGAGGGCCCCGGGAGGCCCTGCGAGAGCCCCGGGCCCGGGCCTACCGCCTCAGCCGGCGGGGCTGGCCATTTCGCGTCCCCGGGCTGTGTCTGTGGGATCTGGATCTGGATGAGGTTCTCGGTCTCCGCCGTCCCGTCGCGTGCCCCAAATGAGAGCAGCGAGGAGTGGTAGTACAGGAGAAGGGCCGTCGTGAATGCAAGGAGCCCGATTCTTATGAGACGGGTGGCCTGCACGCCATGAAGGTGAGCCGCTGACACTGCATCAAAGCGTATTTTAGATCCCGAGGGGGGAGGGGCTTACCATATTGGGCGTCTGCGTCCAGATATTCAGAACCTCTAGCGACAACGACGGCCTCGCGGTTGCGGCATAGTAGATCCTTTTCCTTCGCGGGATGGCAAGAGATGGCGGCGCAATTACGAGAGAAGAAAGTTACTTTTCGCCCTGCTGCCGTCCCGCGAGTCCAGGAGCGACACTGGCCTACCAAAAGTTGGACATTCTTGGTGGGAGTCAAGCTGAAATACGCCCCGCGCCCCGTTACATCCCACATGTGACAGATCAGCGCTGCGAGGGGCAAAGCATACCAGGTGCCGAGGAGCTGGGGATTTATTAGGCTTGCTCGGCGAAATTGGCTCGGGCAGGGGTCCTTGTGACGTACCGTCCACCGGGGCCAGCGACTAAAGAGACCCATCTCCGAGCACTTGTATCAATTGGACAACTGCCCCGGAGTGGCAGGATCCTTGTAGTGAGAATGATAAGAAGCTGGTACAACGGTCATATTCTCGACCCCCGGGTTTCACAATCATAGAACCGGACGCGTAGTTGATGAAGAGATGGTGCGTGTTGTATCAACTCACCGTCCGGTGAACTACAATGGGTCGACTATACTCTTGATAAAATATAGCTTAGCTGAAGCTGAAGCCAAAGAAATAAGCGTAGCGAGGAGTTATCCTAGAGCAGGGGCAGGGTTCGGGCCGGAGTTACTACTTCCCCAATACCGCATATCCTCATAACATTAATAACAACACCCTTGGGGCAAAAACTTATACCCAAAGATTCATCAGTTGACTAATAATTCATATTCAAGATTTAGATTTAGACAATCCATACTTGAGAAACGGTTTATCAGGTTATAGAGTAGTTAGGAAAGCCTAATTAGTTATTGCCCTTCTGCTTTGCTCTAGGATAACTCCTCGCCTTGCTTGATGTTTGGAGAGCAGACTACGAATAAACTCAAGGAAGCGGTTACACATCAATAGCGAAGTACAGTGTGACTTTTGTAGGCCAGTCTTGATGGGTATCTATCTGCGTGTCTAGCTTGTAGTCCAGTCAAGCCCACAATCGAATGGGTTTCTGGGCACAGCATCAAATGCTATTTCCCTTCATATTTCAGTCCCGCGTGACCAAATGCATGGCTCGCTCGAAGAGTCATGCGAAGTCATGGCACATGGAATCACTCCGACAATCATTGACGATGCTAGAAGACCGGACGAGAGAAATGTCTGAGCCCACCAGTCCAGGCAGTAAGCATCTGGACAAAGCTGATGCTTCTATTTCTTGTTTCCAACATCTAAGGATTTATGGTCAGCTTGCGACTCCCCTACAAGGACCTGGTGTACAGCTGGCCAGACTTTAACTTACTGAACTGGAAATGTATGATGTCTCCGTCTTGGACAACCTATGGATTGACGTTAGCATCGACTCCAAGGACATCTGGAATCATTTACCATGGCAACGAATGCTTACGTATGTCTTTCCCTCCTGCCTGTACTTTCCAGCAGCCTTGATAGGGGCCATGGATTTGGCACCTCCACAAAGGTCGTGGAAGTCCTGGTACGAAACAACCTCAGCCTTGATGAACCCTCTCTCAAAGTCCCCGTGGATGGCTCCGGCCGCTTGTGGGGCCAGACATCCCCGTGGGATTGTCCAACACCGGATTTCTTTCTCGCCAGCTATAAGGTTCGTCAGCAATGAGTCTGCTTCATCCATCGTTGGAATTGTCATACCTGTGAAGTAGTACTGCAGTCCAAGCTTATCAAAACCTTCCGTAACGATCTTTTCCAGCTTGCTCTTGACCTTGCACTCTTGCAGGAACTCGGCCTGCTTCGCAGGGTCCTCACTCAACTTGTCGAGCTTCTCCTCGAACTCGATAGAGAAGGGGATGATGTCCTTCGGAGTACCGCCGTGCTCCGTCACCCATTTGGCGATTTGTGGCAGGTACTTGCTCTTCTGTCGGAGGTAGTCCTTCATCGTCAAGTTCACAAGATAGATCACAGGCTTAGTAGTGATGAGCTGAATCTTCTCGTTGATCAATTGGATCTCGGCAGGCGTCCAGTTTCCATCCCGCACGGGCTGGTCCTTCTCCAGCATGGCCTGGATCTTGGTGGTCGTCTCGGTGAACAGGGGCAGCATCTTATACTTGCCGCCTGCTTTCCGCACGATCGCCTCCTCGGCAACGATTGTGCGCTGGAGAATGTCGAGGTCCTTCTTGCACAGCTCACTCTGGATCGTGTTCAGATCCCGCACTGGGTCGATCGAGTCGTCGACGTGCAGCACCTCGTCGTTATCAAAAGCCCGCACGATGTGGAACATGCCGTCCACAGCTTGAATGTGTGAAAGGAAGGCATTGCCAAGACCCTCGCCCTGCGAAGCACCCCTGATGAGACCTGCGATGTCTGTTACTTGCAGGTAAGCTGGGTACTGGGACGGTGGCTTCCACACGTCGCACAGGAAGTCCTACATTGGAAGTAGATTTCGGTTAGCAAGTGCTTCGGATCTCCATCTCGAGCTTGGGTCCTCCGCCTCAGAGCGCTTCGAGACCGAACTTACATATCGCTCATCGGGTACAGGGCATCTCGCCTCGTTGGGCTCAATCGTGCAGAAAGGATAGTTCTCCGCAGCAGCACTCTGCTTCGTCAAGAGGTTGAACAGACTCGACTTGCCCACGTTTGGCAGGCCGACGCATCCCATCTTCAGGTTCTTGCGAACCCGGCCGAAAGCGACAACATTATTGACCTCCTCGGTTGCCTTCTTGGGAGGCATGGCTGGCAACTCGGGTGTTCTGCTAAACCGTGAAATCCGGTGATGTTGTTGGGACAGATGGAACAGATTGTCTAATTGCTTGGACCCTGAATCCAGATAGCATGCACATAAGACACAGACTTTTTCTTTTTTAGAAAGTCGTACGATATTGGGGACTCGTTAATGCATGAGAGTGGGTACCTCCCGCTCTCCGGCACATGTCACTCGTGCCCCTGGGCCTGACCATTTTGTGTCCACTCAGGGCAGAGCACATGCTTGTTGGTGAATGACTTGTCAGCAGAGAAGACTCTTGCCGTAGGCACCGCGGAATAATTGCACCGATGACATGGGAAACTCAATCTTATTCCTGTAACTTGCATCGACTGCTTTGAGTCTGGAAAATATTATTAGAGCGACTAACTCCTGGCCAAACAGAGAGTGCGGTTATCAAATCGGGAAATAACAGAAATTAGAGACGACAACTGGTTACTCTAGAAAAACTTTTATGTATGTTTCTTGGAATTGTAGAGACATGCAATAGAAATGCCACTGTAAATTTGACACCAAACTTGAGGTCTGGTCTAGATGTCAAACGTAAACTTGCGGGAGGACTATCTACAACTCTGTTGAAGCTCCTCTATGGATCAAGAAAGAATCCACTTGAGTACAGCCGAGCGTTCTGGTGGTTTCATTTCTAATCTTAATATCTAGGTATGTATAAAACGTATGCACCGTATGAAGGCGCCATGTATGTCCTTGGACGTATAGGGAATAGAAGGAAACGTATGCGACGCCTTCATATAGTAGGCGAGCATGCTGTGAAGTGAAATCATTCCCTTTGCAAGTACAACACTGCTATTACATACATCCAAAATACCGCCAAATTCCTGAAAGACTCTGCAGTGGTGTGAACGATTGTCTAAACGGCGTAAAGGCGAAAAGCTAGCAAGCAGTCAGAACTGAGCTGGGTGCACTCATGGTTCTACCTGTTATCTGTGCAGCCATCCTTGACCCGCCGCTGGCTCTGGTCCTTTCGAAACCGTCGGAGATGTGCTGCCAATATTGATATTCTGAAGTTCAGGCACCTGGGCGCCCTGGGCGCTCTGGGCCACCTAAGTTTTTGATATGGCTAAGGAGAACTGACTGTGCACAATTCCGGGCTCAAATACTTGCTAATTGGGTTTCCAGCGCCTGTTCATGCTCTGGTGCCAGTTCAAGTTGTTTTGGATTCATCCATACATCGTCGGCACACTCCAAGTTAGCTTGACTTGACAACATGGTCTTTCATTGCAGTTGGTCTAAGTGCTCTAAAGGATTGGAGTTTCTCTGTAATCCACAATGTCCCATTCGAAGTTGGTTTAGGTTCCAAAGTTAGCAAGAACAGCAAACCTGTCGCCTATTGAAGCTGGGGTTTCTCTGGCTTTGTACCATGCCTGTGACGGCGGATCTTTTCAAACGTGCCATTCTTAGTGCCAAAGATAGATCCGAACGCAAGTAGTGTGCCGGACAGACACTGACCAAAAACGCCACGAGCGCCAGTTCGGAGTAGCCAGGACGGAATTTTGGCCGCCTGCACTCTTTGGACTAGCTGTGCGCGAGGTGGGGACAAGATGGCAATGGAAGCACCACGATCTACTGTGTATGCGCAGTATCCTATCAGCCTGTCATCTCAGACAGTGGCTGCAGGCCTAGTCCCCGCGGCGAGACTGGGATGTGTTGGACCTACTAGTGAGTCACGCCGTTTCCATAGCCGGCTCGGCGAGCCGGGGCAGGATTCGGCTGGTGTTGGTCCGTCTGACGGAGAGCGGCAGGATCACGCTCGGCGCAACACACGATGGTATATAACCCAACATCTCCGGAGCAACTTACTCACCGACGCGCAAACAAACTCGCCTTTCAGCCCGCGACCCGTGGCCGTGCATCATCATCATCACCTTCACCAATGTCGTCGACCGAAGCATCAGCCCCTTCCGCGCCGCGCCTTCGTGTCCGCCGAGCCACGCGGGATGACGCGGGGGCGATCGCGAAGGTGCACTTCGAGGCCTTCGGGCCGGGGGTGATGAACAGGCTGATGCACCCGGGCGGGGTGAGCGAGGATTCACGGACCAGGTTCGCCGGGTCGATATTTCCTCCGCCGGGGGAACAGCAGCCCGCCGACGCCTTTGTCGTGGTGGCTGAGCTCGAGGAGGACGGGGGTGGGCGGGACCCCGTGATCGTGGCCTTCTCAAAGTGGAAGCTGGTCAGGGAGCAGCAGCCCCCCGGGGAGTGGGAGAAGGAGGGCGCGCGCGACATGACGGCGGAGCAGCTGGGCGAGGGTGCCGATGCCGTCGTGTATAACGAGTTCATGGGCGGGTTGCACCGGATGAGGGCGCGCTGGATCAAGGGCGAGCCGCACCTACGTGAGTTTTCCTCGTTTATCTCGTCTACTCATTTCCCTCCAAAATTGGCAGGCTGTGCGCGGTTCGCCTGACAGGGCATGACCACAGATCTGGGCATCCTGGCGGCCACGCCGACCCGCCACCGGCTCGGGGCCGGGTCAGCGCTGCTCAAGTGGGGCTGCGAGCTCGCCGACAGGGAGAAGACGACGGCATGGCTGGAGTCGTCGCCGGTAGGGTACTCTCTGTACAAGAAGTTCGGATTCGAGCCGGTCGAGGTGGCCGACCTCAAGCTGACCTCACTGTGGGGCGCGGTCAACAGCGATGGCGAGAACTGGGGTGGTGCAAACGCGGTCGAGGTGGGTGGTGAGCTCCCCGAGGGCAGCTTCAGGTCTGTCATGATGAAGAGGTTGCCCAAAACGTCATGAGGGATACGAGTCGTGTGGGCTATGGACGTTGGAAAGGTCCCATCGTGGGGGCCGTTCACGGAGACTAGGACTGATATCGTCAAGGCCCGTGTGGCTGGCGCCGCTCGTCTCAGCTGCCCTGCCCACGGAAGCCCTTCATCGATAGAAGCACTGCCAGAATATTCAATGTTGCGTACGGAGCACTACTCAGGGCGCTGGCGTGAGGCGCTGGGAAGATGGGGCTTTCATGCCGGGAGAAATTAGAAGCTTAAATGGCGCCAGACCCATCTGCGCCTAGTTGACTCGTGCGTGCGTGGATCGTTGACTGACAAGACTGACAGACAGACTGGCTGGCTGGCTGGCTGTTACAGCGTGGTCCATTTGTCCTTTAGTCGGTAGCGGGTGCCGAGGTTCTCGTCAACATCCTCATTGTTGTTCCTCGCAACAATGCCGAGTGCCACATGGCTAACTAGGTAGGAAAACGTGCCCGATTTGGTCTGGAGCCGGCCGTAGACTTGAAGGCTCCGTCGACAGCGTGTGCAGGAACGGCAGCGGAGTGAGTGCTCCTCGGTTCACGGTCCAGGAGCCGGAACAGGATCGGCAGGGTATTGGTGGGGACTGGTGCTCCCCCAGCTGGGCTTGTCCCGACCGACGTCTCGGTAGTGTTTGGAGCCGGCCTCTAGGCCCACGTACCAAGGCGACTTGACCCTCTGACCCTGTACCACAGAATGCAGTAGTGCGGGATGTCAGACGGGGGGCAACCCTCCTTGGCCCATCTCCCTCAGCCACACAGACGTGCAGCTGCCATGAATTAGGGATGACCGTTGCGGGCAGCCAACTCGTTGCTGCGCTGCCAGTGGCCACCAGAGGAGGCGGTCAGTGGATTAATGTGCTCATTCTCGGCCGGAATGGGATGCTGCATGGCAGATTGAGTTGGAGGCTGCATCGGATGCTGCTGCTTCCACGTCGACCAGCTGGACTAATGCGGGCTCTTGCCTCGACGCTGCACTTTCCTTACTCTGTACTTGAGTAGGTACTTACTTACTCGCCCTGGGGCAAGTACTGTGCATTTTGCATGTGATCGAGGGTGCTAGACACCCTGGGCTGGGCAGGCGCTTGGTGAGCGGACGAACACTCATCAAGGGCACCGGGGTTATCTTGGGACAATCTTGAAACGCTTTATCTTCAAAATCTCCCGCCCCAAGCTTTGCCTAACGTGGTCCACGACACGGTCTCTCTGTGTTGACGTTCTTTTTCTTTTTTTTAAGAAAAAATCCTGTCTCCTCTACAATTTTCCAACCTTTTTTTTGCCTTTTCAACCAGAACAAAATTTGAACCGTCCATCAAATACCATTCCCACATCGCCCACTGACGGAACCTGGCCACAGCTAGACGGATCCTCATAACAACGTTGAAGACGCCTACATCCCCTTATCTGAACACCACGGCCACACACTTATACGTTCACCACCACACACCTTCTGCTTCCACCGAAAATGAGTCTTGAAGTCGGAAGCTTGCCCTCGCCAACAGGGCCATGGAGTCCTACTCACAACACTCGAAGCCCCTCATTCGACGTTGCAAAAAGTGCCCAGCTATCACATAGCAGACAGCAGCCCTCAGTGGCATCCCGGTTCAAGGATCTCGTCAAGGTGAGTGTTACAATATATATATAACTCGCAATTCGACCCTAATTCCCTTACACATCATACTGACCATCGGCATCTAGTTCCTTTCATCCGTCTCAGGCGACCTTTCCAATGTCACAGCACCCCCTTTCTTTCTTGCACCATCTTCAGTGGTCGAGGTCGGTCACTGTTGGAGCCAGCGCCCCGGTGTCTTCGCTGCCCCGGCCCTGGAGCCTGACCCGGCAAAACGAAGTCTCCTGGTCCTACGCATGATCCTGATTGCCATGCGTTCTCAATTCTACGTTGCCGGCTCGCCCAGTGTCAGCATCAAGAAACCTTTGAACGCTTTCCTCGGCGAACTCTTCCTCGCCTCATGGACGCAGGTGCCAAAGGGCAAGAGCAAGGCGAAGGGAAAGGAAAAGAGTATCAAGCTCGGGATGGACAGCGGCGACGGCAAGGCCGCCACCACACGCCTCGTGGCCGAGCAGGTCTCTCATCACCCTCCCATCACGGCCATGGCCATTATCGACGACGAGCACGGCATCCGGGCCGACGGCTACGCCCGCGTCGAGATGACCTTCAGCAGCAGCGTCGATATCCGCCAGATCGGCCACGCCATCGTCCACATCGACGAGTACGACGAGGACTACCTCATCCCGCTGCCGGACGTCAAGGTCCGGGGCTTCCTCTCCGCCAGGCTGTACCCGGAGGTCCTTGGCACCTACACCATCGTGTCCAGCTCCGGGTTCGTCAGCGAGATCAGCTTCTCCGGCGCGGGCGTGTTCCGCGGTAAGAAGAACACCTTCGAGGCCAAGATGTACCGCAAGGATGACCCCAAGAAGACACCACTCTACGAGGTCGCCGGCCAGTGGAGCGAGGGGTGGACGGTCAAGGACAGCCGCACGGGTGAGGTCCTGGAGAAGTATGACGTCGACGCCGTCGAGAACAGGCCCGCGCCCATGGACATGGAGCCGGTCGAGAAGCAGGACCCGTGGGAGTCGCGGAAGGCCTGGGGAGGCGTCATCGACGCGCTCGACCGCGGCGACTTCTGCGAGACCGTCACCGAGAAGTCCAAGCTCGAACAGGCGCAGCGGCGCATGCGGGCCGAGGAGAAGACCAAGGGGCAGACGTGGGAGCCGCTGCTGTTTGGGAGCAAGGACGGGGCTGATCACGATGTGTTCCACCGCCTTGCCAAGGGGACAAGCTGGGAGAAGCAGCTGTCGAGCGACAAGACCAAGGGAGTGTGGAGGGTCAAGGATGAGAAGGCGAAGGGGGCACAGAGGCCTTTTAGAGGCGAACTTACACCATTTGGCTAGACCGAGGAGCTGGGTCACTTTTACTCATTTGCTTTTTGTGGTGAGCGTTGGCGTTGTTGTTTTGGGACTCGGCATTTTCAACATACTTCTAAAGTTTTCAGTAGCCTTCGAAGACTAGACAATATCAGGCATTGAATCTCTTCATCCGAATGATGTTCCATATGTGTCAACCTTGTTTTGAAATGATGCTGATAAAGGAGAATCAGACACTCGACTTTACCTCTCACTACTGACTGAGAACTACACATGGGCACTTTTGGACTCAGTTGCTTGTGGGATGAGCCCACCCCCAGGAAGCCTCACGCCCGAGACTGCTGGGCAAGTTGCACAGGTGTATATGGAAAGTTGGATTATGGTACTAGGCTATTCGCATGCCAGAATTCCGGTCAAGCGGTGGCGACCGCAGCATTGTATTGCCGAGAACGACTTGTGTATACCTAGGTATTGGGCAACCTGTGTCATTGTTCACTTCTGGGTAAGTTCGACGTTCGACTTGTTGTCTCAATCGCCGAGTACGACGGTCGCAAATCACATCAAATCAGCCGGTCACATCTTACACAATTAAACCAGAGTGCTATGACATGGCACACAGGCTCTCAATAGGCCCGGCATGTCGTGAACGTTTAGATGCTTGAACATATCTCGTGTTTATGGGATTCGACCATTCGCGGCTCCGAGCACACCATCTCGCAAAATAGGGCCATGATGCAAGATGGCCCCGAGATCGTCTTATGCATGCTGTTTTGAGACGTGCCCAGATTTTGTAGCTCCAACGTCTGAGTACAACAATACGGGTGTGTCGTGAAGTGGTGGTACTGGTGATACTGCCAACGTGACACGACGTCGTGCGGCTCATTACTTTGACGTACTCGATGAATGAATTGAGTTGTCATACCCAAGTCTGGAGATACGATTCAATTGCGTGCTCTTCCTGATGTGGAACGATGATGTGGCAGTGAACTGGGCTCTCGAGAGCCTCCACGCGTGTCCTCCATCTCACCAGAGATATCATGTATGCTTTCTCGTCCCATACAATGGTGAAGGCCGGTAACGAGCCGATGTGACACATCCATCCCGATTATGCGAGTATATCTGCGCAAACACGTGCCCACAGAATGAATGATCACATTGGCCGGCACTGAGAATGATGTCCTGACCGCCCTCTTTCGCTCAGTACTAGGTAGGACCTGTGTGAATCAGTTCAACGCTGCTTGAACGCAATAAATGATATGGCGCCGCTGGACCAGGCTTCACAAGATTCGAAGACGGACGCCCAGAGCGGAGATTTCGGCACGCAAGACCCGCGTGATCAATAGCGATTGGCAAACGACGTGATCAAGTGGTTGTGACTCCCGCCCGTCTTATCTCATGCAACCTCGCCAGTCCAGTCCTTGTATGCTTGGTGGCCTGCCCTGTCGGACATCGCCGTTGCGCAAGTTGTCAAGATTTAGTACACAAAATAGAACTCAATTCAAATGACACTGGGCTGACGGTGGCAAACTTTTTCCTAGCAGACATATAAATTCAACAAAGTACCAGTGGGTCAGTCCAGGTCTGACTGGGAAGAAATGCAGCACTAAGACAACCCACAGGCCCCATCACCAATAACACTTCATCGGCAGCTGTTCATTTTACACAAGAACGAATCAATCCAGAAATCACCGAGACAATGCATTTCCAGACTTCTTGTGGGACTTTGCTGGTTGCCCTCTCACTGGGATGCGTCAGCGTCAGCGCATTTCCCATGGCACAGGAAGACCTGGTAGGCTTGTCCTCCCAAGTTTGAGTCCATTTTCATATCCCCAGAGCCTTAATATTAACAATTTTTCCTCAAGCCTCATGCCATCATCCCCGAGATCATCCCGACTTGCCACAGAGAACCGACCCCAGCATGGTGCGCCGCGAAGGGTGACCACGCCATGATGTGGTGCATAGGAAGCCAGTGGTTTTGCAAATATGATGGGTGAGTTATTTCGCTTAACTTTCAACGCCGCCTTGGATCCGCTAGTTGGAACCTTGGAATGAAAGTAGTGGGCGGCACCGAATTGATCATCTGCGCAGTCCTGCCCCATACATGACACCATCCTTTGCGCCTACCAACTTGTCCTGCTCGGGCTGTCCAAACGGTCCAGCGCTGCAGACACCTACTGGAGACTCTAACCTAGCTCGGGGATAAGTACGGAAGTGTGATGATGGATTGTTTATTGCACCTGGTTCTATCCATGTTGATGTGTGTCTCCGAGGTTCCCATGGTTGCCTAATTTCAACATCCACTCTTTATTGTCAACGTCTTTTATCGTGGATGTACTTTTCATTTGAAAAATACAACCAGAATATCTTCTCTATGTGCATCAAGTACGAGGATCTGGCCTTGGATCACGCCGGGCGGAACTTATTTGTGGCAATGACAGCCTGGGCACTTAATGAGCGTGCAAGTTCAGTCTAAGGCCTAGCAATGGAGCTATCCTCATAATAATACGAGTACTTGCGCAAATCTCGCTGCACGAACCTGGCAACACTTTTCCCCGGTGGAATTAAGATGCGCAGCCAGCTCAGCTCTCTCCGATTCTGTGCCCGTGCGAGAGCACCAATGAGGCATCTCATGAAAAGTGATATGACTGCCCCTGACTATAGGCACAGAAGTCATTCTAGGCGAGGATGACCTCGAGATCGGTCAGAACTTCATCAGTGATTGCTGTTTTCAAGCCCTCAATCAGTGCACACGTGATTTTTTCACCTCCCATGTCGGAATTGGACTGCTTTGCAAAGCCGGTGGGGCACATACAATCCGAGTACATAGGGACATGCTAACCCAAGCAATCACGACAAGCACTCACCTTTCCCCAGATGTCCCTCGTCTGAGTACCGCAAAGCCGGTCCAAGGGAACATAGGCATGTACCCATATAAGGTTTTGGCTATTCTGCAAGGGGCCCAGTCACACGTATTGCGAGGTCTAGGCTGTGAATGCAACTGCGGGGGAGGGCATGGATGGCGGACCTTGGCTCTCCACCACCACCAGTTCGAACTTGACGAGACATCTCCGAAGGAAGCCTCACCAAGTGATCTTGGGTTCTTGGAGGGGGCGATCGACCCGGGGCGCCGGTCTGACACGAAGGAGTGAGCGGGGTTCGGCGGCTGTTTTTATAAGTGCGATGGGGAATTACGTTCACAGATCTAAGAACTTGAGAGAAGATGGCGCTTGGTGAGACGCTTCACAGGAAATCAAACGCACCTGCTAGAACCCAAACTTGTTAGAGTTGCTGCAATCAAAACGCACCAGACATCATGACGGAGCCCACAGTGCTCATCATCGGCGCGGGCACCTTCGGGACCTCGACGGCCTACCACCTAGCGCAGACCTACGCCGACCCGTCCCGCGTAACCATCATCGACCGCGAGCCGTCGCCGCCGGCCAAGGCCGCCGCCATCGACATCAACCGCATAATCCGGGCTGACTACCCGAGCACGCTGTACTGCAACCTGGCCAACGAGGCCATCCACACGTGGTTCTGGAGCAACGAGCTCGGGCCGTGCTTCCACAAGGTCGGGTGGCTGAGGCTGAACGAGCGGGGCAGCGACATGCAGGACCGGATCTTCGCCGCCCTGCGCGGGAGGGGCACGCACATCATGCAGGACGTCCCGCTGGACGACCTCGGCCGGCGGTGGGACGGGCTGCTCGCGGGCACGCACACGGACGGGTTCGGGAGTGCGTATCTCAACCCGGACGCCGGGTGGGTGGACGCCGCGAGCGCGACGGCGAGGTTCATGGCGACGGCGGCGGGGAAGGGCGTCAAGCGGGTCGTCGGGGACGTAGTGGAGCTGCTGGTCGATGCCAGGACGGGCCGGGTCGAGGGCTGCAGGACGGCGGACGGGCGGCGCCTCCTGGCTGACAAGGTCGTGCTTGCCGTCGGCGGGTGGACCAGCGCCTTGCTGGCTCCTGTCGAGGCTGCGCTGGGGGTCCCCGAGCAAGACAGCGTCGAGCGCCAGGCGCAGGCCACGGCGATCGTTTCGGCGTACTACCGGGTATCAGGCGGTGATGCCCAGAGGATGGCGGAGGTCGAGATGCCGTGTGTCATTTATGGTCAGGTCGGGGAGGTCATTCCGGCTTCGAAGGAGAACGGACTCCTCAAGTATAATAATTCGGGAACCCGGCTGATAAACACTGTGACAAGCAAGTCGGGAAGGAAGATATCGGTCCCGTCGAATCGCAACCAGAGGGACGTCCCCGAGGGTCTGAAACAGGAGACGGAGGCGATACTCACGTCGAAGCTGATGCCACGTTTCGCCCAGGAGAAACCAGAGTACTGGAGGATATGTTGGGACTCGATGACGCCGTCAGAGGATTTGTTGCTTTGTGAGCACCCGAAGGTCAAGGGCATATATATCATGGCGGGTGGTTCGTTCTGTGGCTACAAGTATGTGTACCGGTTGATCATTTTCCAGTTCCGCTGGGTAGCACCGTATTCACTGACATATAACCAGGTTCCTTCCAAATCTTGGGAAGTATATGCTGAACGTCTTGAGCGGACAGAGCAACGGGGCGGAGAAAGACAAGGCGTGGGGCTGGAAGAGCAGCGCCGAACTAGAGGAGGCGATGCGAGGGAGGAAGTCCGGCGAGCAGCGAGAATTCGAAGAGTTCGTCGATAAAAGTCCGTCCAGACCGAACGACCAGGCCCGACTTTGAATGAGACGGAGTTGTCACATTAGCTGCATCGGCGAGGTTATTTCTGCAGTGCTTCAAAGAGTCATTATAAGCTGAATATGGTTCTTGCTCCCCTTGCCATCTTGTAAACGATCTGCGGATTACTGAGAGGAGTACTGCTGTTGGTAATCAGGAGAGCTTCGTCGATTTCGCTTGAGTGATCTCAGGCTGCGGGTGGGCTTGGGGCTCCGTGAGTGTTTCTGTAGACAGGGTCTGGCGAGCGTCCAGCAAAAGGAGAATCCGATCGTTCGATTCGACTTGATATGAGAGGGCACAGCGAAGCCCCTCTCGGGGTCATGTTTTCAAGCTCACCGTGGCAGAAGAAACATGTCCACGTCCTTGTTCCTCTCGTGTTGCCAAGAGCGTTTGGTGCCCACGAGCAGTTGACTGGTCACCTGCCGCTGACCACGACATCACCAATATCACTTACCCACTGGAGTATAGGGTCTCTGATATATCATAGGCCTCCTGGACACCCTGCCACCACACTTGTGGGTATCAGACCAGCTCAGCCTCGGCTGAGCGATCGAGTCTTCCTCCTTCAACTCTAGCCAGCCAACGGGTCTCGCCGAAACGTTCCTTTCCTGTCCATCTAGGGGGAAACAAATGTCCCGAGGCACGGTCGGTTGGCCATACTACAGCGTTAGTGGGCGTCTCTGTGGGTCCAAAGGAGCACAACCTGGGGAATGAGGACCTGGCAAGCCTGGATTGCTCGTTGATGATGGTAGACACTGGGGGACTGCATCGACTTGGCCAGTCTTGGCGGGCATTCCGCCCCCGTCGCGCAACCAGAACATGGGGAAAGGAGGAGTCCCCTCGGGGTAAAATAAGCGTCGGATGTTGAGAATCATGACCAGGGTTCACGGCCCCCTTGTTGCCCTTGAGCCGCTCACTTGTTGATATAAAGGCCCAGCTGCTGCCGCTGGCCTCGCTGGTACACGATGCTCTGGCCTTTGCCTCCTGTTGTTTGTCCCTTACGACGGCGGGTTGCCGGTTCGCAGATCTCGAGGCATCGTCCCAGGATGGACCAGTGGCTGGATCACTACCGGACCGGGCACTGCCAAGCCCACTGAAGCTCGACGCACCTCAGCGGCAGAAGCACCAGGACATTGGACATGCACTCGGGGCTCAACAGGCCTCACCGGATTCCCTCTCACCCAGGGAAGACTCGGGTCGTCTACCGGAATCAGACTCCCGACTCCCGACTCCCGACTCGAGTGACCAACATGCCACGGCGCGAGCACCGCAACCTCCACCACGAAACAGCCCATCAACATCGAACCTGCACAACCCCACGGGCCCCCAGATGTGGTCAAAACCGGCGATTGTGCAGCACAGTGCTTGCGACGACGAGGTTGACTGCAGTCCGTGGAAGCGGGCGTGGTCGGCCAAACACGGATGCTAGGCTCGGGCGCTCCTCGGCGGGACAGTGGCGATGTGTGGGACTGGAAGGAGTCGGTCCCAGTTGGTCGTCTGGCCGTTCAATCAATCCTCCTGTCCTCCTGGGGAACCTGGGATTTTTAGCAGGAAACCCACTGGTCTGGACAGGCCTGGCAGGCGAGTCAGCCCCTGACGGGAAAGAAAAAAGACCCGCGGGCCGCCTTGGCTGGCGTGCCGACGACCGATTGATTGCCTTGGCGAGAAGCCTTGACGCAGCTTGGCTCGTGGGTGGCGTGGCGCGGCGCGGGCGATCGGTTGAGCCTCATTTTTTTTTCCCCTTGCTGGGCGGTTTGGAGGGTGGCATCCTTTATGTCCTGCAACAGTGCTGTAGAGCAAGACAGGCATTTGGCCGCATGTTTTGGCGAGCAAGTGCTCGATCCAAAGAGTGTCCCCCACCCCTGAATTCACACTTGAGTTTTCCCAAAGATCGGGGTGCGCGGTCTGGGGATTACCCACCTTGTTTTTCGTGGAGTCAAGTGATCCATATCCTCGACCTGGAGAAAAGTGGTGCGCCCATGTGGGAACCACTGTTTGCAGGATCTTTTTTTTTGGGGCGTGGGCAAGGTGGGGTCCCTGCTCTGGGGTCGGCAGCTCTCGACCTGGAGCAGGAGCAGCCTGACAGCCTGAGAGCAGCTGCACACAGTTTACTCTACTCCGTACAGAACATGCCATTCCCCACGGCCCCAGGGAGTCTGCTTGCTGAGGTTCAATCAATGTTCCCAGCCCACAACCAGGACAGCCCACTCCGACGCCTACTGTGCACGTTCTGGGCCGATCTGGCAGCCAGCTGCCCGCCCGTCAGAACACAGTCGGTGGTACAGTGCAGGCCCTGTCTACCCTGTCTTCAATCCTGGCGAGTCAGGATTGCCACCCGATCTCTGCACATGTTCTGCTGAGAGGCACTTTTCCGCAGCCGGGAAATCCCCTCAACGACGAGCCCCGATGCCGTGCTGACGGGCTGTGACGCGCGCAAATGGGCCCATGGTTGCGTTGTTACGTTGGGATCATCAATCGAGGGAATTTCCTGCAGGCTGCAGGCTGCAGCAGAAGGCGCGGAGAAGGCTGGAAGCATCTCAACCCACAGCCCACACAGCAGAACATTCGTTCGTCTGGGGTAGAGGAGTCGTGTGCCTGGCATCTCACGTCTGTCCGTCCGGGGTAAACGGCGAGCAAAACAGCGACGAAGATGCGAGCCTGGCAAGGTCGACCACCCCCTGGGGACCCCAGTGCCCATGTGCAGACATTCGGCCATTCTCCTTGCTGAGGTCCCCACAATGCCGTCTGGAATCTGAGAAGGATGACGTGAATGCTGGACATTGACGTGAGGATGCGCGGGCACAGAGTGGCATCTCCCGAATTCTGGTTCTCGATCAGCGCGCACCCAGGATATCGTGTGCGACAACATGGTACGCGTACAAATACCAGGTGGCTGCCCTTTCCCCAGTTAGCATCCATAACTGGTACGCCCTGTCCTACACGCTCATCGTTGATGATCTGTCAGCAGCCCTCTTCTATCGTGATTTACATCTGACCTTCGTACCCTCCACACCACCCATCATGGCCGACTCCGTGTCGCCAGCCCCGGTGCAGCCCACCATGAGCAAGAAGAAGCTCCAGGAGGCCCAGCTGGAGAACCCCGTCACGGCCGCCAACATTCCCGCCATGGACGAGGCTCAGGCTCTCGCCGTGGCCCAGGCCGGCGGCTACGAGATCGACGCCCTCATCAACGAGATGGAGACCGAGCTCGAGGCTGCCGGTGGTCTCAAGACCGGCTTCTTCCACCTGCAGTTCAAAGACCCAAGGCACTTCACATGGGTCATCGTCGCCTTCGCATCCATGGGCGGTCTCCTGTCCGGTCTCGACCAGTCCCTCATCTCGGGCGCCAACCTGTACCTCCCAAAGGACCTCCACCTCACCACCGAGCAGAACAGTCTTGTCAACTCCGCTATGCCTCTCGGCGCTGTCGGCGGCGCCTTGATCCTCGGTACTACCAATGAGCTTTTCGGCAGGAAGATGGCCATCATCATATCTACAGTTCTCTACACTATTGGTGGTGCTCTCTCTGCCGGCGCAATGAACTATGGTAAGCCCTTTATAATCATCTTCCACTGACTCGATGTCTTTGTGTGACAGAAAAGAAAACTAATAATCCTATAAGGCATGATTATTGCTGCTAGAGTCATCCTCGGTTTCGGTGTCGGTCTCGAAGGCGGTACGGTCCCAGTCTACGTCGCCGAGACTGTCGAGCGCAGGATCCGTGGCAACCTCGTCTCCCTCTACCAGTTCAATATCGCCCTCGGTGAGGTCCTCGGCTACGCCGTCGCGGCTATGTTCCTGCACGTCGAGGGCAACTGGCGGTACATCCTTGGCTCCTCCCTCGTCTTCTCGACCATCATGTTCCTCGGGATGCTCTTCCTGCCTGAGAGCCCGCGTTTCCTCATGCACAAGGGAGAGGTCCTCGAGGCCTACAAGGTCTGGAAGCGCATCCGCGGCGTCACCACTGCCGAGGCCAAGGAGGAGTTCTTCGTCATGAAGGTCGGTGTTCAGCACGAGCAGACCGTTGTCAGCGAGAGCGCCCGCAACAAGCGCTTCCCCTGGATGGACTTCTTCACCGTCCCCCGTGCCCGCCGCGCCCTCGTCTACGCCAACATCATGATTCTGCTCGGCCAGCTCACCGGAGTCAACGCTATCATGTACTACATGTCCGTCCTGATGAACCAGATCGGCTTTGACGATGAGAAAGCCAACTACATGTCACTCGTCGGCGGTGGATCGCTTCTTATCGGTACCATTCCTGCCATCTTCCTCATGGAGAAGTTTGGACGTCGCTTCTGGGCCAACGTCATGTTGCCTGGCTTCTTTATCGGTCTCGTCATTATTGGTGTTTCTTACCAGATCCAAAGCCTGAACGGGACCATGGCGTGCTACCTCATCGGTCTCGTCCTCTACATGAGCTTCTTCGGTTGCTATGCCTGTAGGTCCCCCCTCCCCGCTGATATGGTCCCACATTACTTGCTTGGAACTTTGATGACTGACTGCGAGTGCTCCAGGTCTGACATGGGTCGTCCCATCGGAAGTCTACCCCACCTACCTCCGATCCTACGGCATGACCACCTCGGACGCCCTTCTCTTCCTGGCCTCCTTCGTCGTCACCTACAACTTCTCGGCGATGCAGCGCGCCATGACCCGGACCGGTCTGACCCTCGGCTTCTACGGCGGCATCGCCGCCGTCGGCTGGGTCTACCAGATCCTCTTCATGCCTGAGACTAAGGACAAGACCCTGGAGGAGATCGACCTCATCTTCGAGCGCCCCACGCGGGAGATTGTCAACGAGAACATCAAGAACACCACCAGGGCCTTTGCTCACTTCTTCGCCGGCCGCTGGACCGCGACCAGCCAGAACGCCGCCGTAGCCGCTGAGGTGGAGGAGGAGAAGCTCGGCGAGAAGAACTAGATATTAGTACATTTGCATGGGAGGTTTAATAATTTGATATGGAAGAAACCTATGATGAAGATATACGACTGCAACATGTTGCCTGGGCATGAGGCTACTCAGGTCCCAGGCTGCTTTAGCTGCTAGATTACGACATGACCAATCTCGATGATACCCAATGGAGATTTTGTTTTACCAGACATAACCTTGCAATACATGTGTGGCACTGGCTCTCCGGCATCTGATGGAGACTGCAAGACCCTCTGGTGTTCACACCTCAATGTCTCCAGTAGCTCACTCTTGGATCTTCCGCAGACTCCCCTAGGCCATGAAAGTTGGAGAACAACTGCGGTACTTGAGCCGTTGACAGCGGCAGAGACGACAGCGGTAGAGACATGCCAAAAATGGGTGTGAGATGTCATTTTGCTTCTCCCCATTGGGCTGGTGCTTTATATATCACCTTCACGACATTACCCCGGGCTGTTATCAGTCGGCATCCATTGACGGGGAGCTCTAGACGGGATTGATGACCGCCCTGGCGAAGACCGTTACTTCATCCTTTTTGTCCGCGGTTTGGTTAATACTAGGGCTGCTTTCGTTCTCAGCCACCAACGCACCAATCCCTGTGCACTCATATTGTCTGAACTTCTTCGCAGGTAGTCGAGCTACGAACTGTGCGGATGTCAGCACTCTGTCCGATACAAGCAGCAATGATTGATCGCAATCAGTAACAGGCAGCTCCTGTAAATTTTCATTTTCTTACCATCTCGTCGATCTCCTCGAGCTTTCTGTCTTTGACCTCGGGAAGGTAGAGGTATACCCAGATCGCTCCCAGGACACAACCTGGAGCCCATAGAAATGCGAATTTGGCATTCCAGCCCAGAGCGTCAGGGTTGAGAAAGTACTGTACGATCAGTACGATGTCTATTCTCGTGGGCAACAGGATGAATACGATCGAAACAAGGAGAGACCTACCGGAGCAATAAAACTACTGACCCATTCCCCAAGAGCCGCAGCGCCGAAGGCCAGACCTAATGTCAAGGCCCGCAAGCGCTGCGACGGCAGCTCCCCACAGGTCAGGCGCGAGAAAGTGAGCACCATACCTATGTAGCCCAGGTTGAACAGATGAAACATAGAGATGGTGACGATGCCGGACTCGCGGCTGCCCGGGCGGGCGGAATAGGTTGCTGCCATCACAATGTTACAAGCGGCACAGATGAGCAGCCCCGTGATCAGCCATGGTCGTCTGTAGCCCATCTTTGTGATTGCGCAGGCGGTCACGATGGAGAAGCCCAAGGCGGACGCTGCGAGGCCAATTGTTTGCTCAAATGGGTTCTTGATGCCTGCCATTTGGAACATGTATGTGCCGTACGCTGTGGGAAGGACAGGGTCAGCGCTGGCCAGGCGGCAATACCACGACCTGCTCGTCGGGCGTGCACCGGCTCGGAACACTTACTTCCGTGCCAGGTTGTGCCAGTGATAGGGCTCAGCATGCTCGTCCCGAGGACAAGAAGGGTTCGTCTTCGATCCACAGGATGCCGGAAGACGTCCATGAATGCTACGCCTTGGGCGAGACGCCTCTCCTCCTCGATGGCTGACTTCATAAATGATAGCTCAATGTTGATGTTCTCCTCCGATTCGGTCTTCGGGCTGAGGGCTCTGAGTGACTTTCTCGCCTTGTCTTCCCTGTTCTGTAGCAAAAACCATCTCGGTGACTCTGGGACTGTAAAAATGCCTCCAAACATGAAGATAACCGAGATAACAAGCGATGCCCCCAGAGGAACTTGGTATTGCGGGCGACCGGACAACTTGACGGAGTAATTGGAGACGATGCTTCCCACAAGGATGCCTAAAGAGCCCGACAGTTAGACAACCGCTCACGTATGTCGTGTAGAGGGAGTAGGGTATCTTGAGAGGTTAGTGCACATACCGAAGATTAAAGCGCAGCCAGATACTGACAACATCAGCCCACGATACCTAGCCGGTGCACACTCCTAGGGAAATGGTCAGTGTCTGTTGGATTGGATGGAGGGAAGAAGGAACGGACTTGAAGATAGAGATTAAAGAACGTGTACAACAGCCCTTGCGCGACACCGACGAGGAATCTTGCAGCGTATATGCCACCAATCGTATTAACCACCATCATGACGGCAGTCGCCAGATTGAGGAAAACGCAACCGACCCATATCGATGCTCTCCTGCCAATGTAATGGGATACAAGTCCCGAAAGTGCACTGGAGAGAATGTTACCAAGTACCAACAGCGTGCCAAAGAGTTGTTGACGCAGAGGCGATATATTCCATCCCATCGGAGTTGTAGGGTCGCGATTTCCGAAGACCTGTGTAGAGCTGCTCGATTACTATCTTTGAGGCGGAGGACTACAGACAATAGGGCATACCTCTAGAAATCCAGGCATTGCTTGCAGTGTGTCAATGATAATCACATCAACACCGTACAGCATCGCTGTGAGCGCCACGACCGAGCAACTGAGTAGACATCGCCAGTGGTTCGTCATTCGGTCCTGCTTTGGGACTCCATTATCTGCGATCGTTACCATAGTGAAAATGAGAAGCCTTGGATGTTTGAGTATATCTAAGACTCTAGAAAAGGGACTCTCTGACGGAGTGAGCCGCGAAAGACCAGCGCGTGCAGAAGGCCGGGTGCTCCTCTTTATGTAGTCGCCATCACACATGGCACCCAAAACCTTACACTACCATTTAGGCTCATGCTTCCCGTGTGGACGGAACATTTGAAGCTACGATGGACAGTAAATTGCCAAACATCTTACGCCCGAAAGCTTACTGTAGAAGCATGAGAAAGGAAATCCATATTTGGCACGAGTCAAATTCAAATTGTACGCTTGAGCACCAACATTGAGTGCCACAAGTAAAGCTTCAGAGCACTACCGGGTGTTGCACTGCGGGGAAGAGCTCCTACCCTATAGACTTACTGAGTGAACTGAAAGTTTGGCTAATTATAGTTCCATGCAGAGTATATTACACGCTTCCGTCAGAGTCTCTACGTCGTACTTCATATAATGCAACATTGACATCAAATTGAGTATGCCGAACGTTTTCGAGCAACATGATAGAATCAGTTTATACGGCGATGGGCTGTCAAGGGCCAACAGAGCGTTTGGCCTTTAAGTAGGATTAGACCACCTGGGCAGCTGTTGAAGCCGAAAGTCGAGCGCAGGACAGTTCTACGGGCTGGCTTTCTTGAGCACGTCCCGGTGTGCGTGATACTCAAAAGCACCAATAGGAGCTTTGTTTTTTCGCACTGCTGAAGCTTTTACGCAGCACTGCTGACAGCACTGCTGAACCACCACCGTGGTACCTAGACTCGATGTCACTCCCTGAGTGACCATGCCGAGGTGGATCAATTCACTGCGTCCTGAGTCCTCGCACTGCTGAGTGCAACGACATTGCAAAACCCATCCCTAACCAGGTGCTTTGGGCAGAAATTTGCCTAATTTATGTTCCATTGACTGGTCTAGTACTGTATTCTCTTTCCACTGTTATTGGCACTGTATTTCTTCAGACGCTGGGTCTTGAGCGTTTACCACTGTATGAAGGCGCCACGTACATTTTACATGTATGGGGATTAAAAACGAAACCACCTGACTGGTCTAGATCAATATCATTACTCTGACCAGGAATGCCGAACGGACGTGAAAAGGGGATTCAACGGCGGTAAATGATAATATGGAATACGTCTTGTTGGTCGCAACAGTGCTGAGTCCCTGCGCGATTTATTGCGCTCTGTGGCGCCCCCCTGCATCTCTTCTTATGTGCTGTTGGTGTTCTGTACAGTACGAGAACTTTAGAAAGGCCAGTCAGCCGGGGATCCCGGAATCACCTGATTTGAATCGACCACGGACATATCGGCACTAAAAACACAACCTGGCGCTTCGATATCTTTTGTGACTTGTAGCATCTCCAAGTACATTGGCACTAATTTCTCTGGCGCCGTGACCAGCAAAATCTTGCGGACCAAAAATATTTGAGGCCAATGCGGGCGAGCATATGGAGACGGGGTCACGTCTGGAGACGGAGGCGCGGGGTCGGCCCGCTGAACCCCAGCCGCACAGCATTTTGCGGGTCAGGACACTCCTCTGACCCCGGAAGTCACCGAAAATCACCCCGTTGCGGATCACCCGAGTCACTGTTCCAGACGGAGTGTCGGGGAGAGAACGTAAGACATGTCCGAAAGGAGCTGACTGTGCTGTCCACATGATCACAACCAGGTGATATATAAAAAGTCTTGTGTCGCCGTCGTCCACGGGCATGGATCTGCTTGTGGAGTGTCCAACGTTCACAACACTTATTATTATACACCGGCAAGCAGAGCGGCATAACAATAACATCCAACACACAAATCTACCCACCTGTGATTCCTATATCAACTGTCACCGCTGAACGCAATTTTTACCTCATGGCTCCAAAGGTTGTTGATGTCTTGATAATCGGGGGTGGCCCTGCAGGTTTGGCGGTGGCATCCACCATCGTAAGACAACTGGGGACCGGCATTCTGTTTGACTCAGGCGTCTACCGCAACGCACGAGCACACCACATGTATGGCGTCCCGGCATGCGACTATTTGGCCCCGGAGGCCTACAGGATGAAAGCCAAAGGTGATATACTGAGGCGATACGACACAGTGGAATTCAAGAGGGCCTACATTGAAACAATCAAGAAGCTTGAAAATGGCAATTTTGAGGCTATGGACGGGTGGGGTCACGTTTACGAGGGGAGAAAGGTGGTCATCGCGACCGGCGTGAAGGACGTCCTGCCCCAGATCGAGGGCTTTGATTTCTGCTGGGGCCGCGGAGTGTGAGTCAACACCCAAGCACAAGGTCGTCAAGGCTAACTTGATGCTAGTTTTCCGGATCTTTTCTGCCACGGATATGAAGACCAAGGCACATCAGCTGGCCTGTTTGCCTTTGAGATGTTCGACAACATGGAAGCGGTCACCGAGGTGGGCAACACGGCACTGCAGCTCTCAAAGAATCTGCGGGTCTACACCAATGGCGAGGAAGCACTCGCTTCCAAGATCAAGACCAGTGCCTGGAGACCAGATTTTGAGGCAAGAGTAACCATCGAAAACCGTCGCATCAGGAGTATCAGAATGCTTTCTGACGACACCTCACAACTCATGGTGACGCTAGATGATGGGACTCAATTTGAGGAGTCTTATATTGTAAGTCTAGAGTGACACTGTATCAAACTGAAGCCATCAGCCGTCTAATGATGACTACAGGTTTATCATCCACCGGTCGAGATCAATGGGCCTTTTGCGAAGCAGCTCGGCCTTGAGACTGGCCGACAGGGAGAAATCCAGGTCAGCTTGCCATACAATGAGACAAGCGTGCGAGGTGTATTTGCGTGTGGAGATGCAGCAACCCAAGAAAAGATTGTTCCAACTGCGATCTGCGGTGGCGCTTTGGCTGGTCGCGGCATCATTACGCAATTGCAGGCTGAGAACATTTGAAGCTGAAATCAAAATGAGGTCAGTTGTGACATACGGCGCGCGGTGACATGAGACACGAATTATAGAACTCTCTGGGCACGGATTTGTCTGATATAAATAGAGTCGTGTGCTTTGCCAAGATCATAGAAACAATACACGCGTTTGTTATCTTGAACCAGCTGAGTGATCCATATATGAAGACCGAATCCTACCGGTGGGCATACAGCATTGAGCGAACCCAGCATGCATCGTCCTCGGGGCCTCGAAATGGTCGCTTCCTAGTATTTTGCCCATCAATGCCATCATCGCCCAATGTTGAATCATTTAATACCTTTCCTATATGCCTCCGCTCCAGCCTCGACAGACTCGAGCCAGTGCTTTCTCCACCCGGCCAGCATGTCATCCCTCCACATCAATTTCGGGAGTGTCTTCACCATCGACCAGCACAGCAGACTCTCAGCTCTCGCGCCATCTTCAGAGTCAAGCAGGCCCACCGCCAAATCGACCATTTCTGGTCTTTCGTCCAAAGCATAGAATACACTAGCCGAGCAGCGGGAGCAAAAGTACCGCTGTACGTCTTCTGAGCTGGCGAAGTACTCCAGCGTGCCCAGCCTTGGATCCCGGTCTGGCCCCTTCTTTGAAACAGCTGTCTTCAGGTCTCCGGTACCGTCCGGAAAGCTGGCGTTATCGCCGCTCGTCTTGGAAGCGAAGCCGATGTGCCTGAGCAAGACGAATGTCCAGGGCCAGAAATCTACGCCTGAGGACATTCGGCACGAGTCGCACGGGTCGATAGAAGCCATGAGCTTATTCGTCTCCGGATGAACGAACCATGGCAGCTCCGACTTCTCTTTCGACTGGAACTCCTCCTCCGCTTTCTCCCGCTGATAACTCAGATCCACACCGCCGCAGTGGCAGCGAATAGGAATCTCAACAGCCTTATTCTGGGCCTCCGTCTCTGACGCCTGCCCTGCTGGCCAGCCAAAGGCAACTTCCTCGCTCTTAGAGGCAAGACCCATCCATCTCCTCGCCTCCTTGCCGTCGCCATTTGGCGTCCGCATAAACATGCTCATACCGCCATCCTTGGTATCCCCCACGAAGACGTGATTTTCAATCCTCACTAAGCCGTCTGGCCCATCATTGGATAGGGCCCCTGTCATAACACCATATTGGCCTACTAGCGCACCCTTGGGGTTTGAACTTCTTCCGCCGTGCATTTCAAAGAACATGGGGCTGGAGCATGTCCCGCAGAAGAGTACCGTGAGGTGGTCTGAGAAGTCGTACCTCTTCAGGCTCGAATCGCGGATCGCGCTGTCATCGCCGGGCCACTTTAAGACTGCAGAGCTGTACAGCGCTCCGGTGCACCTCCTGCAAGATGTGCAGTGGCATGCTGTCGCTATCAAGGGAAGAGACGAGCGTGGCACCACTGCGGTATGTGTGTGTTGTTTGCAAAGGCACTGGGCTGTGATTTGGACAGGGTCGTCTGAGTCTGCCATTTCTATGATACCAGGTTGAGGCCGACAATAAAATTATTTCTTCTGGTTTGCTTTTTGGTGAAAGACGTTGTGAGTATCCAAGGATGATCGTGTGCGTGATGACGGTAGCTTTTAGACAACGTCACGGTAGATCCGCTTCAGCTGAACCCCGCGTGCGCCCTTGTTATGATTAGGCGCCATCCATACCTACTATGCGCCAAACAAAGGGCCACGAGGATCTAATGACTTGGCGCTTGTCAGCTATGCAGTAGTATTCTCCCGCAGCTAATGTTGAAGCAATGTTCGAAACTTCTGAAGCTAATGCCTGCTTTGTTTACTGATGTGATCCAGCCATGAATTATCCACGTTTGAATTCACCTTCACAGTCAGAAACGAAACAACTCAAGACTTTAGAGAATCTACCATATTGTATTGCGGAGTCCTTGAAACCACTGGCACTGTGTTAGATCCACAAACATGCTAGGCCGTATTCTCTTAGGGTGCAAACTTGGTGAATCGCCGACAATCCTCGGCCGAGAGAGTCTCATGAGTCATTGGATAGAACTACAGAAGCTCTAACCGGCATGAATTTCTAGCTGAACTTCCGTTATCGCTTGTTTGAATCGATTCAAAGCTCTTGGTCGTAAGCCCGCTTGTCCTCTGGCCTCTGGCAGAACCTTCCTTGCCTAGGTACACAGAAAGCTTTTCCGCAAATATAAGACAGCTTGCCTTCGTTAAGGACCCTGAAAGTTTGAAGCCCATATTCCTCCAAGGCTCACTGCAGAGACCCATGCCTACCATGCCGATTACACAAGCCCAGCCGAAGTGTATCTTGGAGGCCGCAAACCTTCATGACCAATCTCAAGTGGACCAGCTCCTCCGCCAGCGCAAAATATGCGGCTGGAAGACAAGGCCGAGTGATATGGTCTCGTGGAAGGCAAGAGCTGAGGCACGAACAACAACACTCTTCTGGATCAAGCCGATCGCGAATCCCGACCTGAGAGCAGGCCACGTCTCGCTTGACAGGATCAGCGATGATCCATCGAGCCTTAAGATCGCAGACCTGTTCATCCTACCAGAGCACCGAGGCGGCGGACTCGCCCGCGCAGCTTTCCAGGCTGTTGAGAAGATGGCTACTACGGAGCCGTACGGCTCTGAGCAATGCAGAACCCTCCTGATCGACACTTTGAGTAAGCGGTACTCTGAGGACGAGGAGATGCGGCTGGAGTATAACAAGCTCACTGGGACGTGGCCCAGCCAGAAGGGTGCGACCAACGAGGACTGGTATGCGCGCATGGGATACGTTACTTACGAGGAAAAGCCTGCCTATCCCGAGCGAGAGAGCAGGCCTACCGGGAGGTTCCTCCTGGCGTCGTTCATGAAGAAGGAAATACGCCGGTAGACGCTTATTGTGTGCATAGATCAGGTCTATCCTCCAATAGCATGATAGATGTGCCAATCTGCCAGATGTTAACCGGTGTGGCACTCAAATGTCCTATGTTTAGATATCAGACGCCAGCCTTGTCTACAGCACGTTCAGTTAAGAAGACGGTGATCACCGCCAATGAGTAATCTAAGCCAAATCACCAACTTTCGGAATTAGAAGTGCGCAAGGATGTCATTGCTCACCATGACGGTGCGAGGTTTGATAAATGAGGCAGCTGTAAGACGCCAGTGGGCTTCTCATATTGGCCTTTCTACTGGGTAATTACCCTCATCCTTCCTTTTCTGTTGGAAAGTCCCCATCTTACGTTCTACCTTAGGCCTGGGGCAAAGGATCTATCAGAATGGCAGGCCCAGCCGCAACAATTAAGGGCACTTTGTCCTGGAATACAACCTTATTTCTTGCCGCAGCGTAGCCCTGCCCGTAGTATTTCAAGTACGGCTCCGTCGTCTCATAGAAAGCCCCGTGGGCCTGTCCCTGCTCATCCCTGTCCCAATAGAGCCTACGCAGCCACAGGTACAGGTTTGGATAGTCGTGGCGGATCGATTTCCTGTTGCACATAAATACACTGTGATATGCAACGTCGAATCTGACAAGAGTCCTGGTGTATATCAGATCACTTGTTCTTGATCTAGAAATGGCACGCTCCGCGGACAACACAGAAAGAGGGGTGGGAGGGTTTTCGTATACTCACGTGTACAGCCGGACATCTGCCTCAGTGATGTGATCGCCAAAGAGGTATGGCTTGCCGTGCTTGGCCAAGATGTCCTCCAGCCTGTCGAGCGACTCGAACAAGGGATATAGGTTGGCTTCGTAAGCCTCCTGGCTGGTCGCAAACCCGGTCTTGTACACACCGTTGTTTACCGTGTTGTACACCCATTCGTTCATCTCCTCAATCTCGCCCCTCAGCCTCTCGGGGAACATGCCGCCGCCTGCCGCCTCCGTGGTGCTCTCGCGCAGGTGCTTCGGCAGGAGGTCGTCGAATTCCGAGTAGAACATCCGGATTATCTCAGAGCTTTCGTTGTTCACCATGGTATCTGTTTTCTTGTCCCACAGCACCGGGACCGTGTAGCGGCCCTTGAAATTTGGGTCTGCGTGCTCGTAGAGCTGCTTGATCTTGGTGAAGCTCGGGTGCAGCGGGTCCTCTCCGTCAAATAACCAACCCTCGGGGCCCATGTGCATCTTCAACAAGTACAGGTCAATGATGGACTCAAGCCCCTTGAGCTTACGCACGATGAGAGTGCGGTGTGCCCAAGGACAGCCGGGGGACAAGTATAACGCATAGCGATTTGGTTCTGGCGGGTACTTGGATCCGGCTGCTTTGGAAACGAAATTCCGAAAGGTACTTGCGGGACGTGTGAAATGCCCGTTCTCCTGGTAAGGCTGGTGGACGTCAGCTAGTGGTTCTTGAAACTAGCTGGGTGAAGGGTAAAGCCTCACTTTATCTGCCATCGTATCTATGTTAGTCTGTTTTCGATACTGATTGCAGTCCGTCACAACTTCCCAAGGGTTGTCAAGATTGTAGACCGTCGCTGTTGAGTCGGGCTGTTTTATATGTTGCCATTTCCGCACTCGGCCCCGCCCCTGAGCCCCCGAATCCCACTTGAGCACTCAAATGTCTCGATTTCACATGCTTTGAAATCCCCCGATGCACTGCATAAGCCCTAGGGGTCCGTAGGTCCCGCATCAACAGGCTCTCGCTACTCGGCGCTGACAAACCACAGCTCTTCCTCATTGGCCCACCCCGTTGATGTCAAATTTTAACGCCTCACTAAAATAAGCACTGAGTACTCTACGATGCCATTCAGCCTTGCTCTGTTACATACAAAGCCTACAAACAACATGACCAGCTTAGGCTATCACCCATGGCAATACGTTCAAGTTACCCTGGTGACGCACACGGCACGGGGAACGTCTGCGGCAAGCCAAGTAATCACCCTGGGAACATTGAAGGATATGTTCACTCATAGATGATCCGAATAGAGCATTGACTAGAACCACAGGAATTCAGAAATGAGAGTTCCGGGCCAGGTTTCCTCCGAGTTTCTGTACTTCATCCCAAGCCAGTGCTTGCACAAACTGGAACGGTGTAAAGGCACGAGCAGTTGCCACCGGCCTCCATCGCACAACCTGGCATTGACTGGCTTACGACTGACGTTGTGGGTTTGGGGCGGATCTGCTCCAAATCAAGATGTCTTGATCTCAACCTTTGAAAAATCCAGCTGCGCCTCCAGCCTCTCGAAAGCGCTCTTCGTGTCCTCCAAGCTACTGCTCCAGGAACTGCACCATAACACGCTGCGAGATCCAAGATGATGCCATAGTAAATGGGTCCAGAACCACCAAGATAGCCTTAGAAACCCACCCGGATGGCTCTAAATCCTGGGGCGGCGGTCTGGGCAGACGCTATCGAATTCACTACAATTAATCTTCTTTCATGCAAGTCATGATGAAATTCCCCATGTTGCTACCAGGGCTTATGGTCGCGGAAATCTTATTGCTTAGACATTTATGGCTGCAAGATACGCACAAGTCCCAAGATGAGAACTGATTAGTTCTAAATCATCTGATCGTTGGTACTTAGGTACCCAGGATTGGACTCGTATGCAAGATTTGCGCCCTTGTGCTCCACCAACGGCAGTCCTTAGTTCGGACCCACGCCGGTGACGTTCAAACTGCTCTGCTGCACACTGATCTTTTTTGATTTCTACGGGGTCCTTCTGGGGTGCCTCGGTATGGCGCGACTCGAAGCAACATTTGAAATCGGCAGTCAGATTGCTCCCGAGGTCACGCTGCCAGTGAAATCCGGGTATCTTGGCACATGAAGAGAATACATAACATGCAAAAGTCCGCATCGTATTAATTAGGGATAACTTGATCCTTCGTCAATGCATGAAGCTAATATGTACAGCCTTAGTATAGGACCTATGTAATGGTGGTCAAGGGGAGCCCAGCTCATTCACAAGAGCGAGCGGCTTAGAAAGTAGCGGCAGCCAAGTTGTTGTTGAAGTTGGCGTCCTTGAACGGCACGTTCGCGTCACCAAAGTCTGTCGTCTGAAGTGCGTCCCTGGCCGCACTCGTGAGACTCTCCCAGGCAACCAGTGGCTGGGTGCCTCCAACCGTTGAAGTGAGGCCCATCGAGTGGTTAATGGGCCAGTCGCTCTTGTACTCGATCAGGGGCTTGGTGCCCGACAGAGTGTACCCGCTCGTAGCGCAGTTCCAGTCTCCGTGGGCCGAAGGGCACACGGCCACGATGTTGTTCGCGGCCGTGGACGTCGCCGAGTTGAGCCAGACGATTACGCCCTCCCAGTCATGGCGGTGTCCCAAGCCGGTGGAGGGAGAGTCCTTGGGCATGTACCTGTTGGGAGAGTGTTAGTTTGTCCATGATGACACGTGAATCAGGGAGTGGCAACGTACCATGAGTACATGAGTGCGTAGCGGCCATCGTATGTGGCTCCGCGTACGTAGACCTGGCCTGTGCTGCTTGAGCATTCACCGTCTGGTGCACCGGTCGGTTTGAGTCCGGCACTGCAAGTAAATTAGAGATCTTGTTGATCTGCTAGACAATGTCGATCTTGTCGATCACAGCATGCCGGCCAACTGGCCCGGTGGGGGGGGGGGGGACTCACCCCGTGTTTCCGGCAGCGTCCACAGCTGGGAATGGGACACAGCCGTTGACGACCTTAAGGAAGGGCTTGTATGCCAGATAAACGTTTCCCGTCGTGCCAGAGGGAACAGTCTGGGGGAAGCCCACGACCTTGTCTGAATCGATGGAGGCACGACGCTCAATGGGGTTGGCGGTGACGGCCGCGGTCGCCGCGACGACGGAAACAAGGGACCGGAGGAGACCCATGATGATGACGGAGAGAGTGCCGCGTTTGAGTATGCAGGATCAAGAGTGCCGGTAGAGGAAGCGAGCGGCGGAAGGACGAAGACTGCTGCGGATGTACCCCCCTCATTTCTTGGCCAAGATGAGTAGGGCCTCTCATCTTTATACACTATTATTGGGACATGCACGTGTAGAATTATTGGGTAGGCAGATCACCACCACCGTTGATACCGGGTTCACGCCAATATCGGCAGTATGGTTGCATCGTCAGCACTGATAAAAGGCCCCTCCTCACCCCCTGCTCTGGTCCGGAGCAATGCCCCTGGCCGGTTAGGAGCCCGTCGAGGTGCCGCCTGCCCAAACCCCGTCTCCCAGGGATTGGCCGTCCAGGAACCAGACCTACGACCTGCGGACCAGTTCGCCCAGCCTGCTTTCCCACGTGTGACCGGTGGAGAGATCACTTGGACTATTGATTCAAGCATACCCAGATGCCGTTAAGCTTAAAGCAGCAAATGAACCCGCCATGGCAGTGACACTGAACGGATGCCCGTGAGCGGTGAATTGGACACCTCCACTGCACGTGTTCAGTTGTCCCTTATCCCCTCGTCGGAGGAACCTGGATGATCTCCTCTTCACGGGCCATACCTTCCTGTTATGTTCTAGGACCCATGGCTTGAGGTTGATCCCCACACCCTCCCACACTCGGACGGACCTCTTGGAGGGACGGGAGGCATTATGCATCAGGCAGGACAGACACCCGGAGGATGTAGGAAACCGTATCATTGATTGGGCCATCATATAACATGCTGCAGCCAAGCAGCCGCCTGCATTAACGCCCGGACTGCAGCTTCTGAGATCGTCAAAGCTCGGGGGTTTGGGGTCAGCACCTGAGGCCCGCAAGCGACGAGCGGGTCAACTTTGCCGCGATGAAGAGCACGCCGAGTCAGGCAGGCCGAACGCGCGGATAACCTCGTGATGAAAATCAATATTTCTTTCGCTTCCCGACCTCAATCTACCTAGGTGTGTATTTGGGTGTCGTCTCCCGCGCACTGACTTTGTTCGTTCCAAACCCATTGAATATTGTGTCCACTACTCGGAACCTGCCGCCTGTCAAGATTCTTATCCTACGCGGCTTTTCCTAAATCGCACGACCCATACGGAAGTGTTGACACCCCCCACCGCATGCCGATACGCGTACCGTTGTGATCTGTCGCGTGGCAGGGTCGTTCGAGTCAGCACTGATGTTCGAGATGCCTCGGTCTGCGTCCGCAGCTCGAGAAGCAGGACTTTCTCCGAGAACTATTATCTAGAGCTATGATCCGAGGAAATAATAGTTCCTTCCCCACAAGACAATCCTCCTCAGACACAAATGATAGATACAGGCAAGCAGGCGGAGTATGCCCATAGAAATGAGGTACGCGAAGGATTGAGCGAAAAGGGATATGGCCTCTCGGTCATGACTCTTCAAATCCCAACGAGGATACGATTAGCCGTTATCTGGATCATTCTGACTGGTTTCGTTTCTAGTCCGTGTACGTCCGAGGACATACATGGCGCCTTCATACGGTGGTAAGCGCTCAAGACCCAACGCTTGAAAAAGATACGGTGTCGATAACTATAGTTAAAATACGGTGGGTGCTTGTGGCACTAACAGTATGCAATGAAGTTGGCTGTGACTCCCAAACTCCAAGCCTACAACCTCGCACTCGTCAGTATTACTTGTGACATCAAGGCCTTTCCGTTGCCCATATCAACGTCAGGCTGGGCAGTATTATTCGTGTCTATAGTAAACGGCTGCAAAGACCGAAACCCTCCACACACCCGAGAAAAACTCCATGCTTCTAAACGAAACATGCGCGGCGTCTATGGCGAGAACGTGCCCAGCCAGGGCGACAGCTATACCCTCCTAAATATCGGTCAGCCCGCGCTCCGTGTGTGCAGTTCTAAGTACTCCGAGTCCCGGACGCGCCGTGTGCTTGACGTTGTCGTTGACGTGGTACGGGATGTAAAGCGGCTCCGTGGGTCGCGTCTGGAAACCGAGCGCGACTCACCATGTCTTGTTCTGGATGGAGAGCAGGCTTTCATCGGAGATGAGCACGTTCTGCGTCCGGTCTATCAAGTTGAGAACGGAGATTCACACAAAAAAAAACGGAGGGTATATAAATACAATACACCCCCAATATACTAACCTTAATTTACACCACCTACTCACTATATAAAACCGAAATTTATACTTATTAACTATATATATCCTTATCAGCCCTTGATTTTTAATCCTTTTATTGTTATTTTTAGTCTAGTAGTTTACTACTTCTTTCCTCCTTATTGTTTAGAGCGCTTTAGTAAGTCGCTGAGTACTATAATCTTCTCTTAGGTCTTCTTTTTATTGCTAATAAGGTCCTCTATAATTAAGTCAACCTGTGGTAGTTGGTTGATAGTCCCACGAGCCTAAAAGTATTTAGTGTGGGTGGTGTGTATAGTTGGGGGGTTGAATGGAGCCCTTTGATTGGCTGCAGTTTGGGGGGGTGGTAGTGTATCTGTGTACCCTCCGTTTTTTTCTGTGCGAATCTCCGTTCTCATCAAGTTTAGTATGGTAGACTGCGAACCAGGGCCACCCACCACGGAGGTGTCGATACCTACTGTTGATGCGACTCCAGGGCTGGAGCAGGGGTGCAGAACGTCCATTACTTAAGTATCCGGCGCGTGAATGAGCGCCTTCAAACTGGGGTCATTGAGATACACCGGCCCCAAGCCGTTTGGGCCAAGGATTCTGGGGCATCACGCTATCGTGCAACAACGCGCATGGTTCTGCAAAGTAGGTACATAACACGAACATCTCTGTACGCCCATCCCTGGCACCGGTCAGCCCCCCTAGCTGACATCAAGTCTAGCGCAGCTGCGATTCTTTATGTTGGCAGAAATTTGGGGGTCGGAGGCCCTGTAGATTTTGGATCTAGATCTCAGAACACATGCACTTTCTGTGACAGGGAGCAGCTCACATGCAGTCTTCAAATACAGATGCCATTGATGAGCTGCCGGTGGGGAGAATCCATAGAGTGCATGCATTCATCTATGAGCACATATCCCGATGATTACAGGAAGGTCTTTGATCTCTCACTGTAGGTAGGCATGAGCTTGACATGTTCGTATCCTTGTGCGTCCACCATCCAGCTACATGCACGTCCCAGCCCCATCACTTGGGGCCCCTCAGGGGTACTGGGTAGGCAGAGTGAAATTGTAAGCGAAGATGTTGTTCGGATCCCATTCCTTCTTGAGCGCCGCCAGACGGGGGAGCTTTCTACGGCCGTAGACCTGCTCTAGAGTCTCGTCACCCTGCGAATAGCTAACATAGACAGAGACATCGTCGTACCCGCCCGCCTTGCATAGGTTAGCACGTATCTGCGGACCAAGTTCGGCCACCGCCTGAGGCGCACTGCTATTTGGATCCTCCTGCCAGCTGAAGAGGCAGATTCTGTATGCAAATACTCTGCTATTAGCCACCTCGGTCTAGTTGTACCGCCTCATGGAGCCCATAGTTAGGAAGGAGGAAAAAGGGCTGATGAATTGCTTACATGTTACTCCGTGAGTCCCGCCATGGATAAGCCGTCTCGTCATCAAGTACAGCAGCCATAGCTTGGTTTGGAAAGTGCTCCATTTCAATGGCACTTCTACGAGCATCCGGGTGGGCCTCGTAGAGGGCACACATTTTATTGAAGGCATCGTGGAGGGCCGAGCCCGAGATGTCTTTCATATTAGCTGAGTAAGCGCTGCGGATTGCGCTGTCCTGTTGAATCAGAGGGACAAAGCCGAAGGCAGCGGCGTGCAGCAGCTTGTTTGTAGGGATATTTTGGATGGCGAGAATAGGCGGCTCTAAAGCTAGTAAAGGAGCGATGACCTCGCGGGCCTCATCTTCAGGGCCCAGGTAGGCCCAGGTCCCAAGAATCTGGGGCACAGAATGTTCTGGGTTGAACATGACCTACTATGTGTTATTCATCTGCGACGGAGTCTAAAGTGCTGCATTCTGAAAAGTTCCAAACCATTAAAAATAGAAATACCTAGGAGAATATTACTAACGATAGAGATGGGAGCAAGGTTTGGTGGCATACGATTGCCGCCAAAATGCTTTTCTAGCATCTCAAAGTAGCCTGATGCCATGTGCGCCGGGATAACGAAGTCGATATTGGTTACAGCACCACGCAAGCGAGGGTTACCATTGATGGGATAGATTCGGTATGTTGCTGAGGTGACCAGACCGAAATTGGCTCCAGCGCCACGCATACCCCAGAATAGCTCTGGATTCGACGTAGCTGATACATCAACAACCTTGGCTGATGCTGTCACTACGCGTAGTGACAGTAATGAGTCAATCAACAGCCCATAAATGCCAGAGTAACGGCCCACGCCGCCACCCAGCGTGGCACCAACCATCCCGGTAGCCGAGCATGATCCGGTCGCTGTTACTTGCATGTCAGTCCTTTACTTTTTCCGCATGCACCTTTGGGCCCCTTGGGTCAAGGAGCCATCTCATCTGACCATTTCGGGTCACTCACGTATGTCAAACCCAGCCTCAAACAGCGGGTCAAGCATCTCGCCAGTGGTAACACCACCACCCACCGTCACTGTCTCTGTCTCTTTGTCTAGCTGTATACTATTCAGCTTGCGGAGGTCTATGGCAAGGCCATTTTGAAGCTTGCTGTGCACAGTGCTGTAGCCATGGCGTCCAGCCGTAGCGAGGAAGCTGATACCGTGCTCTGTTGCTAGTTTGATCTAGTTTTCCATGATAGCGTTAGCCACGGTATCTGTTTCGCATGAGATAAAGTCTTAGGGGAGGGAGACAATATGTGCGGCGATCAGAAAACGCACCGCCTTAACGACATCTTCTTCTGTGGCCGGGCTGATGGCGGCCGCGTAGGTCGGAGGCTTATAGGTGGCCCATCGAGTCGTCACCTGAGCAAAATCATCGTCATCTGGGAAGCTGATCTTGGTGTCAGGAGACCAGCCGTTGCCACCGCTCGTAAAGACCTTTTTGATGTCAACCATATCTCAGTTTACAGTCTTCAGACTTTAAGACAGTAGACAAGTGGAAGCAGTAATTACTCAAGATAGGCGGGGCGATGAGCACGTTTTGTACAGACACCCGGCCCTGGGCAAGGGTGTCCAGCTTTGGGCTCACGCCATGTTTCCATCATCCCGGCCAATCACTACCGTAACCGTGGAACTTCTGTCCAAGCAGGCAACACCTGGGCAGTTGATTATCCTATCACGGCTCGGTTCTGCACCCAACCGCAGTGGCCAAGAGCCAAACCTGCAAGACTACAGGATTTCAACAGTATTGCGGGACTTCCGGCACTGTCTAGGTCGTCATGAAGGGCATGAATTCATTCCGGGACTGCGCGTGTGGTCTGCTGTACGTACCAACCGACCTGGCTTCAAGTGATTTCAACACAAAATTCTCTATCCTGCACTACAACTTGTAGATTTGCTCGGTTCGATGCATCTTTCGACCCGCTATTCTACTCGGCCTCACTACGCATCAGTGAAATTGGGCACCTCCAGTGTTGGGTTGATCCTGCATGAGCCAACGTGGACCAACGTGTTTGGCATCTCCCTCAAAGGGTTGTCAGCCCGATGCCAATGCGGCACGGCAACCAAAGAAGAGATGTTGGGGCGATCATCTAAACTGACTTCAACGCCGGTCTGCGACAGATAAGAATGGGGTTGTGGCCCCGACCACCTTCATTCATACCGTACATGTTGTGCCTCTCTTCACGTTTTCTGCGCCCATCATCGCAAGCATGGAGCAGACCGACAGGAGCCTTGGGAGAGTTTACCAACAAACTTCCGTAAACAATATGTCTCACACTGCCTCTAACAAACGTGATTCTCGGCTTCTGTATATTTCTACTTCCATGGTAAACCAAGATCATAGAGATCCGAAAGCTTCAGCGTCAGAGCATATATATCACGGTAGTAATGGGGAAGATAGTCCAGAACACGGCGGCGATGGCGGCCGAGGCAGGCGAGCATTCCGAATTTCTCGACCTGCCCATCCTCAGCATCTTCATCTTTGTTTCTACCACTGTCGTCACCCTTCGTCTCTTGTCAGTTCTGTTCGCGTGGTCGGGGATCAGACTCTCGCTGTGTGTTTCGGCTTCCCACTTCCACCTGTCCAGTCCAGGGCCCCGCATCAGAAGACTCTACCCGTCATCTTTGAGACGATATCCACCAAGTCAACACACTGTGAGATGATGCTTTGTGAGGCGGATGGCAAATTCTGGGGGGAACATTGTCCCAAATTGTGGGAAAACCTGTACGTGTGTGATGCGAATGTGAAAACAAAGCGTCCGTCCATACACCTTTGCACTTGAATTTTCATTTGAAAAGTTCGACCAGAAATCAGGTCGCTCTCTAAGAGAATGAATTGCTTCGCTCAACAACACGAAGGGGTATTTGGAATGGCGACTACAGAGTGAGAAGTGAAGGATTGGACCTTGATCATTCATAGTCTGGTGCGTCTCAGTCTTGCTCGGCAACCCTCAGTCATTTCTTAAGAGAGCATCAGCAGTTAGGGAAGATGATTGATTAGAATTAATCCAACCGAAACGAATCTGAACACCAATAAAATCAGAATATGTGCTTCCACCTGATCCAGCTGAAAAGAATGGACTCGGACTCCGTACCGGGTGAGCCCACGTCTCCAGTGCCCGGGTTTACATGCCGGGGAGTTTGGCGAGCCCTGGAAGAGGTTAGAACAAGTCTTTTCAGTAAAGGGGTCACTACTCACAGCCATCGGTCTGCTCCTGAACCGTTTGCTTAATTGTGCATTGGTTGGCAACGCTCATCTGCTGCTTCGTGATGGAGCCGCAGCCGTCGTAGAAGCATTCGGACTTGTTCATGGCGCGTTGGAGCGAGTCACCCTTCCAGCCAAACATGTAGTCTGCATGGGTGCCGGCCGCCGTGCCCTCGAAGCTCCACACATACGGGTTGGGTGTTCCTGAGGGCCACATGCTGTTGAACTTGGAGGTGTCCCAGACGGTCTCGAATGCGACCTGTATTGCGATGGTTAAAATCAGGAACACAATGCGAAATATTTGGACTGTACTGACCTGTGGCATGCGGACAGGGTGACTAGATGGGCACTTGCCAGCGTTGACAAAGCCGTCCTGAGTGATGGTGTTGTACATGTGCGACTGGTGGTCAGGGCTGTCGAGGTTCTTGCCGTCCCAGCATCTAGTTCCAATTAGTATGAGATAACGAAAATTCGGGATAGAGGCACTGCTCACGCGGGGAAGTGCTGAGTGACGAAGATACCGCCAGGGCATGGCGACGTGGGGAAGTTGGCCATCTCCGGTCCTCGGTTGAATCCACTCTGCAGACACTGGTAACGCAGGCCCACATGTTGGTTGGAAGCAATCTTTGGGTCGCCGACAGTCATACGGAAACCCTACGATATGTTAGAATTTCCATATCGTCAATCACAAGAGAACGGGAATATTTACCGGTGGGAATGTCTTGACGGGCTGGTGTGCAATGTCGTCCCGGATCAAGTCTGTCTGGCTGTAGTAGACTGTAAGGCCACCACTGGTGCCGGCGTACCCATCTAAGTTGCCTGGGTTGACAGGGATGACTGGAACGCGGTGGTAAGAGCCGTTGGTAGGGTGCTTGAAGTACAGAACCGCAGTCCAATAGTTGGAGAAGTCTTCCGACATTTCACACGTGGTGCAAGTCGCCCTTTCACCGACGTCTCCTTCCATCGTAGCGTTGAAGGCATTTCCACCCACGATATGGTGGACATGGGATGCTGGAACCGCGCCAGGCTGGACAACCGGGTCAAGACGTTGGATCGTCAGAGTCGAACATTGGAAGCGCAAGCCGGCCTGAACAGGCGCGACGAGGGATAGTGCTGCTGCGGAAAGCCACTTCATCTTGGCAGTAGATATTGACTCGATACTAGTTCTACTTTGGAGGTGGAAGTTGGCGGAAACAAATGAACCAGGGACTGTCGTGACATCTGAACTTATCTGACTCTTATATGGTTGAATTTAGTCCCAACTGCATCTTTTTGAGTAATGGTTCCTTATTGCCTCGCTACCTATTAATATCTCAATGTTGTTTTTTTAATTATTATTTGGAGACGGAACCAAAAACGGACATTTAAGAAGCACCCGGCAGATCGTCGACGAATCAATTGAGTTTCGTATTAGCCGGATGATCAACCCGTGGTACAGAGACAGGTATTCATCATATATGAAGTCGCATCGTGATTCTCCGCGGTAAACACCACGAGTGGCTGTTTATCTGTCGGCACATGCGCCGGGCGTGGTATCGATTGTAGTGTGATCGAGTGCTGTCAAAAAATGTGCCGACGCCACCGGATTTCCAGCCTTGGTGTGACTATCCCCCCGGGTAGATGTGATAGGGCCGGATAAATCAAGGTACCAAGACAATTTATAGACACGGAACATGGTCCATATCTTATTCTCATCCTGCGTGTGGTGAAAATCATCACATGTAGTCAGTCGTCGGGTCCAAAAACGGGCGGATCAAACGGATGTGTGCATCGAATGCTCGTTCAAGGCTCGATCGACACGTAATCGGTCCGACTGCCAATTGAAAAGTTCTCCATATCACTGGACCGAAATTATTCCAAAGTCTCGAGAATAAGATCCCATTTGGTGTTGTACGAACATGACGTTGGCGTATTGTTATTCCTAGCTCACGAAATAAGAGCACCGTGGCGCACAGGGAAACGGCATGAATGCCTAAAACAGAGAACTCAAATTAGTATCCACATGTGGAAAAACGTTGTAAAAGAAGACGGGATGTCTTGACCGTTAACAAAAATTTTGTAGGTGAATCAGCACTACTAGTCTGGCATGGAAGAGCGGTTAAGAACCTTGGAAGTTGCTTCTTGTGACGGCACGGGCTTATATACTGCTGGATTTGCAAGACGGGGGACTTAGAAATTATGCTCTTTTGGCCGAGCGATCTGTTGCGCAGCAGTCAATGGGCAAAACCGTCTCACATCTTTACTTTCCAGACCAATATTTCTTTTCACCTCTTATATAACTTTATCATACTATATTTTATCCTTACACATAGTGGTCCCTTACTTTAAGTCTTAAATAATATAGTTATTTTATATATAAAGTTAGACTAATATATTATAAACTTTATTATAAATTTATTTTATATATCGTTAATATATATATATACTTTATTAAAGATAATTATTAGTAATAAATTAATTAATATTAAGAAGTCTTACTTTTAATAATATTTAAATATATAAAAGTTTTATTAATATTTTATTATTAAGTTTATTTTAATTAAATATTAAAATCTTTTATAATAATAATAAAGTTTATTTAATTTATAAAGTTAATAAAATTTAATTTTAAAATTATTAAACTTTATAAAGCTTTTATAATATTTTATTATTACTATTAATCTACTATAAGGTAATAGTACTAAAAGTATAACTATATATATAACTTTAGTAAATAATAAGAGATGCTACACATAGATTCTAGATCAATGATACTATTTCTTTTATTTAGTTAAAATAAGGCATAAAAGCAAAAGAAATTCCAAATAGATTGTACTAGTAGCCTGTGTGACGGTGTTTGTGTTTTTATTCACCTGAGCATGTGCTTAGCCACGTATCGCGGCAGCATTGGTTTATCCTCACGAATTGTTTCAATCTGCATCGGGCTTAGTTTTCCCGCTTTTTCAGTCTATGCTGATGGCATTTTTGACCTTTTCTCTCGTAGGTGGAAATCCCAGGGCCCATCCAATGGCGGGTTTCGATCCTTCTTTGTCTGGGTGCCCACCTGGGCAGGTGGTCACGACCATTTCGGGAGGCATCTCCCAGCACACATCTAACAGGAGGAATATAGGGGTAACCGTTTCTCCTTCTTGACAGTGAAGACTCACAGTTGTAGTTTTACAGCGCCTAAAGCGTGCGTTGGGTTGACCAAGTGTCAATCAATTCGGTGCCATGATAATAGAACATGCTCTCCGCAACGGCTGTGGAAACTGCTGGCAACGTAATAGACCGCCCGGCCAAAAGACCACCATAGCCAACCTGTCTGTTGTATATTCCTAGCAGTATGTAAGAGCTGTATCGTCACTCTCTCCAGCTTCACACTCTGAATTCCCTGAACTTTCACCACCTGGGCAGGTATTTTTGTTTCTTAGAGGGCTTCAGCATAAACAAGGGACATTTGCATCAATTTCCGTACGTGGGTGAGTTTTTATTGTTAACCGTGTCACAGGGAAGATGTGTAGAGGAGGTTCGATTTAAGTTTCTAGGGGGTCACTCAGAGGAAATTGTTCCACGTGGACTCAAGAGGCAAGGATTGGGTGACTCTGCCAGCTGTATGGACATTTTCTAACTTGATCCCGGAGACTATCCGTCATAGAACAAGTATTTTCCACATGAGGTAATAGTGTGTGGAGAAATCGGTAGCAGGTACGCAATATGACCAAGTCTCTGTTGCAGCCCTGGAGCCTTGTGATAATCACTCCAGATACAGACTAGCCTCGATAATACCAAGATAACACCAACGCAATGAACTCTTGACAACCGAGAATCAGAAATATGTTCTGTCATATCATCGTGGCCACATAAGTATCAGCCTCATTTCCCTTGGACTCTTTTGCTCCAAAGTAATGCAAAGATGATGCCGGGTTACCATATTGTCTTGACTTTCAAGAGCACTCGATCAAGCATCTCTTGTTCTTTGGGGGAGCGAGGAAGTAGGTGATCTGCTGCATATCATCGTCGCACATGGCTTCCAGCGCAGACATTTTCGCGTTCGGGAAGTGGCGGAAGAAGTGGGCGATTCCCAGCCTAAGCTCCATGCGAGCAAGGTGGAGGCCGAGACAAACTGTAGATTCACGGAAGTTGGTTGTTAGCGCGTGCACAACGATTTCTTTGACAAAATAATTCAAGGATAAAAAATGTGAGCTCCTGTCTTACCTCGAGAGCCGCCACCGAATGGCATGGATGCGTCCCTCATGGACTTAGTGGGAGCACCCCACCTGTCCGGGTCGAACCGCTCAGGGTCTGGGAAAATGTCCGGCATTCGATGCAGGCTCCAAGCTTGAGTGCAGACAATAGTCCCCCCAGGGATATATTTCCCAGCCAATGTTGCGCCCTCTGGCGGGACTACGCGAGGCAGTCCCGACGGTGCCGCGCCGTGGAGGCGCAGAGCCTCCTCGATGACTTGGTTCAGATAAGGCAACTTGAGGGCATCGTGGTCTCCGAATTCTTCTGGCAGTTGTTGGAGTTCCTCGACCAGTCTTTTCCGGATCATTGGGTTCTGGCAGACACGCCAGACTGTGTAGGTGAGTGTGATCGCGGTGGTATCGGTGCCGGCAATTATATAGGTCTGGGCTTCGTCGACGATCTCTTTGAACGTCAAGTCCTCGTCCTCCTCTCCCTTGAACAGCCGGGTGAACAATGTCGGGAAAGGCTTATCAGAATTCTCTTCTACGAGTCTCCTGTACCGATTAAGCGACTCAGTTGCGTATATCCGAATGCTTTTCACGAGGTTGGTATTCTCATTGAAGCCAGGGATAGGATATCCTTGGAAGGCGAGCCTGGCCAAGGTGGGAAACGAGGCTCTCTGTGCAGACACTGCAGCGATTTTCTCGAGGTTCTCGATGTATTCGCTTTTCTGCGACTTGGTTTAGTATCGCTCACCCGGGATGATTGGCGCTAGGTATACTCACCCTTCCCTGCTCCAACATGCGGAAAGACTCGCCAAACGTGAGCTCACCGATGATGTCCGTTGCCATGAACATCCACCACTTGAAGACGTCGGCTGCTCCGCGGGACTCTGTCTCCTCAGCCATCCGCTGCATGGTCAATCTGATTCGCGACTCGATTCCGGGCTGGAAGGTCTGAAGTGACGCGTCTGAGAATGGCGCTTGGAGAAGCCTTCGATGCCTTCGATGGAAGTATATGTCCGAGGTATTAAAGACGTTCTGAACCCCAGGAGCGGTAATGGCCCTGTAGAAGGGAGCCTTGAGGTACCTCTCCTTAACGGTGTGAATCTCCTTGACCGCAGTCACGTCCATGACATCGACCTCGTTTGGGGAGATTCGAACGATGGGGCCTTTCCGGGGTTTGTCAGTAACCTTGGAACTCTTCCTGGACATCTAGCAGCGTGCACAATGCTGACCGTATCTTTCATGGAGACGATGGACATATTTCGACCGTCTGCCTTTCAGCCACTCGTTCGTCAGGACAGCACTTGTGATCGCCGAGTACCACGGGCCAGGTATTTTCGCCAGAGGGTTCCGCAACACATTGTAGGCGAGACCTAAGGCGGCGACAGCGACGGCCGCGACGAGCAGGTAATATTGATGTTGTAGGCCCAGTGGCCCAATGTCAGTTAGAGGCGACATTCGGAATGTAACTCACGCGTTCGTGATGTGAAGGGTGAGCGATGGCAGGAAGCGTTAAGATGGGGATCTGCGAGCTATTATATACTTCCTCAAGAAAGCATGAGGTTGAGCACTAAAACCTCATTACCGCTGAGTCGCCTCCGGAAAAAGTAACATTTGAACCGACGTCACATCGCACCGCATACCACCGGCGGTGTCATGAGGTGGCCATCTCCCATCACTAAAAGGATTTGTGGGGCATCTAGGAGAAAATGAAACCTTGTGCAGGAAAGGGGACGAAGCACTAGCATGTGCCGCCAGCCGAGTTATGCTCTAACAGTAATTGTTACAAGTTTACACAGCCAACGTCCACAGCACGATGGTCAGAACGGCACGCTTCGCTGGCTGGCCTTACTTACTAGTGCTGAACTTGCAGCCGCTGTGTCCGCCCCCCGTCGCCTCTAATCGGTGCCGAACATGAGCGGCCGAAGTCGCGAGTACTGCATTGCCCTTATGCCGTGTTTGCCGTATAATCGATGCAGATCACCTCCAAGTCATCATCAACTGACCCTGACAAGTCCTCATGTAGTACCGAGGTGGCTAGATGGTCACATAGTGGTTGTGATCGTCGCAGACGGAGGGTAGGAGACGCGAGGCCGACTGGGTGGAGTCTTGTATTCTGGGGACGGACGAATAGCTTGGGGGCGGCACTGGCAGCGAACGTCCGGAGCCGAGTCGGAGATCAGCACCGGAGGGATTAGAGTTCCGCGTCGGGCGGGGTTCATTACAATACCTCCGTCGTTGCACTGCATTGTATCACAGTATCGATGTAGGTGAGATTGATTCCTCATAACACGGCTGATTTGGGCGAGTAATCCCTCGCCATCAGCTAGAGTACTGCTGCATGTCTCATTCGTATTCTTGTGGAAAGGACTTTTACTCGAGACACCAAGCCCGAAAGGCGCGTTGATGCAATAGCCCTGTAAAGATCCCTTGAGTACCTCATAATTTTGACCCAGAAAAGTAAATATCCTGCAGGTCTCCTTGTAGAACAGAAATTGCCTCCCTCTTCATGATTTCCAGTGGTCTTTTTCCATCGGATGTCTCACTGTCGTAGGCATCGTCATCTAGCATGGTAGGGCACAGAAACTCTCGGGATGTTCTTCAAGAGCCATGCAGAAAAACTAATATGGAATATTGTGCCTTGAATTGTAGCGGAAGCTCCCAGAGAGTACGAAAAGATCGTTACTGAATTGGCTGTGGAGAGACGGGGCAACTTGAGAATGGCTACGAGGGCAGGAAACAGATGCCACTGGTCGGGTCGCAACATAAATTTAAAACCCAGACTCGGATATTTGAGTTGTGCCCAGGAACTCAAATTCTGAGAGTCCTTGTTGACGATGTTCAAGTGGTATATTTAACCCCTATGTTCGTTTTACTTCAAAGTTAACCCACCTGGGCAGGTGGTGAGATATGGTCAGTGATGCCAACCAAACCCATTCTCCAACCGAGCCACCTTTAAGTACACTGCTTGCCATGTCTGCACCCAATCGCGCTGATCACGTAGCTCGACATCCAGTAGCATGTCGGCGCAAGTGGGATCTCCCGAGCCCTCTGCGATGCGTTAAGAAACGTGTCGGCCGCCGAATATATCGCTCGGACTACAGAAGCAGCATTTGAGCATTACGATAAGCAGGTTCGGACTTGACTACGAGAATACAAGAGATAACGGCAGCTCAATGCATTGTGCATAACTGGTAGAGGCGGGAAGCAAGATATCAAAACTTGCAATCAGCGGCCCGCACTCATGCAGGTCAGAGGCGTGGCCCAGCCGAATAGTCGAGGAAGCACGACGTGTCTCTCGTCTCACACATGCATCCCTTATATTGTCCAACCCATACCTGCCAGATTCAGTGGTAGAGCCCGGCAGCCTATCACCCTCCCTGAGCGCTATCAATCGCGCATCATGGCAGTCTTGGTACTGCGTGCGCTCGAGCAGCCACTTCTTTTTCACGGGCGATGCTGCAAGCCTGCCCGGGTGCTGTCACTGCTACTCTGACATCCTGATCAGCCTCTGGGGGGCTTTCAACCAATTTCTCCGCCGGCGCCCCAGTCTCTCCCCAAATCGCAGTCATGACATCGTCTTCGTTTCTATGACATGGCACGCTCTCAAAAAACCCCTCCCTGATCCCTGGTTTCGGTTTCGGGTAACTCCACTAGCCTTTCCTTTTACCCCGGATTCCCCAGACTGCCAGGCCGGGTGGGGTCCCCCTTGGCGAGGCGCACAATACGGGAGCCATCTACCGCGGATTGTCAAGTATCAGTAAGCTTCTTAGCCTTTTGCCCCCAGGCGGCCGTTGGTTGGAGCAAAGGCGGGCCAGCCACCACCCTCCCCAGTCCCCCGCAGGTCCAGCGAGTCCGGTTTGGTTGTGAGATTTCCAAGGCAAGGATGGCTGCTTGCAGAGTGCAGCTACCAAGAGGAGAAGGCACTTGATCGTTTGGAGGCTCGGGTCTTGTTCTGCATCCCGGAGGCGTGTGTCTATTCGGAGAACACACGTCTTGATCGGTCTTTGATGTGCGATGCTCGCATTGATGTGGTTCGTCCGCACTGCTGCAGGGGCGCATGTCTAATATATTGACAGTGATCGACCCAGTTCTTCGCGAGCCTTCTATGTTTGCATGCCAATATATCGTTTAGCGTTCCGCTCGCGATTTGTTGCAATCTACCGCCCTTCCAGTAGAGCGAATCAAACATGAGTAACGACCAGCCGGCGAAGCATCTGGCGCACAGGTCTGTCGCGAGACGCTGTCATTGAATCAGGTACAAAAGCTGACGGGTGACCACCCAGCCACGCCCATGAAGAAGACATCCCGGGGACAGTCAACCTCCGGGCGGCGGAGGGCGACGACACTGGCTATGGCCAGGCACTGTTCCCCGTTCCGGCCGAGGACCCCAACGATCCATTGCAATGGGGCAACACCAAGAAGACGCTGATACTGGTCACATGTGCCCTGTATTCTTTTCTTGGCAACACTGCCCTCCTTGGGCCAGCGGTTTATATTGGGATATACTCCCAAGAATTTGGCATCTCGCCCAACACCGCGTCTGGGCTGATCAGCTATGCCAATCTCGTTTTTGGCTTTGGTGAGCACTGGCCCTCCCAGCCCACCGTCGTCTTTGTGGAACAGCTCGGGTCTCTTGTCTGAACATGTCCATCGGCGGCCATGTCGTGCTGACCTTGAACCCAGGCTCTCTCCTACTAGTTCCAATGTATCGAAAATTCGGACGTAGACCCGTGATGCTCTTCTCCCTGCTGTGCTATTGCGGCGGCCTCATCGGCGCGTCCCAGGCCACGTCTTACGGCGGGCTCATGGCCGCACGGATAGTTCACTCCTTCGGCTCCGGTGTCTGCGAGGCCCTACCAGTTCAGTTGGTGAACGACATTTTTTTCCTGCACGAACGAGGCCAGCGGCTAGGATACTGTGAGCAGCCGTTGCCGTTCTTGACACCATCCCGCAAGCCCTCTACGCGCTGTGACCCGTGACTGACCAGGCGATCTCCGAATGACACAGACACCTTTGCCCTCTGCCTCGGTGCCACTGGCCCGCTGTTCGCGGGCTACATGCTGAACGGCGGCTACTCGTGGCGCCTCTTCTTCTACGTCGAGATCGCCTTCGGGGTGGCGCTCCTGATATTCGCCTTCTTCGTGGTCGAGGAGACGACCTACCACCGCAAGCTGACGCAGGACTCGTCGGACGGGCCCGAGGACGCGGAGAAGACGTCGGTGGTCGAGAGGAGCGTCACGGCTCGCTCGAATCTGCCGCCGCGGAAGACGTACTTGCAGACTCTCAAATTCTGGGGTGTGTGGGAGCATGACTCGGAGTTCTTCCTGATGATGGCTCGGTCGTTTACGTATTTCCTCGTCCCACACGTGTTCTGGGTGGTCACGACTTATGGTGAGTCTCCCCACCACTGACTGAGCCTGATCCAGGTGATGCCGTACTTCCCAATACGATTAAGCTAATGATTGCATGGCGACAGGCATCAATATTGGCATTGGAGCTCTGACATTCAACTATATCATGCCGATCAAGGTGACATCTCCGCCATACAACTGGTCTCAGCTCAACTCTGGGCTGGTGTCGGTCGGGACAGTAATCGGCTACTGCGCGGCCCTCCCCTTCACCACCTCGTCCGACCGCCTGGCCGCCCGCCTGACCAAGAAGAACAACATGGTGCGCGAGGCAGAGATGAGGCTGGGCGTATGCCTCCCCGCGATGCTGATCGCCCCTGCCGGGCTGGTAGTGTTTGGCTTCACGGCGGAGCGGAACCTCCACTGGGTGGGGTACTTCGCCGGCGTCATCATGTCTTCGTGGTCCAGCTACTTCTACTTCACATTCGTGCTCAGCTATGCGCTGGACAGCTATACCGCGAACACGAGCGAGATGCTGATCGCGATGAACCTCGGGAAGCAGGCGATCAGCTTTGGGATGGGCCTGAATCTTCTGGAGTGGGTGCAGGAGCACGGCTATGCTGTGATGATATCCGGCGTGTTCGGTGGTGTGCTCCTGCTCAACCAGCTGGCCCTGATCCCTTTCATGCTGTATGGTAAGAGTATCCGGGCGTACATGGCGAGGACATGGCTGGCGAGGATCCATAAGGATAGCGTGAGGGAGGTCATGACCGCGTGAGAAGATGGTCCTGTTTTGATATCGGGACCTGACGGGATCAGCGCTTCGGCTTCACAAAGCTCTCGTGGGCCTGGAAGAAGGTGCTTGGATCTTGCAGGCTCTGAATAAGATAACCCGTAACTGTTACCAAACGCCTCCCACAAATCCCTGCCAAGACGCAGTATGGGCCTCAGGTGCCCCCCATCTACCCCCCGAGAAGATGGACCAAAGTAGCTTCAGCAGCATAGCGACCAGGGGTAGCCCCAAGGCAGCAAGCACCAGCTTCTCCCTCTGCCGTTGGAGTTGGCGCAGTTGTACCTGTCGACGGAACTCTCGGGCAGCGAGGTGAAGATGATATGTGCCGTCGATATCTGGCAGGAAAGGGCGAGGGTTGTGATACTCGAGATTGGGGATGAGGTCCGCTATTTGGTTAGCCCTCTCGATGCCTTCGGGTCCCAGTGGCGCGCTCGGAGTTTGGCGCCGAGACCTCAGGAGCGGCGGTAGTGGTTCCTCACGCATCTCAGGTGCCGGAAGCTACCTAGCTACGGACGAGGAGACGCGTTTCGGGTGGTTGGATATGTTCACTGAGTGAGTTGCGAAGATGTCCGGCGCAGCCGAGAGGCCGAGGCCCCCTGCACGGCGAATCGGCGATACGTCACTCGCTTCGAGGAGGAACAACGAAGTCCAAGGTCCTTGAACGCTGCAGTTCAAAGAATAAAGAACCGGTCCCAAGTCGGGGAATCCAGAATACGATGGCGCATGTCTTGTTCCGAGATGGCGTCAGCCGGGGCTGATGAGAGAGAGAGAGAGAGAGTTGAGGAGGAGCTGGCTGGGCAATGGTGCTGAGCATATCTCTTGCTCTCCCACACACACACCAAGTCATCTTCCCGAGGTCTGGTCCCGGGGTCCCGTCGTCAACCCAAACCCTCGTCGCCCGACCCACCCTCGTGGAAGCGAGAAGCAGCCGCACACCCTCTTCTGCCTCTCCAAGCAGGAGTGCTGTGCTCTATTTATTTGAACTCCTTACACTGCCCGATGACTGCCAATTCCCTGTGCCGCAACGTGGCTAAGACATGCATTTTCCTTGCTTGCCATTGGTGCTCATGCTGCAGTGCAGCTGGTGGTTGTGTGTGCACCCCACGCGGGGAGCTTGGCTCGATCAAGATCGCTGCTGCAGGATGCTGACCTGACCTGACCTCACCTCAACTCAAATAACCAGATAACGTCACCGCCAGCCTCGTCTCGGGCGCCGAGATGGCGCTGGAATGGGAAAGCCCCGTGCTGGGCCGCATTTAGGGCCAGACACGAGTAAGTTCCTCGTTCCACGCACGCAGCTGCGCTTGGCTGCGTGCTTTGGCTGCATCGATGCAGGTGTTGGTTCTCTGGTGGGGAGGCTTAGACCACACCTTCCCGCCCGCAGCACCAGAGCACCTAAGCGGCCAAGACAGCCGGCTTTTGGCTGTTGGTCTGGCATCTTTGTGGGCTCTTGATCGGTTTCGGTGAGAGCAAGGTTCAATGGCATCTGGACTGGCATCTGGACTGGCCTCTCAGCCTCTCAACTTCTGTCTCATTCCCGCCCGTGGCCTCGGGTCCCGCCTCCTGGACACCCACAACGGCTCCTTGTGTATAAATATAGAAGCCAGTTGGGGATCGGGGCACACGAAAAGTGGCAACCGACATCTCAGGTTTCCCTTCCGGCCCGCCTGTCTGCCCGTCTAGCCCCGATGCGATGCTGCCCCGTTGGAAATCCTACACATCCACACCCCTGTCTGCGCCGCAATCCGCCAAGAGCATCACGCATCACCCACAATCTGGTCAGGCTGGTATAGGTCCGATTCCAATATGAGCTGAGCCGTGCGATGTGGTCTGGATGCATAGTTGCGTCCAGGTGGTATCACGGGCGGGGAATACAGTTGTGGGCTGCAGCATCGCTTGCTCATTCATCGGCTAGCCGCGCCTCGCCCGCTCAAGAGCCAAACGAAATCGAAGGAAAAAAAAAGGCTCCGTTGGCATGGCAGACCTGTTGGTCCCATGCAAGAGCTTCGCATCTGTATCACCTCGCATTCCCTTGTTCTGCCGAGGAGCCTTGCTGCTGGATGCAATCGGCTCCGTTGCTCATCCCATTCCAGCTCATTCAAACCCCCCGGGGGCCCTCAACCACACCACCCACATACATCTGTTTACTTTCGACGATTCCGGCCTCCTCTGGTTTTCCGGTCTTTTGAATTTGTTGCCAACTTGTCAATTGCAAGTCTTGTTCTTTTCCAATATCTGCTTCTGGTTCCTCTCAACGGTAGGTGGCTCTCTCATGTTACCTGTCAGATATTGTCAACCTTGTCTCCCCTTCCCGTTTCCCGTCTCGCTTGTCTGCCATTTATCACGCAGGATCAAATGCGTACAGCCGCCGTACAACATGCCCCACAATAACTGCCTGCCCGCCAGGCGCCGCCCTCATGATCTGCCATTGCAGGAACCAACATGCCTGGACCTCAAACACATCATGCCTTGTGGGGTGGTGCTTCCCGCGGGCTCTACGTCAGGACTGGGGTGCTAGTTGGCACTCATGGGATCTGTCCCGGCTGCCTGTCCTCTCTTGAGGAACCTAATCTCCCTCCTTACTCGTCTCTCACTTTTCTGTGGCCATCTGATCCATCCTCTGCCCTCCACCGCGCAACTGACCTCTCAGTCGCAGTATCAAACCTGGCCACGGCTTGCCTCAAATCTGAGTCCGAGGGCTAGCAGCCGGGATGGCCAGCAACGGCCGTGTTGACGGAGGGGCCCAGGATGCCCAGGATGATAATGAGCGACCAGGTCCAGGAACAGGAGCCCTGGGTATATCATACCCTGCCCTGATCCAACGATCTGAGTCGAGCCAACCGCTCGTCGCCAACGCAGCACCAACTGCCGGTCCTTCCTCCCCCCCGTACGATACTGCGGCACAATTCGGCCAACCTGACTATTGGCACCCTCAGCTCTCGGGGCGCACGCTAGGTGGTTTCTCTCCCACCATGGACTCTCCGAATCCAATGCCGTCTGAGGGGGAGTTGAAAGGGTCCATCTACACCGCCTGGGATCGAGGCTCTAAGACGGCGACATATCAGAGCCTAAACGACGACAGGGGAGCCGCTGCTTCTGGAGGACGGCGGAGAAGTGACGACGACTCCATCAGCCTGGACTCGCTACAGATGCAAGATGAGAGCCAACCGTATTCCAGCGACACAGTGGGAGAGGGCGGCCCAGGCGACTACGACAACTTCAAGAAGCAGGTGCAGGGCTCGCCCCGTCCGGCCGGCACACCAGCCGACGTCCGCGTCAGCCGCCTCAGCTGGTTGGCAGTCTGGTTAATAATATTGTCCGTCTACTCGACCATCTTGAGCGGGTTGTGGCTCGGGGTGGCGATCGCACAGCCGAGATGGGGCCGCACGATATCATCGCACGGCTCGTTGGAGCTGTCAACCGCCAACGTCCTTACTGCCATTTTGGCCAAGACGATCGAGCTGTCTTTTGTGACGGTTTTTGTGGCCTTTATCGGCCAGGTTCTGACGAGGAGGGCCATGGCCACCAACGCAGGTATGACCATGGCAGAGATGACAATGAGAACCTGGATCACCGTAAGTGCCAGTCAGGTCCTGGAACTCGTCAGCGAAGCATTCATCTGACTTGCGCAGCAACCGGGATCACTACTGGCGAATGGGCAGACTCTACGATACGCAGGCCACACCGTTCTCGGCATCCTCACACTGATCGCAACGCTTGTTGCAATGCTCTACACCACTGCCTCCGATACCATGGTTCGACCCAAGCTTCGATTCAGCGGCTGGCATGATAGGGACCTAGAGAGTTACGTCATGTCGCCTTATGGGAATGCCCAATACGTGAAGCAATCATGCTCGACTCCACTGCATGGGATAGATTCTGAACATGCCAATGAATCCTGCCTTGCCGTGCAGTATTCTGGAGACGGTATGTAGATGAGCCCATACGTGAGGAGCTTGAGCTTTTAATCTTGCTGACATATTGTTCAGCACATCGAAACCTGCAAAATTTCATGGCCACGTGGCGAGATATGGGCTACAACGGCAGCAGTGCGAGTCGCGACATGGCCCTGCGACCTGCGCCTCAAACGATGCTCTACGACAATATCACGATGATTGGATCTTGGATTGAGGCACAGTATTCTGACACAGAAGAGACATCAAAGGTTTACGACCGAGTCGTCAACAATGTCTCACTGGCGTTACCGCATCCAGGCAAGTTAAACCATGTCCTGAAGACATGAGGCTGAGGACTAATCTTTGGATAGGGGTCTACAAGGCGGCGACCAATGATAAGAACAACATCCTTCAGCCTTCGGATCTCGACGGCCTCGGCTCTTATAACATCTCTGCAAGCGTGATATCGCCCGCGGTGAACGCACTCTGTGTCAACATGAACAAGAAAGAACTCGCACCGCTGGTATACACGGAGTGGCCGAACGCGAATAATACCGACAATGCCGCCGAGCCAAGGCAAGTCACTGGCCACGCGAATTGGCAGGAGGACGTGCCAGTGGTGTCCGAAGACGAGTGGCTTAACAGCACCGTGGTTGACGACATATTCCGCTGGGGACCGAGCTACGGCCGGCTTCCTCCAGTATTCCAGCTGTACCCGATTGACTACAACATCATCACCAACATCACCGTCTGGCAACAAAACACCACGACGAAATCCGATGCGATCTACATGCTCGGCAAGAGCCCTATCATGGAAGACTACACCCTCTGCGAGCTGCGGTCCTGGCCCGCGATCCAGTGCAGCACGCAATTCGACGTCTCCGGGCTGACGGGAATGACCATGGCGGCGCAGTGCGCCCAGTCGCAAGACTTCTTCCCCGAGAACGCAGAGGAGCACCCGGACCGGGACGCGTACGTGCGGCACATGGGCGACGGGGAGATCGCCACCAAGCCGGACTGGGCCGACATGGTGACGGGGTGGGCGCTGGCGATAGACCTGAACGGCGGCGCGACCAACAGCAACGCCTCGAACGCGCGCATCCTGACCGAGCTCGCCCTCACCGAGCCCCGGCTCGGCGACACGCTGCCCTCCCTGGCCGAGGCCCTCGCCGTCCTCGTCAGCAGCACCCTCGTCACCGCGTCCGTCGACACGCCCTTCATCCACTACTGGGAGTACGACTGGGACAACATGACCGGCCTGATCCTGCCCGCCCCGGGGGCCCTCGCGCACTTCCACGCCCGCGTCCGCACGCAGGAGTACGCCAGCTGGCACTCGTCCGACTGGCAGGGCGTCTTCTACCTCGTTCTGGCGTTCACCTTCCTGCTCAACCTGCTGTGCCTGGGCTACTTCTGCCGCGTGGGGCTGGTCAAGGACTTCCTGGAGCCGACCAACCTCTTCGCCCTGGCCACGGCCAGGCCCGGGGGCCACCCGCGGCACCCGCAACACGCGGGGTCTGCTGCTGCTGCTTTTGCGACGCCCGCGCCGGAGGTGATGGGCACCCCGCAGCCTGACAAGGAGAAGAAGAGGAAGACGAGCCTCGCTGTGCCGTACCGGCTTGCGTTTAAGGAGGACGCTAATAATTATTATTTCGAGGAGGCCGAGGATGAGAAGGGGGCTGCTGCTGCCAGGGCTACGGCGCTCGACGGCGAGGGTGGGCTTGGCGCGAAGCGCAAGAGCTATTATCGCCTGAGTAGTAGGATAGGGCTGTGATGGCAGGGCGACTATACGCCCGTCTAAGATTGTTTCTTTAATACATAGCGTTAATTGAATTTTGGCATTTTCTTCTACCGTTCCTGAGCTGACTTGGGGACCTCGGGAGTCATCTCTGGTTTCGCTTCTATTCCGCATACACCCGAGGACATACATGACGCCTCCATACGGCGGTAAACACTCAAGACCTAGCATTTAAAAAATAATACCAACAATAGTTTAGAGAGAATACTAAGTATAATACTATAGCCAAAAAAAAAGACTCTGGTAGAGGTCAGACAAAGACTCAAGGATCAAGACTTCGACGCAATGTAAGCACTTTTGATCCACTACCTACTTATTCGCTCACTCCAGGGCTCCCAGAACCCTTGGAACAAGGATATGTTCCCTTGTTAGAGTCTACCCCATAACCTTCACTTGATACAAACCACCTCCTCCGCTCCTCGAAGCACGCAGTATCTTCTCAGTACCTAATACCTAGCAGACCTTTTCCACAAAGATGGAATGCAAGTGATCACTGATGATCCACACACAGAGAGATAATACAAACACAAGGCCAAGTCATGGAATTTGCGCAACGACTTTGTAGCGATGCCTACCAGCCTTGTCTGTGCGGCACGAGGCTACCTAGGGCTAATAAGGCCATGTGCCTAGGCAGAGTCTTCTTACACCATTGTTGGCATTATTTTCGTTTTCAAACGCTGGGCCTTTAAGCGTCTACCCCTGTGTGAAGGGACCGTATGTCCTCGAACGTATGCGGAATAGAAGCGAAACCACACTACTCTATGGCCGAATGTCCACTGTTGTGCTACATAGAGGTTCGAGGGATCAAATACTACCGCAATGCACATTTACTCTTCTCACTCACTCGAGACCAAGAGCATGGCCGGCCGGCCTTGGTCGTCAGCTGGATTGATGTCTATCATTCTTGTCCGCGAGAGAGTATGCAATCCCTTAGCGACATCTGGACTTAAGGAGGTAGTGGTGGCCGGACAGTATAGAACTAGGTAGATAAGCAGGAGGTAGTAGGGACATAGGAGGATGATAAGTGTAGGAGTCCATATTTGAAGGCTCTTGAACCTGGCGTACTTGATTAGCCCCCTTCCCACTCGTATTATCCAATCTGGAGATGGCGAGACGGTCCTCCAAGAGTTCTCTCGCTATGTTTTCCACGACTTACAAAGGGTATCATGCTATACGAGCCATGACTTCTGTCTCGCCTTATTGGGCGTTGTCAGCGTCATAATTATCTCAGTTACAGGGGTGATATTGAAGGCAAAGGTGAGGGTCAGGTCAGTTCACTTCATGACGCAGCAACCAAGGTGGGATCGTGGCAGTATGAGAATCTATTTCAGAGACCACATTCTTCGTTTCTCTTTTGCTACTGTCAGAATTAACCGCATCCCAGCCCCGGGGACACGAAAGAATCAGACTCTCCAGCTTGCTGCGAGTATCCTCAATCAATAGAACCTGTTTCCCAGTACGCCGCAATAAATCTTGAGTAATTATGTCCCCACCCAAAATGGATTTGATCCATGTACACGAAGCCTAATTTTCCTGAGCTCGAGGTATGACGCTTATAGGAGCATGGTGCCAACAAGGCTGAAGAAGACGACGACTCCAGTGACCATGAAAGCCCCCACGTCCAGAGGACCAGGGCCACCCGCGCCGGCGTTGCCACTGGAGGAGCCGGTGGCGGCAGATCCTGTGGCTGATCCAGAGCCAGGCTTGGCATCTCCAGTGGAGGTGCCACCAGCGTTCTGAGAACCATCTCCCTTCAGGCCAGGGCCATTACCGGCACCCTTGTTCATGTACTGAACTGCCCCCGAGGGGATGGCGGGCAGCAATGTATTGCTAACGAGCCAATCAGAGTCGGCAGAGGGGCAGGCCTGGGAAGCGGTTGTCGAAGTAAAGCCACCGTCGCCAGTAGGAGCGGGATTCTTGGCCAGTGCAGTAGAATAGGCCGCGAAGTCGCTCTTCTCCGACACGCTGTCGCCGTCGATAGACACGATACCGTATCCGTTGCCCTCATCGGAGTACTCGTACACCAGACCACCGGAGTAAACGGAGGTCATGTCACTGCTCATCAGAGCCTCGACCTCGCCAAAGCTGCGGCCGTTGGTGATGCAGCCATACTCGGAGAGGAACAGGGGAAGACCGTAGCCGGTAAAATTCTTAACCTTCTGGTCCCAGCCAGACTGTTGGAAGCTGCTGTCACACCATGAGTAGTCGTTGAAGGCGAAGAAGTCGCTGCGCTCGTCGTCGGTACCGCAGTTGAAGTACTGTGCAAGCTGGAAGCGGTTCTGAGAGACATCTGCGGCGGAGTAGCCGACAGGGACCGCCCTGTAGCCGCGGTTCCTAATGTACTGGCGCATGTCACGGGTGGTAGCCTTGACATAGGGGGCAGCCAATGTGGTGTTGGCCTGGTCGTTGACGACCTCGTTTCCGGAGAAGAAAGCCAAGGTGTTGTCATACTTGACGAACTGGTCCACGGTGGCGAAGACGCTCTGGAGGTAGACGTCATTGTAGGATTCACCAGGGCTGTTACGGTTAATGGAGTAGAGTGGGTTGTTGACATCGAGAATCAGGTAGATGCCAGCATCAGCCAGCTGGCTCATGCAGTCATCATGGTCGGCAGAGTTGTCGACGGTATAGACACGGACAGTGTTGATTCCCAGCTTCTTGAACTCGGCGATGTCACGCTTGCAGGTGGCAGTATCAGCCAGCGGGTCGGCCAGGTTGGACGATCCACCAGGCTGGTAATCGATGCCACGGACATAGAACCGGTCTTTTCCGGACCAGAAGGCTGCGGGGGATACGAATCAGCAAGACGAAGACACGATACAGGAGCTGGAACGCCTTACCATTGCCAGAGGCGGTGACAGCGGGCAGGCTGGCGCGCTTGCTGGGTGGTTCCTGCTCGGTTTGGGTAGGGTTGGCCGTGGCGGCGGCCGCCAGCAAAGCCGACGTAAGGGCGTAAGACTTCATGATGACCTGCGTCTTCGTCGAGGTCGTCGGCAGGGACCAGATGCTATTTGGTGGGTGTTGAGGCAGTTGGCGCCGTACTACCTTGCTGCTTGCAGTAGTAGAAAAGGAGCGGCAGCGAAGGGAGGAGTAGAGTGATTGGCGTGAATCAATGGGTCAGTTGGAAGAAGGAAAAGAATAGCTGATCCGACGAAGCGAGTGAGTCGGGCGTGTCTCGCGGGTGGGATACAAGAAATAGCTCGCAGTCAACAACGACGGTTGGAATGTGGAGGAGGAAAGTGACGGGTGGTTGGGTATGATGGGAAAGGTAAAGGAGAGGGTCGTCTGATGTAGATCAAGGAAAAAGAGGCCAATGGGTCGCAGAGGGCAAACGAGAAAGATGGGAGCTGATAATAATAACAACCACGGCAATAATCATGCACCTCTCCTTCCTCCTCGCCCCTGGGACCTGGCCCCTTGCTCCTTGCCGTCGCCTGCTGCTGCTGCCGCTGCCGCTGCCGTGTGGGATGCTAATTGGGCACCCCTTGCCCCAATATGGCTCTGTTCCCCAGCTCTAGTTCCCAATTGCCCTCATCCTGCTCGTAATTGTCAGGTTTAGCTTCCCGCCAGTCGGGGGTACAGTGCGCGTGTAAGTCGCGGTACCCCTGTCTCGGTCGGACAGGTGCTTGTGGGGAACTTGCCAAGGCGTGTAGGGCTTGCCGCGAAGCCAAGTCACTTCTTCCCGCCGCCCCTGCCCTGCCCATCCTTGCTGATGCCACTCCCTCGCACGCCCGGATCAGCAGGAAGTATGAGGGTCTACTGTACAGCACACAGTAGCTTTGGGGGCATTTCATCTCCGTGAGCCGGCCGTCCAACCATGCAGCCATGCTGCCCCAGGACGCCCTGGACGCGTAGACATACAGCAAAGCATCCTCTCCTCTCCACACCACCATCCCAGACAGGCACTGCCAGACCAACACAGCATAGCTCCCGCTCGTATCAAGTGCCTGGCACTGGGGATTGATGACTGCGCGCAGACACTCACTCCAAGTGGCGCCGCAGGTTGGACCAAGATCTCATGTTGTAGATCGTGTGACTGTTTCGGTGGCCCAATCTGTCTGCTACTCGTCCTTCCCGCGGTTGTTTGTTTGGCGACGCTCGGGGTCAAGACGACTGTCAATAATGACGTCTGGTCTGATTCAAACCCCAGCGTCACAGGTCTGACCCTGGACAAGCGAGGCAGGACGCCCCAGCCATTGGAAACCACCGCCCCGCTGTTCTCTAGCAAACTCAAACAACTGACAGACGAACCCCCGAGAATGCTGGACACGCTGCTTGTTGAACACAGCCTCAATTTGGGCCACACTGGCACACGGCCAAGGACGGGTTGGACGCCGGTGCTTGAGGGTGGACCACACATTGCACAGCGGCGTATTGCACTGCGCTGCACTGCCCCAAAAGCATGTGCGGTGGCTGCATGGGTCGGTGGTTTCATAAAGTCTGTTCATGGCTGATCCGGTCCAATCCACCTTGCCCACCAGCACCAGAAGGCAGGGAAGGACATGTCCAATTGATCCCTTGGCTCGGCTCTCACCCAGATCAAGATCACGATCACCCCTTGCTCAGTGTCCTTCGTGATTGTGGGTAACCGTGTCAGCGCCGTGTTGCCCAAAACCTGCTTGTAGGTTAGGGAGTCTTGTCGTCCCAGTTTGCAGTCCTGGGCCTCCCACACACAAGGTCTTTACACCGCAAATCAGGAGCCAGAACTGACCAGCCTCCACAGCCGTCCTAATTTCCACAAGTTTCCGTTATGCTTACCGTTAAGGAATTAGGTCTTGGTGGCGATCCCCTTGACTGACAGACCATATTGTCTGGGTCTGCAATCCAGCCCACAGTAGCGCACGCTACCCCTGAAATCCTCATTTAACCCGCATCCTAACAGCCACACCCACATCCTCCCGCCCTTTGCTGTTAGCGCCCTGTTCTGGCTGACATCGAGCGACGTCGAACAAAGCTTCACCAAGCAATTGCCCAGGCTCGCCCCAGGTCTTGGAATTGCTTGGCCGAACCCGCCTGGAGAAGCGTGGCAGATCTCATTCCTTCCACACGGACACAGTGCAGACGTTGTGGAAACGGATTGTCAGGCAGTAGACCCAGATGCATCGGTAGAGTGTAGTCTAGAGAGGCTGGGAGGGCAAGCGATTTGTTGGTGGGGCTGGCCTGCCCACCTGGACAACGCATGAAGTTCAGCGCATCACCGACCATTCAGATGGACCTGCACTCCGGACGATTCTTCCATGTGACGTCGTTGTGCTCGTCGCACAACGAAGTAACACTGGCAGCCTCGTGCACAACGACGTAACATGGGCAGCATGGGCACCCGGTATCAGGTTAATTTTCCAAACAAGCACGAAAGATCTTTTGCACTACCGGTGACAATCGAGAGTCGGCACTGGAGGCTCCAACATGACGAGCATGGACATATCAAAAAGGGGTGCCCTTTCGCCCTATCCCATCAGTCTGAAAAACCTCACCGGCGGCACAAGTTATGGCTACGTGCCGACCGCCCGGAACACGTGAAGAACCCCGGCTTCACCGTGCTTTTCCTTGTACCCCGAAGCAGAAAACCTGAGGATTGTAATCTAACATCGTCAGGCTGTGTCATCGAATCGGTCCCTCGCAGCTACTCTGGCTCAGAGATTGGCCGTGCTGATTGCTACCAAGATCCCACCGAGTACACACACAGCATATCTTTGATCAACCCTTCCTCACTACCGAAGGTTTTTCTGAGGCTCGTTGCTATGGCGCGGGGGGGGGGGGGGCGTTCTTGCGCTGCCATGTGAGATTGTGCCTCAACTGCGTGTATGTTCCCGTGCCGGTTGATGCTGATGGCACCTTCTCGGCCAACGATTACAACTACAAACATATCTTTGCTTTCTGTTCAAGCTCGGCAATCTTTCATGAAGTTTGATGTGACGGCTGAGAGCATGCAGAAACCAGCTATCGCGGCTACACGCCTTGAGCCGTCCTCCTGTGGCACCCACGGTTGATCCGCTGAGCATGGCCGTGAGGAGCTCATGTGCCGAGCGCGAGACGGCCGAACACAACGTCGTGATGTTTGTTATGCGTGAGGCTCAATATTCCGCATGGACAAACCGGCACATTGCTCCGGTTGTCTGGGAGCAGGCTCGAAGACTGGTGCCGTCTAGAAGGGGCCAGCTCGAGCAAAATGACGGGCGCTCTCCGAGCAGGCGAGGGAGGCTGCTGCTTCACATGCGATAACTAAAGCAGTGACTTGAGGATAGATGAGAATTGCCAAACATGCTTTTCATGGCATACTCGCGGTTGGCTTTACTGCATGCAGACGTCTTGATTCTAATGGCGTGGACCCAGAACTCGGAGACAGTTCTTTAAACCAAAGGGTGGAGGGAGACCGCTTGACCATCTCCATGTAAGAACAGCAGGCTCGTCATGACTCTACCTCTATTCTACATAATCAATTTGAGACCAGCACGGCCATCAGGCCGCCGCGCCACCATTGAAGCTATCGTTCAAGTTTTGAACGCGCCTCTCCAGTTCACCTATGTACAATCTCGCGAGCCACCCCCAAGGCCATTACAATGCGGACATGAATGGCTGAGTACAGTAACAACCCTGTCGCCGCTCCCGATGCAAAATAACAAACGAATTCCATCAACGCCTGGCCTCGTCTCGAAGGGTCTAGCCTCAAACAGCCTGCACGTAACTAGCAGGTACGCTCTTCGTAAGCCCGCCCTTCTCGACCTCGGCCCAGCCGTCGCCGGGGTCCTCCTTGATAAGGACGAACCTCTCCCCTTCGACCATGGTGTGCTCGGTGTCGGACTGCGCGGTATAATCGTAGAGCGCCTCGACGTACCGCAGCTTCTTGGCGCCCCTCCGCGGCGCCACCGCGGGGCCCTTCTTTTTCACGGCCGGCGTGCCGCCTATGGAGGAGCCCGAGTTGCTATAAGTCGAGGGCGGACGCGCCGAAGCCCCCGTGTGCTGCGGCGCGATCGCCGCGGCGGGTAGTATCTCGATGTATGACGTCGGCACGAGTCCTTCCTTGTAGCCGGCGCGGACCTTGGTCCAGCCGGAGCCAGCTGGAGGTTCTGTCAGCAACTCGTGGTGATAAAGGGGTGGGGAATGAAGAAGGGAACTCACAATCAGCCTCCAGCACGACCAACTCCCTGCCTTCAGGTACAGAGAGCTCTCCATCGCCACTGGCTTCGAACGTAAACAGCATCTTGGCTTTCTCCTCCTGGTGTCCAGCTCCCGACCCATTCGGCGCACTTCCTGGCAACTCGCTGATATACGCCGCTGGTGGGGGCGCAATGACCCTGTTCTTCCTGACTGACCCGGATCCGATCGTAGACGTAGGCCTTGTGTTCGTAGGGACCTCTGGCGGAGCCTCCTCCGTGGGGCTCATCGCGCTCGTCATGGACCGGTGCGCGCTGGCCGCGTATCCTGAAGAGATACTATTCACAGTATTTGTCCTAGACAACACTGGCAGCTCTGCAACCTTATCGCTGGAGGCGGGGCCAGGGCTGAGAAGCGAGTTGGCGGCTTCCTGCCGTTGCTGCTTCAACTTTTTGCGCTCCTCCTTGGATGACTCGCCCGGACACTCGGCGGGGACCTTCATCTCGCACTTGCTATGGCATGTGTAGCCGCAGTCGCGACAGTCGAACCCCTTGGCAGAGAGGCCCCATATCCTCTCACCGCAGAGATCGCAATTGGTCGGGATCTTGAAGGTTTGGGCTTTGAAGTTGTGATTCTTGGCGCCGAGGGTGACGTCTCCTACGACGGCGGTGATGGTGGACGTCTCGACCTCGGCGGTGATCTTTTTCCTGTCCACGGCGTGGAGCTGCTCCTGGAGCGCGAACATGGCCGCGACTACAGTCACCTCATCGCTCTTGTCTTGCCCCTCGCGGACCCTCTTCTTCACCCTTTGTGCATTTTCCACCTCCCTCCTCTTCTTGTCTACCTCCCGCCTCAGCTCCCCAAGCGAACTTTTGGACTTGTTTAGCACGTTTCGCAGGTAGATCTTGGCCGTCTCGTCGACCACCATGGTCGGCTCGTCGTGCCACACGGGGCTTGGCTCGAAGACCCTGTCTGGTGGCTCGTTGAAGGCGCCCATGTTGTGGCGGATGTACATCATTGAGTCGAGGTGAGGCTCGTTCCGTGGGATCTCGTCGGCCTGATGCTGTATCAATGCCTGGCTCTGCTGCAACATGCCGAGTTCCAGCTGTGACGCCAAAGTCCAGAGGCCATTCAGTTTCAGTACCCGGAATTCGTTCAGATCCTGCAAACTGTCCAGAAGCTCAGGCAAGTACTCGTGATAGTACATCTCCTTCTGCTTGTTGGTGACATTGATCGCTATCAGGTATGTGTTCTTGATATTGTTCATCTCGATGATCTGTTGCTGGTATGCGCTCTGTGCCTTTGCCTTGTCGAACGACGACTCGGACTTTTTGCGCTTGCTCTCCACCTCTTGACACACGGCATCGTATTTACCCTTCGTCTTGCGCAGTTCGGCGTACGAAGAGTCCCTCTCCTTCTCCAGCTTGTCGGCGTACTCGGCGTGTTTCTTGCGGACCTCCTCGAACCGCGTGGCGAGCACCTTCGTGGGCTCCGCGACTTTCGTGATGAGGTCGTTCGCGTAGTTGTCGTGTTCCTTGGCTCGGCCCTCGAGGGTAGTGAGTTGTGTGGTCCATGTCGTGACGGAAGCGCTGTATCGGGGAACGTCAGCTGCTGCTCGCGTGCACATGATCTTCCGAAACTGTGGTCACACCCAGGCCATTGCTCACCTCTCGATAGAACCAGGTGTCATGGTCGGCGTGTCACCAACCCCCAAGCCCGCCGACCTCTTCGCTTTCTTCTCAAAATACTTGTGTGCGAGGGCCGTGAGTTGTTTGGCGTAGTCCTTCTCGATCGCTGCGCGTTCGCGGTAGAACCCCTGGATGTCATCGAGCCACGCTATGCCGTTGGCGACCCAGGCGTTTGCAGGTCTGAAGCCATCCTATGCGCGCAAGTGGGATCAGCAGATGCAACCTTGTATTCCATCCTATTCTTCTCTTCTCCCCCTGTGGTCTTCTCGGTTCTGCAGTCCCGTACCTTCAACTCCGCACCGAAGGTCGGCGCAACATCCACCTCGGCCATTGTCCCTGTCCAGGAGTTATGCGCAGGGGGCAACTGTCATGCGAGGCAGGTCTGGAGCCCTTCTGCAGTCCGAAAGTTGGGTATACGGTAGGTAGCAAATGCCTCAGGAACGCGGCGAGTGTCGAGACTGCAGAGGCAGACTGTCGTCGAGAGCGGAGTGGCGGGCGCCGAGGTTCGAACGACAATTCAATGAATGGCCCCTCCAAGTGCCAAGCATGGGTTAAATGCGGCCGAAGGATGGAGTCGCCGGGCCAAGGATGACACCCTGTTGGGTTGGGTCTTGGATGACGGTGTTCGTCTCTGGGGGTGGGCGGAAGGGTCACGGCTTGCAGCAAAAGGTCAGGAGCAAAGAAATGCAGTTCGAACACATGTACAGAAGAGAGTATTCCTAGGAAGCTGGTGCAGCGCAAGAATAACACAAGAAGACGTTGCTAGAAAATTGGTGCGACCAAGACGAAGGCTTGCCGGTCCAGTCCGTCCAAGGCCGGCCAAGAGCTAGACGACCTTCACAGCCCTGTGGGCTTCGTCATCTGCCATGCGACAGCAAGACCGCGGTGTTTGGGCATTGGGCAGCCACCCGAGCAGCCGTGCTAATCAACGAGTACTCCACATGGGAATAAGGATCAACCCCTGACGATGCCCTGAGCTGGCTGCCAGACGCCGCAGAGCATCAATGCGTTCGCCTTACCAAGTTGCCGCACTACAGGCAATATGCTTTAAACCAGACCATCACCGTCGTAGGGCGTTTGGCCATCCTTGGGGATACCAGAGAAACAGAATGCCTTGGCAGTGATATATGTGTAAGGAATATTGGAAGACACTGGGATAAAGACTGGGGCATTTCTGTACTAGACCTGCCCAGCTGTACTTCGCAGCTTGGCAGCATCCCGTCGTCCTTCTAGAATACCCTCAGGCGCCCCAGCAGTGCTAATGGAAAGAGCATGCAGCCTACCTGCCCAAAGAGCAGATGCTGAGGTACCTGGACAGACCGCTACACTTCTGCTAGGGGAAGGGTACCCTGGTATCGCACCCACTCCGACTGCCCCACTACCCCGCCATCCCATCGCTCAATTGGTCTGCCTGCCTGCCTAGCAGTTGCTGTTCGCTAGGCGAGCTATCCCTTTAGCGTCCGCCCAAAAAGTTGGCGTGAAAGGCACCTACCTGGGAGGACCGGACTAGAACTCGAGCCCCACCACTCACATTGAACGCTGACCCTGATATTGACCGACCTTCGTCAAAGCCATTCATACTTGAGAGTCGCATACTGAAAACCATCTTCTTTCAGGCAAGACTCAACAGGCGTCGCAAACGGACCCCTTCTCTTGACCCCCCACCCCCACCTCTTTGGAGCAACACGAGGCGTCTCCCCTAGCCGCTTCCTGTTCTCACCCCTCATACACCTCATCCCGCGTCCCCTCAACTCAACTCAGCGCATCGCATCTGCTCGCGACGCGGTCGTCGACCAAGGTCACCATGGCAACTTCTTGGGCCGATGACGTTGAGAACAACCTAAGCGAGCCCAGCTACGATGTTGAGGTCAGCAGGTCGAACCTCGACGTCGACACCGACAACCCCCTCTCGGCTGCAAAGACCTTTGAGGATCTCAACCTGTCCGTAACCTGTGCCTACCTATCGGCGGATCTTGGGCTAACACTCTCCACAGCTCCGAGGGCATCTACAAGGGTCTTCTCGCCATGAACTTCAAGAAGCCCTCCAAGGTCCAGGAGAAGGCTCTGCCCCTGCTTCTCTCCGACCCTCCCAGGAACATGATTGCCCAGTCTCAATCCGGTACTGGAAAGACCGCCGCGTTCGTTATTGCCGTCCTGTCGCGGATCGACTACAGCAAACCGCACCAGCCTCAAGCCCTCATTCTGGCCCCGACTCGGGAGCTGGCACGTCAGATCCAGAACGTTGTCAAGACCGTGGGCCAGTTCCTCCCCGATCTCGTTGTTGAGGCCGCCGTGCCTGGTGCCGTCGACAGAGCAACCGGTGTTAGAGGCTCCGTGGTTGTTGGTACGCCTGGCACCGTGCAGGATACTATCCGTCGCCGCCAGTTTGACGCACGAGAGCTGAAGATCTTCGTTATTGACGAGGCCGACAACATGTTGGATCAACAGGGCATGGGCGAGCAGTGCATGAAGGTCAAAAAGTACGTTCTGATGAGCTGATTCCGCTCCTCTGATTTTGCAGTTCGCATATGCTAACAGCTCGGAAACAGCCTGCTTCCAAAGAACATCCAGGTCCTGCTCTTCTCGGCCACCTTCCCCGACCGAGTCATTGAGTATGCCGAGCGCTTTGCGCCCAACGCAAACTCAATGCGCCTCAAGCAGCAACAGCTCACCGTCAAGGGCATTTCGCAGATGTACATGGACTGCCCGTCCGAGGGTGACAAATACGATGTGCTCGTGAAGCTCTATGGCCTCATGACCATCGGCTCCTCGGTCATCTTCGTCAAGGTCAGTACCAGGTACTCCCATTGCAGGCTACTAAGGCCCTGTCCGCTGACCCGTACAGACCCGCGAGTCGGCCAGTGTTATCGAGCAGAGGATGATTGCCGACGGCCACAAGGTGTCGGCCCTGCATGGCGCCTTTGACCCAGCCGACCGTGACCGCCTTCTCGAGGAGTTCCGGCAGGGAAAGACCAAGGTCCTGATCACCACAAACGTCCTCGCCCGTGGCATTGATGTTTCGAGCGTCTCTATGGTTATCAACTACGACATTCCCATGAAGGGCGCTCGAGATGCTGAGCCCGACGCAGAGACCTACCTTCACCGTATCGGCCGCACAGGTCGTTTCGGTCGTGTGGGCGTCAGTATCAGCTTCGTGTCGGACCGCAAGAGCTTCCAAGCCCTGGCCGATATTTCCAAGCACTACTCTATCGACCTGGTCCAGCTGAGCCCAGACGACTGGGACGACACGGAGACCAAGATCCACGAGGTCATCAAGTCAAGCCGAGCCCAGGATACTTACAAGCCCGAGGACCTCCCCAAGGCGGTGGAAAACCTTCAGGTTCAGGATCCAGCCCCCGCCGCGCCGGCTTCGGACCCTGCCCCTGCCCCGGCTCCGGCGGCCCCTGCCACCCAGGGCTAGAACAACTGGGTGCCGAGTGGCTTGAATGCTCCGAACTCGAACTGGGGTCAGAACTGGGGTCCAGGCACAACTTGGACGTAGAAGCGGCTTCCACTGACCAGAGGCCGGAGTTGCATAACATGGCAGCCCTGGACATGGAACCCGGGTCATTACCGCAGTAGCAGCTCGCCCGAACGGATGAGCGGAGGATTCATGATGGGCTACCTCCCTGATGAGAAAACGACAGGATGGTGTGCGCTGGTTTTGTTCTGGCCGCTTGAAGACAAGCGTGAGTCGCAAAGGACACGACCTGGACAGATGATGTTGGGAATTGCTATACATGAAGAAAAGTTGGTCGGTGGATGGCCTGGCCCAGGGAAAAAGTCTAGAAGGTGTAATTAAGATTCCCCAAAGAGCAATGTGACATAGGATCTGCCCCAAGGTCGAGCCAGATGGTCGCGATCGCACAAGATGAGGGTAGCATTTGTTGTGTGACATGTTCATGGAAGCGCCAGGCCTGCATGTTGGATAAAACAAGGGCTAATCCGGTCGGTTACTGGCGAGAGAGCATTGTGGCGGCGCTTGGCGCGAAGATTGTGTCGGCCCAAGAAGCGCAGGAGTTCCCAACTTCTGGGATCGACAAGCAAGCGACCGTGTCAACGACGTCAGAGGTCAAGCAAGCAACAGCTCGGTGGGACCATTGAGCGTAGGGCACGGGACAAGTTCGGCTTCCCTGCCCGCAGATATCGAAACGAAGAAGACATCTCGAGGCCCCTATCACGGTTTCGGCGTTAGTTGATCCGCCCAAGCTCCAGCCAACCTGGAGGCGTGGGTGCAGGTGAGGCCTTGAGAAGCTCGACTGGCCTGCGTGGGTGCGTCGCTTAGGCATGGTGCTGGCCACTGATTGGGTCGTGGGCCGTCGCGGGTGGCTGCTGAACCCTGCTGCTGTGTACTATGGTGTACTATAGCCAAGGGTCTCACTCTGTCGTTGGCGCCCGCGACCCCTGTGGAGCCTTATTTAGGCGCCGGGTAAGCGCGCACAGGATGACCACAGTCCAGATGTCTCCAATTCCAATGGAGCGGCTGCCGGGCCCACAGCCACTCAGCCGTCTGGCCGCAGCAGACGCATGTACGTACGGAGGTACATGCGCAGCTACGGTGGTGCTGTGCTTCACCAGCTTTTCCAAGATTGGGTTGCTGCGATTACCTGTCCATTTTAGTCCTGGCCGGCAGCATGCTCGCCCGGGTCTTGATCCATCCGCCCCGGCAGCCCGGCCCACCCTCCACCATCGTCTTCCTTCCACCCATCCAATTTCTTTCCCTGTATTGTCCAGTTGAAAGTAAGCGCAGATTGACATCTGCACCCAGCATGCACGTACCCACCCACTCACACCCACACTTGCTTGACCCAAGCAACGGCGGTCGGATCGCGGTACTTAGCGCGCATGGGGGAATCCCACCCACCCCAGAAATAGCACTGGCGGCCACTCATGAGGCTCAGACATGCCGGGTCTGACCTGCCTCCTACAGGCACAGCAGCGAGCAGCGAGCAGCGAGCAGCGAGCATCGGGCAAGAAAGCAAGCAAGCAGCCAAGCAGCGGTCGATCATTGTCTGTCTGGTCCTTGCGGATGATCTGGAACATGCCCCTTCTGGATGATGGATCCATCCCGCCCTCATGACGTTTCCCAGAGTAACAAGGGGGCCCGCTACCGCCGCCGCCGTTGCTCACCGTCGCCCATGTTATGTTGCGGCTACTGCCATCGTTCTGGTTCCGCCGCACATGTGCCATGCCATGTCCCCGTGGGAGGGGCGGCACGGTAACGCTGCGGATTGGGTGGCCGACGACATGGGTTCCGGGCTCGGTCCTGTACTATTATGTCGTGACACACACACACCCACACCCCTTCCCCGTGTGTGAGAGCTAGTCTCGCTGTCTCTTGCTGCGCGGCGCCTTTATATCGAGAGCGGCTCAGTGAATGCACGTCGGCGTCGTCTGCTTAAGCGAGTGGGACGTCATTTTACCCTGCCCTTGCCCTGCCCTGTCTGCCTGTCCTGGCTGCTGCGAGGTCCAGGCAGACCCTTGCGGCATGCAGCTTTGCTTCTCACTTGCTCCTCATTGTCCCTTTCTCCTTCTCTCCTTGTTATATGGTCCTCGAATGGGACGCCGCACGGTCTCGTGGCCCAGCCCGGTCGACCTTCTGATCATATTCCGGAAAGTCTATGTTGGTCCTGCTCAGCCTCCGCGGGCCTGTTTTCTGTCCCTTTTTACCTTTGTGTGGGTGTCTAGTATATACTATTACTTCATCTCTTCCTCCGCCTTGCAGGCCTCCCCGATGGGTCCCCTTGAGACACTCGTCTAACTTTCCCTCTATTCCCATCCTCTAATAATTTTTCCTATCTTGGGCTCCCTGTCGTCGGTTTTGTTTCCTTCCGGATGCCATAGGGCTGTTCTCGTTGTTTGATAGAAGGATTCCTCTCCCCAGTCCTTGTCCCAGCGTTCACCTCTGTTTCGGTGCCCAACCGGTACTCTGAAATATCCTTCTCCTTTGTTCTAGCCGCCGACTATCTGATTCATCAAATTTCCTTCTGTTGGTGTCTTCGAAAATCAAAACCTTCTAGACAATGCTGAGATGCCGGCCATCTCCTTAATACCGGTCTCCTTCTCAATAGGTTAGTCACACAGCCACCGTCCCCTTTGTCCTGCGTTCCCAAATCTCCCATCGCGCCACCGCCTCGCGTGGTGGGCGGGTACATGAAATCCACCAACCCCATCCCCGTTTTGGATGTCGAGCGGCTACCGGTTTGCCTCTGTTGCCGGCTTGGCCAGGTCTATGATCACCCGGTGGCGAGGTCGAGGTGAAGGGGGAGCTGCCTCTCAGCTCTGGTGTGATGTTTAACTCTCCTGGCCTCCTCGACTAACATGCGGACGCCGTCGTCGACGAGCAGATAGATGTTGTTACATAGAATGGCAGCCCGACGGGCAGGGCTGCTGCTATGGGCCACTACAGTACCTCTCATCGCGGTCAGGGCAGCCGAGACCGCATCGGCGTATTCTACGACAGGCCTCGACCTGGGATCTGATATCACAGCATTCGTACCATCCTGCGCCAGATCATGCGTCGAGTCGTTCATCGAGGTCAACTTCGACACCGACCTCTGTGGATCCTCACCTTCATTACAATGTCTCTGTTCACACACCGGCTCGACGGGATATACATTGGGGGAGGGCGCAGTTCAATGCATTGTAGCTGAGAACTCTATCAGAGCATGCGAGGGTATGAGTGCCGGATGTAAGTCTGGGGACATCCGGTGTAATCCCGAGTCAAATACAAGATGATGAGGCTGACTGACACCTTCAATAGCTGACACAGTCGCCAACGCATACACCATGTGTAATAATCAACCCAGTGCGGTATTGGCAACACACGCCACAATAATAGCAACACTGATCGTGCCTCCTACTGGCCCGGTCGTGGTGCCGAACCCGTCGCCGACGGCATCCAGGAGCTCGAACAGGAGCTCCTCGACAAGCTACATGACGCCTTCCGTCACCATGGAGCCCACATTGTCCACGAGACCTGTCTCCAGCCCTAGCTCCACATTCATCACAAGGACCAGCTCGTCCTTGTCTGCATCTTCCACCGCGGCTTCGAGCGCTACAGCCGCATCAGAGTCAAGCGAAACCGGCGCCGCAGCAGCAGCAGCCCCAACAAGGTTGTCAACGGCGCAGATCGGAGGCATAGCCGGTGGGGCTGTCGGAGCTGTGCTTATTGCGGGAGTCGTGGCGATCTGGTGTTTCACGCGCAGGCGGCGCGGGAAAGCAGTAACTGGTTTCTACCGGGTCAGAGACTCGTGGAGCCCACGGAGGAAAGACAGCCCGGAGATCTCGGCGCCGCAATATCGGGAGCCAAAGTCGATGTCCTTCACGAGGGCGCTGGCGCAGAGGGCTAACCGAGCCAGCGCCCGGCCTGATACTATCGGCCTTGCGATATCTCCCGAGGGCGCAGGCATGCCGGGAGCGGCAAGGCAACCCGGGGGGAGCATGGTCGCTGCGGCTGTGCCACCTGCGGCTCATCTTGCTCAGAGGCGGTCGCCTTCACCACCTCCCATTCCGGCCCTGTCACCCCTCCGGACGCAGGGCAACTTCAATTTCTTCTCTCCGCAGGGGCGGTCTACACCACAGGACCAGCAGACGAGCGCGGCGAAACCAGCACTGACCGTCGCCATCCCGCCGGCAAAACCCCAGCCGGCTAACCGTTCCAGCACCATGTCCAATAACCGCATGCCGTTCAGCGGTGGGCGCGACAGCGTCGTTACCGAGTTTGCCGAAGACGGAGAGACAAGCGCAGGACTCGGGTCGGCGCAGATATGGCGCCCTCCGAACACAGACCCGCAGTCGGCGTCAACATATTACGTCGCAGACAAATGGGGCAACTGGGTGCTTGGAGGCGGTTCAGGGCCCGAGGAGCACATTGTGGAGATGCCAACGCCCGTCTCCAAGACGGTGGCGGAGAGGGACGCCGAGCAAGACCGCGCGGTGCAGGAGAGCAACGCGGTCAAGGCGGCGGTCAAGGACCTGTCGTCCCCTACCCTGGGCGCACCAGCACCTGTGGCGGTCAGAGTCTCGAGGCCAGCTGGTGCGCCAGGCAGGCCGACCATCAGGCACGTCGCCCCCGAGAGTGGACGGCTGCCCATCAACACGAGGAGCTCGAGCGTGTATTCCAACTTCAGCATGAACTTCAGCCTGCCGCAGACCGTTCAGCCGGGGCCGAACAACCCCATGCCGAACCCCGACTCGTACTACGCGGCAAGCGGCGCCGGTGGCAAGCAGCAAGGGAGGGACCTCACTTCCTCGAGGCACAGGAGAGGGTCTAGCAGCGCTGGCGGGGCGACGAGGGACCGCACGAATACCATGATGTCGCAGGATTCAGCGACGACAATCGCGTCCTCGATTGGCAGCGAGGTTGGAGTGGACTCCTTCCCAGCACCCTCCCGCCAGTCGGCAGCGACCGAGCAGCAGGGCAGCCTGTCGCCTGTGGTCGAGTCACCCGGGCGATCACCAGTGTCCTATCCCAAGATCCCCAGGCCGCGCAGCAACGCCCCGCTGATGATGAAGCCGAAGCCCATGCAACATCCAGCCCTCCGGGTGGTCAACTCCACGCCCAACGACAGCCCGACCCTGGGCGTCGTCGACTCCCAGAAGCCAGTCCAGGTCGATGGTGGCCCCCAGGCCTCTGCCGCCGCCGCCGCGCCAGCCCAGGCACGGGTCTCGTACTACAACCCGCCGCCGCCCAGGAGGCACCCGAACCCGAACAGGAACCCGGGCCAGGTCCGGTCCGGGTCGCCCGAGACGCCGCCGGGCCAGCCGATCCCGCGGCCCCTGGCCGTGCCCAGCAACAGGCGCGACACGACCAAGTCGCCGCCGCTGCAGTCGTTCCAGCAGCACATCAACAACCGCTCCCAGCTGCCCTCGCAGTCTCACTCCCGCTACGGTCCCATGTCCGTGTACGACGCGTACTCGCGGCCCGAGTCGAACCTGCCGTCGCAGCAGCAGCAGCAGTACTATTACCAGCAACAGCAACAACAACAACAACCATCACAAGAATACCACTACCAGACCGAGCCCGGCGGGCCCTACTCCTTCTCCCCGGACCCCTCGCAGTCCGCCTCCCCGGCATCCGCGTCCCAGTCCCCCTCGGTCTCAAACACGACCCTCAGGACGACGGACAGCCAGTCCAGCCTGCTGGCCGCGAAGCGCCTAGGGCCCGAGCGCGCCGCCGCGCTGCAGATCGGCGGCGACTCGGCCGAGGCCCGGCAGGCGCGGTGGAGGCGGCGGACGTCTAGCCTCGGGGCCAGGGCCGGTGCCGATTACGACGGCGCCGCCGCTGCGCCGAGGGGCGTTGTGTACCGCCAGGCCGCTGCCGGCGCTGGTGGTGGTGGTGGCAAGAAGCCCAACAGCACCAGGGAGAGCGACGTCCCGCTGCCCGCCACGCCCGGGTGGAAGCCGCAGCTTACGCCCAAGCGGAGGGGGGACGATTTGTTCCTGAGCGTGCAGTGAGTTTGGATGGGTGGGTGGGTGTCTTTGTAAGAAATTGTAATATCAGATTTCTTTTCTGTTTGGTTTGGGGTTCGCTATTTCTCTCTCTCTCTCTGTCTTTCCTCTTTTTCTTCTTCTTCCTTCTCTTATATCCAGATCTGATCTTATGGCGTCGTGGGCGCAATGTTTGTGGGTATTTATCTATCATGCTGGGAGTTTCTTGGAGTTTCACAGGGAAGACACAAAAGAAGACAGCGGTGAATCTTGACTGCTGGGTGGTTTGGTTTATATGGCCTACTTACTACGACCACGGTGTTTATTCAGTGGATGGCCTGGCTGGCGTTTTTGGGGGGAAGTGTTTGGTCTACTACATTCTTTTTGGGGGCTTTCTACTTGATAGTCGACACATCTGAGATACCACACAAAATTGCATTGTCATATTCTCTACATCTATAATCCCGGTCTTGCTGTGCCTTCGCAGGGACGCACTTGTCTTCTGCGGTTTGTGTGCCTCCTTTTCTCGCTATTTGGTATCGAACAGCCTGAGATCAGCTTAGGGAAATATAGGCAGCCACCTCGGGGGGAAAAGACAGAGACGTGGGCGCGAACGAGCGTCTTCTGTCCTGCCCTGTCGGAGATGCGATACTAGATCAGTGATTAGATGTTGAGTGGCAGAGCACATGTGAGAGCGGAGAGGAAGCGCCAGCCCGATGTTCATTGACAAATAGACTATTTCGTTCGTCTCACAAGAAACAAACAGGACAGTAAGAGACACTCAGAAGCATACATGCACGCACGACACATCACGGGGACGGCCAAGACATGGTAAATGATATAGATATCAATGTCAATTTTCATTTTCACTTCGAATACCTAGGGACGCCTCAAACTCCGATGTGTCGACGCATGCCTTGGAAAGAGGAAGGGTTCAAGTACAAGGATCAATCATTTGGAAAAAAAATAAACCATGCATGCCGTTCGTTGCCCCCATTGCCACAGGTTGATGGAGGGAGGGTGTTCCTCCCACCGTTCCACCAACCAAGATAAAATATGAACGAAAAGCAAATACTGGCCAGAGGGCCGCGAAGCCAGATAGCCAGGTGATGGCGAAGTAATTAGGGGCGGTGTGTACACAGAAGGGTCTGGGCGCGCGCAACAGCAGGATTACGGCACGTAGGTTTCAGAGCTTGAGCCGGCTGCGGTGCGAGACGTCCGACTCGGCCCCGCAAGGAAGTCCCGGACGCTAACCTGTCTGCTAGGAGCACTCGAGGCCGAGGAGGCAGCAGGACTGCGCGCCCGCTGTTTCCCCTTGGATGCCATCGACGATGGGGTATCAGTAGCAGGAGAGGCCGCAAGGAGAGGCCGGCAGATATCAGGTGGTACCTTGAGCCCGATCCCGCGGGCCTCCTAGGCACCGCCTGACGTCCCGAGGTCGCGCCCGCTGGCCATGGCCGCCGCTGAGCCGGCTGGATGTTTTGAGGACTGAACATTGTTCCATGAAAGGTACGTGTGGTCGCCAAGTTTCCTGTACATGCCCGGTTAGCATTGGCATTCAATATGCTGTTGACGCCCGCGAGATATCGCGTGCGTGAGCGTGAGCGTGAGCGTGAGCGTGAGCGTGAGCGGGCTGACCTTGGCTTAAGCAAGTGCGTCACGGTGAAAATAGCACCGAGGAGGATGCAAATCCCACCCACGACCAAGTATGCGATTCCTAGGAACGGGTTTCTGCCACCCATGACAGTCCTGGTGCTGAGGACAATGGACTTGGTGCCCTTGTAGACGTCCGCAGGGAACCCTGGCGTTTGGAGTTAGTATCCATACACTACATCGAATGTGTATCAAGGGAGGCGGAACACTCACAGTGAATGATGTCCACCTGGTATTGTCCCTTTTCCATCTTCTGGGTGTCGTTCCTCATGTACAGCTTGCTGAAAGTCGGCAGGCCGGCCGTGCGCATCCAGACCATGAAGTGCTCGTCATCTCCTAGGTTCGGAGGGGGGTTGCTTTCGGTATAGCCATTGGGATACCGCACCCTCCAGTTGAGTGGAACAGCAATCTCGTCCAGTTTGGTCTCGGAAGAGATGTTCTTGAACAGGTCCTTGTCGGAATTCCAGGCAATGCCCTTCTCGGTCATGTTATAAGGCACTTCGTCATTGCCCACGGAGAACGGGCTGTAGAAGGTGTCATTGAAGACGGAATTGGCGATCAGGCCGCAGGGATAGAATGGCTTGCCGGAGATTTCCTCCGTCTTAAGAGGCTCACACGAGGAACTGGCGACCTGGGCCGTGGTGACCTTGGTACCAGCCAATTGTTTATCGTAGAAGCTGTTGACATAGCGGCGATGGTTTTGGTAGAAGTTTGTAAGCTGGTAGTAGAAGAGCACAGGCGGGCCCATGTCCTCGGGTATTGTGAACTGGATCATGCATTTCTGGGTCGGGGTGGGGACACCGTCGAAGGTGACGTTAATATCCTCGCGCTGCCACTGAGCCTGGATGTCGCTGTTGTTCTTGAACTGGGTGAAGACGTTATCGGAGGGCACGGCGTCGAAGGTGGTGTTACTGGCATCCTTGTAGCACGTCGTGTAGTCGATGGAGATCTCTTGGACTTGCGAGCTGGCATACAGGAGTAGGCCACCTATGGGGGCGAAGATGATGCCGATGGAGAAGAAGAGGGGGAGGACGGTCTTTGGCGTGAGGATTGGTCTATTGCGCTGGTCAGCGCTGGGTGGCAGGGAGGCCGGGTCATGATGGTGGTCGTCGACTTACTGCCATGCCTTGAGCCGCTGCTGTCGAAAGGCAGTGTCTGTTGGTTGACACGGTCATCAGCGTCATGTCATCTCCCGGCAGAGGGCGTAGAACATAGGGCGTCCCATCGTTCCCATCACCCCACTGAGGACGGTGGTATTGTGGGTTGACTGGTACCGCTGTCCTCGTGGCTCATGGCTCATGGTGCGGGTGCGGGCGCAGGCGCGGGTGCGCCGGGTGGGACTCACTGGCTGGCCTGCGGCTCTTCTTCTTATCGTTGGACTTGCTCCCGGAATCCTGGGAGGCGATCGAGTCGGTATGGCCGACTCTAGTCGGTGAATCGGCCATGTTGATGGATAACAGCGTCGACGGGGTCGGTGTGGGATGTGGGATGCAACTAAAGGGAAAAAAAGAGAGTGTCGGTCAGGTCGGTCGGGTCGAATGCGATGACATGGGCGTGTACGGGACAGACGGGGACGGGACGTGCATCCGCTCTTTGACGAGACGGCGCTGGAGAGGGTCCGAATCCCAGTGGCAGTGGCAGTGGCAGTGGGCAGCGGCAGCCTTCGCCTGCTCGCAGGAGTGTTGCTGGAGCGCTGCAGGATCCGACCAACCTCTAGCGTAAGATTGTGGCTTGGCCCTCATCAGTCACAAGCGCTGCAGAGCGAACCAAGGAGGCGCAGCTGGCTTGGTAGAGAGACATGCGAGTCTCTGGGTGTTGGGGGGGGGGGGGGGAGGTTGTTCGCTTACATAATCATCTCGGCTGGGTCGGGCCCAAGCGGGCAGCACCATTGGCAGTACGGAGTGCTATTATTACTATGCTGCAGACTGCAGTAATAAGTGCGGCTGTGAGCTTGCATATACTATTACCTGGCTTATGATGCCCATACTCGACACAGCTGAACTTGGGGTTCGGCAAAGGTGAGTCAAACCCAAACTTTGGCTTGCAGAGAGGTGCTTGGATATTGACTGACGTATTCTACAGACAGCTCGGGCAGTGGGGTGGCATTGCGCCCGGGAGCATCAGCAATACCACCAGGCTGCATTGGCCGAAGAATAGCCACCAAGACAGACAGTCCCTGAGTCCCTGGATCGTACCCGTACCCGTACCCACGCCGGGGGGCAACTCATTGACGAGCCTGCCTGCCAGCTGCAAATGTTTAAGTCGCGAAGCTTTTGCCACCTTGCCTCTGGCCAGTCTTGTCTTGCCCGGTAGCCAATCTCAGCCATGCCTCCGAGTCAGACCCAGTAGTTGGCGTCACCCTGCTGTGCAGGATGCGACTACGGACAGGACAGCTGCTACAGAAGGGTTACAAGGCAAGAAAGGTTGCCAGCTGTCTCTGCGCTCGTCTTTGTCAGGGTCTAGTCTACTGGCGTGCTTGCAGGCTCAGCAGCAAGCAGTCAGTCGGTCAGTCGGTCAGCCATCATGCCGGGTCATCCGGCCATTTCGGGTTACAGTCCCCCGTCAACGAAGAAAAGCAACTGGGACAGTTGGACAGTTGACGACGTCTAATTCCATGTAACATGGTGATCGGAAACCGACGCCAGCCCGGCAGACAACGCTCCTTCACACGTCTCCCCCGGCCAGATCTCATTGACAAGACGATGAGGGGGAGAAAAAAATTCAAAACCTCGTACTGACTGGGCGCGCCGAAACAGCGGTCATTGCGATGACAGGCATAAAGGAGGCGGCGAGGAATGAGTGGACCTCCAACGTCAGATGCTGCATCAGCCGGGCAGCCGAGTGTCGGGCGCTGCATACTCTTACCTAGGTACGGTACAGTGCGTACCCAGGTACCTACCTGGGTAGTTTGTCCACAACCCGGTAACACGATATTGTACCTGCTGGCCAGCTAGCTAGGGTCAGTAAAATGCAGGAGGCGCAATGGGCAGCGCTCATGTCTGGCGTATTTGTGACAAGAATCCCCACGAGGGCGGCGAGGCAATACGGGCGACATGGGGAAAAGCGGACGAACCGCGGTCGGGGATTAAATGGTGACATGACATGGAAATAAATGGAAATGATTGGGGTCGTGATAAGAGATGGGACGGCTTGTTTGAGGCTGCGAGATTGGTAGGAGGGCTGGGAGGGCTGGGAGGGCTGGATGCAGGTCCACGGGTTCGGTGGCGAGCTGCAACAGAAGCCTGAGAGAAGCTCGAGAAGCTCGAGGAAGCACCTCTCGCAGGCTTCGGTCCCCTTCGCTGGGCGGGAGGCCAGGGGGCCAGGGGGGCCAGGGAGCTTGGGGCTTGCAAGGGCTTTGTTGTCGGGCTTGGGCCGCCAGCCAGGGCCCAGGGCCCAGGGCACCACAGGGCATTGGGCCATTGGCAGGCCATGCGCCCGTGGGCAGTCAGGCCGAGGGCGGCCCCAGTCCACCACCTGGCAGCAGCGCGGCAGAGGGCCACCCGCTGATCTGTGCCCCTTCTTCTAGAAGGCTTCCAAGGGTTCGATTCGACGACGGGAAGGGCGAAAGAGGGGCAGCGCTAGGACAGACAGCTGCGGAAGGTGCGTATGCTGGCCCCTGCTCGGCCGCGGATGGCAGGAGGCCAAGCCCGGCAGCCGGCTTTCATGTGCCCTTTCTGGCCTCTGCCCTCCAGCCCTTGAGGGGACCCCTGGGCCCATGCTCGTCCTCCCGGGCGAGGGGGGGTTCGGTCACCCTCTAACCCCCCTCCCGCGGGGTCACCACCGTTTCCTGATGCACGGCTACCTCGACGGTACGTGTGGGACGGGGCAGCACGGCCATGCCAGGTGACATCTTTGCTGCTCTTGTCCCCCACTTGATTGCCTTGCCCTGCCAAACTCGGGCAGAGCGAGCCAAAGCTCCCTCGCCAGTTCCACGCTCAATCTCCTGGCAGTCATTTGAATCTAATTGCGACTGCTCTGACCTGCGTGCCAGTGAAGCTATTGTTGTACGGTTGGTTGTACGGAGTACCTGCCCACCAGATCTGCCCTGTCTTGGTCTGCAAAGCTCTGTCCTGCTCTACTTTGGGCCCTGCCCCGGCCTGGCCTTGGCTCTCTCTCGCTGCCTCTTTCCCTCTCACACACTCAGAGGTACACACACACACACCCTCTTCCCTTCTCACCGACCTCGTCTCGAGACTTCCCTCCCTCTATCCCCGTCCGGACCACCCCCCTAGCCCGCCTTTGGTCTCCAGTCTCCAGTCTCCATTCTCCAGTTTCCAGTCTCCAGTCTCGGCTCTCCTCCTCCCTGGGTCACCACGCAGTACCCATTCCTTCCTTTCTCACCTCGCCTTTGACCTCCCCCCCAGCCCGACCGTGAACTGCCTGCTAGGCCACATACTAGCTCGACCCGGCTGCCGACGTCAAAGCTGAGCTGCTCAGATCGGCCCTCTCCTCCAGCTCAACAACATCCAGCCCTATCCCACCACCCCCCGTCGCCCTTCGCTCCACAATCTTGTTCTGCCACGGTTGTCTGTCTTCTTCCGAATAGCTTCCTGGTCCTTCAATTCCGTCTCGATCAGCGCATCCGGGCCTGAGCAATCATACCAATCATCCCACGCCAATCATCACGGTGTCCCCGATATTGCCTATAACACTCCGTTATTGGCATACACGACGCCCGTTACCGTGCTCGCCTGCTCGCCTGCTTGCCCTGCCTGCTTGCCTGCCTTACCGGGCCCGACCCCCCGACTCAGTCCCCTACCCAAACGTCGCCTCCTCCCTTTTAAGCTCGACGTCTGCTTCCTCAACCCACAACCTCCTGTGCTGCCGGCGCTCCTCTTTTCGCAGTCAATACTCCTTCTTGACTTGTTTGTTTCTTGTTACCCATTCGCTTTGTATTCACTCAGTCGCGGCCGCTCTCCATCTGGTAAGTCCATGCGACAGCTCAGCTTTCTGGCCCTCGGTCGGCCGCAGTACCACAGATCCCCCAGGCCAGCACGGGTCTCCCTTGACGCCACTCCTGCACACTGACTTGCGCGCCTCTCCATCACGTTGCGCTTTGACTCTGCGGCTTGCATGCGAGGAACCTACCTGTCGGTTCTCGCAGCTGCACTGCCTTGAGCTTCTTTGACTGCTCAGGGTTGCGGGCTCTTTGAGCTGGCCTGGGCCCCTCCCCACCCCCCCCCCAATCTGCTTCAGCCCAACATGTCTCAACACCCTTGCGCTCTTCCTGCCGCCTCACAGCCCACCACGAGTTTGCTCTGCGGCACTCGTGCTCAACGTGCAGCCTGTCGATGCTAACGTGTCAAAGCAGCCTTGTCATAGTAGACGCCACAAGACCCCACTCAAAATTAGCTGAAAGGTACGGACAAGAACCCCCTTCTTGACCTAGCCCAGTATATCGGACCCATCACAAGGACCACCGCCGGGGCAGGCCCAGCAACAGCCGCTCTTATTAGGGCCCATGCACCCTCTCCTGTTTTAAACAAGTCCCTTTCCTCTGATTTGTTTTGTGTTTCGCAGCTTGCTTTAGGTCGTTTGCAACATGACTCTCCCGGTTGCTTACACGAACGAGATACAGGATTTGAACAGCCAAGTGCTGCGATCCAAACCCCGAGATATCCTGCAGTTCTGCTGTGATCACTTTGCCAGTCGGCTGGCCTCGGAACGCAAGAAGAAACTGTCCCAAGACACGCCCAACAAGCGCCTCAAGTTAGACAAAAGTAGACCACTCGCCATGTCGAGCAGCTTCACCAGCCCCTTTGGGGCCCACACAAACCCCTTCGGTTCCAACGAGGGCAGCATGATGCAGAGGGTCATGGAGGAGGAGGAGGAGAACGACACCGTTACCTCGCCCACGACTGGTACCTTCAACTTCAACTCAGGCTCCATGTTTAGCGGCCCATTTGGCGGCGATGGCAGCTCCGACCCCCCCTCCTCGCTGCGCAGTCCGCCCAACCCCGAGAACTTTCCGGCGCAGTACAACTTTGGCCGTCGAACCTCCGTCTCGGCCGAGTCCCTCAAGCCCGTCGCGGATAACAACGACAACTGGCAGCCCCCGGTGTACCCCAAGTCGGAGGAACAACAGACAAGGCTCACAAATTCGATTGCCAAGAACTTCCTGTTCAGCCACATGGACGACGAGCAAAAGGCCCAGGTCCTAGGAGCGATGCAGGAGAAGCCAATCCCGGCAAAGGACATTAAAGTACGTTCCTCTGAGACTGCTTTGCTGGTTGATGCAGTTCACGGACATGTTTGGTTGACCATGATATCAGGTTATTACCCAGGGCGACGCTGGGGACTACTTCTACGTCGTCGAGAAGGGAACTTTTAACGTCTTTGTAAACTCGTCTGGAGTTCAACAGCCCGGCCCCGACGGCCTTGGGACACAGGTCGGCAGCATCGAGGCAGGGGGTTCCTTTGGCGAGCTTGCCCTCATGTACAATGCGCCCCGTGCCGCCACTATAATCTCAGCCGAGGCAAACTGCATGCTCTGGGCCTTGGACCGACTGACCTTCCGCCGGATCCTGATGGAGTCCACGTTCCAGCGCCGGCGCATGTACGAGAGCTTCCTGGAGGAGGTGCCGCTGCTCAAGACGCTCACGTCGTACGAACGATCCAAGATCGCCGATGCCCTCGAGACCCAGAAGTACCCACCGGGGACTGCCGTAATCAAGGAGGGCGACCCAGGCTACGATTTCTACCTGCTCGAGAGCGGTGAATGCGACGCATACAAGGATGGTGTCCACAAGGAAAGGATCAACCTCCGGCACTACGAGAAGGGCGACTTCTTTGGTGAGCTGGCGCTGCTCAACGACGCGCCCCGCGCGGCCACGGTGATCAGCGTGACAGAAGTCAAGGTTGCCAAGCTTGGCAAGAACGCCTTCAACCGCCTGCTGGGCCCGGTTGAGAGTATCATGAGAAGAACAAAGTACGAAGATGTCAAGTCCGGTGTTGAAGATGTGGACCCGCTCCAGTCGGCGTAGCCAGCTACGGCCTCTTTCCTGGACCTGGAATCCGGACACGGACAAGATCACTAACATGGCCTGATTCACGACAGATCTGGAAGCATGTCCCGACCCAACTCCCGAAGAAACACGACGGAATGCGGCCTTTCGCGCGGAACCTCGAGGATGCGGGCCTGGACGACGGACGGACAACTGGTGGAGGCTTGAACGACGGTACGGTATGTATGGACGCAACGCAAGTGCAAGCAGAGGCTTGAACCGGGGAGGGTTTGGATGTGGGACGGACCACACTGGATGCTGGAGTTCGGCTACAACGGCGTTTTTGCGGGTGACGGCATTATCGACTGGCAGACAAGAACACTTTACCTCTTTCCTTCGCTAGCCTATCGTGTTAGGAGATTATTGTTTTGTTTTTTGGAACATCAGATACCTATGGAACAGAAAAAGACGAGTGCTGCGGTAGGGCGCTGCTCCGGAATTATAACACCTTCATTAATATCACCAAACGCTGGTGCAGTCGTGCAACAAGACATGGGGAAATTCGTGCTCGGCTCCGACTCTGCCACCAATTTGTGATGTGCATATATATATATACCATGCGGTGATGCCCTCTAGTACAACGCGTGTAGAGACGCCATATCTGTCTGGCACGAGCTTGTTCCAAATCCTTTTTGGGCAGTTTCTATCATCCTTCGAACACTGGCTTCTAGAACCATGAACGAGCCAAGATTGCTATTGAGAGCACGCCTCAGAGCTCATCAATATACATACGAGGGTGCTGCTGCTTGTGTCCTGGCTCTGGTAGGATCCTGGCTCTGGAAGGATTCTGTACTCAGGACACAGATGATCCATGTCGGCCACACTGAGGACAATCCGTCCTCTCCGCCGAAGCCTTGCCCGTCGCAAACTAATTGGTGTCAAACCAAAATTCGTCCTCTCTCTCTCTCTCTCACCACTTCAAGCCTCCGCTGGCTGCTGCTGGCCGCCCTCCCGAGCGGCCGCCCTCTCCCTCATGATGGCATCGACCTCCCTCCGCAGGCCCTCGGCAGCGACCTCTGCCTCAAGCACGCGGCCGACGCCCTTGCGCCAGGCCTCGTCGAGCCCCGTGATCTCGCCGCCGCTGTCGCGCTGCAGCCTCTGCCGGCGCAGCGTGACGAGGTCGATGGCGCGGCGGGCGGCGGCGACCTCGCGCTCGAGGGCGCGCAGCTCCGCCTCGAGGTGCCAGTTGCCCACGAGCCACGCGTTCTTTCCGTGGCTGTCGAGCAGCGCGAGGTGCTGGCGCCGCGCGGAGAGGTACGAGGCCGCCGTGTAGGCCTGGCGGAGGGCGGCCTCGAGGGCGTCGCGGTCGGCGTCGCCGTCCTCGGGGAGGTCGGGCAGCTCGTAGCGCGAGAGGTCGATCGCCGCCAGGGGGGCTGGTTTTGAGGGGTCCGCGCTCGAGGCTATGCGGTCCAGCTCCGACTGGATCAGGGGGCTGAAGGTGGGCTCTGCCGGCGGCGGGAGGAGGGCGTGGTGCGGGTCGTCTGGGACTGTGGCGCGCTCTGCTGCTATGAGGGCTTCTGCTGCCTCGCGCTCTGGTTTTGTGGGTTCTGGGTCGACATCTGGGGGGTGGGGGGTTGGTTGTTAGTATGCCTTTTTTGGGGGATCTGTTGCGAATGGGGTTGGTCTGAGAGAGAAGGAGGCTGTCGTCGTTCGGGAGATGATGGCAGGGGCTTTTTGCTTACAGGGGAGTGACTCGTGGACTGTCGTTATTGAGGGCATGGTGGGCAACTGGTCTGAGGATCTGTCCTTGAGTAACTGCGGCCAATTGCTGTTCTCATGTGCTAGCAGTTGCAGTTGTCGTGGATTGGGTTGTCGCGAAGTTGTGACGGGCTGTAGTGTGGAATGGTTGTTTGCTAGTGGAGTCGCAGTGGACCTGTGTGGTCGGCACCCTGCTTCCCAGCAAGGAGCCCCTGTCCCTGCTCGCAGGCAGGTGGGGGCCAAATGACGGACAGCCAAACTCACCCTGAACCAAACCAACCACTGCAGATAGCCATATTACAACAACATAGCTGCATGCAGAGCAATAAACATTCCTTGTCGTTTTCAATGGATTGTGGTAATATAAGCTTTCTGATGTCATCTGGTCATGTTAAACTCTGCCGTCGTTACGTTGGGGCTTCCAATGCGGATCTCACAACATTGTCGTTGAACCAATTCCGCTTTGCGACCATAGACAAACCCGTTCACATGCCTTGTATCGGGACTAGACAAGAGCTATTGTGAAATATTATGTACCTCTCACCGCTACAGCCTTAGATAGGGTTTGATTTGAATCTGCAGGGATGTGGAAGACAGAGCCTAGCCTCTCATGATATCAATACGAGCACGGTTTGAGGTCTTGATGGGCTCCCAGAGGCTCAGCAGGGATGCTTGCTGTGACGGGAGGCTGATATTGGTGGGGCTTGAACAGCCACAGTGTCCATGTTCATTCTGATTCCATTGCCTACAAAGAGAATAACATCACAAATACCACGGCAGTCCAGCTGGCGTTGGCAAGCGGTTCAGACGCCACTGCGTCAGGATATGTGTCTTTAAGACATCTGGACCAATTCGGTAGTAGTGGCTGCCAGTCTCTGAGCTGAAACGCAAATGAGAGCTGACACTTGCAGAATTCAAGACGGCCAAAGTTGTGATGCCCATCAATTACAAGGTTGCAAGCAATGGCTTCTTCCTCGCGGGCTACGAGCCTCCTCATTTCGCAAGACATCATCTGCGTTCGCTCTGTCATTAGCCATGGATGTTGACAATTATCACTTTCCTGACCAGCTCCTCGTTCTGTTTCAAACTCCGTTCTCCATGTACTGTGGTATTCCAAATTTTCTCTTCCACAGAGACATCAGCGAGTATTCCTAGCGGCAAAGCTGGGGGCCGTTCTGTTGAGTCATGAGCTAGCACAGCCTTGACCCCGGGTCCGAGATTCATAATATTCTTGCACATGTACTCCTTTGAGACACAGGCAATCTGCGGCTTGTGCTCCACATGCACAAGATTCCCGCTCTCACGTGTAACTGTGTGTAATATCGTTTCAAACGATCTAGATCCTAGAAGCTGTGTGGAAATGCACGGAGAGCTCGACGCTTCATGAATAGTGCAGTCTCATCGAATAATATTTGCCTTGCCAGAACCCCTTCTAAAAGATATATCTCCCAGCTGTACCGGGCTCAACAGCCTGGCCCCTTTGATACGCCAATCTCTCAGAAATTCGGCACCGCATCTCATGTGTTGGCCTTGTTGTGAGCCTTTCATGGGGTACGAAGACACACCTCGATATCATCGCAGGTGCTTGTGTCTCAACTTTGGAACATGGCTTGGTTCAGTTGTGGCATGATGAACAAATTGTATGTCCGTTCGGGCTGCTAATAAGTTATCCAAGCCACCAATTCGAGCACGAGATCACTAGTAACAAAGCAGTTGTCTTAATACGATGGCACACCACTGCCTTTTCCCTGCTTCGTTATTCCAATGGTCTCGGAGCACATTTTCCAATATGGTGTTTGTTCACGGTAAGTATTATGTCAATACGCTCAGCCCAGAGCTACCTGTAGTTGACACAGAAGACAACTTTGGTGTACGAATTTCATTGAACTAGTCGTGAGACATCGTACGCCTTACCTTTATGTGCACCAAATCTCCCTTCCCGTTCGAGTCACCCGATTCCCACCTAGACCGGCACGCATGTAAGTAATTAAATGTATGTTGTTGTCCTCGGTGTCCTCGCTCAGGCTTGGGATACAATCTGTTCAAGTTAAGTACCTCTGCTTTCTTGGGACTTTACATCCCTCATCTGCTCAAGGGTCTCCCGTAAATCTTGTCACGATGCGAGCCATATCCTCTCCCAGTCGTATACTGGCTTCCTTGCTCCCTGCTCTCTTATTGTCGTCTTTGTCCTCGGTCCAAGGATCGGCCATACCAAATGGCGAGAGGCGCCCACAGTCTTCATGCCGCCACACAAAAGTTGCGATCTTGTGAGAATAGTTCTTCATGCTGTCATACAAGCTTGAGAGGGACTCGAGGCTAAAGTCAAGAGTGAAGAGGAGCGGGCATCGCGGGAATTACCGCCGCTGTGAGTTTTGAAGCTTTAGGCTCATACATCTGTAGATAGCAGACTCCGTGTGAATGACCCCGTATGCTGATACGTTTGTTCTTTCATTCTAGCAAGCCTTGTCCAATCAGTCTATCACGGACTTCCTCATCGTGGAGTATCAGAGTGAGATTGGCGGACGAGTCCACCACGCCGATTTTGGAAAGGGTGCAGACGGCAACCCACTTCTGGTTGAATACGGTGCGAACTGGATTCAAGGCCTGGGCACTGAAGACGGCCCAGAGAACCCAATCTGGACATTGGTAGGAACCGCTTCCCCACGAGCCACGGAGCGCCCCTGGCCACTGACAAATCTTGTGGTTTAGGAGAAGAAATGGAACATTTCGAGTCGAGAGTCCAACTTCTCTCGGATCCTCACGTACAATCAGTCTGGTCTGTCAGACTTCGAATCCGAGATAGAGGAGTATGAGAATGCCTTCTTCCGCATGACACAGGAAGCTGGCGAGCTTCTCACAGACAATATCCAGGACAAGACAATCCGTGAGGGCCTTGTGCATGTCGGCTGGCAGCCAGACCAGCGCGACGACCCAGCCGCAGCTGACGCCGTCGAGTGGTGGCTCTACGATGGCGAGCAGGCATACACGCCCGAGGAGACGAGCCTCGTATTCAACTCGGTTGGTATTATCCTGCCGTTGGAACCCTCAACCATTTGCTCTGGTCAGCCTATTTCTAATAGTGGAATCATAGGCGGTGAACAATTTCACTTTCCTACAGTACAGTGGCAAGAACAACTTCGTGATTGATCAACGCGGTCACAACACCTGGATCAAGGGTGAAGCATCAACATTCCTAGATGAAGACGATCCACGTCTTCTCTTGAACACCATAGTCAACAAAATTGAGTATTCAGACGAGGGCGTAGAAGTCACCATGGAGGACGGATCTTGTATCTCTGCCGACTACGCCGTCTGCACTTTCAGCCTTGGTGTTTTACAGCATGAATCAGCGGTAGAGTTTGATCCTCTGCTGCCAGATTGGAAGAAGACGTCCATTGACATGTTTAACATTGGCACATACACGAAGATATTCATGCAGTTCTCGGAGAGATTCTGGCCTGACGACACTGAGTTCTTTCTGTACGTCTCCGCCCAACTCCACCAGAGCCCTGGAGTCCCCTGCTCCTTCGATCATCAAGTTCTAACATCCAAACAAGCTACGCTGACCCAGTCCAACGAGGCTGGTACCCCATCTGGCAATCCCTCGACCTCGAGGGCTTCTTCCCGGGCTCCCACGTCCTCTTCACCACCGTCACGGAGCGCGAGTCAAAGCGGGTGGAACGCATGACCGACGACCAGACACTCGCCGAGACGATGGACGTACTGCGCGCCATGTTCCCAAACGCCACGGTGCCCGAGCCGACCGCCTTTGCCTACCCGAGATGGGGTACCGTCCCCTGGTCATACGGCTCCTTCTCGTGCTGGCCCGCGGGCACCACGCTCGAGATGCACGAGAACCTCCGCGCCAACGTCGGCAGGCTGTGGTTCGCGGGCGAGCACACCAGCTCCACTTACTTTGGGTACATGCAGGGGGCGTGGTTCGAGGGCCGTGATGCTGGTGAGAGGATTGCAGGGCTGATTCACGGCGGGTGTATCGGTGATGCGCCTACGGGCGGTGCTTCGAGGGGTGGGGGGGATTGTGGTGAGAGGGTCTGGTATCAGAAGTTGCATGGAACTACTGAGTTGGACGAGTATAATGTCCAGAACGGGTGGGATGGGACGAGCTTCCAGACAAATGGGCTAGATGAGGAGTGAATGGGCTTAGTATTGTAGGCCCAGTATTGTGGGCTAGGTTATCTTGATTGCAAAATATCATAATCATTGAAGACAAATCTCAACTATATGGGCCTCATAGTACGGCATTAACGATTGAAAAATCAAAAGACAAATATGATGGCGCAGCGGCGCTTAATGAATCCCAGACCAGTTTCCCCTAGTCATCTCGGTCATTCTTTCGACCCCGTGCAATCCACATTCAGACAGGTTGAACTCAACCGTGCCAATCTCATCAAAACCATGCTTTTGGTACAAGCGCCGTCCTTGTTCCGAAGCCTGCAGATAGCACGGGATGCCGGTTGTCTCTGAAAGTCCTACTCCCCACCGGATCAACATGCTGCCAGCTCCGCGTCGCCTGTGCTGCCGTGCTGTGACGAGTAGGGCCAGGACTTTGTTTTTCCTACTGTGAGCTCTGATGTCTCGTGCGCCGGAGTCGTCGGGCTGGACTCACGCAGGTGCGGGTACTTTCCCTTGTCCCGATTCCGAGTACAAAAGTAGTCGTGCGCAACGTCCCTTAGGCGCCCGAACTCGTCGACGGTCCTGGTAGATTCCTCCATGGGTTGGCTGAGCTGTTCCAGATCCGGGCGTCCCTTTTCGTAGACCTCCCATTTGGCATAGGCCATCACCTCATGCTCGTCGTCAGTGTCCACTACCTTCAGGTGGTGTATGTGAGGGTTTGACTCGATATCTCGGTGGATCGTGGCTTCCTGGTCTTCCGAGAATCCGGGGTACGGAGGCGGGCGTCCGATGACGAGGGATCCCAGGCTATCGATGCGGATACGAACGCATTGGGGTACGTCTGCGTGCTCTACTGGCCTGACCACCAGCATCTTGCAAATCAAAGTCTGAAAAGGAGAAATGATAGCTGTGCAAGGGCGATGTCAAGGACCCTGACCGTGGTCTACTGGGCCTCGGTTGGCTTATACGGGCGCGAACAAGGTTCGAATAAGGCGTGCAGTAGCGCCATGTACAACTAGACATGGCCTATCCACATCGGCCAGCGGTCGAATCGGGGCGTCTCCAGGCACCCGAAACGGGACAGGGATGGTCGCCCGTTGTCACTGCCGTTGCAGCCATGACCGCATCCCTAATTTAGTAAGTACCACGCATCGCCCCGGACTAACCGCAGGTGCAGTCAGCTGCATCTGGCTGTGTCTGAAATTGCCCATCTGATCCGGGACCCGTCACTACCACGTTCTTCTCGCTTGTTCTTCATTCTTCTTTTGATACAACTCACAGTTCACGCAATGATCATGCTACAGGTGTAGAGGGCGAGCGAAAGAGAACGTGAGAGAGAGGAGAACAGAGCGAATATGGACGAGCACAAGACATCCGCAGGGCCTCTGTCAAAACCTGTGTCGAGAGACTCCCGCAGGCTCAACACAACTTCATGGCTCTCTCTCATTTTCGTCATCACATTCTCACTCTATCTAATCCACACGACGGCATCAGGACCCGCCAGGCATGTTCTCGGATGGTTCACAAATGATGCACCTCCACCCATGGCCTCCAGCCCCTACGAGGGTGATCAATACCTCTTGGGCGTGGGAAAGGCCGACATCACGGGGCCGGTCGTCGAGGTGAACCTGATGGGCTATGCCGACCCCAAACAGCTCGGGACAGGCCTACGCCAACGCCTCTACTCGCGTGCTTTTATAGTAGGTGACACCAAGAACCCCGCCGACCGCTTCGTCTACCTGGTGCTTGATACCCAGTCAGGAGATACGGCCGTGAGATATGGCATCATTTCTGGGCTCAGAGACCTGGGCCCCGAGTATGAAGCCTATCAGAACCACAACATCGCTGTCACCGGCACACATTCACACTCGGGCCCAGCCGGATGGCTCAACTATCTGCTGCCTCAGATCACCAGCAAGGGATTCGACCACCAGGGATATCGGGCGATAGTTGATGGTGCCGTGCGTTCCATAGTCAGAGCCCACGAGTCCCTCCAGCCTGGCCACCTCAGCATCGGCTCCACCAGGGTGGAGGGTGCCAACATCAACAGGAGCTTGTTCGCCTATCTGGCCAACCCGGAGGAGGAACGCGCCAGGTACAACATCAGCAGCGAGGATGATGGCTCTGTGGAAAAGGACCTTACCCTGCTCAAGTTCCAACGTGCGTCCGACGGGAAGAATATCGGCGTCCTGACCTGGTTCCCCACCCATGGCACATCCATGTATGGCAACAACACAATAATCACTGGCGATAACAAGGGAGTAGCTGCCTACCTCTTTGAGAAGAGCGCCGCAAAGGACCCCTCGGCTGCCGACGGGTTCGTCGCCGGCTTCTCGCAGGCAGACGTCGGCGACACCAGTCCCAACGTCCTGGGTGCATACTGCGAGGATGGCTCCGGGGAGACGTGCAGCTTCGAGAACAGCACCTGCCCGGGCGACGGGAGGAGCCAGAAGTGCCACGCCCGTGGCCCGCTGTACACGGCCGACGACACTGGCACCTCATCCTGCTTCGAGATCGGCCGGCGCCAGTTCGGGCCGGCAAAGTCCCTCTACGACGAGCTCAATGCGGACCCCGTCCCCGTCCGAGGGCCCTGGGTCAAGTCCTTCCACACCTTCCACAACATGTCAGACTTCACCTTCGAACTCCCCAACGGCACCTCGGTCTCGACCTGCCCCGCGGCCCTGGGCTGGTCCTTCGCAGCAGGCACGTCTGACGGCCCCGGCGCCTTCGACTTCACACAGCACGACGGCAACCCGTCCAACACGTCTCCCGTGTGGCGCGTGGTATCCGGGTTCCTCAAGGAGCCCTCGGACGAGCAGCGCGCGTGCCAGGGCTCCAAGCCCATCCTGCTCGACGTCGGCGAGGTGCACAAGCCCTACGCCTGGACCCCCAACGTCGTCGACGTCCAGGTCCTCCGCGTGGGCCAGCTGCTCATCGTCGTCAGCCCGGGCGAGGCGACCACCATGGCCGGGCGGCGGTGGAAGGAGGCCGTCAGGGCCGAGAGTGCGGCCATCTTTGGCGGCGAGTCTGAGGGAAACGAACAACCGGACCCCGTCGTCGTGCTGGGGGGGCCGGCAAACAGCTACACGCACTACATCGCCACGGAGCACGAGTACTCGGTCCAGCGGTACGAGGGCGCCTCGACGCTGTACGGGCCGCACACCCTCGCGGCCTACATCAACGTGACGCTGGCGCACCTCCCCCTCCTGGGCGCCCGCGTCCCCCCGGGCTCGCTCCCGCGCCAGCCGCCCGCCGCCTTCCCGCCCGACAACACGAACCGCTCGCTCAGCTTCATCGCGGGCGTCGTGCGCGACGGGGCGCCGCTGGGCCGCGCGTTCGGGGAGGTCAAGCAGGACGTGCGGCGGTTCTATCGCGCCGGCGCCGACGTCTCGGCCGTGTTTGTCGGCGCGAACCCGCGCAACGACCTGAGGCTGGGGCGCACGTATGCCGCCGTCGAGAAGCTCGTGCCGGCTGCCGGGGCCGGGCGGCGGGGGGGACACCAGGAGGGGGAGCTCTGGCGGACGGTCAGGGACGACAGCGACTGGGCGCTGGTGTTCCGCTGGAGGCGGACCAGCGAGCTGCTCGCCACGAGCGAGGTCGAGATCACGTGGGAGACGGGCAGGGAGCCCGAGGGCGAGGGGCCTGAGCCTGGCGTGTATCGGATCCGGTACTATGGTGACTGGAAGAGTCTTGGGGGTACCATCACCCCGTTTGAGGGGGTCACGGGGGCTTTCACGTTGGTTTGAAGGGATGGCCAAAGGGGGCGGCGGTTCAGGGCGTTTATCTGCATGCTGCATATACGAAGGCAACGGTCATGAGTGGCATGGTAACGAGTGTTCACAGCGGTCACGGGACGGGTTCAGCGGGTCAGACGGAGTCAAGACTGGTAGACACTCCAATAGGGCATTTTCATACTCCTCAACTAGTTTCACACGTCTCGTCTGCCTTTATTACTGCTTCTGAATGTCTCTAGGGTGCAGGGCAGGGCAGGCCAAAGGGTCAAAAGGGCAAGAAGGCCCTCCGAAGAGTCAGAAAACCCTCCTCCGTCTGTCGCAGACCATTGCTGATTTTTGACTGGTGGCGACTTGGATTGGACTTGGGATCATCGGCGCCGCGAGCCGAAACTTGACGCCGGGCCAGATGGCCCATTTCATCAGCAGTTTCCTGGTGGAGTAAACTGTCCATGTAGTCGCATGGGCGGCATAGGAGCTGAAGCGTCTCACTGCGCAGCATATGACAGAATTTCTTGTGGGCCGGAGGTCTAAAGTCAACCTGCTGCCATACAATGTGGAAGACAACAATCTTTGATTTCAGTATTTCCGATGGGGACTATCTGTGCCTTTTTGTGCTCCGTTTGCTGACCTTCTCCGAGCTGCCAAAAAAAGAATAAAGATGCCGAAATCACCTGAACGACGAGGGGGTGGTGTACATACTCCATACAAGATGCCAATGCTATGCAGCAAAATAAGTCAAGGGAGAGGAAGAGGCGGTTGGAGGGGGAAAAGCAACCAAACAAGACCAAAACCAACGGGGGTCCAATACTGCTCCTAGTAATAGTAGTTGCCTCATGACTACCGAGTCTTCCCATCCCCAGCAGCGTCTCGAGTGATCAAACACTCGATGCCAATGGCACATCATCCTCCATAATTCGTGCTTTGTATGTACCACTTGGTATCACCATATATCTGCGCCAGTCCCACAATTGAAACCACTTGGTCCAACGCCTGCGCTTTGCCCTTTCTTTTTAGTACAGATGCCACGGCTGCTTTTCCTTTTCTTTCCCTTGCTCTGCCCGCTTCAGATTAACGTGCCCTCTCACTCTCGTCCGCTCTACTTCTTGTTCGCCTTCTTGTGCTCCTCGAGCGCATCGGCGAGCTTGACAGCCAGCTCGTTGGTCTTAACCTGGAGCATCCAGGTCTCCAGGCCCTTGCCGTCTTCCTTCGCGCAGGGAACCTTAATCCACTTTGCGCCCTTGTCAACCTTGTAATCGAACTCGGGCAGAATCGTCTTGTTCATGGCGACATTACCACGAGGCTCGCCACGCAACAGGATGCGCACAGCGCCGGTGCTTTTGTGCTTGAGAAGCCTGAGGGGTCCCAACCCTTCTGTCTTCCATGGGTTCTTCTTGGCACCCTTGTCCTTCTCGTCGTCGTCATCGGACTTGGGCGCCAGCCGGAGAGCCTTGGCTCGCACCTCATGAACGACCTGCTCGTCCTCTTCCCCGGGCCCACCTTCGGTTAGGGAAATTTGCTCCTGTGGTTTTCCATCCTCGTCAGCCGTCTGTTCGCTCGTTGCACTATCTTTCTTGGCCTGCGCGGCTTCTGGCTCGGGTGTGCCAGCCGCCGGCGTCGTAGCTAAGCTAGACGCCCCGCCAAACAAGGGGGTATCTTTACATGACGTTAATGATGGACTGCCAAGAATAACGAAATGTAAACTACAAGAAGATAAAAAGAAACAAGACACTACTTACTCGTGCCAGTCGAAGATCCAGCCGGGGGCGCTAGGCTACCAGCAAAGATGCCTTGCGCCGCGTTGGCCGGCTGACCGGAGAACATGTTGGCGGAAGTGGTTGGCTGGGACTGTGCCTGGGGCGCGCCGCCAAAGTTGAACATGGAAGATCCACCATTCGGCTGCTGGCCTCCAAACATGTTGGACGACGGGACGGGTCCATTGTTCGCAGGCTGAGAGGCGCCACCAAAGGTAAAGCTGGACGACGAGGGGCCATTAGTCGCGGGCTGTGAGTCCCCACCGAAAGTGAAACTGGACGAAGGTGGAGCAGCTGGAGCAGTGGTGTTTCCAAACTGGAACGGCGTGCTGGCTGATTGAGTTGGGGCCGGAGTCGCTCCAAACTCGAACGAGACCCCAGTAGCATCCCCACCCGAGAAGGGATTCTTGAAGGAGCCCTGGTCACTGCCTGCGTTGAAGGTGAAGGAGCCAGTCGCTGGAGCCGGCGCGGGCGCTGGCGTGCTGCCAAATGTGAAGCTCGACTGCGGGTTTACGATGTTGTTATTGCCGTCCATCCCCGACGCGCCCCCAAACAGGTTGTTCGAAGGTTTGCTGTCATTCCCAGATGGAGCACCGAACAGATTGCTCGAGGGTTTGTTGTCGTTGCCAGATGGGGCCCCGAAAAGGTTGCTTGAGGGTGTGCTCGAGGCTCCGCCAAAGGTGAAGCCCGAGCTGGGGGCGGAAGAAGTGGGAGCGTTTGCGAAGATGCTAGGTTGTGGCTTGGCTGGCTCGGCCTGGGGTACTGGGTTTCCAAATAGAGACGGAGCAGGAGTATCTGCTGGCTTTGAGCTTGGAACAGGTGTGGAAGAAGCGGTGCTTCCAAAACTGTATGTCTTGCCACCGTCTTGCGAGCCGCTGCCGAAGACAGCGCCAGCTTCTGTGGAGCCCTTAGCTGCTTCCGCAGTCTTGGGTGGTAGACTGGCCGCGGGTGTCGGGGCGTTGCCTCCGAATGAGTACTTCTTGGATGCTGGCTCGGCAGATGTGCTACCAAAAACTGCACCAGCCTCATCGGAGTCGGGCTTCTTCCTCTTCGGGGCCGACTCCTCCTTCTTTTCCTCGCCAGAGCTGGCCTTTGCGCCAAACAGTGTCGACGTCGATGGCTGAGCCCCGAACAACGACGGCGCGGATGACGGCTTATCGTCACTCTTCGCGCCGAACAGGGAACCGCTGGGTTTGTCACTTGTCGTTCCGAAGAGCGACGGTGCTGAAGCCTGGGCCGCAGTGGCAGGTGTGTTTAGACCGGCAAAGATAGACGTTGGCTGAGCCTGAGTAGCAGGGGTCTCAGCAGGCTTCCCAAAAGGCGTCGTGCTTGCAGCAGTGGACTGTCCGAAAAGACCTGTCGCAGGCGTTGCAGAGGATTCCGGCTCAGCAGACTTCTGCTGAGCGGGCGTGGATGCGCCGAAGGCAGGTGTGCTCGAGGCGTTCCCGAAGAGACCACCGCTCGATTCCGAGGTCTTTGAAGGCTGGCCGAACAACGACGGCGCGGCCTGTTTTGGTGTCTCCTTCGCAAAGTCTTGCACCTGAGTGCCAAAAGCCGGTGCCGCACTGGCCTTTGGAGTAGTCGACCCAAAGAGGGGCGCACTGCTGTCCTTGGGCTTGTTGGCAAAGATGGAGCTGGGCTGGGCGCTTGTGTTTCCACCAAGTCCACCAAAGAGAGAGGGGCCAGGTTGGGAAGCTGCACCACCAAATTTGATGGGTGTGTTCGGGTTCCATGTCTTATCCTGGGCCTCCTTCGTCGGACTTGCCGGCGGCTTCGTGCCGAAGAGACCAGTGGCGCCATCAGCTGGGGCTCGCACAGGCTCACCATCTCCGCCCTTGGTGATGCGCCCAAACAGACCAGTGCCCTGGGAGCCGACTCCGGTGGAGTCACTCGGCTTGTTGGTGCCGAAGAGCGATGGCGCACTGGTGGCAGGTGCTTTCGGCGCCGGGGTCTGGGCTGCCGGTTCCTCCTCGGCCTCTGCATCCTCAGATCCGCCACCGTTGTCCTCATCATCATCACTGCCCTCAGGCGAGTTCTGCTCAGATAGGTGCCCGAAAATGTTAGCTGACGAGACCTTAGCTGCGGCGCCAAATTTCGGTTGCGCGGGCGCCTGTGCAAACAAGCTCTTGGGGGCAGACTTCGTGGGGCTCGCGGCTTGTCGTGCTGGCGAGCTGTTGGCCACATCCTCGAAGATCGACAGGGTGCTAGACTTCTTCTTGCTGGGCTGATTCTCTTCCTCGTCTAGATGCTCAGCGCCGCGTTTGGTCTTCTTCACGAATGGGGTTGCACCCGCGTTCGAGGTAAGGGCCGTTGACTCGGTCAGAGGCTCCCGCTCTGTGACACGATTTCGCTTGTTCGGCGCATCGTCATCTGCGGCTCGTCTCTTCGTCGAGGATCTGAAGTTATTAGAGGTTCCATTGACCTTGGGAGCCTCGGCCTCTTCCATCTCCTCATCCTCTGGCACATTGTGCTCCTGCTTCCACTTCTTCAGCAGCTCCCTAGAAGCGGGAACGGTTTTGAATTCGTAGAGGCCGTAACGCAGCATGATCAAGCTTCGGCTCTTCTCATACTCCTTCGCGAAGTTCATGATGTTAACTCTCCAGTCCTTCTTGGCGAAGATCTCGGAGGCGGCATACTTCAACCGTCGCAGATCGAGGACACAGAGAAACTGTCGTCGCTGGAGGTCATCCAGCTCGGCGGGAACGAGGTGGGACAGGAACTCATCAGCGTAGACAGAGCCTACCCTATCAGGGCTGTCGGGAACCTGCTTAGCCAGCTCCTCGCCATCGAGCTCGGGTGGGGGAGAGGCAATCCTCATTGGGAAGAGGTTGGTCGAGGATGTCTTGGACATGGCTCGCCCACTGAGGTCGGCAGTGGAGGCGCGGAACGACCGTCCCGGAGTGACGGCAGTGAAGCTCTCGCGGGATGCGTTGGGGGGCAAGCGGGGGGAGAAGGTGAATTTCGGGGTGCTGCCATTGCTAAGACCTGTCCTGCCGAAGAGCTTGCCTGGCGTGTTGGCGGGCGAGTTGGAAGTCTGTCTCTGCTGTTTTCTATCGAAAAGGCGCCTGCCCGAGACCAAAGATGATGGTCCTGCTTGGCTACCGGCGAGAGGGCCCGTGGACTTCCAGCTGCCGATGGGTCGTGACGAAGATCGGCCGCGGACATCGTCGCCGAGCTCGTTACGGAGCTTAGAGGGGAAGCCACTGAAGGAGGCTGGCTGGCCGGGGCGAATGCCACGCTGTCGCGTCGAGGCGTCCATTATGAGACCAGACGATCGCGAGGATCTATTGTGGGGAGCAGCGCATCCAAGAACAAAATGGTTTCGATGGCAGGATTAAGTGGACCGCGTCGACAGAGGGGATCGGGCGGGACAAGCAGTCGCGAGGCGTCGCGTGGGGCGGTAAGGGTCAGCGGGGCAAGGCCGTCGTCGAGGTTCGAGTGAAACCGAGACAGGAGGCTCGCGCTGTTGGAGGGGGTTGGGTGGGTAGACTGGATCGAGCTTCGACAGCCAAGGCGAAGGCGATGGAATCAGGGCGCGACGGTGGCCTTTTGCTTGCTCGAAAACAGGATAAACAAAGGCGCAACGTGTCGCGGGTCTAGAAGAACAGAAAGGAGAGATTCATCAAAAGAAGGCGCGTCCCGATGCGATTGACATCGAAAGGGAATCGATCGAGGCACGCGAAGCCCGGCGCAGATGAGGAGGATGGGAGGGAGGATGTGAGGCAGGCGGGAAATTCTGGACGGGGATGGGAGGGATGTGCTGCCTTGGGTCGGTCGCGCGACGGACGGGTGCGGATGAGGGTTGAGAAAAAAAACCAACCAAGGTCTGGAGGCGGGAGCTGGCTGGGCTCAGTGGGCTGGCCGGGCTGGCTGGCTGGACTCCCCAAAGACCGCCCGCCCGCCACCACTCACTTGCAAGGGGCGCGTTGGCCCGAGCGTCTCTTGGGGAAGGGAAGCCTCGAGCAACGCTACGGGGTACGTACCGCCGTGTGTGGGGTACGTACCTGGGTACAAGGCGACTCGGCCGGATGCGGTCTGCCAGCTCGTTGCAGCTGGTGACCAGCTGCGAGGATTGAATCAGCACGTTGCGAAGGACGATGAATGCTCCATGTGACCCATTCCTTGCGTGTACGGAGAACACAGTAGACACATCAAGAGAGTAATTAGCAATACTACCGTGCCTGCAGCGGTGCTCCATCTCTATGCATTCATTGTCGGTGCAGGCCAGCGATGCGCGAGCCCTTATATATGGGGCCAACCTGCGAGACAACACGACAGCGACGTATGTGGAGGGGCGGATGCATGCACTGGTCGGTCACATTCAATCGCAACAATAGACTCCAAGTTGATACTGCTGAATTATAGTCTAATGGCATGACATCCAAAGATCTCGTGCTGCAACATGGGTCCAGCCATCTGTTAATGTACATTCCTGGGGGGCGTCGTTGCCGTCCGCGGCCAGCCATCAGGGGTTGGAGGATGGATCACACCCTGGCTCCCGCGGGCGGCCGGCCCAATCCGTCCAGACTCCATCGTAGCGCAACCCGAACCTCAGTCTCTACAGCTTGGCCTTGGTCTGCGCCTTCTTCAGGATGGGGTCCAGCTTGGTCGCCTTCATGACGTTGCCCTTGATCTTGAGCTTGCCGGCCATGAATAACCTCTGCGCGTTGCCCTTGCCGGTGACGAGGTTGCCAAAGTCGGCGTCGGACAGGGTAAGTGTGACTATCGGCTAGGTTAGCAGGTGCCCTTCCTTTTATTTATTTGTACGTAGCATGGGCCTACCATCGGCCTTCTCCGGAACGCCCTTGTTGACCTTGCCCTCGTTCTTCAGGTCGATGTGCCAGCTGTCTGTCTCACCAGCAGCGTTCTTGAGCGTGAAGGCGTAGATGCCGTTGCCCTGCTTGATGGCGTCCTTCTTGTCGGCTTCGCTGGAGTTGAGTGCCTCGTTGATCGCCTCGAAGGCAGCCGAGGACGGGAACTTGTCTGTTACGAGAGTCAGTCAGTCAGCCAGTCAGCCAGCCTGTCAGCCAGGGCAGTTCGTTCCCCTCGCGCGTACCGTTCGTGAGAGACATTGTTGCGGTTGGCGATTTCAAATGTCTGGTCTGATGATTGCGAGCGGTGATCGGGGTATCAAGGAGATTGAGTCGGAAAGCGGGAGAAGTGGGAGGCGGAAAAGTGGCCTAGAAGAGATGTGCGATCGTGTGCGGGCACTTATAATAATGAGGATTCGGCAGTAGGCACGGGCTGGCTATAATGCCTGATGACCGCATGCCTCGAGTGTCGCAATGGGCATGTGAACGTCCACAGACAGGGCGCTAGGCCGAGGCTCCAACACACCAAGAGCTACTAATCCTGGACTAGCGCAGTCAGCCCCTACCTAGCAGCCCCCTGCCTCCAGTCCCAGGCCCGTGGACCCTCTCTCGGGCCTCTAAGTCCGGGGCAGCCCCACAGAAGTCAGCATGCCGCCTCACAGCATACAGATTACCTTCAAGTCTACAGCGCAAAATCTCAAGGTTCTGGAATGCCAAAATGTTCCACGAGTTCCTGCTCCCCGTGTTACCCTGGCCCCTAGCGCACCCTTGAGTTAGTTGCCAGGCTGTGTTGGGATGCGCAGCCAGAGATCGACTTCGTGGTTCACGTTGGAGGACAACCAGGACAATCGGCACGAATCAGGCAGTGTCAACTTCCCAAAGGTCCATCTTCACATGAGCCGACTGCCCAGGTGTTGTTCGCATCCCGAACAGGGGTGCCCTGATACTGGTCAATGTCACGCTCCGGTCTGTCGGGCCAGGCCGAGGCAGCTTTGTACATTCAACGATCAGGGACATCTCAACTTCAGTCCCCAATTATGACATTAGTTATACGTGTATCTCGAGTCCGTTTCTGGTAGTTTCACTGTCTCTGCTGCGGCTGTCGTGAACCCACATTTTCCCACACCTCCCATCATCTTCAATACTCCCCATTGAACAGGAAGCAAATAACCACCCTCGCGGTCCTCTGATAGGACATGACAAGCAGCGCTTATCGCCAGGCTGTTGGTCGATACCATCCTCATTGTGCCATCATATCGCCGAAGACCCAGGGCGACGATTATCAAGATGAGCACAAGTCCAACCAGCAATGCTAAATACACAATTAGCCTGTAATTACAAGCCGCGAGTCAAATGAACTGAATAAACTCACTGACAAACACTGCGATTGGACTGTAACCGCAAGTTGAAAAGGAGTTGACGTCGTCGTCCCTCCCATCCGCAGATATCGCACGGATTCGCGCCAGAAACAGGCTTTGCGACACGAGCCAATGCATAACACCCGAGCTGGCGTAAAGCGGTATCCCATATCGGAGTGGTAACGATATAAAGTAACTCGACCGCTGGATTCCAACAGGCTCGGAAACCCGCAGGGGCTTCCGGTGCTTCGACTTGTACATTCTGCTAAACTCTCGCTGAACGAGGAACGTGCTCAACATTGCATTGTACAAGACATAAAGAATCGAGAGGACGAGTTGGGGCAGGTTTGCCAAGAGAACATTGGCAATCAGTCCTCCTGGGTCTTGTCGAGGGAGATTTATCACCAAGTAGGTGTAAGGAGTAAGTGCCCCAAAACCGAGCTTCCAGAGTTCTGGAATATCTACTCCAAACCTTCGCCTCTTCAGGCTCGTGAACGACAGTACAAGAAGGGTGGCCGCGATGATGATAACGATAAACATCCTATGAGGCCTTAGCAACTGTTTTCATGGGTCAGAGAAATCGGCTGCAGCCGCATCCTTACGTGGTCAGCAGGCAAGCCCAGCGTCTGAGGCTAGCAGCGGATCTCCATTGCTTCGGTCTGGGCTCAAATGCTCTGGCTGGAGGCTCATGTCCATCCTGTCCAAGTATTTCAGGTGGGGATCTGACAAAATGGCCTTTCCGAGTGCGAGTGGTCAAGAAGTCATGCTTTGTCGTGAGTCCCATTCCCGCTGTCTCTTTGCACGGGGTCCTCATGAAAGAAGCAATGGCGTCACCCAGTGTATACAAGACTTCCTTTGCCTGGGGCCGCACCTTGGGATCCTGCCATCTCCTGAGGGCCCATATCGAGAGCATGAGGGCCGCTTTGATCAGGTTCATGGCGCAGATTGTGACCATGATCGGAGGCGAATACTCGAACCGACAGTTCGCGCTGAGACCCGCCGGCGGCTGGACGAGGCAACGGGATACCTCGTAATGCGGAGGTCCAAGAAACCACGTAATGACCGGTTTTGGAGGCGGCTGCGCTGCAAATCTACCGGTACCATTGCCTAGAGCCCACATGTTCTTCCCCCAGTCGTCCGACCGAGGAACAATAGAGACGTACATGAGCAAGCTGTCATCTGGGGGGCTCTGCACAGACCCATTCTTCACTAGCACAATGACGTTTCCCTGTGGGTTAAAGTAGTCGTCGTAAAGGTTGAAACATGCAGAAATGTTGAGGTTGTCGTAGGTGTGCGCGTCTTGCTGCATCGAAGTTATAATTTGCTGGGGGTTGACGTTCGGGGGGTTCACCCTGGATTCGTCCCAACCATTATCGCCGATCCGATTAGACTCTGCAGTTTTCAGACTCCAAGAGCTATTGCTTAAGAATGAATCCTTAACGACGGCAACAGTGTAGTTGTGAGATGAGAGTGACTGAAATACTGCCGAATTGTATCTGTGTGTTTCCGGGTGAGCAATTGGAAGAAGGCAGCTGAAAACGGGGGCATAGAATGACTTACATGAGACGTTTAGGGAGTGAAGTCAGTGCCAAAAGTGCCCACGACACTCGCCTCCAGGTGCTGAGATATCTCAGGTTCCTCGGGCTAGAGATTCCGATGTCCAACCATTTTCCATTGCCGTGCGCCTTGTCTACGTTCTCGCGGGTGGGAGCGGCCTGCAGCTGCATGCAATAATTCGAGGCGGAAAGCATTCCGGTCCCCAGCAAATTGATGAGCAAATGGAACCACTGGTCTAGTTGCTTGATGGTTGAGCATTCACCCTCATAAATCAAGCCAACACCATTGCGGCTGCCATAGCTTCTCACGGCGTAGATCGTTACCCCGAGGTTCGTCGTCAAGATGAGGCCGATTATACCAATCTGTATCATAAGAGCTCTGCTCCTGCGCGAGAACCAGATGCGCCAGCTACTGTGTTCGTCATGTTGTATCTGGGGAAACCACCCGGATAATGTTTTACGATCGGCAAATTGGTTGACTTGGAAACTACTAGCGCTGCCATCTCGCCCTTCAAGATTGTTCGGGGTGCGCTCATCGCGTGCGATTGCCAGAATGTCAGTAATTCCTCGCGCCGCCGACACTGGCGCCGACTTGACTTTTCTGGTTGAGGGCGGTAGATCGTTAGTTTAGACTATCAACCATCAACAAATATAATACTGCAGTTATTGTTGGAAATAGGTGTTGGATGAGACGGCAAGCCTTGCATACCTCAATATTCCATTTCCACCAAGCGTAGCCATGACCGGGCAACCAAAGCAGCTCCGTATTCCACGGCAAATGAAAATGCCCACACATTTTAGACTACTAGATATGAAGCCACAAATTGAGGGTCGAGTTAGGCGGTATGATACAAGGCTGTGGATCATATATACGAGTAGGTAGCAGGTCTAAATTCTAATATTAGGTGACGTGGCTTCAGCTGCTCAACCAACATGACGACGCTCGCTTGCCGTGCTCTGGGGGCTGCATCTGTACCACGGCGCGATTGGTTGGTATCACAAGAGGGTTGCATCACGGCACGCCGGCAGCAAGCAGGACCTCGTGGGAATCTTAGCTGATTGGCGTGGCAATGGTTGTTGAGTGTGTCAGGCGGCAATGCCACAGCTGTTGTGTAACAGAGCTGCATCTGCGCAGCCCGTTCGCAGGATACCGGTGAGGCTCTGCTAGCAGGTATGTTGCACTCCGTGCCGCGTTCGCTATACCCGTCTCAGTTATTGTTAAGGGGAACAAGAAATACGAATGGGGAAGTAATTTTCTTGAAGCACTTGAGCGAGACAACTCTCTAGCATGACATGGTAGCTGGCAAGCCGTTATAATCTTTCTTCTATAGAGTACTAAAGTATCTACTTTACTTGAATAGTGTAGTCTACAGTTTATTGATGATATAATACCTTATTAGCTTTAGCCACACTATATTTTTCCTTTATACTATATAACTACTTATTTCTTCCCTAATAGTCTAAAGTTTATATATAAAGTCTTTAATAACTTTATATATATTCTTATAATCCTTTTAGAGAGGAATTTTAAATCTATTTTTTTTATTTTTATTATATTTTTTTATATTATTAAAAAGTTAATAGTTATTAATAATAAAAGTATAGACTTAAAGAAGAATAAATTTATTATACTTTTTTTTTATCTTTTTATAAATTACTTTTAAAACTCTTTTTAAGAGTTTTAATATTTTATTATAAAAGTTTTAAGGGTAATATAAATATATATATATTATAAATTATTTCTTTATTTTAAGTTCTTTTAAAGTTAATAGCTATATACTTAAATAGAGGTTGTAGTGTTTATTTAGTGAGGGTTTTATTTCCTTAAGCTATATTATCTTAAGGTGTTAGTTTACTTTAAAGGGGTGTGTATATATGTATATATATATGTGTTTAAAGGAATAATTTTTAACTAGGCTTCCCTTAATATAGGAATAGAGGTAATTATAACTAGTAGATAGTTTAGGTTATATAACTTTAGTTAATAAACTATAGTAAAAAACTTATTACTAACTCTTTAAGTCTAACTTTCTTCCTTTTATATAATTTAACTTAATTAATTAAACTACTCTTTATATATATATATATAATAATTTATATTAATATTAATTAATAATTACTTTAAGTAATTATAAATAATAAAGTATAAAAAATAGTTAATTATTATAATAAGTAAAATAATTATATTAATATTATAAAAATAATTAATATTAATATTAATTTACTAATTAAAATTATAATAATTATAATAAAAATATAATAATAATTAATATTAATATTAATTTATTAATTAAAAGTATATAATAAGTTATATATATTTATTATACTTTAAAAGACTTTAATAATTTTAAAAACTTAAAATCTATTTTTAATTTTATTAATAACTTTTACTTATACTTTTAATAAGTATTTTAAAAAATATAATAATCTTTAAAACTTAAGATTTATAATCTTTTTTATTAAATAATTTTATTAATATTTAGAATAATAATTTAAATAAAAATATAATTTATATAATTTATAAGTTATTTTATTAAGTAATTAACTTTAATAAATAAATTAATATTAAATATTAAACTTAACTTTATTTAATTTTTCCCTTTTATTTATTTATTAAACTTTATTATTATAAAGAAAGTTAAAATATATTATATTTACCTTTATATTATTAAATAGAATATAATTATACTTTATTAATTTAATTATAATAATAACTCTTCTATTTATACTTTTTTTTACTTTTTTTTACTTTTTTTTCTATATTTACTATACTTTAATAATATTATTATTATTAAACTCTCTATTATTTAAAGATAAATAAATTAATAATTAAAATATTATTATTATTAATATATAATTAAAATTAATTTTAATATTTATTAAAAAATAAATCTTTTATTTTAATTATAATTATATTAAATATATTTTTATTAAACTAATATAAAGTAAAAGAAACTTTTAAAGTTAAATTAAATTATTCTCTTAATATTATTTTAATTTATAACTTTTAAATTATAAATTTATTAAAACTTAATACTTATTTAAAATTTATTACTTTTAACTTAACTATTATATTATAATAATCTTTAAAATAATATTTAATATATAATTATTTAATTTATTAATTATTATTTTAAATATTTTTAATTACTATATATAATTTATTAAATATATATATACTTTATTATATTTTATTTATTTCTTTATTTTATATTATTATTTATTTTTATTTTATATTATATAAAACTTTAATATAAATTATTATTATAGTTTTATTTTTAATTTTATTTAAAATAATATATTTTTAATTATATTAATATTAAAATCTACTTTTAATTAATTAAAGAATAAAACTTAATAAAAAGTCTTTTAAAAGATATTTTAATATATAAATTATATATTATATAAAAGAATATATTAACTTAAATATTAAGAAAGTTTTTATAAATTTAAATTTAATTTTAATAATTAAAATAAAAATATATTTAATAAAACTAATAAAAACTATTGAAAATAAAGAAAATTATATAAATAAAGAGTATTTATATTAAATATTATTAAACTCTAAATATTATTATATTTAATAATTTTAAAATACTTTATTAATTATTTTACTTTTAAAAACTTTTTATTAATAAAAGTAAATAAATAATTTATATTAATAAAACTATTTATAATTTAAATTATATTAGAATTATAAATAAAAATAATTTTATAAAGATTAAATAAAAATAGAAATATATACCTTTTAAATTTTAAAGTTATTAAATGTATTTTAAAACCTTTTAAATTTTTAATTTTTTAAATCTTTAAGTCTATTAAATTCTTTAAAACTATTTAATAATAATAATAAAAGAATTATTAAAACCTTTAAATCCTTAAAACTACCTAATAATAAAGGTAGTAAAAACCTTTAAGACCTTTAAAACTATTAAAATCTTTTAATAAAAATAAAAATAATAAAAGTTAAGGTTTTAAAATAAAAAAATAATATAACCTATATTATATACTTTTATTATAAAAATAAAAATAATTTAATTAATATTAATATTATTATTAACTTTAATAAAATATATAAAATAAAAATATATATATTAAAAATCTATATAATATTTTTAATAATAAAACTTAATTCTTTTTTATTATTTATAAAAATATAAATATTAATATAATATAATTTAAATTAATATTCTTTTATATTCTTAAAAGAAAAATAAAATATATTATATATAAAATATTATATATATAAACTTATTTTAAACTATATATTTAAAATTAAAAACTTATTTTAATAATTATATTAATTATTAAGATTATTATATAAATTAAAATATACTTACTTTTATAAAACTTTAATAAAAAATTTTAATAAAAATTAATTATAAATTTTATAATTATTATTTAATAAACTAAATATTTATAATTAAACTTTTAAATATTATAAATATAATAATTTATAAATATAAAATAATATACTTTAAGTAATAAAAGAATATTTAAATTTACTATAACTTTATTCAATCTTTCCTAATCTATAAAATAATTTTATATAAACTTATATATTATTCTTTAAATATATAAAAGTTAATAACCTAATAATTATTAAATATTCTTTATAAAAACTATAACTATAATAATAAGGATTAATTCTTCTTTAATTAATATTATTATAAAAATATACTAATTATAATAATAGCTTAAACTATTTATATAATAACTTTTATAATAAAAACCTTTTATAAAACTTTAATATATATATAAATAATTTTAATAATAATAATAGGTTTCTAATTATAAAGGATTTAATAATTATAATAATAGTTATAATAATTATTTATTTAAATATAATAATTAATTTAATAAAAGGAACTTTTATTAAAAATATTACTTTATATATAATTAAAAAGCTATTAATTAATAAAGTATATTTTAAAGAAATAATAATAAATTTATAAATAATACTTTAATATTTAAATAAATAAAAAAATTAATAAACTTAAATTATATAATATTTATTATTAATATAAAAGTTTATATATTAATAATAAAAGTAAAAATAAAAAAGATTTTTAATTAACTTATAAAATAATAATTAAATATAATATTTTTAAAGTTAGAATTTTAACTATAAGAATATAATATTTTAATAAATTAAACCTTTTTCTATTTTATTAATTTAACCTTTAATAAAAATTAAATATAAATACTTTTTTATAAATATTTATATTTAATAATAAATATTTATATAAATATTTTTAAAAGATTATTTTAAATATTAAAACTATAAAATTTTCTATTAATAATTATAATTAATTCCTTATATTATAAAAAATTAATCCTTTATAATACTTAATAGTTTATATAAAGGTAAAATAATAATTAAGTTTAAAAATAATCTTTATTTTATCTTTATAAAAACTATATTTATTAAAACTTTAATAAATAAAATAATATTCTATATTATAAAAGTATTTACTTTATTTTTATTATATATATAAAATATAATTATATTATATATTTTCTTTTAAAATATAATAAATAAAGTTATTTATATTTTATAAGAATAACTAAAATAAATATTTCCTATTATATAAAAGTAGGGATATTCCTAATTTTTAATAGAAATTAAATCTAATAAATATTAAATATTCTTTATAAAGGCTAAACTTTAATAACTTTATTATTAATTTAAATATTTTTATTAATTAACTTTTATATTTACTTTTAATATTAAATACTTTATTAAACCTTTTACTTTAAAAACTATTTCTAAGTTTTATTATTATTATTAACTTTATAATTTAATATTAAAAGGTTTAAATTTAATTTATAAAATAATTATAACTTTAACTATAAAATTATAGTTAATATAATATATCTTTTATACTTTTTTATATATTATTAATTTAATAACTTTTTTAAATTAAATATTTTTATATTTTTATTTATAAAAATATATAAAAGTTTTATAATTAATATAAATTAATATATATTTAAGATTATTAAACTATTTAATTTATAATATTAAAATTAATTTTATTTTAATAAAATTTAAAAGTATTACTTAAATTATAGAAATTATTTATAAATAAATACTTATTAAAACTTATTAATTAATTAATAAAATAGAATAATATTATAGTTTTTTAATATATATTTAAAATATTATATATAAAACTTAATTTAATTTTTAATAAAAGTTTATTTTATAAATAATATTTAAAGCTATTAATAATAATATAAAATTTAATAGACTTATATTTATATTTCTTATATTTAAAGTATATTTTAAATTAATTAAAATTTATTATTAATTCTTTTATATTTATAAAAGTAATTATTATTTAAAATAATAAAGATATTATACTTTATAAATATAAAATATTAAGTAAATAATATATTAAATACTTAAAATAATTTAAATATATTTAATATTTTATTTATTTTACTTTAAAATAATATTTATATTTAAAAGGAAAAAAGTTAATAAAGTCTATATAAATTAATTATAATTAATAAATATAATATAATATTAAACCTTTTAATAAATTAATAATATTTTAATTTATATAAATTTAAAAGTATTTTATAATATTATAAATAATAATAAGAATTTTAAATAATAATCTTTTAATATAATTATTAATAAATTAAATAATAATAAAATTTACTTATTAAAAGCTATACTAACTTTATAAATATTTCTAATAAAAGTATATAAAAATAAAAGATATTATTACTATTCTAACTATAATAATAAAAATAATTATATAAATTAAAAATAAATTTAAAATAATATTTTATATTAATTTAAAAGCTTTAATAAATTTTATAATAAAAAAGAATTATATACTTACTTTAAAACTTTAATAAAATAATATAATTAATATATTAAATAACCCTTTAAAAAGTTAAATATATTAAAAATTTCTAATTTAATTAAAGCTAATATCTTTATTTTTAAATAATATAATAAAAAATATAATAAAATCTATATTTTTAATATTTATATTATATATAAAATTAAAAATAAGAATATTAAACTATATAAAAGTTTAAAATTATTCTTTAAAGATATAATAATAAAAGAAAAAGGTATTCTTATATAATTATTAATAATATAAAGAGTTAGTTAATACTTTTATTAATATTTATAACTATATTAATATACTTTTTAAAATAATAATTATACTTTAAAATATTATATAAATATAATGTAGTTTATTAATTAGCTATTATTATTATATACTTACTACTTTTACTAATTTAACTAACTTTAACTAACTTTAATACCTATTAAATATAAAAGGTTATTTAAAATTAATATTAATTAGTATTAACTAATCTTAATTACTTATTTTTAATTAAGTTAATTAATTTAAAATAGTTAATATAAATATAATATTAATTTAAATAAAATAACTTTTAATAGGAAAATTATACTTTATATTAAATAATATTAACTTTAATTTTAAAATTATAATTTATTATAGATTACTAATATATATATATTTATACTAATTAATATTAATTAAATTAAAAACTATAATTTATTTAAAATCTAAATAATTAAACCCTTTTATATTTTTTTATATATTCTTATATTATACTTAATCTTACTATAATTATTATATTATTATTTACTTAATTTATTATAATTTACCTCTTTAATACCTCTAACTATTTTACTAACTAACTACTTTCCCTTTATTTTTCTTTAATTATTATTTAAAATTCTTAATATTAAATACCTCTTTAAACTATACTTAACTTCTTTTAACCTTTTAATATTTAATAAACCTAATATTAACCTTTTAAATATATAAACTTAATTATTTAAAAATAATTTAATATATTATTACTTATATACCTTTTATAAACTTCTTAATTATTAAATAATTAATATAAAGGAGCTTCTTTAATAAATTAAGATTTTATTTTAATAAAACTTAATTATTAAATAATTTAATAAATATTAAAGAATATTTATAACTCTTAATTCTAAAAGAAAGTTAATATAAATAATAATAAAGTTTATAAATAAATATTTAACTTAAAAATAATAAATTCTAAATCCTATAAAGAAATTCTAACTCTTTTAAATCTAAATTTTATATTTTCTTTTATAAAAACTTTATTATAAACTACCTTAAATATAAGAAAAACTTAAACTTAATAATATAGTTAATAAATATTTAAATAAAGAAATTAATTTTATTATTATATATATACTTTAATAATAAAAATAATATAATATTTAATAGTTAGAGTAAATAAAATAAATATAGTAATATATTAATAAAAATAATACTATTCTCTTTATAATACTATTTAAACTCTATTAATATATAGCTTTTATATTTATTTAAAATAAGTATTTAATATTTACCCTTAATTTATTTAATTATATACTTATTAAAATATTAAATTTATTTTAAATTAATCTTATTATTTATCTATCTATTTAAAATAAACTTAATAACCTAACTTAATAAAAACCTAACTCTATTATTTAATTAATAAAGTAATAAATACCTTATATAATAATAAATAATAAAATATATTAACCTTTTATATTAATATATTTAATAACTATTATCTATTCTTAATTTTTAAACTAAATAAATTTAACTTTTATATTAATTAGAATATATAATAATTAAAGTTAAAATTATCTAACTTATTATAAAGTTAGTTTTATTAAAGTTATAAAGGTTATTATTTAAAACTCTATACTTAATTATTATATTATAAAGTAATTAAAACTAATTCCTAATAACCTTTAAATCTTTATAAAAGCCTTTTAATAATTATATAGTTAATTAAACTTAATTTTAAGCTTAATTATATATCTATAAAATATTATATTTAATTCTTATTAATAAACTTACTATTATATAATACTAATAAAAGTTAACTATATCTTTTATACTAAAAGTTATATTAAAATCCTTATATATCTTACTTAATAATATATTAAATAAATATTTATTTTTAATTTAATTAAGTTTATACTTTTAATATATAATTCTTTATAATATAATTAGTTATTTATTTTATTATATAAAATAGTTTAAAAGATACTAAAAATTTAAATAATCTAAGTTATATTTAAAGGTTTTTTAATTTTTTAGAGTTTTTAATTACTTAAAGTATTAGTTTAATTTTCTCCTTTTAAGTAGATTAATATTATAAATATTAATTTCTAGTATATTAAATATTTAAGTAAATAAAGTAATATATAACTAATATAAAAATAGGGATATAATTTATACTAAAATAAACCTATTTATTAAAACTTTAATTTTAAATTAATATTATAATATTATTATACCTTTAAATTAACTATACTAATTAAAAATAAGGAATTTAAAATAGTTAGTATTAATTAGTACTAATTTTAAATAACCTTTTATACCTAATAAGTATTAAGGTTAGCTAAAGTTAGCTAAGTTAGTAAAAAGTGGTAGGTATATAATAATGATAGCTAACTAGTGAACTATATTATTTATAATTTAAATTTAAATTAAAAAAATAATTTTAATATAACTATTAAAGGAGATTTAATATAAATACCTTTTAAATATTATAATAAAGATTATTAAACTTCTTTATAATATTATAAAATTTAAAGTCTATTAATTTACTATATATTAGAAATATTATATTAAAACTTTAATATAAAATTTTTATATATAATTTATATCTATTAATTATTAAATTAAAGTATAAAAATAACTTTAATATTATAATAATATAAATAAATAATACTTTAAACTTAAATACTTTTAAATTTATAAAGTTTTAATAAAAGATTAAAAACTTTTAAATATAAATTAAAATAAATATTAATATTTAATACTCTTTAATTTCTATAAATTATATATTATTAAAGAAAATAATAATATTTATATATATTAAAAATTAAAATATTAAGTTAAAGTTAATTAATATTAAAATATTAAATTATATATAAAATATATAAAATAATATATTTAAAAATATATTTAACTTTTATTTATTAATTAAAATAATATTTAATCTTTTATAATAATATAATTATAAAACTATTTAAAGAAGATTATATTAAATTAAATAAATATTTATAATAATAGATTAATAATTTAAATTATAAACTTTAATTTATATTAATAAATATTATTAAAATTAAGTTTATAATCTTTATAAATAAATTATTTATTAATAATATAAACCTTAACTTATAAATTAGTTTTATAATTACCTTTTTATTAAAAGTTTAATTAAAATAATATTTATTAAAATATAATAAATAATATTATTTATTACTTTTATTAAATATAAAAGTTACTTAAAATATATTAATATTTAAAATTTATAATATAATTAATAACTTTAATATAAATATTATATTTTTATTATACTTAAAAGTTATTAATTATTTAAAGTTACTATAAGTTTTATAATTATTTATATAAATTTATTTTTATAAATACTTTATTAAATTTAAAATAATTAAAAAAGGTAATTAATAATTAATATAATAATACTTTATTAATTATATAAATATAAAAGATTAATAAAATCTATTAAATTAATAGTAAAAATAATTTAATAAATAAAATAATAAAGATTATACTAAATAAAATATTAAAAAAATTATTTTTAATAATAAGTTATAATTTTAAATATAAAACTATATTAATTATAAAGTATTAAATTCTATTAAACTTTAAATATTAATAATATTTAATATATTAAAATATTTACTTTAATAAAATTAAAAGTTATTAAAATTTATAAATAAAATATTAAAAATAATTAAACTTATAAATTAAAAATAAAAATAATAATTAAAAACTAATAAAAATAAAAATATAAAGTTATAATAAAATAAATTAGTAAAAGTTTAAATTTATATTTTATAAATTATCTATATTTAATAATTTATAAATTATATAATAAATTTATAATTAACTTTAAATTTTTTAAAAATAAACCTTATAATTAATATTTAAATTAATAATTTATATTAATAAAGTTAGAAAGTATATATATTATTTATTATTATATAAATATTTAAGTTATTAGTTTATATTTTTATAAATATTTTTAGTTAAGTTTTATAATTATAATATTTATAATAATAAAAAAGAAAGTTATTTTAGTTTAAAGTTATTAAATTATTAAATTATTATATATTAAAGTTTTTAAATCTTAATTTATTTACTTACTTTATAAATAATAGGAGTTAAACTTATATATATATTTAAAAGTAAAAACTTAAATATTTAAATTAATATTTTTAATTAATAATTTTATTAAAATTAAAACTTTATATAAAAAATTAATATAATTATTTTAAACTATTAAATAAATAAATTATTTTAAAATATATAAATTAAATACCTTTAATAATAACTTTAACTTTTAAAGTATACCTTTATTTAATAATACTTTAATAAAAATTACTTTATTATTATAAATTAAAAAAATAAAGGTTTAAGTTTAACTTAACTTAAAGAACTTAAAAGAAATTAGATTTTTTAAAGTAATTATCTAACTATTTAATAAAAGATTATTAATATAAAAATAAAGGTAATTATAATTAATAAATAGTTTAGATTATATAATTTTAATTAATAAACTATAGTAAGGGATTTATTACTAGCTCTTTAAGCCTAGCTTCCTCCCTCTTATATAATCTAACTTAACTAACTAAACTACTCTTTATATATATATATATAATAACTTATACTAATACTTAATATAATTTATTTATATAGTAACTATTTTTAAAGACTTAATTTTATTATATAACTTCTTTATAATAATTAAACTATAAGCTACTTCTATTTATAATTAATATTATTATTAAAATAATACCTTTTAACCTTATTTATATATTATAAGGTTAAGGTTATAAGTATTTATTATATTATAATTATTATTATTAATATTATATTCTTTCTAAGTGTTAGGTTTTAAGTGCTTATTACTATATAAAGGCACTATATATGTCTTTAGATGTATATGGAATAGAAGCGAAACTATATAATGCCTTATCGGCTTTGATGAGGCTCTGGACTCAGTGCATCTCGATGTCAGCAGCTTGAGGGGTTAGGAACATGAAGTCTGCACACAGGCTGCGCCGCTGCTTATCTGCACGCATCCTGTCTCCAGATTAGATAAATATATTTGGGAATATTCAAATGCTGGGCATGAATCATGAATGTGACACTTGCTGTATTGCCTTTTCAAGCATAAAAGGATCGCCCTTAGCGCCCATGTAACTGCTCTCAAACTTAGAAGACACATTTAATCACTTACGCAACCTCTCGCCCTCCAAGATCCAACTTCAGGAATGATTGTTGATGAGGAAAATCACAGGTCACCACACCACCTGACAGCGTCTCTCATTGCTCACACGGCGCAAGGCAGATCATAGGTGCGATGGCCACTTCCGAAGACGCCTCTTCCAATAATGCCTTGCCCGGCATGGCATGGAACTCGCTCATCAACCGCCAGTTTGAAAGCCTGGGCTACACTTGACCGACCGAAGCACCAACTGTCAGAGAGCACTCTACGGGGCTGCACTGGTCTCGATGACCTTCTGACTGAATTTTCGACTGGCATGGGTGGACGTTCAGTTTGGCTTTTCGAAACGAGAGAGGCATTCGTGTTACAGGAAACGATGACTACGTGTCACAGAGGCCAACTAGATAATCATAACCTTGGCCCAGACTTCCCCGGCTTCGTCTTCTACGAGCAGAAGCGACAGTGAGAATAAGGCTGGCCACGAAGAACCGTAGTGGATTTTAAACATGGACAGAACAGGGAAAGTGTGTAGTAGAGACTTGTTATCAAAGAGAATTGAGATGGGACAAATTCCACAACTCCTGTGTTAAGCCAGGTCACCCCAACTTGAGGTGCTGGGTAACTATATCTGGGCCATGGCTTTTTAACCTCAGCCCCATCCCCGTCAAATGATACACACGAGATTTCTCCCAGTTGTTTCGTCATAAAACGCATTCGAGACCTTCTGAGAAGGCCTGAAATTGGAAATGTAGTCCCACGTAGAGTGGTCAAACGTCTCAGATACCTTCGTGTAGCCAACGCGCTTGAAAGTCCACTGCCGATACTCGTCTGGCCATTTCAGGATCTGATCTTCCTCAGGAGATTTTATCAAAAGGAGACAGATGAGATCCGTAGAGCTCGTCAACGACCCATAAGCCATCGGAAGGCAGTAAATATCGTCTGAATTGATGAGCTTGTTGTCTTTGTCATCATCGTTTGGGCAGTCGAGGTAAACGTTGAAGCTTTCCGTGTTGTTCTTCCTTCTTTTGCCAGGACTAGCACTAGTGGTATTGTTGGCAAACAAGGACCAGGAATAGTGCGCTCCCTTTCGTAGCAACTTCACGTGGTGTACCCAGGCCCACAACCGAATGTGACCGCTTTTGACTACACCAAAATTATTGGCCGTCTCATGTGAAGCCCATAAGCTCTGTGTCCATTCCTTTGTGTCCCGTTTAGGCCAATTTTCGTCTTGGTTCTGTGGGATTTCGACAAGAATGTCGTCAGAATTTTGAACATGTCCACAAGTAATACCACCGCTGAACTGGGCATCGACGGAAGCCCAAGAGAAAGATGGTGCTCTGTAATTCTTCGGACGTTTCGACAAGTACTTGAATGTTTCGGAGCTGGAGTCGGAATCGCCTTTGAATACTGGCTCAACATGCCAAAGCAACTGACTGGCAAGGTGCACGCTCCAAAGGCCGGCTATATACCGTATTTGGTCTCGCTGTATCCCCGACTGTGCGATGATGATATCAGCCATGCGTTGAGCTAAGCCCGACAGTGCAATCAGTTTGTCCTGGTCTTGCGTCAAGTCGGTCTTGCAATACACCTCAACAATCCGAGACCACAGCTCAAGTGAATGAACAGTCTTAGTTTCTGGGTCGTTTTCGGTCAAGGCGACGGGCTCGACCGCTCCGCGGAGCTTGCCAAACCGGAGCATTTTGCCATGTTCTCCTGGTTGCAGCCCCTTGATTGGGATCCCCTCATAAACTTCATCCCCAATCAGTCGATAATTGGGCATGTGTGGGGCATGCCCCTCGATGTCTTCAAACTCTGCACACTCCCATGCGATTCGGCCACGGCAGAAATGCAACACTCTGGGGGCCAGTAGTCGCTCCTGGACCACCCACCCACGCGTGTTGACGGGGGCTTGGTTGACTAGTGTCTCCCAGTTTGAAATGTCCACTAGTAGACAGCTTTGTATCTTAGTCACCTGAAGGTGCTCCGAACCGGTGGCAAGGCCGGCTGTATCAGCGGCGTTGGGGCCTCGGTGCTGTGTGGCCGAGTCGGAGTCGTTCCCGTGACGATATACATGTGTCTTCTCTGAGCCTTTATCAAGGCCATCAACATCCAAGAGTACAACCTCCTCCCACAAGTGTTGTGGGACGCGATGTGAGTAGAGGCCCTCGCTACTGTCTTTCGCGGCTGTGGCAGAGATATTCAAGAAGGAGTTGCGGTATACCTCCTGCATGCGGTCAGACTCTATCAACCAGTCTTGCTTGTCGCCCTGGATAATGCACAGAGAGTCAATCCATATGTAGTGGACCCTGTGATCCACGCGGATAGCAAAGTGGATGGCTTCCTGGAAAGTTCGCGGTAAGTCCCCTAGGCGTATACCTTTTCGAAATTCCGCCTCCGTGTCTTTGGTTAGCCGGACTGGTTTATCTGTGCCACCCCATCTGTGACTCAGGGTCACGTATGCCTTGTCTTCCAGCTCATTAGCCCAGTCTAGGTCCTTTGTGTCGACGATTTTGACCATTGTATTTCCTAGCTCATCCGGCCTCAAGTCTCTGTGATATATCCACTTCTCGGCGTCAATTGTGCCTAGTCTCTTCAACTCCGCCAGGTCGATCAGGCGAGTCGGATAATCCTCCCTTTTCAGCACCCTTCCATTCACGCACTTGCAATTATCAAGCCACGTCTTGGCGAGTCCCAGAACTTCAGCATGGGACATATGATCGGAGACCGGCGTTCTCAATGGCAATGCGACATTTTCTGGTATTGTCCACAGTCAGCCAGATACATACATATCTGTGCAAGGAGAGGGTGTTTTAGCTCAGGACTACCTCGAAAGCCTGCCGGTCTGAGCACAAAAGTATGACGAAACTTGGTTCCAGCCACTTCCACTGAGAAATCCAGGCGGTAAACGGGAACAGGGCAATCCGAGGATGAAGGCACAGCAGACGAGTCGGCTCGGCTGAAGACATTCAGGAGGGACGGGTCACGAGCCAATGGCGTGTTGTGTGATTTGACGAAACTGGTCCGAACATCCTCTCCCAGGACGCGACAGATTGAGCAGTCTCGAGCAACGGACTTCCAAAAAGACTCCGCCGAATCATGGTGAACAAAGTGGAGGCTCAGCGTGCCCCCAAAACTCCGTCCACGACGGCCTCGCAACATCCATACACAGACGTCGCAAAGCATATTCCGGGTTGGAGAGGCGACCACCTGTCACCTGGTGGGAAAAGAAAACAACGGCTCATCAGCAGTGATCCAGCTTGACCCTGGGTACCGGGAGATGCCAGAAGCCCTCAACGACTAAGCCACTGTATTTTACAGTTTTCAACTGGAAGGTACAGTAGTTAGCCAATAAAAAACGGTTACTTCAGGTTCAACGGGAGGATTACTGGAAGGTATGGTGGAAAACTGCAGCTACCGTATGGCTCCTTCCTACCGTTATAGGGGGTTTCAACCACAACTTACAGTTTTTAACTATACCTTCCAGTAATCCTCCTGTTGAACCTGAAGTAACCGTTGACAACTGTAATTTACAGTGGGCCAGTCGTTGTGGGCTTCTGACGTCGGCTGATGCGCGATGGCGGGGTTGGAGGAGAGTTGTCAAGACCGTGAAGTGGAGGGTATTCGCACATGGTAGCAACCAATGCGGATCGACCCCTCTTGCATTGCATGTGCATGTGAGACGAAGGAAGCACAGCAACAGACAACAACTACTTGTCAGGTTGATCCATTCAAGGTCGTTGGTTCTGGATAACTGGTTTCACTTCTATTCCGTATACGTCCGAGGACATACATGGCGCCTTCATACGGTGGTAAACGTTCGAGAGTAACGAGTCCCTTCGCAAAGCTGCCACCCTGTTAGCTAGGTGAGGTCTACATTCCAAAAGTACCTCTTGCGCGGAAAATTAGGTCAGAATATGTGCCATTGATAGAGTACATGCAGTGACCGATAATTGTTGATCGACTCTTGGGAACTACCTATTATTACAAGCCCCTCAGGCTGCTGAAATGTCATCACAGTATCAGGTAAAGCGAGCACAAAACCGAAGGCCCAGTAAATATGCCTATCCAGAAGTTGATATTCCCGAGCGTCTTCCTGCCCTTCATCCACTTCGTCCTGCTCAGCTGCACAAGCTTTTGTCAAAAAAAGTCAGCACTTGGGCCTTGTAAAAAGGGCCCCTGGGACCTGTGGGAGAAGGAGTGCGGGCACCCGGGTACTCACCGGAAGCTGTAACATTTGCATGAAGAGCAGGTAGCCCCTCAGCTTCTTGAATATACACCACATGACCAGCTCGTGGACCAGTGCCGACAGGAAGAACGTGATCAGCGTCGCCGTATGCTTGTTGACCCGCACTATTGTGATGACAGTTAGCCACGAGAGTCACAACGGGTAGAGCCACATCTATGTGATGACAAAGGTCTGAGGCGAAACTACCGCGTTGTTGTGAAGTCCCTTGAGAAAGCCAAAACTGCAACATAGGGCTACTTACTGGCACTAATGGAGCTGTGATACACATGCCTCAGCAGGAAGTTATGGACCGGCCGGTTCCAGTCCCTCGCGAACTGGTCCCAGCTGACCGAGTTCCACCAGTCCGAGTAGAACTCCCGGTCGGCAAAATAGGTCAGCTCGCCGAGGAGGTTTAGGATGGCCTCCCAGATGAGATACCACGTGAGGAGATACTCCATCATGAAGGGGAAGATCAGGTCCGACAGCAGCCACGGGAACTCCTTGAAGCGCTCGACCAGCGACAGGCCGGCCTCCTTCATGTGGACCGTCTTCATCACCACGGGATAAATCCAGGCCTGCGAGATGAAGGTCATGACGAAAATAAGCCCGAAGGTCGCGGCTGCCTTTTCTGCCACGTAGGCCCAGTCGATGCTCTCTGACCGGGGGTACTCGAGCTCGTAGACCAGGGTCGGCAGGACGATGTACTCGTAGTGGTTCTGGAAGGTGACATTGTTGGGGTACGCGCGCGAAGGTGTGGTGGCCTTTCCCTGGAGCTCCTCGGTGAGGGAATCTATCTCCCACTTGATGATCTGCTCGAACACGTGGATTTGTTCCAGGTCGAGAGGCTCGTTCGACTGGATGGCTGCTTCGATGCCTTCCAGGTCTTGACTGAACATCTCGTAGCTAGAGTGGAACGACTGGCGCCTCTGCCGGACATCATGTCGTGATGGCCTTCGTGCAAGGTGGTCTGTTGATATGGAAGAGGCTGTCGGCTTGGTCTGAGAGGGCGACTTGACAGCCTCGACGTGCTCGAGCTGCTTGAGCTTCTTTAGCAGCTCCGTCCTCTTCTTGTAGGCGCTAGACAGGTAGCCGTTGTAAAAGGCATAGCTGTGCTGCTTCATGAGCATTATAATCGAGTGCATGACAAAGAATACCGTATGCGACCAAGGCCACTGCCGATGCCGTGTCCATCCGATGGTGGCGCCAACGAATATGGTCTGCCATATATTTTGTAGGATCCATCCAGATGAGTCCCAGTCCAGGTAGTCGTTCTTGATCAAGACTTGCAGCACCCAACTGACGCCCGTGAGACCACACATGACACCGTCGGATGCAAGCAAAACAATGACATCCCTCTTGAACATAGACTTCATGATGTCGTTGGTTCCGAGTGGGCTGCCCGTGTTCTTCCAGTTCTCGGCGCCAATCTTGATCAGCATCATCGCGACAGCGATCCAGAACAGGGTGAAGAAGCCATGGAAGGGACTGTTGGCAGCCACAGCATTCTGCCTGTCGAATGCGGAGAATTTCCTGGTGAAAATGTAGTCACTAAATCGCCCTTTCCGTTTGCCATTCGCCTCGGGTTCTTTGGCCTACAAGCCGTTAGCCATGCTCCGCCGCCGCACCGACGTGCTCCGATGCTCACCCTTTGCAAACCCCTTCTCAGGATTTCTCGAAGCTCCTTGTCATCCGATGCAACTGTGTAGACCTTGGCGCCTCTGAGGGATGTTATGTCTTCAAGAATCACGTTCTCGGAAGACACGTCGCTCGTCGGCGTCGTAACCTCCCCCGTGGCATCGCTCGCCTTGAGCTTGCTGCCAGACGTCGGATTTGTGGTGGCCCCGTCCGTCTCATGACTCTTATTGAGTCGAAGGACGGCAATTGGCTTCTGCGCTTCGTCGTCATAGTCTTCGTCGCTGGCACTCTCGGAGGGCGTCGATATGGCGCCCCGCCCGGCAAGCCGCAGGGCGTCCCTCAGTGCCCGCGGTGATTCGCTGTTTCTTGTGAAGTATGCCTCTTCATTTGACTTGTGATGACCAGGCCTGTCCCCCACCTGCGAATGAGCAGACATTTCTGCCCCGTTGGCGGTCATTTGCTGAGCTGCCGGGGGCTGAGCGGTATATTATGAGCTGAGTGTGAACGACTTGAATGTGTTGCGACGGCAGGCAAGGCCTGAGCTGAGAGTGATGTACTTTCCTCGTGGTCGCTTTATGGCGGCGCAAGACGAGCTAGGACCCAGCGTGATGAGCACCTTGGGCGGGCTTTTCAAGGCGTTGTGAGCTGGATGTATCTCGGTGTAGCTCCCGTCTGGCCGGATCTGGCGGGAGGTTAAGGATCGAGATACATATGTCACCGGGACGGCGTGCACTCCGACCTGCCCGAAGACCGAGAGTTTCTCTGGGTCTTTGCACGAGGCTGAGAAAGAAGGCCGTCCGTCCATCCACTGACGGGACGCTGTCGTTGGTGTTGGGTCCAGATGGGAACTTCTGCCCGCTAGGCAGGACCAGAGGGAAGGGTGCGAGGAAGTCACGCCGGCGTGGTTTCCCCGAGCTGACGGATGATGTGACCTTGGGGAGACGGCAACAGATGGGATGAATAATTGACTTAATGGCAGGGACAACGAGCTGTTTCTCCAGTTCCTTCAGCTTACTGCCTACTACTTCCCAGGGCCGCCCCGACCTCTTACACGGCAAAATGCTCGATGCGGACAAGTTCCAAACAGCGGTACTCGGTACTCAACAACCCCTCAAAAAGCAGCATGGGTTTGTGATATATCATCCCAGCCTGACGTCAAGAGCCCGGGGGAACATCTGCAGCGACGACGTTAAAAAATATGATTTACACTAAAGGGTCCAGCCTTCTGCTCTAGCCCGCCTCACCCAGCTTCCTGGGCGCCATCATCACGAGGCCAAGGTCGAAACTCGAAACGCAAAGGTCCCGGCTCTCTGGGAACATCCAGCACCCCTCCACCCCTTCCTTGCGAGGGTTAGGGGGGCCAGGTGCATGTGCAGCATGTCATCACTTGTGGATTGTGACGCGCTGACGCACCTCGGGAGTGAATCCTCCCTCACATCTTGGACGAGCCTGAAAAGGGCATGATGTTGCGATGGGTGCTCTCGAATGACTTTTTCCTTCTGAACAGGCCGCCTGCAATACATTACAGCGCGAGTCGCCTGCTCCCTGGGCCCGAGCCGAGCCCGAGCCCGAGCCCCGTACGATCCGCCCACCCCACATCGACCTGAAGTCGGAGCTGTGCGGTGCTGTGCTGTGCAGCTAATAAAGCTTGGGCTGCCTGCCTGTTGGGAGCTCCCGGACTATGACAGGCGGTATTTCGCCGATGCCGCCCGTCCCGTCCAATCAGAGGGCCCCAATCCAGAGAAATTCCATCATCGCGCAGGGCCATTGAGCTCGCTCCTTCACTTTTTCCCATCATACGACTGCAACCGACACCGCGCGCCTGGCAAGAGACGAGCCAGCCCGGCTTTACGATTTCTGTCTTGCTCGACGGAAGCCACGGACAGCCAGTCTGGAGGATCCGTCAGTAACAGCCCTGCACAGCGCACCCGCGTCCGTCCTTTCCCGAATAGACACCCGGCACACAGCACGAGACTCGCCACGCCACCGGGTCTGCCGGCGGGAGGCCGTCATCTTTCCAGGGTCTTTGTGTAAACCCCGACAAATCCGCTCCGTTTCCTCCCTGCTGTGCTGGCCGCCATCAGCTTCCTCAGCGAGCGAGACGCACGGGCATTCATCACGGCTCACCCGTTGCGCCGGCTTGCAACCCCGAACCGAATAGCTATTCTGCCCTCCTGCGCTACGCACACCTGCATCACGAGCACGAGTTGACGCCTACGATCACGGCAACGAGACATTGAAATCGGCACGACCATGCTGCGAAGCTCAATGTCGGGGGCGTTCCGCGCCTCGATGCTGGGCCGTCAGCCCACCACGACGTCCTTCGCCGGCGCACCTCTGCGAAGGCTTGTCGCCCCAAGCCTCAGAACACAAGGGGCCCAACCGAGAGCTGCGGGCGGGAAGTTGGTGGCCACGGGCGCTAGGACATTTGGAACCGGGCGGACGACATTCACACGGGGACCCTCGGCGGCCGCGAGGACGGCACAGGGCTTGTTACAGAGAACGCAGAAGCGCAGTTTCAACTGGAGCTGGTCGCGCCGTTCCGGCGGCGCCGGCAAGGGCGCTGGGGCCGAGGGTGAAGCACTGTCGCTGAGCGCGCGCCTGCGAAAACTGTCGCGGGAGTACGGTTGGGCCGCCCTGGGCGTGTACCTAGGCCTCAGCGTGCTCGACTTCCCCTTCTGCTTCCTGCTGGTGCGCATGGTCGGCACCGACCGCATCGCCGAGGTCGAGCGCTGGTTAATGGCCGGCGTTAAGAAAGTTGTGCCCGAGTCTGTAAAGGAGCGCTGGCACGAGTACCGCGCCGCCTTCAAGGATGCTGAGAAGAAGGAACTTGGCGACAACCATGTGAGCGAGGACGTCGAGAAGGTTGGCTGGGGTGTCGAGAAGGCTCAGGAGAGGCACAAGGAGGAAGCGAGTAAGTCAACGCCCATCCTACGCCCCCGCCGCCTTACTTTCCCTTCCACGTGGCGGGTACCTCACGGCCTGTCTTACGAAGTTGATACAAAACTGCTCGCCCTTCCGGACTTTTTGTTTGTCCAGCCTACAGTTGCGCGAGTCTTTGGCGGCCAAGTGGAGCCAAGTGGCCATGGAAGTTAAACATATTCGACTCCCATTCGCCGGGACTTTCCGGGTTAGGAGTGGGGCCACAGATAGAGTTGGCGCATCAGAAGTTCGGGTGTTTCGCCAAGTAAGAGGTCTTTCAGCTGACGCGCGCATGACTCCTTAGGCCTCGCGACACAACTGGCCCTAGCATATGCCATTCACAAGTCGTTCATCTTCATCCGGGTGCCCTTGACGGCAGCCGTGACACCAAAGGTGGTCAAAGTTCTCAGGGGATGGGGCTATCAGATCGGCAAGAGGAAGCCGAAGCCACGGTAGAACAGACGCAACGCAGAGATCGATCTACTGTACCTGACTGACATCAAAGACGCTGCAACCGGGCCTGGCGGTGCGTGCAGTTGAGTCTGATCTGAGGTTCCGGCGCTGGGTGGGCAGGTTCCTGCATTCCGTTGCGCGGCGGTCTCCCCGTGCATGTACAAATTTATTTAGAGTTGCATGGCATTGCATGGAGCATCAGTGGCGAAGGCGCAAACAGGGCGGTAAAGCTGGCGGCATCTGGACAACTCTGCATGTACCTCTGTGTCTCTGGCCGTGAGACGCACAATTACACTTCTCAAATGAACGGGATCCAACAAGAATCCGACTACGCGACGTCAGAGACACCGCTACTCTGGGAGGTACGGTGTATCGCCATCATGACTCTGATACCAAGACCGGCAAGTCAAGAACTTGCGTGCGTATTATCTCGCCTGCTCCACGCCCACCCAGCCTGGCTCCATGGTTGCGCAGACGAAAATGGCATGACGTGGGAAGAGGCGCATGAAAGCCCTGAGGATCATCCAGTGAATGTTGCGGCTTGGAACGACTCGATGGCTTCTGGAAAGATGCACGGAAGGCGAGTAGAACGTGTATCGAAGCTTCTTGGCCGCCGACGCCGCCCAGGCGATGGCGGAACAGGCCAGGTGAGCGGGGGGCGTCCTTGCGGTTGCGCCAGGCCTGGACCGGCCGACCCGGGCTGCGCAGAGGATAACCACGGAACCATCGTGCTAGACCCTTCGGGAACCAGCGAGGGCATTCTGCGGCAGGGCGGGTGATGGACAGCCCTGAGGAGTCGAGCAGGATCTGTAGTCCTCGTCCGCCCAAAATCGCCCCTCGCGCCTGACGCGGAGTATCAGCCCGTGTCTGGAAACCACGAGATCAGCTAGTTGTAACCTGTCGATCCGTTAGTGGTGAGTTTTACCCGGTCAGTGAAACCACCAAGCGGGCGTTCGACACGATAGAGGCGCGGGCAAAGCGTGCGCCTAGGGCTAGTGGCGCCCGGGTCTGAGTGTCTTGGGGCTGAATCGAACGCAAGTCTGGCCTTCTAGAAGGCTGGGCGGGAGACCCTGATCCCAATTCCGTGCAGCCGTTGAGGCGAGACGACTAGTGAGAAGATTGGGATTCGAGGTCGACTTAAGGTTCGAATGACTTGCCATCCAAGACCGCATCTTGTTTGACTGGCCTTCTGAGGCGGACGATAGTAGCCAGCTGGCAGCTCGAGGCGTTTCGAACTGGGGCCGAATCGCCGTCGGATGCCCCTCCAGCGGTAAATTGTTCACGCGGAATCAGCGCCGCGCTGTTACTAGTTTCGTTACCGTTCCCGTGGTATTGCAACGGTCTTCCGAATCAAGATAGGCGAATGCGAATCAGGGTGCTTTTATTACGATGGATGGCCATCTCCGCCATGGGATGTCCAAAGCCGTCGGAGTTGCCCAACAGGCCCTGCTTCATCATGACAGGGTGGATCCACTGGGTCGTCATCAGCTTGGCAGTCGTCATGGCGGAAGTGCTCTCAGTGATGCCGTTGCCGGCCGTGACGACCGTGACTTGCGTAACGGTTGCGAGGGCCCCGAGCCGAGATCCAGCAAGTGACGGGTCGGGGCTGGCGCATCGCCCAAAGTAAGGCATATCTGGATTGTTTTATCTGATGATTGAGTCAACCCCATGGCAGGTGGGCAGGCATTCGAACGCGCACGTTTTGGGAGAAGAGGCCATCGTGACGATACGGCCGTGGGACGGGAACAAGAGCCAGGGAGATGACGACTCAGTCATGGTCACGAACCAGAGGTGAACTGACTCTTGCATCGTCCCGCAGGGGTCCCGATTGAGAAGTTCCGCAGCTTGGGGGATGTCACCGTGGGGCCACGAAAACGGGGCCAGGGTCCAGTTGAAGCCGGCCCTTGCCTCGGAGCATAGACTGAACAGTCCCCACTCTGGACGGCGGGCTGGCGCGGGCAGGCCTGGCAGGGTGGATCCGATGAGATATGCCACAGTGCCGCGTTGTGGGTTACAGGCTGTCGGGAGGGCGGCTGCGGAGGGCGGAATGTGGAACAGCCACGCAGCCACGCAGCCGGGCGGGCTGAACATTTGGGGGCCGGGAACTTCGAGGGATGTGCTGTGTAGGAGGAGGAAACAATAGCCTCTGTCTCGGGGAGCATTGGGATGAGGGCTCATGGCGACGCACCGCCAGCCCGCTATGCGCCGCTATATGCGCTGGGTGAAATAAGCACACCTCAAGGCGGCTGGCGCTGCTCCGGTAGACTCAACAGGACGGACGCGAATTCCTCGTGTGGCCGGCGTGTGGCCGGCGCAGTCGAGTGGCAAGTGCCGCTGAGCCGACCTCGATGTGAGGGCGAGTGAAACAAACTTTGGGCGACGGGAGAGTAGCGCGTCACAAAGGGCACGGAGGAGAAGCCGAAAGGGGAGAAGGAAAACGAGGTCCGAAAGCTTAATCGTGGGAAGTGGGCAATGGGATCGTCTGTGGTCCTCTTGCTGTCTGGAATTGCTGAAGATGCGACGACGAGGGACCCACAAGAGAGGCAAGATTTGCAGTGGTACGTATTCGCAATCGAAGGATCCGTCCCCTGCTCCCAGCCATTAACCAAGGAGAGTGCCCAGGTGCTTGCATCCGATGTCGTGACATGTGGTGGGTGCCGTTGATGTTGGCGGCTGCGTGTGTGCGTGTGAGAGAGAGTACTGTAGTAAGCAGCCGATCAGAAGTTGATTGATGCAGCCTAGCCCGGTCGTATGTACGTACGGCTCTGCTCTTGGCCCACCCCTTCTGCCTGCCTGGCCTGCCTGCAGACACGGTACCTAGGTACCCAGGTACCCAGATAGCCTTGTTCCTTCCCAGCTTCGCGGTCTTACCAGGTACTTTCGCTAGCCTGCAGTGCCCACCACGCTGCGCAGTACCTCGTCATGTTCCTTCCTACCCACTTTCGCGCCTTCGCCCCCTTCCCACCAGTCCACCCTGCCCGACAGCCGCACGGCAGAAATTAAGGTTTGCGCTAGGGAGATGTCAGGCCCCACTAGTGCAGCCTATTCCCGCACACATGTCGGCCTATTTTGGAAGGGGTTGTGAGCTGAGCCCGTGCTGCTAGCACTGTGCTCCGTCCGTTACCGAGTCTTTTGGGGGCTGCACAACCATGTACACTGCCTGGGCATGTACTATGTAGACTACAACTCTTGTCAGAATACATCCCACCTAGGTGATCAACGCCACGGTGGTGGGGCCCATTGAGGATTGGGGATCCTCAGGATCCTCAGGAGGGCAGTCGCGGCTGCTGCTGGTCGTTTTATTACCGTTCCAAGCCCGAATCCCGTTTCCTGTGGGCTGCAACGCCCCTGAACATCGCGCGAGCACTCGCATGTGCACGTACGGAGCAGGTGTGCATGTGTGCAGGTATGCAGGTGTGTGGTGTTGTAGTTCGTGGCATGGGCCGCAATGGCTCGCATCACACTGCCCTCTGCTGCACGAGATCTAGATATCGTGTAGACCTCTACTTGTGTGGTGGCAGGAACAGTACGTACCCGGGGGCAGGTGTCCATTCGTTTGCAATTACCTAGCTGGTGTAACTGGCACGGTCTGTAGTTGCCCACCTCTCGTGACCGATGGGCCCATCAAGTGAACATGACTGCCCAGGTGTGTTGCATGCCAGCTGCGTGCCTCACCATCAAGCCCACACACCCGCACTTGCATGTTGCCCTGCCGGAGCCACCACATGTGAGTGAGCATTGGGTATAACACGGAATTGAACAGCCTTTCCCCAATTCTTCTCTTGCCCTGACCGCGGTACAGTGCCTTGGCGGGACCTTGTACTTGCAGCAGCTAACCCCACCTAGCAGGTACTTGCTTGATCAGGGCAGCCCATGTATACCTAGGTACGGAATAGACACCCTCCACGGGTACCCTTGGGCGTGGTCTGCCCTCACAAGTCATGCTAGCCCTACGCAGGCCCCAAGGCAGACACCTTGCAGGCACACCGGGCTTATCAGAGCAACGGTGAACCTTTTTTTCCCACTGGATCGTCCCCAAGGGTTACCTCTCCCCAAAGGATGCCTCCCCAATGGGGTGCCCCCCCAATAGACTACCTAGCGTGCCATAGTATATTTCGTCACTATCCGCCACCATAACATGGCAAACTTCAAAACTCTATCGTGAGAGATGGATGATTTGAGTTTGAACCCCAATTCTTGTCGCCCCGCCCGACCGTGGGATGGCAAAAGCCTTATTAGCCAACAATAATGCCCCCCCCCCGGTGGAAGCAGCAGAGACGGAGGGCCCAGCTATAGCGTCATCCCTCTTGCGTCCAAACTTTAGGGTTTCCGTCAACCACGTTTCAAGTACGGGGAGCTTTCCTGCTGGGCCTTGAGTCTCGTCCTCGTCCCCCGACGGAGCCTCCGCCCCCCAAGTCGTGGGTGTTTGGGTCAGCCACTTGGTTAGTTTGGCTGATGTGCTGTTGTTCGCCACTTTATTTAGCCACTGTATTTATATTTGGTGACAAAAAGGTCGTGCACGATGTGTCACGACAAAAGGCTGGGAGCAATCAAGCCGGCGCGCGGCGCGGGGCAGCCTTCGAATGTTTGTAATGCCACGGGGGTGCTCGGCGATGGAAACTTGTCGTATCCGAAAACTTTGTCCCAACTATGCCGCCCTCGTGGTCCTTTTCCTTTGGGTTTGGAATCATTTTTGGAATTCAAAAGTAATATAACACGCCATCGTCATAGTATGCCGTGGACGAGCAAAACTAGGCAGCGGCGAAAAGGAAAAGCGTAAAACAGCCACAGAAAACAAGGCCAAGGCCAAAAAAAAAAGTGACTGTCCCGTGCACCTTGGAGACCGGGTGCCAGCCAGGCGTGCTGACTCGGAGCAGAAGCCATTCGTGGATCTGGTCGTGATGGCATAGCCTGATTGGGACCAAACCTTACCGTCGGCTGCAGCACCGATCGACCGCTGGGAACGACATCTCCGGCGGCGCAATTCCACGACCCCCTGGGTTGTCACCACGAGATTATAGTCTGGTGAGCTGATAACCATTCTGGGCAACTTAGGTCGAACCGCGGCGTTAACTATCGGACATGGCAGGGCCTCCAAGGTCCAAAGGGCGTTGGCAAAAAGTTAGACAGCCTTGTCTTCCTGCCCGGCAGTCCGGCAGGTGCCTGAAAGCCGGCGTGGCGTTCCAGCTGATGTGAGTTTGGTGCAGCAGGAGAAATAGGATTGGGACTTTTGTTTATTAAGGTGTTCGTAATGCGGGACGCGTACGTGAGGGTGTGTGACGATAGGGTCCACGATGTGGGCTGCGTCCAGTGCGAGGCCGGGTGCCTCAGGGCTTAGGGAAACCTTATTCTCCCAGTCCAAGCAGAAGAGTCCAGCTGGCAAACCCACTGGCTGGGATGGGCGGTGGGCACTCCGTGAGCGGTATGCACACAGCAGCTTGGGACCCGGGCCGTTGTGTGTACTATGTATGTAGACTAATAAACGACGGTATGGACAAGCCCACACAGAAAGTATGAACCCGTTTCATCTCTGCTGTTGATCTCGGCTCATGACAGACGGCTGGTCTGCACCAAGTGCTGCTGTACCACATGGTACCCACACTCATTTTTTTGTGCCAATGGGTACCTGCACCCGGCGGTGCTCAATGCGCGTACCCACCTGGGCAGTACGGAGGTACATGCCTGCCAGCCCTGCCTCCCTTCATTAATGCGCGCCCTCAAAACGAAAGATTAACATTGCTGTGCTGTGCAGGACAAGCTCAGCACAGCTCAGCGTATGCACATCATCGGCGCTCCTCTCCAACCCCGAGCCCAGATCCAAGCGCCCAAAGACTATCTTGTCTGTTTGTCCGGCCGTCCGTCCGTCCTCCACGACCATGCTAGCGTGTCCTTCGCCCACCACACCCAACCCACGGCGGCGTGCCGTTCGCAGCAATTGTATGGTATGGTGTGTCATGGTACGGTATGGCAGTGTAATGAATCTTGAACAGACGCGCATAGCTCACGCAAGCACAGTACCGTGGCATGTTCGGTACCCGCAAGGCTGTCCGAAACTGGTTTACGGCCAGGGGTGGGCCTCCCACGAAAAGGCGGTACGGATACGCAGACGGGCTTTGCAAGCGCAGATCATCTGGATTAGACTTTGGCAAGAATGTCATTCCCCTTCTGGAAGGAGTGGGGACCAACAGATCACAGATCTGGGCCAGGGGTGGGCCAGTCACTGCAAGCACCCGCAGGCCACGGCCGTATCGTGTGGTCTCTCACCTGTCAAGGGACTCGCCGCCCCGGCAAGATGGGCTGTTGCGCAGTAGTGTAGGTGCGATAATCTGTACTGCAACAAGCCTGGCAACCAGTCAGAGGCGCCGGGACAGGCATGCGGGCAGTTTGTGACCTGCAGAGGCCCAAGGGAGAGGGCTCGGCCGGAAGACCCGTGGCGAGTCGATCCGTCTGATGTTTGTGAATCTGAATCCCAAGGGCCGGAGGTTGTCCACGAAGCTGGTTAGTCCGGCACGGCGCTCATCAGGCTAGGGGTCCCAACCCCCAGATGGAAACGCTGCCTGCCTGCCTGCCTGCCCAGCTCTGCGCATTGTGCTCTGCAATGCGAGCAGCAAAAAGGACCGGCTCCAGGCCCCAGGCCACAGGGCTGCAGGCGCTACAGAGCTATATGCTCAGGGCTATAGGAACCCGCTTGCGAACCTGCTTGCCAATAAAACCTCCGGCTGGGTCGAGTCGAGACGGGTTTGCTGGCAGGCCCAACGCGGCAGCCGGTCCATTGGGCAACGCAAGTGGGATCCCGAGGGCTTCAGGAGGGGCTGGAGCGCCAGTCAGTTCCCACGCTTTCACAAGTCAGAACTCTGGCCCCTCCTTATCAATAATTACATCATCTCTGGGGCGTGGCCTGACGATCCGAGGGGAAATCCCACGGGTGGTGGGCAGCAGACACCACGGTTGCATCACCTGCATGGCCGGCTGCATGTGTCGTTCGTCGGCTGAACACCGGCTCAAAATTGAAGGGCTTGGCGCCCAATCCCCAAGCGATCCGACCTTTGCCTGCCGGGAGTGACTCGTGGGTGCGTGGGTGGGTGCGTGGGAGTGTCGAGGCCCAGAGCAAGTTGTGTCTGTCCCCTGGCAACCTGGCAACTATCCCCCTGGCACCTGTCCCTGGCACCTGTCCCTGGCACCTGGTGACGGGCTGCCAGGCTGCCTTTCTTCCTCTCTCGTCTACCGTCGGGGTCGGATCTGGTTTGGCTTGTTGGTCTGGTCTGGTCTGGTCTGGTCTGGTCTGATCTGATCTGGCTGGATCTGGGTCTGGGTCTGTACTGCTCCTGCACTACTGCAGGCCTGCAGCTCTCACTGCACCACCGACCGCGTGCACCAGCTGCGCGTGCTTCCGGGGCGAGCTGGGAGGACCCGGGCAGCGCCATCTGCAATCAAGATTAGCGATCGGACTTGGTGAGTCTGGACTTTTGTGGTGGAGACCCGGCGAAGAGGGGCCCAGACTTCTCTCACCAGAGACCCCAACATCAATCGAACGACGACGACATGCACCTTTACTACTACATCCACTCATCCATACTCCGTACATACCAACAAACACACCCCTCCCCCAGGAAGAACGATTACGAGCACACGCCGGAGAGTCGTGCGGGTGGGACGGGTTCGCGATTGTCAGGACGCCGCACGTGGTTCAATATCTACTCGGTTCCGTACCTCTCTGTCAGGGCATGATGCCGTCCCGCCCAGCCCAGCCCAGCCCAGCCAGCCAGCCAGCCAGCCAGCCAGCCAGCCAGCCAGCCAGCCAGCCAGCCAGCACCCCCAGCTAGAATGCGCACCAACACGGCACATTTCGGCAACCAACGGCCCCTACCTCGTACCTCGTAGTCGATACGACATTATCGGATAAGCAAATACACGTCGTTGCTAATCCGCCTCCGACCCGGGACTGTCTCGTCTCCGACATGCTCTCTCATGCAAGCCAGCCCAGGCCGCGCACCCGCTTAAGCTCGAAGGCTGTCCAGTCGGTGAGGAAAGCCAAAAAACCAGAACCCCCATCGTGACGATGAGCAAGAGGCGAGAGGGCGGCCGAGCCCGCCTCTGCTTGTGTGGTAATCTGCCTCGACCCGGTTTCAGTCACGATCTGGTCATTGCCTCGGGAATCCTCCGTCGACTCGTCAAATTCCTGAGTCGCCGCGCGAGATGCGAGATGCCGGGCGGGTTATCCGGCCTGGCAAGCCTGCGAGACGGTGGTCCTGGGGTCAAAGCAAACTCTCGAGGGATTCGTCACCGTTTGACTCGTGCGCCCCTCAAATCCTCATTTGACTTTTCCAAGCCCGCCCGCCCGACGCTCCCTGGCTGCCTGGCAAACGCTGCCAGCGCCAGAAGCCCGGCCCAGCCCACCCCCCAGTGCGCCCTGAAAACCAAAAAACGGCCGAGGCAGGACCGTCCACGGCTTTACAACGTATGGGCCACACGGTTGGGACAGGCAGTACATGGCATTTCCCGGCGGGGTGGGACGCGGACGGGGTCGGATTCAGGCGTCGGCCAAAACGAGGGGCTTGGCCCCAGCAGGAACGCGGTCTGTCGTTGCATGCAATCGCTCACTCACTCACGGACGGCACCACAGAGTACTCCGTACAGAGAGTAGCCAAGCACACGCGCGCTATGCCTGGCCGCATGCGCTCGTGTCCGTTACACAGCTAGCCCTACCGTCCGTCGGGTCTAACAAGCTCAGGCCCGCCCGCCCAGGCTGCCGGACCCGATAATAGCAGCAACAATCATGGCCTATACGGCGTCGCCTGAATTCTCACACAGTCCCTACGGCAGCTGCGAGCTATGAGCTGGAGCTGGCCGGCTCGAGCACGGCATCATGCGAGACGAGGCCGTCCCAACTTGTGATCATGGCCTGGGATCCGGACCGCCCAGCTCCCGGCCACTTCCTCCTGTACCGCGCCCCGAATTCCAGCGCCATGCGATAACGACGAACTCAGTATGTGCTCCGTAGCTCCAAACATATCGCCTCATCCTCCCAACCCTAAAAAATTCTGCCAGGCGAAGAGGCGAACACTATCCTGGCTAAGCGCATCTCGCGCCGAATGCGCCTGGTACTGTTGGGCCTGTTGCTTGCATTGCCAATGCTGCTGCTGCTGCTGCTCTACTCCCCCAGCACAGCACGACTGTCCGCTTCCTGCAGACGGGGCTCTGGGCTAGCCGCGCTTTGCTTCCAAGGCAGCGTGGTCCCACCATGTGGGCACACGATGTTGCGTATTAGTGATCGGGAGCATATGGTGTACGGACTACGGAGTACAGACAGGCGCGCTGGCACAGAGGGCCTGGTCGATCATCTGGCCAACTGCCGAGGGTACATTGCCCAAAAAGTATGCCAGCTGAAGCAGCTACATGACCAATACATGACTTATTGTCAAACTTGTCGAGTCTAATCACCATGGCTTTGAGTTTCTAGCCGGTCATGGGTACGGTTTCGCCCCATATAACCCAGCAGTGTAAACTCTGACGGCCAAAGTACTTTTTTGGCCCCTCTCAGCCGACGACCCTCCTTGGCAAGCTTCCCAGCTACCTAGGTAGCTACCTACCTGGCAAAGATTACCTGATGCTACCGTTCTGTCCCCTCCATCCCTCCATTCCTCCAGACCAGTGGGTAGGAGAAACCGAGACCCCCCTCCTATGTACCTCCAAGGTCCAGGTACAGGGGAGCTCCGCCATGGGATTTCCAACAATAGACCAGAAAGCAGAAAGTCCCGTTCCCTAGCCAAAGCTTCTCCAAAATACTCCAAACCGTCAGAGCTACCCTCCCCCAAATCCAAAAAATAATAATACAGAGGAACAAAGGACAGTACATGGCGAAGCTTTGAAGGCGGTCACCGGATTGGTACATACTGCAACCATGCGCACTTGTACAAACACCTTGGACACACAAACACACACACACACACACCAACACGACGGATGTATGTACTAGGCGTGCTAGGCATACCAGGCTGGCTCTGGTCGTGCCGTCCCTTTGACACAACCGTGCCCGTTGGTGCTCGCGCTGTCAAAAGAGCGTTCGCACATATTAGTAGCGGCCGTGCTAGCCGGCCGATGTCGAGTGGGCGAGCATGAGGAGCCGTCGTTTTAGTAGGGCCCGCATGAGAGGTCACTCAAACACCGAGCAAAAGAGCAGTCGAAATTATCTAGCTAGCCGTGAGCCGGAATAGGACAATTCCTCCGCCTGGGTTTGCTTCAGAAACGATTCTGCTCGTCAGTGTCGGCGGGGGCTTAGTAGATCTCTCTGCCAAGAGCCCCCCCCCCTCCAAAAAGCTGGGTGGACGGAGGGGACCCAACAAAGGATCATCAGCAGGTGATAATAGTAGCCACCGTGACCCATGGCCTGCCCAGGCGGAGACCCCTGCCCCCTTGTGCCCTCCTTCCTCCTGCCCTCCCTGCCCCCCTCCCTGGACCCCCTGGCAGGCTGCCCACGGCTAACGGCCTCGACCCTGTCGGAGCCCAGACGGTACCAGAGTCAGGGTAATCTCAGGTTACGGTACGCCACTCGAACCCACTCTGGGTCTGAGCTGTCGGGACGGAACCGCATGGGCATGGGGCGTGTCACTTTGTCACTCTATTATTGCCGCCAGGCATTGGGTCTTAAACTTTGGGACTTGTCGCGATCATTCCGCTCTTGACGACGAGGATTCGTCGAACCTAGTCAGAACAAACTCCAGTGCCAAAGTTCCGACTACGACTTTACTGCCCCTATTGCGTCAGGCCCGATCTGAACTGCATGTATAAGTATCTGACACCCGCCCATCTGCGACTCCCCATCTGGATTACGGCAAGCAAGCAACCAGCCCTATCCATCATCAGCCTCGCCTCGCACCTCCCAGGATCACTCTTGTCAGGCCCAGTACAACATACCACGCACGCCACCAATATACAGGACCAAGAGAACCCACTCTTATCAATACCCGCCGAGCCAGACAAGACGGACAGAGACAGAACTTGACAGACAAGAACAACGCCACCCTCGGCCCCTTGCCCCAAGACCTTGTCCCAGTTAGCAAAAGCAAACACGGCAAATCCTCCCCGTTGATCAACCTATCAACAACGGCCGGGACGTCCAGAACATTTACACTGGGACCAGGACCAGTTTGTGACATATCATTTCTCTCTGCGAAGCACCTGCACCAGGCACGTCGTACAGCATTGAGTACTCTTGACCGGTGTTAATCCTTTTCTCCTCCCTCGCCTCCCTCGCCCTTTCGCCTAGGGAGCATATAACCCTCGACACGCGCCAGACGTTCCTTTCCCCCCGCCTGGTCTCGTCTTCAAGATGTTGTCTCTTCACCCTCAGGACTTCAACTCCAACCCGTGCTACCTGCCCTACCGGTCCTTTGCCGGACCTGCGATCACAGCCGACCACTCAACCTTTGTGCCTTTCACCATGGGCGGCGCCGTACAACCCCCGACGCCACAGCACGAGGACCACATGGAGATGGACGGCCCCGCAGAGCCCCTCAGCCCGCGCACATCCCCTGCCCACACATCATCCCTCCACCAGTCCCAACAGCAGCGCTCAGCCTCCCCGCGCACCTCGCCAGCCGTCCAGCCGCCCTCCGACTTCGGCAACCTGGACCCGAACACCGTGGCCGAGGCCCTGGAGATTGCCCGCGACAGCCCGGACGGTGCGCGGGACCCCGTTGTCAGCGGCATCCTGGAGTCGGCCCTCACCCAGCTGTGGGACCGCGTGACAGCCCAGCCCGAGAGTTACGTCATGTCCACGGGCGAGTTCGCCGTCTTCAACTTCTACCAGCAGCGGTTCGTCGGCAATAAGCTTGCCGTCGCCGCAAGGAGGAGGTACTGGGACAACACGCACGCATGAGCCACAGCCCTACCGCGCAGTTTCATATTTCAGGCTCTCTCAATAGTATCTCGCACGGTGTTTCGGGTGCCTCTGGGGGGAATTGTCACGGCTCTCCTCGACTTTGCTCATCTCGCCCGATAACAGCCGCTGTCCGTCGGACAGTCTCTCGGCCCGCAGCCCTCCTACGTTGTGGAAGATAGGGGGGACACTTTTCATCGGTCAAAGCACGGCCCCCCCGACGCAAATCCAATCAGACGCTCACTACCAATCGCACGGTCTCTGACAGAACGGGATTTCGACCAGATCGTTGAGAAATGACCAGCCATCTGTCCCACCATGAACTGGTGGACATGGATGGCTCGACATTCATCTTCTCAAACGGCTCTGGGAAGCTCTTTCCCCGCCCTGTTCCGCCATTGCGCCACAAGCACACAAAAGGCTGGCGCTACCCCAACGTCCGTGGAAGCTCTTCACGTCAAGGCGCAAATAAGATGTCTTGGCGGCATTGCAGCTCCCAGGACCGGGTCTAGCAGGCTCGGGCGGCGCATACGCCAAGCATGACTACGACCTGCCCGCCTACACAAGGGGCTGCGATATCGAGGTCCCGTCCCTGGCCGTTGCGATTCCGCGGCAAGCCATAGGAATCCGCGTCCTCCCGAGCGTCGGAGCGCCGCCTCGCATGAAAGTGCATCGCTTCAGCTGAAGTGATAGTGTGTCTTTGCGCAAAGAGAGAAGCGAGAGAGAGAGAGAGAGAGAGAGAGAGAGAGAGCCGATGTCTGTACATTGTTTTACCAAAAGGTATTTTCTTACTATTTTATGAAAGGGAAAGCCCAAGGGGCATATACGATACGGGTCTAGCATTTCGGATGGAGTTGGATTTCGGGCGGGTTTTGCCTTCATCATCGCCGCCGCCGCCACCGGCCAACTGTGTTGTCACGGGGCTTGACGGGGTGCACAGAATTATAGGGACGGGCCGCCTTGGTCTGGTTTGAAGTGTCGTCTGCTTGTGGTTTCTCCCAGCTTGAGGTCCCGATATACCGGGTCCCCAAGCCGGAGTGGGCATCTTCTTCGCATTACACACGGAGGGCGTCAAACTTTTTTAGGTTGTTGATACCCGCGTTTACAGTATTTGGTAGCGCAACGAATCTCACAAAGCTTTCAGTCTCGCTTGCAACTTGAGCCTCATCTTCTTGTTGTCGCAACTCACCCACCTCAGATTGTCATGTGCTTGAACGTTTTCCCAGGCTGCCTGTGATTGGTGCTCGACTCGTGTCCCAGGCGGCGATTCCGCTTTCAGAAATCCCACGGCCGTGGTGGTAGGGGGTGGTTGAGCGGCTTGCTCTGCCGCGGGCAATCGGGTCCCTGGGTAGGGGTCCCCGCTTGGGCAGCACAGACGAGGAAAAGGGACAATTCAGCTTGAGTACGTGGCATGACACTGACGCCAGGATTATTGAAGCTTGACGGGAGGACGGCCTATCCGCCCATGTTCCGGATCCGAAATAAGGGACACCCACACGGAGAAGCTGGCGACAAAGCCACCCCAGGTGCCCAGGGCTCGCATCAGATGAAGTTGGGAATCTGGGGCTGACATGACTGACAGGACGTGGACGCGCACGCACACACACATGCACACACATGCAGGAAGGATCGGGCAAGACACGGGAGAGATACCCGGAATTCGCCACCCGCCCTGTCTGTCTGTCTGTAAGTCAGTCATTTGGTTTGTCAACTCAGCACCCAGTCATGCAGCCCTTGCTCGCGACCGAGATCCCAAAAGTAATAAAACCCAGATCGATATCCAACCCACCCCCGCCAATAACGAGCCGGGGCAAAAGCTCCTGGCCCGGGGGGCGGGGACGGGGTTCGAGCTGCCTCTCGCCCGGGAACCCTCCTCCCTGCCGCCCTCCCAAAAGGCCAAAAGACGCGATCCTTCGTGGTGCCGTGGTGCCGCCAACACCCCGTGGCGGCCCTGTTGGGTCGTGCGGAATTAATGCAGCCCAGCAGAGAAGCATTGACCTGGCGTAATTATAGGCTGAAGTGGTGAGAAATCCGGGAAACCATAACCCCTACCTAGTGTGATCTCTAATAAGCCACAGCACGACCAGGTCTAAAAAAGCCCAGCTAGCCGGGCGGATTAGCAGATTAGCAGATGAGATGCTGGGCAGCCGGGGTCCTTTTTTGGCATGCTGCACCTCGGCCCCAGCCAGGGCACGCGGCGACGCAGGGACGCAGGCACGCAGGGACGCAGGCACGCCGCAGGGACGCACGAGACTGACTATCCGTACTCACTACTCCGTACAGTAGCTGAGTAGATACCAAGCCACAGGCATCATCACGTCCCCCCGCGCCCGCATGATCCCGCAGCATGGGCGACCTGTCGAACCGGGCCGTTGCATTTTCCTGGCATTGGCGACTGCACGCAGGGGGAGGGGGATCGGGCTACTGCCGCAGGAGGTAAGCGTTGGTGGTTCAGATGCTGTCTGGCTGTGTGTTGTGCAGCGCAATGTTGGTTTAATTGCACCTCCCATGTTTCCCCCAGCGCCAAGCCGTGGGAGAGTGCTTAGTATAGCATAATGAATCCTACGGCTACGCTTCCCGTTCACCACCACACCAATCTGATCTGCTGCGAGCCTGCGAATCACTTCCCCAACTCGGAACAGCTCTTTGGGCTGGCAGGCTGGCAGGCTGGCGTGCGGGGTTGGTTCACACGCAACAGGCGCACACACATAAGCACACTCACTCGACAACATGGGATTGATAAACAGGTACCGGGGGCCGTTATGCCAGGGACAAGGGGCAGGGCTACCTCAACCAGGGGCAGACGATGAACAGACTTCAGAGTTGCAGTCTCCAAAACTTGCCATTGGCACCCTACCCTGTTGACTGTGCCGCTTCCTGGTGCCTGCTTGCCTGCTTGCCTGCCTGCCCTGCGGTGCAGATAGGTACGTACATCCATATTGTACTATTTATTATTGCTCTTTGATCAGACACAGACATACGAGTAGAACCAGCTGTGCCTGTTGTGCAACGGCAGCTTATGATCAGCTCGCCTAGGTTGTGTCAGGGTCGAACTGTTCCTTTCCCCCGTGCTACATTACCAAGCCCACACCCACCTATAGCGGTGATTGAGCTGCAGATACGGAATAAGTGCATGTGCCTGAGTTTGATGTGCGGTCTATCGGAAGGTACCCATGTACCTTTGCCTGGGTGGTGTAGGTGCAGTTGTACGGAATATGCTCCTGCCCTCTTCTCCCATGCTACCTGTGTAGCCTGCAGCGCACCTCCCCAATCCGTCGTAGGCCCCGTACGGCCTCATCTGTTCATTTGTTGGGGTCGCCTGTCACCTCCCTGCTGCTCCCCTACCCAGGCGTCCATTGCTCCTCTCCCCCCCTCGCCTATCTGGCCCATGCCATGCCATTGCAGATTGCTTGCGCATCTCACCGTCATGGCGTTATCGCGACGGGTCATCGATGCCGTGAGGGGATGGGGTGGGATGAGAGACAGCGACATGCCCCCCTCTCCAATTGCATCCCGTACTTAACCACAACAGCACGCGGCTCGCTCATGCGTGGTCGGTGCCTGGGCGTCTTTTGCACACCAGCTGCAATTCTGCCTCCCAGCTCCTTGCTCGCCCCGGTGCTCAGCAGATATTCTGTCATCCGATTCGAGCTGGGGAAACTTTACTTTTCGGCATCTCTTGTTCCCTGTTGCGGTCGATCGCCCTGCCCGCCACTCTGCCTCCCAGCCTCCCCCAATCTGGTCCAAATATATCCTGATATATGTTGGCAAGCATAATACTCTTGCGTTCTGCAACCTGCTCAAACAGACGCGCACAACCAAGGGGGCTTGGAGCAAGAGCGAAAAGAGTCGTGATCGGCAGACATCCCATCTTCCCCTTGCACCAATTCGCGCCAAGAGGGGGCTTTCCCATCTCCCAGATCAGAGACTGACCGACTGAGTGGGTGAGTGACCGACTGAGCGAACGAGCTGACGAGTGAGTGCTACCCCAACCAAAAAGGTGCCTCTGCAAGGATACAAGCACTTTCTCCCTGGGACTTGGCGACCAGACGACCGTCTCGGGCTGTGTCTGGGGGGTCGCCCTCGTCCAAACTCCACGCACGCCGGCAGTCGTTCCACTCTTTTCCTAACCCCATCGGCAGCCGGCCAGTAAGCCCGCAAGGTGACGAGTCCGGGAGCAGAGTGCAGCCTGCCAGCCTGCCAGCCTGCCAGCCATGGGCCACAAGCCGCAGCCCTGGGGCCTTGGTGGAGGGGAGCATGCCGTTGCGGCTCAGGGTCGTGATCTCCAGCGACTCGGGCTGTTGTCCGAAGAAGGAATGGTCAGACCCCACAGCACTGGCCGACAGCAACGACGACGCTCGACATATGCACCACTCGCCGCGTGTCTCGTCGTGCTTGCGGCTCTGACCGCTCTGGGCCTGTGCCACCACCGCCAGAACCTGCCGTGGCCACAGCCCGTGGCGGCTGTGCCAGCGTGGTCTGAGAGCACGGCACCGTCCGACCGCGACCGGCTGTCAGGTGCTGCTCTTGCTTCTGTTGCTACCGCAGCTGCAGCTGCAGCTTCTCCTCACCACCCGGATGTGACCACTGGTCACGCTGGCAGCGACCAGGCGGAACATGCGGCTGCCGAATCGTCCAGCGTGAGCGTCGCAGTCGGCGTGCCCGGTGTGATCAGACGGCAGACTGCCAATGTGACTACGACATCTGCGACAGCTGCTGCGACAGTTCTAGAAGTCTTCCAGGTCCACCAGCCCGTCCTGACTCCGTCTGGCCCGACTTTGGACGACGCCGCTGCTAGCGACGATGACGAGACGCCCGGCGGGTCGGCGGGCAGTTCTTGCTCCGTGGTGCTGATGGACCACGTCTTCGCCTTCAGCTATGGAACCCCGTTTGTCGGGGCCTACACGCCGCCAGACTGTGACTTCAATCGCGTAGTGATCAACTTTACCGTGGTGAGCGAGGGCAGGCAGTAGTGAGTTCATTGATGCCTGATAGCTTCTGCACACATGCAGACTGCTGACTGCCGCTGACACTGACAATCTGCACCAGTGACCGTCTTGCCCTTATGTACCTTAATGACACCGAGGTTTGGCGGACGTCCACCGCCGAGCCGACGGCGCACCCGGGTATCCACTGGACTTACCTAAAGGACATGACCGAGTACCTCTCTCTGTGGAAGTCCCAGGAGAAAATAATCTTTGACTTGGGTAACCTCGTCAATGATATCTACACAGGATCATTCAACACCACCCTGACAGCTACTTTTTTCAATGACGAGGTTGACGTCGCCACTGCGGCTCCGGCAGACCTCATCATCCCCATCAGTGCGCGCAAGTCCTCATCCGACGGCGTCAGTCAGTTCACGCTGCCCGCAGACAATGCGACCAATACGATCAGCTTCCCCCAGAATGCCAACCGCGCTGTCTTCTCTGTCAGCGCCAACGGCCAGTCCAGTGAGGAATTCTGGTGGTCCAACGTTCTGCAGTCGGACACGGCGGCGTTCTCTGCTACCGCCGGCGACTTCACTGGTTACTCGCCGTGGCGCGAGGTTCAGGTGCTCATAGACGGGCAGCTTGCAGGCGTGCAATGGCCGTTCCCCGTGGTGTTCACAGGTGGTGTCGTCCCCTCGCTGCATCGGCCGGTCGTTGGCCCAGACGCCTTCGACTTGAAGGAGCACGAGATTGACATCACGCCTTGGCTTCCTCTGCTCTGTGACGGGAACAGCCACACTTTCACCATTTATGTGGCTGGCCTGGTCGACGACGGTGGGTCCGAGGCAAGTATCACACAGACTGTAGCAGCTAGCTGGTACGTCACTGGCAAGGTGTTTGTGTGGCTTGACGAGGAAGGCAGCGTGACAACCGGCTCAGCGCCAGTCGTTGACGCGTCGCAGCCGAGCATCTCGGTGTCATCGGTGCTCACGCAGAACTCCACTGGCGCCAACGAGACACTCACGTACAACACGGAGGTTTCGCGTGCTTTCACGGTCACCTCGACTGTTGTCTCGCGCAACGCCTCGGGGACCGTCAGCTGGACACAAGACCTGTCTTATAGTAACAAAGGCTTTGTCTCGGACTACGGCTTCGCGCAGGTTAACGACTTCCTGATCTCTGGGACCGACCACGCGAGCTCCTCATCGTCGGCCGTGGGGGCAGATTACAAGACCGAGTACAAGTACCCCTTGTGGTGCAATTCGACCTATGGGTACTCGCCCGAAGGTAATCTGACACTGTACGGGCGGCTGATTCAGGGGCAGAAAGTCTACGTTGAGGGCGCAGCCGTGTTTCCAGATGGCCTGGAGGCCTTTTCTGAAGGGGCAAGCCAGAAGTACACCGGATCACTGGTCGACACAACAAAAGACGGTACGGCTTACTTCTTCCAATATGCGGACCGGACGAACAGCTCTGGGTATGGCTCGACGGACCAGGTCTTCAGCTTTGGCGGCTTCACCGCACCAGACGGGTCCGTGGACGCCACCCCCGACCAGGAGCTGTACCGCCGGCACGTAGCGGCTACAAACTCGACCGTCACGCGTGATGAGGAAGTCGTGGCTGACGGCGGCGCAACTGTGACTTCAACGGGAACTGGTCTGGCCTTGTCCAACGAAGCCTATGCTCGGGCGCCGCTCGACGGTGGCAACGGAGGCCCAAGGTTATTCATGTACCGGCAGGGCGACAATGAACTGTAATAAGCGAAGTTGCACCCAGCCATATACTGGCCTGACTGGGTCTTGGCTTTGAGGGCAGCTGTGGTGATAGCTTATCCGCTGGTCACCTGTGGTCGGCGATCGGCGACTGCAGAGGCTCCGGTCAGCGCGGCACCTAAGCCGAGCATCACGACCGAGCGCCAGGCCCGTGGGTTGTCATCCCTTTGAAGCTGCCTGTCATTGGGGAAGTCCCGTAATGTACAGCATATAGTACGGACCCAATAGGAAAACCTTGGACGATCTGCCATGTACGTCTGCCATGTTTTCAGATACTCTAATATACGAACATCGCTACGTCCCCACCGCCTCCCCAGTCTGTGCGGGCGGTGTGTATGCTTTTACCCAAGGCATACTGCAGTGAACAGGGACTCGGACACCGGCATTCACGGGGTATTTTGGAATGCGACTGGTAAGCTTGGCGAGCGTTGACATACGAGCAATCAGACGATGGCATTTCTCCATGGGGCAAAAAGGGAGAAAGGGGGGAAAAGCAAGAATGAGGGATCAAAAAGCTTCGCCGGGCGCTCAACCGGCGTTAGGACATCCGGCAGCGCGGCCCCGATTGGAGAGCGAGGCCCCCTGCCGTCGTCGCCTACAGGTGCAGCACCCACGCGCCCTTCCAACCCTACCGCAGGGCGGTCGCATGGCGTAGGATTTTAGCCTCGCGAGAAGATACCTAGGTATATAGAGCCCCATCTAATCAATTGGGCCTGGGTAATCTGCCTGATTTTGCCTCTTGGCTCTCAAGGGGTCGGGGGATGACATGGAGGGTGGCCTGATGGGCTGATGGGCTGACGGGCTGGAGGGAGGCGTTAAGGTTGGTGAGGTTGGTGGGATATCTTTGTCGATGTGTTGTTAGCTGCTGATCAATTTATTGAACCTTTTTCAGCCTCATCATGCCTCTCAACCCCAAAGAGGGGAAGGGATGGGATGGGATGGGGGGCGGGCCCCCGGGGAGCCGCCATACCCCATTTCCCTAACGTGCATATGTCAAGGCCCGGCAGCGGGCCCCGACCCAGAAAGGGGGCGAATCTTGGCTGCTGCTGCTGCTGCTGCTGCTGATGCACATGTGCTGCACATGTGCGTGGGTTCACATAGTGTACCATACGTGAGGGGGTGGGAATCTCTCTCTTGCATATGTATGTATGTATGTATGTATGAATGCATGGGGGTTGCGTACGTGTTTGGGGATCTGTATGGGAGACGGGTGAGTGGCCAGGAGTTTTTCTCGACATCTCTCTCTCTCTCTCTTTTTTTTTTTTTTTGGCCCTTCCCGCGCACGCGGGCGGCGAAAAGACGCACACATGTCTCGGGACGGCGCCGAGGTGCATATGTGTGTCGATCTACATGCGCTACGCTGCGCGTGTACGGGGTACATGGGCGATCCGCACTTGTCTCCTTGTCCCCTCCCTTCTCTCCTGTGTAGCAGGTACGCAGGCGTGTGATGTGTGCGTGCCCGCTGGCATGGTATTTCCCCAACCTGCGGGATTGGCAGAAGATGGGATGAAGGTAGCTTGGGATAGCTACTTTTGGCAGCTAATAAGCTGTAAGCTGGGGGTTGCATGGGGTGTGAGTGGTGGTGAGTGGTGCGTGGTGGTTGTGACAAGTCCTGGTCGATCTTGCGTGCATGGATATACGTACCCCTTGTCTTTTCCCTCCTTGTTAGCCGGACTAGCTACTTTACCATAATGTTCGTGCTCACCTCTCACCGTTGCGCGTGGGCACGCAGAGCACGTAGCGCCTCCTCGTTATCTGGCTAGCTTTTCTTGGCCGCTGTATTAGTCGGCGAGCTAATGCCCATAAAAGTCCATGGTGGCCTCATGGAATGCTTGATGATCGGTCCGCGTGACACGTTTGAGGTTAGGGCTGTGGTAACAGCCTCTGCTGGGCTGTGATTTTAAGGTTAGAGCTAGGAGATGCGATTCCAGAATAGGGTCGCGATCCTCCAATCCGCGTACCAAGGGAGGCACAGGCGTTCATGTCGGTGACCCCAGGCGGATCATAACTGCATCTGCGGTGCCAGCACCCAGAGAACCGAGCTGCACCAGCATTGTGCTGCTGCTGCTGTCGCCGCCGCCGCCAGCCCAGGCAGGAGCTGCCGCGCATAGCGACTGCAATCCTGCAATTTGTCCAGGAGAGTTGTATCCGGGGAAACATGTCGTTCGATACGGAGAGGCTACCGAAGCATAGGCTGCGGTCGAGCCGGTTTACACCGGCGGTCTGACGTCAAAACTCAGTCGGAAGCTCGAGGCTATCTCGAGACGCTCTGGGGATCGTTAAATCGCAAGGGAGCGCGATTGTAGCAGAAGTTCAGTAGGTTTCGCAACGTTCGTACGGAGCCGACCCAACCTCGGTCCTGATCTGACCAGTCGAGAAGAGCGCCTAGCGCCTCGCAAACAGTGCACACATTTGCACACTTGCACACCCGTATCTGTATCACCTTGCCCTGGTCAGCGTGCCATCCTCCTATTCCCGCCTTGTGCTCGCTTCCACTGCCACGGGAATTGTTCCGCAATGATGATCGACGCTCTATTTTGGCGGCATCCTTCAGTACCCGTAGCGAGCCGTGGCGGGCTGCCGGGTCAGTAGTTTGGAAGGGTGAGTGACCATCGCGCCGAGCTTGCGCATGTTCCAATCTCCGAGCTAAATCAATGTCGGTATCGTAGAGTTTGGCCTAACAGTTGGTGCGCCGGAGTAAGCTGATCCTCAGAGGTCCTCATGAGAAATCCTAGTTGCTTCGTGAACGCTGTTTATGGCCACTCCGAAGAGGCTGAGATGGCCAGACCTGATCCACCTGCGGTCATCCGGCGCATCATGGGTGCAATGAACCGTGACGGTAGATCCTGCAGATTCCGGACCTCGCCGTGGTGGGCCCAGGTGGTACGGCCTGCCATCTGGTGTTCGGCCGCCGTCGTCGGTAGATGCTCAGGCACGGAGGACCATCATCTGCGTGCGCTGCGAGTGATCTACAGGTGGCAAAAAGCTTGGCCTGGGAGATGGGGAACTCTGGTGCGTGGCAGGCCACAGATCAGATCGGAGCAGTTCTTGGAAGCGATTTTGTCGCAAGCTTTGACCACCTGGCGGTAACGAGAGTGAGAACGAGAATGTTTGAGAGTGCGAAGGAGGCCGCGCCAGGCCTGTCGTGAGCGAGCTGGCGAGCTGCTGGGGAAAGCATATTCGGACTGGGGTTCCCGACAAGACCAAAAGAAGGTTTCACCCAAATCCCGTACCAAATCCCGCGCTACGGGTGCCACGCCAAGTCAGACGATCCCGAGCCAAGGAATCCCAAAAGACTGGACCTTAAAGTTTTCTAGAGGCTTGGGGGACAAGGGTTCCTGTCAGGTTCGGATACATCCCACGGCGACTGGACATGTACCCCGTCGGCCAGGGAGGGGGTCGGCACAGATCCAAGGGGAATTGGAGAAGTGAGTACCGTTCTGGCCTGAGTACATGGCACGTTCCAGTACCATCAAATGCGCTCCGAATTCTCGTCCAAACTCTAACGCTCCACCTGTCCACCCAAGCTGCAGGTCCCTCTCCGGAGATGCGATCCCACGCCCTCGCACCCAGTGCTGCGGAGAGCGGGTACTACTGTACCCATGTCCAGCAGTGGGAGGTCACGGGAAATACACACAACTATTGGTGAAACTCAAAGTCATCCCAGAGGGGCGAACGCCAAGGGCATTGGCCTTGGCGACCTGATACTCACAATACGGCTGGGTTTTTCATCCCCACGTACAGGTGAGGTGATGTCTCGCCATTGTCCCCAAAGTCCCTTGACTATGAGCAGGGGAGGCCGAGTCTGGAAGTGGCTGTTTGTTTCGAGCTGCAAGAGAGGACGCACTAGGTAGGCCATCCCTTCCTGTCATCTCGTCTGTCGCAGCTGTCCTATCTTGGCAGTGTTTTGTTTATCCGACAGTGACCAGTGCCGTGAAGTTAGTTTGCTGGCCCATCTTGTGTCTGTGAAGCTGTTGGAGACAACCTGATCCGAATGTTGAATGTCATAGAGAGCCTGACAGCAGTCGTCCCCGCGCGCGAGCGCGGTCAGGAGTCCTCGGCACACGTCAGTCAGTGGGGCGGCAGTGGTGATCGGAATGATGAAGAATGTACAGTAACAAGAGCCTCTTGTGCGGAACACAGGCCAGAGTCGTGTGCGTGCACGATGCCCCAGGGGTGAGGGGTTGGAGAGCAAAAAGGTTCCAGAAGGCTTCGAAAGGTGTCAGACACAAAGTGGAGTATCCGCAATGTATCCCACGGTAGGTCAGGCATTCTGGTAAGACTCGGATGGTACTCAAGGCTGGCAGGTAACTCGAGAGGGGCACAAGGACTTGCTCAGCGGCCAGAACCTTGTCTCTAACGGAGGGGAAACGGTGATGGGATGCCTTGTCCGGGATTGAATGTCGGAGTTACGGCACGATAGTTTCGACAGCAGGCCACTATAAGGTTTCTAAGAGTTCATGACGCATTCGAAGCAAGACGGCCCGGGGACAGGCATCAGAGGGTGCGGATGAGGGCATTGATGGCAGCCCGGCAGCTGACCGACTTCTGTGGGATGAGGGCATTGATAGAAAGAAACCCATGGGATTCGTCCTCGTTGGAGTGGGTGGAGTGGGTGTTGTAGGCCGTGAGGAACGGCGAGGGCATCGCCCACACGAGTTCGGCTTGTCCGATGGCAAAGGTATCGTGTGACGGGGCGACGCGGTACCACGAGTCGTCGGCGAGTGGTCGAGGCGCACCGTCGGTCGACTATTGCGACAAGCGATGGGCAGACAGAGACAGGCAGGGCGAGGGCGGACGAGAGCGGACAAGAGCCTTGCCCCCCCACGGCAGGGCCGATGGGGCGCAACGGAGATAAGGTTCGAGCATATGCGGCAGCACAGGTCACAGGTGCGGCCACGAGACGAACGCAGCGTGGCAGCTGTCACCCACTGCCAGTTCGTGGTAGGTTGGGGAGGACGTTGAGTTGAAACAACGCGCGGGTGCTAAGCCATAGGCAGAACCGCAAGCCGATGGCTGCGTACATACGCGCGCGTTCCAGGGGCTGCAAGGCTTTCTGGCAGGCTGGCAGGCTGGCTCTTGCGTCGGCAAGGATGGGGGCGACAGCATACTGCCGCTCAGGACGTGTTGGCCGGGCTGTGGTTGGTGTTTTATGGCGTTGACAGCTGTGGTTGGTTGGCTCCTCGCAGCCGCGCGTCTCGAGAGGCCGACGGCTGCAAAAAGGCAGTTTCATCCAGGCATCTCGGCTGGTGGCTATCCTGTCAGTAACAGCACAAGAGAGAGGCGGGGAGAGACAGAGCGCTGTTCAATAACTAACTCGGGTGGCGGGAGCCACAATACACTTGTCGTCGAAGACACTCGACAATTTTGTGGTCGAGGTGTGAATGCGGTGGTGGGAAGGCGGGGATCTGCAGTTTGCTGCAGGGGTATGCAAGCTCATAAGGCTGTCGATTGGCCTAGGATCGCCCCGCCAACAGCTCGAGTGCCGGGACGATGGCGGTTGAATGGCCCTCGTCAGCTGGAAACAGAAGCAAAAAACAACAAAGTCCAGCCAATATATGCGGCAGGAAAGATTGAGTATTGGTCCTTGAGAAACGAAACAGTCCAACCTGCATGGCTTGCAACACACACAATACACACACACAGCTAGAGCCCTCGAGAAATTTATTGCATCCCATCCAAGAGGATCAAACTAGGCTGCCTCTCACCTCTGAATTGCACGCTCCTGCCCGCTCACCAGCCGACCAGCTTAATCCCCATCTGAGCTAGGGGGGGCCGCTCGACGTCATCGCGCTCCCGGCATCCGGAGCTGCTCTTGCCCCAGCCGCAGCAATAACAGGCAGATGTGCCCTTCACAGCCTCCCTCATACGACTTCGACATTGTGTTGAATCCGCCACTCAAGTCTCCAGCCTTCTGTCTCTGTCCTCCTTTCACCAACATTCTCACAACGCTATTGTTGTAGTATCAACAAACTGATCACTATTCGCTCCACCAACTGTCCCCTGTGGTCGATCGCTCCACCAGGGTCTTGTACTCCACATCCTTTGCCGCTTAAACAACACAAGCAGCACAGACAAGCATCGCGAACCCACCCCTATCTCCGCCAGCAGAGACTCGCAAGACCAGCCCCACCTCCAGACCGCCGCCATGGAGATCATCCAAATAGCCATCCGGGGCCTGCAACTCCTCTGGATCATCATCCTGACCGCCCTGCTCGGCAACGTCATCGCCACCAGCAACAATGGCTCCTTCGTCTCCGCCGCCGCCGTCAACTTCTCCATGTTCGTCACCGTCCTGGGCTGGCTCGTGACCATCTACGGCCTGGCCGTGGCCTTTGTCGAGTCGCTCGCCATCCCTATCGTGGTCATGGCCACCGACGCCGCGGTCGTCTTGTTCACATTCATCGACGCCGTCGTCCTGGCCGCCATGTTGGGTGTCCCTAACTGCGGCAGGGAGGACAACGAGAAGAAGTGCCGCGAGCTGCAGGCCAGCACCGTCTTCATGTGGTTCCTCTTTGGCACCTTTGCCGCGTCGTTGGCCTTCGCGCTTCTGGGCTACCGGAGGGGCGGTGGCTCGGTAAGGTCGGGTGGCCCTCACATGGCACAGGTTAGGGTCTAAGCACCATGGGACGGTCTATAAGGGCTGTCAAAGTAGGGTACATACGATCGTCACGAAGATTATGTCGGTCATGGGCATGGGTAAATTACGACGGAATGGGTGGGATGGAAGGTTGACAAAATTTGGGACAGGATATTATAGGCGTCGGATGGGACGAGCGACAGTGCTGGGCACCAAATTGGTCGCATACAGGCGGCTGAGGTCTTGACGGCGTTGAGGGTACAATTCGGTTCGGAAAGGTCATACAGGCCGCGTGCCTGCGTGTGGCCAGGTATTTGCACATGTGTAACGAGTACCGGATATGTACTCATTATTGATTGATCGATTGATTGAACTAGGCATACTGAGAGATATAGTAATGGACTTGTGCGGTTCACGCTGGACAGAACATTGCATCATCGCGTGCACGCTTATGACATGTTCCGCAAAGATTTGAAGAACAATTCGACCTGTCGCCGACGTCGATCTAAGGAATCTTTGCCCTCGACAATATCCGGCAAGGCACTGCTGGCTGGTGGAACGGCGAGGACCGTTCCTTCTCAAGGACATGCCGCAAACGCAACAACGGTTCCTCTCGTGACCCATTTGCTGCGGCTGTGCTTGAATCACCATGTCAAGGGCGGAAAACGCCCCAGAGTTCACCATTCTGGCGTATAAAATGTGTTCATTGCCCTCAGCAGGTGCAGACAATTGTGTGACAAGATGCTATGTTCCTCTTCTGGGTTTCGGGGAATCCAAATTCACGTACACTGTCTTCCACCAAAAGATGCCGTGCTCTCATGCCCATATGACGGACCGGGCCAGGGTCAAATATAGATCGACCGCGTCGTCAAGATCCGGGACGATAAATCAGATGCTCAGCACACATATGGCCCATCTGGCACGAGTGTTTGTCTCATTTTGCGTATGTTGTACAATGGCCGTCCGACTTGTTCGATTCCGTACACGGTAATCAGGCTTCCAGGACTGTCCATGACCATCTCTCGTTCTCGGCAGCATCCGTTCGGGGGTCATCATAATGTAGCAGCTGCCTCCACAGCACCCGTCGCCGCCCATGCCTTCTTGTTCGTCCACCGTACCTCGACGTTGTGCGCCCACTCCATGTACCTCGCCCAGCCTGTTCGGTGGCCTTGTGTTAGCAAACAGAGCACTGCGTGGCGGCGGCCCGGTCCCTTCTCGCCGGCCCCGGGGCGGGGTGGGGAAACGGTGAAACGGAGGGAGGCGGGTGCCAAACGTACTCCAGTAAGCAAACTTCCTGCCGAGGTACTTGCCCGCGAAGGGCACGACGACCATGGTCAGCAGCAGCTGGATCTGCTCCAGGCTCTCCTCCCACTCCTTCTGCGCGTCGCTGGGGCTCTCGCTGGCCTCGGAGCTCAGCAGGTCGCTGGATATCGAGGGCAGGGAGTCGAGGTCGTCGTCGTCGTGGCTTTCTGAGGCGGCCATGTCGGATATGACATACGAGTCGGAGGTGGACATGCTGCTGTCTGAGGGGGGTCCGGAGGCGGGATGGGCGGGATGGGCGAGGTGGTGACGTGGTGACGTAGAACCAGGGGCCTCGGAGCTTGGGTCGGGCGGGTTCGTGCCCCGGTAGGTTTTCTTCGGTGCAGATGCGACGACTCTGTGCTCCTTGGCCAGGTGCGATATTAGGTACAGGAATTGCGGTCGTTGGGAATCGCAAGGGCTGGATCCAAGTAGTGCTTGGCTGTGAGCATGCGGCTGTTCGTCGTCCACGAACTACGTCCGATCCCGTCTTGGTTGTCCCGTCACCAATCCCGGGCAGGCAGGTGCCGAGGTCGGGTAAGAATGCTAGCGGCCTGACAGGCTCCCTGGCCGTCTGGCTGGGCACTAGGGTGCTGTTTCAGCATCCCGCCCGTCCAGTAGGGGAATCTCGAGAGCCTTCTCAGCAGGTCAGCTGACTGCCTGAGCGCTGTGCCTACACTGCCTGGGTTCCTCACGATTCAGGACTGGGAGTCACTCTCGAGGTGCTTGTTGGGCGGGACATTATTTCGTCATTGCGAGGAACGGTTCGTTCTACAGTAGACAGACAAGCTTACTGTACCCCGAACTCCATCAACCGACCTACTCTCACTCATAGCAATCTGGGTGCCCCTCCTCACTCATCGGCATTTGACTCATCGAATACTCGCCTCTGCACACACCCACAAAAACATCACAACAAGGGCACACCCACGCCCGCCCGATGCACCAGGCTGCCTGCCTGTCAACCGACAAAAAAAGAGATACCAGCACATCCTACTATTACGATTTGATCGAATAGCTCTACCTGCCAGCTAGCCAAGCCCGACAGTCAGTCACAACAGATCGAGAGGCACGATTGTGAAAGCTGCAGAAGATTGGAAAAATGGCGAGCGAGGTACGTTCCGATAGCTATTCCGCATAGCGGGCGAGAGAACGGCGGCTTCCCCTCCCTTTGCCTGCACCTTCTGCCTAGGCTTTGCTTGCACTGCATAACTGCTCGAGTCGAGGCAGCTTTTCCCGAGCCCACCACGTCTTGTTCCTCGCGGGGAAGAAGCTCAGACTCTGCCTCTGGCTCAAAGCTCAAAGCTCTCTCTCTGGCTCAGGCACTTCGACAAAGAGGAGTGCACGAGAGTGCCCACCCACACTAGCCACTTGCATCGCAGCAAATAGCAGCGAAGCTGGCCCCTACTAGAGGCTCCCCCTGCTCCAGGCCAGACCAGACAGACTCCAGCTCCGGGTAGCCCTGGCCACCCCTGCCCAGTCGCTTGCCTAGCCCCGCCAAAAAAAGCAGGCCGTTGCGGTTGACTCACTCCACACATCATCAACACCTGTCGTCTTTCACCCGACTACCCTACCCTTTGACTGCGTCTTTGCAGCACAAACTGGTCGCCCTTGTCCTCTCCCTGCCTCTTATCGTCAACGAGCCAGACTCGAATCGAAAATCTCCACCCGTTCCCGTACTAAACATCCGCCTGCAGGACCAGCCCCCCTCGCGAAGAGGATCGCGTACTAAATCCGTCGCATTCACCGAAGAGAAACTCGTCGTCAGTGCCGACGGCAGCGTTGAAATCATGGCTACTCCAAACGAGGAGAAGGACACCGCCTTGGTAAGTCGCAATGCTCCCTTCCCAGGAGCCCAGGGGTTCTCAGAAAGCTGTTTGCTGACAACCTGCACAGTCTCACAGTCCGTCTACCGAGCCACTATCAGAAGCCCTCGCGTCGACTAATCCCTCCGCAGCTACCGCCCCCGCCGAGACCGAGACCCCTCCCCCCGAGGCTGGTGACGATGGTCTTGACCTCGGTCTGATGAAGAAGAAGAAGAAGAAGGTCAAGATCGCCGACGACGCAGAGCCCGCTGCAGATGACGCTGCTGGTGAAGGCGAGGCCGCGCTTGGTAAACAAATCACCGTCGCATGCGACATCGTTTGGAAAGGTCGACGACATGGCTAACATGATTGGGAACAGACCTGGGAATCAAGAAGAAGAAGAAGAAGAAGGCGGCCCCCAAGGATGGCGATGACGACTTCGCGGCCAAGCTTGCTGCCCTGGACCTCGACAAGGAGAGTGGCGAGGCTGCCGGCGAAGAGCAAGCCCAGGAGGGTGACATGTAAGTGTTTCCTCGCAGCACCGTCTCGGCTCTATGGCCCCGCACCGTACCCTCAGCTTGTTTGTATCCAACCTGGTGAATGAGAGCGACAGTTGGTGGGATCATGTCCAGCGACGCGTCACTAACGACTTTGGCCCATGTAGGAAGCAAGGAACCGGTATCTGGACCCACGATGAGACAGCGCCGATCAAATACGACCTCCTCCTGGTATGTGAAGACTCTTGACCTCGTTGCCCATGGACGTCACGTGTTGACTAACGCGTGTCGCAGAGCCGATTCTTCAGCCTTCTCTCCGAGAAGAACCCCGACCACGCCACCGGAGCTGCCAAGAGCTACAAGATCCCACCGCCCCAGTGCATGCGTGAAGGCAACAAGAAGACCATCTTCGCCAACCTTCCAGAGATCTGCAAGCGCATGAAGCGGTCCGAGGAGCACGTCACCACATTCCTGTTCGCCGAACTGGGCACGAGCGGCTCTACCGCTGGTACCGGAGGTCTGGTCATCAAGGGTCGTTTCCAGGCGAAGCAGCTGGAGAACGTGCTGCGGAAGTACATCATCGAGTACGTGTCGTGCAAGACGTGCCGGTCGCCCGACACGGAGCTGAGCAAGGGAGAGAACCGTCTGTCATTCGTCACCTGCAACTCGTGTGGATCCAGGCGGTCCGTTGCTGCCATCAAGACTGGTTTCTCTGCCCAGATCGGCAAGAGAAGGAAGATGCGGGCGTAGTTTGGTCATTTGCTCGCTGGCTGTACACTTTTCTCAGATGCTACATAGAGGCCATGAAGTAATGCCGACAAAATTTTACGTCTCTTTGAACCTTTAGTGGTCACACTGATTATTCCCACATTGGCGCTTTCATGCATGACATGTTGTGGTCTTATTCCGTCTCCTGGTAAGGCCATTGTACCCCTCGCACTCTGCCCCCTGGCACAAGGGCATAAGCCGGCCCCTGCCAGAGCAGTGGCTGCCTATGTATGGAGTTGGTGGTCGTTGTTGCGGCTCAGAGCCGCCCGTCTTGGGCACAGGGAAGCAGGGGTTTGCCTGCCGCAACACCCCAGCAATAAACTTATATGACGGCATGTGCAATACCCTTTTTTGATAGCTCCCGTGTGGGTGAGAGCTTCACTCGTTTTCACGGTGCATCAACTGGGCATCCGGTCGAACTTTTCACAGCCAACATGCTGACCTCACGCTTCAGGGTCGCGAGCCAATTGCGCCGGTCAGTGGTGGCGAGGAGTATCACCACGCTGTCCAATAACCCAGACATTGTAGGTTCCATGCTTGCCTGCAGTCTCACACTCTCCTCGCTCATCCATGGCGATGTTAAGCACCATTTTCCCAAGACATAGATCTCACAATTCGATCAAGATTGTTTTCAACATCTTATGCTCTTTTTCTTCACATCATGCAGAGGCGACGCATCAATCATCCACCCAATCCGCCCCACGAAATATTATAATTAAGAAGGATAAGCTAACCCACCCGACCCAGAAAGTCTTCCCCAACCCCGGGGCGTCGCCCTCCTCCCCCTCCTACCTGCTGACCTACCTGTCGACGGAGCCGCCCAGCCCAAACCTGGCCGTCGGGACGACGACGGAGCTCCCGCCGACGCCGCGCTCGTTCCGCGAGAACGGCCGCTTCCTGGGCATCCTGAACGAGGTCCTCGCCGCCCACGCGCACCTCGACCAGGACCTGCGCGCCGCGGCGCAGGCGTTTGCCAGCCCCGGCGGTGTCAACCTGGGCGGCGGGATGATGAGGGGCAAGGGGAAGCGGAGGGGCGGGTCGGACGGCGCCGGGGGCGCGAGCGACCAGGGGGGCGCCGGGGGTGGGGGCGCTGGGGGCTGGGTGCACCTGAGTGATGTGAGTTTCTTGTCACGGCCTCGCTTCTGTTGTTTTTGCTGGCCTTGTGCTCTCCTCGCGCCTTTGGGTCATATTCTGGTGATTTTGCTGACGCTATTATTGGTGGACAGAGGAGAAACCCGCCAGACTTTGGTAGGATAGCATGGTGAGTTGAGCTCGCTCTAAATCATATGCTTCGCCTGCTTTAAGCAAAGAAGCGGGCTGGCTGACTGTTTTGACAAGGCCTGAGGACATATTTGGCAGTATCCAGGTCGACAGCAAGGGGAATATCGAGGGCAACTTCCAGACAAGTGGGACCTACAGGATAGTGACAAACGAGGGGATGTGAGTTGAACTTAATCCAATATTTCCGTATTGCCATTATCTGGCCAGAGATAATCGCTGACCAGGGTCTCAACTTTCACAGACTGGGCCTGAGCCCCTTCTTGACTGAGAAGCTTGTTGCAAGGTTACGGGAGGAGGAAGCGAAGGAGCGAGCATCATGAGGGCAGGCTGGTCGTGTTATTGGATTGGAGCTCTTCTTCAGGCCCAGCACGAGATCAACTCTGTGTCTGCCAGGACAGTCTACCCCCAATTTTTACGAGTACGAGTGTGATATTTGTATGAGTACGAAGTCAGTGGGGTATTACCAAGACTGCGAAACATTCACTGAGACCGAGCATGGGATATTACCGCCCTAATAAGGATGTAGAATTATGGTCATGCCTCTGCGAGGAGGAATAAGATGAAGGAGAGCTGCGGGCCTCCCACTCTAACCAAAGGACCCGGACACTGTCATCTTGGAGTCACTGTCATGACTTGGAAGTCAGTATTCACCAAAACGGAGGCACGCAGTCTCTGAGCACTCACTGCCACCCTCATCTTGCAGAGTCCGAGGCTCGCATGCAATGGAAATGCTTATCGAGCTCTGCTGCTGGATGGTGGCCGTCTCATTCTTGAGCTGGGGCATAAGACTGTGCTAATCCCCAATCAACTGCTTCAACCTCACAATTGGAGACCGGCGCAAGGGTTTGTGCAATAAACCCCGCAGCAGGGTGCCATTGGTTTTACAGCCAGGTGAGACACGGCATAAATACACAAGGTGCTGTCCCGTCAGATTGATAGACGTATCCCTCTTGTCTGCTTATGCTCTTTTCTGAATGCTATCGGTCAAACATGTCTTCCAAACTCGGTATATCGTCATCAAAAGCTGATGAAAGCAGCCGTGTCAAGCAAAATGCCCCAGTCGAGGTTGCAAACACCACCGCGGTGTATGAGAAATACGGCAACCAGTATGACGAGCTAGATATGGACCGCATGGGCAAGTTACAGGAGTTGAGAGTGAGTATGCTGACCCTGGAAGACGCGAGTGTGATATGAAAGATTTTGACAAATGTCGAGTAGCGGAACTTCAAATTCGTGACCATTTTCGGCTATGCTGTAATTCTTGGATCCAGTTGGGAATTTGCCTTGATGTTCATTACCTCCCATCATACCTAGGTATTGCATGAGCAACACGTACTGAGCTACATACAGCATCATCGGGATATCGCTTAGCAATGGAGGAACAGCCGGTGGAATCTGGATGTTCCTGACCGTTTGCTTCGGCATGTTTTTCGTCATGCTCTCGATGGCGGAGCTGGCATCAATGTAAGCATACAGACGCGGACCCTTCTAGTAGTATCGGGCTGTCAACTTATTGAACAAGGGCACCCACCACCGGTGGCCAGTATCACTGGGTCTCTGAGATGGCGCCAAAACAACACCAGAAATTTCTCAGCTATCTCGTTGGTACGTCCCCTTTTGCATCCGACCACGATAACAGAGCTGATGCAAAAGGACCAGGTTGGATGTGTGTGATCGGGTGGCAAGCCGCTATGGCTACAGTTGCTCTTGCTACTACACAACAGCTTCAGGGACTGATAAAATTGAATATGCCGTCGTATATGGCTCAAGGATGGCACGGCACCCTCTTCAGCATTGCCATGACGCTATTCGCCATCATATTGAACACCGTCTTCGTCAACCAGCTTCCTGTCATTGAAATCATCGGCTTGGTACTTCACATCTCTGCATTCGTGGCCTTTGTCGTCGTTTTGTGGGCCATGGGGCCATATTCTGACCCGAAGACGGTCTGGACCAGATTTGAAGACAACAGTGGGTGGGGAAACACCGGCCTTTCGACTCTTGTTGGTATCCTTGGACCTATCGTAACGCTTATCGGTTCGGACTCATCCTGTCACTTGGCCGAGGAGCTGAGAGATGCAGCTTGGGTGCTCCCGCGGTCTATGGTCGCCACGGCTCTGGTCAACTACGCTCTGGGCTTTGTAATGACTGTCACCGTCATGTCCAAACTTGGGGATGACGTATCTGCGGTCCTTTCAACAAGTCTTGGACAGCCGTGGATTCAAGTGCTGTACAACGCGACAGGGTCAAAGGCTGGGACATCAGTCCTAGCCGCAGTGGTCTGGATCTTGACACTTTTCTGCTGTGTCAACCAGGTCACCACCACATCACGCCAGCTCTTCGCATTTGCCCGCGATAGGGGACTTCCCTTCTCGCCGTTCTTAGCCTACGTAAGATGCACATTTTGGCTATTCTCATCGGTGGCTAAGTACTTATGACTGACCATGAACATTTGAACAGGTTCGGCCGGGCTGGGATGTCCCCGTGAATGCAGTTCTCGTAACGCTACTCTGCACAATTCTACTCTCACTCATCATCATTGGATCGACAATCGCATTCAATGTCATCACGTCCCTCGGTCAAATAGGGCTAGTCTCTTCGTACATAATTGTCATCGCCTGTGTGTTTGCGAAACGGATCAAAGGCGAACCACTCCTGCCTTCTCGATTTAGTCTGGGCAAATTTGGATTTCTAGTCAACGGCTTGGCTCTCTCGTTTCTAGGGATGGCTTTTGTCTTTTTGTTCTTTCCGGCGGCACCAGACCCGACTCCAGCTGGTATGAACTGGAGTTGTCTTCTCTTTGGTGTCATCCTTGGGTTTTCGCTGATTTATTATTGGATTTGGGGACGACACGTCTATGTTGGGCCGGTAGAATACATCAAACACCGATAGTAGCGAGCTTACAAACTAGATGCTTGGGTTTGGCGTCTTATTAGTCAAGTCCGTCGTCATTGACCACCTGGGCAGTCTAACATTACACTGCATATGCTCCCGCGCGCCTCGGCTTCGGCCGCGGCGCGGCTCGCATCCCCAACCGACTTTGGCAATTAATCAGCCCTGGCCCAGTGATACGCTCTTGCCTGGCATATATATGCACCCCTATTCCGGTGTTATTCGCCATACTCGCTGAAAACCTCCATCAGTATACACCATGTCGACTCAACGCCCAATTCTCATCTCCGGCGCGGGCCTTGCCTCGCTCCTCCTTGCCCAGTCCCTCCGCCGCAGCGCCATCCCTTTCCGCGTCTACGAGCGCGATGCATCTCTTAAATTCCGCGGCCAAGGGTACAGGCTGCGTCTTTCGGACGAGGGCCTAGATGCTATTGAGTCCGTGCTGGGCCCCGAGGACTTCGCACGCTTCTACGACAAGTGCGGCAAGACGGGGGGTGCTGGACTCACCGGTCTCGATGCCGTCACTGGAGAGCCAGCAGAGAGCATGCTGGGCGGGAACAGACAAGAGCTCACAAGCCGGGACAGCAAGACGGTGGGCATCGCAAGAGGGGAGATGCGCCAGCTGTTCTTTGAAGGGCTGGAGGACCACGTTGAGTTTCAGCGCCAGGTCACGGCATATGAGCTGGTCGACGGGGGTGTCCGAGCGGTGTTTTCGGACGGGACCAAGTCGGAAGTGGGCGAGATGCTGGTTGGCGGGGAGGGTATCAAGTCCAGGGTGGCGAAGCAAGTCTCGGGTGGCCGACTAGTGGTCTACGATACCGGCGCAAGAGGGATTCACGGCCAGGCACCAACGGGCGCCTTCAAGGGTCTGGACGAGGGCGTCTACATGATTACAGACCACTCGAAAGGGAAGGACTCGAGGGTCCGCATAATCACAAACGTGCGCCCGAACGACGCTGACAACCCCGACGTCGAGTACGGCTGGACCATGGCGGGGCCCCCAGGTCTGATCAAGGCACCCAACGATGACTACAGCATCGTGGGAGATACGGCAGCAGACCTGGCCAAGAAGCTCACAGAGAACTGGCACGAGAAATTCCGACCGTTGTTTGAGCAGATGAACACCAAGGAGGCCGCGTTCTGGAAGATCACCTGCTCGACACCTTCGGGGGTTCCAGAGTGGCCCAATGAGCCTCGAGTGACGGTCATTGGAGACGCGGCACACTCGATGACACCCGCCGGTGGCATTGGGGCCAATACTGCCGTACAAGACTCGCTGCTGCTCGGCCGTTTACTGAGGGAGGCAAATGGGTGGAAGGAGGGTATCACCGCTGAATATGAGAAGCGGATGCGGGTATATGGGAGTGCGGCTGTTGCAAAGAGCTACGGGCTTGCTACAGAGGGCTTTCAGGTTAAGATCGTGGAAGGAGAGACCCCAACACTGTCGGCGTGATAACATGAACTTGCTAGATGGTGCAAATGAGGTTTTTCGTTGTGGCTAGTTATAACTTGATTGATGGAGAGGCAGGGCGAATCGTATACAGAATTCAGATCTCTACAATCGGTCTACAATTGCCCCTGCTGGTGAGTTGAACACTGGCAGTTTCCAATGTTGATCCAAAGCTTCGAGCAACGCAAAGATGCAAATCACCACAAATCAACAAGTCAACACATGCGAATACATAAGTACATACTGGCGCGATGATTTCAGAATACAGTTACCATATGAGTTACTCTCACATCGCTAAGAATATCTATATTCAGGAGTTCAGGGCACTAAAAATCGTCCATCGGAATTGTGTCTGCGCCTCGTTATATCTCTCCATCTTTCCCGCTCATGGAAATGGAGACCTCCCCGTGGACTTCGTTCAAGTACACCTTTGATGATTCTAACCCATTTACTTTCAGCCTAGCCTGGAACTCGTTGTCACCAGCCTTTGTCGCGTATTTCAGGTACCCCAAAACATCTCCCGTGGCAACTTGAGCCACAGCGCTCCAGCTAGCGCCCAATCTCGAAGAAGTTGTGTTCCGAAGGAAGAGTGAGACACAATAAGCCACGAGGCTACAGTGTAATGCGACAGTGAGCATAACCACTACAAACCCAGCACGGCCAACAGGAACTTGGGAAGGTTTGAAGAAGGCCAATTCAGCTTGTGTCCACTTGTCAAACTGGCTCATTTGATCATAGTACGCCGTGCTACTTAGTAGAGTGATCATGGTTTGGAGAGCAAAGGCAATTGAGCCGTTCGTTCTGAGAATCTCTTGAATGAGCCATTTCTGTGACAGTCAGAGTCAGTCATCGAAGAGTCAGACAGAGAACGGATTTGTCCATGATTAAATCATAACAGGGAACAATGTGGCTAAACGGGTTCATCACATGCATATCTTATGATCCATTACCCCTTAGGTGGCGTCAAAGCTACAGGTGAAATAGAGCTGGTACATAGATGAACATTATAGATCCAAGGAACGTGCTTACATGCATGACGTCTATTTCAACACAATCAGTGCATCCCCCCTGCGAGCTCAAGACACCGGTCCTCATTTGTGAAGTTGTTGAGCCCAGGTCTGTGGCTGAGCGGAGAAGCCAGGACAAGGCAGTGTACTCCGTATAGTTTTCTTGTGGCACGGCCTGCCACGACTGCTTTTCGAGCTCTAATATGCCACGCCTGTCTGGAGTTAGGCTTGGATCCTGGCCCATAGCGTAACGGAGTTCTGTAAAGTTGTAAGTGGATGTTTCTCGGTCGAAAACTGGCTCTAAGCGCGACTCTGTCCTATTCGATTTGCTCGAGATGTGAACATCGATGTCAGCGAAATCGAATGCCGCATAGCATAGTGAAGCGCTAAAGCTGAAGTTGATTGTGTTGTAAAAGTAGGACACTTCCAGCCATTCGCCTCTCTCGCTGAAGCCTGGGGGTAACATCTCACTAGAACGATTCATGTTGAGGGTAGTAGGGGCCGCATTGGTGCTGTTGAGCAAGAGGTACGGTTTGGCGTAGACAGAAGCTTCTTCCATCTGAGACTGGTCAAAGAATTCACTGACCAAGCCACCCAAACTATTATCACCATACTCATTTTGCCAGAGCTGGCAGATTGTGATCTGCCATTCGTGACTCAAACCTGCACCAATATCCCACCAGCTGAGGAAACAGTAAAAGTCAGTCGATCGATCGTCGTGGAGACCAACAGCTTCAGAGCTTCCAGCGCTGTTGCTGTGACCAAAAGTGGCATTTGCAAGTCGCGGTGTGTTCCTCGTCGGCTCCAGCAATCCTTGGAATTTCACCCCCTCCTGGTCGAAAGCCGGTGTCATATTCTTGAATCGTGGCACTTGACAGCTAACTCTGGCGTCTAGTACCGTTGCCTTGCCCTTGTATGATTCCAAGTTCTCTCGGTCTTGCGCTGTACGGAAAGGTAGGAACGCTCGTAGGGTGACACCTGTATCGCTGACGCCATTCGCCCTATAGGGAGGCTCCGTGTACTCTGCAAATGATGCATACTGTGAAATCTTTTTGGTCCATGCTCCGGTGGATCGTTTAATGAAGTGAACGGAGCGAACGACAGATCCGTTTTCCCAGTCAGTGTAATGTAGATTATAAGGCAACTTGATCGTAGAGACGAGACCGACAGTCGACCTTATAGATACGTAGGCAAGTAGCATTAGCACAAGAAACTGGCCAAGGCACCAGAGTGTAGCGGCTGAAAACACAAGAAGGGATATTCTGGAGTGGCGAGCGCCTCGGTGCCGTGCGCGGGTAAGGTACTGCCAGGCCATGACAAAGGCCCCTGTGCTCGATGCTGTAGCGCGCATGACGCTCACAGAGGCGACATCACCAATCACCACATATCTGGACTCCAACGCTAGTGATGCAATGGTGGCGGTCGCAACGCCGAGCTGAAGCATCATAACTTGCTGAATAGCCCCGACGCAGATAGAGATGGCCTTGGACAACCAATTCCTAGCTGTGATTCCCCTCCACGCTGGGATGCCGGGATTGCCGAACCAGAGGAAGGCCAGGGTGCCGACTGCTGCACACAAGATGATTGCGCCGGCAACGAGGATGACTATGGCGAATGTGCCAAGTTTGTCTTTCCAGGAGCATGCTTTGGGAGGCACAGGCTTTTGTGTGTATTGACCTGGCTCATCAGAATTGTATCTGTCGGATGACGATGTGGAAGACTTCGATGTGTGCGCGGACTGAGTCTGCATCGTGGTTTCATGCTCCGGGCTAAGCATTTGGTCTTGAAGGGCAGAAGTTTGCTGAAGCAGCGGCTGCTCTTGTGGTGACCGACGCCCCGTCGAGCCGTCTTGTTCGTTGCGGGATAGACCAAGGGTACCATCCGATGCGCCGTCTTCGGGGAGTCTTTTATTTGTTTCCCTGCCTCGAGGACGAGTCCTGGCAGCCGAAGGTGAAGGAAGAACACGGTGGAGCATAGGGCTGTCTCCAAAGGTTCCAAGGTTGGTAGACTGCTCGGTGTCATTTTGACGTTCCTCGGGACTCACTGACAGTGGTGAACGGATAACTCAAACCTGAAATTCTGACCAGCAATGATGAGCTCGGGGTCATTTTGAGCGCCGCAATGCGCAGGCTGTGTTATCATTTCTTATGTAGCCCCTTTAGAACGTTGTACGACACAGTTTCATTCCTTCAGATCCAGGTCTGAGGCTGGGCTAACAACAGCCCCCAATGTTACAATGCAAACTTGGAATGGTACTTGGCCTGGTGTTGCACATGTGGTATACTAGAGGGCGAAGCATAAGATGTTTAAAACACCGGTGCACAAGTGGAGGCCAAAACTGACAGCTCCCACCTGGGCACTGCAACACCACCTTTCAACTGGCTCGTCGACACTGTTAGTATCCGAATACCCCTTCCACTGCCCCCCTGACAAGCTGCTCTCTGAGCTTGGTTTACCTCGTGAAATCAGCTTTGGAAGACTTTGCACAACTGTTAGAGACGGGGATTGCATGTCAGCTGGGTCATAGAAGACCCTCCAATAACCTCGTTTGTCAGCCAGCCATGAGCTTGTACATGGACTTTGAGAGTCCTCTTTCGTGAGAGCCCAAGGCAATTCACATTCTGCGGTCCACGATGGCAGAGGCACGGATTTGTACGACGGTAATAAGGGCTGGAATGGGGCGGCAGCACGCGATGCCCAACTATCTCGTCCTCAATACTCGGTTGTCCTCAACCTGCACGTCTAGTCATGAGTGGTCCCCCCTACGCGGGGTTGCAGTTGGCGCGTGATGAACATCGTCCCACGCCGAGTGGGAGTTGGGACGTGGGGTTCCCCCGTACAGACGCACTTGCCGCCTGCAGCGCGGGGTGTAGAGTCAAGTAGATGTGTTTACAAGGGTAAGGGCAAGATTGACTTGGTAGACTATAGTAGGGCTGCTGACCATTACTGAATATGCGAACTAAGTAAGTCTGGTAACATAGAGGCGGGCTATTTAGTTTATAGTCTCGCCGTCCGCCCTGCCCGTGTGTGCCTACGTGCAGTGTTGGTGTCAAGGGCGCGTCTTCTCGTCACAATTCCAACATCCTGTCAGATTGATTACAATTCATCACAAGCTTGATTGACTCGAACCACGGTCACAAATAGTCTGCTGCCGTGCACTGTCGCATATCACCTCCCGCATTACTAATCCAGAACGCAATTTAGCCACAAGGGCCCAGCAGTCCCTTCACCGGACCCCTCCGCAGGGCCCGTTCTCGCCCCTCAGGTTCCGAAGGGGACCCCCACCATGCCACGACCCAGGCCAACCTCGACCCGAAGTTTCTTTGAAAGGCTTAACAAGCTCGTCCAAGCATTGATTGACCTCGCACTCCCCAGGAAGCATAGACAGACACCACAGCCGCCCCCGACAGACCACAGTACCATGGCAAAACAGCTGGTGCTCTCCACTGGGTAAGACGGAACCTTCCACTGCCGTCCGCAGGAGACGTCATCGATTTGATTGTGTTGTGTTACACTGCCCAGACAAAGCGCAGGCGCAGGCCCAGCCAGAGACACATGCTAATTTTGGCATCGCAGTAACATCGTATCCGGCGGGCCCTCCATCATCCGCAAGCCGGGCGCATACCGCTCCAACCTCGAGCTCACAAACTCGCTGCGCAGCAACTTCCTCGCCGCCAAGCAGGAGCACGCATCAGCAACACCCACCGGCACCACCAATGGCCACGCCAACGGCACCGCAGCGAACGGCACCGCCGACCACGCCGCAGTAGACACACCACAACAACCCGCAGCAACAACAGCCGACAACACCACCACAAGAAAACCCACCCCGCTGCCCTCGTGGGCGTCACAGGACCCCTCGGACGGGACAATCTACATCCCCCGCATAGACTGGTCGCCCGACGTGACGGGCCTGCAGGAGGACCCCTCGCAGTACGACATCACGGTCAAGATCTTCTACCTGCCCACGTCGCCGTCGGACGCCGCGTCGCGGGCCGCCCACACGCGGCGGGCGCTGTCGCTGGTCCTGCGGGAGCTGGGCGTGTCCTCGGTGTCGCTGCTGATCGCCTCCTTCCCGGGCATGTCGTTCGAGGGCGACTGCGAGTGGGAGGCCGACAAGCTCAACGCCTCGCAGGGCGACGACGGCTCCGAGCTGGCCACCTGGGCCGGCGCCCTCGAGCCCCTGCACGACGAGGGCCTCGCCCGCCAGCTGGGCATCGCCGAGTTCGGCAGCGAGAAGCTGGGCCGCTTCCTCGCCGGCGCCCGCGTCAAGCCCGCCGTCGACCAGATCAACATCCGCAACTGCTGCAACGTGCCCCCGCCGCTCGTCAGCCTCGCCCGCGCCGAGGGCATCGAGCTCTTCGTGCACAGCGACTGCACCGACGTCCTCCCCAAGGGCACCCTGCGCGAGCTGCTGGGCCACGGCGTCCGGGGCGCCGCCGTCCTGGCCGACCCGGCCGAGGGGGTCCACGAGGGTCTGAGCGGGGACCTGACGCCCCAGTGGGTTGTGAAGTATACGGCTGTGGTGAGGGACCGTGGCGTTATCGAGAACAAGGGTTATTTCGCCGGCGCTGGGCTCGTCGAGGAGTAGCGACTGGAGTATGGGTATGAGCATGAGTCAGATAAAGCGGTGGTTCGTTTGGGGGACTCGAGGCATGGAGAAGCTTGCTGGGTTTGAAGGCCCCTCCTCCCCTGACCCTCGCGGGTGGCATTATCAGCAACAGACGGGTGCGATGCTCCGATGCTCGTCATGGTCGCCTCATGCTCCACGATGCAACGAGGCACGATTTTGTGAATACGGCGATAGAAGGCGCAAGGGAAGACATATATAAATCACATGCTTTCAGCGACTTGTCAGGTCAAGCAATAAGAGTCCCGCCCGAGGGGCTTTGTCTCTTCTGTCTCTTGGGCTCGAATGTACATGTCTTGCTTGGAGGCCAGCAACCTCCCACCGAAGGGGCCCTGCGCGGTAAGTTGGCAGTCGAGACTCTTGATACATTCCATTCCACGCGTTCCTGGTCTTTGACGTGGTCGTGGGCGTTCTAGCCCTGCCTGGCAAGAGGAGGGGGGACTCGCCCAGCTTCGGCCGACGGTGCTTTTCGTAAAACGTCGGCGCATAGTGCAGGCTCAAGTCCATATTTCTTTTGAGCGACTGGGTGCGCAAGGTGATTCGGATCACCGGGCGACGACCCAAGGCATCAACACCCCATCACCCCAGCATGCTCCGCTTCCGCCCGCGCATCCGCACGTCCTCCAGCTTCCTCAGCACGGGCTTTGACCCCTTGAAGGCCCCCGCGTAGCCAGCGAGGACCTCGCCGAACAGCTTCTCGGTGCGCGGGTGGGTGCTGAGGAACGCGCGCTCCAGCACGTACAGGTCGACGGCGCGGTCCTCCTCGCTCGTGCTCTGGCTCGCGAGGCCAAAGTCGATGATGACGATCTGGCCGTCCAGTATGGGGCCCTCCTCCTCCTCCTCCTCCTCCTCACCGGCCTGGCCCGCGTCCGCGCCGGCAGCGGGCGACTGCGCCGGCCGCAGCATCATGTTGCTCGTGGTCAGGTCGCCGTGGACGATGCCGGCGGCATGCAGGGCGCCGACGGCGGCGCCGACGCGCCTCATGAGCGCGACCAGGTCCGAGTTGCCGGCCCCGTCCAGCACGCCGGCCTCGGTCTTGTCGGCCAGCCAGGCGTTGACGCGGGCGCGCACGGGCTGGCCGCGGACCCACTCGATCATCATGCAGCCGGCGGCCTCGTCGACGCTGTAGACGGCGGGGACGGGGACGGCCTCGCGGCGGGCCTTTGCGAGGATGCGGGCCTCGGCCAGGATGCGCTGGCGGGTCAGGCGGGCGTCGAGGATGGGGTGGCGGTAGGGCTTCGAGGGGCGGTGCTTGAGGGCGCAGGGCAGCGAGGGCGTCAGGTAGGAGGTCTTGTACAGCAGGCCCTCGGCGCCCTGGGTGATGAGCTCGGGCGGGCTCGAGGTGCGGTGCGTGAGGACGCGCGGGAGCGAGATCGGGGTCTGCCCCGCCATGGTGGTGGGCGTGGCGGGCGTGGTTCTGGCCGGGCTGGAGGGCTGCTGGGGGTGGGTTCCTGAGTGCGAGACCTTTTGCCGTTTGGCCTGGGGTTCGACGACGGCGGGGGTGGGAGCGGGAGGGTTGGGCGAGGATGTCATGGGCGAGTGGTTGGGCCTCGGGACTGGCTGGTGGGGTCTTGGTTGTTGTGCCTGCTTGGGAGGAAAAGTGCATGTGTATGACATGAGCTTACAGTTAGGTAGGTCTACAGCTACGACTACACTTTCCCCCACCCCACCTTGAGAATGAGGGGCAGAAAAGTTCTGGAAGATCTGCCTGAAGAGCAGGGCAGGGTTCCAGGGTTGCTTGCAGCTGCCCGCACTCCAGCCCGACAGGCATGACAGCACCTCGGCTTCCCTGCAGCACAGCATTGAGCTGAATTTAAGCATACGATAGCATTCCTTGACGGGCTTTACCACAGTACCACAGTATTAGGGGCCATCACTGGTGAGGCTCAACCTCCATGGGCCGGCCCGAGGGGAACTATGCTAAGGTCTAAATATTATCTGATAGACTGATAGTTAATGGAAACCCGTGGGATGATGGATATCAGCATTAGCTATGGCAGACAGACTATTATTATTGACACCCCTCTGACTTATAAGCGGCGGGGCCATGTTCTTTCTGCTCCTAAATACTAGAAGGGAAAAGGATAGGTTGATTAAAACATGTGTGTCCAGTATGCTGTAGATATATGTGTGTATATAAACATATATACATACTCAAGTATCTATCTATCTACCTATCTACGTCTTGAACCCACGCCTCGTCCAACCAGGCATGTGCTAATGCAGCAGGCCAGGAGGACCTGTTGTACAGCAGCAGATCGGTACAACCAGCCGCCTGGTGGACTGTGGACTCTCCCTGTCTCACCACCCCGCCACCCTGCCATCTCATCTCACCTGTCAGTGGGCCGACGCTCCGATGGCGATGCGAACCGTGCCGAGGGAGAAGTCGAGGGAGACGCTCGGTGCAACGGGTTCTGCAGGCCCCCACTCAGCTAACTCGACCAATTTGACAGCAGGCCACGCGACAGTGGGGCCAGCGATCGACCTCTGTCTTTTCTTTTCTCTCTGGGTGCACCATGTATGTACGTGCATACATATCCGTCCGTGGCTGGGACCAGCTGAAGAAAAATCGAGGCCGGACGGGCCGGCAAGAAACCTGACCCAGGACAGCCAGACGCCGAAGCCCCCGTGCCTTGCAGCAGGATCGTGCTACCGGGCTTCCTGGGCCATTGTAGGCATAGTCCAGCAGACCAATGCAACGACGGGCGGTACCTGCCTTGCCAACCTGCCTGCCTTGCCTTGACTCCTCGTCATCCATCACCCCGCCGCTGTCATTTCTCTGCACTATCACTCCCACCGGGTCTTCTTCCCCTGCCAACCGAACCGTACTTGCTCTGCTAGCTGGGCGGCTTCACGTGGGGTTCTGCTCCTCTTCTCCACACCAGTTGACCCAGACAGACTCTCTCTGTTCTCCTCCACGCCCACTTCCATATATACACATATACATACCAGCGTGTTCAATCTCTCGTACATGCCGCCCACGAGCCATCCTGCACCTGCGACTGCAACTCCACCTGCACCACGCTCCTGAGGGCCACTGCCTGGGGACAGGCCATGCGCCTACGCCGACGTTGCTCCCGCTCCTAGCAGCAGCAGCAGCAGCAGCAGCAGCAGCAGCAGCAGCAGCAAACCATGGCGTCGCTCGCCTCGGTCCCCAGCTCCGTCACCAACCAGTGGACCTTTGTCCTGGCCCTGACCGCCCTCTTCCTCAGCGCCGTCGTCGTCCTGCAGATCCTCTCCCAGTACACCAGGGGCTACATCGTCGCCCCCGCCGAGGTCGTCAACTTTGTCGACGCCGCCGACTCGTCCGTCCAGGAGAACGAGAGCTATGACCGCGACGTCTCCCGCGTCCAGCGCCTCGACGACAAGCTGAGGCTGGGCCGCCTGCTGCGCGAGATCCAGAGGGGCGGCGACGACCTGCGCGAGGAGCTCAACTCCATGCTCATGGCCGAGCCCGCCGCCGCCGACGGCATGAGCCACCTGAGCGACCTGAGGCTCAAGGCCACCGCCCGCCTGCTGTGGGCCTCCAAGCGCAAGGGGCTCGAGGACAAGGTCCGCCGCCTCGACATGCTGCGCATGCGCTTCCTCGTCGTCTACATGGGCATCGTCGCCAACTCGGGCACCGCCCAGGCCAAGCCGCCCGACAAGAAGCGGCCCGCCACCAACTCCGAGAAGATGGGCAACCGCATCCTCGAGGAGGAGTTTGCCGCCCGCCCACAGCTGCCCCGCGCCGTCACAGAGGGCATCAAGAAGAAGCCCATGCTCCGCCGCCTCAGCCAGCAGGCCATGGGCCACAGCGACACCGTCAACCCGGGCCATCAGGTGGGCTGGGGCAACGTCATGAGGGAGCTGCAGCTGTCGCCGCTGCTGCACAAGCGCCACGCCAGCGTCGAGAAGGCCATGTCATCGCCTGGCTCCCCATCATGACAGGGCCGGCACTTTTTTTTTTCTAACGAAGATTCGGAAGCACCAACGAAATTGAAACTGGGAACAGGGCTCGGGGAAAGGGGTGGGAAACACGACAAAACACACACACGAGGCAAATTGCGAGGGATGACGGGTTCGGGATTTATTCTTTTACGACTATTATGACTTTACGTTCTTCGCTGTGGGCCGCGACTAAACACCGCCGCATCCGCCGCTCACGACACAGACATTTTTACGAAAACCCCATCATCCCCGCCACACAACAAACACCGTTACTGCCGTCTCTGGCAGAAGTGCACGCACGACATCACACAGCAAGTGATGATGGACTGGATGTGCATTATCAGCATTTTATTGGGCTAGAGTGTTTCAACGGGCCACTGCATTGTACCACGACATGCTGTTTAATCTCGAGATGATCACTGCACCTCAGGAGTTCGATACCCCCTTCCCCACACAAAGCATGTGAATGGCGACAGGTGTCCGATCATGTACTTTTAATACCTCCATTTTCCGCACCCGTGGCTCCAGGAGCTGCTTCGGTGCTAGGGTAATCACAGGGGAATACATTGTCATGATCTCAAATCGTTTGTGTGTGTGTTCCGCGTGATGACAGGCCGTTATGTTTTCAGCAACCAAGTAGTGCACGTCAGCAGCGTAATGAGGCCGGTGCTGCCTCGCCCATGCGCTGTGAAAGCCCCGACGTAGGGATTCTGGGCCTCATATCCAGATTTTCGGGGTCCCAGGTTTACTCGTTACATCGAGCCATGGTCGTAGCCGATGCTTTGACGTGGCACCGACTCACAACTACAGCCTTCCGCACACCCTCCCCCCTCATATCACACACGGGCAGCTAGTGAGCAGCATCAGGCCCGGCCCCGTTCTTCTCCCCAACTGCACCGCCGGGTCAGTAAATATGAGTAAATCCAAGACCAAGAGTCACAGCAAGCAAGAGACCGAGCAACTCACCATCGAGGGCCACCAGGAAGCGGCTGACACAGTTGTAACAGGCCACGGTAGACACGATCTCAACCACCTCCCGCTCCGAGAACAGCGACCGGGCGACCTCGAAGGTGGCCTCGGCGACCTCGACGTTGCGCGTCATCTCGTCGGCGACGCACAGCACGGCCCACTGCCTCTCGCTCATGCCGGCCTCGGGCGCCGCTGGGTCGCCGAGGGCGCCGGCCCGCGTCTTGACGAGCTCCATGGCCTCGTCGCTGACGCCCGCGGCGGACGCCAGGGGCGCGTGGTGCATCCACTCGTACCAGGCGCGGTTGACGGAGGCGACGCGGCAGATGGCCAGCTCGCGCAGGTCCGGGCCCAGCAGGGTCCGCGTGCGCACGGCGCCCAGGAACGAGTTCCAGCCGTCGGCGACGGGCGGGGAGTGCAGGAGGGCCAGGTCCAGGGCCGTCAGGGGGCGCGGGGCGCGGCGGGCCTTGATGCGGTCCACGACGGCCTGGTCCTCTGGGGAGGAGGTCGGCGGGGGGTCCGGGACGTAGGGGAGGCGCATCCTGGGGGCTGGGGTGAGGCTCAGGTGGCGGGGGGTTGGTGGTGGTGGTTGCGTCCTCGTGCTGCTGGCCTTGGTGCGTAGGATGTTGCGGATGAGTGCTGTCCTACTCTGGGCGATGAGCATATCAGGATGAGGCTGAGAAAGAGGTTCGTGAGCGATATCAAAGAGAGTGTGTGTGGTTTTGGGCGGTGAAATAGTCAACACCTCGGTTCGGCCTGCGGTTCCGGTCCCAGCCGGCCGGTCTCGGGAGGTGGATTGGTGGATGCCCGGGACAGCTACCCCGCGAAAACGCTCTGCCGGCACATCAGCGCGGCCACGGCCGGGAAAACTCAACGCTTGTTGTGCATCGGTGACGGGCTGCCCTGGCTGCCCGTCTCGTTAGGGGCTAGCTAATCTGCACGTCAAGAAATGCATGTAGGTCGATCATCAAAGTTCCATTTTAGGCCGGGTGCATCTTGAAATATGCTGAGCACAGCACAGTACCTGCAGGCTGCAAGCTGCAGACTGATCATTTCCATTCAACCTTGTTGTCTGTTTGCTCCTTTAGATCCGACCCACCACAGCACCTCTGCAAAGTTGCAAGGACGACGAGGGAGGGGCTGGGTCTCACCACCGGTTTGTCCGGCAGACAGTGAAACAGAAACGTGCCCACACTTCTCGCGTTCATCTCATGGGCCCGGACATCCGACGACATCTTGGCCCCTGCTCGAAACGCACCGACGGTCCGGCACACCAGAATGGCGAACCCCCCGCCAGACAGATCTCTTGTGTTCCGCACAAGCCCTATACTCGCCTCGGTGCTCTATATCACAATGCCACTGCCGACTGTCACTACCTGCGTCACTGGAATCGACACTGGGAGGGCATGAAATCTTCTGGCACCTCAGCCGCCGGGGACCTCGGCAACCATCCTCACTTCGGTCTGGCTCATGAAGCCGAGTTTATGCCTGCCGACCTAGGCGCAGCTACGCACACAGCCTTGCCTGGGATAGAAACAAGCCGCTGGCACGATTAGGTCGCAGAGGCGCGGAAACTCTTGGTGCAAGGTGATGAAGTGACTGACTGACCTCACTGGTGTTTGCTTTTGTCTTCGTCTCCCACACAAGACGCGAGGAGCATGACGGTGGCCTGCAGGATAAGCTGCAGAATGACCTACAGAAGGGCAGCGAGGCCCGTCTCAGGGATATATCCGGGAGCCCGGGTCTGGATGACTGGTTCAGGGGGTGGCCAAGCAGGTCCGCCCCGTTGGAGAGTCAGGAATCCGACGGTCTGAATACTCACTGTACGGTGTATGCACGCCAAAGTACGGATGACCACCAGGTCGACGGCGGGCAGAGGACCAGAGTCTCTTTCAACGGTGGGCAGCCAAGTGGCCAATCAACTAACACCATCGGCCCTGCCCAAGTGGGGGCTCTCAAAGCAGGCTGTGCCTGTGCGAGGAAGACCCTTGACATGCGGTCCACGTCGTGGCCCAACTGTGGCATGAGCTGCTGGGCCTGTGAGCCTGCTGAGAAGGCATTGACGACCAAGACGTCACCCCCCTCGCCTTCCATCATCATACCTTCCAAAATGACTGCCGCCCAGGGCCCTAGTCCCGGCGGGCCACGTCAACTTGCGCCCGGCCCAAGACTTGCCTCGAGGTTCCTCCCAGCGACTCAGCCGCATGCACGTCTTCTGTTCTGCTTCTCGGCTCTGCGGGCACACACATAGCATACTTTCTCAACTTCCTTGAAACTCAGGACCTTTTTCGCTCGCAGGGATTTTCACTCTCTCACATAATCCTTCATCCTGCTGTTGCGGTGCACAGTCGTCGTTCGCTCATCCCTCCTCATCCGGGGTCAGCGTGCAGAGATCAATTATCAACAGCATTAACAACCAGTCCCGCCCGCGATAGATTCACTGCACGGTCTGTGTTCGTTCCTGCGTTTTGTCCCCCCATTCAACCCTCTTTGTCTGGGCGGCCACTCGACGATGGACACAACCAACGGCCAGAACAACAATGGGACAACCATCAACAACAGCCCCTCCGGCAGCAGCAGCAAGCCACCCCCCTGGGTCTGGGTCCTCGTCGCCCTCGCCTCGGCCCTGACGCTCGGAATCCTGCTGTACGGCGGCTTGATATGCATTAGGAATCGGCGGTCCAAGAGGCACCAGCTAGGGGATGGCCCAGCCGACGACAACAACGTCGCCACGAGGGGAGGTGGCCCGTCATCACCACGCAGACCATGGGACCGACGCCGCCGCCGCAGCCGCTCACAACCAGGGGCGTCGCGCTGGCCCTGGGCCCACCCGTCCCAGCGGGCGTCGACGCAGTCGTCCGAGGGCCTCAACGAGCTCGGCGAGGCGCCGCCGCCGTACAACGAGGACGACCTTGAGCCGTGCCTCAACGTGAGCATGGTCGAGGTCAACACGGGGCTGGGGCTCGGAGGGGGCCCGTCGAGGGTGGCGTCGCGGCAGGACCGCGGGTCGCGGTTGGACATGGACTTGGAGTCACAGCAGCACGAGGTTCACCCTCAGCCGCCGACGTATGATTTTGCTGTCAACCTGGGGACTTCTGAGACTGCCACGGCTGCTTCTTCTTCTTCATCTTCATCCTCCTCGACTGTGCAGCCCCCGCCGCCGGCGATAGTGGTTTCGGAAGACAGGAGTACAAGGGTGGAACAAGATTGAATTGATGGATCTCCTGGACGGCGCGGCTGCTTCTGACATTGCTGGCATCACATGGGATGCCTCGGCGTTTGGCTTTGGGACCCTTTCTTCGGACCTGTTCTTTTATACACTTAGGACACTGGCTGGTGGGGGTTTATAGATACCCGACATGAATATGAGGCATCGACACTGGGTCATTTCCCATACTCGCATCCAGTCGAGCAACAAGCATCGTTATTAGTGCACGTGTCGGACCTCAACAACCAGATCAAAGATTTTTATGAAGACAGTCAACTCGCAGGCACCTAAACTTTCACAAGTTGGTTCTTTTACGTAAGTATCACTTCTCCCCCTGGTTTTACTCTACCTAGGTACTTTACATGGACGATCCGATGGATTCGCCCTTCTGGAAGTGTCACCCTTTCATCAAGACCACCGATCTTCCTACATGGAGAAAGGGGGGGATGTGGGAGAGATACTATTCTCCAATTTTCGCTGCCCCGGTCATGTTCCTGGTGACTTCCGTGTCCGCCTTAAAGGACCCGTGTTGAAGCACCGGCGACGTCAACCACACCACTGCCTGCAGCGACGCCCAGCTCCGGGATCTATTCGGAACACCGAAACCTCCGCCGGATGCTGTATTGATGACCACGTCCCTTCGCTTGTGGACCTGGGTAATCTAACTGATAAATGTCGTTAATGTCCCGGGCGGCACAGGTCATGCGGGCGGCCCTTCTTGTGGCCCTTCAGGGAGCGACGCGGGTCGAACTCGACATCTCCCCAGAGCGACTCGTCGGTTTGGGTCGCGCGCGACGGCATCTGCAGCATGTCAACTTTTTTTGTGGGCACGCAGCCCCCTAGCTGCGTATCTTCCGTGACCTCGCGCGCCCATGCCGCGGTAGCACCTCCTGATGAGCGGAAAGCATCAGAGAGCACTGGCATTTCTCCTTTAGGGAGACCATATCGATCGTCTTGGTTGCGCCGTCGTCGGTACACGTGCGGGCGTCGACCTCATTCCTGATTTGGCCTAACATGCCCCGGTGGGCGTGAAAATGTAGCAGCGTCCAGAATACGGACGACACCGTGTTGACGAGCAGCGGGAGGCGCGCTTGGTCCTCGGGCGGGAGATCCGTTCTCTCACCTCGACGCTCGTGGCGGTTCCATGCGTACGCGGAAACCTTGTCTGCGCCGCCGCCGGCCGCCTTGCAATCAATCCATCTCGAACGCGCGGACGGTCTTCCCGTGGCTTGCGTGTGGTGATGGAGGGGGATGATCCCCACAACAAAGATCTGCACCAGCCCGCCCTCGGAATACCACAACGTATCACGGATCTCTGTACCGCCGGAGGCGTTTCGCGGGCCCATGAGCTGCGCCGCGGGCCGTGGCCAACTAGTAGTGTCAGGTTGTCGCGCTGCCACCCGAACAAGAGCCAGAGTGTTTCTTGACTTGGTGGATGAGCTCAGGTTGGGTGAGAATGTGCATTTTCTGTCCAGGAAGAGAGACTGTCAAAATTGGCCCATTGATCTGATTCTCGTTCCCGCCGAGATGTCAGCTACTATTGTTATCCGGCAGGTGGAACAGGCGGCACGCACTTCAGCTCGGTGTAGTAGTTGAGACGGCTCCGCAAAAGTTCGCGGTCCCACGGCATGGCCATTGAGCGTGACTGACGCCAGCGCCAGCGGCAGCTTCGTGTGGATCGTGGCCAAACATAGTGCGGGCGGCGAGGTAGGTTACAGTGGCAGCGACGGGGACGACGAAGCCACAAATGGCGGAAGCATTAAAGGGGGGCGACGTGGCTGGCGGAACACCTGAAGAGAAAGAAACGGTCTTGAGCGTTCACCACTGTATGAACGCGCCATATATTTCCTCGTACGTAAACGGAATAGAAGCGAAACCAGCAGTCACTCCCTTTTGGAAGCTTCAACCCTTCAGAACATCAAAGAAATATGTTCCAAAGAAACCAAGTGAAGAGCGGAGGACGTTATCCTTCCAAGCTTTTTCTTTGTGCCCCGTCTGTGTTCCTGTGACTCCTGTGACTGCATTCAAGGCCGTGTGTCGAAGCATTGCCCCCCTCAAGTCCTTCCTTGATCCTCGATGCTGAATTGTGCTCACCGAGGCCCAGCGCGCCATCAGATCCAAAGTTCAGTGACCTTGACATTTTGACGATGACCCCTACCGCCCGGAGTGGGTTGGCGGGTCGATGTCGATATGGGCAACGCCCTCTAGGGAGGAATCGGACAGTGCAGCATTGTTGAGGCCAGCTCGTGCTTTTGGTGCGTGGTGCGTCAGTACGTCTCGCTGTTAGGTTATCGTGTGGCCGAACATACCCGCAGGGGAAGCTTCAACGACACCGACGGCCAGGAAAGGGAGGAGAATGAGCTGAGTGAATCGCATTGTGAGTTTGTGTGAATGTGTAAGTGCGAGTGCGATTTAATACTATTCAAAATTGGTATCCGGCCTTGTGGGGGGACCACCACGCCGCTCCAAAACTGGGAGGGTCGATGGTAAGATTTATATGTCTTTAGTATTAAAGTAATCACGTCATGGAGTATGTGGACCATGTGCATTACAATCACAAACTTTGAACTATGCTCGGATACAACGTAGTACTTCCAATGCATGGATGCTTTCAAGACACAGGGTTAGTGCAACGTATAGATTTGCTGACAAGTGTGGGGCACCAAAGACGAGGCCTCTAGAAATAATTAAATATACCTTTGAGCTCCTCAGCTACGAGCGGCGAGTCTTCCCTTACAGGTACTAGTCCAACCGAGGAATTTACAACGTGTTCGTGTTCGTGTCAGAAGGGGGCTCGCGCAGGCTCACTATTGAACTATCCTGGCAGAGCTTGAGCTCGAAACTCACCCCGACAGCCCGAGCCCGTGAAGTTCCGTTCCAGGTATCGATCTTCGGATAATTGTTTCCCCTCTATTCCTTATCAATTGATGATACGTCCGAGGCCATACACGGCGCTTTTATACAGTGGGTCTTCGAATAAACTTCAAGATAATGTTTACCAAGTTCTGGTGAATTTCCACATGCGGGATACTTTTTAGCAGATCCTCAGAACAGAGGCTCTCAACTTGAACCGAGATCTACAGGTTGAATGACTATAGGCTCCTTATAACATCCAGCACCCTGGAGGTTGAGCTCCCCATGCCCTGAAACAGGGCGCTGGTCCGAGATTCCGTGTACATACGCTTTTGTAGCAAGTATTCCCGAAGCCGACAGAAACTCAGCAAGCTACTAGCCTGCCATCCGACCGAGCCTGAAGGGGGGGATTTCTGGCAACAACGAGGCGAGTTGGTGATAGGCGACACAACAGAATAGGCTTGGTTTCAGCAATACTAGTATGTATGGACAGGCTTGGCATTGATCCCCAGTCTTTGAGATGGACCAGTTCACCAACTTCATCTAAAACTTAAACAAACACGTGCTTCGGAAAGAGTCTCGTCCCATTCTGCAAGGGGTTAACGTGTTCTGTATTCTGCCAAGACTTTTATCTAGATTCATATCTAAAGGAAGGTCCCTTTGATAAGTACTTAGGCGTGTAAATTAAATGTATTAGGGTTCAGCGGTTCCAGCTAGAGTTCACCATTGAAAGCTAAATGTGCCATGCGAAGTATGTGGATGATGGTTCTGTGCCATGATAGGTGGTTTCATTCTCAATCCGTATATATCCCGAGGGTGTACAGTCCATTTACACAGTGGTAAAAGCTCAGGTAAAGAAAAGAAGAGAGACAAGAAACTCAATGCCAACAATAGTGTAAAAAGACTCTGCGGGCACGTGGCCTCAGCCTCCAGGAGCTCATGCCGCACAGACAAGGTTATGAAGCATCATAGTTCCCAGCAATTCTAGTCCCGATGTCCAAAATAGAATTCGTCAGTACTAACCCACGTTCATCCTCTTCCCACACCATACTCAACGGCCTCGGTTAGATCCTTGACTTCAGCAGCTGCTATATATGCGGCCTTTATTCACGCAAACCGCATCTCAGCGCAGCCGAATCAAGTATTTCCGGCTAGGGACAAAATTATCTGTAGGTTTATACAGGTGGGCTGGAAAAGAATGCCCTGCTCGATATAATACTTCGACTCTGGGAGCAAGCCCACAGCCACGTACGCAGCACAGAGACGTTGGGGATGCCCTCAATCAGTCGTAATGAAACACGCAGTCAAACTTTCCTTTCCCTCGAGTCTTCATGCGGCAGCAGCAGCTGTGGCTGTAGCCATCCCACTCAGTCTGATCTATTTCGGCAAGCAATAACATGCTATACGCAATGACAGCATTGACACCTACCGATGTCTTCCGAAACAATTTTCGTCCAAGATCCTGCCAACCGATCCACTGCTCATCCACATCGAGGAGTTCGTCACGCCTTTCGAGGCAGAGTATTTGATTTCACTAGCTTGAGTATCATTCTCGTCGGCTATATGAGCCTGGGCAGATCAGGTGATCATCTGACCCAAGCACCAGAGAATTCGAGACGTCAAACATAGGCCTATCGGAAAATTTCACCAAGACCACCATCCGCCGCTCACAGTCTGCAGTGCTGCCATACGTGCTCGACCACAACGTCTCCGATCCAGTAACACAGTGTATCTTAGAACGAGCCTCGGCATTCCAAGGCCATGTGCCCCTCATCCACACGGAGCCCCTGCAGCTCGCCAGGTACCGCGCTGGGGAGTACTACAGGGCGCACTACGACGCGTGGAAAGAAGATGACCCTGCGGCTCAGAGAAACATGCCAGTGGAGGCGAGCTTCTTCGTGACGCTGCGATCCAAGGGCCTGCTCGGCAGCGCTGGGGCACGCCCGAGTGCGGGTACAAGTTTCCCGCGGCTGAGGATGAGGATTGCCCACGACAGGCTATGCGAGGTTGTTGAATGTGGTGAGGGGTGGGAAGGAATTGTGGCAAAGCTTCCCAGGGTTGTTTCGTTCAGTGCTCTGTTCTGGGTAAATCTCATGGAAGACGGATTGGTGCATCCGGGCTCACTTCTAAGTTCATCGGGGGTTGGAGTTGCCTCAAGGAGAAGTGGAGAAGATTGGGATGAATATTTGGACTTGGAACAGGCCGTACCTATGTAGGTTAGAGTGATCAATGCAGAGAAAGCTATCATTGGCGAAACTGTCGTTGGTCTGGGCTGTAGATCGAGAACTGCTTGAGAGGAACAGGGAGACGCCCGGCACTAGAACAATACGATCCAATTTTGCTGACTTAGCCTTGAACTTACTACCAGATAAGGATCGCGGAATCTATTCGTACAGTTCCTAAACGCCAGTAATGATACAGTGGGGTGTAGTTTCATGCGTTTTTCCATAGTGGTGTGGTCAAAGAAGAAGAGCCCCTTCAGTGCGCTCAACCTAGTCCTGGGCAACATCGACCGACTTCAGGACAGTCACGGTGCACCTTTCACGATGATCTTGCCCCTTGCCCTTCCCGTCCTGAGCTTTTCGTAAGCCTTAGGTGCATCCCCAAAATCAAACACCTCGTCCACCTCAACCTTGATCTTGCCGGCTGCGATCCACTCCCCGAGACAGGCGAGATCTTGGTGCTTGTTCTTCGCAACCGCCAGGGAGAATTTCCTAGACCCACCACCCAGAAAAGAAGGAAGCAACATGCGCGACGTCATGAGCCTCATGTTGGCCATAGACATGCCCATGCCAACCTGCACAAACTGGCCGTCCGGCACCACGAACTCGCCGCAAGCCGAGTATAGGTCGCTGGGTGAGCCAATGTTATCGACGACGAGATCAAAAACCTGACCCTTTGCCTTTAGCGCGGCGACCAGGTCACCCTGAGTATAGTCCAGCACCTCGTCCGCCCCAAGGCTCCTGCACAGCTCGACGTTCCGCGCAGAGCACGAAGTGGTGACATGGCAGCCCAAGAGCTTGGCGATCTGGATCCCGATCGTGCCAGTGCCACCGCTGCCGCCGTTGATGAAGACGCGGAACGGGGCGCCTTTTGGGACGTGGGGCACGATGCTAGCAAAAGCCGCCAGGCCAACCGAGCCGACGGCGCTCGCGTGCTCAGGGCTCACGCCGGCGGGGAGACCCGCGCACCCGGCCGACCTGGCGACGACGAACTCGCCCAGCGCGCCGAAGCGGCCCGGGTCGAGGCGCCCAAAGACCGAGTCGCCGACCTTGACTGGGAACTCGACGCCGGCGCCGTGGGCGACGACAGTGCCTGCAAAGTCCATCGCGGGGCTGGCCGGTACCGATATCATGGCACGGGACATGGAGAACGGCAGCTCTGGGATCTTGTAGTCGATCGGGTTGAGGCCGGCGGCCCGGACCCGGACCAGCAGCTCGTCCTTGGAGAGGCTGGGCGGTGTTTGTGGGCGGGGGTGGGCCGCTGTGGATGAGAGCGTCAGGTTCTTGTGTAGACCGCCTGCTGCGCTGGAGTAGAGCCATGCTCGCATTGCTCTTGTTGGTGCTGCAGCCATGTTGTGTTACGAAGGGTGTGCTCTACTATCGATTGCATGAAATTGATGGACACGCAGAGATGCAGTTTTAGGATATATAATTCATTTCACCAGAAGCTGTACCCGAAAATAACAAGGAAGAGAGAATATTGCTAGAAAATGTGACGGACACCAACTGTACGGAACTCTCGTGAAAACGGGCCGTCTTACTCCTTCGGAGAGTTTCGCTGGTGCAGTCATGATGCCTAGCTCCACCTATGAGTAAGGATGAATGATCATCATACACGATCCTTTCCATTTCCGTGGCGTGGTTAGTCACAAGCGCTAAGCTGTACCTCATAGGATCGCGGCACAGCACTGGGCGTGCTTTCCAAGCCTGAGGTTCTGAAGTTGAAATGTTGGTCTTCTCATCTGTGGCGACCCTCCTATGCCTGGGACCACAGCCTTTTCCAGTCCTTCATCTTCCCAGGTGCCCATGTACTGGAATTTGATTGCGACTGCAAATTAAAATACCCCCAATATTACTACTAGTGGTACCTAGGCATTTATTTCATCTTCAATGATCCTCCGTACCTCGTCCATTATCTGGACTGGGGACATGACTTTTACTATCTCAGATAATACCTAGGTATATCCCGGGGTGTCACTCATCATCATCATCATCATCATTACCACGCCTGTCACCCTTGCTCCTGAAACGCGCCATTGCATCGCGTTGGTCTGTTTTGGTCGGGAAGTCGAGCGGATTATAAACACATGAGCCTCTCCCATCACCCAACCATTCTGGCGGAGGCATTCTCCTCTCCCACTGGTCGCGATAGACGCCAGTATACCGTATAGGCTCCTCTGGGTCGACACGTTGTACATTAGTCTCGTCTGGAAGAATTGGCAGCGGACAGGCATCTGTTTCCTTGACAGGCCCTGAGCGACCAGTGCCGGGCACATCCAGCAAGAAGTCGAGCAGGACCTTCTTCTGCGCATCGGTCAGAAGGCAGATCCGGTATGTGACCTCTTGACGGTCGGGGTGGATGTATACTGCGTCCGACCCAGCAGTGCCGGCACTGCTTTCCGTCATCTCCGTCTTACGGTCGAAGAGGACTACCCCTCCAAGCACCCTATTCTCGGCCCAATATCCCACCACGTCTGCAGCGCCGTGAGGGTACTGCATATGGTCGCGGTACCAGGGATGACGGAAAAGCGTGACAGGCGCCCCGTCACGGTTGAATTGCCACCATAAGTTGCCGTGAAAATCATCCTGAGGTGGGGTCCAAGTGTGAATTGCCTGAAGGGCTGATCCTGGCGTGGATAGATCGGAATTCTTTTGGTATAGCAATACTGCAATCTGATGTATTGAAACAGCAACGATTTCAATGAGCCGTGTATGAAAGGCCTTAGAACCGGGAGAAGCGGCCTGGAATGCCGACAAGAGCTTTCGATACGTATTAGTGACCAAGCACAAATGAGCGACCCTATACCGCTACTTGTACAGGGAGGGATACTAGTAATGCGCAAATAGCTTACCGGGACATCGAACTGGAGGATGTTTGGATCGAACTCGTCATGGAGCCGACATACAGTGTTGAGTGCACCGTGTTTGAGCTGCGCGTGCTGGTGAACTGGGTGATCGGGGCTGATGAGATCGCCATAGACGTCTCTTAAAACTTCTGGAAGGGGGAGACCATCAACAATCTGGGTGTATGTGGTCTTGGCTATTTCCGTGGAAAGAATCTTCGAGACGGTGGATACTATGACATTGCGGTGAGGCTCTTCGAGAGCATCTATATTCGTTTTACGGAATTTGGTCTTCGTGTTTTGTGGTTCGTTACCGTTTCTGTCCGGACGGAATGGCAGCGAATCCATTGCCCAGTGTTGTCGGACTGAGGTAATAATTCCTCGATGCGTAGTTGACGAGGTTTGCAGGGCTCTGGAGGCTCAGCAGAGCAAAGTGACATGAGCAGGGCCACAGGAGCCAGATATATCTAGTTAGGAGGCGCATTTGTTGCTGGCGTCTGAAACGGGTTTATCCATTGGGTGCTGACGCAAAAGGTCGCTCAGCCAAAAGACCATAATAATCAATCCGACCAATTGTCTTTTCCCAGCAGTATATAATCCCATACCGTCACAGTGTCCAGTGATCAACAACCTTGGTTGAGTTGCGTCGCGTTGGTTCAATGTTACAAGGGAGACCTGTGGACCCACTTTTACGATATACTACCTACCTAGGTTGGTACAAGCCATGGCCTCAGCAGACCAGCGAGCCAAGGTCCGAGGAGTTTAAAATGACACTGAAAGCATCAGGATTCAGGTCATCCCAGTAGGGTACTTTGTAAGTGCCCTGGTGGCTTTCGACACCGGTTTCATGCGTGTTCCAACTGACATTTTCGCAGTCGGCAATCGACAAGGACAAAACTAGCGATGGCACATCTCTGAACAGAATCATGTCCTCGAAGGCAGATGCTGCCAGAAACTAGGTTCTAGATTCACTGTCTGGAGAAAGACAGAAAAGTTTACATTTCGAGACTCACAGTACCGAGCCTCGCTCGAATATTTTACGGCCACGACATTCACTGCGTGCTTGTTGACAGTATTTGTAAGTTTCATAGCCGAGGCCATCTACGTGAACATCTGTCAGTAGCTGAATGGTAATCTTGCCTATTGAACTAAATATAACATGACTAAATTGTGATAATGGTGGCGTCTGAGGGTAAAGCGGATATGACAGTTCATTCAGCGCTAGGCTTCACTGAGAAGTGACCGTATGGAGACAGTGGATCAGCATCATATTGATAGCCCGTCTTAATTCGAGACGCGAAGTAGTGTATCACCCATCATCAACACCAGTCATAGTCCTGATTGGGCGTGCATACTAGATGGCGCTATTGTCAAGACGTCTCTCCCAGCGTCTTGGCGGCCAACTACACTACATGTAGCAGTTCTGGTTTTGTTGCTTTGAGCACAAGACAATCAATATGATGCTCCTTCCCAAAGACTGAGCTGACCCTCTTTCAGCTGCCGGAAATTGTGGCAGATTGCAGCAGGACGTGCTCAACTCACGTCGGGCAGGCCGGGTGGGTGATTCCTTCCATTTCAGACCTGGCTGTTTATTACTCCGTGTTGCCTGGGTACGGAGTACATAGGTACTTGTCATTAGGCAGCTAGCACCCGAAGGCCGGTAGCTCCAGCGGTGAGGTCACCGGGGGGTGGAGCCAGCAGGCGCACGGACCCTCGCCGCAGCCTCCCCAAACCCAAACAAGCTCGCCTTGAAAGGCCACTCACTTTTTTCGACCTCCAGCTCTGCTCAAGACCAAGTCGTCCACCCCCGACCGTACACCAACCAGCCGCATCACCACCTTCATCCTGACAAGATGTCCCGTGGCGGTACAACTCTCTACGTCACTGGCTTCAGCCACGGCACTCGTGCCCGCGACCTCGCCTACGAATTCGAACGGTAATTCCGATCCCTCCTTCCTCAGCCCACCACCCACCCAAAAGCCTCCCGCCCAAGTCCAAAGTCCAGTCCAGTCTCTCGGGGACTTCTCCATCCTCCCAGCCGCCCTCGCCCTCGCGTCGAAGTGTTCGCTGTGTATAAATTACCGTCGTGTCCTACCCACCGTCGTGCCATGCCTCCGTCCTGCCCCCCGTCGTCCCCTCCCACCATTCGATCGAGCGGTCGGCGATGACAGAACGCTTCCAAAACAAGACGCGCTTGGCTTTGCACCGGGCAAGTCGCCTGTCAAACGGTATCCACCCGGCGTAGCCTTCGCGACGCTACCTCGACGCCGCGATGCGATCGCAAGACCCGAGACTTCCTCTGATCCATCTCGCTTGGTTGTCATGGCAATACTGACATCACCCGACACAGCTATGGCAGGCTCGTCCGTTGCGACATCCCTGCTCCTCGTAGTGCTTCGAGCAGGCTGTGAGTATCCGCCCCATCCCACGACACCCTGCCCGGCTGCTGTGCTGTTTCTGACCATCCCATCAGGTTTGCGTTTGTGGAGTACGAGGACCGTCGAGATGCCGATGATGCCTATCACGACATGCACAACAAGCGGATCGGACGTGACGACATCCTGAAGATTGAGGTAAGCAAGCTACTATCCCAGCTGTCGACGTCCAAGTGTTCACGTACACTGACCCTTCCGCAGTGGGCCCGCACTCCTCCTTCTGCGTCCTGGCGCTTCGATTCTGGTCGTGACCGTGACCGCCGCCCGCCGCGTTCTCCTCGCCGCCGCACTCCCAGCCCTCGCCGCACTCGCGACTACTCTCCTCGCAAGGACGACCGTCGCGAGCGTGACCGTTATGATGACCGTGACCGCCGTGACACTCGCGACCGCTCGCGATCTCCAGACCGCCGGTAAGCAGACATTCGTCAGACACACGAGTTGAAAGCCATCGGGGCGAGAACTGACACTGCCGACGTAGTGACCGCGACGACCGTGAACGGGACGACAGGGACGACCGCGACCGCCGTGAGAACGGTGCTAATGGCGACGATCGCAAGCGTAAGCATCAGGCACCCCACATGAATCCATCCTGCCACCCGCTGACACGCCAAACAGCCCTGGACAGCCCGCCTCCTGCTCATGACGACCTCGACACCGCGGAGTAGTAGATCCTTCGTGTAGAGTGTAACAGTCACGGATCACGGTTGCGGATTGAGACGAGGTTTTCTGCTCTTCCCCTTTTCCCGCGGCACACTAACTGAACGGAATGCTTGGTCCACTTTGACTTCCTTAATATGGGTGTTTTAGTTTCCGATGCGGATGCGGACATCGGCGGTATCTCTTGACGGCGTCGGAAAGTGCGCAAAAAGGCTGCGCCCGAAACTCGGTCGATTATTCTCTCGGAAACGGTTCATTTCCCCACTAAGAATGGAAAACAAACGCAGAAATAAATTGCGAAAAAAAGTAGTTTAGATCATTGTAGGACGAATACCATGCACGCATTGCTCCAAGAAGCATCAGGCTTTGGGTCGAGTGAAATCCTGCCGTGTTGACCTCCGAGTCCGCCCAAGCTCGCTGTCTAGTTTCACCAACATTCCGGGTATTTATTCTTGAATGCTAGGGGACAGTCCAGAGCGGCCCAACTGCCAAATGTTATAGCGCTTGGTATTTGGTGTCGTGCGTTTTATGAAAGGCGTTTGCACCTGTATACATTTGCAGGCATAAATCAAACCTGAACGGGTTGATCCTCTGGGTACATAGCATATCATTCTTATCATAAGTCACAGACTCTGTCACCACAGGCAGCCCAGATCACTGAGCCCCGCGTCACGCGGTCCATAGTTCAATTCTCCGGTGCATTCTGGTATTTCCATGGCTTATTTCAGCTGGGCCAGACCGGCTACTGATGCTGGCTGGCCCTAGTTCCAGTTCCGATACCCAGGCACCCGTGTTTCTTCGTGCCGAGAGGGTAGCGAACCAAAGAGAGGAAAATACAAGCGGAAGGAAGTCAGGTAAAGACAAGAACCACCCACCCCCCCTGTCCCTTGCCGGACGGACGCGCGCGCGCACACTCAAGTTGGCGCCCCTCCGATGAAAAAAAAGAACTACCCCACCCGCATGCTGAGAACGCCTCGCCATAAGACCAACGTCGCTTCCCACCCGGCCGCTCCTGAGCCCTCAAAGATATGTGTAGGAAAATAAGAAAAAGAGAAATGGGAAGAGGAAAACCTGCGGCTACTTGGTCGGTGCCGTCGCGCGTTGAAAGTACACATATTAAGAACAAACAACACTCATGTGCCCGATACGCCCCGCGCAGCCCGGCGCCTGGCGGTAGGTATGTAGGGAGCGCCGGCAGCCAGCCAGGGGGCGATCACCGAAGGACATATCAAGTCGACTGCTCGAGGCTCGCATACCCTTAGCCCCCCGGCACCCCCCCAAAAAAGGTAAGACATGAAATATAGGAGCATATCGATCAAGATTCGTCACCACACACGCGCACGGTGGGGGAAGAGGCCATGTGCCGGGCCCAACGCCGACTGCGTTGAAGCAGTGTGACCCAGCCAGCCTCGCGCGCTCCAATATGCAGACCCCGTAAATCAAAAAAAAACGCCGATATCCAAACAGCGAGATCGTCCCAGATCAGCAAAGTCAAAACATGACAAGGAAATCGCGCGCAAAAGACAATGAGCGGGACAGCCGACAGGCACGGGGAGGTCAAAAGGTTCAAGCCCATCCGAGGGCGGGCTCACTCGATCTCCATCCTGCCGGCGATGTCCTCGCTCATGCCGCGCAGGGCGCTCATCCTGGGGCTGGTCTCGTGCTCGTCGGGGTTCTCGTCCTCGGAGACCTCGTCGCTGAAGCCGTCGCTGAGGCCGGCGTCGTCGTCGTAGTCCTCGTAGCTGCCGGCGAACTCGTCGAGCTCGAGCACGCCGTCCCTGTCGCGGTTCCACGACAGGCCGTCGTCGGCGTAGTCGTCCTCGTCGTCCGAGACGGGCATGCGCTCCGCCTCGCGGTCGCCCAGCCAGTAGCGGGCGCGCTTGTTGGCGCCGGCGTCCTCGAGCTGCAGCTGCCTGCGCTTCCGCAGGTCGCCGGTGGACGACGAGGGCGTCAGCGACATGGCGCCGCTGCGCTGGCGGTGGCGCAGGGGCGAGGGCGGGTTGTAGCTGTGGGACACGACGGGCACGCCCCGGACGTAGAGGTAGGCGACGCGCTTGCGCTCCCTGTTGAAGAACAGGTAGTGCAGGCTCCAGATGGCGGCGGCCTCCTCGTCAAAGGGGTTCGAGGTGGGCTGGTAGGAGAAGACGGCGCACTCCTTGAGGGTCATCTCCTTATCGATCAGGGCCCACATGTGGGGCCCCCAGGGTGGGGATTCCGTGCCGGACACGGCCGGGGGCGAGGACCCCGTGTCTGCGACGGCAGCCTTGGACCTCTTACTTGGGGGAAGCAATGAGGTCATGGGGAACTGGGTTGTGGATGGCGCGTTGGGTCGCGCGCTGTGCAGAGTTGTGTCGAGGTTGGCGACCACCTTCCTCAACATGCGCTCCCGCTTGAAGTCGGCGGGTCGCAGGACGTGGCTGAAGTCATAGTCGGGATGTGAGGCATTCAGGGTGGCAATGAGGTATGCGAAAGTCCTGCGACTTGAGATGTCGGAAAGAGGGCCAAATGGACTTGAGCGGGACAGGTTGAGGGTGGTGCGCTGGGGCGGCGACAGGCTGGACCCGAACTTGAGCAGGGCGGCATGTTGTGTTTCTAGCGACTTGTCAATGTTCTTGTAGAGCTTCTTATCGGAGCCTGCGGCTTTTGTTGTGTACAGGTCGCAGCCACCGGTGACGTGACAATCGGGAGTGTCGAAGTTGAGCGCGCTGGCCACGACGTCGAAGTCGCGAAGTGGGAGGAACTACGGTGAGGAGATCAGCTGGTCAGACTCGCAGACGCTAGTAATGGCTGGACTGGGCATGCCCACGAGTCTCAAACACATACCTTCATCTTGGATAGATTCGTGTGCTCTTTCAGAGGCTCTGTAGCGAGTGTTTCGCTTGACGTGGTGTGGTGTTGTTGGCGGCGTGGGCTCTGGTGTTATCGAGCAGGTGGAGATGTGTTATCGTGGAACGGGACCACTGCGTCATTCGAATGGGACGCGATCGCTCAGGGGTTCACTTGGCAGGGTGCAACCTGGCGCTGAGATGGATGTACGGTCGTACGTGTGTATGAAAGTAACAAAGAAACCGAGATGACCACCTGTCGGCTTGGATCGCGAAAAGTGGCCGGTTTGTGGCAGCTGCTGGGTCGGATGTTGTGGTGCTTGTAGTTGCCTTGTGACGGAATCGGGTGGAGTTCGGACATGCAGTGGGTTCCTGATTGTCAGTCGGTCAGGCTGGCGCAGTCGCGGTCGCGGGCGCAGGAACAGTCCAGAACGCGATAGGCGTCCAGGCGGTTTACTGGGGAGGAAATGCCATCTAGAAAACGAGGATGTGGTTCTGGGCAGGGCTGATGCGCGGTTGTTTCTCTGTCGGGGATGCAAGGGGCTTTCTTTGTTCAGGAGAGGAGGTGAGGTGGTGATAACGCAATGGGCCATGGGTTTAAGCGGGCGGGCGGGCGGATGGGCGGGCGGACGTTTCGGGGGATCAGGGAAGCCGCCAGTTGGTTTGTCTGACACTGGGTCCTGTAAGCACACCCTGGCACCTGCAAGAGAGACCCGGCACATGGGCTGAGACTAGCTGACTAGGTGCCAAGTCGTTCTTGGGTGTGGGGGAACAACCGGGACAGCAGCACAACAAAGGAGTCGTGCTCAGCCCCTGAGACTCCGCTGCCACCTGCACGCACCGCTGCAACTTGTCGGGTGCACTGGTGCGGGGCCCTGCGAGTTAAACCATGACGAATGACGAGCCAGACGGACACCACGAGCAGCAGCCGGTGGGCAGCCAGCCACGGCAGTCAAGTCAGCACTCTTTGAGACGCGAGAACGTGCACAAGCCCGCCCGGCTGGATGGTCTGCCGCAACCGGACCCGGCCATTCGAGAGGACAGACCTTGCAAGTAGTGTGTCTATTAGCACCCAATCAGCTATGCAATGTCTTGAAGCCGACAAGTCTTTCTGCTCGTCCCGATTGCCTCGGGTGGGGCGTTGCGTTGTTCACCTGCTCGATTCCCTAGCCCAAACCGTATACGCCTGACTCCATGCAACGTGCAATCACAATTCCTCATGGTGCCGTCGGTTCGTTGTTCATGCTCCCGTCGGCGTCCCAGCTTGAGTGTCCTGCCCATCTTGTCTCTTCCCAGATGGTTGGCCCATCACAGTATGCCGACGTCCTTGAGTGCGTTGCTGATTTGCTCAATTTCCTGCGTGTGTCGTATGTCTGTTAGCCGCGGCAAGTCGCCTCCCGTCCGCGTGTCCTTCTCCCGGTGTGTGATGGACATTCTAGATAGGGCATGTAGGCAGTAGGCAATCATGATATGTATCCAGCTGCGTTACATGATTTTGGTCACTTCGTCCTCGACCTGGCGGCAGTGGAAAGGGCGTCAGCGAGCTGCACTGCAGAGTTGAAGGGCGGAAAGGCGAAAAGCGCAGCGGCAGGGTGACAGGGACGAGAGAGTTGCGGTGTCGTTCGTATACGGACAGCACGTCCGAACCAGCGGCAGCTCGACTCCGTGGCGCGGCGATGCCAGCAAGGGTGCAAAAAAAAAAGACTTGACTGACCTCCATATCCTCCAATGAGTCTTGCTGCGCTATGCATCGTAGAACCGTCTTCTTGCTGCTCTCCTGCAGTTCGCCGGCGAGCAGGAGCTCGTCCAGTATCCAGTAGGCCTTGGTGAAGGAGAAGATGATATCGAGCTCGCAGACGTTGCCGTAGTACTTGTCCATCTGCTCGACGTAGCGGTGGATGATCTCGAGGGTGATGAGCTCGTTGTCGTCGGAGGACGCGCCGGCGATGAAGAACAGGGAGGCGTATCGGCGGTAGACAATCTTGGTGTCCTTGTACTCGAGGAAGTTACACATGCGCGTGCGCCTGGCCAGGACCAGCTGGGAGACATCCTTGACGATCTTGGCCTTCTCCTTGGGGGACATGGTCTGGAACCATTTCGCGAGGCGCTGCAGGTGCGGTTCGGGTCAGGTCTGCGCTGCGAGGCGAGGCAAAGGGGCCGCCCGGGACGGCAGAGGACAACATACAACTTTGCCCTGACGGGACAGCAGGATCAAGTAGTTGATTGCCATGATGGCAGTCCCACCAGACGGTGATGGCTGAGAGGAGGAATCGACCGGTGGGGGTTTGAGAGGAGAGCGGACGTTGTCGTTGCCACTATTAACTGTCCTTGGGCAGGTTTGCTGGGCAGTCGAACAGTCGGGTCGGCCACGAGCCACGAGGGGTGCAGCTTTGGAATGTCCTGCGCCCAGGTACCGTACCGAGCGTACCTGCCAGGGGTGGAGCTGGCCTAGCCTGGTCCTTGTGCACGAGCCAATATGAGGGGCATGTAAGCGCAATGTGTACAGCGATGGTCCAAGGCTCACTGCTCTCCTATTTGCAATGGAATATGAACAGCAGCATCGCCGCAGCATGCCAATCGTAGAGTTCCTCCAGCACATAAGAGCTCCAGGGCTGCAGAACACATGGGCCCCTTGCAACTTTTCCACGGACTTCTTGCATGCTAAGTTACCTAAGTAGTGAACTACTGTGGTGACAACTAATCCCGACAATCGCAACACCCACTCCAGCCTCATGTTTCTATCCTCTTGATGAAGACCTGTGTGGTCTCTCAATAGTACAATATCAGGTTATTGTTGCTCAAGTACGTTTTCTCAAACTACTGGGACCCCAGCCCAGGTTACTAGATGCTGGCTATCAATAAAATTAATCGATCTTCTTACCTTGAATCATGCTTCGTTCAAAGTACTTCAGTACCTAGGTAACTAATAGTCCGCACTATAAAGGTAATGATTGCAGCAACCGGAGAGAATTGCTGTTCCGGCCGTAGATAAGACCATGTCAGCCGGCCGATTCCCCGCTCAGAGCACGCCCGATCCGGGGCCGGTTGCCCATCACACAACGGGCAGCTCTGTTCGCCACTCCAGATCACTCATCTCTTCACTATAACTTCCTGGGCTCTCTTATTAGCAAAACTACCCAATAGGCTGGTCTATATTGCGTACAACTCTTGCTATCGACTCAGTCTTCAACACACTCCCATCAAAAACCCTTGCTACCCAAAACCATGGTCCTCCGAGAGGTAGTCGACGGCCAAGCCGGGCTCCCAGTGCCCAACAGCACTCTCTCATACTGGCACAAGGACCCCTCAAAGAAGCTCCTGGGCTACCGTTCAACGCCAGACCTGCCTTCTGAGGCCGACACCATCATTATCGGGACGGGAATGTGAGCAATTCTCAGGCCACAACTCATATCACATGCCACCTCCTCATTGAACCAACCGATAGCTAGCTAACTATAAAAAGGACCGGCTCGTTCGCAGCCCGCTTCCTCAAGGAGCCGGCATCGCCCGCGAGCCAGCAGTCCCTGCTGGTCCTCGAGGCCCGCGAGGCATGCTGGGGCGCGACGGGCCGCAACGGCGGCCACTGCCAGCCCTTCCTCTACGGCACCGACGAGGAGGTCGCCCGCTTCGAGCTCGAGACGTACGGCTTCCTGCAGGACCTGGTCGCCGCCGAGGACATCCCCTGCGACTGGCGGCCCGTCAACGGCGTGCACGCCATGCTGAGCCAGGACGTCTTCGGCGCCGCCGCGAGGGCCATCCCCGCCCTGCGCAGGAAGGTCCCCGACTTTGCCGACAAGATCGCCGTCGTCTCGCCCGAGGGCCTGGTCGACGGGCCCAGCGGTGAGGGCGGGGGCGAGGGCGACGGCGGCGGGTGGGCGCGCGGCCTCACGCTCGAGAAGCTCAGGCTCGACCGCCCCGGCGTCGCGGGCGCCATCGTGCAGAAGCACGCCGCGAGCATGTGGCCCTACAAGCTCGTGTGCCACGTGCTGGAGGCGCTGCTCGCCGCCCACGGCCCGGCCTCGCTCAACCTGCAGACCAACACGCCCGTCACCGCCGTCGCCAGGGGCGCCGCCCGCCCGGGGAGGTGGGTCGTGACCACGCCCCGGGGCAGGGTCTCCGCGGCCAAGGTCCTGCTCGCCACCAACGGGTACACGTCGCGGCTGCTCCCCGCCTTCTCGGACCTGATCGTCCCCGTCAGGGGCCAGATCGGCGCGCTGCTGCCGCCCGAGCCGCGCGCCGCGCTGGACTACTCGTACGTCTTCTTTGGGCAGCTCAAGGGCGAGGGCGAGGACGGCGGGGACACCACGCGGGACGAGTACCTCGTCCAGCGGCCGCTTCCGGGCGGCGAGCTCATCCTCGGCGGGGGCCGGCACCTGGCCCGGGGGATGGCTGTCGGGGAGTGGAGGGACGACACGGTCGAGCCCAAGGTGGCGAGGTGGCTGCGGACCGAGCTGGAGCCTGTGCTTAGCCTCGACCGCAAGGAGGATAAGGCGCCTGAGGAGGGGCTGGAGGCGTCGATGGAGTGGACCGGCATCATGGCGTACAGCCGTGACCAGGTCCCGTGGATCGGTGCTGTCCCCGAGTCTCTGGGCGGCGGTGAGGGTTTGTATATCGCATCCGGTTTCACGGGGCACGGCATGCCGCGATGTGCCCTGGCAGGTAGGGGCATAGCCAGGATCATGTTGGGAGATGAGAAGGGGCACGGTATTCCCAAGACGTTTATGGTGGACGAGGACAGAGCAGCAAAGGCGAGGGAGAACTGGGGCCGTGTTGGGACTGTTGATGAGATGGAGGCGTTGATCGCTGATTTGAGACCGTTGATGGAGTAGGGGATCGAGTTGGGGGGGAGGGTGTAGGAACAGACCAGAGGGTCTTGAATGAGATGCTGCTCGTGGGAGTGCTCTCACCAAGTACAGCGCTTGATACCGTCCCGGTCTGATTTACTGATGATGGGGAACGACGGTGAGGCCCGAATCTCAGACAGTCCAGGGCATTACGAGGAGATCTTATCCGCTGGTGGCAATAGTCATCTATTTTTTCAAAGACGGTGTATCAAGAATAAAGCTTCGTAAAGCCCTCGGCGGGTGGTTGAAGCCAGTTCTTCTCGTCATACACCCTCTCATCCCCTCCCTCGATAATGTGGAAAGTGTAGATGATCCTGCCCTTCTGGCTGAGATTCTTCTCGCTCTTGTGAAGGATGTTGCCGTGGATCAGCACCAGAGACCCAGCCTTGACCTCCCCAGGGATGTAGTCCTCATCCCGCGCCGGCGTGTCAGCCCTCTCGCCGTACTCATCACCAGGAGGGAACCTCGGCCCTTCGTTGGTAGCCATCTCTGTCCCTGCGTTTCCTGCCTTGCGGACGAGGCGTTTTGAGATGGGAGCCCACTGTTGAATGTCAGCTGTGATTTACAACCGGGGGAGCAAGAGAGGCCGGCCTACCTTGTGCGATCCAGGCAGGAAGCTCAGACACCCGTTCTCCAGCGTCGCATCCTCGAGCGCATACCAGAAACCCACGGCGCTCGGCGGGTTCGTGTACAAGAAGGTGCTGTCCTGGTGAGGCGGCACCGCGCCCCCGATCTCAGGCTGCTTGCAGATGACCATGCTCTGCAGGCACCTCGGATCCCTGAACCCCAGCGACCTGGCAACCTCGGCGGGGACCGCCTCGGAGGCGCCGCCCTTGTCGCCGCCCAGCAGCCTCGCGAAGGGCGGGCTGAGGGCGTGCAGGTAGTGGCCGATCTTGTTGATGGCCCTCTCCTTGGGCTTGGTCAGTTTGCCCTGGGCGTCAAAGGCGTCCTCCTCGAAGAAGAAGCGGATCTTGTCGCCCGAGGTCAGGAAGTAGTCGTCGCCCACGTGGTCCTGCCCGTCCTCGCCGCCCGTGCTGAACTTGGTCATGGGGTGGTCGTCGAGGCTGAAGTTGCTCAGCAGGGAGCTCGTCTCGTCCAGCAGGGACTTGACGGTGGCCGCCGAGAGGGCGTCCTCGATGATGAGGTAGCCATTGCGCTCGAACGAGTCGACCTGGCTGGCTGTGAGGCCGCCCGACGTGTGCGAGGCCACAGTCATTGTAATTGGGAACACAGGGTCTCGTGAGTTGGAGAGGATGGTCTCAAAATCTGTCTACAACTTGTAACATGCCTTTTTGCCAGTGGTCGTCGTCGAAATACCGGCAAGTGATAAGGGTGAATTCGAGAAACCCCTCCGGGGCGCTCCGAGTAAACGGCCGACAGGCGGCCCACTCCGCCTCGGCGGGAGGCTCGTTGTGGATTAGGGCGGTCCGGAGGTGCTCAAAGGCAGAGACCCAATAATTCGGATTTTACCCTAGTGTATACAGATTGGGACTTCTTTCTCTTTCATGTTTGAATTTTATTCTTGGGCACAATTTCAAGTGTGAGCCGGTATATGATTCACTCATACACGAGACCAGCCTCCATGTCCACGCCAAGTCTCGGCTTGCTGACTGTTTGCATAGACAAGCTGATATCTTTCTTGATTTCTTTTCAAAAGTCCCTTTCCCGCCAGCCATACTGTGTTCAGCAAACTGCTACTGTATGCAAAGAGAGTTACAATTTTACTATTACCACCATCTTTGTAATAATTACCAATGGCGACGTGCTAGAACTGCTAGATCGCACATACTATATGGAAATAGCCTACTCCCAGAGCCCGTAATTCTCACTCGAGACGAATCCGCCAACTACAGTCTTTCGCACCGCACCCAAAACATTGCTCAATGGGCTTATGGTGAGATCATCCAGGACATAAATGAACGGCTTGAAGTAGCAACTCGGCCATCATACATCGGGCCCGGCTGCCCCAGGGCTTTCCATCCTGCTTTATGCGCCTCAACTTAAAGTCAGAGAAACGAGGAGACGGGAGAGGAGAAAAAGGTTGAGACGGAGCTGAACAAGTGCTTCATTGCCAGCATGTGTTCAGTTGCGTCATTAAAGACTATGCTCACTTAACTTGTCCTCATGCCGACAAGACCCCGAGAGTCCTTTGTGAGTCCAACAGCTATTCTTAAACAATAGGGTTCTCGATGAGTCCGGGTCGAAGCAGCGTTTCGATGCCTACAACAGCAATAGCTTCCAGTGTGGACCTGACCTACAACATGGCAGACCACTGACTGAGACCAGCGACCGTAATTCTCTACCTTTGTCCCTGAATACGTGCACAAGGGCGAAGATGATGAACCAGAACGAATGGAAGAGTGCATCTTTCACATGAACCGTGAGACACAAGAGAGGGCAGCTACAGACTAACATTGATCACACATGGCCCAGAGAAGAGTCGTAAGCTTCGCAAGCTTCAATTCACGGAAGCAACCGTCCACCCAACGGATGACTACTCGAGCAACGCAGGCCGACCCCTTTTGCCCCTTTCTAAAGCTTGCCGCCCGCCGCCCGCCGCCCTGCCTGCTCAGATTACCTCCCGTCCTCGTCCCTGCTCGCGAATCGTGTTGCGCGGCCGGGGCATCTCGAGAAACACACAAACATGCACTGCCGCTGCGTACCGAATGATTGTTCTTGATTTCCCTCGTGGTGTAGAAACCCAAGCACCCGATCGATGGCCAAGGCGCAAGATAGCCGGCTGATGATTTGTTTTTTTTTTGGGGTGGGAAGGAGACTTGCTTTGCTAATGTACAGGTTTGGTCGCAATGCTGCCGGCTGGTGGGGCCCGCACCGCCCCATCATGCCGTCCGTCTCTTCCGGGACACGCATGTCGTAGAGGCCATGCCATGCGGGTAGATGGCGGGGGGCGCTGTGGTCGTGCCATCCGGCATACTCCAAGAACAACCAGGCCGAAGAGTAGAAAGAAAAAGTAATAGCTCGTCCAGGTAGAACGCCACCTCCCCTGTAAGCCACCCGAGGACAATGGAAAGAGGACCGACTCCGTAAGGGGGTAAGGATTCACATCCACGGGCGATTCTAACGTCCATAGGGGTGGAAACCCCTCGCCCCACCACCCCTCCCGCCGCCGCGGTAGTTTGCACCCGGGCGTCCGGCGTTCTTGGGTCCCGTAGGTGCGTTGGCAGGAGGCGCCTTCGTAGGGTCCGCCGGCTGTTGGTGGTTCTGGTGGTGGAAGCCTCCGCGGCCCCGGAAGCCACCCCCTCCGCGTCCGCCGCCGCCGTGGCTGCCCATGGAGGCAGGGCTCATGTTGCCGGCTCCTCCCATCTGGTTGGGCACGTTGGGCGGGGGGACGTCGTCATACATGCCCTCCCACGAGGCCGGCGCCCCGCCGGCGCCCATGCCGTAGCCCTGCTGTTGCCCGCCCATGTTGCTGCCGCTGCCCTGCCGGCCGCCGCGCTGGTCGTACTTTTGCTGCTCAAACATCTGCTGCTCGTAGGCGTTGTAAGCCGGCCGGTTCTGACCGCCACCGCCACCGCCAGGGCCGGTGGGGACGTTTGGCTGTTGCTGCATGCCGCCCTGGGGACCGCCGGGCCCGCCTCCCTGGCCTCCCATCTGGTTCATCATCTGCTGCATCATGGCAGGGTTCATCTGGCCGCCCATGTTGCCCATGTTGCCCATGGGGCTGCCACGGCCGGCGCCGGCGCCACCTTGTTGCTGGGCCTGCATCATCATCTGTTGCTGCATCTGCTGCATCTGCATCATCTGCATCATGGCCGCCTGTGGGTTCATGCCGCCCATGCCGCGGTTCTGCATGGCCATCTGTTGCTGCCACATCTGGAACATCTGCTGCATGCGGGCCCACTGCTGTGCCATCGCCGACCCGCTGGGGCCGCCAGCATTGCCGCCGCTGTTTCCACCAGAGACGGCCCCCCCCTGCGACGAATTGTCGTCAAAGTTGTTTCCGCCTCTGCCCCGGTTGCCGAATCGGTTGTTGCCGCGGCCCTTGGCCTCCTCTTCCTCTCGCATGTTGCCGCGGGGCTGCGCCTTCTTCACCTCGATTGGCTTCCCGTGGATCTCCAAATCCGTGGCAAGACAAGCGTCCACGCCAGCCTCGGACTCGAAGGTGACGAAGCCAAAGCCCCGCGGGCGGCCCGTGTCCTTGTCCATCATGAGTGTAGCATCAACAACACGCCCGAACTGGGCGAAGTAGTCCTTAAACTCGGCGTCCGTGGTCTCTTGGCTGACACCGCCGACAAAGATCTTGCTCGTCTTCTCCTGCTCATCTCGAGGTATGGCGCGTTTGGGATCAATCTTTTGTGGTTTGCAACTCGTCAGTACTTGGCACTTCACCCCCGGCAGGAAAACAGGCCAATGCTCACAATCTTTCCGTCCAAATAGTGCTCCTTGACCATAACAACGTTGACTGTTTTGGGATCCTTGAAGGTGAGGAATCCAAAACCTCGCGACCGGCCGCTAGCGCCATCTCTCATCACGGTACACTCAGTGACCTCGCCAAATTGGGAGAAGTAGTCTCTCAGAGATTCTTCAGAGGAATAGAGTCAGCGAAAACTAGCCACTGGTCGAGTGGGGAATACTTCTCACCATCTGTTGTCTCCCAGTTCAAGCCGCCTATGAACATTTTCCTGTGAGAACATGCATGTCAGTACGTTTGATCCCTCAGGCATGAGCTTGTGAGACTATGTAACAGTGCTTGTGTGCGCATGGAAATGTGCAGTGTTGACTGCCCACGCATCCGGCTACCACGGGCGCAAAGCTGATTGTTGCCGTCTCTCCCACGGCAAACAGATCGGCCTCAGTGTCCGGACGGCTGGGCGGTATGTACGGCTTGCTGCATTGGCTCCCGAGACCCTTTGTGAGCTTTCCACACCTTTGGAACACCCCGTCTTCTACTTGGTTGGTGCGGTTCGAGCTGGTGGCCAGGCCCGCGGCGTAGTCGGTGGGGTAGTCATCATCAAAAGTGCTGCCACCGTCGTCCTCAGCCTTGATCGACAAGTGCTCTTCTCTTTTCACCGCTGATTCTAGGTTTCCCGTCGCCATGATTGCTCTCTGGTTGTCGAGTAGATGCAGCGATGCTCAGCTGAGGTTGCTGCTCAGTGGCTGGATGATTCTTGCTTGCTTGCTGGTGGTTGGGTACATCCCAGAGCTCTCACGTCCAAGTGAGAAAAGAGGGGAGCAGCGCAGAATGATTGGAAGCCAGGAGCAGCAAAGATTGTCGAAATCTTGCGATCTTTGTTCGGACTGTCTCTCTGTCTCTCTGTCTCTCTCTCTTGCTATCGTCAAGCTAGGTACTGGCTCGAGCGCTATCCGCTTCCAAATCTCTTTACAAGTCCTGGGAGAAGATGGATGAACGTTCCACGTCTTCCCTGCTCACAGAGTACTCCGTGGGCTATTTGGAGCTCCCAGATATCATGGCAACTGGTGCCTGTGATCTGATCTATCGCATCGGTTGGGCTTTTCGGCTGTTTCTCAGGTAGTGCGGGGCCCTGCCATGACTCCTGTCCTTCGACGCTTCGGCTGCCTGCACGTCTTTACTGCACCATTGAGCCTGTGCTCTGCAGGTTGAAGGGTGCAATACTAGAGATGCCTGCGTATTGCTGGAAGTCCATGCGCCAACCTCGGCCACCGAGGCGTCCAGAGTGCAAACGCCGCGATTGAGACAAGCAACTCTAGGCCACTCTCACGCTGTACGCCCAGCCAACCCAAGCTGAGTCAAGCCACGACGAGTCCCTCGCTTCCCGATCGACGATTGTGTAGCAACCTCCGCAAGCTCGACCAGGGTGGCGAGCATCCGATACGAAATGTTCTTGCTCCTTCTGAGGATTCCATTTCTTATGCCCAGTCTCTTTTGTTGCGGCTCATCTCCAAAACTGCCGCAGCCTGGTCTCGGCTTTGGGGCAGCACGCCAACACCGCCTTCTCCGTGGTGCCCGTGGCGCCAAGATGACACACTTGGCGAGAAAGCCATCACACAAGCGCAGAGGGTATTACGAACTTGGGAAAAGGAAAATGGACTCGGACTTACCCGTCCTCCTTGGCATTGGGGTTCTTGTGCGTGGCCGCCGCTGGCGCTTGATTGTATGACGGGGTATCAGGAGCGTGTGTGTCGCCGTTACCGAGGTTGAAGTCGACATCGTCATCGTCGTCCTCGTATTCATCACCGCCGTTCATGTGCGAATCTTCGGCAGAGGCAGGTTCGGCGCCATGGTGACCGCCGTGATCATCCTCTTGCTTGACTGCGGCAGGGGCAGGTTCAGCGCTGGGAGCGGCCGGCTCTGGGGCGGCAGCGGGGGCGGCAGGGGCCTCGTCGTTGTAGCTAGGCAGACATTTAGTGACAGTTCGTAGAGTAGGATCGGAACAGGCGATGCGTACAGATCATCAAAGAGATCGTCCTCAAAATTCTCGGGTTCCGTCATTGTGAAGGACTGTTGGTGTTACGGATGTGGTGAGAGTCAGATAAGAAAAGGGAAGGATGGGACAAGAGCAACTGTGTGGTTGCGAAGAAGTGGAGATATTAATGGGAAATAAACGGGTGAAGCCTTGAATGTCGTCGCAAAAAGGGAAATGACGCGACACGATGCGGTGGTTTGTGTCGTGGTCTGCACGGTTGGGGGAAGGGGCGAGCAGGAAATTCGCTTTGATTGCGGTTGAGGTTTTGAGTCGAAGGTGACGGGGCGATCTGGAGAAAGCTACCCGTGGGCTTCGGCTTCTACTCACCCACTCCTGGCGGAGTGGGTGACAAAACCCCGCAACGGCCAAAACTTCGCAACAAAAAGACGGGCTTTTTCCCCATACAAAACGGTACTTTTTAGTATTTTCAACTTACCATAACACACTCAGTATTAACTCAATTTTTAAAAAAGAATAAGTTTTAGAATCCTTAAAATTAATAGATTATTCTATATATTTTTTTTTATTACTTAGATTAATTTTTAGAAAGTTAAAATGTACCACTTTGAATAAAAATGACACGTGACCTTGGAATTTGGCGGCCAAAAAAAAGTCTTGGCAGGTCACTCTCTAAGAAGTTTGTATGTAAAAAAACCTTCTTTTTGTTGCAAAGTTTTGGCCGTTGCGGGGTTTTGTCACCCACTCCGCCAGGAGTGGGTGAGTAGAAGCCGAAGCCCACGGGTAGGCTCTAGGTTGAGGGCGGGTTATCGATTAGGAGAACCGACCGACCGCCGGCTGGCCCGTGCGCGATTGGGATGCTAGCGTGGTTTTGTTCCTGCCTGAGAGTGGCCGGAGAATAGATTCAATTGCCTAGGCTCAGGGCGCGGTAGGTGCCTGCCCAGGGACATAGCTCCCCCGGGCTGGCAGGCAGGCAGGCTAAGAGGATGGCGGGGGTCTGTCAGGGGACGGGCTCAGCAGCAACAAGTGGGCAAGTGGGCTCTCAGCAGCCAACGGCGAAACCGAGCTTGTGCAAGCGGGCGTTGGAGCAGTCGCAGCACTGCGGGCGGATGTGTGGGTATGTCGAGGTAGTTCTGGCAGTCTGCTACATTGAAAGGATGCACGATCTAGACCACGAACCAACAGCAACAATGAGTTGAGCTCTGCAGTACGGCGTATTTTTGTTCCTCCTGCTCACTGCCTGTCGTCTGCACCCAACATGTTCTCGTCATCCTCCTCAGGGAGTGGCAAGAAGCCGCCGCCACAGGTATGTCTTTCCCCTCCCTCTCTGCCTGGCCGTCCTCGTGCGACAGGCTTGCGACTCGGCTCCGAGACTGACTGGGTGGTGTGCTGCGTGTAGCAGGAGATGGTCCAAGTCGGTATGTCTTCACACGCCCCGTCTCGCCCTGATTCTTCTGCAATAATTGACACTTTTGCCTTGCTCCACCGTAGACAGATCCGAGTAAGAAGTGGTCTCGAGATGCATTGGCAACCCGGCGCTGATCCGCAAGCAGGTCTGCCTCTCCGTTCTGGCGCAATCCGACGCCGGCAAATGGGCCCAAGAAGACGACTCGTGAATCCAGCCTGGTCGTTGGCGCAGCATACTCACACGCTGATATGCTCAAACTCGACTCACTGTTAGACAACAGCCTCGTCTACCCGACTCTGCCCCAGCTGCTGACTGTCGTCCCTCCTCAGAAACCTATCCAGCTCATCCACGCGGCCTCGGACGCCTCCCACATCCTCACACTCCAACAAGCCAGCCTCACCCCCGCAACAACGAAACGCACAACGCCCGACGTCCCCTCCTTTCAAGTCCTACATGAACTTCCTCTCAACCACAAATGACGACTGGAACGCAGACGATGCCGGCGAAATATACGACTATGACGATGACGATGGGGACGATTTCGGGCTGCCTAGCCTGTCCAACATGAAGAGGAGGACAAAAAGAATGCAAGACGCCCAGACGAGAGCCAATGCCGGCAACCAACCGCCAGACATAGATAGCTACAGTGGTGGCTTCCACTCCAGGCGATTCTCGAACAGCGCCGACATCGCAATCGAGAGACCAACACCGTCCTACCCGGTAGCCAAGAAGAGCGAGGGCAAGATCCTAAGGCCGCAGTACAAGGAGATCCTCAAAGACCCAGCCAATGCGCTCCACCTCATCAATCACCCTCCAATACCCCCAAACGCCTCTCCCAGGGAGATCGACGCCATCAACTCTAGGATATCCAGGATAAACAAGTTCAAGAGGATCCTCCAGGCCTCCAGCGTGGTCCTCCCAGACCTGCGGGCCGCAGCATGGTCAGGCGTGCCGGAGGAGGTCAGGGCCATGACCTGGCAGCTGCTGCTCTCGTACCTGCCGACGAGCAGTGAGCGGAGGGTGGCAACCCTGGAACGGAAGCGCAAGGAATACCTGGACGGGGTGAAGCAGTCGTTCGAAAAGGGCACAGGCAGCACCGGCGCCACCACAGGAAAGGCATCCGGGTCGGGAGGAGGCGGAGGAGGCGGAGGAGGCGGAGGAGGCGGAGGAGGCGGAGGAGGCGGCGGCAGCGGCGGGGCGGGCGGGCGGGGCCTGGACGAGGCCGTGTGGCACCAGATCAGCATCGACGTGCCGCGGACGAACCCGCACATCGAGCTCTACGGCTACGAGGCGACGCAGCGGTCGCTGGAGCGGATCCTGTACGTCTGGGCGGTGCGGCACCCGGCCAGCGGCTACGTGCAGGGCATCAACGACCTCGTCACGCCCTTCTGGCAGACCTTCCTGGGCGTCTACATCACGGACCCGGACATCGAGCGCGGCATGGACCCGGGCCAGCTGCCCCGGGCGGTGCTGGACGCCGTCGAGGCCGACTCCTTCTGGTGCCTGACCAAGCTGCTCGACGGCATCCAGGACCACTACATCGTCGCGCAGCCCGGCATACAGCGCCAGGTGCGCGCGCTGCAGGACCTCACGGCGCGGATCGACGCGGGGCTCGCCCGCCACCTCGAGAGGGAGCACGTCGAGTTCATCCAGTTTAGTTTCCGGTGGATGAACTGCCTGCTGATGAGGGAGGTGAGCGTCAAAAACACCATCAGGATGTGGGACACATATCTGGTAAGTTCTTATATCAATGTCCCAAACCCCCCATAACCCCTCCCCCCCTCCTCCTTCCTCCTCGCTCGTGGCACACCGTTTAGTTACCTTACTGACGGCCTTTCCCCCCCAAACGTCACAGGCCGAAGAGAACGGCTTCTCCGAGTTCCACCTGTACGTCTGCGCCGCGTTCCTGGTCAAGTGGTCCGACAAGCTGGTCAAGATGGACTTCCAGGAGATCATGATGTTCCTGCAGTCGCTCCCGACGCGCGAGTGGACCGAGAAGGACATCGAGCTGCTCCTCAGCGAGGCGTACATCTGGCAGTCCCTGTTCAAGGGCTCCGCCGCCCACCTGAGGGGCGGGCCGTCCACCAGCCGCAACCAGGGCCAGGGCCTGCAGCTGTGAGCTGGGTGCGCGCGCGTGTACACATGTGTGTGTATAGCTAGCTGTCCCTCGGCGTGTAAAGTATATGGAAAGTGGATTGAGGTTCAGAGAGTGACAGCAGCCAGAGACAGAGCGAGAGAGAGGGAGGGGGGCCATGGGAAGCGAGAGCAAGAAAACAAAAAAATTGCGTGGAAGAAAAAGCGGGTTGGCATTACATTGATGGAGTACTTGGTTCCGGCGGCGGTCGCATTAGACCAGGTGAAATACCAATCGTAATTTCAAGAATCAGATAAATTGGCTACCTACTCAAGTACCAATACGGCACAGCAGAGCATAAATACGGGCTAATTTGCTAGCCGCGTCCTACTGCGCTCTCGCAATCAAGGCCGGCGGAGCAGTTGTCATGACACATGCGAACTCAAGCGTCTCGATGAAATCTCACTGCTTTTTTTTTTCCAGAACAAATAAGACAGATTCTAAAGCAATTTGTTCGGTGGTTCCTGGACACCAACCAAGCAGCCCTTCTTCCTTTTTCGGCTTTGCCTCTGTGACGCCGGCTATCTGTAGCAGCCCGCAGTATCGTTTGTGGCCACCTCAGTGGCTGAATCCAGATATCCTGCCCCCCGTGGCGTTGTTTGCTATGGTACAAATATGACAAGATGTCAAGACGACAGTAGGGAATTTCGTGATCTCCAAGCAAGATGCAATGAGGACCTTGGCAGTTGTGGATGAATCTGATGCAAGCCGCCCGAGGCAGGACTTTTTTCCCTTTTTAAACCTCATCCCAGAGATTGAATCCACTTGCGCTCTCCATGCACTTCAGGCATGGAGAACATCAGCTGGCCCCCTTCCTCAGGCTGGAGCGAGTGACCACCTCACGAGGCGGCGGCTGTCTCCTCCTCGGTACGGGCCCTCTTGCTCGGCTCCTCCTCGCCATCCTGCCCCTCGGCCGCGGCGCCCTCGGCCTTGCGCTTGTCCTTCTTGCGCACGAGGCCCGTCAGGTCCGTCGCCGTCTTCTTGGCCTCCTCGATGCGCGCCTCCGTCTCGGTGGAAGACTCGCCCAGCGCCGCGCCCAGGATCCCGCCCACCATGGGGTCGGCGCCGAGGGCGGCCTTCATGTCGATCGGTGGGCCGCGCAGGTCGACCAGCTGTATTGCAGAGAAGGATTCGTCAATCGATAAAGTCCACCGCGTGAAGGATACTTGGAAGGCATCTCGGAGGGGAAGGGGTGGGGGTGGCTGAGACTCACTCTCTGCTCCATGTCGGCAATGATCTCCTTGGTCTCGGTGATCTGCTTTCGAGAGATGTCGTTGTCCTCGGGCGAGTGCAGCGTCGCCAGCTCGACCTCCTTGTTCTGCAGCTTGAGCTTGGTGCTCTCGATGGCCGCCTCGAGCTCCTTGGCCGCCTCGTCCCGCAGCTCCTGGTTGACCTCGCGCGGCGGGGCGCTCACGGCAGCCGCCGAGTCCTCGGCACCGGCATCGTCGTCCGCCTGCGCCGTGACAGACGCGAACTCGAGGGCCAGCGACAGTTTGAAGTGCGCCTCGGCGATGATCTCCGAGTCCTCGCCGTACAGCTGTTGCTTGTACCGGAGAGACTCCCGGGCGTCGGCGATCGCGTTAGGGTACCTGAGACGCAGTTAGCATGAACCGCGTTCCCAATTGTGACGGACCGCCCCTCGGGTCAAGGTTGCGTACCGTTCGTTCTCGAGGGAGATCTCTGCGAGGATGTCGTGTGTGTCTGCTAGGCGCTCGTTGATGTGTCTGAGCCCGGCGTCCTGGCCGTCGTTGTCATCATCTTCACCATTCGCAGCCTTCTCTTTACCTTTGCCCTGTGCGGCCTCTGCAGCTGCGAGTTTCTCGTCCAACCGCTTCTTCAGCAGCACACGGGCAAGGTCAAGGATCTCAAAGGCTGTGGCGAGGTCGTCATCCTCCTCGTCCTCGTCGCCCTCTCCTTCTGCACCGGCCTGTTGGGGTCACAAGTCAGCGCGTGGGCACAAGGCGAGGTCGGTAACAAGAGCTGAGAGAGTTGTTACTGACCTCTTCCTCTTCGTCCGAGTCGGCAAAGTTCTCGTCGCCCGTGAATTGGAACAGGGGCTTCTTGGCCTCGACCTCCTTCTTCTCCGCCTGGCCGGCACTCGTCTCGTCGGCGATGATCTTGACCGCCTCCTGGGCGACCCTATCCGCCTCCGGAGTCTCGACCTTCTCTTCCGCGGCCGCGGTCGATGTTGGTTCGGCCTCCGGCTCGGCCTTGGGCGCGCCGTTGGCTTTCTTGGCCACCTTCTTCTGCTGCTGTTTGGGCTTCCCGCTGTCGGTCGCGGGGGCCTTGCCACCAAGAACATCGCTCTTGCCCTGTCCGACCTTGAACAGGCTGCGCCCGTACAGGAACAGAATCTCGGCGTTCTCGGGCGACATCTCGCCGTTCATCTCGGCCTGCATCTCGGCGGCCTGGGCGTAGACCTCGGCAGCCTCGTCGAACTTCTTCTGGGCGTACAGGCCCGAGGCACGGGCGGTGAGGTCGGCGAGCGACACCTTGAGGCTCAGCGTGCGCTGCTCGGCGGTGAGGGGGATCGAGACGGCGGACATGGGCGTGGCGGTGCCTGTCGCGGTGCCTGGCAACAGGGTTGGTGTGGCGGTGCCCTGGTCGGCGACGGACCGAGGCGTGGTGGCAGCTTCGTCGGCCATGATGTGTGATGTGGTATGATGCGGCGCAGGTTGTCTGTCGTTCGTTGTGCGCGTGTGCGACGTGTAAAGTGGCAGACAGAGCTGGCAGGCCGATGCGCCAGCCGTGTCAGCAGGCTGCTAGTAAGGTGGTTGGAGTTGGCGCAAGAATTGACACGGGTTCAATCTCGCAAAGCCAATTGGGATATTGGGATGGATAAGTAAGGGAAAGGTCCAGGTTGGGAGGGGAGAAGGCGGCAAATCTGAGTTTGCGCTGAGCTGGTGAAAACGGTCAACGGTAATGCGATGGCGGGTTGGGGAGGTGGTCTAATGCGTCGGGGGACCCTTGAAGCTTGTGAGTTGTGACGCGAAGGGCAGCTCTGCCAGGCCTGGCCGCACGCGTCCTAATTGGCGGGTGGGCCCGCGGCAGCTACACACCAGGCAAGGGAGCAGCTGTGGGAAGCTCAGGTGGAGCCACGGGTGGGTCCAGGGCACGTCAGTCCCGGACATGGGCACCTCGAGCAGCAGACTCGACTAGCCTTCAGCGATGCACCCCGTCTGCTGTTCGCAGGGGTCATGCGAGCGGCACACTCTCCCTAGGGTTTATACTACTACTTTGACACCGCGACACTTTCGAAAATAACATGCTAGGTCTCTACGTGAACACCTTCTGTAGGAGGTTCCTCCACAGAATGTCATTGTATAGTAGGCTATCCCAGAAAAGTTTGACCCATAGGGGGTTCTCCACATGAGTATATCGTGCAAGAGGCTATGCTATGGGCCTAAGGCCTCTGGGATGTTGTCCGCTAGAAGGAAGTTCTATGAGAGGATTTCCCATAGAAAGATGTCCCACACGAGGTTACATCGTGAGGTAAAAGGCCATCCTATCGGGATGTGTCTCATGGTAGAGTTTCCCATGACAGTATAAGAGTTCGTCCCACAGGAGGGAGTTCCATAGAAGGTCGCCCTCGAGGAGGTTGGGTAGAGATACAGCGGTCACGTAGCAGAGTAGCAGAGTAGCAGACACCCGAGCAGAGCGCGTCTCCATATTGAAAGCCCCTTGATCCAATTCTCACCAACTCGCCTAGATTTCGATATACACAAAAAGAGTACAGTCAGCTGGTGGTTGGACGGGGTCTCGCCGACCCGGTTTCCAACCCACCCTTCTTCCCCCGTCCTGCAATGGCCCGCCCGCCCGCCCTGCCCTGCTGCGCTCCGAAACGAATGCGACCCAGGGATTCTTCCCTCCCAATTAACAGTATCCTCCCTCCCAAACCACCGGATCCCTCCCTCTCCACGCCGGGTATTTGTACAGCGTACCTGCCATGTTTTCTTGGTGTGATCCCAGTACATTATTGAACAAAAGAGAAAAAAAAGAAAAACACGCTCAAATGTGATGTGAACGAAGCCTGCTGTGAGGCCCGTGAGGCTCCGGTTCAAAACGCCAATGTTGATGCACGTCAAAGTCGCAAAACACGAGCAACAGCTTTCGTCTTGCTTGTGGGGGTCCGCCCTGCCTTTAAATCAAGGCTCAATGAAAGCACAAACAGCACCTCCTCCTCTTCTTCAACTCTGGCCGCAGCGGCGCATCTTGGCATCCGCTCCTCTAGTCCGTGATGGCTTCCTCATCCACCACCGCGACTTCCGGCACTGCCTTAGGGTGGGCGACTGTGACATTTGCCTTGGCCTTCGTCTGGCTCTCCACAAATATCTCCCAGTACTCAGGGTCACCCTCCCGGCAGGCATCCACGATCGTCTGCCGGTGCTCCTGGAACACCCTGACAGCGCCCTTCTCTTCTCGTAGCTTACTGATCTCCTCGTCGTCGAGCTCATCAATCAACTCGTTGAAGATGCGCACCTGGTGTGGATCCTTCTCTAGTTCCTCGAAGCCTGCCGACGATAGCAACTGGTACTGCTCGGCTGTCATCCATCCAGAACGGAACTTGTGTCCTGATCGGAGCGCGCGGCCCTCCTCACGGTCTTGAGCCAGCGATGACAGCGAAATATTGGAGCTGCTTCGGGCCAGGCTGCGCTGCGCATACAGGTCCTCCTCCGCATCGGATCCTGCCGCATTGTGCTCGGGCTCCGCTTCTGCAGAGGAAAGCGAGTTGCGGGTGGTTGTCTTCTCGAGCTGGTAGTCCGGCGGTGGGATTGATATTCCACTGTCCGCCGCCTCTTTCGTCTCCGGAAACTCGTCTTCGAAGCGCTTGATGATGCCATCCAGGGTCTTTTGCAGGAACAACAGGCGCTGGTAAGTACCGCGCTCCTCGGTTGATTGTTCCGCCAATGTCTTTGCCTTGGACAGGGCAGGCTCGAGGCGGTGCCGGATCTTCCTTGCGCTGATGAGCAAGTGCTTTGACACGTCCTTGGCCTTCCCGCCAGGCAAATGCGCCGTTGGCTGCGCAACGCCTGTCTCGAAGTCTCGCACAAACTCCCCGGAGTTCCTCCTCGAAGCGACTCCGCGGTTGTTCAGGCAGCAAGCCAACGCCTTGGCGACACCTGTACCTCCGACGATGTAGTCATCATCAGGTGCGACTTCATCGTCGTCTGAGTCGGGAGCCATGACATCGTGCCCAACTAGATGTTGGATCACGTCTGGGTATTCTGGGTCCTTGGCATCATGTGCCAGTGCCTCTTCGAGGGCCGATCCGCCATCCTTGAGTGGTAGCCGTTCCATATTCCGCAGGCAATAGGCAACGATCTGCTTGGCAAGAGCCTTCACAATCTCGCCAGAGCTCTCGGTGGGAACGTCAATGTCCACACACACGAGGCTGGGAGAAATTCTCGTTGCAGCCAAGAGGGACGCATACAATGCGGATGCTTCTTCCTGTGTCTCCTCGGTGCTCGCGTCGGCCAGCTTGGTGAGTTCCGTGTTCTCCAGGAAGCTTATATGAGCTATGTTCTTCATCTCTGGAATGACTTCGGCCAGGGCGATCACATGCTCGGAGTTTAGTGCACAGTCGCTTAGGTGTATCCTCTTCAAGGATTCCATCTTAGGCAGGTATCTATTTCGGAAGGGTCAGTTAGCTGCAGCGATGTGTTATGGCGGATGTGATGAGCATACCTTCGCAGGACCCCAACTGCACTAGGGTCCGAGTCAAACAATGCCTGGTTGTGGGACAAATCGAGGAATCGAAAGTTCGAAAGCTTGTACAAATGCGGGAGCAACTTGCACAGCGAGGCAGGCTTGAGATTACATTCAGCCAAGCTCAAAGCCCACAGCGTGTTGGTCTCGTCGATGGCACCGCCGATGTTCTCGCATTGGTCACGCAGGTCGTTGCCGCCCAGGTCAAGCGCCTCACACTTCCCACTGCCGAGATACCTTTTGATGTGTTCGAGGCCTTCCGAGTCGAGATCTAGATGCGCAAGGCCGAGCCTTCGGATACCGCACTTCATTATACCGTCCAGGATCTGCCCAAGTTGGGTATGGTTCAGACCGATGTTGCTCAGGTTCATCATCTCAAGCGTCGAGCCTGCCAGTCTTTCGCCTATGCATTTGGAGAACAACGTGCCGATGTCCAACGGAGCCTTCTTGTCTTCGTGGAGATGGAAATGGGGGAGATGGCCGTTTGATGCTGTCGACGGCGGTGGCTTTGGGAACTGGATCTCTGCCAAGTCCAGGCTGACGACGGACTTGCACATGTAGATGAACAAACACAGGTATTTCCAGCCCTCAGGTCCGATTTTGTTGTTCTTGAGAACCAGACGCTCAACCACGCCTCCTTGTTCAGCGAGGCCGTCGGCTGAGGTGATCGCTCGTCTCCTTTGGGCACCGCTGGCTTTCCTGGAAGCGAGAAGGCCGGCCAACACGACCCTGAGCCCCTCGTCGTTTAAGCCGCAGTTCTCCAATATGACCTCCTTGACTGGGACCACAGCCAAGTAGTCTCCCAAAGTGACGAGGTCTGCAAGCTGCATCCAGTATCCACTCAGGTCCAGCTTCTCGACGACCCCGGCGGACGTGGAGTTTGTGGGGGCCATGAGCTGCTCGGTGATCTTCTTGAGGATGGGCGTCTCCCTGAGCTGGCAACATCTCCTATAGATGCGCACGGGATTCGTCGTGGGGACGGCCTGCACCCTGGGGGTGGTCGGGGCCGAAGGTTCGGAGGTGTCGGTATCAAGGTGAAGCTCCAGAGGGACCTGGCCGTTGGCCTCTGCGAGTTTCCGCTTCTTATCCTTCCTTGCTTTCCTCTCCTCTTCGCTCTTCTTCTTTTTCTCCTTCTTTTTCGTACTCGCCGCGCTGTCAGCCGCAGTCGTGGTCTGCGTGTCGGTCTTAGCGGACGCATCGGTATTACCCGTGCCTTCTTTCTCGGGTTCCTTAGGTAGCTGCTCCCCCGAGACCTCGACGGTGCCATCCTTCTCCTTCTGGTTCTCTACGGCCTTGGGGTTCTTCAGCGCCTCGCCCTCACCCTTCTCGGCGAGCTTCCGTTTCTCGGGCTTACCGAGGGCGCACACCTTGGGCGAGGACGAAGCGTCGGAATCGGAATACTTGGGCATCGGCGCGATCTCCACGTCGACACAGAAGGCGACCCTCCGCAGCTTGGACTGGTGAAGCTCCTCCACGGGACATCGTTCTCGGTGCTGGTCGACATTCAACACCCTCCTCTCGACCAGCCCGTGGTTGTTAACACCCTTCATAGGAGGTCCTAGCTGCCCGGAGTTAGACGACAGTCTGCGCAACACATGCATCAAGCCAGTCTGGCCCGTCCTCGGCGGCGCCGGCGTGTACGGCCCTTCCCCCTGGTGCTTAGCCGCATGCTGGAGAACGGCGTTCTTGGCGGGCGTGATCTTGGGGACGGAGATCTCTGCATCCTTGGTCGGGACGTTGTTGGCCTGTGGCGGGCTCTGAGGCGCGCTACCTGAGAACTTCTGCGATATGTTGGAGAACCAAGAGGGCCTCCTCGTCGGGGATGCGCTGCTTGCCACGCCATTCTTCTCGTTGATGGAACCTCCTCTTTCCCTGGTGAAACCTGGGCGAGGAGGGATCTGCTTGGGCAGAGTGCCGTTTGTTTTGGGCGCTGGATCTGGGTGGCCATTGGTCTCGTGCGCTTCCCTCACCGGACTCGAAGCGGGCGAATCCCGGGGAGACTGGTCCGGTGGAGCAGGGAAAGTTGATCGACGGATAGGCTGGGCTCGGTCTGCGATTTTGGATGCGGTGTTAGCCTTGCCAGCATGAGTGCCTGCCGGACAGACGGCGCCGTAGTTGTGCTGCGCATGGCTGCTTAATGTGAGGACTGAAGGCCTACCTTTCGGGGTTCCGTGGTGGGCCATCCACGAGACGTCGACGCCGTGTATCTGCTCCATGGTGTTGGCGCGCAGATGTGATTGCCACGGTAGGATGTGAACAGCCGGGCAAGGCTAGAAAAACGGTAGAGACGAGCAGGGCGATTGGGCCTCTGGCCGAGGATTGGTAATTATAATGACGGGTCCAGGCTCGGGCGTGCGCGCAAGGGCAGGCGGGAGGTCAGACAGTCAGACAGGCAGACTAGAGCGCAATAGCTTTAACCACGCTTTGGAGGGTCTGATCACAGGCGGGGTTTGGCGGCCATGGTGTTCGAGAGGGTGGGAGATGATATCCTCTGCAGGGTAGAAAATGTTGGAGAGACACGGCCGGTTTCAAGAGGTTGAAAGAACAGTGGGTTGGTTGTGTTGGAGCAGAACTGGGAGCAAGGAAGGGGCACGATATGTTTTGGTGGAGGGCAGAAGAGCGCCCGGTTGCGGGTTTATTATTGATAGATACTTTGTACCGCCGTACTGCGGCAGTAAGTGGCACTGCGTAATAAGGTGAGGTGAGCAGCGGGAGGAGTGGAGAGGCGAGGCGGGCAGGCGGGCGAGGCGACGCAGGACAGGGCAGGGCAGGACAGGGCAGGGCATAGGTACAGTGCAAGAGTTGCTGGGCTCGAGTTACTCGGTGCCAGGTGCTTGCTTGGTGGGTGGGGCCTGGGCCTGGGCTGGGATGGCTCCCCGGGCGAAAAGGAGTCGGGTGGTTCTGGCAGGACCCCTACCAGGCCTACCAGGGCGAGATACAGCTTGGCCCTGACCTGTCCAGTCTTGGCCCTAGCTGCAGATGGTGTTTTAGACGCACGAGTGCACAGTTGATTCTGATTCGTAATACGGAGTATTGTGCTGATGGGTTCGGTCAGCGAGAGCGGCGCACCATGTCCGGCACCAGGCTCAGAAGGGAAAATAAAATAATTTAGGCGGAGCCGTGTGCTACACCTGCAGTCAGTCAGTCAGTCAGTCAGTCAGTCTCTGGTGTCTCGATGGATTGATTGACTTCGAGCAGGCGATAGCTGCCGAGTTAATTGCAGAGGATGCGGGCTGGCGGGCTGTTCGGCTGTCAAAAGTAGGCGAGGATGGGTGTGCCTGTGTGCACGCCTCCTGTTCCTCCCTCCCTGTCCAAGGTCTATCTATGCATGATGAATGGTTGAACGGGCGAACTAGACGGACAGAGTGACAGCTGGGATGGGGTTCACCACGCCAGCACGCCAGCACGCCAGCACACCCGGTTCTCAGCCCTTGCCCGGATCGAGCACAACATGGGCGTGCACAAGCCATCTCTGGCTTCGAGACAGTCCTGACGTGAGCGACTGCGGCGGTCGCTCGCACGACGTCACACAGTCGGATGGCTTGTGGATAGGCCTGCTGATGAAGGGACTGCGGCGGTTCCAGCCAGCACGCAACTGCCCTCTACCGCACATGTCCCCAGTTTTTGGACCCTCCCTTGGAAGACATTTGGCTCCTTAGCGTCCTCACTAGCGCCGCCAACCCTTCCCCAAGATCGAGGCAGTTCGAGATGGCCTCTGCCTGTGTCTGTCTGTGGTTGGTAATTGTGTAAATCAGGTGATGATGTCTGTTGCCATCTACCTACACGGACGAGACAGACTCCATGTTTGTCTATACACCATCAGATGGACTATCGAGGGTCCCTCACGCCACCCGCCAGCCAGCCAGCCAGCAGCACCATGATGCAACTGCCACTACCAAGCATTGCCAATCCGTCACGAAGGGGGTGGGCGCCTCGCTGTCACATCGCATCGCGCATCGCATCGCATCGCATCGCGAGATATTGGGGTGCCACAAAAAATGTTGATTTGAGGTACGGATGGATGCAACAGAACTCAATCAACGGCGCGGCCTTTGCAAATTCGGGGATCCACGCTGCACTGTCCTGTTTGAGGTGCTATAATCATTGCCCTCGTACGACACTTCCCACCTCATCTGATCTCGAGAGCATGGCCGGCAGCAACCATTTCCCCCCCCCTCCGATGGTCCAGCCCATCCCAGCAGCATTTTACCTGCCCTGCCCTGCCTGCACCGCACCACTCACCGCCGACCTCCGCCATCCAGCTGCCATCGTGACGAACCACCCACCCCCCTGGGGCCAAGAGCGTCACGAGTCCAGCACTCCCCTTCAGGGCAACTGCTCCGCCCGGTCGGTCGCATATAGGGCTTTACCCTGTTCATTCCCGCCCGGCGGCCGTATTCCCTGTGGTCGAGGAGCAAATGTGCATACGTAGGTGGTCTATCTAGGTGATTCCAAATTGAGACGCTGCACAATGCCAGCCAGCAACCCTTTGAGGGCTTGCCACATTGCTTAGAAATCCAGACCTCAAGGGAATAGACGACACGGTTGATATTCTTCACTGGTATTCCCGATCCCAGCTGTCTGGGGCAGTAGCCGACAGGTCCTCCTCTGCCGCTGCTAGTGCGGGTTCTTGACAGTATGGCGCCCTAGCCGCGCGCCCACCGCTGCTTTGAACACTGGACCACTGTACAAAATTCACCAAGAGCCAGGTCGGTAAGCCAGTCAGTCAGGTCATGGCTCCTGAATTCCGAAATCATATTTCCACGCGCACGGCCGGCCAGCAGTTCAATTCCGTCCTGGCGGAAAACCCACCGGCAACATCCGCCGAACCTAGAGAACCACCAGCTCTCACCAAAACAAAAATGATCGCGAATTATCCTCGGCTCTTCGGGGGGTCCAAGCATCCAAAACAGGACCCTCCCCAGCCCAACCCAATTTGCAAGCCCATCGCCGTCCCGAGAGATGGCCTCTCCCCCATCGGACCCATCGGATCCATCGGGGCTCCGTAGCCTTCCTGTTCTAATTATTCCCCCGGCCCGTTCGCTCCAGCTAGTGTATCTGCTTGCCTGTCTGCTCGTCTCTGTCCCGTCCCTTGCCCACCCTGTCCGCATCCCCTACAAGAAGATAAAAATAAAAATAAAAAATAAAACTAAACCTTGTGCTGCGGAGGACTTGGCCCGAGTCAGATGGGCCAGTGATTCGCCCTTTGTTGTCAATGCAGCAGGTGTCACGGATGCCTTGGGAGCAGCACGAAGGGCTCAGGGGTGCAGGCCACAAGAACCCAGATCCGGACCACTTACGCCGCGCGGGTTTGGTTCGTGAGGTGACAGGAGGCAGCCAAGCCGTGGGACACGCGGTGTTCCTTGCTGTCCCGCCAGGCCGCCAGGCCGGCAGGCCGGCGGAGGGTGCGAGGCATGACTTCGACATGGCATTGTAGCACTGCGCTGCAGAGCCCTTACGCGCTACTGCAGGCCGCATGCCATCAACCACCTGCTTGTCCCCGTGTGCCCTGCACCTAGTCTGTCACAGTACGACATCGACGAGAATTGGAAGGCTCAAACGCCGTCGCCTGCCGACAAGAACTGCCGTGGCACATGTGTTGTAGAAAGAATTTTTGCATGTCACTTGCGATGGGTCAAGAGAGCCGGACAGTGTGAATGAATGAGCTGGAGGAGGCCCAATTCAAGGGTGGCTAGAACTTTTCATTGGTTTTCCTTAGACCCGAACCCTTGAAGACAACCTTTCCCATTGACGCAACGCCGGTATTCCATCCAGACCCTTTTTCTTTTCAGGTCGATTTCCCCTGCTCTCCGAGACAAAGTCATACGCGAGTAGTGGTTTTGTTGGGTATCGAAAGGCTAAAGGACCGCTTACTCGGAGCGGAGCTCAGCGATCTTGGCCTGGACACGCTGCTTCTTCTCCTCGTAGCTCAGCTTCTTGCTGCGGTACTTCTTGGACTCGGCCTTCCACTCCTCCTTGGTCTTCTTGGGAGCGTCGCTCTCGTACTTCTTGAAGGGGTCCTCACGGATGGCCTTGTGGGCCTCGGTGTACAGGTCCTCAACGCCATCGGCCTCGACATCGTCGTCGATGTACTTCTGGAACTGGCTCTTGTAGCGCTCCTCGTCATCGTCGGCGAGGGTCTCCATGTACTCGGCGACGTGGCCACCGTAGATGTACTTGCGGAGGGTGTCGGCGTCGAGCTCCTTGGTCTCCATGTCGTAACCGGGGAAACGGTTCTCGGAGTGGGGGACGAAGATGCCACCGTCAGAGGCACCCTTGAGGGCACCGAAGACACGGGCACCGGTCGAGGTGCGGGCCAGACCGACGTCGAGGTTGGCCTTGAAGGGGCGGCGCTCACCATCGTCGGTCTCGGCGGCCTCGGTCAGGGTGTACTCGCCGTCAGCCTCCTCGACACCGGTGAAGGTCTCGTCCATGCCGAGCTTCTTGAGGGCACGGCGGGCGATCAGGAGACCGGTGGCGTAGGCAGCAGCCCAGTTGGTCAGACCGTGCTCGATGCCGTAGGCGCGCAGCTCGTGGGCGTAGGCAGAGACGAAGACCTTGTCACCGCTGATCTCGGAGGAGACGATCTGCCTGTAGTCACGACCACTGTCAGCCATCTGTCCAACAGACACGTTCGTTTCGTCGGCAGGTGTGGGTTATACGCACAGGATGATGTCCCGGTTGGTGAAGCGGACCACCAGGCGGTACTTGGGAGCATTGTACTTGTTCTTGGCCTGGGTGATCAGACGCTTGCGGGCATAGTAGTCGGTCTTTCCGGACCTTCTGCGCTTGTACTTGGTCTGGAAGCGACTGCAAAGGGTGTCAGCGTCTGTCGGTTGGTTGCCTGCTTGAGGCCGCAGTCGATGCCACTCCTAGAGCACATCACCGGGGGATTCAGATGAACTCACCTGTAGTACGCGCTGCTCTTCACAAGCTTGTGGAAAGGCTGCGGTTGTCCAATCGAGTCAGCAATTTGCGCTTCAGATTGTTCTTATCCATCCGAAGCATCTTGCTTTGACTCTCATCCCCCAAGAACAGAACTCGAGAAGGCCTCGAGAACGGATTGATGTCGCAGACTCACCATCTTGACCGACTGTTTGGGGCTGAATGTCCACAAGGTCGTTGGTTGATTGTCGAAGTCAGGAACGGGGGTTCAGCAGGGCGGGTTGAGAAATCGCAAACCTTTTTGCCGTGTGGTTTGTGGAGGGGAAACCCTATGTGACGCTATTGGCTGGCCGGCCCAGCAGTGGGTCCCTGGAGACAGACTTGGGTTGGGGACGCCCAAAGGTGTGGGGGCTCAAAAGGACTTGGGTCGGGGACGTTATCGCTTATCGCTTTTCCATGCCAAGTCCCTGCGTACCGCAGTACCTCTGGCTGCCAGCAACCAATGCCAACCACTCTGCCAAACGAGCCGAGGTCCGGCAGTGCCTCTAATGAGTCCCCCATGGGGAGAGTGTCCACTGTCCGGCCTCGCCTCTCGTAACTAGGACCCAACAGCCATGCGTTCGGTCTCTTTGCAATGATTTCGTGACACTGACTTGCACAGTAGCTACACCAACAGTAAACACGTCTTTTTAGCATGCTCTCCGAGGACCAGCCAGTTGAAACCATTCTCGAGGGCATCGATGCAGAGATGGGCAGCCAGCCCAAGGTTATCCTCTTCGACATAGGCGGCGTCGTCGTAAGTCACTGAACATAGGACTCTCAGGCAGCCTGGTTCCTTTCTCACCGGTCCACGTGCTTTCGTGTCCTGGGGACTCGCTGTTCACTGCAAAACAACAAGCTATCTGTCCCCACGTTAATGTCCATCTAGGTCGTCTCCCCCTTTCAGGCAATCCTAGACTATGAGCTCAGTCTCGGGATCCCACCAGGCTGGGTCAACTACTCCATCTCCAAAACGTCTCCCAATGGCTTTTGGCACCGCCTAGAAAGGGGCGAGATCCCCCTAGACACTGCCTTCACAGAGGGATTTTCCAAGGACTTGCACCGCCCAGACCTATGGGAGGCATTCTACAAGGACCAGCGGGCCAAGGATCCGCGGTTACCGCAGTCGACGCCGCCTGTACCTAGTCTCGATGCAGACTTGCTGTTCAACGACATGATGTCTTCAGCTGTTGGCCCCGACCCTTGGATGTACCCGGCTCTGAAGACCCTCAAGGCCAGCGGGAAGTTTCTTCTCGCTGCACTGAGCAACACGGTCATTTTCCCACCGGGACACAAGCTTCACCGGCCAGACCTCTCCTCGGACCCGATCAGGAGCATCTTCGACGTCTTCATATCTTCCGCCCACGTCGGCCTCAGGAAGCCCGATCCTAGGATCTATGAGCTCGCCGTGCGAGAGGTGGACAAGTTCGCCAGAGCAAATAAGGATTCTACGAGAGGGAAATCACTGGGCTGGAAGGACGGCGTCAAGCCGGGAGACGTCCTCTTCCTTGACGACATTGGCCAGAATTTGAAGTCGGCTAGCAAGGCAGGGTTCAGAACAATCAAGGTCAACCTGGGCAGGGCTTTCGAAGCCGTAGAAGAGCTGGAGGGCGTCACTGGTCTGGCACTTGCTGGTGATCATCCAAAGATTCCAATAAAGCCGAAGATAAAGAGCTCAAACCGAGCGAAGATATAGATTCATCAATGAACAAAGAGCTGCGGAGAACTCGCATGCCACGTTGCTTCTCAAGGCCTCCGCGCAACGTACACGTAGGACACATCCACGCTCTCAACCTTGCCATCCACTGCGATCTTTGCCCATTCCTCCCGGAAGAGAGGCTTAGCCTCGATCTTGAACGACTCGGAGACGGAATTCTGTGTCAGCGGGCTGTTCACGAAATAGTCAAACTGAGAATCCGCCTCCTCGACCCCGTAAAACACCGACCCCTTGCCCGACTGCCTTTCCACCGGGACAGCCTTCTCGACCACAAGCCCCTGCCCCTCCAGTATCTCCCTGAACGAGTCGATCGACTGGATCCACAGGCGGTTCGACGGGAACGTGGCGCCCAGCCTCCTCGCGGCCTGCTCCAGGACCAATCCCGGGCGGAGATTGCACTCGTGCGTGATGTCGATGGCCATCAGCCCGCCGGGCCTCAGGTACTCCCTCCAGTGCGCCACGACCGCCGCCGGGTCCTCGAACAGGACGAACGCGCACGAGCACAGGATGGCATCAAACCCCCTCCCCTTGTCGAGCTCAGCGGCCAGCCCGCCGAGGTCGGTCACGTCGTGCTGGAACGTCCTGATCCGCCCGCCCACGCGCGGCTCCCGCCCCTGCCTCTCGCGCAGCTGCGCCAGCATCCCGGCCGAGACGTCGACCCCGACGACCTCGCCCTCCTCGCCCACCGCATCGGCGGCGATGAACGCCTCCAGCCCTGTGCCACAGCAGAGGTCCAGGACGCGGTCGCCCGGGCGCAGCGGCACGAGGGCCATGAAGCGCCGGGAGTAGTCGGGGTGCCATGAGTCCTCGTAGTTGGGGGCGCGCGTGTTGTACATGCGCTGTGCCGATTGCGGCTGGGTTTCGGTGCCGAATTCTTGCGCCATATTGTTTTGGTGTTGATTTGTCAATCGAGGGGTTTATCGGGTGGTCTGGGTTCGAACGGTTAATGCCCGCAACTAGGTGAACATTTTAGGTACCTGTCGAGAGGAGAGATGAGCGTAACAGACAAACAGGTAGCGGACTGTGAGATGCTCTTTTATACCGGCTGCCAATGAGTGGTCTAGACGTGCGAGGTGAGTAAGCACGGCGGAACAATGGAGCGCTGGTCTGTGAGGGTGTCGTCACAATGCGTGACAGACTGACCCCGGGCACTTCAGGCTGCTTCCGCCCGTCCTCATTGGCGGCCCGCTTGATGAGGCAGTGAACTTTTCTGATGAAAAGGCATTCTAAAAGAGAAAAAAAAGATGATTCCAGTACAGCTCGAACTCGGGATCTCCTCTTGATAGAAACAGTGAATTCGCAAAGACGGGGAGAAAAAAGGACAAAAAAAGAGGGGCTCGAAGGAGCCCAATGCCAACGATGATCCAGTTACTTATAGCAAGTAAGTGACACCAGAGCGGCCGGTTTTGTGGAATATTGCAAATATAGTCTCGCGCCATTACCACTACACCATTCCTCCATGCTGGTTCGTTGATTTCAGTTGAAAGAGCCAGCCTATATAATGGAATCAAGTTGTGTGCAGCACAGGTACCCCCCCCCCCCGGGTCATGGAGCCGCTGGCTTCGGGGCACCCCCCCACATTTTCAGACACTTTTCAGAATGTGAAAAGAGAGTTTTTATGTACATCGCATCTCCCCCGCTGGGAGTGCGAGCTCTAATACTGCTTGCAGTGCTGGGCCTGGCCTCGTATTCCGCAGTGATGTCCTGCCCGCTGAGCAACATGGCAGCAATGAGATGCCTCACTATGTTTGCTTCTCACCGGTAACACGACTCGACCTTGTTTTAAAGATGCCCAGTAATTTCAGTAACATCTAAAAGGTTAGGAACACGCAGAACAGTTCTTCATTCCCATAAAGCAATGATCAAGGAGACATCCTCCACGGGTCACCATGTTCGGTGTCAGCACTGAGCCGCCCTCCCATCCCGTGCTGAGCCCAAAAGACATAAGGCGCAACAAAATCCATGTTGACGTGCCAGAAGAGTAAAATACCTAGAAATCAATCAATAGAATTAATTCCAGCCTCAGTGTCTGCCAGACGATATTTGGTAGGTATCAATCTATTTGCAGGAGAGGTCTGGTGGTCGGATGGAGTGGGTGTCCAATCATCTTACATGAATGCCGTCTCAAGCGGGTCCCGTCCTCCTCAACCAAATGTCCACATACCGCCACCATTGCACCTCTGATAAAATTACAAGAAATATGAGGTTCGAATTTGTATTTAATACAGTTCTATTCTGTATATTGAAATCAGAATCCAGCTTTCAAGATAAAAGGCACCAGGTAGCACGACTTCTTGCAGTAGGGATATGCATCACCCGCACTGGCCGAACAGCGCAAAACCTGACCGTTTCAAGATCACCGATCACTCACAGCTGACGGTCAGTTGGCATTGCCATTTTAAAACCTTGCATCCAGAACCTGAGCCAAAAGACACGTGTATTGACGCGGGGAAGTAGGTTGGCGTAGGTAGCAAGCTCTTTAAACAGTGCTGATGCTGGCTCATCACATACTGATGATGGCTGCGTCGTGGACTTGTGTGTGAGGCTCTCAAAAGTTGAGACTACGTGATTTCCTACGGAGGAAACCTCAATTACCAAATACTCTCCCTGATATCTCCCATGCACGGCCCCTCAACCCCTTCACGTCAGACCGCCACAGCAACATTCTCCAAGCTGGGGTGCTTCCTCGTGAACCGACCATCCGCAAGTATCCTCGCCTCATGAAGCAGCGAAGCCGAGGAAGCCGCCGAGGATATACTGGCCGCGTCACCAATATCACCACCCCGACCGTCGACCCCCTTCCGCACGATCCAGAGAAGGCCGGCACAGACGACATAGATCCCAGCCGCCACGTAGAAAACCAGCGCAAGCCACGCCTCCCGGCCCCGAAGCACCGTCCCTCCGACAATAAGCCCTCCACCATCACCATCAGCCCCAGGCGCCAGCCCGTGCCCCAGCCCAGCCTGGAAGACAGCGCCAAAGCCGACCCCGCAGCAGAGGAACCCCAGCATCTCAAAGACAGCAAGCAGACCAAACAGCCGGCCGCCCTGCCCCCGGCCCACAAGCCGCGCGAGGACAGCACGGCAGAGGCTAGGCAAGCCCGAGCCGAGCGTGAGGACCGCGAGCCCCGCGCACGCCGCGCCGACCTCCGGCGCGCACGCAAAGACGGCCTCGCCCGCGGCCAGGAGGAGCGCCGAGGCGCGGGCGAGGACCATGTCGCGGCCGCGGCCGTCCTGCGTCGACAGCAGCGAGTTGCTGACGACGGGGAGGAAGACGAGCAGCACCAGGATGTTGAGGCCCGTCCGCACGCCGAGCACCATGCCCGTCTGCGCGAGGGTCCAGCCGAAGCGGAGGGGCATGTACCGCAGCGTGATGCCCATCGTCACCGTCACCACTGGGGTGGCGAGGGTTGCGCCGGGTGTCAGGGCGAGGGCGTCGCGGGACTTGAGGAGGCGGGCGGTGGAGGCTAGGGAGTCGCGGAGGCGGGCGTATGTGGACGGCGGCGGGGCTGGTTTGGCCTCGGGGGCGTACTTGTGGACTCGGTCTGTGAACGTGAGCGGTTTGGGAACGGCGGGCGTGACCTTTCGACGGGTGTTGCTGGGTGAGCTGGGCTTTGTGTGCAGCGTCTCGGGTATCAGACAGATCAGCGTCCCGCCCAGGGCCATGACTGCCGGTGACACGAGGATCGGGGTCCAGACGGAGTAGGTCATCATGGCTGATGCGACGAAGGGCGCGACCGCCTCGGCGAGGAGGACGGCGCATATCTCGAATTGGAAGTAAGTTGCTCTGACCAGGAGAGCAGACAGTCAGCGGCAGTCGTGCAAGCGCTCAAGACGCCTCGCCGTGTGGGAACAAAGTCTTACGTCTTCCCCTCAGGGGCGACATCTGCGATGATGGCAAACACCATGGCCTCTGCGACAGTCGCCCCGCCACCAATCAGCAAGGGCAGGGCCGAAAACCAGACGTTGCGCAAGTCCCAGCGCGGGTGGTTCCAGGCAGCGGCGATCCAGATGAGTTGAGACAAGATCATGCCCCAGATACAGAGGCCCAGGACAGGCTTGCGACCCCGTCGGTCGGCAAGAGAACCGTAAGGGAGTGCGACCAGGATGCCTGGTACCGTGAGCGTTGGTGGCTGGGCCACAGGGACAGAAGCGGTGCTTACCAGGAAGGTATCCGAACACCAAACCACCCATAGATACAACGTTCAGCTGACCCTGGACTGCATCGGTGTGACACTTTCCCTCCTCGACCGGGCTGTCAGGAGCGAGACCGAGTTCTCTGCGACATATGATCTCCTGGAGGAGGCGGACTGAGGGCACATCGGACAGGCTGGCCCCGAACTCTGCGATGAAGACGAGAAGCCCAAGCACGGCGACGATAAATCGTGGTGAGCGCCTCTTCTCGGAGGGTTGCTGGGGCCGTTGGCGGTGCATGTCGTAGCTTGTTGCTGAGGTGACAACGTCGTCGTCGTCGGCCAGAGTGGATCTGCCAGCAGAGCTTTGGGAGTGAGACGGTGATAGTTTCTGTACGGGATGCATACTGGTATCGTGATATCCTCGATACTCGAGATGTGGGAAACGAGCGGTGGTGTCGTGTTGTTGATTCGAAATGCGAGGACAGGACGGGTGGATTGTGCTGCTTGAACGTTTGCACTCGTATTTTGGAAGGCACCAGGACGACCTATCCAACAACAAAAACAGACGATGTTTTGGAGAGCTTGTAACGCAAGAAGCAGGCAGCGATGCAGTAACGTCAAGATCTTAAGTGGAGTCCATCTGATCAACATTGTCACCAGGCGTGTTGCGTAAATGGTGCCCCGCATGGCATGGTCCCATTCACAAACTCCAAGGACAATTGAACCATTTGGTGCCTTCGAGAGACCAGTCAAGTCACCTTGTAGGTTTTCAAACGCTCCGACCAGGAACGGTGTGGGGACAAACGGTGGAATAGAGCCCAGCCAGGTTCCTTAGACAGAGAAACCCCGAATGAATATACATCATCGCAACGAATCTTTCAATGCACAGTGAGTCAACAGCAGGTGAGCAGGCCTGCCAACGAGAAGATTGTCCAAGAGACGGGGTGGTGTTAGAGTCATCAAATTCATATGCCTTCGTAAATCATCACTGCACTTTATAGACTAGACACGACAAGTACATATGTACCAATAGAAATACACCGGCAGGTTTCCGTCGCAGTGTAACTGATCTTGCGAGGAAGAGAAAGAAGAAAGGGGGATGGGATGACCCCAGGTAAAAGAAGGGTTCAAAGGGGTATCCAAAAAACATCTAATCCAACCCAAGTAAGGTGTACCAGACCATAAAACCAAAACCGTGCATGCCTGTGTGCCTGTCTGCCCAAATGGGCCTTTTTACTCCTCTTCACCTTCGGCATCCTCGTCCCCGTCCCCAACAAAAATCTCACTAGCTACCGAGGTCACCGCTGGCGAGGTCGCAACAATCACAGGCGAAGTCGCTGCTGCTGCTGCAGTCGCGGCCGCGGCCGCCGCCGACTTCTTCCTGCCCGTAGTGCGGCCGTCACTCGCCGGACGGAGGGGGTTGTTGAGCACCCACTTCCCGGTGGGCATCTCCTGCCTGGCAACGGCGACATCGGGCCTCGCCACCCAGGCCATGAGCGACGGGTCTGTGGGCCCACCAAACACAACCGGCTCTTCCGCCCCGGTGGCGGCCTTCTCGAGGTGCCTCGCGACGTGCTCCATGCGCTGGTCCCACGCGTCGACGCCGTTGAAGGTCTGGGTGCAGTGGGGGGCGGGACACTCCATGTAGTCCGGCAGTTGGCAGCGCTCGCGCAGCGCCTTGTTCTGGAGGACCTTGATGTTGTCGTCCCAGTCGGCGGGGCTGGCGCAGGACGATGCTTGCAACGAGGCCGCGGCCTTCTTGGACGACTTCGCAGACCCCGTCTTCTTTATGTGTGCCGGCGTGTGCATCCGGCGTAGGTGCTGGGTGTACAGGTCTTTGCGGTTGAAGATGGCGCCGTCTGGGAGGGCGGGTCCGAGGAGCTCGCACGCGGCGGCGTTCTCAGCACGGCGGCTCTTGTTTCGCTTGCCGCCGTGCGAGTGTGGCGCCGTCGGGTTGTTCTTGTTGTGCGCGCACACGTCGATGTCACACAACCAGTAGTACAGCAGGAGGTGCTGAGACATGACGTGGCGTTTCCACTCGTTCTTGCTTGCAAAGGTCGACTGACATCCTGCGAACCTGAAAACACAGATGAAAGGCCGGGTGTGCTGCTTTTTGACGTGGCTCTGAAGAGTACACTCGTCTTTGAACGAATGGGAGCACTCTGGGCAGAGGTAAGAGCCTTGGGTTCTGGCACTTGGGGGTGGAAGGATCTTGAGTGGCTGTACCGACGAGGCCGTCCTCGCTCTTTTCGGCGCCGGCCTGTCGAGGGGCTTCTTGGCTGCGCCTCTCTTCAGCTTGTTGGACCGCGGTGCAGCAGAACCGGCATGTTTCCTGTCCGGGCGATAGTCGCCATCATCTTCGTCGTCGTCGCTTTGGAAAGCGGCGACGTCTATCCCTTCCAGGTCGTCCTCGCTTGCTCCAGTACTGGGGCTGGGGTATGCACTTGGCGTTTTCTCTGCGGGTACGACATGTTCAGGAATGAGTATCTCATCTTTGATAATCGTAGGTGTGTCTTCTGGGCTGGCTAGGCGGCCGTAGCTGGGGCCAGCTGAATCTTGCGTGGCTGCGCCGGCGGCGTCCGTGGAGTCCGCTGTCTGGCTTCCGCCGGTGAAGCTGTGTTGCGGCGTGTCGAAGTCGATGGCTTGGCCCGAGTCTTCCCATCCGGTCTTTGAGTCTTCGATGTTGTTGCAGTCTCCCATTGTCATAAATTGGCCGGCTTCACCAGGCACTTCACCTATTCCAAACAACGGAAGCTGGCCTTCGGGCTCGTAAAATCCGGGACGCGCCGAGGTGTACTGGGTAAAGAGCATCGTGTCAGATGGTGTGGAGGGTGTGTTGTCAGTGTAGAGATCGCTGTCTGCGTGCGGGCTCTGGCCACCGCTGCAACTTGATGGCTCGTTTGAGGAGAAGGGTGATCCTTGACGACCATGTGAGGCTGTGGGTGGAAGGGCATGGACAGGCTGTGTAACACTTGGAGCCTGTGGCTGTGGCATGGGGTTGAACAATGAAGCACGTTGGTTGTCCTTCAAGAATCTCTGCATTGATGAGTGACCGTAGAGATCCAGTGGCTCAGCTGAAGTATCATGACTTGGGAAGCTTAACAGCATGTCTGGGCCGGTGGTGTCATAGTCATCGGTGAGGGTTTGTGTGGGGAATGCCTGGCTATGAGGGAAGAACTGATAGGTAGCGTCGAACGAGAAGCTAGAGTACTCCATGTTGCCTGCTGTATGTTCTAACAAGCCAGGGAGTCCACAGATGAGCCACTCGTAGGATGTAAGAGTTGTCCGAGCAGGATCTGGACCTGCAGGAAAGGAGCCCGTAAGAGAAGGCTGGCTATTGTTTGGACAGCACCAGTCGACGGGCAAGAAGCAAGGCTCTGGAGAGTGGCCAGCCTCGTGTGATGAAGTCGTCAGCTAGGTATGGGGGCAAAGTACACAGTCCCACGCCGAAGAGTTGCAGGATCAGATACTAAGTGCTGAGAGGGGGCCGACACTAGGCAGACGGCAATGAAAGATTATATAAAGGATGGATCTCTCGACTGAGAAAACTGATAAAAACACTTCGCTGAAGTGGATTGGGGTGGTGGAAGCCATGGCGGGCGACATGGGTGGCGAAGCAAAGTGCCCTGAGGGTATGTATAAGAGATCGCTTAGACGACTCGAGCAGAACGACGAAGAGAGACACACTGGCTGCCGGACACCGGGTGCGAGCTTTGCTGGGAGCTCCGTGGGACTTCGAGCAGAGCCGCATTTTATGGAGACCTGATTTCCTTGCCCAATGGAAACGTCCCGCGGGTATCTCACCAGCCCAGTCAAGGATCTCGTAGGCCAATCTTTCTCGCTCCTTTCCCGCTTGTCTGTTCCTTCCGTGCTGACGCCAGGCTTCGCCTGGGTGTCCTTGCATATGTAACCCCCTTGGACCTCGACCCCGGCCAACAGAATGGGGGCACCCGGAGCTGAGGTGGTTCGCTTGTGCTCTCGAGGGCCATTAAAGTGGACAAAGGAGCTGCGCCCCTGCCCACCGAAGGACGTTGCAACTGTAACTCTTGGTCGTGTTACGGCACGGCACCCGATCGGGGCGTGAGCTGACTTATCATGACACCCCTCCCCTTGCCGTTCGCGAGCCGCCCCGGTGTGGGTGCTCACTACCCAAACCCAGTTGGATTGGTGAAAAAGCAACTGTATGATGCCACCCCGAGTTCAGCTTGAGGCTCTGCCCTGGGGTTCCCTGCCTGTCCCGTTCTCGAGAATGCGTATGCTGACTGCTGATCTTGTAGGATTACGATCCTGACGCAGATGGACTATACGTTAGAGGCTAGATGTCTTTCAACCTTGGAGAAGGTTCGTAGTCATCAAGAAACACGTGTGTCGAATCTGCCGTCTCGCAAGCACCTGGAAGGTTGTGCCTTGGCTGCCAGGCTGACACTCCGCTTGTTAGGCACACGTACGAGGCGATCTGAGGGCGGACCTGACCACAACGCCGGCCAGTTTTGTTTTGCCGATGCTGTGCCCCATTCCAGGGCGCTAAGTGCTATCTTAGCTGTCGAGACTGTTCAGCCCCATTTCGTGGAGCACAGCTGTCCATTTCGTCTTTGGTCCTTTGGCACGCACCAATGTCAGACTTCCTCCATGGGCTGGTGGTGTGGTGCGTGGTCACACACGGAGGCCGATACACTAGGCCTGAACCAGGCCTTTTCTCACGCAAGCCGGGCGACGGCACCCTTGTCGACAACAATCTCAGTGAGGGGCTCAGGCCAGTCAGAGTGAGCCCTGCCATCCTGGGGAAGTGGATCTTTACTGGAAGCGCTCTCAGTGGAGGGTAAGAGAGGTAAGCATGTGGCACAGCAGAGCCAACCATGGGTCCTCGTTCTGAAATTTCATTTGAGATGTTCGACTCTGGCAGCTCTGGCAAACAAGACAGCCAGTTTTGAGCCGCACGGTCGCATCGACGATGCAAACTCAGGCCGCTCTTTGATCTGGACCCCAAATTGGGACCAGCATACAGACTGGGTAGGAGCAGCGGCACGGAGATTACCTTTGATCAACCAGTGATGATCGTGCAGCTGGGCCGTTCATTTGAGATTGACAAACAAAGAAGCGTTGCATGGAGCCAACCTCTCAAGTAGGATTTGACAACACCCAAGAGACAACGCTGATGCCGAGGGACACAGCCAGGAGTCGGATAGTAGAGGTGCGTGGAAATGAGGTACTAGGCGAGTGAGTGAATGAGTCGGGGACGGCAACGCCCTGAACCTTGGAACGCTTCCCACCCTGCGAATGGCATGTTGCATTGCTGCAGGCAAACAACACTAGCCGGAAGGCGCATTTCGACCTGTCAAGGCCTCTCTCGGTTGCACTGGTCTGCTTGATTCGCTTGAGCAGCGTTGTAGTTGCCTTGTAAGGCGACCGATTGTCCTTCCTGCCTGGAACGGGCGAACCAGGCTGGTCGCACAGGTTGGAGGAGCCGTCTCACCCCCCCCTCCCGGCTTGCATTATCTTCTCGCATCCAGCTTATCAAATTTTGATGGCCCTCCTCTGCCCGTTTTGAGCGGTATCGAGACACTGTAACCCTGAAGACTGAAAACGCCCGAAAAGAACAGTGGCTCCTCGGCAGTCTGAGTGAGCGCACCTACAGTAAACTCCAAGCCCTTGCGCCTGGATACGAACGAGAACAATGCGTGACATTCTAACCCAATTGTCATCACTCATGTTTTTAAAAAGGCTCCCAATCATACTGGTGCAGTCATTGCTCTGGGGGTAGGACATGGACCCTGCAATTGCTGCATTTCTGATGGCCGTCACAGTGATCCATGCAGCATATGGCGGTGGTGCTGGTGAGGGATGGATTGCTACAGTGACACTAGACAAGGTGATGTGGTCAGCTTCAAGATGGGGAACGAGATCAGCTTAGTACGTACGCAAAACCAAAGAGTCTCAACCGCAACCCTCGGTCGTTTCCGAGGGGTTGGTTGCTGTGCCAATGCATCTCTCTTGCGGCCTTTGCTCGGGCCTACCGAAGAAGAGGACGAGGACTGGGACGACGCAGTGGGGTTTTCGCGGTCAGAGCCAGGCGAGCTGCTCGCAGGTAGATCAGGATCCACGCTCTTCCACTCGGATATGTCCATTCTAGAGCCAAGGCGGCCCGAGTAGTGATCATCGATGTGGTTGAAGCGCTCCGTTCCGGACTTGTTCTTTCCACTTATCTCTACAACAGTCTTGCAGAAGCCGCACCAGAACCTGCTCTCGGAGTCGCGCCCGACTCGGCAACGAGCAAGCTTTTGGTCGATCTCGGTTGGATCCGTTATCGCGTGCTCTTTAGACACATGTGCCCTGAACTGTTCGCGACGGTGGCAGGCCTTGCCGCATTTTTCACTGGGGTCTAGCCGGCTCGGCTCGCTACACTTCCACAGTTCGAGCTGAAAATGTTGGCTGTTCTCGTGACGCTTCCAGTCATTCTTGCTACCAAAGCGTTTGTCGCATTGTGAGTAAGTACAACCGTACGGCTTTTCGTGTCGTTTCTTATGCTTCCTGTAGCACAATTTAGCGAGGCAATTATCAGGTAAGAATGATGGGCCAGGCTCACTTGAGTTCGCAGGGCCTTGGAAATACTTTGCCACAGTTTGGCACGTCGCACATCACCGAACTAGCATCGCTGACAGCACTGCTAATTGAGTGGCTTGTCAAGGGCGTTCTGTCGGGTTGCCTGGGCTTTTGGTATCCAAGCTCTTGCAAGAGGCCTGCGAGGGTGCCTTGATGCTCCAAGGCCTTGATCCACTCAGACGCTTCATGCCTGTTGGGAACCAAGCTAGATGGCTCCGAGGATAGCACCGACACAGCCGGGTATTCCGCGGAGGCGGTATGAGCTGCCTCGTCAAGAGCTCGCTTGTCACGAGCACTTGGTATAGTGACCGTGGCTAGAGACACGGCGTCCACTGTCACGCTGACCTCGGGCCTGACTGGATAGTCTTGAACGTCCACGTTCTCCGACTCGCACGATACCGAATCAGTGTCATCCTCAATTGTCTCTGCTATGTTGTCATGGTTCTGTAGGGGTTCCTTCATGTTCGGCATGGATACTTCGGTCTGTGTAGTAGAGGGCAGCTGTTCGTCATCCATCTCGCTCACATTCCCGGATTCATCGTCCAAGTACTCCGGTTCAATGAACTCGTCTTCAGAAGCAGAATCGGAAACACCATCTAGAGTTTGCTGCTCATGTTGGTCTTGTTGCGCGTGGTCGAGCTGCATGGAGGTACTATCATCTCCTGGGCTAGCCGACGGAATTTGTACAGCAGCCTGAGGCAGTTGGCCCTCCGCATCATTGGATGCCATCAAGTGAAGCTGTTGATTTGCGGTGTTTGCATCCTGGTACTGATTCATCTGTTGCCCCGTATAGCCTAGGTTGGCAGAGTACCTCGGTGGTTGCTCCTGGATTGCTGGCGAATAGCCCGGCCATTTGTCATAGTGGTTGGCATCCATGCGCAAATCGGCCCCTACGGATCCCACACCAGCTAGGTCAGGGCCGGGTGAAACAGGTTCTCTTTACGATGCAGTTAGCGGTGGTGTTGTGGAAAGGGGGGACCTGTATAGCGGCTCACTTGTACACGTAGTCCTCGAGATCATCATCCCGAGGGATCACATTATGGACCCTCTTCAGATGCTGCCTGAAATTGTCTGCCCGAGGCCATTTCTTTTCCTTCTTGCGGCAACCCGGAACGATGCATCTGTAGCATTTGCCATTGGCTTGCTGTTCAGGATGGCAGCTTCTCTTGTGCCGATCGACGTCATTCGGTGTGCTGAAGCCTTCGGTACGTGTGCAGCCAGGGACGTCGCAGCGGTGAGGCTTCTCGTGCTTCTGCTTGTGCTTCCTTGATGTGTTTCTTAGCATGACAAGATTTCAAGACATGCAATACCCGGCTTGAGAGGGGGCCATACTTCAACTCAGACTTGGTTTTGACCTTTTGGTGACAGGTTGGGCAAACCAGACTACCGCTGTCTACAGCCAAGACCAATGTGGTTGTCTGCATTGATGCCTGTGCCCAAGCTTCCGAAGAGAATGGAGTGCGGTCTACTTGAAGGCCAGCAAGGTGGCTCGAAATGCTCCCATTCTCACCACTGCGGTCGGCATCCCCACAGGCTGAGCCGTTGAAGACGCTCTGCGTAGCCCTGCTGTGATAGCCAGAGTCTGACGGCAACGCTCCTGGCCCGGTTGTCTCGCATTCAGATGGCACATGGTTCTCCCGGTAGGTGGAGTAGGCTTGTCCACCCAGGCGATGGTAATTCAGTTTCGCACCTCGCAAGTCACCAGATCGTGGCAGTGGTACAGCTCGACCATGAATGGGGTCCCATGGTTTCTCCGGGGAATTGTACCAGTCTATGAATGGGTTGCGCGGGGCAGGCCGTGCAAAGGCCTCGTGTGGCTGGAGGTTCCGGTTGATGGCTGGTGTTTGCAAGTCACCAAGACCATCCATGAAGCCGGGGATGGCAGGAGTGGGTAAAGCTATGCCACCGGAGCTGGTCAGATCGGGCTCAAGGGGCCGTGGACGCCCGCCTATGTTGCCGTTGAACGAGACAGGGAGCATGAATGCCTAAGCGGGGGGCAGGTTAGAAGAGACAGTTGGTCACTACGGGGCAGCAAAGAGTAGGCAGCATACCGAGACTGAGCGTTGCTCCGGGATGGGGAAGGAAGTTTGTTCGGCCATGATGTTACAATCAACACCAAGTAAGCCCTCGGCGGAAGATGACGTCGCAGATGAGGCACATGTGTTGGTCCTGGATTGCCTCAAAGCGCTGGCCGGGGCAGATGCGCTGTTCAGACGAGCAGGGCACTGCTGGGCCGCCAGAGAATGGGAGGCGAACTGCAGGCGTCAGAGCGATGGTGGTGTAAACACAGGAGGATGGATGCCAACAAGCCTGCAAGCCCGCCCAGATAAGTGTTCCTGGATGGGATGAAAGGCCGCAAGAGCGTACACGGCGGCGCGCCCGGGCTTGGACGAGCACTGGGTGCAGGCTATTACCGGCTGGTTGGAAAGCCGTTGATGCGATGGAAAGCTGGAATCGCTGGTTCCACTTGCCTGAAGGCGGGTGTGGGCGGGCGAACCAGGCAGGCGAACCACGGGCGAACCACGGGCGAACCAGACCAGGCGAGCGTGCGCGGATGGGAATAAAAACCCCACTGACAGACCGACCGACCACCTAGGTAGGCAGGTACTGTGCGACAGGTGTCTGCGTTGGGAGGCCACTGACCAACGATCTCTTGTGACAGGGTTGGTTATGCCTGGTGGTCTTTCAACATCCCATTTTCCCCTCGGACAAGACGTCGATTCCGATGCAAGGGAAGTGGTGTTCGTCTGGGGGGACGAGATCGAGTCATGAGATGACGGGCTGCGTCCTTTGGGCCATCTCAAATCTCATCAGGATGATGCACGGGTGAAGGGAAGACGGGAATGCAGGCCGGCAGGCCGGCAGTCGAGCTTCCAGAGAGGGATAGAATGGGCGATGGGGGAGCGTCGTAAGCTGTGGATCAACGTCGGTGTCAGTGTCGGTGTCGGTGTTGGTGGCAGGTAGCGATAGTGAGTGATAGTGGCAGTGTCGAAAAGTGTCTGCTTGTCTCGGGGGGTGGTAAGGCAACCAAAACCAAGCCACCTTCCGGTCTATCGGTCGCTTGTTCGCCTCACTTTTTGACTTTTCCCACCTCTTTGGGGGCCCTTCTTCCTGATTGCAGCACCACCTGCAGCCCGTAACCCAATGGGAAGGCGCTGGAGTTACGGCATCAACCACCCCTTAGACAGCCTACCTAGTGCCTCTTGTCCCTCCCTGCCCGCCCGCCCGCCGCTGCTACTGAGTCCTGCCAAGTCCACCGCCAGCGCGACACGAGAACCGGTCTCGCCTGCACGGTAAGGATCGAGGAAAAGGCAACCATGCCAGATCACGTGCACTCGTGACAAGACCTCGTTTCTCAAGCATCCAGCATCCCACGCTTTCACCATTCAACTCGAAATATTAAAAGTCGTCATGAGAATTATTCTGACAAGGTCCAAGGCTCAATACGGTCTAATCACGATGACCGCCAGAACAACCTCATCTTCCGTTTGGACGCCATAAATTGCCGACCGTCCTCGTCTCGTCTTGAATTTCATGGAGGCAAGTGGGACCTCTTTCGGACCGCGGTGCACGTCTCCTTCATTATGTGCCGCCGGTGCATTGGACCCAAACACCTGTCGTCCCTTCTCAGCGAGTTAAGCGAGAATCCCGTTCCAGGTTGGCGGCTCGGGCCTTCCCTCCCCCCACCCACAATCGGCCTGTCCATGGCCATACGCCTGTGCCCAGTGTTAGCGACGACGAGGCTTCCCTTGTTCACCTATGCAGGAGCTTGCCGGCATTCAATTCGTCCTTGTGCGGCACAGCGACAAGACTCATATTCCCCTTATGGCTCGCGTCTTGGCCGCTTCACTCGTTGATACAGACTCCTGAAACGGTCACACGCCGGCTGGAGACTTGGACAATCAACTACCCAAGCAAGGAAAGCGAGATGCAGACGTGGCTGACAGCATCTCAACCGGTCGTCTGCCTCGCTCACTTACCGTCCAGGTGCCCACCTTGTTTCTGACCAAGATCATGGCCTTCTTTGAGGAGGAAAGGCACCTGTGCCGCGCGACGACATGCAGAGAGTGATTCCCCGGTTATTGCAACACTCTAAGCCAAGCGGCCGGATGTCCTGCAGCTGCATTGATTGTAATGTTCTGGCCAGTCAGCCTTGGGCAACGTGACCTTGCAGGGAAGCCTCGTCATGAAAATCTGCGCTTGCACTCCTAGCCTCTATCTTGGCGTGTTCTCTCCTGGAGGCCTTTGGACTCAAGTCATATTTTCTGAACACGGATATGTAGGCCTCAAGAAAAGCAGATGGTACAGCTTACCTTTACTGCAGCTGCAGTCTGCCTCCCATGGAAGGATTCCGCGGGTAACCCGACAGAATGCGTGGGCTGCCGGATTAGACCGGTCGAAAATCTGGCTAGATTGTGTTACTTTTGAGAAGTTCTAGATGTTGCAATCTGCAGCATGCCTAGAGAAGAATATTCTGGAATGAGCGGCACGGAAACCTGCGCTTCCTTGCCAGTGTCTGCAGGTCACCCATCGCACACTCGCACGAGGTTTTGTTTATTTGTTTATTTTGCGGTACCTGTTCGATGACGACCATTTTTGTGACGCATGGTCTGAGAATGAGACGAGAGCATACCAGAAAATACTCAATCCCCGGTCAGCAGAAAATCATCGGGGTATTCCATAACAACTGGATCACACGGTACTAGATCGACTCCACCTGATTTTGTTTGCTTGCCCCTCTTGGCTTGCAGGACCAACCATGACCGGTTCTGGCTTGGAGATACGCAGCTCAAGTGACGTCCTCTTTTCTTCTCAAACGGAAATCTTGGATGCTGGGGCCTGCTCCCACAAGAAACGAGGACTTCTTCGTGATATCATCTGCCCTTGCTGTGTCGACAGTGTATTTTGGTGTGAGGTGTTACAACAAAATGCTGACTACTGCAATCTCTATCAACATCACGATCTCTCAGCATCTTCCATCAAGGTTGACAGTCGTTCACATGCCACGTCTGCCTGAAGATCTTCTGGTCATGCGGTTGTGCTCACCTCTTGCCGCTGCTGTCCCTTCTCAGGATAGTTCCCCGGAGGGGCCGGCCACACAAACCCGTGCCGGCATCAGCACTGGTCCACAATGCGAATATCAAGCAACATGACATGTGATAAATCGACTGCAGATGAGATGACTTGAACTTCTCATGTGCAGGATAATGGCGTAGTCGAGAAAGAACCCGAGTACAGCATCATAGCATCTTGCTGCTGTGATGGCAGAAGCGCGCAAGTTTGCTTGAATATGCTCACCTTGCAGGCAACGGGGCCATATGGCTGGTCATGAGAGCATCATGGAATTCTATAAAGAGGATATGGGCACTCGGCGCGGCCGAAAGGGCCTCTTCGCCTCACAGCTCACACAAAGCCTCTCAAAATCCCCGAGTGGTCACCAACACGCAAGTCTGGAGACATCGCCTTGGACTGTCAAACACTTCATTCGCGGGTCTAACTGCACCGCGAGACACAGAGGCTGTGCTTGAACGTATGTCACCAGACACTTCTCTTCTGAGCTGTCGCCCCACCAGTGGTCTGTCTCAGAGAACTTGGCGGCTGACGAATGCTGGCAGATTCAACACCCAATCGATTATCAACACCTGGAAGACAGGTCACGTCACAATGTGCGACTGGGAAGAGTTCATCTTTGGCTGCTCCTGCTCCTACACCAAGCGCAAGAGCTACTGCCATTTTGCCCGCAACGACCCCAACCACCAGTGCTTCGGCGTGCAAGTCCTCAAGAAGGTCTGGGAGGTGCCTGAGATCTGCGACAAGTGCAGCCAAAGGAACAACAGGACATCTTCGCGAGCATACCAGCCCTATGGACAGGAACCCGGTGAGTCTCCAGCTTGCTATAATCGATCCGCTGTTGGGGGCGTGCTTCAAGGCTGATGAAACTGCGCATGCAAAGGCCACCGACGTCGATGAGGAGCCGCACGGCTACGGACAGCTGCTCCGGTGACTCCGGCGGTGCATTGTTCGTCATTTGTGCTGGAGACTTTCGGAATCAGTATGACCCTGGTGGGTCTCTCTTTGGATGGAGTACATCTTGGGCTAAGTGCATGAGTTTCACCCCGTCTGCGGATGCAGGATATTCTCCCGCTTAGAATGGATCCCAACATAGTGGTATTACCTAGGGTTACATATCGCGATCTCTTGGCTGTGTAAATACCTACTTAAGTAGGCTTGTCGTTCACTGCCTGGAAGATTTCTTACCCGGGCAATCAAAAAGTCTGTTCTACGATGTCGTGGACCCTTTCGATGGTGCAACATTCCACAGTGAAAATCTCCCGAGCCACTTCATGTTGAACTCATGTGACGGAAAATTCTCCTAGACCGGTCGAGGTATGCACGATTTGGTGGGACAAATCTTCTGCAATACTGCGAGCACTCGCTGAAGTTTCGTACGTTACGCGGCATAACACTGTGACGGCAGTCTCAAGGCAGGTTTTTTCACAGTGGAAAGCCCAGCGTCTTGATCGATTCCGGAAAGGATGACAGTGAGGCGGCATAAAAATCCTCCGCATACAGATGCTTCACATGTCTGGCACCAATCTAGATCGCTGTGTCCTCAAAAAGAAGCGCCGTGGGACGATAGAAGCCCGGGATGAGAAAGCTCCGCCATCGCCGTGTATGGAAGCACAGCGCAGGCAAGGACAATGACGAGGTTGGAAACCGGTATCTGCGAAACCTTGCGGCCCCCCTGCAAAGGGCCAAGGTACTAGGCGTCAAGGTACAAGGGCGAGCGGGAGCCTGCTCCAAGGACACACACGGCAAACGGCCCGGCTCGAAACGACACACTCGTGGGGGAAAACGGCTGGCAGACGATATGGCATGTGGCTAACCGCTTCAATAAATCCCAGGCCCCTTGCTTCCAGGACCCCTGCTAGGAAGTCTGGTGTATCCCAATGCTGCGCGTCCCATGCGCCCGAGCTATCTGCCGGGGCGGCGACGGAGCATGGCATCGCCGGCAAGGCGCACTCGGCTAAAGACACACAGAATGAGCCCCAGAGTCCTACCACAGATCGCACTTCGAAACCAGCACCCTTCTTACTGCTGATCCTCGCTGGAAGCTGCGGCCCGGCGCGCGAGATGACGACCCGCGTGTCTTAGCTGGAGGATGCAGCGGCGGTGGCCTCGGCGGGCTGCTCGTCGTCGAAATTCGTGGCGCCCTCGACGGTCCCGACGACGTTGTACCTGTTGGAGAAGAACTTGATCCAGTCGTTTAGGGTCCCCTTCTCCTTGTCGGTCAGGTCTTTCCACTCTGGCGAGACGTCATCCGGGTTGGTGGAGGTTTTCGCGAGCGCCCTGGAGGCATCCTTGCCGGCGAAGACTTTACCAGCAGTTGTTTGTCAGTGGTAATCACGTCGGTAGGCGAGTGCATCATATGAAGAGAATCAACAAGGAAAACCTTGACGATCTCAAGAAGCACGGGTGGTCTTACCGTTGTATGAGTTCCCGGGCTGGTACATCTTGTTGCCGGTCACATCATATACCTTTCCCTACAACGAGTGAGACTCTGACCGTACAAGACTGTCTCACGAACAAGGATTCATACCTTGATTGCGACGTAGCATTTCGCTCCCTCCTTGCCTGCGAAGACTGGTCAGCGACGATGTACCGAGGAGAATGAGCCAGTCACCCGGCCGAGCATCAAAACGTTTTGATCGCAAGCATATGACACCCGCATGCACTCAAAAAGAGTGAGCCAGCTGTGTTCAGGGATAGGAGTAAACCATAAAGTTCAAACTCCAAAGCACTTGATCTTACCATCGGCTTTGGCAAGCTCCTCCAGAGAAATAGGGTCGTCCTTGGGAGGGGCCAGGTTCACGGGAGTCTTGGGCTTAAAGTCCGGCATCTTCGTTGATTTGGTGATGCAAGTGTGCTTCCGATTCACCTGAGAGGTTGAAGGCTATTCTGAAACGTTCAACGGTGAAAAGGCGGCTTATGTATTGCAACAATGAGAAGCAGAAGCTGATGCGAGACACACTACCCTGTAGGCAGTGATTCGTACTTGTTTGGTGCTCAAGTGGACGGTGTGTTCGGAGTTCGCTGTTGTGGGGACTCGATGGCATCTCCCCCAGTGGAGACACGGAAGCTTAGGTGGAGTTGACGACGGGTACGGAGGAGCACGCAAGAAGCACACGTATTAGTCAGCAGGCAGGGGTAGGAATTCACGTCATAGCTCTGAGAAAAGCTACTCTTATGTTCACAGCGTCTTCAATTACACGCCGAAGCTCATCAACCACATGCACTCGTCCTCGAGCGCCCAATAATTCCAGCAACAGGCACCGCCTAACCCGATGCCGAGCTTTTCCAGCTGAAGCTCTAGAAGGCTGCGAATCGAAGGGACCTCCGAAAATTGGCAATGAATGCTGTTCGCAGCGCGAAGCTCCCTCGGCGCGAGTTGCTTCGCGCCGTTCTCGAGCCGCGGCATCCCCCTCTGCGAGTGAGCACGATTAGGGCGCGATCTTCAGGCCCTGTCGTCGGAAACACCCTACTCAGCACCCCGATTTCTGGCCGTCAGGTGCGATACGCCTCCAAGTCGTCCTTCACCCCGCCTGGCCGTCCACCACCGGACGGACAACAGTCGCAAACAACGCCGCCGCCGCCTTCAGTGGGACAGATATTGCGCAGTGCATTGCGCCTACCAAATCTATTCCGTGGCCAAAACCTCAAGACATTGTTCCGGCAGAGCCCCGAAGAGCTTGTGTTAGCGCTGGCACTGCAAGTCACTCCCTCGCCGTCCTCTTCTACCGTCATGCTGACTTCTGAGACAGGCTTGCTGGAGCTGCCGGCGTTATCGGATATGTCATCTACATGTACTTCACTTACTTCTACGCCCCGCAATTCACCAAGTACCCACCCGAAATCGCGAAGTCCTTGAGGCGTGCACTGCACTACAGCAACTATTACGAGGACCCGAAGCTCGCCCTGAAATACTACAAGCTGGCTATCGAGCAATGCAATGAGCATGGCCTGGATCCATTCTCCGACGAGGTGGTCGGAATCAAAATTCAGCTTGCCGCTTGGCTAGAGAGGATCAGCAATGTCGACAATGCGATCCATGTTTTGGAGTTGGTCTTGACAGAGAACCAGAAATGGTTAAAACTAGCCGACACGGAGCCGGAAAAGCTCCCAAGAGCACCCAGGCCTGGTACAAAGGTTGGAGAAGGCGAGTCAGAGAAGACTACTACACAAGACGACTTTGACAAGTGGCTTCGCTCTTCGCGTACCAGGATCCTGGGAAAGTCGGTTGGAATCAGCACAAAACTTGGAGAATTATATGCGCATGAGCAAGTCCTACAGCAGGATAAGGCTCATGAGCGTCTGATGTGGGCCGTCGAGTCTGCCCTCGGAGAATTCCGTCGAAGATCTACCGAGGGCGTCAAGCCTGGCGAAGGACCATGGATGACACCTGAGGAGATCGGCGGCGCACTGGAATCCCTCGCACACAGCTACGAACGAAAATCCGAATTCGACCTTGCGCTGCCCTTGTTTTTCCAAGCACTCAGGCTATGTCAAGATCAGTGCCACATGGCTGTCATCATGAACAACCTCGCCGTGACTTTTGCTCAACATCCACCCAAGGCTCCCTACGAAACGCTCGCGGGAATTGTCCCTGGTGAAGGCGATACTGCCGCAAAACCCAGCTCAGCTGAGCAGTGGACGCGGAAGGACCTCCTGGAGTCGGGCCAGCGATGGGCCAAGAACGCCTATCAGCATGCGAAGGAAGCCTCTGGGGAGAAGCGCACTCCGGAATGCGACGAGGCCTGCGCCGTGGCTCTTGTCAACCTGGGTGATATTGCAGCCATGAGTGGTGACGTTCAAGAAGCGCGCCGACGGTACGAGCGAGGCATCAAGCTCAGTGAAAAGAACGGCTTCGCCGACGGGGTAGCGCAGGCTCGAGCTGGTCTGGAGCGTCTCGCGCAGAGAAGCTCTTGAACTGGCAAATGAGCCCATCTATGGATGTCGAGTATGAGTCACACACGGGCCCAGCTCTGCTCCGCCTCGCTTTTCCAGATCACCAATATGTTCATAATCAGAGGCAGAGTAGGAGTCATCACCCTATGCCCGCAACTCGAGCGGCGGCGGCTTGCAAACCACGTTGCCACGCAGCGGTGGCAACGTGCAAAGGCAAAATCGGATTACGTGAAACGTTCCATCGCATCTGTTGTATATTGTCGAGCAAGGAGGGCGTTTGGTATCAGCTACATGCCAGGGGATTATGGCAACAGAGCCCAAGCATCCAGCTTCTGCTCAAGTCACTGCCATCGCATCAGGCCACCCTGATGCAGGATATTAAGGTTCACGAAATAGCAAGACGAGACACTCGTGCTGTTGCGGCCCAATCACGAGCGTGGATTGAACATGCGGCTATTTCCGTAGGCTTAAGCCCGAAACGCACCCGGAAGCTGTGGCTGGACGCCTAGAAGCGCGATCTAAGACCAACCCGAGATGTCCCAGATAGGACCAATGCACCGTCACGGGCCTCACGCCCCGAAATTTGACCCGCCAGATCATGAACAAGCACCGCGGGGACTCGAGGCGTGGGATTGTTAACCACACCGCTGACCTCAGAAGCATTGCATGCATGTCAAGGGTAGCGGCACACGTGTTTTCAAGGTTGTGTCCGTCGGCACGGCCGTGGCGACGAATGGCTGCAGTTGTGGCTGCCCTCCTGCAGGCCATCGTCACCAGCCTGGAAGCTTGTGGCACGGTGACCAGCCCCACGATGGCCGGCGGCATGGGGTTCTCTGTACTGTGGTAGCAAAGGGTGGAGGGTGGCATGATATCACCTCTACCTCGACCCCAGGGCCCTGGACTCGGTACGGGTACCCGCTTTGAGGGGCTCCATTGTGGAGGCATCTGGACCCACGGGGCTAGGCTCCCACATTAACGTCCAAGGAGATGGTTGTATTATGTAGAAGGGGGCTAGAAAAGAAGGAAAAAATTAGGTACTGTGGTATTTCGCAAAGTCCTGCGCATGGACAGGGTTGTGAGCCGATGGGGCCGTTTTTTGGAATCATTTTGACAGGTGGTGTATCGCTTCCGCTGTATATTGGCCGGCGGGTCAAGGGCCCTTCTCTGGTCCTCCAATCAGATCTCGCCTGGCCCCTGCTGGGGACCCAATCCCACGATCTTCCAGCGGATCTCGTAGTTAATCGTGCAGGTGCTGGCAGCTGGGGCCAGTGGGGAGGGCAGGGGAGCCGTTCCTTCGCGAGAGCGCGCCTGTTGCTCCATCAATAGCGACGACGAGATTCAAAGCCATTTGTGAGGGACACGAAAACACGACGGGGAGCCATGTCGTCGGCGGGCAATGGCCCGGTCCCGTCCGTATCTCTCCCGCATACCTAGGTAGGATAGGCGCCGCCAAAGGACCCAAGGGGAATTTGATAACACCTACATGAATCCACCTTGGACCCCTTGCTAGCCCCGGCCGCGGCCCTCAAGCCTCACCACGGGAAGGGTCCGGTTCCCCATTCCACTTCACGATATTTCTATTAATAGGGAGCAGGGGAACGGAACGTGACCGTAGCTATCACGCAGCTTTGTGGAGAATGGGGGGGAAGAAAAAAAAAGAGGCGCCCCCGCCTGAGGGAGGCACAGATAGAGTGACCGCCGCGTCTCGGGGCCGCGATCCTGTGTGGGCGCCAGCATGTCTTCAGTGTTGACCCATGCAAGCCGCCTTTTCTCTTTTCGCCCTCTCCGCCTCCGCCTCCCGCCCCCCGCCATCAACCTCATGTCTCGCGGAGGATCTAGGGCTGAAGGGAGGCTCAAATGGCGGGATCCTGGGGGGTTGGCGGCGGAGACGGGGTTTCCACATTGGGGAGCTCCATTGTCTCGGCCCTGCGCACGAGGACGACGGGGCGCATGTCAGCACCATGTGGCGGGATGTCGGCCGGAGGCTAACTGGCTGATTGTCTTGCGGAGCTCCCAGGAGTGGCACGTCCGGCGCAGCCCGTGATGCCCTGCATTGTTGTGTAACGTAGCTCTGTTTATATGCCTTTGCTTTACCGCCCCCCCCTGGCACTGTACAGTATCTTTCTGGTTAACAGGGCTGAAGAGAGGGCTTGAAATGTCTCTCGCTTAGAGGTATTCATGCTGGGCTAGTCACGCGGTTCACAGATTGATATGTGCTCTACGCCATTTCCGTATCTCACGGCATGGGGGGCTTGAGAGAAACAGACGACGACATATATCATTCTGTGGCCCGCCCTGAATATGCTTTTGCTCGAAGGCTCATAATTGCTCATAATCACATGTCTGCTGTTGAGTTGTGCCGTGCTCGGATGCAGGACTGGCTGCATTGGTGCCGTACAGACATATTTCGGGTATCAGCGGGCCAAGATGTATGCATACTGTATGCCCGCAGTCTCAGGTCGCCCATTGCAGACGAAGTAAATATTTATGAGAGAAAAAATCAATCGCTAGAGGGATGCACCTACCTGTCCTGCACGGCGCCGATCAGTATATTCCCCAGGCCCATTCATAAGAGACAGCGGATTCTAGGGGGGCAGATCTTGCGCCCTCGCACAGCATGTGGCCCTAAAGAAAGCTTGTCCAGAGGGGAACCGCTGCGCTTCCCCGCTCTCCATCTCCTCTCTCTACCAGCCTACCTGCCTACCTCTCCCAATCTCACTCGTATGCAATGCAAGGAAGGCCTGGCGAGTTGGATTCTCCGGCGCGGAATGGTGGGAACACAGTGCCCGCTGCTTTTCTGGTTCCCCTCTGATGATTTGACGATGTGGTTATTGGGAGTGGGGGGCAAGGGGTAACTATGTTGTTTTTACGTGCAGAGATGTCATAAGAGTAGCAGTCAGTAATTTCCATGCTTTTGGAAGAGGCACGCAGTAACACCTCGGGCGCAGGAGAAATGGACTTGACGTTCTGGATTCTGGAATCGAACGTCCAGCCTGTGGTCGCCGATTCTCGGCTTGTTGACCTGGGGTAATCCTGCCCCTGGATCCTCCCGGATTTAGACGCCGCTGATGATTCCATAATTTCGCCGTAAGCTCTAGGGCCGAGAGCCGGGGGCTCGCGGCCGCGAGTCAGGTGCAGAACAGATCTATCTTGCATGCTCGAATCTGGAAGTCAGGCATGGCAGTCGGCGGGGTCCGGAGGAGGTGCTGGTCCTTTGGCATGAAGTGGTGGGGAGTCGGTGGTGGAGGAGGTGCCTGGCTGGCAAGGTTGAAATGCTGCTGCCTTGGGAGGACGGTGTGAATGACGATAGCTTCGGCTGGTACCCTGGGGCGTGCGTCAACCAATTATACAGGTGCCCAGATATAGAAGAGCGTGAGCTGTCAGGTGTGGCATAGTGCCCAAAGAGACCGAATACCCCTGCTGCAAAGGACCCTTTTGAGGGATGTGGATGAACGGTGCGTGAGATGAGGTAGCGATGACAGGTTCGCGCTAGCGTGACTGGGCATATTTGCCCAGGTGTTTTGCCAATATCGGTGAGATTCGAGGTTTTGGAGGGACCCTGTGAACAGTCCCGGCATGACAGTCACAAACGACCAGCCGACAGCGTCGACGTGATTTGCCAGAGGCTCTTTCTTGGTTGTAGTCTAGAAGGTCGGCGGGTTGTTCCAACGGCGAAATGCAGTCTCCCCCCCCCCCTTCCATTGAGACCAGCAGCCTCGCTTTGCTGCGCGGCGTTGCTGACGGCAGGTTTGGGTGGCAGCAGGAGGGCCACCATTGCAGGACTGCAGCATGGAAGCCTGGCAGGAGACGATCACACAGAGGCAGGCCAGCGGGCTTTGACTTGTTGTTGCGGCGACAGGAGATATGAATGTTGAAACGCGAGGTTTGAAAGGGCGGAAAGGGCAACGGCCGTGGAGATGATTGAACTGCCAGCGCACGAATGAAGCAACAGTTTGCGATCAGGGCCAGAGGGTCGGGGCGGTAGCAGCCGTTGTGAGACTCGCCCACTCGCCCTGAGGTGGGAAGGAACCAATCAGTCGGGAACCGTCTGTGCTCAGATCGATGTCGATCACACAGAAACTTTGTTTCCTTCTCCTCCACACTGCCAGAGTGGGTGGTCAGGTGCAGTGGCCCGTGACGACCTGTGACGACCTGGGCTGGGCTGCTTCGACCTGGCGACGCGCCTGCCCTTTTCCAACGCGAACAAAACAACGCACAGCTCACGGCTGTCAACCCCAAGTGCAAGTGCCATTCAGGAACCCGACACATCGTATCACCAGGGTCATCATCTTGGTGCCAACCTTCTTATGGCATTGCCCGTGACGGGACCCACTTGACCCGCCGCGCTGGTTCCCCACTGGAGCTTAATTATTCTAATTATGGACGCTCCTCACATCATTTCGTGGCTTGCCTCTTCCTTTCTAGACGCATCGGCCTGCTCCACCTGTCCACCTGTCCACCAGGGAGCTGTGACATTCTGGCCGCTGCTGGATCCGGAACAGCATCTCCAGCGGTTGCATCGTCCCCTCTGCGTCCCTTCTGGTGCTACGAGCCTGCCGCCCGATGCGGTAACTTGGCTCGAAGCTAGGGCCCCAGTCCCTTGTCCTGCTGCTTCCCGACGTCGCCATCGTTGATCCCACCGCCGCCAGAGGACGACAATGCTCCCCGGGGTTTGTACCGGCCACGACCTGGTCCACGAGACGACGCATTCTCCTGCCCAGCCCTCCTCCCAGATGAAGGGATTGGCACGTCAACGGCAGATGAGTTGGATCCATGATTGACCAACACTGAATGATGAGATTGCCCGAGCTCACCGGGCCAGTTCATCAGCAATGCGACCACGGGTCGACGCCTGAGACTAGAAATTGTCGAAGACCGTGTTCAAATGCCGACCTGCCAATCACGCCACTATTGTGCCGTTGACAGCGTTGACAGCAGTGACAGCGCAGATCATACTGCCTACGGAGAGCCTAACATTCCTCGATTGCGACATTGAGGACATCTTCACCCAAATTGTCGGGTCACGATCTCCCAGAGTGGGCCCGCCTCCAGCCTCGAGGCTGCTTGGGTTTCCCACCCCCCGGTAGTAGGTACTAGGCCCACGGCTCCCACGTGCCATGCCTTTTTGGGCCTGCCATGTCGCGTATCCGGCCGGCTCAAGCTGGAAATAAAACACAGCCCGGAATCACAGCCCGGAATCGCGGGTCATGAGCATCACGTACTTAGTACGAATCCTCCCCCGGGCCTGGCGTTATCACGAGATCCACGTGGAATCAACCATCCGGGTATTCGTCCACGGCCGTCTCTTGGGACGCCGGCGTCAACGAGTGGGCATCCGCTGCATGCCAAGAATTCCATGGAGGGAAGATCTCCTCGCTCCACCACACTGCGTTGAACCCACGGCTGCAATAAGTAGAAAGTAGCGGAGAGACACCTGTTGCATGTCTCGGCGACGCAGGAGACAGGACGGAGTTACCGTCGAATGGCGGCCTAGGGAGTCAGATTCCCCACCGTGCGCGGACTGAGCCCTACAGACTGTGTATGTCAGGACCCCTGGCCCGACACCCCTTGTCACAACCGTCAGATGTCTGCCCAGCCCGGGCGAGTACTGCGTGGTGGCAGGGTGGGCAGGGCACCCCACTCACCTCACCTCGTACATGGTACCGACCTGCAGGGCACGGTCGTCTTCGGTATCCTGGGTACCCCATGGGCATCCCACGGCCAGGCTGGCACAAGTATGGGCTTTCCGAGATGCCGACCTTTCAGCTACTTACGCCCTGCAGCTCTAAATGAGCGGTCGTCTCTTGGAGAAGTGCGAAAGTAACGTCCCGGATACCTAGATACTCTTCCCAGAATCACCCTGTCACCATGGGGGCAGCCGGAACGGGGGCTTCAAGCTGGCTCCGTCAAGACGTTCCACGTTCTGCGCTAGCCGACCAGATCCCACCGTATCTCTATCCTTGCGACGCGGATGCAGATGCCAGTGTTCAAGGCTGATGGCTCCACAATGAGCGGCAAACACCTTGCCCACGGCTCTGCAGCGAGAAGTAGTAAGCTCCTCCGCCTGGACAGGCATAGACTGGGCAAAACCCGCCCCTGGTGGAGACACTGTGTCGGCAAATGTACATGCTTCATGTACCTGGGCATCTCCAGGCTCATCCTTCAATGGTCCCCAGCCCTATCTCGGCCATGGGCAAGGGCTCAGGAATGGATACTGTGTCACACCAACCATGGGGATGCTGGTGCACGGCTCTTTCAAACCGCAGGCCAGCATGCGGGCCACAATATCGAGGTATTAGTGACACCGCAAGTTCACTCGTTTCTCCCTCCGTAAAGGCACTCCAGACCACCGATGTAACCAGGGCGGCATGGTGAAGTCACTGGTGCCATCGCTCTGGTGTCTATCACACCAGGGCAGTAGTGATTCTCTCCTGCCTCAGTTCGCATATGCAAGTCCAGTCTGCACCAGCCAAACCTCCAAACCTCCAAGTCTGCCGCACCCACGGATAGTCCGCTCTCTAGACATCCTTTGACCCTCCCTGGACCCGACCATCATCTTCTTATAATACAAGCTCGTCTTCCGTTCCCTAGGCCCAGCCTGCCCCTCCCTCTACCATATCTCTCTCTCACCACACTTCTATAACTCACTGTGATATTTATAACACACCGCGCTAGCCCACAGCCTTCTCTCACTCGCCACATAGTATAACATGGAGGACGTCAGCCTTTTCCTCGACGCCCCGTCGCCATCACACTCTTACCTCTACACTTTCGCCGACCGCGACCAATTCCTCGACGCCAGCCGCTCAGAGACACAAAGCTCCGCAACCTCTCCCGTACGTGTCCTTATCTATGACCCAGACCGTCCCCCTCGCTAATCTTATGCAGTATGACATGACCTTTTCACGGGATTTTTCAAGCTCAGATACAATGCCGAGCCCGGACGCCGAAGGAGAGGAAGCAAGTCTGTCACCACACGACCAAGCATCAGCATCCAAGCCCGCCGCGAAGAGGAAGCGAGAGAACAGATACAAGAACGCCCCGCCATCAGTCCTATCGGTAAGTACCCGTCAGCAGAGCAGCCGGCGCCACTATCACATGTCGCTGGCACTGCATCCCCCGCACAATTCCGCAGTCGAAAGATCTCGAGCTGATGCAAGCCCGCCCCGAAACAGCGCCGCCGAGCACAAAACCGCGCCTCCCAAAGAGCCTACCGGGAGCGCAAGGACCAGCGGATCAAGGACCTGGAGCAGATGCTCAACGACGCCAAGGCGCGCAACGACGTCCTCAGCCAGGCGTATGCCGACCTGCAGGCCGAATACCTGAAGCTCAAGGCCTCCACAGTCAGCGAGCAGCAGATGCCCACGTCATACCCTGCGGCAGGCCACCCGTCGGCCGGCCACCTCGGGGGCTACGTCGACCCGTCGATGTCGGCCATGCATGTCGGCAGCGACCTGGACGCGTACCTGTACCCCGAAGTTGGGGGTTTCTCAATGTGAGGGGCTTTGCGCCTCGCACAGGGACCACGAATTCACCCCTCATGCTATTTTTTCAATTGGGATAATTGAACAAGGAGTTTCGGTAGATACATACATTGGCTACGGCCAGGGCGATTAGCGATGCAGGGTGGGGATTCTTACTTTTTCTGGTCCTCCCCACGCCTCCTCGCGTCTTCGCGGCGCGGGCTGGTTGTGGTTGGGTCACCGTTGCATTTGCGGCTTGATGCGGCTGGGCTGAATCTGGCAGCCACATGCCCGATCATTCGCCCGCTGCACGGGCGGACCACACATACATACAACATGGCTGGAGTATCCTGGGAGGGGGCGCGTCAGGCGCAGAAAAGACCGGGGATGGACCTGCGGTTTGCGGACAAGAAGGCGGGAAAAGGCAAATGAATGCACGGCGTTTGAGGCGACGGTCTTTTTCCTCTACACCTTGTTCTCATCGGGATTTGGGAGCTCACTGGTGGTTTTTTTTCTCTCTTTCTCTCTTCTCTGGGTATGCTGCTGCTACAGGACTGCTTGTGGGAGTTCATTGGACAAGGCAAGAGTTTGCGAGGGCGCATTGGGCGGCGATGATTCGGGGGGAGTTTGCCCAGGCGCCGCGGACATTGCTCTTAAGGCCCCGGCGTAAATGTACCTCCCCTTTGGACAACCCCAAAGTTCTCGCGTAGTACGAGCGGCTTAGGCGTCTCCGTTGACTCGATACTTAATCAATCGCTTGATACCCTGCGTGGTTCACTAGTAAATTTCTTCCTGTTGTGATCTTCTTGGCCGACAGAAACGCCAGAGGTCTTGCATGCCAGCAAGAAGCAAGGTTCACATCCCGTCCCCCACGGCAGCTCGACAGACTGGTTCTACGCCTACCCCTTACCACTGCCTACGACGTCTGGCCTTGCAGCCATCAAAGAAAAGAGAATCCTCATTCGCACACGACACGATGGCCGTCCTCCTATATGCTTAGTTGCCATTGCTCGGACCTGAGGACTCCAGCTGTCAAGGTGCAGCGTGTGCGCGCGGGTCGCATGGTGTGTGAGCCACGGCATATTTATCCAGCTGTGGCTTTCGACGCGGACACCGACGCAGGGCCACGACATGTGTTTGTGTGCTCCCACATGAACCTCGAGTGCCCCTAGAGCAGCATCATGCCTGAGTAGTATCAATTGATGGTTGCAAGAAGGCCGCCACACAATGACAAGGTCCAAAGAACCAGGCTGTCAAGGTTTAGTTGAGCACATAGTATGGTGCGACTTCGGTCGGATCGAGGCCTTCTGTCTAGGTACCTAGGTAGCGTTACCCTAAGCTCTAGAAAGGCATCATTGTCATACCGTATGATCCTATCGTGGACCACTCTGGTCACGTGGATCTTCAATGTTGTGTGTGAATTCTTTTCCAACCTTATATTTGTCCTTATCAATGATACCATTGATTGTACGCTTTAGTGTGCAGTTCAGTGTGACGATGATATGACCGTCTGATATTCAGGAAGATTCTTGTGGTAGTCACTGCTATTCTCGACATTATTTCCTGCGCTTTTCGGTCCGATTGGAGCATGCATTGCGAGCAGTCCCTAGTAGATAAATGGTATTCTAAGTTTCCCCGAGGATGTGGTTGGTGGTTGGACTGGTTCAGTACAAGTTCTATTTGTGGACTTTTCATGTCAGTGCCTCATAAAAGCTATCTTCTTGAGACTCCGACCAATGAGATACTGATTGCTTACTGTACTCTTCTGTGTGTAGTCCTTGAGTACCTTTGACAATTCTATACTATGCGCACTTTGATTAGGTGATTAGTGATACTCATTTTCTCAAGTTGTGCCGCTCTGTTCGTGCTTCATGTGCGGACGACATTGACTTGATCCTAGCCAGTTGTTCCGATTTAGCATATTAGAAGTCCATCATTCCGATCCCAACTCGACTCTGTGAATTGGCAATCGCCGATCCATCAATCTCTGTGGGAGGTGTCGTCGTCCGTATCAGCCTCGTCGTCATTGCTGATGAAGCTTGGCAGACGTACATTGTGATGATATGCTTGTGGGCTATTAACGATCTCACCTGATGGCAACTGAAACAATGTAACGTAGTTTACTGGTTTCGCTTCTATTCCGCATATGTTCGAGGGCATACATGGCGCCTTCATACGGTGGTAAACGTAACGTAGTTTAAAAGGGTCGTTGTTGACAGAGGCGTGGCATCACATATGTACTTACTAAGTAAGCACCTTGAAATCTATGACAACGTAGATGTGACTTCCGAGACACTGGGCCGACAAGGGCCTTCCCAGAAGGAGCAAACGGTCGGAAAGCCAATTGAGGATAGGAGCGACCGAAGCTTATGTATTATGTGCTCGTGAAAGCCGCTAGGCCTCTTTTACTGCGAATTACAACCTGGAGTCTTACTCAGCCCAAGACATTCTCCGCGCCAGCGGGCCGTGACTCTCGGCAATATAGAGCCGAGACTTGGAGGGTAGCTTTCTCCTGCACTGCCGAGAGACTTGATCCTTGTCATGTAGCTCGAGAGGGAAGGACGAGGCGGGTCCTGTGGAGTTCGTGTAGTTTGTGTGGTGCCCATACACTGACAAGGCTCCAGGGCAACGTGGCGTTGTATTATGGACCTGAGTCCTGGAATTAGACCTCCTCTTTGATCAAGAATGCGAGAGCGGAAACTGTGGACGAATACAGAGGTCCAGGTTGGAAGCATGAGAGTGAGGCGAGTGACCAACCCGACCCACCGTCACTCGATGACACGGGCGACCAGGACGTCTTGGAGACATTACCTGCCCCTGAGGACAACTTTGGTAAAGGTTCGGTCATCAATTCCTTTGTTTCCCTCATTCGTTTCCACGTAGGTCAGAAGCCTCAAGCGCCTTGAGCGTTTCGTGTGTTTTACGTCGGTGCCTCTCACCAGGCGATTCTAACATCAGCTATTCCATACCTGTCCGGCTGATCCGGTTTCACTTGCAGTACCATCGCCAAATTTGTAAATATACATTTTTTTCATGTAATGATGTTTGAAGCATACCACGCTCAAAAACAGCTCAACGAGTCGCGCCCTGACGGCCAAGGCAGTAACTCGCGCTTTGCGCTCCTATATCTCCCGTCTCTTGCACAAGTCGTCTTGAGATTCTCGAACAGGTGGGGAAATAACTCTGAGCAGTTTCCTTACTGTCAAGCCACGATTCCATTGGGTGTATACGTTTGAGGGGGGAGTGGGCAGGTTTTGGTTCGTGTCGATTGGTTTCTCATGACTTTGGCTGGCACCCTGAGCCCTTCTCACGACCGCGCAACCTGAATCCTTGGGTGGTGGCTGTCAGCAGTAGACGGCAGGCTCTGGAGATGATGACAACAATTTCTCAGCCCGAAAGAGACAGGATCGAGTGCTCGTTAGGCAAGTAACGGTGGTGGTGAGAAGGAACAAGGACCTCGGGAGGTTGGCGGAAAACGTTCTTGAAAGTGATACGAATACGCTCACTTAGTTCTCGCTGGAGATAACACATGGGTACCGAAATTATCCAAAGAGTTTCTCGATTTTACGCAACCGACCCTCGGGGATCTTTGCTGTTACAACAGAGAACACTAGGTTTTCGAGCAAGTCGACCTCCACTGCATTGACGGCCACTATGAAGACCGTCGGGAGGCTGCGGGTCTCTGCTTGCATACCATTTATAAATTCTTCTATAGGAAATTTACTTTTCCGTATGAAATTCTCCTAATTTTGCATGTGAAGGAGCAGACTACCTAGGTACACAAGCCAATGACTACACTCTTCAATCACTTTACGGATATCATGTCGTAGAAGGCTATCTCATAGATACAGCCAATTGATGAACTTAAGTAGTCTATTGTGTCAGAGTCAGGAGATGATTAGCGAGGCGTGGGGGGTTTCAGAGGTGGGAGGCAATACTTTATGATCCCAGCCTACTAGAATTCGTTTCGTAACAACATCTCATCTGGATGGTGAGTGCTTCTTACTGTTGCTGAGTAGCAGGTATGGGATCAGATTAAGTCTCGATCTCGGCTCGCCGTTTAGCGGTACCTACTGCGCCTATGGGACCACCGTCAACCCCGTCTTCTCGCACGTTGGAACTTGCATATGCACGTTGCACGTGGAACTTGCATATTCTCTGCACGTTCGGAGAGACTCACGGAGGTTCCACCCGGACCGCGATACCAGAGAGCCTACCCTGGGGAACGAGTGGACGAACCGAATCGATCGAGAATAAGGCCGGGCTCAGACACTCTTGGCACCTGGGAGATCGCTGTACAGCGAAAGGGACATGATCTCCTGGCATACGACGACATTACTTTGGACGTGGTTGCTCGAGTGAGCCGAGAGCTAAGGGGTGGACGTAAGGTCCCGGTCGACCTGAAGGCCAAGCCGTAACCTGCCAAGATGGCGAAGATTGACATTGAGGTACTTGAGAGAACTGCGGGATGGAGTGGTGGATCTCACAGGCCATAACTACGTTCCACCCTATCTTCGTAACAGCCCAAAGTTCAAATAATTACCCAATGAACTAACACTACTTGTTTCTAGGAGACAACATGTCATGATCCAACTCTCAAGCTTCTTATCGTGCGCAGAGCCCCGTGAGACAAGAGGCTACCGGTTCAGAGGGGCCGCCCAGACCTATCTAGCTATGCCACCTCTTCGTTCCGACACAACCTCTACCGACCCCATTACGGATGTGGAGCTAACCGCTCCTAATGGAGACATGTACGACAAGCTGGATGAGATCGCCACCATAGGGGAGGCCATGACCGCCTACCAGAAGAGCACCGGTTTCAGTTCGTAGGAGCACAATGCGAAAGGCTGAGAAACACCTTCTTTGTGCCACCTCCTCTTCCGACTGGCGATTCGAGGTAAAGAGGTTCCTACTTCAAGGACTCACCCATCCGCGACGGCCAGATGATTCTCTAATTTCCCCGCTCCCCGGGCGCACAACACACCACCTGGGCACCTTCGCCAATGGTAATGCCGACCAAAAGACTTCGGAGGCGTGGTGTCTAATCTATGGGTCCCACATGGCAGATGAACCCTCCAGATTTGGGACTGTGTGGTGTGATGACACGAGCTTTTTACTGCTGGATTTCAAGTTGCGGGGACTTAAAATTGTGGTCTTCTGGCCGGGGGACCTGCCGCGCACCATTTAACGGGCCCGTCTTAGAAGGGTTTCAGGAAATTGGTCCGTAGACAAAACGAAAGTGAACACATAGATGGACGCAACTTTGGAGCATCTATCAGGCCATGTCATCATCCCGCTGTGTAGCAGCACGAAAATTGTTCATCTTGATGAGTGTTTCTGCTACCCCAAGTATAGTAAACACGCAGACTTCCGTTTGACGGTTTGATAGGACTTGGGAGCTAGAGTACTTCTCAGGCAACCTTGGGGCTAAAGACTTCCGCCCCAGCCGACTAAATGCCATCCTTTTGCCAGTCCACTTGGGCTTACTCATGACAGCTGATGCCGATGGTGCGTGGCTCGCTTCATAGTCTCAAAGTGCCTGATTGTATCACCGGCCCCAATTCGAACAGCCGAGTTTGTCTTCTCGCTCACGGCAGCGCCGTCGAGATGAGTCCGCCTAATGTGAAGAAAAATAGGACTCCGAGCCATATGAGTGTACAGGGTTACCCATGACGGTATGGTTGGGACTCTGTATGAGTATAAAAGCCTCTCATGCCGACAAGAATTTCTCCTACAGCGGATTTGCTGAGCTGGCCTCCCTCCCACGTTTCTCCAGAGGAAAATGAGGTCATGACAGCAGCCGATGCTACATGACCAATAGTCCCATGTCAGCCCGTCAACGGCAGCTTCGACCATGTCACGCACGTCTTTACACAGAGTGGAGTCCCTTAAGAGAATAATAATGTCTCTGGTTCATCCACTTGACAAGAATGTCCGTGGATATCGAGACAGTCTGGAGATGAGTGTCCTTTCCATCGGTTCTGTTCGCATAGCTGATAATTTGAGACAGCAGTCAGACACTCCCTCGGTCTGAGTAATTGGGGGTGGCTCGGGTGCCCAGGTGGGCGTGCTGAATTTCCAGCCATCGCCCCCAATTCGACCTTGCATGTGTGTGTGTGAGAAACACCACCAATGACCCCATCGACTCCCCACTTTAGTATGCACGCGAACGGCTTGGGCAGATCCGCCGTGACCGAATTGTTATCTCCCGGGCGCTGAAATGCTCGTCATGCTGCGCCTCTACGCCCAAAGAAGAAGGCACGGCTTTACCTTCAGGTGAGGGGTTGAATGTGCGCTGAGTGATGCCCTGCTGTATCACGATAGTGCGCTGCCGTCAGATGGAGACGGTGTACTGCCGTCAATTTAGGGGCGTTTTGCCAGTGCCGCTCAGCTTTGCTCAGCTTTGCTCATATGGTGCTAGGGCCCCAGAACTAATTCCAAGAATTACAGCTCTCAGAATATTTATGGATTTCAGCCCCAGGGCCCTGGTGGTCAGAGCCCTGGGGGCCAGGCGGTATCCAAAAACGACGACTGTTGGCACTTTATAACGACGACGTATCCGTCCTGCAATTTATTCCAATTCTCGATGAAAGAAAGTCCCCTCCTGAAAATTCATGAACCTGATCCACCTGACGATTCTTGTCATTCGATACCCTGCCTCAAAAACTGCCTGCTGCTTGCTGGCAGCCGCCGAGACCTTCTCGGGCGAGCCGGACCTCGGGGCAGGGAGGGCACTGCCCGTTTACGATGTCCCCGCCATGAGGCTCTGTTGCCTTAGTCGGACTGGCTCACCGAAAACAAGAAGAAAACGATGCAACGACTGGAACCACGACAATGTCCTCGGATGTTGCTGCTCGGATTATGACCCAGGCACACTTGCATTGCCCCCTTCGTCAACTGATGACCCTGCCGGTTCGACGAGACCGGTTGCCCTTCCGATGAAACATGTTCCCTTCGATCTATTCCATGCTATACTAACCCTTCGTCACTGCATATCAGTAGCAGCGCCGGTACTGTCACTGCCCATACTCCCGACGTCCGGAGCCGGCGCCCGCCGGCGCCCTATGGCGACCCACGACCCTGCCACGACACAACCTCAAGCGATCGTTCACCTGCCTTTTTTCCACATGTGCCCTTCGAACCTTCGTCTTGCTCAAGAGCTTTGTGTTTCCTCATCATGCTCAAGCTTCTTGGCCCTGTGTGTCGTCTACTGGGTGTTTCTCACTGTTGAAGCTGGCCCTTTCATGCAGGGTCGAGTCACCTGGTCCCTTCTTTTCTGCCTTGGGCAACAAGTGCTGCCAGTTTTATGCAAAGTGCCCTTGCATAGCTGAGGCAAGAACACGACGCCGGTTACGACTTGGACCTGCGAGCCTCAAAAGTCTGCAGGGCGATAGTGTCCGACAACGGGACCGCTGAACCGATCCTGAATCCAGGGCATTGGAAATTACAGAAGTCTGTTGCCAAAATAATCTATAACAATGGATTAGTCCCCTTGGATATGGTTGGGGGCATACTCAAGGACGTTGTGCAAAGTCGAGGACCTGGAAAAGTTTTGGGTGCAGCCTCGCGATTGTCTCAATTCCACAACATCGTAACTAAGAGAAGAGATTGGTGAATTCCCCGGCAGTCATGAATTACACATACCAATTCCCCCAAAGCCCGGATGAAACTATTGATCAGCTCTCTCGATATCCGGCAGAACCTGACAAGAGTGGTCAGCACAACGCAGGCTGCCTGTATGTTTGATGGACCATTTCCCGTGCATGAGCAATGAATAACTAACAGAAGCGCAGGTTCGTGAACCGCATCTCTGAGCCCTGGCCACACAAATATATCAAGTACGTTCTGATGGAGTGGTATATCTACCGAAATGAGAACAAACTGCCGTCGAGTCCATGGGATTGCCCTCTTCCAAGTTGCTATGCAAAGCTTAAGAACTTCCGGGACGTGATCAGTCATCTTGAGGATTGCCTCAAGCCCAACTTGAGACAATATACCTGCCCCGACTGTCACAAAACTGCCCAAGTGCCCGCTGCCATTGAAAGTCCCGGACAGAAGGCCATGTTGAAGCTCACGAAAAGTATGGACAGTATCCGGGATCAGTTCAGCCCTCGATCTCAACCTTCTTCTCCTGGCTCTTCTCCGACGGCAGCGTCGTTCTCATCCAACCTCAGCCTGACCAAGGCCAATGAACTAGCCTCCATCACGTCTTATTGCGCCGAGAAGCCCACTTGCAACCCACAGGATCTCGGTCTGTCCACCAAGCATGAAATGATTGGATCCATCAAGATAGACACACAGCTTCGCCCACCCCAATTATACGATATGTGTTGCGAGTTATCCGGCCTGACTGCAGCTACGACCTCATCATACCGAAGCGAGCTGCCGACCCCTTTCTCAGCACATGAACTTCCTTCAGCCTCGCGTTTTCCTCACAATATGGCGACCCCATCGGAATCCCCATGGTACGAACTGCCAGGCTCAGATGGCCCTATTGGGTTCCCATATGCCGGCATCACGCATTCACCCTCTGACGGTCAACACCTGCAATACGGTGGCTTCCATCACCAGTCGACATGCTCCGATCTCCAAGATCAAACAATGTTTCACGAAGGTCAACCCCTTCTGCAAGAAGAGCATTTCTTGTTGGAAGAGACCGCAAACATCCAGCAGCATGGGGCGAACACGGAGGGGATGCCGGGCATCCATTTCAACCGCGATCCTAATGCCGACTACCCCGATATCCTGCAGCAATTCGAACACCAGATCGACGACTGCTTCCAATCCCAACGCGGGTCCATCTTTACCAACTTGCACGTGGGAAACATAGCCGGCCACCAAGTCCTCACCCCCGTCACCGACTTGGACTCCGACTTCGGCGCCGAATTCACTTCCCCGACCTCCCCGACCTCCTGCGCCAACATGTCAATGGCAGAAACCCTCGTGGCAAGCGAGGGCAACCCCTCACCCTCGTCCCCCAACAGCACCACGACCATCGACGGGCAGTCCTCCCCCTCCTCCCCCTCCTCCCCCTCCCCCCACAGCTGTCCAAAGTGCAAGTGGAGCCCGGACACCACGGGTGGCAACAGGTCGCCGTCGAAGCTCCGGCAGGCGGTGGAGAAGCACTTCAAGCGCAACCACATGAGCCAGGACCACCTGTGCCCGGCGTGCCCGCAGTCCTTCCGCAACAGGCCGGACAATGTCAAGCCACACGTCAAGAGGAAGCACCCGGAGGTGTTCATGAAGCTATACGGCCAGAAGAGGAAGACGGCGGCGGCTGCTGCTGCGCAGCCGCAGGACCAGTCCTGGCGCCCCAAGGACGAGGGCCGGGCTGGTAGCAACATTGAGGCACCGGTTGGCAAGCCGGCGGCTGACAAGAGGAGTGGGAGGCATGCGCGGCCCCCAAGGGGCTTTGCGCGGCCGGAGGACCAGTTTTGATATTATCTTCTTTTGTCCTCCGGGTCACTGCTCCTGGATTATAGGGGACAAGATTGTGGCTCTTGATGGTGTAACGATTTCTGGCTATCTATCTCCTTGGTTGACTGTTCTGTTTGTGATGCTGGACCATTTCAACTTATAAATGTCTTCCTAGTCTTTCATAGCTGCTGATACACGATTGTCAAACACCTACCTCGAGTGACGCTGCGTTGCTTACCAACTTGGATGCTTGAAGTACCATCCGTGGACTCACACTCTGTCTCCACGAGGGTTGTTCTTAGGAACGACTCATCGATCTGTGGCTGGCGAGGGATTGTTCGTCTTGTGTCCCGCTGAGGAATGTCTAAACATGTTTCCTGTGAAATATAGGTCGATTCGCGTGGGAAGCTCTGAGAGAACAAGGAACTCGTGACGTACTGGCAAGTATTGGAAGTTGTACGCAATGTTGTGATTTCATACAGGGCTGTAGGCTGTGGTCATTCGATGGCTCGGGCTGGGTTGGGTAAGACTGAGGCCTCATCATGTGAGCCTTCGCGACATCAACTCGTAACTATTTGAGCGTATTAATTAGCAAAAGACTCTCTGTCACACTGAGACTTGTCCCAAAAGAAGGACGGGGAAATAAGAATCTTTCATCTTTACCAAACCACTCTCGTTCCTGTGCAGTCTTTTTTGGCTGTGTTAAGCATGTTGAACAAAAGAGAAATTTGGACACTCCAAGAAACTACAGCGGCGTGGTTGTCTGCCTCAATGGCAACCCGTTTACTCCGCTCAAGACTACTTAGTACTGTGTGACAAATCCAAAGATGTGAAAAATTATGGGGTGAGACTCAGAACCGTTAATCGAGCGAGTTTGGTCCTGCATCGGGCTCAACGACCTTGCCACCATCAGACGTCGAGCTGGGACGGGTCTTTGGCTGCGGGAGAGTGAGATTGCCTCTGTCGCCCGTTCCTAAATCAGACAAAGCTGCGATGTGTTTGAAGGCCCCTGCATATTTGTGTGCAGGAACAACCAGCCCCGAGGCACTTGGAAGCGCCTGACCAGGGCGGCTACTAATCACAACAGGCGAACCCTAATCAATCTCGTACAATGCATGATGTCCTCCCTGACGCCAAAAGTAGAGGCATGACTCCAGCGTCAACCTCAGGAGAGGAGAAAACTCTGCTTGGGGGCCGCAACCTGCGCCCCAAACATGTTCGGTGAAGCGCTGTTTTGTTTTGGAGGCATCGAAACGCCGAAGGAACCGAGGTTGAGGGATAGAAAGGCCCATCCTGGCTCTACGAATCAGCGGCGCCAATCCTGAGTCACGGTCGACTAGTCCAGACGACTCAGCCATTCAGCAGGGGAAGCATTACCGGATTAAGTGAACCTTGCACTAAGCACCTGGACCTTGAGTGTTCATGTTGAGGAGATGACAAAAAAGCCGTGGGAAAAGGGGGGCCGGAAACAACGTCGTCGAGAGGTTGCGTACGGCAGAGACGGGATGAGGTGGAAACAACGCACGGGGCGGCGTTGAGTCGACCCGGGGTTGCATTGGCCGCGCTGGCAGGCTGGTACGGAGTTATGCCATCTATATTTTGTTGCTGAGACGAGAGAAGAGTCGGGATGAAGTCGGCGAAGACGATGGTGATTCGGCGCCGAGTGCTGAGTGGATAAGCCATCAATAGTGGCCAAGCCTCTCGACATGTCTTGGGAGAAGCTTGACGAGTCTTGGGTTCTCTCTGACGGTTCTGGGCGCATGTGGGATATGGGACGTGGGATGTCGGCCAGCCAGCCAGCGTGCACAGGCATGTGTCCAATTGGAACAAGACAGAGGCAGCAGCCCTGGGGGCTCCTCGTTTCCAATCCCGATTACGATTGCACCGACGAGATTGAATCGTTTCTCTTGGCGGCAAACAGCTGATCCGCAGATCAGGTAACTGCGGGGAGCGCAGATGCACCGTGAGGCTGTGGCTCTGAGAAAGCATATGCAAGCGTTGCTCCTAGACTTTCTATGTGATCAAGATGTGATGGGATTAGTTCCGGATATCGGAGGCAGCGATGATTGCCGAGCTGCAGCTTGCCTTGCCATGCGCTTAATTTGTCACTTTCTTCAGGCACATTATTCACGAGCGGTGGCGCCCCAACTTGGTGCCTCGAGTTGCTTCGCACCTGTCAACACTTAATGATCTGTCATGTGGTGCTGAAGGGATGCTCGAGAATCTTCCCTGGCGGCCAGGAACCGAGTTAGTCGCGAAGATGCAAGCGGGGGCTGCAAGTGCATGACGGGGAGGCGGCTAGAGGTAGGCTAGTCGGCTAGGTAAGGGGATGTTCTTCAAGCGTAGGCGCCATGTTGCAGGAGACGTGACGGGCGGTGTTTGACATGATCTGCCCAACCCCTGGCAGATCAGGGTCAATTGCTGTTTGGGTGTTTGGGTTTGGGTTAGGCGACGACCCGAGTGGGCGGCAGGACGGGCAGCCGCAGCCTGCTTGTGTTCCCAGCCTCCCGACTGGCCCTGGCTGGGAAGGGACCAGTGTGTAGGTAGAGAAGGAGGGCAGGAGGAAAAGAGCCGGCTGCGCCCCACTAGCCCCGGCTCTTTCCTTGCCTTGCCTTCCTCCCCTTGCTGCGAGCGGCGTGCACTACCCCTTCTACCCCTGCAAGCCCCCGTCGCTGTGGAGCGAATCCCAGTGCGGCTCAAATGCTTAAACGGACCTCGTTTCACCTGATCAGCAAATCGCAAGCGCTCTCTGACCCCCTTCCCACTCCTTGCCTGGGATGCGGTTCCAAAACATGACCGACTGTTGTTCTGTTGTTCCTCGACCTTCGACCCTCGACCCTGACCACGACGAGCCCACAAGCACATCCCCTGTCACCACAAGCGATCGGAACCAAATCTGCCTTGCATAACGGGCCCTCAAGCCCCGTTGAAGCCTGGGAGAGCCCGCGCTGATCTGCCCTCCCACATCCTTCCCGAGGCTAGTGACAACAGGCCTTACCCCTTTGCTCACCCGGGAGATGCGCACACCAAACCGACCTGTTCCCCACAAGACAGCCAATCGCAACCCAAACTGTCCCCTTGCAACGAGAATCTGCAGCCACTCCCGTCACCTGCAGGCATGGCAGGCATGGCGGGCATGGCCTCTCCCGTCCCTGTGCCCGGGCTAACGACCTCACTGCCTCAACTGCATCGTCGGATCATTGCTTCACCTGATCTCTGAGAATCCAGAGCACCTCGAGTCCGAACTCTTTGCATGGCAACTTGGCGCCCAGCGAACCAAGCCTGTCAAGCATCGCCAAGCTGCAGGCCAAGCTGTACCAAGACTGTTGGCATCTGAAATCTCTATAAGATTCAGAGCTCATGGCCCTCCTACCGCTCCAGTTCTCTCCTCTCATCATCAGCAGCTTCATCTAATCAGTCTCCCTCTCATCACCAGCCCTTCTTTGCACCAGAGCCCGGAGCTCCAAGTTTTTATTTACAAGTCTTTTTTATATATCCACTTCAGCCAGCTCCTCTTTCGCCTCGTAAACACTTGTCTCTCCGGTCTAAACACCAAACCAGAAATCAGCCAAAATGCAGTACTCAAGCGTCATCCTCGTCGCGGCCTTCGCTGCCACTGATGTCTTCGCCCACGGTGTCGTCGCAACCGTCAACGGTGCCAACGGCGTGACCCTGCCCGGTCTCTCGGTCGCTGATGGCACTCCCCGTGACTGCGCCTCTCCCCGATGTGGCTCTGAGGCCGACACCTCCATCATCCGCAAGAATGAGCTCGGCACCTCCAAGGCCTCCGCTCTGGGCCGCACTGTCGGAAGTGGCCCCGTCGATGCCGCCCAGATGATGGCTCTCTTCATGGACGGCGCCGGTGGCAACACCTCCGCCGTCAAGGCCGCCCGTGAGCTGCACGAGGCCGCCCTCGCCCGCCGCGCCAACCTGCCCCGTGCTGCCAACGGTGGCACCAAGACCCCCAAGGGCACCATGGAGACCGCCGTCAAGGCCGCCACTGGTATGGCCGCCGCCCAGGGTCTGCCCACCACCCAGGACGATGGTACCCTGCAGATGACCTTCCACCAGGTCAACCAGGACGGTGCCGGCCCCCTGACCGGCGCCATCGACGCCACCTCTGGCGGCACTGACCCCGCTGCCTTCAAGGAGGCCCAGATGACCCAGGACGTTCCCGGCATCGGCATCGGTGGTCTGTCCGGCGCTGCCACCATGGACTTCCCCATCGCCATCCAGATGCCCGCTGGCATGACCTGCTCCGGCTCCGTCGGCGGTGCCAACAACGTCTGCATTGCCCGCATGCAGAACTCGGCCCTCGCCGGCCCCTTCGGTGGCTCCGTCGCCTTCACCCAGAGCCCCGCTGCCAAGAAGAGGGCCATCGAGTACAACCTCGCCAAGCGCAGGTTCGCCCGTGCCCTCAAGACCGAGGAGTAAATAGGTCATGGATTCTACTCCAGACCCAAAAAGCGAGCCACACAAACGATACCCTGGTCAACTTGGATGAGGGGGTTGGTTGAGCACTAGGACGTGGCTGATCTGGGATCAGTCGTCCTCTCTGGTTTCTATTCCGTTTTGCATTACTTTATATACCACATTCTTTAGGCGTCGGCAGGAGGAGGCTGAGAACGATAATGGGGAGCTGTACATAGATATAAAGCTGTAAATTGATGACATTCCTTAAAACTGGCCTTTTCCGTTGTGTGAACATGATATGTTTGCCTGCCCAGTGGAAGTAAAATGCTAAAAATGGGTACAGCAGATACGAGAGGCTCACCCTAGTCAGTTCCCTTTGTTTGGATGCGGCTTGAAAGCATTATCATGGCGTTTCAACCCAGAAGTCCTCAGTTTCGGCAGCATGCTTTTCTGTCGGCATGAATATTTCCCATCGGCAATATTTTCATCCCTCTTAGCTGGAGTGCAGAAGATGGCAAGGCAGTCCAGCTGGTAAGAGCGCCTGGTGGACAGCCTACCCGGTTCGGCCTGCGTCCCAACGGCAGCCTTCCTGTCAACCTCCACTTTTTCTTTCTTCTCTTGGTCTTTGGCCCGAGTCTGATGGTGTGGGAAAGTCACGAATCCGAGCAGGACTTTGTTTGACTATATCACAACTACAAGATACATTAAGTGCTGGGATGGGTGCGTTACAGAGTTGGGCCAGTATATTGGACGGAGTACTCCGTACTAGTAAGTCGCTGCCACAACCTTATTCGAAACATTGAAGACCGCCTAGCTGCCGACAATTCAGCGTGTGGGCCCTGTCCTTTTTCTGTCCCTTTTCTTTCTTATCGGTAGTTTTATTGGAATACGGCAGTCCGTCAGATAATCCTCACATGTATTGCTTGAAATGACTACGCACATTACCTTGTATACAAATTCGAGAATTGAAATTCGAGTATCTTGAATTGTCTACCTAGGTACGTACCTAGGTACCTAGATAGGTAACAGACAATGTGGGGCCGTCCATGTAATGAGTGTAAGTCGAAACTGGGGTCCAATCTTGGGGGGGGGGGTATGGCACCCACTTGGTACCCGAACCCTTCAATGCTGACCTCTCGGTGACACTTTCTCTCCCCTGAGCAGCTGAATGGTGTCCGAGTCAGGGTCCACCAGCTCTGAACCCCGCAATCGGGAACGGCTCCGTACCTCGTATAGCACGTCTGGGATGTCAACTGAATTCAACCAAGTCGATTGACCTGTACCAGGAATTGGTGCTGCTATTCTTCAGTTATACATCGACATTGTCTGATGTGAAAACCTCAATCGCCAAGTGGCTGCCTTGATTGTACGCTGTCTATCTGCAGATCAGCCGAGCGTCGTCGTGGCTGAAGCGAGCGCAGATCAGGCGTTATACGGACCGCGCCTACGTCACAGCGAAGCTCCCTGCTCATTACCGCAGCCGCAGCTCCTCCACAGCAACAGACACGCAAACGGGCTCAGCCACCAGGATAATAATAAAGAGAGCAGGCAGCACAAGCTCCATCCGCCAACACTGTACGGGGTACCTCGCCCCAGATCAACAGCTGACGAACCTTCCTCCCTTCCACTCCCTCACAAACCACCAATTCCATCAACACAGCCAGTCAGCCATCAGCCATGGAGACATTCGGATCTCTCAAGCGTCGGACCACCGACCTCATGAACCAAGCCCAAGGTTCGGTGGGCAACATCCCCAGACCAACACTCCCCGCCATGCCGGCCATGCCAGCCATGCCATCAATGCCAGCCATGCCCGCGATGCCCGCCAACTTCCCCAACCTATCCGAGCTCTCCTCCAGGCTGCCAAAGATGCCACCCTTCCCGTACGGGGCCGCACACCCCGCCACGCCGACACAAAAGGCAACCTGGGAACGCATCGACGTGCCCCCGATGCCACGATCATCCCACTCGGTCAACGTTGTCGGCGGCAGCGCCTATATATTCGGTGGTGAGATCCGGCCGCGCGAGCCCGTCGACAACGACATGCATATCATCACCCTGCCCTTCAGCAGCGCCGGCGCCGACTACTACGCCGTTAAGCCCAAGGCAGCCCCCAAGCAAGAGGTTCCACAGGTCCCAACCGTCATTGCCCCCAGCGACGACGGCAAGGACGACGACTCCAAGGAGAAAGAACTGGCTGACGTCCCCCTCGCCTCCCCGCCCGAGGTTTCCGACGACGTCGTGACTGGCTCAGAGAACATCGCAGACGGGCCGACCCCCAGTAGCTCCAAGGGCAAGGGCCCCGCCACAGACATCGACCGCTCATCCCTGGGCGACGTGCCATGCCCCCGAGTGGGACACGCCACAGCCGTCATTGGCAACCGCATCTTCCTCTTTGGTGGCCGCGGCGGCCCGGACATGGCTCCACTGGCGGAGCACGGCCGGGTGTGGGTGTTCGACACCAAGACGCACCTGTGGAGCTACCTCGACCCGCTCCTGCCAGCGGCGGGGCCCATCTCCCCGGCATTCGCCGACAAGAGGCACTTCTACCCCGCGGCGCGCAGCTACCACTCGGCGGTGGGGGTCGAGCAGCCGCGGGACTTTTCCACGAGGAGGGACAACGCGAAGGCCGCGACGTGGGCCGAGTGGGCGCAGGAGGGCGAGAAGGCCGTGGGCCAGGTCGCCAACAGCAGCCGGGACGAGGACGACGACGGGTACGGCACGCTGATCGTGCACGGCGGGTGCTTCGCCGAGGGCAGGGCCAACGACACGTGGGCGTTCGACGTGCGCTCGCGCGTGTGGCAGGAGCTGCCCTCGGCGCCGGGCAAGCCGCGCGGCGGCACGAGCCTCGGCGTCGCGGGGAGCAGGCTCTGGCGGTTCGGCGGGTTCAACGGCGAGGGCGAGGAGGGCGGCCAGCTCGACTACCTCGAGCTGGGCGTCGACTCCTTCGAGAACGTCAGCAGCGAGAGCGACGTCGTCCTCAGCGCCAGGGGCCAGTGGAAGAGCATCTTCCCCGAGCTCGCCGACAGCCCCGCCGCGCCGCTCGTCGCCGCCGCCGAGGAGAACGCGGCGGCCGGCGAGGTCAAGGACGAGGAGGCCGCCAGCGCGGCCCCCAAGGCGGCACCGACTAACCCGCACTGGCCCGGCAACCGCAGCGTCGCGGGCATGCAGACCGTAACCATCGGCGGCGTCGGCGGCAGGGAGTACCTGATCCTGCTGCTCGGCGAGCGGGACCCCAGCGACTCGGGCCACGAGGCCGCCGGCAAGTTCTGGGACGACATCTGGGCGTACGAGCTGCCCCGGCCCAGCGCCGCCTCCTCGGTCATGAGCATCTTCAACAGGGGCAGGAGCGGCAGCAAGGGCCAGGAGAGGCCCGTCGAGGGCAAGTGGTTCCGCGTCGAGACGGAGGCGTACGACGACGAGGACGACGACGCCGCCGCCGTCGCGCAGGGCCCCGGCCCCAGGGGCTGGTTCGCCACCGCGCACATGGGCCAGCTCGAGGAGAGGGGGATTGTCGTGTGGGGCGGCCTGGACGGCGCGAACAAGAGGCTGGGGGACGGCTGGATCCTGAGGCTGGGAGCGGAGAAGAGGGAGCCTTAGAATGGGGCGAGGCTTGGGGGTTATGCTGTAACATTCGTTCATGTGTTTTCACAATTCGGTCGAGCCTCACCGCCGGTGGGAGATCATCGTGCAGCGCCCAGCTGGCCGGTTTGGTAGAACACGCGCGCCCCGCCACTGCCGGCGCCGTGGGAAGGATAGTAGTAGTAGGCGGGTTCTCACTGTACTTGCCTATTTGTCTTGTCTGGCTGCTTTGTTTGTACAGCAGGTTTCCTATTTTGTGATGCTGCGTTAACGAGACTGAGCATGTTGAGCATAGTCCCTCCAATAGACTGCTTCACTCCCTCAAGCAAGCCCACTAATGTAGATTATAGTACAAGACTTTCTAAAGTTCGACGAGACTTCTATGTAGTCTTTCCTAGAGAGCTTTACTTAAGAGAACGGATATTCGCAGGGCAACAAACGGATGGTACAGGGCAACAAGTATCACCAACCAATCAGAGCACACAATTCAACGAATTCCACACCCACACCACCCCAGCCAAGTGCATTTAACACCCTTGCCAGTAACGCCCTCGCTATCAACGCCCTCACCAGCGTCAACAACGCCCTCGCCAGTAACGCCCTTACTAGTGATAACGCCCTCATCAGCAATGGTACCCTCAAGCTAGTAGCCGAGAAGCCCTATACTAGGAGGAACGCCCTTGTAAACCACGAGGGTAAAAGCTAGGAGAGGGAGGATAAAGAATTAAGGAATTAAGGAAATATATAGTTAATGATTATGTTTTTATGTTTTATATAGTGATGCTATAGTGTAAATTAAGGTTAGAGTATTAAGAATATATATACTTTATACTATTTAAATTTAATTTTAAATTATTTATTTATTATTTTATAAATATTTATTTTTTTATTTAATTTAATTTAATATATATATATTAAAATATATTTAATTTTAAATATTAATTATTAATATTTTTTAATTTAATTATTAAATTAAAAGTAAATAATTAAAGTTTTAAAAAAATAAAATATAATATATTTTTTAAAGATTAATTTAATTAAGTTTATTAGTTAGCTTAACTTATATATAAGAAGTAATTAATTAAAGTAGTATATATTTATATTAGTTAAAGGTTTATTTAACTAAGCGGTAAAACACTTAGTTAGGTTAGTTAAACTTACTAACTAAGCTTAGTTTATATATATACACGGACTACCTATTACTTACTTACAGTAGCTAATCTACTATAGCCTACTATTCTTACACTAACACCTTTTTAATCTTTTAAAATCTTCTTTTTAACTAATTAAAAAGCTTTATTTATTAATAAAGTAGTTTCTAACTAAATTATTAAATTACTTAAAATTACTATTAAATATATAATTATAATTTACTTAATTTAAATAGTTTAAAAAGACTTTAAATTAGGATTTTATAAATCGCCTTAATTATTTAAATTTAAATTACTTTAATAAATAAAATTAAATTTAAATTACTAATTAACTAATTACTTATTAAGCCGTCACTTAGTTATTTATTAATTATAATTAATTATTAATTAATTTATAACTATTAGTTAATTTAATTAGTTCTTTAATAATTTCTTTATTCTTTTATAGCTTAACTAGTTAAATTACTTTAATATACATTAAATAAGTTTCTTTTAATTAAAGTAATAATTATTAAAATTATTAAAATTATAATTATTACTATAATTAAAATTATTATTTAAGTAGTAATTATTATTTAAGTTAAAGTCTTTATTAAAAGTAAAGTTTAGTCTACTTTTATTTAAATAGTAATCCTTCTCTTCTTTATAATCTTTATTTTTACTAATAATATAATTCTTTTAAGGTTTAATAAAGCAGACTAAGGCGAAGCTACCGCTACCACCACTACTATTACTACCACCTTATTATATAATAGAGCTAGCTTAAATAAAGCTACTAAAACTATTACTACTATCTTACTAAGTAGTAAGGCTAGCTAGGAAGTAACTAATAAAAAAGTTAGACCCTTATTAAAGTTAGGGTTTTAACTTAAATAGCTTAAAGGTTATTAATTTAAACTTTAATTTAAAAGGAAATAATTACTTTTATTATTTTTACTTCTTATATATTATTAAAAATAAGTAAAAGGTTACTTTTTTAAATTTATTTTAAAGTTATTTAAGTAAATTAAACTAGCTTTTACTTATTTAAAGGATTTTATTAAAGTTAATAAAGGCTTTAAATACTTTTTTTTCTTTTTAATATAAATATTATTATAATAAAAATACTTTTAAAGCTTTTAAAAACTTTATATTTAATTCTTATAAAGTTTTAATCCTTAAAGCACTCTTAAAAATTATAATAAAAACTTATTAAATTTAATAAAATAATTATAATTAAAGTTAATTCTAATATATTAAAAATTTATAAAACTTATAAATTATAAGTTTCTTTTAAATAATATATTAAAAATCTTTATAATAATTATTTATATAATTAAAAATTTAAATTATTATATATATTAAATTTAAATTAATAAATTTTAATAAATATTATTAATATACTTCTTAAAAGTTATATATAACTTTAATTTATAACCTTTATATTATAAATAAATAATAAATTAACTAATAAGTATTATAGTTATTATAAAAGGTTTCTTTAAAAAAATTGTTTAATAAAAGAAAAAGAGCTTATTATAAGTATTTATAATTTAATAGTTCTTTTAATATATTATAAAAGAAAGAAAAAGAAAAAGAAAAAGAAAAGAATTATTATAAAGAGGATTTACTTATTTAATTACTTACTTAAATAATATAAAGTAAATTAATAAGGTATTAAATAAACTATTAAATAAATTAATTAATATATAATTAAATACTAGTTTAAAAATTTAATAAATAAGCTTAAATTATTAATTTATAAAAGAAAGATATAGTGGGTTATAGCACTAAGTATAATAGTATAGGTTAAGGGAGGTTTAAAGGTCTATTAAGTTTAAATCTAATATAAGACTAATTCTTACCTTTTTTTAAAAAGAGATAAGTAGGCTTTACTTACCTTTTAATAAGCCCTAAAAAGGGGTATAGTTAGGTATTAAGGTGCTTTTAAGGTACTTCCTTATAACTTCTATCTAACTATTATAATTATACCTCTTTTTAAAAGGTTATTTTTAGCTATTATTATTAATTAATACTAATTACCTTTATTTATACCTTTTAAAAATCTTTTTTATTTATTATTATTAATTAATTTTAATAATTTATTAAATCTTTTAATAGTCTTTACTATATTTTTATAGAAGTATAAATTAGCTAACCTTCTTTTTAAATAACTACCTTTTTTTTTCTATTTTAACTTCCTTTCTTCTTTTATTTAATAACTAATTTTATTAAATCTTTAATTAACTCCTTTCCTTTAATTATTTAATATCCTTTACTATTACTTTATAATTATTATAAATATTACTAATATATTTAAATAATTAAAATTAAGTAATTCTTTTAAAAGCTTTTTTAATAATCTTTTATTAATTAAAATCTTTAATTAATAGTTCTATTTTTAACTAATAGGTTTTATTACTATATAACTTTTTCCTTTTCTAATAATAATTATAATATTTATAAATAATCCTCCTCTTCTAATAGCTTTATATATTATTTTTATTAACTTTTATTTAATAATAAAATAAATCCTTCTTATAAATATTCTATTAAATTAAGTTTAACTTTTAAAAGCTTTAATAATAATTATACTAATTTTATTACTTTTAATATTAATAATTCTTTCTTTTAAGCTATTATAGTAAAAATATTAATAATAATAAAGTTTTTAAAAACCTTTTATTAAAGTAATAAATAAAAATTTATAATTACTTTATATAACCTTTAAACTTATTAAAAGTAGTTATAAAAATTACTACCTTATTAAAAGTTTTAAATAAAAAGGTCTATTAAGATTCCTTAAATTCCTAAAAATTCCTCTATTTTTATAAAGTCTATTTAACTTTTAACTATTTTTTAAAATTAAAAATATATTATACCCCTTTTATAAAGATATAAAAGATTTTTATAAATATTAATTTACTTAACTACTTTTATTTAAATTATAAGAAAAATATAAAAATATAAAGTTAGGTAATTAAATTTTAAACACTTTATAATATATATATATATACCTTTTAAAATAAGTTAAAAATATTTAACCTTTTTTATAAAAGGATATTTTTATATTATTATTAATTTAAAGGGTTTTTATTATAATTAATATATTATAAAATATTACTTACTTTATATTATAGTAAATTTACCTATATTTTTATTAAATTATAAGGTAGCTAATTTTTTTAAAAATTTTTAATTATTAGTTTAATTTTTAATATTTATTTTATAAAGGCCCTTTAAAAGGAATTATAAATAATATAAAACCTTTACTTTTATTAATTTAAATAAATAAACTTATAACCTTTTAAATTTAACTAATTAATACTTTAATAAATATATTTACTAATAATTCTAATAGTAACCTAATATTTTAAAAAAGATAAAAACTTTAAATTTAAAAGTAGTTTAAAAGAAATAAAAAAATAATAAATCTTAATATTAAATATAAACTATTTAATATTTATTTAAAAGAATAATATTAATTTATTTTAAAATAAAAAATTATAAAGGTTAATATCTTTTAAATATAAATTATAACTACCTTATATCCTTTAATTAATAAAATTTAACTTAAAAATAATTTAAATAATATTTATAAAAAATCTTTAAGAATCTTATAAATAGTTACTATAATATAATATACTTAATTTCTATAAATAATAAATTTCTAACCTAATATACTTTAATTTAAAAGTTCCTTTAAAAGTTATAAATATAATAAATAAAACCTTTAAATTATAACTTTAAAAATATCTTTTATTATTTTAAAAATAACTTATAAAATAAAAACAACCCTTTTTAAAAATTAATTAAATATACTATAAGTTAATAAATAAAATTATAAATATAAAATTTTAAAGTTTTTAAAGTAGGAAAATAATACCCCTTTATATTACTTTTTAAAATAAATTCTAACCTATTATAAATTTAAATAGTTTAAAAATAGTTTATTCTTAATATATTTAATATTAATTTTTATAATAGCCCTTTTAATTCTAATATTATAATTAGTTAACCCTTTTAACTATTAACTAATAGTATTTATTTCCTTAATATTTATCCTTTAAGTACTTTATTAAACCTTTATAGCTTATTTATTTAACCTTTATTCTCTTTATTAACCTTTATTAAGCCTATATTTTACCTTTATTAGCCTATTATAAAGCCTTTATAAGTTATTTACTAACTATTTACTTTATTATTATTTATATTATTAACTATTTATTAATATATATTTTTTATTATTTAATTATTATTTATCTATCTTTTATTTATTATAACTTAAATAGCCCCTTTTTTAACTTTTATCTATTTATTTTTAAATTCTTTTTAAAAAACTAAAATCCTTTCCTTTATAATATTTTTAAATAGTTTTATTTATAAATATTTTATTTTTAATACCTAAAAGTTATACTTACTTAGTTAACTTTTTATTTAATTAAATAATAAAGGGTACCTTTAATTTCTTAATAGTCTTAAATTTTTCTAACTTTTATTTAACTTATTTATTCTTTAAATTAAATAGTTTATAATATCTTCTAATAAATCTTTAAATAATCTTACTATTTATAACTTTAACTAACTTATATAAAAATATTATATATTTAAGAATATTTTTAAAAGGATTAAACTATAAACTTATTTACTAATTTAAATTAAAATTTTAAATAGATTAACTTTTATAAAGCTAACTTTTAGTTTTTAAATAAAGGTATTTAATTATTAAAAATATTTATTTATTAATTTTAAATTATTTAAATTAATAATATATATTATAATTTTAAGTTTAAATTTTAACTATATATTTTTAGTTTTTTATATTTTATTTATATTTATTAAAATTTTTTAATTATTTTTAATTATTAATATCTCTTTTATAATATATTATTTTAATAAATTATTAATTATATAAAATTATAAAAATAGTTTATATTTTAATAAAGCCTTAAATAAACTTATTTTAATTATTATATTTAATATTAAATTATATATAAAAATATAATATATAATAGTTTTAATTAGTTTTAAATATTTTTAATTATAAATAATTTAAAATATTACTTTAAAGTTTAGTTTATTTTTTAATTTATTTATTATTTTATAAATAATAAATAATAATATAATAGTTTTTATATTATTTAATTTATATAGTATTTTTAAAACTATTAGTAAAAATTATATTTTATTAATAATAATTCCTTATAAAATTCCTATTTATATTTAATTTTTAATAAAAATCTTATTAAATTCTATAATATTTATTATAATATAAACTAAAAAAAAACTTATTTTAATAAAATAATTTATAATTATTAAAATTAAATTTACTTTCTCTTTATTTATAATAGTAATTAAAAGTTTAATTATAAAGTCTATATTAAGTTTTATATAAGTTTTAATAAAATTAATAATAAAATAAACTTTTATATAAATAATAATATAAAATAAATATATATTAATATATTATATAAGAATATATATATTTTATTATAAAACCTTTAACTTTAACTATTAAAAATACCTTTTAAAAAGAGTTTATATTTTAATTTACCTTTAATATTTATTTAATAAATTATTATAATAAATTTATAAAATCTTCTATTTTAAAGCTTTTATTTTAATATATATATATATTTTTAATAAAAGAGTTTATTTTAAATTTTATAATTAAAATTATTTAAAATAGTATTATTTAAAGATTATATTCTTTTAATTATAATTTAAATTATAAAGTCTTTTCTTTAAACTTTATAAATTAAATTTATTAATAAAAATAAAGCCTTAAATATATTATATTAATACTAAATATATATACCTAAACTTAAACTTTTATTATAAACTACTTTTATAAGGAAATTATAAACTTAAACTAATATTTTATTAAAAAGAATTATTTTTAAAACTTTATATATTATAATACTTTTAATTATAATTTAAATTTTAATTTATTATTAATCTTTTAAATAAAATTATAAATCCTTTTAATAATTATAACTATTTTTAATTTTAAAATTAAAATTTAATTTATACTTAAAGGTTTTTCCTTTAATATATAATTAAACCTTTTAAAATTTATTAATTAAATTAGTTTTATTAAAATAGTATTTAATAATAAAATTAAAATTTAATTAAATATATTAACTATTAAATTTATTTTAAGTTAATTTCTTTTATTTTATAAAGTTATAAAGGTTATTATAATTTAAAAAATAATAATAAATTTTAAACTTTTTTAAAATATTATTATTAATACTTAAAGTTATTAATAATAATATTTAATTCTTATTATAAATTATCTAATTAAATTCTATATTAATAAATTTTTTAATTAAAAATAATAAAATATTATTAAAATATATCTTTAATAATATATTTCTAAAAGATTACTAAAATAACTATTTTATTAAAAGTATTATACTTAATTTAAATATAAAATATTAAATTATAATATTAAAATAAAAATATTTATTAAAACTTAATCTTAAATTTCTTAAAGACTTTTAAACCTTTAAATTTTTAAATATAAATAAATTAACTTTATTAAACTTTTAACTCTATTTTATATTAAATAATTACTTATTAAAGAGTTAAATAATCCTAAAATATTCTTTAATAAACTTTTAATAGAAATTATAAAACCTAAAAATCTAAATATTATAATAGGTAGTAGAAATAAGCTATTTCTAAATAATCTTAATTTAATTAGAATTTATTTAAATTCCTTTCTTTCTAACTAAGAATTTTAGAAATTTAATCTCCTCTTAAAAAGCTATACTTTTAAAATTTCTATAAAATTTAACTAATAATAATTAATTTATAATTATTTAAATATATTTCTTATATTCTTTTATTCTTTAAAAATTAAAATATTATCTAAATAAATAATTATATAAATATTAATATAATTATTTAAAACCTTTATAATAAATAATTAAAATATAATAAAAATATTAATTAATTTAAATAGTATTACTTTAAATTTATAATAACTATAATATATATAGAATACTATTTTTATTTATTTTTTAAATATAAATTTAATAATAAATATTTATTAAATTAATTTTTAAAAATACTTTATACTTAATAATTAATTTAAAATCTTAAAATAAGTAATAAAAGGTAATAATTTTAATTATTATTTTATTAAAAGTTTAATAATTAATATAAAGTTAAAAGTATTATTTTTTTAAAGGTAAATAAAATTAAAGCCTTTATTAAACTTTTATTAGGGTAATTTATTTAGTTTTTAAACTTTTTCTAATTATTTTTAAAATTTTAATTTCTTTAATAATAATAGGTAAAAAAATAGAAAAAATAGTAATATTCTTTCTTTTAATTTAATTATATAATCTACCTTTTTTTAAAAAGGGAGTTTTTTTACTCTAATTTTTATAAAAAACTTTTTTAAGCCCCTTAATTATAAATATAATTAAGAGGAATTAAAGGATAATTTTTCTCCTTTATTTATCCTTTTAGCTTTTATTATTTCTTTTATTATTTAAACTAAAAGAGTTATTAATTAAAAATAATATAATAATAAATATTTTATTTTTAATTTTTATAAAGAATTTTATAGTTTATTAAATAATATATAAATTATTTTATTAAAGTTATTAGTTTTTAAATAACTTTTAACTTTATTTAAAAATATTATAAATTTAAAGTTTTAATAATAAAATAAACTTAAAATACTTTTAATTAATAGTAAAATATTTTAAATTTTTTTTTAATTCCTAAAATAGTCCTTAATTAAAAGAAATTTAAAATTTTATAAATAAATATTAAAATATAATTAATTTCTTAATAAATATTAAAAATTTTTAATTTTTAAACTAAATTTTTTTATAAAAAATATTAATTAAATCTATTTAAATTTAAATATTAAGGTTAATTTTAATATACTTTTAACTTTATATTATAATTACTTTTAAAATTATAAAGGTATTATAAACCTTTATTATTTCCTTTTCTTTTAATTTTAATTATTAGTCTAACTTTTTTATTTTAAATATTATTTTAATAAATAATTAAAATAATCCTTAACTTTCTTTATTTTAGTTTTACCTTTAATAACTCTTTAATTAATAGTTATTATAATTTTAAACTTAATTTATAAATATTATAACTTCTATTAATATTAAATAATTTAAAATATAATAATAAGTATTATTATAATAATAATAAATAATTAGCTTTTTATTATTATTAAAAATTAAGTTTTAAAATAGTTTTAAAATTATTTTTTAAATATTTTAATTAAATTAAATATATAAACCTTTACTTTAAAATTTTAACTTTAACCTTTATATATAATAAACTTTAAATTCCCTTAAAACTATAATATTACTTTAAGAAGCTTCCTTATTCTTTTTTATTAAAAGTTTTATTACCTTCCTTATATTTTATTTCTAATTTTTATATTTTCTCTTTTAATTTATTTAAATATATTAATTTAAATTATTTAAATAATTTTAACTATTTTATTTTTAATATTTAATAAATTTAAAATATATTTAATTTAAATTTTTAAAAATTTAACTTTATAACTTAAAAAAAATTTAACTTTAAAATTATTACTTTTAACCTTTTATTCTAACTTTAAGATTTTAAAATATTAATAAAAAATTAAAAGTTTTAATTTTTTATTAATAAATAGAATTAATTAAGTTTTAAATAACCTTAAAATACTTTAAAATTTTTTTAAAGTTATTATTAAAGATTTTAAATTTATTTTATTTATAATAATTAAATATAAATTTATCTCCTTTTTTAAATTTTATATAAATATTTTAATAGTTTTAATATTTTTATTAATATAATTAAATATATAAATTACTTTTATTTTATTATTATAAAGAAATTATAATTAAAAATATAAACCCTTTTAAAATTTATTATTTAATTATTATATTATTATAAAATATAAACTATAAATAATAAAGTAATATTAATTAATTTTAAATTTTTAACTTAATTTTTAAAGTAATTTTAACTACTTTAAAGGTATTTATTTTTATTAAAGAATTTAATTTTACTTTTATTTTTAAATAAGGATATTATTTATTAAAAAGGTATTTAAACTCCTTTTACTATTATTTAAACTTATTTAAAACCTCTCTTTTAATTATTTATTTTTAATAATATTATAAATAGTATAAAAAAAAGAATTAAAATTATAATAAACTATAATATTAGATATAATAATATAGATTAAGAAAAGTTTAAAAGTCTATTAAATTTAAATTTAATATAAAATTAATTTTTATCTCTTTTTAAAAAGAAATAAATAAGCTTTACTTACTTTTTAATAAGCTTTAAAAAGGAGTATAACTAGGCATTAAAGTGCTTTTAAGGTACTTCCTTATAGCTTCCACCTAGCTATTATAAAAGATTATTTAATAAATAAAAAAGGTTATTATAATTATTTATAATTTAATACTTTTTATAAATTATTATAAAAAAGTTTTATTATAAAAAAGTTATAAAACTTATTTAATAAAAAAGTTTTACTTAATAGTTAATTATACTTATAAATATTTATAAATAACTTTATTTTTTTAAATTATAATATTTATAAATAGTTTTAATAATAACTTTAAATACTTTACTATTAAAAGTTAGTTAATAACTAATTAATATTAATTAACTTAACTTATATATAAGAAGTAGTTAATTAAAATAATATATATTTATATTAATTAAAAGTCTATCTAATTAAACGGTAAAGCGCTTAGTTAAGTTAGCTAAACCTACTAACTAAGTTTAACTTATATATATATATAAACTATTTATCGTTTACTTATAATAGCTAATTCACTATAACTTACTCTTCTTATAAATTTTAAAATTTATTATATTTATAATATTATTTATTATTAAAAATACCTTCTTATATTAATATATTAAATTATATTTAATTAGTTAAAATTAATATTATTAACTTTAATATAAATTAATTTATTAAAAGTTAAAGTTATTATAAATTATAAACTATTTAATTTTAATAATATTAAATATTATATATAAAGTTATTATATAATTTAAGTCTTTTAAATATAAATTAATAAAAATAAATAAAATAAAACTATTATTCTTTAAAAATTCTAATTTTATTTAAATAAATATTTATTTAATAAACTTAAAAAACTATTAACTTTATTATATTATAAATAAAATTATTTAAAAGTAATTACTTAATTAAATTAAGAGATAACCTTTAAATAAAGTAAATATACTTTATTATTTAAATTTATAATTTTAATAATTTATAAATAAAAAAAGAAATAATTATTAATAATTAAATTTATAATTATATAAAAATAAATCTATAGGAATAGAGGTAATCGCAATCAGTAGATAGTTCGGGTCACGTCACGTAACCCTAGTTGGTAGGCCATAGCGAGGGACTCATCACCAGCCCTTCGGGCCTGGCTTCCTCCCTCCTACATAATCCAACTCAACCAACCACTCTTTATATATACATATATAATAACCCGTACCAATAAAATCTTTATTTTTTAAAAAAAGTTATTAATATTTAAAATAATTAATATATTTTTAAAGAAGTTAAAGAATTATAAACTTAATTTAAAAGAAATTAAAATTTATAAGAATTTTAAATTTAAATTTAAAGATTTTAATTTAAAGTTTATATTTATAAAAATAAAAGATTTTATATAGTTTAAAAGAAGGTTTAAATTAAGTTAAAGATTAAATTAAGTTATAATAAAAGAAATTAATTAAATAAAAATTAATTAAAAATTATAATTATAAGTCTTTTAATTTTATATTAAAAGAGAATAATTTTAAATATAACTTTTTTATATTTTATATTTTTATTATTTTATTATTTTATTATTATTAATTTATTATAAATAATTAAATAATATTAAAATAAATATATTTTTATATTTTTATTAAAATTTAAAATTTAAAAGTTTTAAAAATATTTAATAATAATATATATTATAAATAAATTAATATTTAAAAGTTAAAAAATTATATATAAATTAATTTAATAAAAAGAAATATAAATAAAATTATAATCTTTAATTATTAATAAAATATCTTATATAAATATTAAAGCTATAAATTAATTACTTATAAGACTAACTAGTAGGTCTATATACTCTACTTATCTTATTAACCTAAGTAGCCTCTATATCTCTACCTCTCACCACATAGGATTGCAGCTTCGCTATTTACTCCCTTATATTTCCTTAGGCAACCCTAACTTTATTAATCAATAGTTCCTCACAGACAATTCAAGTCTCTTTTCCTATCGGTTGTGAGGAACATCTTAATAGAGTTATATATCAGTAAAGATTATAGCAGGTGATGGTGCTAAGTGTGCCGAGGCCGAAGGTTGTAATTGTGCTTGGGCCGGGGGTGGGGAGACTCTTCGAGGCCCACTGTAGTATGGAGTTGTAGAAGCCGTACGACAGGCTTGTTATTGTCCTTGATGGCATATGATACCAGCGTGTTGCCTACTTTGTCTGTCCCCTCAGTATTAGCGCCTTTATCCAGGAGCAGCCGTATAACAGCCTCTTCCCCGAGTATAGTGGCACACCACAGCAGCGTCAAACCGTCCTTGTCCTTCACTTGAATGTTGGCACCCTTGTCAAGGAGCAGCCGCACAAAAGCCTCACGATTGTTCGTAGTTGCTAAAGCCTGCCGCTGTCCGGCCTTCATGAGACGCTTTCTATTTAGATCCTCAATCAGTCTCAACTGCAACTGATAATCTCGGAATTCGCTGTTGGGGCCGCTGGGGCCGCTGTGGTAGAGCTGGCGCACAACAGGCTTAAGCCAAGGTGTAACAGCGTACATTAATGGTGTCCAGCCATCGTTATCAGCCGCCTCAATATAGGCGCCGTTGTCGAGGAGTAGTTGTATCACGGCACCGTGCCCTTGTGTAGTAGCACGCGATAGTGGCGTCCGGCCATTCTTGTCGGCCGTCTCGATATAGGCGCCGTTGTCGAGGAGTAGTCGTATAACGGCCTCGTGCCCAAACTCGGCAGCATACGATAAGGGCGTCCGGCCAACCCCGTCTTTAATGTCAACATCAGTGTGGTCCGCCCTCTGCATTATGACCCTCAGTGGTCCCAATAACCCGTATCTCGACAAGACATGCACCAGACTAGTTCCATCTGGTGGATGGTAATTGGAATATTTCAAAGCATGGATCTCTCTGTAAACACGCACCCATCGTTCCACGACAGAGTGTGACGACCACTCAAAGCATTCCAAAAGATCCTCTTGAGGGACACTTCTAGCGTCACTCGCCTTTGTGTGAGGGACCCATGAGGTCAAGGCGTAACGCAGAAAAGGAAAGTCATCATCTTCATGCTCTGTCGACCGACCGACCTCCTCCATTGCTAAGTAGCGTATACAGATCCTGGATAGTCGATAGTGTGCGATGCGCGCGATAAAATCGGCTTTGGCGTCCCGGACCGATACACCGCGCACCAAGAAAGCTGAGACCATCGCACGGATAATAGGTGGAGGAGAAGAATGACCTGGTGAGAGACTTTGAGGGCCTCTCGTGAAGTAGTGCAAGTAAAAAAATACGGTAGCGAGCACAATTAGAGTGGTTGACATGTACAAGCCCGGGCCCTCGTCCAGGACTGATGGACCCTTTTTGATGGAAAAGTCCTTGATAGATTGGTGAATGACCTCCAGGGCTGTGAAAAAGCGTATTGTCGGACTGGTGTCCAGAGCTGATAAACCTTTCTGGATAAAAAAGTCCTTGACCGACTGATGGATGAACTGGACAGTCTGTTCGTCTGAGGTCACCTCAGCAAGACCGCGGCTGAGCGTCTGAACTCGTCTCTTGAACCTCTTACTGTCCGGCTCGTAATGCTTCGAATTATGACATGCCTGCAATGACCTGTGACGGCAGTCAACGTCGATAAACATAGCCCATCGCAATTCGTCGACTGTCAAGGGTCGCATAGCAAAGCAGATCCACTGGATTAGCTTCAGAGATGCCGAGTCCATCTCTCGGATGAGTTCGCGGAACAAGTCATCTAGCTCCTGAGGAACAGAAGAGATTTCCGCTTCAATCTTGCACACTGTCTCCCCATCGCGGTCCAGGTCCAGAACATTCTTCACCACAAGCTCTGCCCACAAAAAAACGCCGTTGGCACGTTGTATGATCAAATCTGGAATACTGGATTTCGTTCTTCCTTGAAACGAAGACAGCTTCTCTCCAACGAACGTCGATATGTCTGTCCTGTTTTCATCCTCAACGTGTATTTCGAACAAGTCATCTGTATTCATATCCAGATTCGGGTAGTGACGACAAGTGAAGCAGATGTGAAACTGTTTTGAGCTGTTATATTGGGAACTCTTGAGCAAGGATTTGAACTCTTCGACCAGCCTCACGGCGTCCTTTCTCCCACATTCGTCTAACGCATCAATGAATAGCCATACTGGGCGAGTTGTCAAGACACTCTGGAGCAATGAGTTGAGAGAGCGTCGCAAAGCTTGCGGGTCCCACTGCCACCCTTCGCCCAGCTTACCCCTGGTTTTGCATTGTCTTTCAAAATCGTTCACGAATCCTGTGATTGCGGCGTCGGGGGTCTGATCCAAGTTACTTGTGATGAGCTGGTAAAGAAGCGCGCGAAAGAGGCCCGACGGTGTCTTTTGGAGTTCAGAGCCACGGCCGTGGAAGAAGAATGAGAGAAAGATCAAGTCTTCCCCTCCTTTCTTAACTTCGAGCTGTTTCAGAACGTGTCGCAATAACGTCGACTTCCCGGAGCCGGGCTTCCCCTTGATCCAAAGCAGGGCTCGGTCACTCCTCTCCCACCTCGTGAACTTTTCGTGTTGAAATAGCCACTCGCATGTTCCCTGTGCTGCAATATCGATATCGTTCGACCGCCTGTCCATTTCTGGAAAAGCCAGCGACTGTAAGCATTCTTGTAATGGCGAAGCCGAGTGGGCCTTGCCGGTAGTGTCTATTGACCATGGTAAGTTGAGAATCTTTACATTGTCGACAAGAACGCCTGATCTTACGGAAATTCACAGTCCCTTGGAAATTAGCCCCAGGGAATTGATTACCGGGGCCTTGAGTGACGCTCATGTTGCCCTGGGGAGCGTTGAATTGGTCCCCAGTACCGAGACTATTAGAGGATGTGCTCTGGGAAGAGAGCCCACGGTATCTCGTCTCTTGTAACCCATCAGCCTGAGGCCGTGTCTGTGGCCGAGATCCCTTGAGCTTGGCTCTCTGCATTGTCTAATACACGACAGATGAATTGAAGAAGGCTGAGGTAGAACAGAGATATGAGCTGGTTTGTACCAAAAATTTGATCTGTCCGATGGCTTATCAGGGCCTACATTTGGAACGTGGGGTGCGAACGAGACTAACCCAATCTCTTCGTCTCAGCTGTGGAGCCAGATATGCTAAAGGATGGGAAGTCAGCTGGAAACCAGGACGACGAGGTCGGGTTGTTGGCGGTCAGCGGGGGTGAGGGGGTGGGAGCGGCTGGCTGTCACTAACAGTTAATAGAGCTTTGCGATAATGTAACGGCACCATTAGAAGGGAGATATAAATAAGACGCATGTCTACAGGTCATCCTTAGAAGATCAAAACGGCCGGGGGTGCTCAAGTGTAACATACTGCGGGTTTGCTCGCGAGCCGAATACCTGGGTAGTACGTACTTAAGTACCTATGTAGGTAGTTTGATAACTTGAGGAAGTAGGAAATCAGCTCTATATCGGATTAGAGTGTCAAGTCAACCAAGTCAAGATAAGCTGTGAGCCTTTACAATCCTCAGGGCCGCGACAGATACACCAGCTACCTGGGTACTCAAGTAGTTCGACGCATGGGTACCGTCCATTCAGTCCGATACCAGATGTGCAGAATGGATTAGACCCCAGCCTGCCTTTATGATCATTTTCATGCCGACGCATTGTGCTGACATGCATGATCTCGGCACCACAGGCCAATCAGTCACGTTCCAAGGTTTGTCGTGTATGGGCATGTCCTCAGCCGCACTCTGGGCACCCAACTTGCAACCACACGTCGCGGATTATTAGAGGATGTCAGCGGCCAAAAGCCGCCGAGAAGTGTGGGCGGCTGCAGGTTCGGGCGCGAAAGGAGTTAAAATGGGGCTGCCAACCTGCAGTAACCGCCGAGAACCTTTTAGGGGCGACATTTTGCAGCTTAGAGGCCAGAGATGGTGGCTAATCAAGCACATGTGCAACATTCGTGACACCTGGGCACCCAGTAAGTGATTGCCCACGCGTGATACTGCATGGTGCCCGCACCCTTCTGTAGACCGAGGATGATATGTGATGAAAGCTGTGCCTGCTGCCGAAGCAGGGCAGTGCAGACGGCAAAGGGCTGCCGCGGCCTGAGTTCGCATCCTGCCGCCCGCCGCATTCTTCCTTCCTTCCTTACGACCTACTATTTTCTCAAAGCCATCAATCTTATCTGGAGAATGCGTCATTCATAGGTATAATGACCTTGACAGACCCAAATTCCCTTTCCTATCGATTCTATAACGCACCACTGATGAACAAGTTGCGAGCGAAATTTCCATGGCGGAAACAGCGTCAGACTGGCAACAATTCACCGGAAGTTGGTCAACAGCAGGAAACAAGCCACAACCACGGCCCACCCAGCCCTCCACCACGTCACGAGACAGATCTCGGGCCATCCCATACCGTTCAGAATACTGTTGTTCCTTCCTTCCCGGATGGAATTAAAGTTCTGCACGACTGCCGCGAAGCCACGATCGACGTCTGTTTTGTTCACGGTCTGACTGGCAATCGGGACAGCACCTGGACCGCCGACGGGCAGTCCAACCCTTGGCCCGAGACGCTACTGCCACCCAACCTCAGCAGGGCTCGCATTCTCACGTACGGCTACGATGCCTACATCGTGCGGAAATCGGTCGCATCGACAAATGGCCTGATCGATCATGCCACGAACCTCTTGCACGACCTGTCGACCGAGAGAGCCCGTTCCAATGCGTCCTCTCGGCCGATCGTCTTTGTCGCTCACAGCCTGGGCGGCCTCGTCTGCAAGGAAGCTGTTCTTCTCTCCCGAAACAACGCTGAACCGCACCTCCGTAGCATATTTGACTGTACCAAGGGCATCATGTTCCTGGGCACGCCTCACAGGGGATCGTGGATGGCCCACTGGGCTACAATACCAGCTTCGGCCTTTGGGATCATCAAGTCCACCAACAAGTCACTGTTGAAGGTCTTAAAGACAGATAACGACTACCTCCGGTCTATCCAAAACCGGTTCTGGTCCATGGTACGGGAACAGCAGAAGGCCGGCCGCGATCTCGAGGTTACGTGCTTCTTTGAGGAGCTGCCCATGTCCATGGTTGGAACAGTCGTCTTCAAGGACTCGGCTACCCTTGAAAGTTACAACGCAATCAGCGTCCACGCCAATCATAGCAACATGGTCAAGTTCAGTTCCGTAGAGGACAATGGCTTTAAAAGGCTACTTGGCGAGCTGATCAGATGGGAATCACAAATTAGAAACTCAGCTGCCAGTCAACCAAGAGCTTCTGAAGGAGAAGCACAGAAAAAAGAGCCACCCAACTCATGCTTCAACAACTATAAGCACGGCGACCAATTCAACACTCCTGGCGGAACTCAGAACATCAGTAAAGGCTATGGCAATCAATTCCCTGGGGCTAATTTCAATAGCTCGGTGACTTTTGGATCAGCGTCCCCTTTGTGACACTCCGGGAATTCAGCCGAAGGCAGATAACTCTTCATACTACCACAATACTTGCTCTAAGTTCTCAATAGTAGATATTCATCCTTGGTCGGGCCTTGACATCAAGGCAGTAGTATATGTAGGCATATCTAAGGGGAGAGATTAGAACATATGAAATAGTGACTTATCTTTATTAACTAGAGATTACCTTTTACACTTTCTTTACTATATTACATCTATCTCAGATTTAATTCATAGCCTATTTGGTTGACCTCTGTTTAGATATCTGTAGATACATGCTCTTGAGAGCTAGACGTGCTAAAAATTCAGATTTCCAGTGAATGTAGCCCCAGGGAACTGGTGACCATTGCCTTTGCTGATGTTCTGAGTGCCATTAGGAGCGTTGAATTGGTCGCCAGAGCCGGATTGGGTAAATTTATTGCCGTACTGCTCCTTAGTCACGGACGGCTCCATCTCAGACAACTTCTTGATGGCTTCTTCCAATCCCTTGACCAATTCCTTGACCTCATGTTGGATCGGAAAGTTGTCGGTCAGGGTACGCACATCTTCCATCATCTTCGCTACAAGCTCCTCCACCGGCTGTCCATTGCCCACTTGTTTGACGGCCTGTTCATATATCTTGGATCTCGGAGTTCCTGCTGCTTGGGAGAAGACGGTCCCGAATATGCCGACGGCAATGTCTGCATTGGTTTTGCATACTTTTAACTGGCCCATGGCTTTTTTGGAGTCTCTAGCTGAGTTGCTTTGAATTGCTAGAAAAGTGTTCCTGACAAGTGCCAGTCCGCGACCCGCTTCATGGAAAGCCTCTCGCAGATTATTGTCTTCTTTGACATGCTCGTGGTAACGTATGCCTTTATCGAGACTTTTGATCGTGCTGGAGACCAAGCCTTCGACGGTTTCCAGGTCTTTGACGGCGTCCGCCATCCTTGGGGACAAGACGATATCAGCCCGGATTGTGGATATGATCTGATGCTGCCAATGCCTGTAAATAATTAGCTGTTGATATTTTGTTCCCCAGGGTCGGATCTCCAACAGTTACGGGGAAGATTGCGTTGAGGTGTGCTTGTAGAATGTATGAGGATGGACAAGATTAGGAAAGGAGCACAACGCTGATAAATAGTAAAGATATCTGGCTTCCTCCTCCTCACAGGAGAGGTGCGGAAACCATCCTGCAGTATCACACATGGGCAGTCCGGAATCTCATTTGCTGGGATGTGTGTGTGCCCAGGTGTTTGTTGATCAGATCCCCCCTAGCCTGTACTACCTAGTTATTTGCCAACAGCTTATCGGCGGTTGCTAACCTTTGATAATTCGCTGTATATGCATATGCAACGTGCCCAGGTGGCTACAGGTAAGCACCACATGCTGATATATTTAAAAATAGTAACATTTGAACCGAGTAGCTTGGCATGCTGACCTTTTGCATGCCCAGGTGTCTGTGAAACCACACCATGCATTGCCCGGTTGAGCATGCGCAAAGAAAATGGGCACACAGGAGAGGCCAGGGGGAAGCTGAACAGAACTGGGGCAGCCGTTTCAAGCAAGGAAAGGGTTTGACAGCATGTAAGGAGAAGTTGGCCTGGCCTTGATTCGCAGAACGGTCACCAGTGAGCGTACCTAGGTACTGCAAAGGTGCCAGAAGCCCGGGGGTTGCCAGACTTGCCTGGCTCAGCATGTCATCAATATCCAGCCGCTGTGCCCGAGCCTCCACTACTGCAAACCTAGGTAGGCAATGCCACCCCCCTCCGATGCGAGAATCTTGGTGTACATGTCTGGGGTGACTTTATACACCGTTCAAATTAACTTCACTGCTTTTTTGTCCTCCAAAAGACCACCACTTTGACCAGCTGGCGCCATGCTTGCAAAGGCTGGTTTGGAACAGGGTACTTAAGTACCCCAGCGCTGTCCATGACCAAGGTCTAGCTGGGTAATGTAATCACGGCGGTAGCAAAGGGTGCGATGCCGCGATCGTGGATGAATTTTGAGGAGCTCAGATTTGAGCCGTATGCGAGGTACCACATGGTTTCCGCAGGGGATGGCGGAGGCAGTGTCCGAAGGACCAACGTGACGGGTCAGTATTTCGACTTGTTGAATGCCTAGGCAGCGGTGCTCACACCTGGATATTGAGATTGGATACCCTTAAGATTTCTAGAGGTAGATACCTGGGTAGTTACTTGACGTATCCCAACCAAGCAAATCCCTTGTGATTCCTGTGTACTTAGGTAAGGTACGACGTAAATAACGTCCATTGCCTCGTCCCAGCGTACCTCATCCTCCTAGAGCCCCTGTGACCGGCAGACCGAGATAACTCCACAGGTGGTGCGCCCAAGTTTCGTTTGTCCCTGGCCGTCGTCGACACGGTGACCGAGCGCAGCGCGACCCGTCCTGAGTCGAAGCTGGCCACCACAACCGCGTCCCGGAGGTACTCGCCTGACCACCACAGGGGCGGCATATCGCGCAATACCGGCGGCGATGGCGGCTCGGGCCGATGGGGCCCGCCATCCGGGCCAGCACCGCCCCGGCTGCCGTCGCGGGTTGCGAGGTGCGCGGCCCGAACGGGGTCAATGTGCGGGAGCCGTCCTTACAGCTGATACCACAATGAACATTCGAGGTCACTCTGAAGCCACTGCCGAGTTCATTCTCACGACTCGCACGACCTCACTTATGGTTTCATCATGCATACCCAGGTGAGCACTTGAGAATGTGAAATGGGGTCTCTATTTGGCCACATGCTTTAAAGTTCAAAATGAAAAAGCCCTGTAGTAAACACTGGTGTGCCTACTTCTTCGCAACAGCCACACAGGCAATCATCTTGAGAACTGTCTCCCCTTGCTCGTTCTGCGAGATTCCATCACCGCTCTTCAGCTCCTCGACAATGTCCGCGACAGCTTCGTCCCACTTGTCCTCGTCGTTCTGGGCCCACCCCGTAGGCAATGTGCCCAGGTAGCTCCAAGCCAGCTGGGCCCAACGCTTCAGATCAGGGATCTTCAGATAGCAGTCCTTGGTGGAGAAGGTGATGTTCCCGGGCTGGAAGCCGCCGGTCTCAAGGGCCTTTCGAAGGTCGGCCTCTTGGAAACCCTCAACGGGGAGAAGGGTGGGCATAGGCCCATCACGGCCACGTGTACGCCAGTGAGCATGTTGAAGGGCGTCGACGTGCGGCATAAAGATCCAAATCGAGGCGATGGCAATGCCGCCAGGCTTCAGGGTGCGGTAGACCTGGCGTGCGGCAGTATCATGATCACCCAAGCAGTGGAAGGCGAAGCTGGTGAAGGAGTGCGTAAAACGGTTGTCGGCAAAAGTCAGGTCTTGAGCAGACATAACAGCAGTATCAACGGGCCATTGCTTCTGGGAAACCAGGGCAGCAACGCCTTGTACAAAGTGTTCGTTGACATCAGTGGCATCAATATGGATGCTAGGCGGCGGCGGCAGGGCCATGATGGTCTCGGTGACAGCCCCGGAGCCGCAGGCATTGTCGTGGATGACGTCTCCAGCGGAGAAGGGGGGGAAGAGGCCCAGGGTGAAGCGGATTGCCTCCTCGCTGACATCGCCTTGGAGCTCAGCAAGGTGCTCAGCTTGGTACTGAGTGATCTGCTTGGGTTGGAATGACATCATTAAATGAAAGCTGCTGCTAGTGATGGTGGTTATTCTGTTGTGCAGGTTGTACAGGGTCGAGTCAGCAGAAAGGAAGGATAGTCGGGGTAGGGGAGGGCAATATGTACTGTACTGGGAGCCCGTAGCCAACAACAACGGTTAGTAGAGGTAGTAGAATAGCCAATCATAAACCCAGGACCAACCGCAAGCGCGTTGCCAACCGTGAGCAGTACCGACCATAAGCAAGTAGAGGAGAGATCCTAATTAGTCAGGACTTGGCTGGCACACAGGCCCAGCCCTCTTCACGCCTTCCTAAAGTCCTGATAACTACTTAAGTACTATAGTAGTAGAAACAAGATGTCACCTCTAGAGGAGAAGACTAGAAAGAGCTTAATACCAGGAAGACATTTATGGGAACTTAGAGCAGCTCTAGAAAGAATGTGAAGAAGTTCTCCTCATCAAAGAGAATCACCGCTCGACTCTACCTCAGCCAGACGGCGTGCCAAAGCCTAATTGGCCGGGAGGCGGCCGCTTACAGTTGGCGACTCGCTTACTGTTAGCCCTACTGTTTATAATTAGCCGACCTATTACCATATTCTTATTCCAAGTACTCGTGAGAAGGCATTGCCAACCGTTGAATCAGGGCATGGGGTTGCAACGGCTAGCAGGGAACGAACTCAACGTCTATATTTTGACTGACTTATCAGGAGGCTGAAAAGCGGACCCGATATTCCAACTTTTCCAGGACCGGGCACTTAGACGCGGCGTCTCTTTGCCCATGTCCACGGATGTTAACCTGATAGGAGGGGAACGTTGCACGATATGCAGACACGCGGACACCAACGGCCAAGAAGGTCTGGTTCCGCCGAAAAAAGTACACAGCTAAAGAGGCGGACAAGGAGAATGCTGAACTTGCGGGCCACTGGCAACGCGTGGTTCAGCCTGTTGGCACGGCTGGATGCGACCCGACGGTGTGACCTAGCGATGCATCTTGTTGGTGCATGCTGATGAGGCATCCGCATGAATCTGTTGGTGGTCCCTTTGCACGCTAGTTCGCAAACTATTTACCTACCTGGGTACTAGGTTATCACACAGGCACCCGTTGGCAGCCGTGGGGGTGTCAAGCCGTACAAGGCGACCGGCGACCAGGTCGTCACTTCGACCAGGTCGTCACTTTTGGCAAGGTTTGTTAGCCTCTTCAAGACTGGCGGTTGGTTGCAACTTGTGGAGTCAAATATTCTGTGTCGAAAGACCCGGCCATGGTGCAGACTTATACCGACCCCTCTCTGATGTCTTTGCCTTGACGCAGACCGGAAAAAAATTATACACCATGATTAAAGGCGTGGATGAAAGACGGAATGAGTCTTGGGTGTATGAACGATTTCATGTTCCCATTGGGAAGAGGAATTCTACTGATGAGCTTGAGATGTGTTTGAAGATTCAGGAGGCCAGGATAATTAATTTTGTAGTGAACATTTGAAGGGTCTCGCCAAAATTGCAAAGGTTATGTCCAGATTCTCGTCATCACGTTTTCGTAACTTGGACTCAGACACTGATTTCCTGCAATGACTTCATTCAATGTCGTCTAATCTATGCCGGTCCTGCTTCACTTTGTCACGGAACACTCTAACTTTGACTCCTGATTTCTCTGGTACCCCCGGGTAGATAATGAATGTCCTTGCTATTCCGCAAGCTGTGAAGACGCATCAAGCAGTCATATCTACAATGTTCTCACGTGGGACCAGAGTGATCCCGCAGACTTCTGCGAAGCAGCCAAGAAGAACGTTCTTGGCTATTACACCAGCATCGAGTTCGTAAAGGCATACGTGGTATCTGTCCAGGAAACAACGGGCAATGATTCATCGCAGCAGACCTTCACGGCTTCCAGTAGCTACGGCAAGCAATGGCGTGGGAGGAAGGTAATCCTTGCGAATGGTGTGCGTGATGTCTTCCCGGACATTGAAGGATATGGAGACTGTTGGGGGAAGGGAGTGTGTGTGAGTGGGCCTCCTGGAACAGAAAATATCACGTAGTGTTTGACGGAGACTGATTGCATTTCTCAGCTATCATTGAAGCTCGAGGCGTCGAATCTGCTAGCCATTTGGCTATCCCCGATATAGGGACCGTTCCAGCAGCTCTTCACGTAGCACGTACGGCAGCCAGGTTTACCAATTCCATCACGATCTACACGTACGGCTCCGAGGGGCTGAAGGCTGGCCTACAGGAAGCACAACGTGACCACCCAGTCTTCAAAATAGACAGCCGCCGAATAATCCGAATTCAAAAGGGGGTCGGGTTCGCTGACGTCGTATTACACTTTGAGGGCGGGGAAACTGTCACCGAAGGCTTCCTTGGACACAAACCTCCGACAGAAGCAAATGGTGACTTTCACAAGCAGTTGGGCCTAGATATGAATGCGATGGGTGATCCTGTTATTAAGCCGATGTTTTGCGAGGCGTCGAAAAAGGGCGTTTTTGTTGCCGGAGACGAGGCTTCGCCCATCAAGATTGCGAGCCAGGTCCTGTTCTCAGGCTCGGCGGCTGCTGCGGCAGTCTGCGCCCAGATCCAAGCCGAGGATGCTCGTCAGCCATGTATTTTCTGAATGAACGCACGGGGATGTCATCTGCGTTGCTAGTTTGAGACATACGGGGCGCTGTTATCTGGTGTTTCGAATCGTCTTGCGCCCTTCCTTCTATGCTCCCATCCATGAGGAAAGATAGCACTGCTTGCCCGGGCCATAATTGTCTCACAAAGGTCTTTGATATGACGCGTAATACAAATTCATATGTACAACCAGCATGGCTCTCTGCTCTCTTTGATGGCTTTTCCGCTGTCCCCGCTCGTAAATCGCCTGGGTCCAGTCTGTCTACCATTCTACTCTTGATCCCGGCAGCCTCAATAATGAGACGATCAAGTGCCGTCAAAGGGAGACCTGCACCTAGCACCCAGCACCCCAAAACCAACCCTACCAAATCACAGATCCGACCTCGTGACCTCAGTACCGTAAGGCTCGCTCGTCAGCGTGGTCAGGCCGGCGCTGTTCTCGCACGTCTGGCGGCCGCTCATGGGGCCCGGCTTGGGGATCTTGCTGACGTCCCCCGCGCTCTCCTTCAGGGCGGTCAGCAGGGACCGCGTGGTCTCGGGCGTCAGGTCCTCGTAGTAGTCGTCGTTGATCTGGACCATGGGCGCGTTGACGCACGCTCCCAGGCACTCGACCTCGATGAAGGTGAAGAGCCCGTCCTCGGTCGTCTGGCCGGCCTTGATACCGAGCGACTCCTCGATCGTCTTGACGATCGAGTCGGAGCCGCAGCCGCCGAGCTGGCAGGGTGTCTGTGCGCATCATTTCCTGTCAGCTTCGATGCTCTCTGTTCTTCCCTCTGCGGACTTCCTCGTGTGTGGTCCTGTGGCTTTGTTTTCCTTCTCTTCCCTGTGGTCCTGCCTCTCGTGGTTCCTTGTCTGCTTGAAATGAGGGACGAATTGACAGCGGGCTTACCGTAGTGCAGGCCTGGACGAAGAACTTGCCGACCGGGGTCCTGTTGTACATGGTATAGAAGGAGGCGACCTCGTACACTCGCATGGGGGGCATCTCGAGGATACGGGCGACCTCGTTCATGACGCTGATGCTGGTGAAGCCGTGCTGGCGCTGGCCGAGGTCCAGCAGCGGCATGACGGCGGCCTTCTTGTACTGTGGTGGGTACCGCTTGAGGATCTCGGCGATGACGGCTTCATTCTTGGCGGTGAATTTGAAGGGGATGCTGGGGTTGTTGTCCGGTGTGTTGCGGTGCTGTTGCGATTGGACGTGTTGTTAGCTCGTATCCTGTACATCTTGGTGGTGCCCCCATGAAACCCTCAACACTGCGAGGGGCGGTGGCAACAGGGCATGATGGAAGGAGGAGTCGAGGGGGCACGTACGACCATGAGCGTGTCGCTCGGTCTTGACGTTGTGACAGAGAATGCGCGGGTCTGTGGCCTTGCCGAGCTCCGTGCGGAGCGGACGGCCGTCCTGAATACTAGAGGTGCGATCTTGCTGGCCATGGTGGACTGTGTGGAGGTCAATGGCTGGGAGTTGGTGGTGCTGTCGCCGCCCCGGAAGTGATGCCGTCAAACATTTGGAGCTTCCCGACGGCTCAGACAGGGCTTACCTAATCTGGTTTGCTCAGCTTGGTTGTCCTTGCTGTGATTGGTTGGATTGGATCACCCCTGTCCCGAGGCTCCCAAGATACCTAGGTACTTGTATGTGCAGCGAGGTTGATAAGAGAGGCAACAACCCAATCACCAGCAACACATCGCAAAGCAATGAGTGTACTGTACGGAAGCTGGACATGCGGCTTCATCATGACTCACCATATCAATGCCAGGGAATGTATCCTCCTTGTCCTTGATGATGATAATTGGGCAGGAAATAGTCTCTTTGCAAGCCCAAGTACATTTTGAAAGCGGGAGCTCTAGCAGGCCTACACTTTCTGTTCACTCCAGATCGGCAACGCCTGCTTGTTCCTTTTGCAACGACAGTCAGGTCTTTTCCTTCAATGGTCTTCCCATCAAAACAAGATGGCCAGTGATAAGAGCCAACTCTACGAGCACCCGCTAGCAAGAGAGAATCTCCAAACGCTCAAGGCCCTCCAAACCGAAGGCCAGACCGTAGGTGCCCGCGGCCATCACATGCAGATGACAGGCTTCTTCAAATGGGGCTTTATCATCTACCGATGCGACTACTCAGATGATGCCCTCTTCGACAGGTTTGTGGCCTACTTGCGGGACCAGGCTGAGGATTACCACCGCCTTAGCCACCAGGACCGTACCACGGGTCTCTACCTCCAATGGACTGTCGTGCAAGACCGCAAGGCCCTCGACGGGGCCACAAAGGACCAAGCACGGCAGCGCTTCGTGGAGTGGCGCGACGGCCTGTCGGTTGGGCGTGACGGGCCTGGCGCGGATCACCGCGTCACACCATACCTCCCGCGCTTCGAGTACTGCGTGCACGTCGGCAGGGACAGCCTCGACAGCCTTATTGCGCACGAGGAGGCGCCGCAGGCCGGGAAGAGCAAGTGCGCAGTGACCCCGGTGTTCTTTGCTGTCGTGCGGGCCGCGCAGAGGCCGGCTGGGTTGCCTGAGGGCTATGACGACCCCAAGGAGGGGGACGAGGGGGATGACTACATCGATGACTCTGCGACTAAACCGCCTGCCATCGAGGGCTGCACGGATCAGGGCGTTGGGTGGATGTATGTGGCTGCTGACGACTGGGTTGAGCTTTATGAGGAGCTGCATGTTGACCAGGCTTGGTACATCCTTTATAGACGGCCTCCAGGAGTGGTCAAGGTCTGAAGATACAGGTTGTTTGGAGTTTGAGAATAGAAGAAGAGAGATAAAGGAAATTACACTGTCAAAATAACTGTCACGGCACCCACTGGCTGTCATGACCTGCACTGCATAAACGCCGCGGCTTCGCCGGCGGCTTGTACAATTGTGGTGTGAGAACATGTTTGACTAATTACATCAAATCGCCACCCACATCTTGAGATTATCGAGGAACGGTTCCAAACAAATTACCTAGAAGGCCTGGACTGTGGGCAATCATATCTTTTAAGCTTCACCAGAGACCCCAGGATGTTGCGAGACACACAACACCAAACCTTCCGCTTTTCCAGCTTATAGAACACCGCTGGGACGAGGAATCGACGAAGGTCGCCCTGACTGCTGGTGTGCCTCAATCTATACTCTTGGATATGTACTTCTGTGATATCCTTGACGAGCAGAATTGGGGAGAGAGTGCTACGGGAGGATGTGAGGCAGGGCTAGATTTACTGAATGCCCCTAGGTGCCATTCCGGATGCTGATGGAGTGGTTTCTCCCTCAGTGGGCAGATAAACTTCAAGTATAAAATTCAAGTACAGGGCCCAAAACCGCTGACGGACCAGGTTCTGGCATGAATGGATGGTAAAACTTTTGGGGCTATCTATATAGGACGACGGAGGACAAGATTAGATAGGACGTTCGCACTACCACCTCTTCTTTTTTTTTCTCCTTCATATAAAGATACCCAAACAGGATTTAGCAACATAAAAATCAACATCACCATGTTCATCAATCCTTTCTCTCATTGCGGCCCCCACTTCGACGTCAGGTGGAGTCAAGGAGCCGAAACCCAGTCTTCCAGGTCAATGAACTTTAGAATTTGAAGACATTTAGCACCAAATGCGACCAATACCCTCGGAGCCATATCTGCACACCGCGCCCCACTGCAAGGCGATTGTTGCCGATCGATCCGTGGGCAGACTCTCAGCTTTCTAACTCGCAGGCTGAGACGGGCCGGTCTCCCATCACATGCACCTTTCCTGCCACCATCTAGCAGGCCGCCCAGGGTGCCCAGATTGTGGGCTGCAAGGGCTTAGGACAGATCCGTATCACAGCTTTGAACGCAGGAACGGCCGCGGCGTCGGTGACAAATGCGTTTCCAAGGTTACGAAGCTGGTGGGGATGACACGGTTGCAAGACGAACTTGTGAATTCCCGATCAGAGCCGGGCAGTTCGTCATGTTGATCATCGAAAATTGCTGATCGTGTACGCTCGCTCTTTCCACTGACGTGATAGGCAGAAGCTCGCAAACCTTGAAACTCCGTGTGTTCGTCTCAAGTACTCATTCTGATAGAGCATCTCGATGACCCTACTTTCTGAGAACACCGTGTTGAGGACAGGTATAGTCTCATGTGGGCAATAGCATGAAGGCGCTCTATTTTCCCAGACACTTCCGACTTTCGCCGTGAAGATTGTGATCGAATAATCTGACTGCCCAGACACATTTCGTGCTGATCACATACCTAGGTACAGCAATTTCGCCAGACAACCAGAAACATTGAGACAATCCGGTCTCCTCTCGCGCTGTACTGATCCACCACAGTCACCAAAATGTGTGAGCTTCTCAGCTAACGAGATCGATTCGCCGTGAGTCACTATCGTCATAACTTACTCGGGCCAAGCTCATTGCGAATAAAATGCCGCCGAACTTCTGGATGCAAAGGTAACAGCGATGAGTATTATTGGGGTTTTGCGAGCACAGCCAGACGGAACGCTACCTAGGTACCTACCTAGGTAACCAGTCCAGATTGACCTCCAGCTGGCCCACCTGCTCAAGAAACTAGATGGGCTCTATCAACTGGCGCAGCCCGGGCTGAGAATGCCAGGGCATCATAATCCTTCGGCACAGCTGCGGTTTTTTTCAAGTATGACACTGCCTACCTAGGTACCAATTTCCGACTGGAGCCTTCTGGTGATGACTGGCTGTTTCACGGCGAGAGGAAGACATCAAGGTCAGACGCCAAGCTATTATCATAAAGTAACTTTGGTGTTGAGCATTTATGGGCAGTCAGATGTATTCGCCTTTAATTACAGTGACTGGGCCCGGTCTCGCTGGATGGAGAAATCTCACCTTTGTTTCGCTTGGACTTTGTGCTGCAATCTACATGTATAGGGAGGCGGTAAAAGTTGGTGGGTCCGACGAAACACTCAGAGGCCCCTGCAAAATATTGCTGCCGTCCTTGGCAGGTGGCAGAGCCTCTTTACTCTCGGTTGAAATCTCTCCTTGTATGATACAGCTACTTTACCGTTTTACTGTTCGAGAGAAGTCGTGTTGTCTCCCCCATGGATCATGTCTCAGTCGAGTGGGCTTTGTGAGAGTGACTAGTTACAGCTTCGCCAGATCACTCGCGTCTATCGTGAGGGTCCATAATTGGATCTCCTACGAGGCTGGCAAGGACTACACATCTTGAGATCGGTTCGGCGTGCCGAATATTCCGATCGGTATGCGGTCGCTTCGGTGATACACTATGCGGAGACATTGTATTTAAGTGAAGGGGCCTGTGAGGCGCGTAGAGGACCTGTTGACTCTCACTCTACCTAAGTATATAGACTATGTGTTGTGATATCACGCTGGGCACACTGCGGGCGCTTCCATCTAATCGACTGATTAGGTAGGTGACACGAATCAGAAGTGAAGATGACCCTATTTCAGTGCCGGCGCGTTGGACTGCTGGGAGTCTTGGCAACAGTGGCAGTGGTGGATTAATAAAGGGATGCAGCCACATTAGGTATTTATAGCAAGCAGTCTATGACACTCCGGCGGCTGGTGTTTGCCAGGCACTAGCTTGCTACAAGACATCCATGCGTCCCGGTGTGTCATGTTTCAACTATCTAGGTTCGGACGGAGCAGAACGCGCACCAGTGCCTTGTTCTAGAAAATTATAACAGAAACGCCGGCAGGCGAGGTGAGACGAACCACGGAATGGAAACGAACGGCCCCACCCCCTTCTAAGCTCTCCAAGGCAATGTTCTCGAAACCAAGATCCTGAATTTGTCGGATGCATTACCAAAATGCGACCTCTTGTCCCGGGCGGCTGGGGACGGCAACGACGGGAGGCATCCCGTCGTACATGACCCGTTGGTCATCGTGTCGGCACATTTGCCGCGAAGGATGCAAGGAGTAATAAGTAGATATCATGACGGCGTGTAAGCATCTGTAACCTGAGAGGGCATACTGATATGCGATGTGCTAGGCGCACAAGCTCACGCGTGACCGCGGTCCAGCACCACGGCTAAATAACCCCGGATTCCCCCTTTCCCCTTTCGGCCAGCGGAGGACGGCCACCCCCAATACAGTTCGAATTAAAGGAGTGAAACAACCAACACAGAGGGCCGCTCGTTCTTGGCACACTTTACATCTGATATTTGAGGCTCACGCGAGTAATGTGATTGGTGATGAGCTAGGCCGCTGGGTGATCATGGCCATAGCAGTTCATTTACATCAGCCGTGCCGAGATCTGCCAGGACTAGACATGCGGATGGTGGTGACTCGTACGCCTCTCTTGATTGCTGGGTGAAAACCATAGCGTGGTACTCTAGATTAAGGGCTGAGGCTGGTGTCGGCTCGCAGGCAAGGTCTCCGGGACGTTGATGGGGTTCGTCGCTGCTATTATATAAGAGATGTCTCGCAACCTACCTGTCACGGTTGCTTCGAATTCCGAATAGTATATATAGACCAGAGACTGCTGTCTTCACACGGACCATAATTCTGATCGCGAACGAGACTCACCATGAAGCTGTCACTGCTCATCACCTCCGCCATTGCTGCGACCGTTGAGGCGCACGGTATTTTCCAAGTAAGGCTCCGGCCTTCCTTGCGGTCGTGATCTTTGTGTGGACTAACCTGTCCATTAGAAAATTTCGGTCAACGGAAACAACAAGGGGTCGCTCGAGGGCTTGCGAGCGCCATCGACCAACAACCCAGTGCAAGACGTGACCAGCCCATCTTTGATCTGTGGCGCGGCTGGTTCCACATCACAGACGGTAGTCGCTGCGAACGCGGGCGACAAGATTGGAGCGTGGTTCCAGCATGTTATCGGTGGCCCACAGGGCGCCAACGACCCAGACAACCCGATCGCGGCCAGCCACCACGGCCCGGTGATCGCATACATGGCCAAGGTCGACAACGCGGCGACGTCAAGCCACCAAGGGCTGCAGTGGTTCAAGATCGGACAGGACACGTACGACACGTCGTCGAAGAAGTGGGGCGTCGGTAAGTGGTCGAGCCCTATGCTGTTGCCCGTTTTGGGTAGCGTGATTGAACGCGGCTGGTCGGTGAAGAGTTTCCCAGGTGCTGACTGAGTGCTCTTATAATAGACAACCTCATCGCCAACAACGGATGGGCCTACTTCAACATCCCCTCCTGCCTTGCACCGGGCCAATACCTCATGCGCGTGGAGATCATTGCGCTCCACTCGGCGTACAGCGCAAACGGCGCACAGTTCTACTCGTCGTGCCTGCAGCTCAACGTCGGCGGCTCCGGGACTAAGACGATGTCCCCCGCGGTGTCATTCCCGTTCTACAAGCAGAACGACGCTGGCATTCAGACCAACATCTACGGGGCCTCGGGTGCGGCCGACAACGGCGGCAAGCCATACCAGGCCCCAGGGCCGGCCGTGGCAACTTGCTGAAGCCGATGATGAAGTTCAAACCAGGTCGGGTGGGACCAACGGAGGAGGCCGGTGTTGATTATCCGGGGTCAGCCCTGAGCCGGGAGGGCGGACGGAGTTCGTCCGGAGAGGTGATCCGTAAGGCTCACAGGACGGGCTGAGGGTGCCGAGCCGAGGCTCATACGAGCAGATTCGTTCCTCTGATGTAGATACTTCCTCGACAGGCCATTGTATATAGGTTGAGTGCCACGCGGCTCTGTCAGGCAAACACTGAATGCTGAAGGGGTTAGTACCTAGGAAATCACATACAGCACCTTGGTCGCTTGACCTGGTACCTCAGAAAGTGTCTCTCCATGTCCAAAGTCGGTGTGAAGACTGAATGCGTGTCGACGGTTGACTGAAATGGGTATAGGCCCATCTTGTATGCACGTACTGTAGGAGCGAGCAGAGGAGTAAGCTGGAGGAGGTGGAGTCCAAGCCCGAGGAGTCAGGACAATGTCCGGAGTAAGAGCGAGGGAAGAGAGCCGTGGTGATCCGAGCCAATCCTGCATGAGGCATTTCTGGGCCTCTCCAGAGCTGACATCATTGGACGCTGGGTGGGAAAAGGCGTTTTCTGGGGATTGGAAAGCGAGAGCGGGTGAGGCCTTTTTTTTTCTCCCTCTCTCTCCCTCTGCTGCGTCTTTTCGGCTCGGCCCAAGAGCTGCAGGATGGAGGTGGGTCGCGTGCAAATCGGACTGACCGCATGGCGACTACTGCGTACTGTGCAGATCTGCAAGGCCCGCCCGGTCTTTGTACGGGAGTTGAAGTGCCCGTCACATGGCCGGAGGGATCGGAACGACGCCACCGCATCTGCAACCGTTTCTGGGGACGTGGAGGCGAGACATTCGAGAAGAAATGACGCATTGGCCAGACGGATTGCTGCCAATTGAGCGACTCTGGGCTGCACACGCTGAAATCAAATACGGTGTAAGTGATGATGTTTGGAGTGACTCGAGGCAATTAAACGTGCAGTTGCAAGCGCGGTGTCCCTGCCCCTGCCCGCAAAAACTCAGCAGGAAGGAAGCGACAAACCTGGCTCGCCCGCCCGGCACCCATCATGTTATTGCCGGCTCGACCAATTGCGTGTTGCCGCCCACATTGGTCGATGGGAAGAGCTGTCCCCATCACGCCAATCCTTCCTTGCCCGAGGCCCACGACCCGCCTTATCCACAGACCATGACCCATGACCCTGACCCTGACCCTGGAGGGGAGCTCGGGCCTCATCTCACCACCTCAGGTACCCCAGGTACGGGGGTCCTGAGCGGCAAATATCCAAAAATCCAAATTTTCACTTTGCCCACCCCCTTACTAGCACCTACCCCCCGCCCCACCTTAGCCCAAGCTATATTTATCGCAGCTCCTTAAAAATTTCAACCTATTTATAATTAAACTTTCCAACTAACTTATTTTATAATATATATATTTTACTATTATTATATTATTTTAAGTATTATAACCTTAATAAATATATAATTATTATAATATTTATTTAAAATTTTATTATTTTTAGCTTTTTTAATTAACTTATTTAAAAAATTTAAAATAATAAAAAAAAATATAATATTATTAAAAATTTTATTATATAAATTATTAATAAGCTTTATTAATATTTATATAATAATATATATATTTTAATTAATAAATTTATAAATAATAATAGTAATATTATAATTAATTATTATATTTTTATTATTTTTATTATTATATATTAATATTAATTATAAAAATTATTTACCTATTTTAGTATAAAAGTTTTATTTTAAATATAAAACTATTTAATTATTTTAAGTTTAATACTTTTAATAAATTTATATAATAATAATATACTTTTTTATAATAATATATTTATTAATAAATATAATTACTATAATTATTTTAAATTTATTAGCCTAATAAAAATATATTTTATTTAAAAAAGCCTAATTAATAAAATTTATATAAATTATTATTATAATAATTATAAAATATATATTTTATATTATTAATAAATATTATATAATAATATATTAAAATATATTTAATTAATAATAATAATATTTAAGTTTAAAAATAACTTAAAATATTATAAAAAGAAAACCTTTTAAGAAATTTAAAAAAGGACTTTAATAATATATATAATAATAACTTTAAAAATAATTAAAAATTATTAAATAAAAGCTTATTAAATATAAACCTAAAATACTACCTATTTTATATAAGGGTATAACTTTTATATAAATATAAAGCTTAAAAGTATAATATAAAAGGTAAGGGTATTAAAAATAATATAAAAAAAAAAAGTTTTAAAAGTATTATAATAGTAGTATATTAGTATTTAATATTTAAAATATTTATAATACCTTTAAAATATAATTAAAATTAAATTAAAATTAAATATTTAAATTAAAGGCTATTTTAATAAGTATATAATATATATAATAATAAAAGATAATAAAATATAAAATAATTATTAATTAAAAAAATTAAATTTTATAATTTATTTTAAAGTATTAATATTTAAGTTTAAATATATATATTTTAATGCAAAATAGTATATTAAAATATAAAAATATTAAATATTATATAAGGTTTTTATTTTATAATAATATATAAAACCTATTATAAACTTATATTTTAAATAATAAAATTATAACTTATAATAGTAATAATAATATTTTAAACTTTTATTATTAAATAATAAAACCTAATAATAATTTATAATTTAAAATAAACTTTTAAGTTTTATTAATAGAATTTTATAAATATAAAATATTTTAAATTATAAATTATTTTTAATATTTAATATAAAATTTATAATTAATTTTTATTTAATTTTATTTAATATTTTTAAATTTTTTATAAATTAATTTTTTATTAATAATATTTTAAAATAATAAAAAATAATTATATTTAAATATTATATATAATTTTAAATTTATTAATTTAATAATATTATTATAAATAAAAAAATAATTATTAATAATTAAATTTATAAATATATAAAATAAATTTTAAAAGGTTATATATTAAAAACCTTTAATTTATAAAAATAAATTTAATTAAATTTAAAATATTATTATTTAAAAAAATTATATTTAAAAATAATTTTTAAATAAACTTTTAATTTATTAAAATAAATTTTATTATAAAAATTTATTATTTTTAAAATAATTAATATATTTTAAAAAAATTTATTATAAATTTAATATAAAATAAATATAAATTTATAAAACTTTTAATTAAATTTAAAAATTATTATATAATTATAATATATTATAATATTAAATATCCTTTTAAATATAAAGTTAAAAGATTTATAATTATAAAATTTTAATTAATTTTTATTTAATTATTTTATTATATTATAATTTAATTTAGTTTAAGTTTTTTAAATTTTTATAACTTTTATTTTTAAATAAATTAAAGTTTTATATTTTTAAATTTAAATTTAAAATATTTATAAATTTAATATAAAAATATAAAATTATAATTTTAAACTTTTTAAAAATATATTAACTATATTAAATATTAATAATTTCTTTTAAAATAAAAATTTATTTTTATATAATTATAAATTTAATTATTAATAATTATTTTTTATTTATAATAAAATAAATTAATATAATTATAAATTTAAATAATAAAATATAATTATTTTATTTAATAATTATTTTTAATTTAATAAATTAAATAATTATTTTTAAATAAATTTATTTAATAAATATTTATTTAAATAAAATTAAGATTTATATATATTTTTAATTAAAAATAATAATTTTATTTTATTTATTTTAATTAATTTATATTTAAAAGTTTAAATTATATAATAATATTATATATAATATTTAATAATATTAAAATTAATTTTAATTTATAATAATTTTAATTTAATAAATTAAATATAATTTAATATATTAATATAAAAATACTTTTAATAATAAATAATATTATAAATATAATAAATTATAAAGTTATTATAAAAGTTTTATATAATAAATTTAATTAAATTAATTTTTAAAATATATTAGATTTTATTTTTAAAATTTTAATTATTTACTTTTAATTTAATAATAAAATTAAAAATATAAATAATTTATATTTAAAAATAAAATATATATTAAATTTATAAATTAATTTATTAAATATATAAATATTACTTTATTTATATAATAAAAATATTAAAATAATAAACTTTTAATAAAATATAAAATAAACTTTTTTATTTTAATATTTTTATTTTATTAAAAATTAAATTAAAATATATAAACTTTAATATATTTAAATAAATAATAATAATAAATAATAAATATAAATTTAATAAAATTTATAATTTAATAATTATAAAACTTTAAAATTAAATTTATATTAAAAATTTAATATTATTATTTAAAATTTAATATTATTTATTTTATATTTTTAAAAATTAAAAAGTAAACTTATTTAATTAAAATATTAATATTAAAATAATTTATAATATTATATATAAAATATATTTTAAAAACCTTTAATATATATGTTTTTACTTTAAGCCCTATATAAATAAGGATTTAAAAGTAGTATTATACTAAGTTATATAATTTTTTCATATTATTTATTTCCTTTTAATATAGTTCTACTAATATTATTATCTTTTAATAAACTATTAATATTATCCCTTAACTAGCAAATATACTTATTAATAAGAGCAATTATCCTTAAATATAAATAATTATATATTATTTTTATTATTTTTACTTACCTTTTATATTTTATTTTTATTATATTACAAAGTGGTTATCCTTAATATATAATTAAAGGTTATTAAAAGCTTATAACCTAACTTTATAATAAGGGCTTTATAATATATAAAATCCTTTTATTTTTAAAAGGATTATTTATTTTAATATTTTAATAAATTTTTATATATATATATTTATTTGGGGTTTACTATTTTAATATAAATACTTATATAATACCTTTAAATTTTACTATTAAATTTAAATATATTTTTAATAAATAGCTTATAAATAAAAATATATTATTTTCTTTTAAAATGGCTTTTAATTATTTAAAAGAACTTTATATATAATTTAAAATAAACTTAACTTTTTTACTACTTTATATTTAAATAAAAGCAATTTATTATTACTAATATTCTTGCTTTTTCAACAAGTAATCTTACTCTTTAATCCTTTTCCTACAATTTATATAATATTAACTATATATATATATATTTTAGCAAGTAGGTATTTATTTTTAATATATTTTACTTTTAATATATTAAAGAAAACTATTTAAATTAAATAAATTTATAATATTAAGCTTTATAAAATATTAATTTAGCTTTATAAATTCTAAACTTTATTATATATAAAATATTAATAGATATTATAAGCTAAAAATTTTAGCTTTAAAATATATAATAGTATTAATATATATTTAAGGAAATATAATAGCTATATATTAGTTATAATAGTCTTATAATATATATTATATTTATATAATATATTAAAACCTTTAAGGCTAAAGGCTTTATACTAATATTTATAAAATTTAATAAAAGTATTAAAACATTCCTTTTATAATAATATATTAATAATTGTTACTTACTAGTACTTAAAAGCAAAAGTTAAACTGAAATATATTAAAAGTATAGAATTATTTAAAATAAGCTATAAAGTATTATAATAAAAATAAAAACTTAAATAAAAATAAGGAAATTAAAAACTATATAAAACACCTTTAAAATAAATACTAATTATACTAATAGTAGCTACTATATTAAAACCCTTTAATACTACTAATATTTAATAAGGTTTATAAATTTAGTATTAATATTAAAAACTAATAAATTAAATTATAGTAGATATAATTAAGTAAAAGTTAAACCTAATTTTAGCAGGTAAATATAATTAATATATATATCCTATATTAGAATATAAATATTTGAACTTAAAATTATATACTATTAATAGGGGATATTAATAATTATATTAAAGTTATTTTATTAAGCTTTATGCTAAAAGTCTTTAAAGTTACTATAATATTACAAATAAAATTATCTTTTATATACTTTTATACTTTAAATTCATTTTAAGATTACATTTTTATTATAAAATAAAACTTTTATTTAATTTGCTAATAAGATAACTAAGGTTATATTTATATAAATAAGCTAGTAGTACTTTTATAAATATTTATTAAGCCTTATATAATTAATTATATAATTAAATATAAATTATTTACTTTTAAAAGCTTCTTTTATAGTTAAGGCTAATAGTATAAATTTAAATATATATTTACCTTTAAATATTAAAGATTTTTATAATAAGTTTATAAAGGACTTTAAAAGTTAAAGGGGCTAAAAATATATATTATTTTTACTTTATAATTATATTTATTTTAATAAAGATTTAGGTTATATAAAATAGTATAAATAAAACTAAAATTTAAAAGATAATATAATTTAATAAAAATAGCTAAAATTTAAAGTAATAATATAAAAATAAATATTAATATTATAAATATTATTATTAGTTATATAATAGGTAATATATTAAATTTATTTAATTATATAAATAAAGAGGACTAGGTAGTTAAATACTTTTAAATAAATAATTATATAAAGGAGATTAAATAATTAAATACCTATAAGAAATAAACTAAAATATAAGAAAAATATAATTTTATTTCTTTTTATATTATTTTAAAATTTAACTTGCTTTTTTTATATAATGCTATTACCTATATTTTAAAAGATAAAAGTAGCAAAACCTATTTATATTTAAATATATATATTTATTTTAAGTATAAATTATTTTATAAATATACTTAAATTTTTAAAAGATTTATATTTTCCTTTTTTATATAAATATATTAGAGTTATTACCTTATACCTTCTCCTTTTTATATTAGTTTTACCCTAATAAGCTGCTTAATTTTAATTATAACTTTTTTTAACTTTTAACCTTTTAACTTTTTAAAGGTAGTTTAATTATATTATTAATCTTTTATTTAACTCTACTTTATTAATATATTTTAAGACCTTTATAATAATATTAAATATAAATTTATTTTTATTTATTTTATTTAATATAGCTATAAAATTATATTTTAAATATTTTTAATAATTATTATAGTAGAAGGAATAAAGGAAAGGTTATATATAATTATACTATTTTTAGTTATAATATTACTAATAATATAATAATTTTATAAATTATATTCTTTTAAAATATTAGTATATTTAAATATTATAATAAGAAATTTATTTTAATTTAGCTATTTTTAATATAATAATATAGTAAATAAATTAATATATTTTAACTTTAAAAGGTTATTTTATTTTATTATTAAAATAAATTATTATATCTTTATATAATAGCTAATAATAATAATAATATGCTAACTAGCCTATAAATAAAGGCTTATTTTTATTAATATTTTATTATTATTTAATTTATTATCTTATTATATTATATTATTTCTTGCTTATATTATAATATAATATATTTAGCTAAAACTAACCTTTATAATTTTTAAAATAGGAAATAATTATTTAAATATAACTATTAACTCCTTAACTTATAAATAAAAGGCTAAAGTAGGAACCTTTTAAAAGTTGTTTTTTAATTATATTATAAAAAATGTAATAAAACTAGTTAAAGTGGAAAACTATTAGTAATTATAAATATAATACGGCCAATTTAAATATTTAAGCTATAGCTAACTATATAGCTTTTATGTTTTTAAATAAATACTATTTGCTATAATAGGTGGATTAATAGAAGGCGGGAAGGTTAATATTATAAAAAGAAATTTTTATTAAAATTTAAATATATATATTCTAGTAGAAAATAAGGAAAAGAAAGCTAATATAACCTATATTTAATAATTTAATTATATATATATATAAAAATATAAGTATACTTTTATTATATAAAATATATTTATTTTATATATTTAAATTTAATATATAAAAATATAATAATATTAATATTATATTTAAAATTTTAAAATTTTAAATAAAATAAATAATAAATTTATATTTTAATATAAAATTAATATTTATATATTTAATATTTTTATATATTTAATATTTATTTTTAAATTAATATTAAAAAATTTATAAAATATTTATTTTAAATTTATAAAATTTAAAATATAACTTTTAATATTTTTTATTTTATTTTAAAACTTTTAAATTTTTATTTATATTTTAAATTTATATATTTTAAATATATTTAAATATTAATTAAATATTAAATATTAAAATAATAAATATTTAAAAATTAAAAATAAATAAAAATAATATATTAATAAAAAATTATTAAAAAATAAAAATAAATAAATATTAATAAATAAAAATAAAAAAATTAAAAATTTTAAAAGGTTTATATTTTAAATATAAAAATTTAAAATATTTTAATTAAATATATAAATATTAATTTTATAATAAATTATAATTTTAAAAATAAAATATTATATAATTAATTATAATTAATTTTATATATTTTAATATATTATTTTAATATAATATATTAAATTTTAATATTTTATTTATAATTTTATTTTTATAAATAATAAATTATTTTTAATAAAATTTAATTATTTATAATTATTTTAAAATTATTTATAAAATTTTATATTTTATTATATTTATTATTTATATTAAATAAAATATTTTAAATAAATAAATAAATATAAAAATTATTATTTAATATAAATATTTTAAATTAATATTTATAAATTTTTATTTTATTTTTAATAAATAAAAATAATTATTAATTATATATAATATAATAAAATATAAAATAAAAAAGTTATATAAAATTTTTAATAAAAGTTTATAATAAAGTTTTTTTTTTATAAAAATTTTTATTAAATAATTTTATTTTTATTTTTAAAAACTTTTTAAAAATTTATTTATATATTAAACTTTTATAAAGGTTAAATAAAGTATTTTTAAAGTTATATATATATTTTAATAATTTATTTTTAATAAATAAATTTTTATTTAAAAATTATATTAATATTTAAAATTATAAATTTAATTAAAAAAATAATAAAGTTTAATTAATTTAATTAAATATTTTATTATTTATTTTAGTAAATTTTAAAAGAAAAATATAATTTATTATAAGTAAATAGTATAAGCTAGCCTATTATTTTAAAAGCTAAATATAAAGTTATTATATTACCACAAAAATAAAGGATTTAATTTTCTATTTAATATTTTCTATTTTAATATACCATTTTATATTAAAATATATATATTTAAATTTAAATATTAGTATTTTAAAAGTAAATTATAAAAATTTAATTTTTAATTAATAACTATTTTATATTTTATTACCCTTTATTATTATATATATTATATATTTATTAAAATAGCCCTTAATTTAAATATTTAATTTTAATTTAATTTTAATTATATTTTAAAATATTATAAATATTTTAAATATTAAATACTAATATATTATTTATTATAATACTTTTTAAAACTCCTTTTTTTTATATTATTTTTAATACTTTTATTTTTATATTATACTTTTAAGCCTTTTATTTTTAGTTATTAAGTTTTACTTAATTTTTATAACTTAAAAGCTATAACTTAATAATATTATACTATTTCTTTAAATTTTTAATTATAGTAAATATTATATACTTTTTATAAAACTAGTAAAAGTTTTTTATTTTTACCTTTTAGCTATTTCTTTTACTTAGCCTTTATTATTATTAGTTTAATATATTTTAATATATTATTATATTATATTTATTAATTTAATAAAATATATATTATTATAATTATTATAATAGTAGTTAATATAAGCTTTTAATAAATTTTTTAAAGTAGTAATATTACTTTAAAAGTTTTTAAATATAATAAATTTATAAACTTTATAAATATTATTAGGGCCTAATTTATAAAAAGGGCTACTATTAATATATAAGTGTTATAAGGTAGTTAAAGCTAATAAAAGCACTACTTTCTTATTATTATAATAGAACTTTTAATATTAAATAAATATATAACTTTTATAATTAATATTAATATATAATAATAAAAATAATAAAAAATATAGTAATTAATTAATTATTTATTTAAATTTTATTAAATAAAATATATATATTATTATAATTATATTAGTAAAGTAGTTAATAATTTAAATAGTTAGCTATTTTATAATATAATAGTTTTTTTAAATAGCCTTAACCCTTAAAAGATAATAGCTATTAAAAATAAAGTTAGTTAAAAGTTAAAAAGTTATTATAATAATTATATACTTGTTAAAATTATAATATTTAAAATAATATAATAATAAAAAGATATATATATTATAGGGTAAGCTGGTTGAAAAGTTTAATAATAGTAGGAAAGTGGTTTGCAAATAAAGTTAGGCAGCTATAATAGATGTGGCTTGGGCTTAGGTGGGGCGGGGGGTGGGTGCAGGTAAGGGGGTGGGCAAAGTAAAAATTTGAATTTTTGGATATTTGTTACTCCAGACCGCCCTACCCAGGCACCCCAGGCACCCAGGCCTGCCAGGCCACCTCTCTCACCTGGGCAGGGCTCCGAGCAGAGTGCCATCGGACTCGAGGGGGTTCAATCTCCTTCATCAGTCAGTTATAAGTTAGTCAGTCCAACCCAGCCAGTCAGTTCTCAGTGAAACTTACTCGCGGCAGGGAACCTTATCACAGTTTATATGTCCATACTGTCACAGTGCACATGCTCCCGCACGGAACAACAGCGCAGATATGAGGGGCTGGTGCGTGTGTTTTTGTTGTTCATGTTTGTATGGCCTCTATGCGATCCAAGTTCCAGGTCACCCGCCCAGGAAAAATGCCAGGCTATCTATCTATCTCCATCCCTGGGCCCTTCTCGCTCGCCCAGCACCGACCTGACCGACCACCGACCGGATGGGATCCTTGTAGCCTCGCGCCTTTCGCCTGGGCGAACTCAGTCCCAAAATTCGCGCACTCACTTGTCTGTTCTGTGTTGGGCCTGCCCGCCCGCTTGTCGGCTTACACAGTTTTGTACTCCTAGCCTGGGTACCTATCGTAGTACCTGGCGGGGACGGGGGCTGCACTGGGCTCATCTGATGAGTGCCCTCGCACTCCCGCCTCGAGCTCGAGGGTCGTAGGTCCTCTCCCACTGTCGCTCCCACACCCACAGACACTGCCAGACAAGCTTTTCTGTTCGCCGTCTTGCTCGCTAGCCCGCCCGCTGATTGGGGGAGCAGCTCCTAGCTGTTTCCGACCTGCTAGGGGCTACCCGTCCTGCAGCACCCGGCATGGGCAGGCTGCTGGTCACTGGTAATCTTGCATGCCAGAGACCCAGCAATTACCACAGTAGTCGGTTCCTACCTAGACTGGGACTACCGACCTAAAAGTAAGGTACCTAGCTACCTAGCTACCTAGCTGCTCCACCCCACCCGCACACAGGCCCTGCAGGTTGCTACCTGCTATTTGTTGGTGCTCATGCCCGTCGTCTCTCGACCTTCGTCTGCTTTCCTCTCTCCTTCCCTTCCCTTCTCCAACTCACTCGACCGTGACAATTATCTGCTTCCGACGGACGTCCTGATTTTACATATCAGTCAATTCCCACATCCTTCACCTCCAGCTCTTGTCACAAGTCCTGTGTTGTTCGCCCCAACATCCCTACCCGCTCGTCGCATATACCCTGCCAAGCTTTTACAGCTCGTGCCGAAGCCGATTTGCCGATAAACAAATCCCATCGTTCGAGTCCCTCTTCTCAACCCCAACCAAAAGGTACTGTTCCGAGTCTCTCGAATATCCTTTCCTATGCCCTCAATCGCCTGAAGCAATTCAACCCGAGCTCGTCTTGCGTTATTACCCCTAGCGTCGCCCAGCAGCGACCAAGCCTACAGCGCGCCCAAATCGGTTGCCGCGGTTGCCCACAATGACGGGTGCCAAGGTCCAGTTTTTGGGCGCGTTGACCACCCTCAGCCACGACCACCAAGTCGCCAATCGACCTCTTGTCGTCTGAGCCTCGCTTGGGGCTTTGCTGGGCGCGAGCGGGGCCAATTGCTATCACCATGGCTCGGAATTTCTGCGGGCTTTTTCAGTTCTGCCCAGAAGAGACCACCACCGCCTCCGGGCGAATCTAATTTCACAAACAAACATCGTCGGCGCAAGGCTAACAGCTGACTCGCAGGATTCTTCTCACCAAACCCACAAAATGCCTGCCATCAACAACGCCCTGGTTGCCCGTGAGGCCATCTCCCACATCACCAAGCGTGAGAACTGGGCCCAGAAGGAAGCTGGTGTTGTCGTCGTCTTCTGCATCGTCTTCGTCGTCGCCGTCGGTGTCATTGGCCTCTTCATCAGCAAGAAGATCTCTGCCGCCCGTGCAAGGAAGCAAGCGATGTCCGGCTAGAGGAATAGCGTCATCCCACTGCAGCAAATGCAGAGGCAGGGACCATTGGATGGTGGGGAGGATGAGGCGGACGGCCGGCCAAAACGGTTCAAATGGTTGTTCGGATGGACTCCATGTGGGCAAGACACGAATTAATGGAAGGATGATAAACTTACTAGGTACTACGTAAAGCCGTAATGGGGATGATTCAGGAGGAGTACAGGACGCAAGCAGGGTTCTTACAGGGGACGAGGAGTCGATGATACACCGGTGCCGGGGGGTTGTTGGCATCATCACAAATAGTTCAGATAAGCATTGGCTGTTCTATCTACTACTCGCCGGACACTCAATACGATACAATGGTTTAATTGGCATCTGCCTGATCAGTGACCCAGAAATGCGCGCTCCTGCAAACACCAAGTGCTTTTGACTACAGAAAGTATGCTACCCTACACGACGCAAACCGCCAAATGCGAAAGCTGGCAATGGCTATTCAAATCTCCTTCATGCTCACGGCAAAACAAAGAAGGTCGCGGCCCACGAAGATCTTACCCGACAGAGATCTAACTTATGCAAGGAACTCCATCTTTTCGAGGTGGACCAACCCATTCGCAGGCTACATACATGGTGTCAGCACCATATGCACCCCAGCGCGTGCAAGATCAAAACCGGGGGCGGCTCGGCCGAGGCCGTCGACGAGTGGGAAGTGCTCAACGGAGAAAAGCCCGGGGGTGGGGGGGGGGGGGGAAACTCACAGGAACAAACTGCCTCAGCTTAACCCCGGCCTCCCTGAACACGGCAGCCGTCTCCGTGTCCATGCTATACCCATAGGCATAGACGACCTCCGAGATGCCGACCTGCGTGATCTTGATGCTGCACGTCAGGCACGGGCACGTGTCGCAGTAGAGCACGGCGCCGCCGCGCAGGCGGTCGCGGCCGGCCTCGAGCAGGGCGTTCTCCTCGGCGTGGATGCAGAGGCAGGTGGCGAGGCCGTGGCCGCTGCCCAGGCCCGTGTTGCAGCGCGGGCAGCCGCCCTCGCCGCAGTTGCGGATCCCCCGCGGCGTCCCGTTGTAGCCGGTCGAGATGACGCGGCGGTTGTGCGAGACGACCACGCACCCGACGCGCCGCTTCATGCAGTTGGACCGCCGGGCCGCCAGCGAGGCCAGCGTCATGAAGTAGTTGTCCCAGCCCGGGCGGAGGCGCTCCGTGCTCAGGAGGTCCAGCTTGCCCAGGTTCACGTACAGGTGGGCCAGGGAGCTCGAGGTGTTGAGGAGCCGGACCGTGGCGCTCGAGATGTGTGTCGCCTGGCCCCTTTCCGGGTGGTAGAGCTGTGTGTCTGACAGTGTCACGAAGTCCTCGAGGGTCTCGGTGGGCTGCTGCTCGGCGCCGCCGCTGGCTGACGCCAGTTCTTGTCTCCTCTTCTGGTAGCGCTGCCACCGGACCAGGAGGGGTGCGTCCACGCTGATGAGGAGGAAGAAGGGCCGTCTGCTGTACGCGTCGAGGGCCTCTTTGCTCATCACGTCTGTCGTCACCCACCGTTCCCGCCAGCGTGAGGTCACGTACTCAAGCAGCTCATCTGAGGTTGAGAAGACCATGGCGGCGGCGGCGGATGGTCTCCTCTGGTGGGTGTTTGAGACACTAGTCTCAGCCTCTTGGCCGTTTCCTTGTTCCCGAGGTGTCTTTGATCCGTTTGGATCGACAGAGACATGCCTGAAGCCATGGTGGTCCACCAGATACCGAGCCACAGTGCCCTTCCCAGAGCAGATACCTGTTGGTGGTGTAAGTCGTGGGAATAGGCAGGGCAGACGGTAAGGAAGACTTACTGCCACAGACACCAATCAACATTTTTGGTGATAAAGAATATCAATTCCCCAAATAGAATGCTCTGAAGAGCTCTGAGCAGTGAGCACACCCCTGGTCTTTCACAAGTGAGTTGTTGCTGCTTGTGGAAATTCTTTCACCAAGCCAGTCTACTCTGCAGCAGACGCGTCTCACAGCCCCTGGCACGCTTGAACGCGCTTGTGGCTTTCAGTGAAGTCGGGTGCTTTGCCGCCGGCAGTCCTGGCTGGCCGAACCGGCCAAAGTGCCTGCAGCCAGCCCCTGTGAACAAAGTCGAGGACACCTGCAGGCTGCAGCTGCAGCAGTGAATGACAGTGCAAGGGAGCCCTCCCTTCCCGAGGCCCATCACCCATGATTTCATTCAGTCATCGCACATGACAGCTCCAGCTCCAACCACACCCAAGCTCTCCGGACTCACTCTTCCACCTGATCTTGATCAGCCACCTGTGTTTGAAATATCGACCAGACGCTTGTGACCAGACCCTTCACATAAGCCAACAAGCTCGAAACCTTTGCCATCCTGACCTGGCGGCCGTTTTATCTCGGTTTTCTTTCATATTCACCTTTCATTCGTGACCTGTTGCATCATCGCTACCCCGCCATCACATCGCGGTCGTACGAACCCCTCCTCGAGATCCAAGGCATTCCCCGAAGTCACCAGAATAGCAAGTTTCTGGAGATCGCGATTTATTGTCCCAATAACCAAAACACCCCCATTCACTTTCATATAAGACCCGAAGTCCTCCCGAAAACAAATAAACATTTCCTACCGAACGAGCCCAGCCGCTGCTGCCAACGCCGCCGACGAGACCCCACGGGCGTCCCGTTTCGCCCAACATGACGGAACTCAAGTTCTCTGCCTTCACGTCGCAAATAGAACTACCCTTCTATTCCGCACTATTCTCCTCGAAACTCGACCATGACAAGCTCGACGACTCGGCCCGGTTTGTACTGGGCACATACGAGTCGAATCCGCTGGCGACCCCGGAGGCGAGCACCCGCATGCAGATCCTCGGAAATGCGCTGACAAGCAACGCGTATGTCGCACACTACTACTTGCCGGCACATGTGTCGCACCCTCACGAAAACTAATAAGAACTGTGCTAGAATCGCTTTGGGGCAGTGTCGAGCCGAGGGCATGATTAAGAATGTTAATACGATGGAAGACTTCAAGTCGGCAGACAAAAGTGCCATGCTGAAGACGGCGGGCCGGCAGATATGGGACGCCATCAAGGACGGGACGATCTACTCCATCCCGTCACTCCTATCCGCCTTTACCATACTCTCCTACGCCGACCTGAAAAAGTACCGTTTCACGTACTGGTTCGCGTTCCCAGCGCTCCATTCCGACCCTCAGTGGAAGCGGACAGCTCCGATCGGCAAGCTCACCCCAAAAGAAAGCGAATCTCTGGTCGAGAAGGTTGGCACATGGCGTTACGGAGTAGACAACAGGCAATACGGATTCTTCCTGGTCAAACGAACACGCGGCGGGGAGGACAATCGATCTAAGAACTCATTTGACTCCTCGGCCGAGGACCTGGGATTCACATGGGAAGTTGGCGCGCTCCGTGATTTCGAGGACGGTTTCTTCGAGGGGGTGGCCGAGGAAGATCGGTTTGTCTCTTTTGTCGATCCTTCGAGTTACCCCGAGCATCCGTCATGGCCACTGCGAAACCTGTTGGTCCTTGTGCGCCAGCGCTTCCACTTTACCAAGGTGAATATCTTGTGCTACAGAGACACCCAGGCCAGACGGCACGAAGCTCGAAGCATCATCCTGCCGCTCGCTATGGACAGCGTGCCGGAGATGGAGACGACGCAGATGCCAAAGGTCACGGGATGGGAGCGCAACGTCACTGGGAAACTGCAGGCCCGACAGGCCAATCTCGCCGAGTACATGGACCCGACCAAGCTTGCTGAGCAAGCTGTCGACCTCAACCTCAAGTTGATGAAGTGGCGCATATCCCCAAATCTGGACCTGGACTCTATCAGGAATACCTCCTGCCTTCTTCTCGGTGCAGGAACCCTGGGGAGCTACGTATCACGGAACCTGATGGGGTGGGGTGTGCGGAAGATCACATTCGTCGACTACGGCTCAGTCTCATTTTCGAATCCTGTTCGACAACCGCTATTCGAGTTCAAGGACTGTCTCGAGGGGGGCGCTCCTAAGGCGAAGAGGGCGGCCGAGGCGCTACAGGCCATCAACCCAGGGGTAGAAAGCGAAGGCCATGCCCTTTCCGTACCTATGCTTGGCCACCCGATCACGGACGAGGCCAAGACAAAGGAGGAGTTCTCGAAATTGAAGGAGCTGGTCGAATCTCACGACGTCGTCTTCCTGCTGATGGACAGCCGGGAGTCGCGGTGGCTGCCCACGGTCATGGGCAAGGCGGCGGGGAAGATAGTCATGAACGCCGCGCTGGGCTTCGACACCTACGTCGTGATGCGGCACGGCGCCACCCCGAAGGACGGTTCCGACAAGACCTTGGGGTGCTACTTCTGTAATGATGTCGTAGTAGCGACAGACGTATGCGCCAGCCCTTCCACCGGCCCAGCCGGGGCCGACCCCGTCCTCTACACAGACTTGCTGATCTTTTGATTGATACAGTCTCAAAAGGATCTCACCCTCGACCAGCAGTGCACCGTCACCCGGCCCGGCGTGGCAGCAATCGCGTCCGCGCTGCTCGTCGAGCTGCTCGCCAGCGTCCTGCAGCACCCCGAGCGCCAACACGCAGCGGCCCCCAAGCCCACCGCTGCCGCTGACTCCTCTTCCTCATCATACGAGCGGGATCCCCCAGACCACCCGCTGGGCATCGTGCCCCACCAGATCCGGGGCTTCCTGTCGACGTTCCAGAACATGATGATCCGCGGCGAGTCGTACCCGTGCTGCAGCGCGTGCAGCAACCCCGTCCTCGAGGCGTACCAGAAGGACGGCTGGGGCTTCGTGAAGAAGGCCCTGGAGGAGAAGGACTATGTCGCTGAGCTTTCTGGCCTCGCCGAGGTGCAGAGGCGGGCTGAGGCCATGGCGGCTGAGGTTGACTTTAGCGACGAGGAGGGCGAGGATGACGGGGAGGCGGTGATGCTTTGATTTGTGATGATATTACGCTGTAAATGAATTGCATGCCGAGGGAGGCGAGAAGCAATCTTTTTTTCTTTTCTTTTCTTTTCTTTCAAGCATTGTTGGACGTCTTCTATTGAGACCTCGGGTCTTGCGGCGTACTTATGTTGGTGTATTTTGTACTTACGAGTTATGCCTCTCGAAGGACGAGAGGACCGGATATGCCGTCCACTGAATAGATACAATCGAATTCCATGAGATACCATACCTGTCGCCTGTAGAATTTCAATAAGGGCTCGTGGGGAATGCCTGATTCCCTACCACTCTCGATCGGACTCTTGCGCCCTACCAGTGCTAGCAAGTGAACCCGACGCTTACACCAGGAGTGGCTTCTGTATGTGGGCGCTGAACATTTAATTTGAGAATTACGCACCGCTTTTCACGGGTCATATTTTTAGCAGGTTGCCAAAAAGTGAATCTTAGCAATCGTTGATGTGAACAGCAATCTCGTCAAACTCAGCTCCTGACACGCTACATTGTGTGTTGTCAGTTGGCACTGGTTTTCAATAGAATCTCCAAGGGGAGAGCTATGGGACGGCGTTGAGCCGTAAGTTGTTGTAAGTTGGATTTTATATCTGTTCAAGCTGATCGTCCTCTAGACCTCTAGACTGTGTCTGGGTACCCTGGGGTAATTTAATTCACAGGGATTTGAGTGTAAGTCAGAGTGAATCACTCCCGAGGTCCTAGCAAGGAATCGTGCGCTAAGACCAGAAGTGGTTAGCACCAGCGCAACCGTCACTTCAAAGTACCGATGTACCTGGATGGTGACCACATACATCGCTTTAGCTAGGGACACGTCTGTCTCCATCTGAGACGAAATAAATCTTTGGGCTTTGGACGGAATCTGTATGCGCAACCTGGCGCTTCCTCCCTCTCGCTTGCAACACAGGCACCCACGGTCTCTTTCGATGCGGCAGACGGCCGTCCAAAGAATTTCGAAATGTCGGGTTTCCTGTCCCTGATGGGGTGGACCTTCCTCCCCGATGTGAGAGCATCCCCCCTCCCCATCCCTAGACAAAGGAAGATACACGAGAACTGACAAGCCACGCCGCCCCGCCCAGCTCGCCACTCGATTCCTCCAGAGCACATACTATGGCATAACCGTCCGCGCCGGGTCCCCGCGCCCGCAGCCGGGCCAGCCGCGCTTCGCCGAGCACTACCGCCGCATCTACATCCTCGTCGTGTGCGCGTACCTCCTCTTCACCATCTACGAGGCCGACTGGGAGCTGCAGCGGTCGGGCGGCGACTTCTACTCGGTGCTGGGCGTGGCCCCCGACGCCGCCGTCCGCGACATCAAGAAGCGCTACCGCCAGCTGTCGGCCCTCATGCACCCGGACAAGCTCAACAACAGGGGCCCCGGCGGCGCCGCCGCCTACGACGCCGACATGTACGTGCGGGTGCAGACGGCGCACGAGACGCTCAGCGACGAGGTCCGCCGGTTCGCGTACGACCGCCTCGGCCCGGACGTGCTGCGGTGGCGCGAGTGCAGCGTCCCGCGCGACTTTGTCATGCGCGGCGCCCAGGACGCCCTGGGCTACTACGGCGTCGGCGCCCTGGCCATCTACGCCCTGCCCAAGCTGGGCTACTTCCAGCAGGGCGTGTACTGGCGCTGGGTCGCCTTCGCCGCGCTGCTCGTCTTCGAGCTGCACACCATCACGCGCCCCGCGCACCCGTGGTTCCTGACGGCGCTGCTGAACCCGGCCATCACCCGCGGCCTCAACCCCGTCCTGTCCTTCTGGGCCCCGGGCCTCGTCCACCCGGCCTACCTCCCCTTCCAGGCCGTCGCCCTCGCCCGCAAGCTCAGCATCACCCTCACCATCGCCCTCAACCAGGTCGTCCCGTACCTGACGGCCGACACGAAGGGGGGCAGGGTCCAGCTGCAGCGCCGCGGCACCGAGGAGGCCCGCGCCAGGCAGAGCCTCGACGAGCTGGACAAGATGGTCCACAGCGTCGACGAGAACGCCACCCGCGCCGTCAAGATGGAGCTCGCGCCCTTTGCTGGCGACCCGCGCCTGCTCGACAGCCTGCGCGACAAGATGCGCCGCTGGCTCGTCGACAATACCGTGCGCAACGAGCCCATGACCCGGGACGCCCTGCAGAGAACCATAGCGCGGAGGAGGCAGGACGCGCCTGCTGGTGCGCAGGGCTCCGGTGCGAGGGCAAGGCGCCCGTTGCAGGCGACAGTGGAAGATGAAATATAGACCTCTCCAGTGCTTTTACAGATTTTCATTTTAACCATCAATTCATGCTACATTTCGTACCCTTGGTGCCTTTTCCTTGAACGCCTAAAACCCGACCAAAAACGCCTTTCGATGCTCATGATTCGCCGTGTAGTGCATGATCCTGTCCCAAAACTGTCAAACCGGTCAAGAAAATTCGTCGTGATATTATGTACGCGTTTATCAAAGCCTCTGCCTGCCTCTAGTTTCTATGGGGATTAAAACAATACCCACGAACGCGGCAAAAATTAATGCACCAGATAGGTAGATCGGCGCTGACGCCCCATCACCAGGTATGTTAGCCGCCAATATGGGCGCGATGAGCCCAGTAAATCTGTTCAGGAAACTCGCGACACCGGTCCCGGCTCCACGAACCGGAGCAGGGCTGCAAGAGAGAAACGCCCGCAGGTCAGCCAGCCCGTTCTGCACGTTCATACAGCGGCAGGGTATCAGGAAGGAAGCTGACTCACAAAATTTCGGGTGTGAATGCATATAGCACGCCGTACATGATATTCTGGCTAAAGGCCTCAACGCAGCTGAAGGCCAGCTGCGAGGCAGAGGTCGTCCCGTACCTGACAAACAGGAAGAGGAAGGTCGCAGATATAAAGGTCGAAATTGCCAGCGTGCCCCTCCTACCGAGGAAGGCAGACCGGCTGCCCACGGTGAAGTATGCCAGGATGCTGCCCGGCACACCGACGATGCTCAGGATGGCGTAATTTCGGTAAGTTTCGGCCGACAAGTTGATAGTATTTGGTTGGTCGGATTCACGGGCAGCAAGTGATGGTGACGACGACGACGAGAAGGAATCGCCGCCGTGAGACAGGTATTGGGGAAGGAATGCGTTGAAGAGCGGATATCCCATGCCGATTGTCGCCCAGGTGAACCAGACCAGGGCGGTCGCCAGGCCGAGTTTGCGGTTGCTGAAGAGCGGGCGTATGCGAGCGCCGGAGAACTCGTCCAACTTGGCCTTGATGACGCCTTTGGTGGATAGCGCCGACACTGCAGCATGGCCCTGTAGACGCGCGCGGTCGTCATTGTCGTCACTATCGACTACTGCATCAAGGACGGCTTCCGAGAGCCAGGTCTTTGCTCCATTACGGTATGCCAGGCCGTGCACGACTGCCACTGCCTCCGACTGCCGGCCCTGAGACAATAGGTACTTTGGGCTTTCGAAGAGGTGGAAGATGAAGAATCGCAGGCAAAACATGCCGAATGTGATGAGCCCAATAGCCAGCACAAATAATCTCCAACCCCTGTCGGCTGGCCAGTTACCGATAAAGAACCATGCGATGAAACTCGAGCAAAGCTGTCCCACTGGCCACCATACGGACAGCAGTGTGAGGAGGGACGACGAGGTATCGGGGAGGAACTCCAGGAAGAGCGCCCCATCGACGGGCAGGTTGCCCCCGACGCCAAAGCCCAAAAGGGAGAAAAAGATGCAAACCCATGCCCAGCTGCTCGCGAATGCAGTCATGATTCCGAACACGCTGGTGATCAGTAAGGTCATGTTGAAGGCGATGCGCCGGCCGAGAACGTCGGAGCCGACGCCCCAGGTGAAACTGCCGAAGCAGAGGCCGAGATAGACAGCACTTGTCGTGTACCGGACTGTCTTTTCCGCGACACCGAACTCGGCCGAAAGGGATGGCAGAATCAACGAAACCCCCTTGGTATTGTTAGCGATGAGCACAAGTCTCGGGAGAGAAAACATGAGGAGGAGTTGCCACAAGGGCGGGCTTGAGACTGTCTCACCTGCATCCAGAGACTGGGGACGGATTCTTGATTAGCACAGGCATGGGCCAGTATCGGGAAGAAATGTAAACAAGACATACTTATCTGCAAACCATCCAAAACCGCACAAGACGAATAGCTGCCAGTTGTATCGGCCCATGCCGATGTCCTGGACGGCCTTGTTGACCAGCATCGATTTCACTGCCAGCAGATAGATAGGTCAGCCGAGGATGTCCTGAGATGGTCGATTAATCGCCGCTGGCACCCTCCGAGTCTTGCCCGGCCCTCAAACACCGAGGGAGTACCAGGAGATAGGAACGGCAGACTAACACTCGTAATCCGACCTCATCCCACCGCCGCCCTTCCTCACCTCCTTCCTGAGTCCCTCGATGCTGTACTCAGCAGCACTCATCTCCAGCATGCCGGTGCCCTCATCCCCAGCCCCATCCTTGGGGTCGTCCTCCTCGTCTCCGTGCCCCGGCAGCTCCTCGAACTCGGTCCTCCCGCAACGGGCTGAATGGCTGTGGAGATGGGCCTCATCCAGGGGCACGAGGACGCCCGAGTAGCTGTCGACGGACTCTGGGCGTAGGCCACGCCATCGTAACCTTCCTGCCATGGCTCGTGTTTGTGGAAATTGGCCGAGGGGAGATCGGCGGGCGGGGGGTTTGGGTGTAGATACCAAAGGGGAATGGTATAGAACGTTCTGATGGGCTGAATTATATGAGATGCGATTTATGGGTAGCAAGTAGCTTGGAGTCTGTTCAATCGATAGAATGTCGCCCACGTGCGACCAGGCACTGAGACAGGCGACAGTCAGCTGCGGTGCCGACTAACCCGTAAGCGGCGTTCTCGGCAGGGCAGGTGGACAAATGCAATTGCAGATGCGGATGGTTTGAGGGGCAGATCAACGGCCTTCAACATCGACGACTCCACAACAAGCACGACTCCATGTGGCGTGGACCGACGCACGCCAGAGCACCTGCAGTGGTTACTGTGGACATACACAGCACAATGCAATAATGCAATTTGATGAATCAACGGTGTCGAATACGAATGCGGAGGAGGAGCACTACGTTGAGAGTGCAGTTGGTTTGCACGTGTGGCCAGCGCCAAGCTTCGAGCCGAAACAACTTAACCCCAGCTTTGCCAGGCCTCTGGGTTCGATGGCCAGGCGGGCAGGCAGGTGGGCAGATGAACATTCGGGGCATGGCGCATGACATGGGGTACAGACAGCTGCAGGTCTCGGCCCGTCGCCGCTGATCAACTAGGCCTGCCAGTGCCTGGTCGACACTGGCCGGCTGTGTTTTTGTACGGTTTGGTGACGGCCAATATTCTCCGTTTCAGGGCCACTCGAAACAGAAACTTGTCGATGTGTTTGGGTCCCGGACAGGAAGGTGTGCACCAAGAGCTAGTCGAGGTGGTACGAACCAGGCGCCAAAGAGGAAAGGACAATTCCTGTTGGAAGGGAAGGACGGTCGAAATTGGTAGGCTACTGCAGCCGGCAATATCGTGCCTCGCTGGGGTATGACCAGGGGCCACTACCAGTTCCTTCTCCGCTCCTTCGCAGTCTGCCCGTTCCGACTCGCACACTCCACCCCAACCAAAGTCGTGCAGGTGCGCTGCCCAGTGCCCACAGGTCCGAGCTTACCTCAGCCTGAGCGGCCTGCCTCGGTGGCCCATTTTCCATTTCCCAATTTCCCGCGAATGTCGTATGTACGTGTGCTATGTATGTACCATGTCTGTTTTTGGCGACTTGGCAACACGGCTGGCTCCCTGGGTAAATCGCGAGATCTATTCTCAGATCAGCCACCTCACTCGGTCAATCATTTCCCTTGACCTCGCAGTCGACTCCATCCAGCCCGTCCCGCTCACCCACCCGCTGCGCCTTTGTCTTCTCCATCGGCCGACCAACGGGCAGGAGGGCAGGTGGGCAGGTGGGCTGCCACAATACCAACGTCGTCACAAGGTTTTTGACACGTCTGCCAACCCTGTCCAGGCAAGGCATGGACCTTGTGTGCTCAGCTCCCGCATATGTGCCCGTACGTCACCTCATCTCACCTGCGCCCAGGATTGGGCAGAGCAGACGACGGGACTGACTAACCAGCCATGGCAGGAAACTGAGATTGGGTTAAGCTCTACGTGTGCTGTAAGGCACATGCACAGGCACAGGCACAGGCACAGACAGAAAACAACAGCACAGTGACCAAAACAACGCAGCCACGCAGCCAGCAGCCAGCAGCCAGCAGCCACGCTATGACATGACAAGTATCTCCAACCCACTGCCCACACGGCGAGCAGGCCGACCCCCCCTCAGCTGCGCCGCTGCAGGCCCAGGCCGCCTAAACAAGCCTCTTATCAAACTAGACCTTGGCCGCCGCCAGGCACACGCCCTATCACAGCTGCCCGTCTTGCCAAGATGCCCCAGTGCCCCTGACAAGGCCAGTAGCCTCAGGAACATTTTGCTCGATGCCGCCCTGCCGCCATGACAATCCTACCCACCCTCGTCCCCCCCCCACCGAGAAAGAAACCTTATCCTCCTTTGTCCTGTGTGGTCGTGGGCGCTACCCTGTGGGCCGTTGGGACCCAGTGAATAAGCATGTCCCTCACTCCATCTTACGAGCCTAGGCCGCCCCCCCGATGGCCGGTCTTGCTGTGGTTCTGGCCCAGGGGAGGGGGGCCAGGGCTGCGCCGTCACTCTGCCGCCCACATCCGCCCGCCTGTTTGTTGTTGCTTTGGTGTGCCCCTGGTGTCGTTTCTGGGCTGATGCTGGTCCATGTTCGTCCGGTATTTGAACTGCCCGTTGCCCTCCTCCCTCGTTGTTTCTGTGTTTCCTCTTTCTGACAGCATAGCACTCTCTAGTCATTCCTTCACCAGAGCAGGCAACTCTCACTCTCTACACTCCGTAGCCATCACTCCTTAGAGGCTTCGTCGAGCAAACAGACTTACACAACAGTCTAGTCACTCTCTTACAGAGACAACCACCACAGTCCTTCACCCGAAGAAAAAAAAACCACACAAATACCGCAAACATGCAGTTCCCCGCCATGAAGCGTCTCCAGGTCCTGGCCGTCCTCTTCCAGGCCGCCCTCCTCACATCTGCCCTCCCCATCGAGAACCGTGGCACAGCAATTCACTCCGGCAAGCGACTTATGCTGTGGGACTACACCCTGACCCAGGCCTACGCCTCAAACGCCAACATCCAGGCCTCTGCCTCTGCCCTCAGCACATCCCCAGGCGTCGTCGCTGCTGTCAACTGGAACACATGGAAGCCCGAGGAGCTGTCAGATATCGTCCCCTTCCAGCCCATGATCCGCACCCCTGCCCAGCTGCAGGGTGATGAGTACAAGAACCTTGTCAGCAGCATCCAGGCCCAGGGTGCCAACGCCGTTGTTCACTTCTACAACGAGCCCGACCTGAACGGTGTCGGTGCCGGCGACGCTGCCGCCGCCTGGAAGAGCTCTGTCCTGCCCCTGCGTGCCCAGTACGGTGTCAAGCTTGTCGGCCCCGCCGTTGCTAGCAACGACGCCGGCTCCGCGTGGCTCCAGCAGTTCTACGCCGCCCTCGGCCCCAACGAGAAGCCCGACTTCCTTGGCCTCCACTTCTACACCGGCGCCGATACCCCCGCCGAGGCCGAGGTTGAGAACGCAAAGAAGTACATCTCTGACAAGCACGGCGAGTACGGCCTGCCCGTCGTCGTCTCCGAGATTGGCAGCACCAGCCGTGACCCCGCCAGCGTCGACACCTTCACCAAGTCCACCTCCGAGTGGCTCGACAGCCAGGACTGGGTCAACTCGTACGGCTTCTTCGGCGCCACCACCACCCCCGTCGACGGCTTCGTGAGCCCCGCCGCCCAGCTGCTCGACACCAGCGGTGCCTGGACCCCCCTGGGCCACTGGTGGGTCGGACAGTAAGCGGGAGGCATAGGGACGAGACGGTTGGGAACCAAAACACTCTTCATGATGAACTGCCGCTTCGTTACTTCGCTTCTCCTCCAACCCAAACGTAGGGTCTTTTAGAACGAACTTTGGGTATGTGTTACGACTTCATTGCATAATGAATTAGTTTCAGTAAATACATACTGTTTGAAAAAGAAAATGTTCAGTGTCATATGATGCGACTGTGTGTGATCTCTGTTTGTGATGTTATGTTCATTGGTTCAGATTCAGCCGCCATTTACTATTTCAGGTTCGCGACATTCGCACACACCCGAGACAGTGTCTCTCAAACCGCCCCGGCATATTGGTGCTGGCAATTGTCCCAAATCACTTGATTCACCTGTATTGGCGGTCAACCCGATTAGAAACCTCCAAGGTTCCCTGCGCCAGCAACCGAATCAAACTACTGTGTTGTTTTTTTGGGGTGACTTTCCCCGGAGAGGCTCTCTGTTACTACCTTACTGATCTCGTGCGGCCGTGTTAATTATTGAGGTATGGCGATCCCTTGCTATTCCGGCTAGTTTCAGATCCTGCTGCCGCCAGCTGGGCAAGCGATCAACCACTGGTACGGCCAAGTTTAATAACCTCACCAACGCGGGCTTCCCAACCAAGGTTCAGGACCCTCGGCGCGGTCCCTTCTGGGGCGTGACCTGAAACCCCATAGGGCCTGTTGTGTGCGCTTATGGGGGAGGGGGGGGTATAGAGGTAAGGTAGGACTCGGGAGACATCACCAGGCCCCTTGTATCTCCTCATCCTGGGTCACAATCACGAAGAGCCCTAAGGCTGGCTCGGCTGGCTGTGGCCGGTACCTACCTTAGGGAAAAGAGGTTGACTCTCGGCGGCCGGGTAATGTCCGCTGCATTCGCTTGAAAGAAACCGTCGGAATCCACTTTCTGTATGGGTCACCAACGGCAGCTTTCTTGCTAGTGGTGACGTTATTTTGCCTCTTTTTTAAAAAATAAAAAAATAAAAAATAGGGGATCGGCATGGCTGACCAACGACTTACACGTCGGGGCTTTTCGACCTCGGTTCTCCACGGACTTCGCAGTACTACTACACAATCGCTATGGTGGATACCAACTTGAAGATTACCAGGTACCTAGTATAGTCTCTCTCTATCGTGACCGCCTCCAGATAGTGAGGCTATTCCTCTGGCTCGTCTTCTGGAAAGTAAGATTAAATACCCCCCTTCCCCCACAGAACAGAATCCCGATCCGTGCCTTACTGTGGTAACAGCGCATGGCGTTGCTGTATGAGGCTAAGTCCCAGGGCGGCGGGCCAGCTGGGCTGGTAGTGCGCAGAATATTCTCCACCGTGGAGCAATGTCTGTCTCTCTTTTTTTTTTTCGTATCCTCTTGTTGGTAGGTGCGTTAGTTTCGAGCAGTTCTGGTCCTGTTCTCCAATTTATCTCCAGTCTGTTCTCCAGTTTATTTAAGCGAACCCTTGAGTGCATCATTGTCGTGCGCAGGCAGGCTGAGTGGGAATTTGTGGGCTCCTCCGGCTGGCCCTGTCGAGCCCTGTCGTGTTCGGAGATGACTGCACGGCGGCTGCGGCACTTGGTCGCCCCGGTTTTGCTGGCCCTGCTTCAGGTGCCGGCTCGGGACTGCCCTGTATCCCGCCCAGGGGCCCTTTCAAGATAGCAGGTCTTCCCTGTGTGTCGATCCAACCTGCCTGACCCGATCACAGGTCTGTGATGATGTGGATTTTTTGGAGTCTTTACACTAACTATAGTACGCGAATCGAATTCCCCGAGGCAGGCCGCCGGCGAAGAGGCGAGCCTGAACAGACCCACGGGGCCGGTAGTTAGACAGCAGGCGAGTGAGGGTACTGTAGTGTACGTCATGCTACGGAATGTACTAGCGGTGGTGGTCTTTGTCCTTCGCTCTCTCGGCCGGGGCGAGTTCCGTCTTTCCCGTCCAAGAGACGGACCTGCCCAGGTGCTTTACTACCCGCACACGGGCCACAGCCAACGACGCACGACTGACTCGCCGGCGCTCGGCGGACTCGGAGTTGGCCGATCTTGTTCCCTTTTCGGTCTGAAGAGGGAGACCGGTCGTTGTCTACGCCCGAACATCCCTTTCGTAGTCTTCGTTCTAGAAGGTCTTGGGATATGTTCGCGCCTCGCCGGGAACTCTGCTTCCGGACGTCGGTTAGGTGCATTCCGAGTCCACTAACAATCGAAGGCGTGCTGACATGGGACTGTACAACGGTGTTCAATGGCAGATGCAAAGACCGTTACCTCATCGGCTAGAAGATAGCACCCGTGGACTGCTTGGCTTGGGACATGTAGTGACTTCAGGACGTGGTGGCAGTTGACTACAAATTAGCAACTATCTTGCGGCCGTGCCGTGCCGTGCCGTGCCGTAGCTACCGAATGGTGCAAGATGCATTCAAAACAGGCATCTCATCTCTGCTCGGATATTTGCTATACAGCCAGAGTATCTGTCCCCCAACCTCCCAAAAAAGTGGACAATCTCCTAAGGGACAACGCCCTGATAGAGAATCTCCTTAAACATAGGAAACCCTCCTAGTATTTCACAGAATAACATCCTAACCCCCCTAGATACAATCTCACAGAATATTGACTTCTTGTGACGATGGCGTCAGATTCTCGCCGGACAGAATGATGGCTCTTGAGCTCATTACCAAGATTTGCAAAAGGTGCCAGCTGGCTGTGATGTTTCCGAAACGCCGGAGACCCTGCCAACAATACGTTGGCCCGGTTCGCTGATGGACTTAGATGTGACTCGAATGTTCGACAGATGCTCGGGGCTGCAACGCTGCTCCTCAAGGATGTTTTCCTCAATGTGTGGTAAGGAAGCCATATGTGATCTTCTGCCAGTATTGTCGATCCCGAAGAAGCAGCGCTGTTACGGTAATACTGCAAGTGATTGTTGCCTCGTGGCTGTGACCGTCCTGAGTAGATGCCTTTCGAGAAATTGTGAATCACCGTCTTACCAGCCCTAGGCGCTGGCTCCGTTTCTGCCCATGGGCAGGATGATCTGTTCTGCCTGGGCAGGACCGTGACGTTTCCTCAGAGGTTGGCCCTGGCAGGTCTGTACAGCCCGGAGAATCATCTTTGCTGGCGTTTGCCCGTTCCACCGGCGTCTGACCCGGAAGCAGCTCCTATATTGGGGACTGTATGGTCGCAAACGCGCGGGACCTTTGGCTAGTATGCCCTATTCGCGCATGCCTCCTCGCCGGATCTGGTTCAATCTGTGGTGTGCGCGCCAAGCGATATCTGGCAATCCTGAACCAGCTAGAATTGGACATTTCAGCTCGCTGTGGGTCCACAGGGTCTGACACGGACTCTCTTTGAATGCTGGTATCACGTATCGGGGCAGGTGGAGGGGGTGGTGGAATGTCGACCATTATTGCTGGCGCAGTCACACTGGCAGTGAGGAAGGGAGCTGCGGGTGTGTTGTTCGCTGGCGGAATATCGACTGTAACTGCTGGTATAGTCACAGTGAGGGATGGAGCTGCGGATGCACTGTTTGTTGGCTGAATGTTGACTATTGCTGCTGGCACAGTCATGGTGAGGGATGGAGCTGCGGGTGCACTGCTTGCTGGCAAGGTAACCAGTCCAGTGATGATGTTGGTATTGGTACCGCTGCTGCCTCCTTGAAGACGAAGTGTCTGATGTATCTGTTTGAGGTTGGCATCGATGTTGTCCATGTTGAGACCACAGCCCGGCGTGTCGCAGTCCCACGTTCGGAGCTCGTACCACGTTAGAAACCGGTTGCACTGCCAGATGTACTCAAGCTTGCAGCCTTGAAACATGCATTCATGGATCTCCACTGGCCCAGCATGAGCCCTGCAGGCATTGCAAATCGGCTGGACTCTGAGACACATTCTTGTTGAGTTTCGAGGTCGGCTCGCGCTGGATGAAAGCAGCAGCCAAGAGAGTTTGCAGATGATGGCTTTTTAGTTCTGGGGATTCAAAAGGGAAACCAAACCACTGCCTGTTGTTTGGATTGACTGTCAGGAGTCGATTCGGTTCCATTACGTGCCATGTTCCTGAGGCTCCAAAAACAAACAGTACGAGCTCTGCTCCAGATGTCATGTGCCCACTTCGCTGCCATGGTAACTATCTCTTAACATCTTAGCGTATGACCCATGAGATGGACTCCTAAGAGAAAATATCCCAAGGGGCAGTCTCCGATAATAATTACCTCCCACAGGATCACCTCATAGGAGCTAACCCTGTCCACAAGGCCTCTGGTAGAATGTCGACCTGATATATGACATCTTCAGGGGCAGTGTTCTACAGAAGAGGTAAGGAAGCTAGGAGGGCTTCGCTATAACGTGATGCCATTTTTGAATGTGTAGCGATGTTCCAGCAATGCTGCTTGTAATGAAACAGCATGTGGCTTTGTTGAGTCTCATGGTATGACATACTAAAGATGATCAACGCACTTGAAGGGTTCGAAGGGCTCGTAGTTGTTTTGGAAGGTATTAATTAAACCAAGCATTCTATCCTCAGGCACAGCATCCATTCTGTTCCCCCTTCTTAACGCGGCAAAAGCATGAGACGCTGATGGGGACATCAGCCGACGCCAGAGCGATATCAAGCGGCCCCTCAACATACAAAGCCTCATCAACCTTGTTCGCCCTCACAAGGCACTCATGCAATCCATGCAAAGCCCACACATTGTTTAGATGCGCACGGCGGCGCGGGAATCCCGCAGCGAAACCCAGATCCTCTTTGAACACCCTCTCCGCCTCGTCCACGCGGCCCTGCTCGAGCAGCAAGCCACCGAGAGCATGACGGACAGGCTGCATCCACGGCGGCGGGTCAGAATACGCCAGAGAGTCCTCGCGCTGGGCAGCCTCCCTCAGGAGCGAGAAAGCGGCGTCGAAGTTCCCCTTGCGGTACTCGAGCTCGCCGGCGAGCATGGCAGAGGCCACGCCGAAGACATCGACCTGCTTGCAAGGCATGCTGTTCAGGCGGCTGGAGGGGACCCTCGCGCGCGCTACCTCGAACTGTCTCTGCGCAGCCTCGGCTTCCTCAACCCGGCCCAGAGCACTGAAAGCGACGCCGTGGGCGTACAGGATCGTTGCGGTCGTGGCGCTGTAGAGGTCGCGGTCCTTCGGGAGCTCCAGCTTCAGGATCTCCTCCCAGCGCCCGAACCGTATGAGCACGTGGGCGCGAGATGCATAGAAACTCTCGATAAAGTCTGCCATCGGTGGGCTTGTGATTGATAGCACCTTGGTATCGATGACTTGCTCTAGTTTCTCCGCGGCTGACATGGCTTCTCGGAACCGCCCTGACATGAACGCCGAGTACATCTTCGCGCAGATATAATGGACCCGGTAGGCAATGTAGAAGACCGGTGCGTCTTCTTTGGCAAAGTATTTATCATCCGCCAGGATGGCCTCGTGGTTCGAGTCGACTCCGCGGCGGTGATCGCCTACTGCAGCATCGATGTGTGTCGGCATATGCAGCATGTGTGAAGCATCCGGGACCAGAGTGCGCAGCCTATCTGCGGCGGGCTGTGCTTCCTCGGGTTTTGGGGACATTTCCATCAGATGGATGTAAAGGTGGCAAAGGGCCGGATGATGGAGACCACCAGGCAGTCTGAATGCAGACTCGATGACTCGCCTGGCTTCAATCGTATGGTCGCCGGTTGGCTTGCCGGTGTCCAAGTCCCACAGCCCTCGAGGTGTCATACACATGAGAGCTTCTGCAAATAGAGCAGCGGCATCAACATTTTCAGGGTCCGCTTCGTACACAGTCCGCATAGCCTCGGCGTACATGCGATCCAGGCGACCGAAGTCGACATCAGACTCATCGGCACGGGGGAAGCGAGCCGCGAGTGCCTTGATTAGTCCCTGCTCAACGGCAGTGGCTTTGGAAGCCAGCTCTGCGGCACGGGAAAGATTCTCATTGGCCTTGTTGATCGAGGCCTTCCTTTCTTGTGGGTCGAAAAACTTCCACGCCTTGTTGTAGTCTGGCCCGGACGAGTTTGCTATGCCCCAGAATGCCATTGCACACGATGGATCACAGGTGGCGGCGCGTTCATAGCACCGTCTCGCTTCTTCATGATTGAAAGAGTATGCCCAGAGTAATCCGCGGTCGAGCCATGTCTGGCAATCTGACGAGGAGGTAGTCAGTGGCCATCGATGCTGACCCAGGTTGTAGTAAGGTGATGCTTCCAAAGTGGGGTTGGAGGACCTGCAGGACAGGCGTTAGAATATCGATACTCAAAGTCCTCCATGGGTCAACGTACTGCATGATTTGTATATGAACTCAGAAACCTAGAAAATTCGGCTCAGATATGTGTCTCGTTGATTACCAGGTTGGAAATGTTGAAGGGGTCTAGGGACCAGCGAGAGCGCGACACATGAATTCACGGCCCCCTGATAAGCTCGCTCTAGCACCGCTCTACGGCTTAGAGGTAGAGAACGGAGATTTGCAGGGTAAAAAACGGAGGGTATAGGGTAATATATACCCCTAGTATACTAACTTTAATTTACACCACTAATTTACTATATAAAATAATAATATATAGTTATTAACTACTCTATATATATTTACTACTCTATATAAATATTACTCTTATTACTTTTACTTACTTTATTACTTCTATTTACCTTTATTACTTCTACTTACCTTTATTACTTCTTCTACCCTAATAGTTCGCTTCTACTTACCCCTATTACTTTTTCTACCCTAATAGTTTACTACTACTTTCCTTATTATTATTTAAAGTATTCTAATAAGTCCTTAAGTACTTAAATTTCTTTTTAAGTCTCCTTTTTATAAATTAATAGGTCTATAGGTTAGAGTGTAAAAAGTATTTAATTAGGGTAATATAGGTAGTAAGGTAAGGTTAAATAAAGCCCTTTAATTAATTAGCGGTACTTTTTACTCTATACTCTCTGTTTTTCACCCTATGAATCTCCGTTCTCTAGAGGTATAGCCTAATCCAGTCTTCTATATACTATATATAGTAAAGGAAGGAGGGGCCCTGGCTTCCGGCTCAACCTCCCCCCCCCCCCCCTTACATATAAAATTGATACGTGTGTAGTGAGGCTGCTGGGTTGTGGTATAAGCGCTAAGATCGTGGTGCAGCTGCTAAGAGATACCATTTGCCTATCTGGGAGTTCCTATTCGGGAAGCGAGGGGAGTCGTTCGGCTAGCGTTTGAGAGCTTGAATTCTTCAAGCCACCAAGCTCGGCGACTTGATCGGCGACTTCCGCGACTCCTACTTGCAAAATCCCCGAGACTAATGAATCTAAAAGTGTTTTGTGAATTTTAGCAACTCGGCTCTCTATTGGACTTGAAGTACTTGATACTAGTACCCACTGCTTAAGTCTCAATTTATTGCACGCCTGAGATCACGGATCTGTTAAGTCATCGACATTATTGTTCAGTTCTCAAGTTTGGACGGCTGAACACCCACCCCTGCATAGTGCGGACTTGGACAACCAGTCGTTACGAGATACTTTGAACGTGTACTAACCTGTAAGATATACCATCTGCTCCTTGTATATGGATTAGCGCTGCAAAAGGTTGAATCGATACGTGCGCCGAAGTCAACGCACAGAGTTTCGAGAGCCAGGTACAAAGTACCAAGCTATCTAGCACAACCAGACACTCGGAGGGGAAGGGCAGGGAGTGCTCGGCCTGAAAGAAGCATCCCTGGAGTGTAACATATTCACACTGTAATTCATGGGCTTCAATCATTATGATCACCGGAGAGATTTGCAATGGGCCGACATCTTCTCGTAAGCCACAGTAGCATTAAGTAAATCAATATGCATTGAATTCCAGGAGGGATTCGGTGAACTAAGTACCTAGGTATTGTGATGTCGCTTCGTGTTGAACGCGGTCGTGACGGTCCAGATGTCGCTGAGCTTGGTTCACGGATTGAGCGGCTTCTATTGCGTGAGCTAGAGAGTAGGGGGAAGTGTCCTCCGTATAAACAACCCTTCCCGTCCTAACCCCTATAATATTTTTCCACGCTCTCGTCTAGGCATCGAACTGTTTACTGGTGATGTCGACTTTCTGGCTTATTATATGTGAGACTGTGGGACTTACCTGCATGGTTAGTTTGGTAACAAGACTGTTTCTGTATTAAGACCTTAGGGTCTCTCGAATGAATCGGACGCTACAGGGATAGTGCTGTGATTTGTGGTATTAGTGATCGAGTTCTGTACGGTTTGATGGAAATGTTGACAACCAGGACTGTGCAAGAATTCGTGCTATGTAGTTAGTATGCTAGAATAACGTAAAGTTAGTCACTCAGTGCTATATACCTAGGTAAATGATGAAATCGATAACCCTAAGAAGAAATCAGTACCCTAGAGTCAGGTTAGTAGCCTAAGAAAACATTTCAGCATTTTCCAAGAACAAAACGCCAGACTTTTCTTTGCACCGGAATATCGTGTTGCTGGCCTGCCGTATCGTGCATATCTCGGTTGACTCGCGGAGTGAGCAGCAAGTAAGGGCCAACTCGTCCAGCGAATTGGTCTCATCACATATATGAGTACTGGAAAAGAGCCTTCGTCCCCTGGTCGGTAGAGCCCTTGATCAAAAGAACGCACTCTTGCTGATAACTTGTAGCTGTTGTAACTGGCTAGGACTCAGACAGCCGTATCGAGCCAGCCGAACTTGACACAAGGCGCATATCTGAGATCGGTGGACGATTCCCTGCGCAGGATTCCAGTGGAACTGCGTGTCAGGGTACTCGTAGCCGATGGCGCACCTGCTTTCCAAACGGACCTCCCGCTTGGAGTGCCCGCAGAGGTCAAAGACCACCGTTGTCGTCTCGCACATGTCGGCAGTCGCAAGTATAGAAGTACTTACCTCTTTTATCCGGTTCGGGCTTGAGTACTCAAGTGATGAAAAGGGGTTGAGACTAGGCGAGTGGTATTCTTGTTTTATATGTATACATAGTTTTACTACCTCCCTATGCAACATGACCCAGGCAATGACTCCCATACAATGCCATTGTCAAATTGTGGCGCTGGGCTTAGTATTACAATGGGCTTGTCTCTAATCTTCACCATCAAAGTGTTGTATTGGGCTTTAGAGTAAAGGGGAATCGGAGCAACCCGTCTGCCCTTGGGGTCTAGACCTTGGAGGCCCTACTCCAACCCTCATATGGACAATAAGTTAGAGATAGGCCACGGTCCATTGGGGACTACGATCATTAAAATCCAGAATGTTGGGACAAAGCGAAAGCTGAGAATCTATTGTTGGATACACCAAGTCCTTATGCAATAGAAACGGCAAGAGGGAAAGTTTCCACAAAGCCTCGGCCGGCTTGGCGAACTGAACTTGAAGTGGTCAGCCGTTGGCAAAGCCCGGAATCTTGGTCTTACAGGACCTAGATCAATAAATGTGGTTGTTCCCTTTGTCATCGGCTGCGGGGCACATTGTTTGCTGAAGAGAAAAGGACGGCTTATGGGTTCTTGAAATTCTGTCGAAATTGGTGCTAATTAACGTAATAAGTTCAGAAGAGTCCAAAGAATGACTATGACCAGGGGTTATTTTGGTCAAGTAGATACTGCCATGCGAAGACATTGTCGGCCGTCCCCTCGAGGGAGAAGCTCTAGCGGGATCCATGCCAGCAGGAGGCAGCGACGTAGTTGGCGGCATTAGCAGGCAAGACAGCAGGAACTCATCGAAGACATACCAATTTCTAGGGATAGTGTAAAGCCTCCCCTGCGAAGCTTATGTGACCCTGGATCACAAAAAAGGGGGGAATTGGTAGAGGTACATATCTGGTCTCGCCTCTATTCCGTATACGTCCGAAGCTATACGTGGCGCCTTTACACAGTGGGCACATATCTGTTTGTCTCTTCTTGGCAAAGGTGAAGGCAAACCTACATCAAAAGGACAAAAAGGCAAAAAGACTCTCTGAAGAGTCAGAAAATCACACTGTCTTTTGCGGACCGCCTTCGATATTTTGCTGATTATCGGCAAGGGTTGAACTCAGGATCATCAGCGCCGCAAGTCGAAACCTGACGCCTACCCAAATGGACCACCACTCCGGAGATACTTTCTGCTGGACTCAATTGTTGAATCTATTCTATGACTGGCGGCTCGGGCCTCATTCTTCTCTTCTAGGTTTTCTGTCTATGGTATCAATGTTACTGATCTGCATACCTAGGTAACCTCAAGTGCTACAGACCTTGTAAGCAGCCTCCTCTGAGGGTCCTCACACGTAGGGGAGACTCGAAGACCCATGGACTGTCGATTCCATCCTCTAGTACTTGCATCTCATGTCTATTCTTAAACTAAGTGGGCAATACTTCAGACAGATCCTGATCAACAGGCTGGCAACGCCAGTACAGACAGATATGCCAGTAATAAACTTGGCACGGGTTGTGGTCTGAAGACCACAATGTTGGCACACTAAACATTTGAAAAATATTAACTGTCAAATACTATGCTGATTCATTCGTAATAGTCCTACAAACGTGAAACAACCTTGGAATGACATTATGCCATGCTCATACACTCGCTAACAAACGCCAGACGCGCCCGGGAAAACCCACCCTACCTAGGTATCCAACAAGCTGCCGTAAAGGAAAGACAGACGGGGAACCCAACGACATCGTTCAGAGCCACGCAATCGGGACAGACAAAGAGCCCCCAGACTGCAACTACTCAAACTTGCCAGCCCCAAACAGACCACCAACAACCTTGCTCCGCCCCTCCACAGCGCGGAACTTCCTCTGCTCCCGCCTCTTCTCGGCCTCGTCGACCGCCTTGCGCCGGTCGTTCTCCCGCGCGAGGTAGCTGATACCGCTCCTCTTGCCCGCCTTGGTCTTGATCTTGGCGTCCTCGCCGAACCCACCGCCGGCACCACCGCCGGCGCCGCCCTTCCCGGACGCGCCGCTGGTGGACGCCGACGACCCCGTGGAGATGAGCGAGTTGGTCGTCGCGCGCCGCAGCAGCGCCGGCACCTTGAAGCCGCCGCTGCCGCTGGAGTTGGGGGCTGCGAAGGCCAGGCGGCCCCCACCGCCGCCTGCGGAGGCGTTGGACACGTTGGAGGAGCCCTGCCGCTTGAGGCTGATGCGGTCGACCACCTGGCCGGCGTGGCGGGCGCGTCGCCGGGGGTTGGCGTTCTCCTTGTTCGATGACTCGGTGTCGTCCTCGCCGCCGGCGCCGGCGCCTTCCTCCTCGCTATCGGAGCCGAAGTCGGTGGCCGAGATGATGGAGTTGCCACTGGGCTCGTCCAGGAGATTGGACAGGGTCTCTCGGATCTCGCCGATGTTCGAGGGCTTCTTGGCGGGTTTTGTGCGCCTCTCGGCCGCTGGTGCCCTCTTCGGAGGGGCGGCCATGGACCCGATAGCTGCTGGCTGACTGTCCGGCACGACAGATGCGGCGCCTTGGGGTTGGTTGTCCTGCGACTCCTCTTGGCTGTCCTTGCTGTCAGCGGGAGCTGGCTCGTACAAGAAGTCCATCTCCTCGTCGCTGCCAATGTCTTCGATGGTGCGCATGAAGGCCTGATTGCGCGGGTTTTCGGCGACCTTGGATATACGCTCGTCTGCGAAGAGTGCCTTCTGCATCTTGGCGAATTGGCGTCGCTTCATGCGCCGACGGGCCTCGCCGCCGTCGTCCTCGTCATCAAGGTCGAATTCTCCTGCGCCACGTTTGCGGCGGAGCATGCCTGTTGTGATGTCTTTGAACAGCTTGTCGACTTGTTTCTCATCATCTTCTCGGGCACGGTCGCTGAGTACTTGTCAGTTCTGTCTCCATCTCCGGAGTCTTGTGTGTGTCGGACTTACGCATAGAACTTAGCTAGGGCGACCCCGTCTGCCTGATTGTTCTGAGTTTGATCATCGATCATTTCATGGACAGAGGCAGCATCGTCATCGTCGCTGTCTTCGCCATCCACGCCACCCAGCCCGGCGTATTCGTCTTCAGACTCCTCGGCCTGCTCCTCGACCATCTCCTTGGCCTTGCTCTTCTTCTTCATGAAATCCTCTCGGGCCTTCCGCTTCTTCTCCTTGGCGGCTGCGTCCTGCAGCACGTTGAAGGCAGTGGGTTTGGCAATGGAATCAGCCACTTCATCCTCTTCCTCTGAGTCTGAAGCAACAGCTGCTTTCCTAATGAGCCGGCCTCGTTTCTGCACAAGAGGGGATTGGTGGGAGAGATCTGCAGTCTGGCTCGCGTCATGCGCGACAGTATCGGCGGTCGCTGACGGCGGCTCTACAAACCTCTCCTTGAGGGGCGTCCAGTCCTGGAAACCATCATCTTGAGAAGGGTTCATCATGTCCGAAGCCTGGGTCATGATATCATCCCTGAGGAGGCTATCTAGGCCGTGAGTTTGAGATTGCGTGAAGTTGAACTGGATCTGGGACTCGTCCCCGGCCTGTGTCTCATTTTGCTGAGTAGCTGGAACTGGCTGGCTGTCAAGTACCATGCCGTCTGCAGAATCAGTGACCCTCTGGGAGAATTGCGAGTCAGGGAAGTTGTCGAATGTAGGCATAGGCTGTGATGGAGAGCCCTCGAACGGCGCAGCTGCCTGACTTTCCATAGTGCCAGCAAATATCTGCGTCAGACCGAGGCCAGCAGGACCTCCGGCGTTCACAGGCAGCCCGGGGATGAAGGTTTTGTTGGCGGACCTCAATACCGACTTTGGTACTTCTGGAGACGCGCTATTCGGAGCCGGGGTGATATCGACAGTCCTAGACTTGGGCGCAGGTGTCATGAGGGAATTATGAGTACTGGGTTTCAGTGTGGCCTCGACGTCTGAGCCGTCCTCATCGTCTGATATGATGGCAGTATGTCTCTTCTGCCGGCGAGCTCGAAGAAGCGCTGGCAGGCCATCCTTCTCCTCATCTGCCTCATCTGGAACGATAGCGGTAGGTTTCCTAGGCCGGCGAGCTTGAACAAAAGCTGGTGCTTCATCTGCCTCCTCGTCAGAGGCTCCCCATCTGTGCCTCTCCTCCTCCTCGTCAGGATCAACGAAGGAGACCCCGCTTGAAGAGCCCTCGCTTGCGCTGTCTTCTTCGGCATCGTCGTCCACGAAAGGCCGGGCAGCGGAATCCTCATTGTTGCGATCGTGTCCCCCGGCGTCGTCGTCCTCTTCATCAGCGGCATCGCCGTCAACCATATCCTCGTCCTCGTCGTCTACTTCTGAGCCTGACAACTCCACTTCGGCAGCGTTCTGGTTCTCGCCGTCCACATAGTCATCGTCGCTGGCGCTATCGTCCCAGGCAAGGGGGTCAGCATTGTCAGAGGAGCGCTTCTCCTTCTTTGCATCCTCTCTCTCGCGGGCCATGATCTCCTCAGCCTCGCGTCTCGCGCGGGCGACCATGTCTTCAATCTGCTCGCGGTCACGCTCACGTTCCTCTTCTGTCTGGATGTGAATTCCCTTCGCCTTTAGCATCTCCATGCGTCTCTCCTTCTCGAGCCTGGCCTGGTCCCGAGCGCGCTGGTTGAGGAAGGCTTGCAGTTCGCCAGGTGTCATGGCGGCCCTGTCATTCTTTCTGTGCGCCTTGCGCTCTGGCGAGTTGAGATGGGCAAGTTGTCGGAGAGCATAGAGTGAGCGCGATTCCTTGGTTTTGTCTTTGGGGGCGCGGTCGAACAAGGCGTCGAGCTTGCTCCTCTTCTCATCGAGGATGACCAGGTCATCATCGTCGCCGCTGTCCTGGTTGCTCCCAGAGCCCAGGTCAACTCTGTTTGCTTGCATTGGAGGGAGCTTTATTCGAACTTGTCTCTTTGAGGGCCGTTTGGTGTCAAGCTCTGGTGTTTGAGCCTTGCCTTTGCCCTTGTCAACAGGCTTGCGTGCAAAAGCTTGCATGTCCATGAGGTCTGGAAAGTCATCATCATTTTCCTCGGCTTGCTCCTTGCCAGTAGTGGTTGGCTGGGGAACAGTGGCCCCAGCCTGTGACTGCAAACCTACCAGGTCCTTCCCCAGCACATCCTCAACTCGTGCAGGAGGTGAGCTGGGGGGTGTCTCCTGGTCTCGCATCTCCGCATCTGTGCTCTTGGCAGAGGTGGGTGTCTGAGGTCTACTGGAGCTCTGCAGCTTGTCTTTTGCTGCGGGTCCGCCAGGGTTGAAGTTGAACCGCTCGAACAGTGTCGCCTTGGGGATCTTCTTCTTGGTTTTCGCCTCGTGAGCAAGTTGCATGGCACGCTGCATACGTTGCGTCTCGCGGTTCATCTCCTCAAGAGCCTTCTTGCTGGCCTGCCGCGACGGACGAGTCTTCGCCTTTTGCGTCTGGGTAAGCTTCCGGCCGCCTTCATCGTCCGAAATGTCGGAGACGTCGTCCTCGTTATCGTCCCCGAGCTCCTCGGCGGCGGCGGCGGCTCGGGCTTCCCTCTTTCGAGCTTCTTCGGCCTCACGGGCGAGACGCTCTTGCCGTTTCTTTTCGACCAGGGCCTGAAAGCGGTTGCTCTTGAGAACTGGAACCTCCGCGTCGCTTCCTGAATCTTCAGCTTGGCTCGATGGCTGTGCTGAAGTTGGCGACTTGGAAGGCGTGACGAAAAGACCAGGCGACGCCTCTCTCTGCGGCGACGCGACATCAGAACCCGGAGTCTTACTCCTCCTCCTCTGCCTCTGCCTGATCTTCCTTGGTCTTACAGAGACCCCTCCCTCCTCATCGTCCGCACCACCGTCTGCCATTTCGGAATCTTCAGCATCCCTGGATGCCTGATGCATGCCGGTGGCTGCTGCTGCTGCTGCTGCTGGCTCCTCCATGGCTGGCGTCGTCACCTGCTCAGCCGATTTGTCTACACCTTGCATGCGAGACGCAAGGCGGCCTCGAGGCCGGACAATGTCATCCTCGCTGTCGCTTGCCGGTGCCCCTGCCCCAGGCGCGGCCGAGTTTGCCATCTCGACGTCGGCGGATCCAGCCCGGCTCTGCTTGGCGGTTGCGTTCTGTAACATGTTTCGCACGCGTGCTCTCGCGTCGTCTTGAGCCGTCTGCATTCGGGACGCGACCCGGCCTCTTGGTTGGACATCCTCGTCGCTGGAGTCGCGTCCTGGCGCGTCATTGCTTCGGTCGCTGGCTGTTGGTGATGCGCGTCGGGCAAACGGGCTCGTCTTCTTGGCGACCCGAGTGCTATCTTCGTCCGAGTCGCTGTCGACGCCTGCCAGCAGTTTCTTGAGCTTGGAGTTGGGGGACAGCTCAAACCTGTCCGGGGAGGGGCTCCTGACGGGCGAGGTCGGCTGGGAGGAAGCCATCGTGGCTTGAGAAGAGGAGAATGAGATCAATGGGTGCTGTTCCGGGGTGCAAAAAACATGGAAAGAAAATGCTTCTATCAATTGACAAGTGCCTTGTATGTAGATGCAGAACCAAGTCAATTATGTGTTGGGAATAGTGACTGATGTTGTGTGGTGCAAGGCAGGGGATGCAGGCTAATATGGAGAGACTTACACGCGACGCGTTGCGGGAAGTGCTTTGCGCGTTAGAGCGGGCACAGCAGGGGCCAAGGGTGGCAGGGGTTATGCGGCAGGGGCGGTGGCAGCTCCACGACGGTGGAGAGCTTGATCCCTGTAGTGACGCCTCGGGGCGCCGATCACCACCAACATGGCAGACGAAGGCCTACAGAAGCAAGTAGCAAGAGCTGCAAACGTCAATCCACGCTCGTGAGGTCCTCTGCACATGTAGGAACGCTCATCTACGACTGGATTGACTGTCTACGTACTCAAGTAGTGGGATGGAGCCTATGCTTATTGACATGCCTGTACCATCCAGCTCTGTGCCTTATACCATGTTGATGCGGATAAAAGCGTGCAGTCTACGAAACGCACCCCATCACTGGACTGCCGAGCTCTGCAGGCAGCCTTGGCCGCTGATACGCCTCTTGTCTCCAGCCTCACCACCGCCATGAACCCCCAAGTCCGCCCGCCGTCCCACATCCATGGTGTTGTTTCGGTGAGCCCCTCCACTTCTCCATTGGCTCTATGGGTATCGTCCATGAAAACAACTTTTTGTCACCGCCCAAAATGACCCGCAGGTGCTGGCCTTGCCCGAAACGCCGTTATGATCCAAGAAAAACTGGTCATACACAAACAACATCGTACAGATGGCTGTGGTCCGCAGCCCTATACTGGATTCCATCCCCTTATGTCGCCCCTTTAAATGCGTCCGTGAACGCCAAACACAAAAATAACAACAAGAGCCAGCCAGTCTGCAACGCCGACGCCGTGCATAGAAATCTAGTGCACCCAGGTCTTCGCTTCGCTTTGGGAAGAAACAGATCAGTCACCGGATGCGCCTAGCGACCGAGGCCTGCCCTGTTAACCACTGGCCCCGATGGAGTCCAGGACAGCATCCAAACCCTCCAAGTCTTCGTCGTTCGCGCCGGCCCAGAAGTACTCGTCGTCGATGTCCATCGCATCATCATGTGGAACGCCATTGGGGAGCTGCTGATTTTTGGCCACCTGGGTTCCGGCCATGATGATGTCGGTATCTGCGCCGTTCGAGGTCGCCGTCTGTCGCCCATCCAGATAGTAGTGGTCGTTCATGGTCTCAAGCTCGCCATCTCGGTATCCGTTCAGCAGCGACCTGACCATAACAGGGAACTGGGACATGCCGCAATCTGCAATGTCGAGCGCAAGATGCAGGTCTGCGATGCCGAGAGGGCCTCTTTCTCCCGCAGCCTTGGACTCGATCGGGAGCAAGCCGCACTTGTCCCGCGTGACCTCACCGCGCATGGCCGCCTCTTCTTCCCTCGAGAGCTGCCTCTTGTAACGATATGTCTGTACCCAGCTTGATGTTGATCCAAACCCGGCACTACCAGAATCGCCAGGACCATTGCTTCGTGTTCGGCTGAATACGGACGTGAGGACCTCCTTGATGAACGACTCGGTGGCGGCGGAGACCAATTGCCCAGCGTCGGGCGCAGCAGACTCGAGACCGGCCTCGTAGCAGTAGGGTAGCATCCGCGAGTCGGTGTAGTTTCCGTCGGGGAATTCGCCGGACTCCAGGCCCAGAGGATTGAGGTACCGCTTCCTTATGTCTTGTTCCCGGTCTGTATGGAGACATGTCAGCGCGCGTGCACTTGTCACAATGTAGTCAAGGTATCCAGCGTACTCATGTTCAGGCCGCTGCTGGCCACGCTCTCCTCGGCTAGCTTGAGCCGTTTTGACCTGTTCATCTGCTCTACAAAGACACCGGCGAGCGACTCGTGGGGATCGAACTAGATGGGATGCTGTCAGCACTTTCCGAGAGCCACTCGCGCAACGCATGTTGCGGGTCGGCGCAGCTGTACACACATCGTTCTGCTGGAGGTCCTTGATGCGCCGGCGATCACGGCTTGGCAGCAGCATGACCTGGCCCTTCAGCCGGCGCTCGGTTGCATCGCCAGACACGGGCTTCGCGCCTGTGCCGATGGCAGGTTTATCATTGGCGCTGACCCAGGGGGCCAGGCCCTGGTCTGGCATCTCACGGGTGACATTAGCATATAAGGCAGCGAGCAGCTGGTTGTGAAGGTGTTCCTTGTCGCCATGCTGGGATGATATTATTGGGTCGATGCGCTCCGAGTACTCGGCCTGGTTTAGGCGGCCTGGGCGACGAGGGAAGTTAGCATTGAACTGGTATATGGCCAGGCTGTGCGACGGGGTTGTGAATATGGACGGGCGTGCTGACCGATGAAGAATTGGGTTGTGGCTTCTTTGTAAGTGGCCCATTGCTCGTTGCCGATTGCGGATTTTAAGGCGGCATATATGGGTTCCAGGTCGATGCGGGCGGGTATTATCTGGCTGGTCTTGATGGGCTTTGCGGCGGTGGAGGGGGTTGAAACGGTAATTGTCTTGTTGGACAGGGTGGGAGTGGTGAGGTTGACGGCTGGGCGCGACGACAGGTCGGCGGGGTTGATGTCGGGCATTTTGGCGATGGCGGTGGTGGTTGGTGTGTCGTGGGATGTATCCGTACTCGGTAGTCGGTAGGTACTCTGTACTGCGGCTGCGATGCGATGCGGAAGTGCGCCCGGCGACGTCGCGTGCAGGAATTATCCGTACCGCGACGCGGCAAACTCGGTCATGAGGGCATCAGGCGGCTCCTGGGCACTATGCGATCCTAGTTCTCGAAGCAAAATGATGATTTCGATGGGGTGTGGCCGTCGAATCGATGCGTGTTTTCGGCGCTGACGATGGGGTGAGGTCAGATCCAAGTTGCCGTCCTGGCTGTGAAGTCGCGGACGGAGCACTACGCCGTGCCGTTTCGCTAGCGCCGGTAGCAGCACCAAGCACCCAATTCCTCCCAGGGGCTGCTGGCCGTCGGCCGCAGAGTTGAGGTACCCCTGGCCTGCTTCAGGGCTGGATGATGTGCCTTTTGTCACTTCTGTAAGTGGAGGACGTGTAGAAGAAAAGAAAAGAGAGAAAAAAGAGATAAATAGTTTTAAATAATTCAAAGTGAGCTTGATGCAAGTATCTGTTCCCAAGCAAGGAGGAAAGTAGGAGAAATGTTGAGCTGGTGGTCATCCAATTGACAGGTAGGTACGGAGTACATGTGCAGGCACAGCAGCAGACCAGGGCGCAGTGGAGGAAACAGCAGTAGGCCTGGATTGTGACGGACTACAGGGCTTGGGCAGGTGCAGTCGCGTACCTAGGTAACAAAGGCGCGTTGGCACTGACACTGACTGACATCAACATTCATCCCACATCCCACCTTGGTCGCACTTTCGGCCAGCTGCACCCTCCCTCCTCACCCTCCCTCGCGCGCGCGCACACACACACACACACACACACAAATACCGTCCTTCTAACGTCGGTCGAGGACCTCAGAGCGGCCTGCTGCAGTCAAAATGCGACCATGTCTCGCAATCCCCAGAAACATATCGACGCCGGCATCAAGCAGCTGGTAGGGCACATCATACCAAAGGCCAACCGGCTCGAGGATCGCGAGTTCGTGCAGGACACAGTCGATGAGCACATAGAACTAGCCCATCAGATCTTGGACAAGTATGTTGAATGTGTCCAAGTGCTATATCCCCTCGTCCCCGTCGCGGGGCCGCCCTGTATGGCTTACATTCTCTTGCTATTGACAGCAACCGATCCGCTTCCATTACCGCCGATGCGAACCAAGCCAGCGACCTGATCAAGAAGAAACTCGTGCGCACCGACCCGAGCGCTGCACTTCGCTTCACACACCTGTATACCCGCCTCTTGACCCTTCCGGTTCTACAGCAAAAATGGGGAATACTCTACCTGCTCTATCAGCTCTCCGACTCGCCTGACCCTGATGAGGCTTTGCCCCTCGATACCCTGCGTCAGGTCGCCGAGAACAGGAGGATCGAGGCCTTGCGCCGCAGCGAGGCCCAGGCATCCCAAAAGTCCTCAAGATCTGCTTCCAGAACAGATGACGACCAGTTCAAGGAAGCCTTCCAACCGGAGGGTCTGAGGAAATTCCCTCCAGAGGAGGCAAGGAAGGGGCCAGAATCCGCTGCGCACGAACAGGAGAAGGACAAGGAACCGAGCCGCGGTAGAGACGTGTCACTCAAGTCCAGGCTACTTGCAGACAATCATGTTGAGCTCGAGCCGCCCGAGACGGTTTTGCTGAGGGACCTGCCCTTCACTCTGCAGGGCTTGTCTTCTACGACACTGCCTTTCTCCAAGGAGACCGCGCTGAAGCTGCCGCCCACACTGCCACCACCTCTGATATCGTTGCTGCATAGTCTGGCCGAACCATCATTGCTCTACAAAGGACTCGTGGAATGGGTCAAATCTCCAGCTGGCGGGCTGCTGGGACAGAGCTTACGCGCTGCCATCAATGGCGAGCTCAGATCATACTTGAACCTGGTCGCCACACTAGAAGCTCAAATACGTCGAGCCCTGTCTTCCTTGGACGAGGATGCGCCCAGGAGTGGGATAGGCAGTGCGGGAGTAACACTCAAACGCTGTGTGGTATGGACCAGAGAGGCAACCATGGGCCTGCGGCTCTTGAGTCTGATCGCCGAGGAATCAAAGAGCAAAAAAGGTGGGCAGCTCATCTCACTCATCCACGGCTTCTCGACCTCACACGGAGACCCCATTGTTGCTGCCTTCGCTGAGCGGCTACTCGGGTCTGTGACACGCCCATTTTACGACATCCTTCGACACTGGATCTATGATGGAGAGCTACAAGACCCCTTCCAGGAATTCTTTGTCAAAGAGCAGGACCCAAATGACGAAGATCGCCTGGACCTCAAATCTCGTGGCCAAAGTAGTGTATGGAACGACAAGTACGAGGTTTCCAAGGGCATGATACCAAGCATCATAACCGATGACTTTGCCCAGAAGGTCTTTCTGATAGGCAAGTCGCTCAATTTCATCCGCCACAGCTGTGGCGATGCACAATGGGTGGACGACTACTCGAAATCGTCCTCCAAGGAGCTTCGATACGGCGACACTGCCACACTCGAGGCTTGGATCGACGAAGCGTACAAGACGACCATGAAGCGTCTGATGGATCTCATGACTACCAAGTTTCACCTGTTCGACCATCTAAGGGCGCTCAAGAGCTACCTCCTTCTGGGACAAGGCGACTTCATTGCCTTGCTGATGGAGTCCCTGGCAGCGAATCTCGACCGACCAGCAGGGGCACAGTACCGCCACACCCTCACGGCGCAGCTCGAACACGCAATACGCGGCTCCAACGCGCAGTACGACTCCTCCGAGGTGCTTCGCCGTCTCGATGCGCGCATGCTCCAGTTGTCACATGGGGACATAGGCTGGGATTGCTTCACGCTGGAGTACAAAGTCGACTCGCCTATTGATGTGGTCATTACCGATTTCGGTAACCGACAGTATCTCAAAGTATTCAATTTCCTCTGGAAGATCAAACGCGTTGAGTTCGCGCTCTCGTCCACATGGCGGAAGTGCATGACTGGAGCTCGTGGTGTGCTCCAAACCTCTGACGCGGCTGTCCTCGAGACATGGAAATCCACCCGAGGCGTGCTCGCCGAGATGATCCATTTTGTTGGCCAACTGCAATACTACATACTATTTGAAGTTATCGAGTCAAGCTGGGATGAACTGCAAAAGGGCATCACGAAGGATGACTGCACGCTTGACGATCTGATCAAGGCGCACAACAAGTTCCTCAGCAACATCACGCACAAGGGCTTATTGGGCGCAAAGAGGAAGCAGTATGTGCTGCCCGGCATGGCAGAAGTCGAAGACAGGAGTGACTACATGACCCAGCTCAAAGCCATTCTCGACAACATGCTATCCTACCGCGACTCTGTGGATGGCCTATACTCGTGGTCCGTCTCCGAGTTTACCAGACGGCAGGAGGCGGACGTGCGCACAGCCGCCACGTCGCGGAAACCACCCTTCCCGCAGTCAAAACAACACATGAAATCCGCATCCGTCGCGACGAGCACCAGGGGCTCGTACCCAAGCACCCCCGTGGTCGACACCCCGATTGAGGACCCCTTCGCGTCCTTTGGCAGTGCCACCACCGCCCTCGTCTCCGAGCTCCCCACCCTGCAGGAGCGCCTGGGCAACCTCGCGGCCAGCTTCCAGCGCAGGCTGTGCCTCCTCCTCGGGGACCTGGCGTACCAGCCCGACGTGGACATGCGCTTCCTGGGCGTCGCTATGAACTTCAACGACGCGTACCAGCCCCTGCGGACCAAGAGGTCCAAGACCGCGTCCTCGGCTGCGGGATCGCAGACGCTCAAGAGTGAGAATGTCACGAAGACGTTGTAAATATGGCTAGAAGACCCTGAATATGGCCCATGTTGAGGGCTCGTGGGGCTGGTTTGATGCCGATTTTGCTCAGTAGAGTCTCGGGTGTTTGGTGTATCTACGTCTTTAGGTATGATGGCCACGGCCTTGGGAAGGCATAGCGGCGGTTTGTAAGATGTAGCGCGCGGGAAATGATACCATCGTGTGAAACGCCACATGAGCACTGATCAAAAGATTCATCCTTAGACAGCGACCTTCGCACATCCCGACACGATTCTCTGTCATATCTTCCGTTAGCGATAGTATGTTGCTGTGGCGGACCGCAAGAGAATTCCACCACACCGATGCAACAATTATACGTGCACCATCCGATGAAGATACTTAGTATAATCAAGCCCCTATCTAAGTACATGCAATTTCTAGGTTCCACGTCTTCCGTCGAGCCTCAAGTACAGGTTCAACAGGCTCCGCCTATCAAGGATTGACGCCATGGCGAGCCACAATGGCACGGCGACCAGGATGCGGGCAAGAGGCTTCCGATCACCGGCATCCCATCCTCGGCATCCATTGCCCCAATTGAAAGGCAAGGCCACCAACTTCCGACCATCGCGGGCACGCATGGTGTGTTTACGCAACTATATGTGTTCGTCTTAACACACCGCACCTGGGTGCCAAGCCTGCGGAGATTAGACTTCGGCAGAAGCACTTGACCCAGGTGGAGCATGGTGCTTGGTGATCTCCACCCCCGTGGGCTATGGCCCGCCCGCCCGCCCAGTCTTGTGCATGCCATCACTTATCCGTCGGATGCTGTGATAGGAACGAGTAATGGTGTGCCTCCCGCGGCACCGATGCGAGGATCTACAGCATGCTTCCCAGGGTAGCATCTAGACTATAAGAACGATGTGTGCCCGGCACGGCTAGGCCTCGGGGACGCGCAACGGTGTGGTTGGAACAGCCTTATTCCGCTCGACTGGGTCTGCCTGGAACTGTACCTGTGTTCGAGATGACTCCTATCAGCACGGCGGCCCTCATGAAGGTCGTGGTATATCTGGCCAGCACATGCGCGGCGGTGGTGCTGCAACATCCACTGTCGACGAACAGGACAGTGAGGCTCGACGGTTATGGAAGCTTCACCGGAACCACCGTCAACCAGACGTTCAGCGGCAAGGCACTACCTGCGCCAGTCGACGCATGGCTCGGCATCGACTATGCGACGCAGCCGGTCGGCGAGCGCCGTTTCGCTTCCGTGACCTGGCCGGAAGCATTCGACGGGGTGAAGGCTGCGACACAGTATGGAAAGGCTTGCGTCCAGGACCCTGCCTTTGTCGATGTCTCCATCCAGGACGAGGCCTGCCTGAACTTCAACGTGTTCCGGCCCCAGGGCATTCCCCTGACCGAAAAGCTCCCCGTCCTGGTGTGGATTCACGGAGGAGCGTTTGTCTCTGGGAGTTATAAGTCTTTTGATGGCGCTGCTTTCGCCGCATCTTCAGAATCCCCGGTGGTGGTCGTCAACTTCCACTATCGCGTCAACTCTCTCGGTTTCCTCCCATCGACGCTGTTCGAAGAGGAGGGCCTGCTCAACCTCGGGCTCCTGGACCAGAAGCTTTTGCTGCAGTTCGTCCAGAAGCACATCGCAGCGTTCGGTGGCGATGCGGAAAAGGTGACCATCGGTGGTCGGTCCGCAGGAGGCCACTCAGTCGGCATCCATCTGTTCCACAACTACGGCGAAGACGAGGGCAAGCCGCTATTCTCCCAGGTTCACCACCAGTCTGGGTCCGTGACGGCTCGAGCGTTCCCCAACGCTAGCTACCCTCTGTACCAGGCGCAGATGGACAAGTTTGTGAGCTATGTGGGCTGCCCGCTTGAGGGAGACAACGCAGCCTCGCTGGCCTGCCTGCGGTCTGCCGACATCAATGCCATCCGGAACATCAGCACCGACTTGTACAATCAGTATGATTATCCAATTACGTGGCCTTTCCAGCCCGTTCAGGGCGGTCCACTCTTGGAGAAGTTCGGCTCGCAGTCGGGATATGATGGGACATTCCACAAAGTGCCCATCCTGACCAGCAATGTCAACGATGAGGGCAAGTACTACACCACTGGCACACTCGAGACCAACCAAGAGTTCCTGGACTTCATGCACAACATCTCCCCGCAGCTGAACGAGACCGACATGGCGCTGCTGGAGTCACTGTACCCAGACCCATCCACCGATGCCAACTCGCCCTACGCCAACTCGCCAAACAGCACCCAGTACAACCGGCTCTCGGCAGCCTTCAGCGACTACGCCTACATCTGCCCGGGCCAGGAGACGGCCTACCGCGTGTCCACCGCCGGAGTCCCGACCTGGAAGCTCCGGTTCAACACCAACAACTCGTTCCCGGCGTGGCAGGGCATCCCCCACACCGCCGACACCAAATACACCTGGGACGAGCCCGTCGTGCAGTACCCGGAGATCAGCCACGTCTACCACGCCTACCTGGCCAGCTTCGTCGCCACCGGAGACCCCAACTCGCTCAGGTACCCCGGCAGCCCCGAGTGGCCCCAGTACGAGCCGTCCGGGTACGGCCTGGACTCTGAGCCTGCCCTGCAGCTGGTCGTCCAGCCCGGCGGCACGGCGGTCGAGAAGGATGAGATCCGGCGTGAGGCGTGTCTCTACTGGAGGGACCCTGAGAGGGCGTCCCGACTGAACAAGTAAGGTGGCGCGTCCTGTATATAGATGAGTGTTGGGATGAACATATGACACAACTTATGCAAGACGAATCAAGAACGAAGTTACCCACCTAAGCTGTCTTGTTTGTGAAACTCTCGGTGTTTAGGTGTGTCCCGCTGTAACTCGTGCCATGCAGTATCTTAATAGCTCCAGTGCCATTTTCGCCATCTGTTCAGTCTTCTTTGCCGAGCCCTGGAGGTGGTCATGGTTTGGATTTGCAAAACGCTCGGAGTTCAGATTGCTCATTTACAGCCTGAAGGCGTATGCGGTCCCTTCATAGCATAGTAAATACTCATAAGTCAGAGACACTTATTCTTCAAAATGGGTCAGAGAAAATCTTTCTATAGTAGACTTTCCTAGAGGAACTCATACCATAACTACGAGACCAATTTGTGAGAAAGCTTTCTATCGATATTCGAGTTTCCCTGTAGGAGACATCCTGATTGCAAAAGTACCTAGCTAGGTATGATATAGGCTATATGTATGGCTTGAGTCTGTATGGGATCATTCAACTGGAGCTTGGTCCAAAGCAGATGAGTATTGACTGCTTCACAGGCTTCCTGCGAATAACTTCTGTGGATGCTCAGGTATGGGTCGGCCCCGACAGCCCGTGTTTTATCATGCTCACAACCTATATGTCCGTCCAGCACCAAAAAGAACAGATGCCATTGGTACATACACATGCAGACATATCAATAGTCTCTGCCACTTCGATTCAATGGCTGTCGCTCTGGGTCCTGCAACCTTGCCATCTCAAGCAGCAGACGATAGACATATATGCTGCGGTCAACCTCCCTAAAGGCTTTCCCGAACCACTCCCGTCCCGCTTCAGCAATATGCTTGGCCGCCTCCTGTCCCGCCTCGGTCGAGGTTAGGTGCGAGACCAACTCTGGCAACTCGTCCATGCTTTGGCTCACAGGGATGTAGTGAAGCCACGGCACAAGTCGTTCGTCATGCCACTCGCGAAAGAGGGTCTGTTTCAGCGGTGCCGATCGAGAGGCGAGGAAGTTGTAGTAACGGCCGCTGATGCCGTTGCCGTCCGTGTCGAAGACCAGGCGAGACCTGAGGGCGCGGTCCTTGTCCTCCCACGGCTTCATGTTGAAGTATGCCCGTTGGTCCCTGCAGGATCTCCCTTCGCATTGGAATATCCTCGTGAAAGCCACGTCGTATAATCTAGAATTGAGGAAGGACGACTTCACGCGGCCGAGAATTCCATCCGTTTCTCTGAGATAACCATGCTGGCGCCTATGAAGATTTTGAGCCAGCTCGACAAATCTTTGCCGTTGAAATTGCTTCCACCGGCTGTCCGAGGAAAAGCCGCCTGTATTGGAGCCAGCCCAGTAAATGTTGTTTCGCTTGGTGTCCCACTCGACATCATTGGCGTCGGCGTATTGGAACTCGTCCTCCAGGTATGCTGGACTTGGGTATAGTATGTCTCCCATCGTCGATAGTGATCCGGTTGAAAGGACCGGTACTAATCCTTCTAAGAGCGGAAATGACGGGGGACTGACAAGGAGACCGTGCATGGCGCTGTACTCCTCATGTTGGCACAGATCGATGGCGGAGGATAGATCGCTGACAAATGGAAGGCCAAAGTCTTCAATCGCATGCCTTGTATTGCTGATCGTTTTGTTCGCGTCCTGAGAGGAGCAGAACCTGGTCAACGTGCCCCAGACCGGCTGTCTTGACAAGTTTTCCATCACACAGGTTCGACTATCAAGTACGTCCCCACGCTGAGGTATCAGTACCCTCGGTTCATCGATATGGTTGGCCAGAAACTTGACATCTGGGAGACGGCCAGGAAGACTCCACAGCAGTCGGTCGAACGAAAATGCAATGTGTCTGTCGTAAACCCGAAAAGGATGGCTACAGACCGTCCTGGCTTCCCGGCCAGAGAATTCGCAGAGCCACAAGTCGCTGCCAGGGATGTTTTGCGCAAGACGCAGTCTGTCCAGAAACTCCTGACCGCTGAGGCCCAGAAACGGTGTCATCCTTTCGTATATCAAATCGAAATCGTCAATGATGGGCGATTCGTGGTTTCTCGCAAAGTCGAACCAAGCCTCAAAACCGGCTGGTGGTTCCACTCCATAACGTCGTCGATACTCATCGTGAGCTTCTGTGTAGGTTTTCGACTGTTTTTGTATTAAATTTTCGAAGTCTTCTTTGGCGTTGTGTATCAGCTTTTGCATGGGATGATCGTGCGGGCGTGACAATAGTGGCAACGGTTGTTCGATCTGAATGGTGTACAAGTTGAAAAGGTATGGGATCAGAGGCACGAGGAAGAAAATCCATAGCGCTGAAGTCAATTTCGCCTGCTTGGGAAGCATGTGTATCATCTGACCGAGTGACAGAAACGAGGTCAAAACGTAGGAGAAAGCGCGCAGATCTGTTGATATTGTGAACGGATCACGAGTGGACGCAATACTGAACGTCAACATTGCTGCAGCGAAACGCCAAGAAGAGTATCGAGTCTATAATTCTGTTAGCAGTAGGACCGCATACAAACTTGAGGGTGATGTTCGTACGGTTTGAAATGTGAAGTACCAAGACACAGCCTTGGCCAAACCCAACGCCGGGGTATATACCGAGAGAACAGGAAAGCCGAACGCCAAAGTCTCGAATCCCAATGCGATTACCAGCAGACCAAGGACGCGAAATGACAGGGAAATCGAGGAGTCCGGAGAATCAAGGGGCGGCAGCAGCCGATAGCACTTGTTGGATATCCTAGGCCTTGGGTCGAGGGTGAGGTAGGATACAAGCAAAGCAGCAACCGGTACAACCAGTAGCGCATCCGATGCTCGGATATGCCAGTCCGATTTTAGTGCCAGAATAGAGAGGAATGCAACCAAACTGCCGCCCCAGACCGTGTTAGAAAGATAGAAAAAGACTTGGGAGATAGGTGGTGATGTGGTGTATATCTCTGTATCGTTCCAGAGCAGGCGGTTCTGGAAGACCAGTAGCAGGGGCGTCAATGCTGGGATGAATGCGACCAGAGTATTTTCAGCAGCGAAGACCCAGTATACGACGAGGCAAAACGCAACAACCCATAACGACCGGGGGGATGCATCTGGTCTCTTCGAGGCATTCCGGTCTAGGGCATCTTCCTTCTCTTGCCTGGATCTGCCATCTTGGCTCGCATCCCCAATCTTGAACAGTACGGGGAGTATAATCCAGCAAAGCGTCTCTGACAAGGGCTGGAGGTCCGGTCGGCGGTCGGAGAAATGTTGAGTCAATATGCTGCAAAGCAGAGCCGTGCCAGCCGACCTGGTCACATAGTCGTCCTTGTTGTTAATGTCGTTCCACATGATGGGCTCCCATTTCCGCCAGAGAAAGTCCGTCTGCAAAATCTGGCATGCGCTGGATACAGATTCGGTATTATAATAACATGGTGGAAAATCAGAAAATCAGAGGACAGTCGGGCTTAAAGTCAATGACGCGAGGCAACCAGAGTTGTCGAGATTCTACCCGGGGGCCAGACCTTCTCTGCCCCCTACGCCTTTGGCCAGCAGTGGGTGTGTGGAAGCCGAATGGCCCGGTACGCCTCGTATAGTCCTCGCCTGTGTCAAGTCAGAATGCGCGAAGGAGCAGACAGACTGCAGCCAAGAAGCGTGAAATACACTAAGCTCCCGCAAACCAAGGTCTCGAGGTCCTTCTTTATATAAATGGCGTAATACTGAACTTATACAGTTAGACATCTAGGCTTGGCTTTTCAATTATGCCCCTTTTCGCAGCTCGCTGCTGACACTCGCTGGCACCGCCACAGGCCGAAGGGGACGTGTTCCGCGACTTGGCGGAGTGTGAGACAGACTTCAGGAATCAAAAGGGACATGGGCTAGTAATTTACAGGCTACCGATCTAGCAAGAGTGGGTATGCTATGGGTCGCCTAAATACTTGGCACCAATTCATGTGTTTTAAATACGGAACTGCCGCATACGAAAAATTACATTACACAGCACGGGACGTCGTCTGTGTGTCGACTTAGTTCAAAGCTATGATACCCCTTTGTGGGTCTCCAGGGCTTAGGTCACAAAATTGCCCGGGACACGTACGGCTTTAAGTGCAAGAACATTCTTTTACTCGAGGGGGCCGAGCTAGGTCCAAATTGTCCGAACCATCCCTTGAACTGTGGATGTCAGTGGTATCGTTTTCTCAATGGAACGGCCAAATTCCGTCTGTGGTTCAATCAATTCCTCATCTGCAAGGTCCACGTGGATGTCTTGCAGCCGAGAGCCGAATGCCGGTACTCAGCGATCAATTATCTTATTTCAGCCCCCTACCCCCATAATGCGGAGCACAATCCTCTTCTAGAAGACGAGATTGCACGCCATGTCATGGCAAATTGTTATACGATGGGATCATACGCATCTACGTTCCGTTGCCCACTCCCTCTCTTCACAGTTGTTACAGAGTAATAGTCGACAATGCTAGTAATGGAGCATAATAGATCTTGGTGCATAATCCACGCTGTGTCTATGTGTATCTGAGATGGTATGTTCTGGAAATGATTGTGCTATGGGGCTACCAGCATCTGCTTGTCATCAGGGCACAGGAGACCTTCTCTTAATTTTATTAATTCGAGATAGTTGCGCCAAACCTGGGACGCCTTGAATTTAATTCTAGATTTATGGGAGAAGTACAAAGCCAATGCCGTTTGTGTTCCTCTGAGCACATGTTTTTTTTTTGAAAACTTTCTGTTCTTCATTCTATTTCCTGCGCATGCCTTACTGATGCTGATGCGCTCACCCTTCCAGGTATTACCCGGGTAGTTGAGTAGCTGGACAAGCACTGCATGATTGGATCTGCCACGGTCGGGCGTGCTTCGACACCCTTAGAATTCATTGGGATGGCCTTTTTATTTATGACTGCCTTTGTCGTTTGTGTGTTTGTTGGAAAAAGAAATGTGAAACGAACTTGCGCCACATGACCTACGTTGGAACCAGCTCGGATATACCAAGGTACTGAACAGAAAAGTTTTGGAGTCATCCGGCAATGCCTGATCGACTCACCCTCCTTTGCCTTGTGATGGCGGCGGTAGAGGAGTTTAAAGTAGTGCGAGAAGATCTGGGTAGCTACCACTGCGCCTTTAGCTGTCCAAATGTTTAGCAGCCCTGGGAGGGTTCTTCCACCAGAAAAGGGTTGACAAAACTAACTTGAAACAGACGGGGCTCTTCTAGGTCGTACCAATAGCATCGAGAATCATCAGCCGTGATCCCATTTTCTTCCCAATATAAATTGGGAACAATGGCGACACTGTGAGTTCGTAGTGTGCGTTGTTACTTTCTCGTCTGGGTGAGCACAAGGTCTGGCCAGCTTACGGCGTTGGTGACGTACAAGGGTGACCTGCATTCCCAGGGCTGTTGCCAACTGGCAAGGCAGGCCCAATGACAACACGTAGTGCCTCACTCTCAATATGAGGCTCAAAGTTTGGCCAGACTGTGGCCATGAAGAAAATACGAGGCTTCAAAGTAAGGCGGTCATGAGGATAGGGCGCTCGGTGGTGGAGATTTCGGAGGATTGTTCGGTGGATCACAAGCCCACACCTCCGTCTGTAGTAAAACAGAGACCAGAGATTCGCAACTAAGAGGGTACACACGTACAAAGCTAACTACATACCAGTCTAGGTACCTAGGTAGGGAATTAGATATATCAGATGAGAAATAGAGAAGTTGTCAGATAACTTAAAAATTGAAGTCCTTGGATTAATATGAAACTGGCTATCTTAAATGAGGTTATCCTATTACAAGCTGTCCTATATGAGGTTTTCCTTGAAGGTTTTCCTATGGGAGAATGTCCACGGGTTCTATGGGAGGATGTCTTATGAGAGGTTGTCTTATAGGGCTTGGGTGTGCCCTCTATTTTCGCGGGTGTGAATCTCTGATCTTGTGAAAGAAGGTACCAGAAAGAGATACAAAAATTACATTGTGATAGCCTGCCAGTGGTTTGTTTAGTGTTGTTTTATCCATAGAGATAGTCCTGATTACCTACTAAACTACGAGTCTTCAAAACTTCGAAGGATCGTATTGCCTGCAGGGCTTGGGATGAATTTTAAGGTTTGCTTTTCTTGGCCAAGGCCAAGGGTCTGATCACTCCCCCGTAATTCCCAAACCAGGAGGCAAAGTTACCCGTTGTCCTTGCCCGGAGGGTCATGTACTCACGATGGCAGATACGGCGTGAGCCCCGAGTCTGTAACGCACGCCTTTCACATTGAAACGCTGCTATGAACTCTTCAACTCACTGCCGAGACACATAGTCCCATATCAGCCTCAGAATCCAACATTCAGCCCCCATATGCAGGGCTCTAGCAAGACGAATCAGCGAAAGAATCCAGGGGTGGAAATCGACAGCCCTGTCGTGAAGCGCGTCCCATTTGCACGCTGCCGTTGCGACCTCGACGGCATATCAATGCAGATCAGTGTGTGCAGGTCAAGACCTGGGCAATTAGGGGCCCTCTGCCGATGGTGCCTAATGTAGCACAACATATCAGGGCAGCCTTGGGATATGGGAGAGCTCGAGCATATGATCCACACGGTCCACCACCTACCTGTTGGGCCCATGGCGTGTCACCTGGCTGCACAGCTAAAGTACGTACGCCTCGCCATCACAACGCACGTAGGCGGAGAGCCACTGGACTGGGGTAGCAAGAAGATCCACATTGTATCATGTCTATCATCGCCCGGCCTATCTACTAGAGTAGGTATGATTGATAACCCATGCTGCCACGCAGGCAGCTGGCAGCTGGCAGGCCGCGCGCAGGGCGCCATTGTTCCAGACGATCGGTACGAGTAAGGCTGGCCTGGCAAGTTCCGAGGCCAACTGATGAGACCTGGAAGCAGCAGATCCCTGGTCTTATTTGCTGTCATTATTTGCACGCCCGCTTCTACAATCCGGCCCAGTTCTATCTGACCAAACCCTCAGGCTGGCCACGAGACATCAACGGCGCCCATCCCAGCATTGTAGGATTCCAGGCGAGCTTGCCTGGCCGCCTCGACGTATACATCGCTCGAGGGAGGCGAATTTCTGTGCGCGGAGGCCACCTGAAGAGTAACTTCCCAGGTTCCCCGGGCCCCACCACCCCCAAGCCCTACATGCTACTGTGGTGCGGCAGTGCGTTACAGTATCACGAGTCGTCCGCCTCCAGTAGAAGCTTGTGATCGACATGGAAAGCCCCAAGTCTTTCAACTTTTCAAGTTCTAGCTAGGCAACTGAAGGGAGCTAAGTATAGCCGATGCCGACGGGCTATAGTATCGACCCGAGCAATTGAAGATGGTGGGGGGTTGCCGACTTACTTGAGGCGTGCGATCCTGGTCTCAATTCGACCGGCTCCGCAGATCCGTTGGTTTAGGGGTCCAGTTCTGGCCTGTCGGGAAGAGGCATGATCCCAGACAGGCACGGCAACTAGTTGGCAGGTGGAGGGTGTCTAAACCAACTTCGAGGGGTTGACGGGCAAGAATTAGGGGTCGAATGCTTTCTCCAACTGCGACGATCACTTTTTGACTTTTGATGGCGCCACTGTTTGAGGGGTACTTTATGATGTATTTGGGAGAGAAGATGTTGCGGTGGGGAAAGGTGTCTTGGAATGTGCGGATACAGGCTTTGAGAGTGGGATGTCGAATGGACTGTGGCGTCGAGGATCCAAACAGTTCGCTCGAGAACTACGTGAGAATTATACAGGATTTCGCTCAATGTTTCAATTCTATATCCCTTGTTCACGTTGCAGGGCTTGGACAGCTACACTTGAATCCGTGCCTGGAGAGGCTGCATGGAAATTTGATCTGTAGCACCTGAGCGCTCAGGATCGCCTATTACGTCTCTCGCTTAGGCAGGAGGATAATTCGGGTTTCAAAATTGTCGATATGTAGCATATTATGTACCTAAAATTGAAGATCTATAGGCCAAGAGAGGGGTGGATTGTGGTGAGGTTGGTGTGCGAGTACTTTCAGGGCGGGAAAGTGAGGCGGACGATCGGCCAACTAAATGCATCCAAAGAGCAGGGATCAAATCCCATCAAACTTGAGATTTCATGCAAGGAGTTACGCCTAGCATGTCTGCACGTCTTCCATGCAGCAAACCGTCGCCGTCAGCGAGTCCATCGACATGGCTCCCAGCGGTGAAGGCGGGATACCAAGTTCTGCTAGCTCGGACTTGCCATGCCACCAAGGCTGCGGCGTCCATAATCTCGCCCACACCGGTGTCAAAGCCTTATGTGGCAGACCCAAAGGCACGGGCAACATAAATAAACCCATTGCCCCCTGACATTTGCAACGATCGACAAACTCAAAGGCGTCTGTCGATCTTCTCCGAGATTCCCGAATCAGATGCGCAGCCTGGCTGTCGTCCTTGCCCAATATGAACAAATACTGGATCCCCCATCTCGACATCCACAAAAAGGTCATAACAACGGAACTTCAGTATTGTAGGTCAACTCCAGGAGAACTTGTGGCCCCCTTGTGTCAGCTTGGGGCGTGGCGGCAAAAGCTCTCTCTTCGTCGCTGTCCCTGTCGCTCCCTCTCTCGCTCTCTGAGTGCCATGGCCCTATCAATCCCGCCTACTGTGGTGATATTAACTTCTGTTGTTGAACAGACTTGGGACCGGAGGCAACAGTTCGACCGTTCACACGAGACGTACGGGTTCCATACCACATGCAGCGATGATTCAAGTCTAGAATCTTGCTGACAGCATGGCCGCGCACAGGGCGAAGATGGATTCCTCATCCAAACGCCAGGACCTTGCCTGTCAGATGTGAGCGTCGCCAGGCCTATGATGACGTTGACCACCCTGTTGACCATGACCCCAGGAGCAAATCGACGACATTTGCATAAAATCCAAGGAAATGTGGGAGAGGCAAGCCGCAAGCAGAGCTTCGACAGGCTCTGAAGGCAAAAAACCTCTCAAGCGGCCACTGCACCAACCGGTGGTGATCTCCAAGGGGAGCTCGAGCCGTCGAAGGCACGACGACCCACGGAGAGACTCCAATCGAGGGTACGATGATCGCCGATGACACCAGTCTGAAGTTATGTTGAGCCGTGTGGTGGAGAGGGGCAGTTGTTTGGGTGCAGCTTCAGCGCAGCCACAGAGCCTCGAGGTGGCAGGCGCTTGAGCTGCCAGCGCAGACGCGACCACGTGCACGAGAACGGGGCGACTTCTGACTGGGAGTTGACCCGACAACGTCTCGCAGGACCCACTAAAGGCAGTACCGCTGATTTCGGAAGTGATTATTGTTGGGCGAACCGCAGGCGTAGCGGCGTGAATGCATTGCTCTTCTTTTGGTGTGGAGGAATGTTCCGAGCCAGCGACAGGCTGCCATCTGGCACAGATAGACCTTGCGTTTCCCCTTGGGCTTGCATGAACCATTCAGATGAAGGTGCGATATGCAGGAGGACCAGTGAGTAATCAATAGTCACAGAAATTTTGGTCCGACCTGGCTGACCACTGACATCCCTCGAGCTCATTTGCGCAAGTTCACAGTAATGATGCAGGGGGTGGGTGGTGTGCCGGCCGCAGGTCTTTGTGCAACAACCATTCGGGTTCCGGGGTGTGTGATTTGACATGGGATTTCTTTAGACTGAACATCTTGACTTCAACCCTCTGCCAATCTCTTCTTCTTCGGACTCTCCAGTGGGCGAATAGGAGGTGTGCAAGCCTCAGAATGGTCCAGGCCGGCTGCTGGGCTGCATGGAATCTGGTCATTCGGCCTTGGTACGGCAAAGGCGAGCGAACTTGTCCAGCGGCTGCGCCGAATCACAGCGACACAGGTCCCGAGGGTGCGGCCCACCTAAACGTGTATTTCGATAGTGATTCGACTGATGACTGACTTATGTCCGGATGAAATTACCCTGAAGAAGCCACTGTGGTTGTGATTGCACTGTGTCCTGACGAGCTTCTGTGCCGTGTCAGCAGTGGTCAAGTTATCGCCGGCGCAGTCAGCCGCGTACACTCACAGCGGCCCGTCGAAATCGGTGTCCCCCACCTCTCCAGCCCTGTTCTGGGGCCTCAGCAGCTCCGGTCTGAGGGCAGGGCGGTGATTGAGAGACTGGCTGTCGACTCGAGGTGCTCGCGTCACCGGCTGCGTAACCACAACAAGGCATGCATCACCTGACAGATAGGCTTGCTTCACGCCCAGCCAAGCTGACGGACATGGCTCGCCCGGGCCGCGAGGCCTTGTTCCCGAGCGCCATGTGATCTTCAAAACCAAGGTGTGCGCTACCCAGTCGACCTTCATGTCTTCCTTGATATCTTTGACCCCGTTCGAGGCTCATCCGAAGATACAATATCTGCCAGACACGTTTCGTATCGGCCAATATCCAGGGGGCCGGCAGACCAGAGCATCAGCGCTTGCACATGAACGCTTGGAGAGACCCTTTTGCGCTTGGTAGACAAAGCCACCGACCCTGGTGGCGGTGAGTTTATGTATCCTATGACATTGACCCATGCGCCTACCGAGGTTTGCTCTGCCGTGAGCTTCTCGAGTAGTAGGCGCACATCAACCAATGCCTGGGTCTCGGTCGACTTAGGGAACCGGTGCTGCAGAGTAAGTTGCCCTGAGGCAGCAGCATATGATGTGACACTGTGACTTTGGTTAGACAAAATGGCCTTTGACCAACATTGCAACCTCTGAGGTAGACGCAAAGAGGATATGCAACCACATATCATCCCGGGCGGGGGGGGGGGGGTAGGAGGATGAGGGGCAGTCTGAGAAAAGAGAGATGCGTGTTGAGGCCGTAAATTTGTAAGGACTCTCTGGTGAACATACCATCCTAGAAAGCGGACTTTGGTGCCGACGTCCTGAGACGGGAGAGAAGACAGTAGCGTGAGCTTTGATGGCAAAGGAGTGCTGGACATCTCAATGTTCAACGACAGAGGGCAGGCTTCCGGAAGGCTGCAGCTGGGGTCGCGAGTCCATTTCAGGGGTTGACATTTGCAAGACGGTTAAGAAGAAAAGAATAGCGTGATTGTGAGCAAATGGTAATGCGTGTCGAGCAAGGTCAAGCGAGGGGGTGATGACGAGTCCTGTCGCAATGAAACTTGGGATCCTGAATCCCAATATCGGTAGATATCGTGGACGGACTCGCACACATCTACAGGCAGCAGGAAGAAGCAGAGGCAGCGACCGATCGGGCAGCCATGACTAAGCGAGCCGCGGCTAAATGCCGGACACCTGCGGCTGTCCTGGGCTGGTTGTTGACTAGCGCGGGCCATCACAAGGCCAAGCACTGACGAATTGTGCTTGCATCATACCTCGTGCATTCTTTAGGCTTCTATCCATCACCCTGGTATCCAGACTGACTGCCTTCGCGAAACGACCGACACTGACGACGACTTCTCTTGCGCCGACCTCCCCACAGATTCTACTGGGTGACATTCCGAGTCTATAAGGCTCAGCCTACGACAAAGCCCCGGTTGCTTCCCCCGACCCCGCTATCAGCGGACGAGCCCCAGCGTCCAGGCCTAGATCATCTGCCACCTCCGTCCCGCCACAACGTCCTCGATAAGCGACCACGACGCTTGACTCCCCTCGTTGCATCTCCTTTCGAACCCTCTCCCCTCGTACCCTCCGATACATCAATAAGGCAACATGTCTGGCTGGGGCCTGGGCTGGTTTGGCGGGGCCTCTGCTCAGAAGCAGAAGAACAACCCCAAGAATGCCATCCTTGCGCTGCGGTCGCAGCTCGACATGCTGCAAAAGCGCGAGAGGCACCTGCAGAACCAGATGGATGAGCAAGATGGCCTGGCCCGGAAACATGTCACCTCAAACAACAAGTCTGGTGAGGGCAACCATATATATTTGTTCTGCCTGGGCAAACGGGGCGCCTTGGGTGGTTGCACGTGCTAACCTTGCCCCTCCACACGACAGCCGCGAAGATCGCACTGAAACGCAAGAAGCAGCACGAGCACAGCCTCGAACAGACTGTAGCGCAGATCGGAACGTTAGAGCAACAAATAAACGCCATCGAGTCCGCCAACATTAACAAGGAAACGCTTGCGGCAATGGAGAAGGCCAGCGAAGCGATGAAGGCAATACATGGCAAGCTCACGCCCGAGAAGGTGGACGAGACTATGTATGCATTCTGCCCCCTCCCAAATCCACCCGCTGCCACTGCTTTCGATGCATCCATGTATGAGTTTGGCGAGTATATGTGTCTAATTATTTGTCTCCACATAGGGACAAGCTACGGGACCAGAACGCGCTCAGCGAAGAGATCGTCAATGCCATTACGAGCAACCAGATCGGGGACCCCATCGACGACGACGAGCTGGAGAGGGAGCTCGACGATTTACAGCAGGAGGAGCTGGACGAACAGATGCTCAAGACCGGGACAGTTCCAGTGTCGGATCAGATCCAGCGAGTCCCCGCCGCACCTCAAGACAGTAAGTTCTGCCCCCGGAGAGCAAAAGCCCTGCATCTGCTAACGAGTTGGAACAGTCAAGGGCAAGACGCCGGTTGCACAGGAGGACGACGAGGAGGAGGAGCTGCGGAAGCTGCAGGCCGAGATGGCCATGTGAGAGGCCCCGGATGGCCAGGAGGGCAGATACGGTGTCAGGAGCATATAACGAGGGCATGTCCAGAGACGTTTTGGCCTGGTGACAGAAGTAGACAAGGAGACTGTCCAGAGCAGATGGGCGTGATGAACTGCTTCCGGAAATCCTTCCGCGACTGGCGTTGGCGTACAGGAGGCTGCATTCGTGATTGCGAGGATATCAGGGGACAGAAGGGAGGCAGCCAGCTATACAATTTCCGAGCCACATTGAACGGTACGTTGTACTGCCTGCGCATCTGTGCTTGACAGTCCGACTTATTAGGAGATTACATGTGGAGGGCTGCATGGGGCACCATATTCGTGGCGCACAGGTCATATCATACCTGATCAGCCCAAGAGCTGCGTAGCCAATAGACTGAAGTGCCGAATGTGTTAGCAGAGAGCACTATAGAGAGCGTAGAACCTCGACCTCACTACCGCCAAGGATCCGAGTTCAAGTTGGGCAGCACCAAAGTCGGGTGTCAGCGTGTCTGGATGGCAGGCGAGGCTGTCAGCAGGCAAAGAGTAGCTGCTCAGCCTGACCTCCCAGTCAGGCGGGCCCTTCTGTTGGGGGGTGGAGATGCTTGCTGCATCCAGACTGTGGGACTGGTTCATGCTGTGTCCACTATCTGTCAATAGTCGGGCTCGCAGCCGGCAGTGGGTGTCATGTTTGCTTGGCCAAGTAAGCTCTGGCTACGCGTAAGGTATCAGACCGATATGTGTGTGGAGGCAATGGAGGTTAGACGAGTAAGGACATGATGGAGTCGACACAGCAACAGCGGAAGAACAAAGCAAGTATAATAGAGTTGATACGGGAGCTTCGTTCAGCCAGGCCAAAGACCCACTGCATGAAGCAGGCGGCGTGGGACGTTATCTTTCATAGGGCATCGAGCTTCGCGGGCTCGTAGTTGGGCGTGGAATGAAATGAAGCCGACGACTCGTGATCAATGCGAACCGTGGGACCGTGGGATAAGGTGAAGCCGGGCAGGGAAGACGCGTTTTGGCAGGTGAGTATCTGGCAGCTGTCTAGGCCGTTCATTGGGAAAGCTGGCGGGACTAGATCGAAGGCAGGGTACCTACCTACCAATGTAGCGCCTGTCTGGGAACTGACCTGATCGAAATCAGCAGGAGCAAACGGCGTAGCTCCGTACTCCGTCTGGTATCTTCTGACCTACTGTACGCGGAACAGGCTACCACTACACAGAACAACGGCTATACAGCATGTTCGTACACACAAGATCAGCACTGGCGACACGATGCAACCCCGACACATTTCATCTCAAGTCGAATCTCAGTCAGTTCTTCAGGTCGACTCCGGCGTAACATCCGTGGTTGCAACATACTGCCAGGCTGGCTGCCAGGCTGCGACCCTTGCTCGGTCAGGCCGTCAGGCGATGAGAGCCCTCTCGTCCGATGTGTTGCAAAGCCATGGGTACCTTACAAATCTCCCCGAGACCCGCGACCTCGGGAACCAAAATCTGAAGGATGATCCATCAACAAGACGACAAGGAGAGCCCAGGACGGCAGACAGTCTGGTGCGCATGAAGAACATCTTGAGAGCAACTTTCCCGAGGCGTGCTTAAGGCCCCAGATATCGCCGGGCATGCGCACAGTACATTCATGCTCCCGGCCCACACGGTCACCGATACACGGCGCGCCTCACCTTTTCTCTCGCGCATGACTGCCGCACCAGCCGCTCACTCGCTGCAGCCCTCACTCAGGCCTGCAGATTCGGGCTGCTCAGGTTTTGGCGCCCACCTGTCGCCGGGCCTGTCAGGTCACTCACGGCAACGTGCAGTACCTGAGTACATGCGCTCATTATTAGTACGGATCTGCAAGCGACTACCCAGCTAGCGAGCCACGTAGCACGCAGGAAAAGTCCAACATCTGCAAACCGACGTGCCACTTGCAGCGCGGCTGGCACTCTTGATTGGACAGCCGCAACACCCACTGACACTTCCTGGTAACCCTGTGCCGTCTTTGATGCCTGTCACAACATGGCCCTCCCGTGCAGCCGTGGGTTGGGCTTCCCCGTCCGGCGTCCTGACGACTCTCAAAACCAGTGCTGGGCGAGCAGGCGAGCAGCAAAAGACCCCGGCAAGCCCAGGAACCTTCCTGGGGGCCCAAGCCGTCAGGACGAGGCAGCCATGAGAAGCCAGAAGGGCGGTGGCATGCCACGTTCTGCCGACAAGGGCCATAGCTCGACTTCTTTCCCTGCGCTACTCAGTACCTGAGTGCGGGTAGACGACCTGCATCCGCGGCGTGGAGGGCAGAGATGCCATCCTGACATCCTGACATCCCACCATCCCGCGTCCACTGGCGCCCGGCGCCTGCTTGTAGTGTAAAGGACACTCACTACAAGCAGTCCGCAAAGGTCGGCAACACTGTCATACTTATTATTACCCGCTGTCTCAAAATCGGGCCTGCAGATCCAGAGTACATGCCACGACCCGTCCCATGCATGAGTCTGACTTTGGGGGCATGTTGGGCCGCCAGGTGCCCCCCATCCCCGGATCTATGGCCTCGTTGCACAGAGCGGTTTCCCTCGTGGTAATCTCGTGCCATGCTTGCTATAGTACATACCTCTCTTTGATGATTCTTGACGTGGCGCCAGTGCCAGTCACGACACGACCGCGCACCGGCCAATCGATTCCCGGCAGAATGCCTGTCGTGGGTGTCCCAAACCTTCCCCATTTTGAATCATTTCGTTGGCATTGACAGGCCCTTGGAAGTTTTTCTTAAAAGTGGAAACTGTGGGCTCTCACACCGCGGGGCATCGCGATTGCACCAGATGGACCCTCTTCCCTTCGCGCCTATTTTTCAACAAACGTCCTATTGCCGGGGACACCCCATCCACGTCCCACCGACACATCGTGCTCTCAAATTTTCAAAACAACCACTCTCCTGTTGCCCGTTCGGTGACCTTGCAAGCATCTCCCTCCTGGGCTCACCGTATTAAATCTCGTTTGATCCGGTACATGTCCTCTCGCGCCTAGAGGCTTGCATATACCTCTGGTGCCCGCATATCAAGTCAAGTTGTGCAGCTTGCAAAACTTTCTTTCCCTTTAGTGCATACACCATCTACCAGTCGTAAAGCGTCTGCAGCATTGCTTCTTTTGCCATATACCCAAAGATCAGATCAGGCTCGCCTTCTGATCCCCCTCGCCTGCGTGCCACGACAGCACACCCTCGTGACAGCACACCACCCAATCGCCTCATCCGTCACCTAAGCTGCTGCCCCACAAGACGCAAGAACCCCTTCGGGCACTGACTGTGCTGCCCTGACCTGCATCTGCATCTGCATCTGCACCTACCTATCTGCAAGACCCGGAGGATCAATTTCGTTGCGTCACCTTTATGGCGAACGACATTAAAACCCAGGACCTGTCTTCTCTTGACACCTCCTCCGACCACCAGGCCCCCCAGCCCGCGGTCCAACCAGTATGAGTTTCCCAAATAACAACATCATATACAGTCCCGCCCGGACAAACGTCGACTACTCCCAGATCCAGTTCGCGGATTATTCAAGTCACGAAGTGCAGGTAGCTGACTACTCCAAGGTTGAGTACCTTCAACTCTCTGACTCCGATGAGGAGCAGAGTGACGAGGCCAACAATGCCAATGGCCAGAGTAAGATATTTTTCGTTCTAGTTCCTTGGTGATGCTCGGTCCCGTACGCGTACTTACACACCTCTAGATGGACACACTGCTGAGGCCGGTGATGTAAACGGCGGAGACGATCTCGCCTCTCCCACATCACCTGCCGAGGGCACGACGCCCATCAGCAGCAAGACGGCCAAGAACAAGGCCAAGAAGGCAAAGCAGAAGGCCAAGGAGAAGGCGAAGAAGGCTGCTGCTCTTTCCGGGGAGTCGACGCCAGTGGACCCCCCAATGACGCCCGTATCGCCCACGTCACCCTTTGGCCAGCTCGGTGAGGGCGACCAGGCTGCCACCCCCAAGAGCAAGAGCAAGAAGAAGAAGAAGAAGTCCAAGTCCAAGAACAGCTTGAACTCGGCCCCTACTTCGCCACCGCCAGAGCTCGCCTCGCAAGAGGAGAGCGGCGTCCAGCAGCCTCAGCCCAGCGCTGAGGAGCCGCAAATCAGCACCCAGGAGAAGGAGCCCGTCTCGGAGCCAGCCCAGGAGCCCATACCTGCTCCTGAGTCTGTCCCAGAGCCTGCTCAGGAGCCCACTCCCGCGCCTGAGTCCGTCCCAGAACCAGCTCAGGAACCCGTTTCGGAGCCAGCTCAGGAGCCCACACCTGCCCCAGAGCCCGTCCCAGAGCCAGCCCAGGAGCCCACATCTGCTCCTGAGTCTGTCCCAGAGCCAGCTCAGGAACCCGTTTCGGAGCCTGCTCAGGAGCCCACACCCGCACCTGAGCCGGTCTCTGCTCCCGAGCCGGTCAATGGCACCGCCGAGGAAGCTCCCGCCGTCCCCGTCGAGGCTGCCAAGGCCGTGGAGCCAGAAACTGCTGCGCAGGACGACTCAAAATCGGCGGAGGCGTCTGCTGAGCCCGTTGCGGAGACCCCCGCCCCCAGCGCCCCTGAAGCGGCTCCCGAAGCAGTTGAGACCAACGGGGATGTCTCTGCCCCGGTAGAAAGCAGCAATGATATCGCCGCCCCCGCCCCCGCCGCCGAAGAGAAGCAAGAGGCAGCGCCAGAGCCGGAGCCACAGCCGGCCGCCGCCGAGCCTCTCGAGACGAAGGAGGAGGTGAAGGAGGTGAAGGAGGTGAAGGAGAGCACAGCTGAGACTTCTGAGACGAAGGAGGACGAGACGCCCGCCCCTGCACCTGTTTCTACAGAGACCAGCGAAGCCCCCAAGGAGGTTGAGTTGCCCAAGGAGGTTGAGTTGCCCAAGGAGGTTGAGTTGCCCAAGGAGGTTGAGTTGCCCAAGGAGGTTGAGTTGCCCAAGGAGGTTGAGTTGCCCAAGGAGGTTGAGTTGCCCAAGGAGGTTGAGTTGCCCAAGGAGGTTGAGTCGCCCGCCCCCGCCCCCGTCTCTGCAGAGACCAGCGAAGCCCCCAAGGAGGTTGAGTCGCCCAAGGAATCAGAAGAGGCTCCCAAAGAGGTTGAAGCTTCTAAGGAGGTCGAAGAGATTCCCAAGGAGCCCGAGGCACCACAAGAGGTTGACGCCCCTAAGGAGGTTGAGGCTGAGGTCGAGGCTCCCAAAGAGGTCGAGGCTCCCAAAGAGGTCGAGGCTCCCAAAGAGGTCGAGGCTTCCGAGACCAAAGACGACGCTATTCCCACGAACGACACGCCTAGCCAGCCAATCGAGGCGAGCCAAGACGTGGGCGCTCAAGACGAGGCTGTTCCTGCTGCTGTCGAAACAATTGAGCCAGCCAAGGAATCCGAAATCGTTCAGGCCCAGGAGTCAAGTGGACCCTCCGCCGACGACACAGCGGACTCGCAACCGCTTTCGAAGGACACTGCAGCCACGGAAGAGGCACCTGCTCCGGCGGAGGACGAAAAGGTAGCCGACGTTGCCGCCTCGAATCCTACAGAGACCGAAGAACCGTCCGTGTCCGAGCAGGATGTCTCTAGTAAAGAGGTCGAGGAGGTTGTCGCCCCCACACCCGAGGTCACCGAGCAGCCCGCGCACACGGAAAGCGAGCAGGCGGCGCCAGTCAGCTCCGGAGAGCCCGAATCTGTCGCGGCGGTGGAGACCCCATCTGCAGCGCCAACTGAGCAGGCTCAACCAGTTGATAGCAAGCCAGCTGCCGAAGCCACTCCTGTAGTGATCGAGGACTCGTCGGAGTCTCCCGCCCCCAAGGAGGAGGTTGCATCAACCGAGCCAGCACCCGTGCCCGAATTGGCAGGCTTAGAGTCAAAAGAGTTCTCCCAAGACGAGGTTGCTGAGCCAGAGGCGCCGACAACCGACGAGAAGGATGACAGCCCACCGGCGCAGGCCGAGGAGGCCTCGTCCCCGGCACCCGCAGAGCCTGAAGCTGCCGTTGAGGAGCCCAAGGAAGACAGCAGCGTGCCAGAACCCGTGGCAATTCCCGAGAAGATCGTCGAGAGCCAAGCATCTGCCCCCGCGGATGCTCAACAACAGAGCGTCGAGGAGCCAAGCGCGCCGGCAGAAAGCCTCCCCCAGGAGAGCCAAGTCACCGAGAGCGCCCCAGCAAGTGGCGACGCTCCTGTGGCCGCTGAAGTGACCAAGGAGATCCTGCCAGAAACTACCGCCGCTGCCGTCGAGCCCGCTGCGGAAGTGCACGCTCCTGAGGAGCCCAGCGAGCCCGTAGCCTCTTCCGAGAGCGCACCTGTTGAGGACAAGCCGGTGGTCGAGGAGACGCCTGCGGCTGCAGAGGCTCCTGCCATCGAGGCCGCGCCCGCGGCTGAGGAGAAGCCCGCGGCTGAGGAGAAGCCCGCGGCTGAGGAGAAGCCCGCGGCTGAGGAGAAGCCCGCGGTTGAAGCTGAAGAGGAAAAGCCTGCCGCGGAGGTGGTCGAGGAGCAGCCTGTCGCTCAGGCGATCGAAGACAAGCCAACTGTCGAGGCGCAGCCTGCTGTCGAGGAGAAGCCCGCCGCCGAAGAGAAGCCCACGGCGGAGGACATCCCCGTCGTCGAGGAAAAGGCTGTTGTCGAAGATGCGCCTGTGGCCGAGAAGCCTGCCGCCGAGGCGGTCGAAGATGCGCCCGTCGCCGAAGAGAAGCCTGCCGCTCAGGTGGTCGATGACAAACCTGCTGTCGAAGATGCACCTGTCGTCGAAGAGAAGCCTGCCGCTCAGGTGGTCGATGACAAGCCTGCTGTCGAGGAAACGTCTGTTGAAGATGCGCCCGTAGTCGAGGAGCAGCCTGCGGCCGACGAGAAGCCCGCGGCTGAAGAAACCCCCGTAATTGAGGCTGCTGAGGAAAAGCCCGCCGTCGAGGAAGCGCCCCAAGTCGAAGAGACCCCTGCCAGCGAATCAAAAGAGGCACAGCCAGCGCAACAAGCTACTGAAGACGAGCCCGCGCCCGTTGCAACAGATGCAAGCGTGCCCGAGCCTGAAACTGAAACCGAAAAGGCAGCGGACTTGCCGGCTCAGAATGATGAGGCAGTCCCCGAAAAGGCCGCAGAGTCGAGACCGGTTGACATCCAAGACGCCCCAGAGAAAGCTGCCGAGGCGCCTGTGCCTGAAAGTGCTGAAACTGAGGTTTCGCAAGACTCAACCAAGGAGGTGCTACCCGAGAGCACATCCGAGGACAGCCCCGTGGTAGAGAGCTCTACAGCAGCCACCGAGACACCTCAACAGCCTCAGGTGTCTGAAGCTCCAGTCGATGTCAAGGATGAGGCGAAGATCGAGCCTGAACCTCAGAAGACTGTTGTCGAAGAGGAGCCCAAGGAGGAGCCCAATATTGAGCCTGCGCCTGTGGACGACAAGCTCGAAGTGGCTGAAAATGAGCCAACAAAGATCGAGGACAACACATCTACGCCAGAGCAGGCTGATGCCGAGGTGAGTTGCTTCCTGCTTTTGCCGCTGCCAGCAAAAGTATCCAGCACATTGTCTTCTGGACTTTAACATTGCGTCTTCCAACCTCTCCTCACTTTTAACAAACATCCAACATATTTCCAATCCTCCTTCCTACCCTCCTATCTATATACCTACTATCCTTCTATCTTCTGACCTCCCACCCTCCTACCTCCCACCCTCCTAGCTCAAGTGCTAGAGTTTTCGCTAACCATACATTCAAAAGGTCCCCGCTGTGGCATCTGAGCCCCAGCCTAGCCAGGAAGAAGCGGCCGCTGCAGAGCCAGAAGTCGAGAAGCCGGTAGAGACACAGGCGCCGGTCGTGGCTTCGGAGGACGGAGCGGACAAAGGTGAGGTCCCCCCGACTGTGATTGACGATGTCCATGATGTGAAGAGCCATGTTGCTTCAAATCTTGACGACGAACACCTGCCTGCCGTGGAGGAAATCAAAAACCGCGATGTTCCAGCTGGGACCATCGATATTCAGTCCCAGGCCGACGAGACCGATGCTGGACTTGACGCGGAGAATGTTCCAGTTACGACTGCGGACGACACATCAAATGATAATGACTTAATGACGTCAAAAGACACTACAAACGCGATACCCATTCAGACGAGCGACGAAACTCATGCCGTCGAGGCTTCAGTTCCCGACGAGGAACAACCAGTAACGTCAGAAGCCGGTGGACATGCTCTTGACACCGCACAAGAGATAGTCGAAGAGGAGGCTCCGAAGGACGCCGCTCCTGTCTCTGCAGACTCCAGCGACCTCCCAGCTATTGCAGCTGGTGCCGCCGCAGCTGGATCACTTTTGGTTGCCGCGTCGGTGGTGGAAGCCAGCAATCCCAGCCAGAATGACATCCAGAGCTCCCAGGACAAGGTTGTCCGGGACATTTCTGAGGGTATCCCCAGCGAGCCTTCAGCCCATGATCTTCCCCCACGTTCTTCCTCCCCTGCCCCCGATGCTGCTACGACTGTTGAATCCTCCAAGTCTCCATCTGCCGGATCACAGTACGGCATTGTCACATCAGATCAACAAGAACCGCAAGCCGTTCAAAGCAATGAATTGCGCGAGCGTTCTACTGCCAGCGGTGCCGAGTCTTCAGCCAAGTCTTCTAAGCAGGACGTCGTGGTAAAGGACGAGGTTGTGGCCAAGCCAAACGCGGCTTCTACAACACCAGGCAAGCTTACTATCCTTGCGTCCATGGTCGTCGGTGCGTACGCGGTCTTCAAGCTTGCTAATGGTGCATGGGGCTCAAGGTATCCTTGAGTCGCCTGATGAGCCAGAGCCCGTGAGTGCAGACGACAATGACCCGGTCGTGGTGCAGGAGGGCGTACTTTTGGGGTCGGGGGCAGGGGATGAAGATCGTGAAGATCGTGATAGTGAAGCCGTCATGGGAGATGCTGACGAAAAGGAGACCGCCATTCAATCTGGGCAAGAGGATGTTGCCGAGCCGGTGACCGAGGACTTAGATGGGTCCTGCGAGCCGCTGAGTTCAGTGATCGTCCCAGAACCACTCGAAGAGAGCCAAAACACCCTCTCGAGTGAAATGCAATTAGAACCGAGCACCGAAACCGAGCAAGCAGCACAAGGACATGATCCTTCTGAGCTCGAGGAAGCACTGGAACAACACACCGAACCAGAAACACCACCACAAGCTGAAGATGCCACGCTTGAAGAGCCCTCCACAGATCAAGTCGAGCAGAGTCCGACAGATGAGACATCGCTTCCACAACCGGTTCCCGAGAACATTGGTCCAGACGAAATGGCGCAAGACCTTTCATTGACCCCTGACGCTGTCGACGACTCTGAGACTGCGATCAGTGGTGAAGCACCGCCTAACTTGACTGAGAGCCATGTCACTGACTCCCTCGTCCCAATAACCCCTGTCGGACAATTCGGGGAGGAATCTCAGCAGGTCGACGAGCCCGCCACCGAAATCTCGAATGTGGAACAGCCCAGCGTTGAAAAAGCCAACACTGAAGACGAACAGCCCGCCGTACGAGAGCCCATTGTCCAAGAGCCCATTGTCGAAGAGCCTAGTGCCCAGGAAATGAGCGCTGGGCAGCTCAGTGTCAAAGAACCCAGCATGGAAGAATCACCAGCTGAGGAGCCTAGTGCTCACGAGCCCATCGCTGAGCATCTCGGCGTTGAAGATTCCAGCATTGAACAGCCCGCCGTTGCAGAGCCGAGCACGGAAGAACCCAGCGTTGGACTGGGTATCGAACCCGGCGTTGAGCAGCCTAGTATTCAAGAAACCGACGTGGAGCAGCAAGAGGCTCTTGACCAGACACTTCCTTCTGCCATAGTCAACGAGCCTAGTACAGCACGCTCTATAGACTCTCCATCATCGGAAAACGTCTCGACTAGACAGCAAGAGCAGCTAGACGATAGTATGAAGGAGGATCTGCCACAAGAATCAGAACCAGGCCCAATAGATGGCGCATCGCCCATCGAGAAGTCAGTGTTGGACAGCTCCCGCAGCTCAGAAGAACTCAAAGAAGGGGATGGTGGACCCAGCCCCGAGCAAATGGACAGCCCTGAACACTTGCAAGCTATAGATCATGCGACTCCAGAGCAGGCAAATGACTCAGAAATTTCACCGAGTGGGATCGATCTCCAACAAGACGGGCAAGAGGACATGGTAACTCAGACGGAGCCACCTGACCCGAGCCCCGTCGTGGAGGCTGCTCAGTCTTCCAGCGATTCTGCCAATCTTTCACCTGATCTACCACTCGCTCAAATCGAAGAGCAACCAGCTGGCCAATCGTCTGCAGACTCAAACTCGGATCCAAGCAACGACGCTGAACCTACCATAGACTCGCCTGTTGCTGGGTCTGGGGAAGCTGGCGATACGCAGGATGGTTCCCGCCAATCTGAGGGCGCCCAAGCCGTTGACGAGACGTCCGTAAGCCAGAAGATAGACACTCCGGACGATGTGGGCCCTTCATCGCTCGACTCTTCGATGGTTGAGGAATGGTCACAAATTGAGCAAGACGTACCCGGACCCTCACTTGAGTCCTCGGACGTCTTGCCTGCAGATGAGCAGCCCTCCACCATAGCAGATTCATTGGACGGCGGAGACACTCCAGTTCAGGCTAATTTCGACGAAGTGGGTCAAAGAGTTGATGACGATGCCAACGATGTCGTCGTTGTTCCACCCCAAGCCAGCGAGGAGGATTCCCCTGAAGGCACCCTACCACATGCGCCGTCTGATGGTGACTCTTCAGAGCCACAACCGGAGGCTGTCGTCACTGATGAGGTCGTTCCGGATCAAATCGTGGCGGATGCCCAAGTCGCAGCAAGTGCGGAGGAAACAAACCACACAGACCTCTCTGCTAGAGCTGTCGAGGACCAGGCTTTGATAACCGATCAAGATCAAGACCAGGCTGAAGGGACAGAAGATAACCAGGATGCCACAAGCGACACGGATCGGGCTCTACACGAGACTGATGATTCGGGCAACGAAAATCCCCCTAAGAATGACATTGAAACATCGTCGATACCCGAAGACAAGCATGTGGATCCCAGTGAACAGCAAGGCCAAGACATCTCTGCACAGAGCGATGAGGACACCAAACCGGACATTTCTTCCGAAGCGGCAGTGGATCAGCCAGAGGGTGATTCCGAGGCCGTGACCGAACAAGATGTGCCCAGCTCAAGCAATAGCCTAAGCTCTGGACAGACCACACCCAGACTTCCACTTTCAAACGGCGCCGAGGCAAGCTCTCCTGCTGTGGAAGGGCAAGAGGTGCTCGAGGCACCAGCAATCCAGGCCGAAGATCACACTGAGCTTGCGACTATGCCAGACTCTGTCGTCGAGCAACATGAACCTCAGCAAGACGGTACCGAAACTGCCGGGGAAGAGGCCGCTGAGCCTACAAGTGGTGCTCCCGATGATCAGCCATCTCAAGATGAAGTTGATCCGGGTGACACTGTCGCCGCAGAGCCCGCTGCCGCAGAGCCTGCTGCCGATAAGCCCGCTGCCGATGAGCCCATCACTGATGAGCCTGTTACCAAAGAGCTTATCACTGAAGAGCCTGTCGCTGATGAGCCTGTTACCGAAAAGCTTACCACTGAAGAGCTGGTCGCTACAGAGCCTATTGCTACAGAGCCTGCGGTAGAGGAGCATATCATAGAAGAGCCTGCCGCTGAAGAGGCTATCGCTAATCAGCCTGCCGTTACCGAGCCTGAAGAGCCCGGTTCTACAGAGCCCCTTGCTGAGGAAACCGTTGCTGAAGAGCCTGCGGCGGAGGAGCCTGTCCCAGAAGAGTCTGCTGTAGAAGAGTCTCCCGCCGAAGAGGCTCCCGCCGAAGAGGCTCCCGCCGAAGAGGCTATCGCTGAAGAGCCTGCCGTTACCGAGCCTGTCGCTGAAGGGCCCGATTCTACAGATCCTCTTGCTGAAGAGCCTGTCGCTGAACAGGTAGATTCAGCTTCTGAAGTGCCTCTGTCTGAAACCGCCCCCAAGGTAGTCGATCTGCAAGATCAAGTGCCACAAGAGTCGAGCATAGAACCTGTTGTCACAGAATCGCTTCCAGATGGGCCCTCCGAGGAGGCATTGGTGGATGGCGAACAACTCGAAACTGCTGAGATCGCCGCTGCCTCCACTGCCGCCGCTGTCGCCGCAGTTGCCGCTGGAGTCGTTGCTCATGAACTCATGTCTGACAAAGACGACATCGAAGACGACCCAGTAGTTGTATCTGCGTCCACAGACGATTTGCAACGGCCGAAAACAGCTGACAAAGCTACTGGTACATTGGAAGAATCAGCAGCTGGTCAGGATGATTTCGAGGTGCGCTCAATCTCATCAGCACCTGACAGCCCGGAGGAGGTTTCGTCACAGCAGCCTTTGGCCGAATCATTCACCATGGTCGACCCGCCATCAGGCAGTGACCAGATGCAGGCTACTCTAGACTTGGGCGAGAAACCCGTGCTCCTGAAGCGCGTTGATTCCTCGACCCAGACCGATGAACTCTGGCGGCCAAGAACTCCTCTTCCCAGGGTCAGCACTCCCGGCATAGTCTTGCCAGACCCTAATGACGAGGAAGCCTCGAAGAGGAGTCGAGCAAGAAGCGCCAGGAGAATGAGCAGGCAGAGTATTCAGCAGGCGGAAGAGGTCGTCGCCGCTGCAGTCATTATTCGTGCCGCGGCAGACACACTCGGGGAAACCAGCGATCGGATGGCAGTTCACGTCAAGGATTTGAAGCAACATGGAGAGACAACCGCTCCTTCGAAATTGCAGGTTGACGGGAGGGGTACGAGGGTTGCGGATAATAGCATTCCTTATGATTTCATCGCTAACACAACTACAGGCAAGGAGTCTCCAAAGGTTGATGACAAGCTTCCTAAATCCCCACGTTCGAGAGAACACAGGGCCAGTCACTCGTCGCGGTCCAGCCGCCCAAGCACGCGTGAAGATGGTACCACGAGATCCTCGCACCATCGCCACTCTACTCACAAGCATCGGGCGGACGGCGACCGGGAGTCTGATCAGGTGCCGCGCACGCCGCCCAGGCACCACGATACCGGTGACAGCGCACATGGCAGTCACAGCTCTCGCTCCCGGCGCGAACGCACACCTCAAGAGCAAGCCGAGCACGACAGGCGAAAGGAGGAGCGCCGGCTCGCACGAGAGAAGGAGAGGGCGAAGGCTGACTCGCCAGCCGCCGAGTCCAAGGGCAAGGAGAAGGAGGTCGAAGCACCGCCGTCAGCCGCTCGCTCTCACCGGAGCTCTCGACGCCACAGCTCCACCCGCCACAGCATGGCATCGCCCTCCAACACCGCCCGGACTGAGGCGTCTACCGCTGCGCCGAGCAAGAAGTTCTTCGACATGAAGAACGGCCGGAGCGAGATGGGTTCCAGCTTCGGTGGCCCCCTCACGGCAGACACCGCTTCCACCTCTACGAAGGACAAGGACACCATCTCGTCCTCCCGTCGCTCCAAGGATGTCACCCGCCCGCCACCGGTCGAGCTCAAGCGCTCCAGCACCACGCGCTCCAGCAAGGCCGTCCGGCGCTCGCTCGACCAGTCCAACGCGAAGTTGCAGAAGGCCCGTGAACAGGAGTCTACGAAGGCTGCTAAGGAGAGCCAGCCACGCCGCGATGAGAGCAGCTCTCCTGCCCCCGTGGAGGGAAAGAAGTCGAAGGACGATGACAAGCACCGCAAATCGAGGCTGGAGAAGCGCGAGAAGGAGGACAAGGACGAGAAGAAGAAGAGCTCTGGCGGTCTGAAGGGCATGTTCAAGAGGCTGTTCTCGAACTAGATGGGTGATCAGCTTCTTCTAATGGGGGAATCTAGGTGGTTTCAAGTGGTTTTCGGAGGATTCAGATGTGTTCGTTCGTTTCTCAGCATGTCTTCTAATTGTTGGTCTCCCATGAGGGTGGGCTATCTCGACTGGATGATAAGAAGATTTTGGTGGACTATGTACGATTTTGATGAAATGATGACTGCCCTCAGGTATTTGGACAGATTGAAAAAAGGGGGGCTGCAAAAGCTGACTTTTCGGAGTCTAGAAGGAAATGAAGTGGCGTCAAGCTACTTGGGACTGTACTGAATTTCACATCTCACTTCAATTCTCACTGCGCGTTGCACCTACTTAAGTACTCGTGGGCTGTCTTCAGACAGACATTTTGATTATATATGTAAACACAGCCTTTGCTTAAGCCTGGCTAGTGCCCTGCCTAATATACAGCACCCCCGGATTCGGCTCGCCTGAATCGCCCACCAGCCACAACACAACTACTTACACTTCCTCGTCGTCCTCGCTATGAGGAGCTTCGATGTAGAGGTATGAGAAGTACTTTGTTCTCTGAAAGTATTATATTTGATGTATTTTGAAATGTCTTGGGATGTTCTTATTGCAGAGGTTATAAGATTGGTCTCAGGCAACAAGAGAAGAAGACTGACTCCAACATTTTTGACCTGACCACAACCCATCTTAACATCCAATGAATTTTCGCTGGTCCCATGCAAGCTTGGTAACTGCATGTGATGTTCCGTCGGTCTTCCCCAGCCTGACCCTGAATCCACTTAAAAACTTTCTAGAATTCCCCCTCGCCCTCCCTAAAAGACCCTCTCCTTGAAGCGGATGAAATTCTTCTCTTGAGCACCATCGCCAAAGAGCGTGGTGGGTAGATTGATTGTCGAGTTATCCGTGACGGTCGTATTCGTGGGTAGGCACAGGGTCATTGCTGATGCTCCAGTCGTTCGAGACAATTCAGTCGCCGGAAACGCCCCATTCGTTGTTCACGCTCCGGCCACAGTCCCGGCGCGCAATTTTCTCATTTGAGATCCGTCGAGGAAGGGGAGTCGCTGGTAAAATGGGCCGTGATGGTCAAAATAGCGAGGTCGTGCTGGTACCTAGATACCTAGGTACCTAGGCATGGGAATAATCTCATGCTTTTGGAAAGGTCCTGCGAGTGGAAAGCCTCGGGGGACCTGTTGTGTTGCTGAGCACGAAGACAGCAATCAGGAGTAAAATCTTGTTTTGTGGACCTGGCGGCGGTAGTGGTACAATGGTGGAAGAGCAAGAGATTGGTGATGCTAGGAGTAGAACTTTGTTCCTGGGCGCTGGCGGCAACAATGGTCTCATAGTAGTCTAATAGAAGAGCAAAAGATTGGTAATGTTCAGTTTTGGGGAGGGAAAGTTGAGATCAATGATGGGAGACCGAAGTGAATTTTGCGGGTTTGATATAAGAGTGATTGGGCTCATATCCTCCAATACTTGCCAGTAGCTAGAACGATTTAATGGGTTCCGGCGCCAATCCAAAATCCTAGAGCGAGAGCTATGCTTAGTAGCACACATGTAGATACAGACTACTTCTGTGGTTTGTGGCCAACTACTTGTCGGTCTTCAGTCTTACCCTAGGGTAGTCTTGTCTTAGAACATGGTCACCTAGTGCATGAGGCTTCCTAGAAATTGGCTGTGCTATCTCCTGGCTGGCGACTGCCCAGGTGTATAACTTTGGTGTGGCCAAAATCCTGCACCTCTCATCCAGATGTTGCACTAAGAACATTCTTCCTAGGTACCTAGGTACATAGGTACTTTGGGAATTGGGAGCTTTGGCAAAAGATCCACACCATTGCCACCGGCATCCAGAGAGTACCTAGGTATTTGATCCTTGTGAGCCTGTAACCAACACCCTCCCTGACGGTACAGACCTCCAACCAAGACAAAGACACACAACCAAAAGACACACAACCCAACCCTCACGTACGTGGAAGCAAGCCAACCGGCTTCTGACAGCAAGATTTACGAGGCTATCGCTAAGTGATCTGCAGATCTCTGCAGGCGCCACAGTCTGAAGAGGACGAAGTCGTCTACAGGTGCCCGTAGGCGCAAACGGACCAGCAAGACGCCTTCGCTGGCCAAGTCTTCTCCGCCACAAACCTCTCTCGCGACACGTCAGAAGAAGCGTAAGAGTATGGATGCCCATAGAAACTCTTCGGTCCTATCGGAAAATCTCTCTCGCAACCGATAATCCGAGCCCACGAGACCCTTGAACTGGCGTTTGGCTGCCTGCCCGCCAAACCCGTTTGACAGCCCACTCTACCAACTTACCCTACGTCAACCAAGCAAGCAACCAAGCAAGCAAACCTCCTCTGCGACACACATACACACGCACAAACTCTCTCTCTCGCGACGCGTCAGAGGACGCGTTAGACTATGGATGCCCGTAGCAGTTCTTTTTGCCTGTCGGACAACCTCTCGCAGCAACCGCACGCAGCGACCCCTCGCAGCGACCAAACGATGCCTGCAAGCCAGTCTATCACTTGCCCATGGTGTGGCGACGGCCACAAACTTAAGCACGTGCAGCCCTCAAGAAGCACGTTGATGACGTCCATCGAGAACTTCTGACTCAGACCAAGTGCGTATGTCAACCTGAATCCCCAAAAATACCAGAGCCCTGAAAGAACAATGTCCTCATATCGCATTGATACCAACCGCCGTTTGACAGGAAAATAATTACTTGGCTTTTGCGGGTAAATTAGGTGCTAAAGGATGTACTTTGTTTTCCCGCCACTTTCGAGACCTAGAGCTCCGCCGCAGTCCAGAGGGACTAGGCAGCCGCCCCGAGAGACGCAAAGCTTTTTCGTTTGCAGACTAAGCTTAGTTTCATCCCCCCCCCCCCCAACTTTGCCAACCACTGCGGCGGTTGAAATCGAACCTCGCAGAAAACACAAACACCAACCTCCCTTCTCTCTCTCACCACACCCATCAACCTTCTCTCTTGTAGAGGCACTCAAAACCCTCCCTTCTCGGTGCCATCACACACCAACCTCCTCTTGTCGCGTAGACAAGCACACCCTCCTCTCGTTTGGAGGCACTCAAAAACCTCCATGCTCGGCGCCACACCCACCAACGAAAAGAGCTCGCCCGCTCCCTCTAGTCGCCATGGCTGGGGCCCGTCGCCTCGAGATTGAGGCACTCCGGCAACTAGGACAACGCGCGAATCCCAAATGATGGCTCCGGTGGCTGCCCGGCGCGGGTCATACCGAACAAAATTAAGATTGCCTGTCACTGCTCTATCAAGGTACTCAACATACAAGAGCAAGTTGCGGCACTATAAAGTAAGTTCTCTCTATGTTATGACCAGTTAAGGACACAAGCTCAACCTTAGAAACAGGTGCCTCGCCATGTTCAATCTCGACAATGTTGAGTCCGGAGCAACCCGTAATCACAGCAGCTACATGATCTTACATTAATCAACATACAGCAGCCAGAGTGGCAGCACCCCCCAGCTCATCTTTCTAGGCCCAGAGGGGCCTGTTGGGATGCCGCCTGCCCTGTAGGTTGTACGCACTTGCGGACTCCATCCGGCACCACCCCACCCTCCGACACCACCCCATAATAGAACAGTCGGACGATCGATCGCTGGTTATGCTACTGCACGCGGCGGTCATGAGGGCCCAGTACAGAGCACTCGACCAGAGTGGTATTTACAGGACAGTGGGAATGACCACTCACACACTAGCGGTGATTTGGCGGCTGGGTTACTTGAACTTGGCCGCATGCTGAGGGTGGGTGACATAACACTCGGAGTCGTCGAGCGCCATGCACCGGGAGGGCGACGACCATACTTTTTGGAAGGGGGCGTGCCCCGAGGAACAGTCGTGTGGGTGTCTCACCGGGTCACGGTGAGGTTGGCCACTGGGAGGGATTGCGGCGACCTAACCCTCCTCCGTCGGGACAGGCACCCGCCGGCCAGACAGCCACAAACACGGCCCGACCCACGCAGACAGCTTGGCAGGGCAGATATTCGGAGCTCAACACCCCTGCATACATCAGGCAGGCCGACGAGGCGCTGCGAACTCGGGGCATGTGGTACAATGAAACCACGGTCGATGATATTCTGAGGTGGAGCCGGGCAGTGCCGATCGAGCGGATACTATTTGATGTTGGCGACATGGCAAATCGGATGCATCCGAGAAATAGAACGCGGACTCTGGGGTCATTTGTCCAGACAGCCAGCAACCCGTCACCAAGCGGTACACGGCCACCGCCCGCTGCGTCGAGCGGCAGGCGAATCCAACGGCCGCAGACGCCATACCCGAACAAACCGTTACAACAACCTCGGGCTGTCGACACGACTCTCACACCTGACTCTCGCGGCACGAATGCGCCAGCCCCGACGACCAGTAACCCCTCGCCAGCTGACACACAAGCGGCGCCAGCTACCCCGATCAGAATGCCACAGGCCCGACAGCAACAGCCGCCCCATCCGAGCAGCCCGTCGCAGCAACCTCGGGCTGCCGGTACGGTTCCCACGTCTGACCCCAGCGGCGCAGATGCACCAGCCCACTCCTCATCACACATCGTCGGGGACGTGGACCCCCGGGCAGCTACCCGGGAGGAGCTAGACAGCTTGCCAATATGGAGGGGACCTCCTGGAGAGGTGCTGCTCTACCCGGGACCCCTGACCCCAGGCAGATGGGCCGTCGTCGAGCTTCCAGACCGTACATACCTGGTCCCTGTCACGGGAGGGACATAAGAGAGACGAAGCTCTCAAGTCTTGCTCAAAATTGTAGAGTTTCGACCTGGTCTATCTAAGAAAGAAAGGAAGGGAGGAAGGAAGCCTCAGAGGCTGCAGGTGGCCCGTGCGCCCAGTCGCCCACCTCAGCCCCCAGCCCGATGCGGCCACAACAGTCGCCTTCCACGTTGTCTACGGCGCGGGCGACGACGCAGCACTCGCAAACACCCCCGACGAGGTCATTTACTACATGAGGGGGCTGACGATCGCACAAGCCCCCGCTATGGACATCAGTACCCGGGCGGCAGTGCGGTTCGTCTTAGACGGTCACAACTACCGTCTACCCGTCTCCACCAGTCTCTTGTACCGAAGAATGGAACCCCGGGATTTCCCAGGTGGTGCACACCCGCTCGTGACACTGAGCCTTTTCATGCTGACTCGAGGGAGGGCTGCATGGTCGTATGTCATGAGACAAGCAAGAAGATCTGGCCAGGAAGGTCTCGCCAGCCGCGACATATCGCTCTCTCAGGACGACCAGGGTCGCCTGGTTGACGGCAACGGAAACATCCTTGCGGAACAGACTTTCCCATTGGAGATACTCACCCGGAGAATGCTTTCAAATACCGGCCGAGCAACGACTGATTCTACATTCATTGGTCAGCACACCCAGCAAGAGACCGCGGGCCAGGCAGTCCCAATGATGCTGGGTCAGCGCCCGACCGCAGCTCAGGCCCAGGGTGGTTTGTGGTTTCTTTTTTAATCCGCATACATGTAAAATGTACGTGGCGCCTTCATACAGTGGTAAAACGCTCAAGACCCAGCCTTTGAAGAAACACAGGCCAATAACAGTGGAAAGAGAATACAGTACGTGGGCACGTGGCTGAGCCTCGTACCGCACAGACAAGGCTGGAAGGCATCGCTCCCGACGGCGCCACTCACTAGAATCATCGACACAAGTAGCCCAAGGGCAAATCTGCCACGATACTAGAGTCAAAGCCGGCAAAGCAGTCATGCGGCGAGACTAAAATAGTCTCTCAAAATGGCCCCTACGGCTCAGGCCCAAACACTGGGTCCCCTCCCACAGGGTGCAGTGGTGCGGTATTCATACGGGGATGGCTACCTTCGAACCGCGGCCGTCGTCGAACGAGAGCGTCTTCGACGACCGTTCAATCGCCTGAGACGGAACCAGCGGTCCCGAGAGTTTGCGGAGTCGATAGGCACGTCTACTGACTCGGACATACTGAGGGAGTCCCCTCCTATCCGAAGGATCTCTGGGGTCAACACGTCAGGTGAACTAGAGTTTTACCGTGACCACCGAGCAAACGCAGCCCTCATTGACAATATCGTCATGAACTTTGGGGGTGGGAGAACAGAAGTCATCCGAGACGTTCTCCTGGTGTTTGCCAGGGTGATTACACATTTGGATGCCCAGAGGGGCTTCCAGACGAACCCTGCTGTCATGGAGCCCGAGTTGAGACACATCGCACAAGGGGTTGTCGACCTCAGTCGACACAATTACTCAAGGATGTTCCTCAACATAACACACCGCACAGCATTCAACAGGTACATAGGCCCGATCATCCGGGCCTCAGTGTCCAGGCTTTGGGGAGGTGCATGGCAAGAGCGGTTCAGAAACATGGTACGCGACATGATAGCCCCGGTAAGCCGGGAGCACCTTCGGCGGCGAGACCAGAATGGAGAGGTTCGCGTAGACGAGGACGATGTGCCTCCTCCTGCAGCCCAGTCGCCTCCTCCTGCTGCTCAGCCTCCTCCCGCTGCTGCTGCTCAGCCTCCTCCCGCTGCAGCTCGGCCTCCTCCCACTGCTTTCAACCCCCTTATCCGACCACGCTCACCTTCACCGGACATACGTAACGTTCGTCGCCAGAGCTGGAGTGCCCAGTTTCCTCCCGCTGCAGCTCGGCCTCCTCCCACTGCTTTCAACCCCTTATCCGACCACGCTCACCTTCACCGGACATATATAACGTTTAAGACGGTCTTCACAACCTATAGTAAAAGAAGGCTCAAATTATCTATAAAGAATTATTAATTTAAAATTAAAGTTACTTAAGGAATAATATAAAAGAAGTAGTAAAGCTATAATCTTATATTATAAGAAGGAGGTATAAAAGTTATTTAAGTTAATAAAATAAGTATAATATATAAATTTATTAATTAATTTTATAAATAATTAATTTATAACTTTAATATTTTTTATTATTATTATATAATTATATTAATATTATATTTATTAATTTTTCTTTTTAAATAAACTTTTATTTATATATTTAATAAGTTAGTTTATATATATATATTTAATAAGTTAGTTTATATATTTAATATTTTCTTTTATTTATTTAATATTTACTTTTCTTAATAACTTTTTATATTTATAAATACTTTTAAATTAATATTAAGAAACTTTATAAAATAATTTTCTTTTAATTTTTAATATTTAAAGTATAAATTTTTTATAACTTTTATTTTTACTTTTAATACTTTTTAATTTATATATATTTAAATACTAATTAAGTATTTAAATATTAATTAAATATTAGAAAGTTAAAAGTTAAAAAATTAAAAGGTTAGAAAAATATTAAAGAATTAAAAGAATATAATTTTTATTTTTATTTTTACTTTTAACTCTCTAATATTTAATTAATATTTAAATACTTAGTTAATATTTAAATATATATAAGTTAGAAAGTTTAGAAAATATATTAAAAGGTAAAAGTAAAAAGTTTTAAAAAAAGTATTAAAAAGTTTAAAAAAAGTTTATATTTAAAATATTAAAAATTTAAAGAATTTTAATTAAATATATAATTTTATATAAACTTCATATATAAAAATAAATATTAAATATATTAATAAAAAATATTAAGTATATAAATTAATTTATTAAATATATAAATATTAATTTAATTATATATTTAATTTAAAATATATTAAAATTTATAAAATCTTTAAATTTATAAGAATAGTAAGCTATAGTGAATTAGCTACTATAAGTAAGTAAGTAAGATTAGTGGGTCCGTGCCTACGCACGGACCACCTAGCTTAGTTAGTAAAGTCTAGCCAACCTAATTAGGCGCTTCGCCGCCTAGCTAGGCAAACCTTCTAACTAACATTAATACACACTACTTCATTTAACTACTTATATATAAGCTAAGCTAACCGATATATAGGAATAGTAGGCTGCAGTGAATTAGCTACTATAAGTAAGTAAGTAAGATTAGTAGGTTTATACTTATATATAAACCACCTAGCTTAGTTAGTAAGGTTTAGCTAACTTAACTAAGTATTTTACTACTTAGTTAAATAGACTTTCTAATTAATATTAATATATATTACTTTATTTAACTACTTATATATAAGTTAAATTAACTAATATTAATTAATTATTAATTAACTTTTAATAATAAAATATTTATTAAATAGTTACTTATTTATTATAATTATTATAGAATTAATAATATTAATTTTAATTTATTATTTAAAATTATAATAGTTATAAATAGCTAACTATATTAATATTTATAAGGATAATTAATATTAATTTTAATTTATTAATTAAACTATAAATAATTATAATAATAATAATAGTAATAGTTAGTGTTAATTTTAATTTATTAATTAGATTTATTAAAAGCGTTATATATATCTATTATACTTTAAGAAAAAGTTAGTAATCTTTAAAGACTTAAAATTTAACTTTTTTCTCTTATTAATAACCTTTTTTTAATTATAAGTAACACTTTAAATTAGGTATAGTAATCTTTAAAGACTTAAAATTTATAAACTTCTTTTAAAAATAACGATAATAAGTAGAACCTCTTTACTAAGTAAGTTCTATAAAAAACTCTTTTTTTTATAATAACTTTCTCTTATAACTAATAATTTAAGCCTAATTACTAACTTATTAATTACTCTTACTAACCTTTTAAATACTTTTTAAAAGAACTTTAAAAAGTAATAGTTTTATAAGTTAAGTGACTAGCTATATAAATAGAGTAGGAGTGTGTTTATTAAATAAGGATTATATTTAATATACTAATCTAATTAACTAACTAACTAACTAATTAATTAACTAACTAACTAATTAATTAAATAACTTTTTATTTAAATAATTATATAAATAGTAATTTATATTAGAAGTAAGTTTTACTTTTTAATAGTTACTAGCTAACTATTAGTTAGATAGTTTAATTAATTATATAAATAAAAGATAGGTAAAAGAAAGAGATTATTAAAAGGATTAATTAGACTAATTAAAGGTTATAAATTAACTAATAATTAGTTATAGTTAGTAACTAACTAATAGATAGCTTAGTAAATAATTAATAATTAAGTAAGTAATTAGGTAACTAGGTAACTTAAAAATATTAATTTAAAGTATTAATTATAGAAGAAAAGAAACTATTAAAAGAGATTAACTAGTTAAATATAGTTATAATTAGTAACTACTTAATAAATAGCCTAATAAGTAATTAATAATTTAAACTTAATTTCACTTATTAAAATAATTTAAATTTAAATAATTTAAGTAATTTATAAAATATTAATTTAAAGTATTTTTAAACTATTTAAATTAAATAAATTATAATTATATATTTAGTAATAATTTTAAATAATTAAAGTAATTTAGTTAGAAACTACTTTATTAGTAAATAGAGCTCTTTAATTAGCTAGAAGGAAGATTTTAAAAGACTAAAAAGGTGCTAGTGTGGGAATAGTAGGTTATAGTAGATTAGCTACTATAAATAAGTAAGTAAGATTAGTAGGTTCGTACTTATATATAGACTACCTAACTTAGTTAATAAAGTTTAACTAACTTAATTAAGTGCTTTACTATTTAGTTAGGTAGACTTTTTAACTAATATTAATATATATTACTTTATTTAACTACTTATATATAAGTTAAACTAACTAATAAAATTTAAATTTAGAAAGTTTAATTTAATATTTATATTTATAAAAATAAAAGTATTTATAAAGTTTAAAAATTTAAATTAAATTATAAAATAATAAAATAGTTAAATAAAAATTAATTAAAAATTTATAATTATAAATCTTTTAACTTTATATTTTTTAAAAATAATATAATATATATTTTAAAAAGAATATATATTAATAAGAATATATATAAATTAATTTATTAACTTAACTTTAAATTTATTTAAAAATATTTAAAAGTTTTTTTATAAACTTTTTTAAAACTTATTAAAGTTATTCTTATAAATAAAACTTCTAAAATATATTCTAATAAAGTAAGTTATTACTTAGGTTTTATAGTATAAAGGTTTAAAGTTTATATTAAATAGAGTGGATTTAAAAAGTAGGGTTGCTTAAAGAAGAAAAGAAGAAAGAAAGGTTACCCTTTAGGCTTTAAGGCTAGAGGTAATAGTGTGGCAGCCTTATCGATAAGGGGACCTGTAGGGACCCCTACGGGGCCTACCTGCCACCCTTGACCCCTAGCCTTAACTTTAAGTTGATTGTTATGTTATTTTTGTTTGCTGTAACTATCATCACTATAGGGGTCCGAGCCGACACTCTAGTCGTTTGAAACACTCTAATTATCAGAGACACCCCAGTCGCCGGAAACGCCCCAGTCTCTAGAAACGCTCTAATCACAGTCCCAGCGCGCAGTTCTGTTATTTGATATCTGTCGATGAAGAGGTATAGCTAGTGATTGGGTTGTGATGGCTAGAATGGCTAGGCTGAAGAGGAATAATCTCATTGTCGCGGAAGGATCTTGTGAGTGGAAAGTTTGTATAGCTGTGTAGTGTTGTTAAGCATGAGGAGAGATATTAGGAGTAAAACTTTGTTTCTTGGGCTTAATGGGGGTGGTATTCTTATAATTTGGAGGGCGAAATTTCGGTGATGTTTAGATTAGGAACTTTAGAGTCTAATGGAAATGTGACATTAAGACGAACATGAAAGGGCTTGCTGAGCGTATTAAATACCTATGTAGGCGACACTTACATCTCGTGACATAAGCGCTTATAAATAGTTAAGCTTATTAGGTGGGTTTAAAAGTTAAGTTGACCCAACACTAATAAAATTGCGGCTAGATAGACTAGATGATATAGATTTATTTAGTATTTAGTTAGAACTAAATGTTAAAGAACTAATATGTCACAGAACTAACATGTCAACCTTATTTAAGTAGCTTATTGAACAATATCACGTGGTGCAACAGGCTATTAGAGGCTATTAAATAGCCCTAGATAGACGATTTTATGGGTGAAAAAACTTTAAGAATCAGGGCTATATCATTGGCTGAATGCCTACAGAAGGTAATAACTGCTCAAGCTTCTGTATTTTCATGAAAATTTATCGAGTCTCCCTTATAGGTTGGGCACCTTTGCCGAATGCTGCTTGTTGCCACTCAATGTAGTTTGCGACCTCGATCGGTACAAAAGTTGATGCCACCACTAGTTGACCTCATTTAAACAAAAGACGAGAAAAGAAAACTGGTTTCGCTTCTATCCTATATACGTCCGAGGATATACAAGGGGCCTTTATACGGTGGTAAGCGCTTAAGACCGGGGGAGCAAGGAAAAGAAAATAAATACTAGCTATGTTATCCTATGTTGGTAATTAGTAACTGATTTCACCTTCCTAAGGTTCTCTTTGGAGCAGTAAACATGACTAGTTCAAGTGCTTGAGGGCAGTTGGTAGACTTCTTCCTACTTCCACCTAGGTGCTGATTTTCGTAACTAGAAGAGAAGTAGCTAGCTATGGTGATCCCTCCTATTATTGTGACCTACAAATATGCACTTTTCAATGCAGTAGAATAAATTGCGGAGATACGAGTGAATGAATAACTTTGTGGCGCTAGACTGGTGTTTGTGGACAAGATGTTGGGCGCTCTATAAGTTTGGTTGAATTCCGCAGCATCGCTAAGATAAAGAACGCGTCCAGTTTCCGAAGCCTTTCGTCCTTGATCTAGGACGGGAGAGATAGCTTTATGTCGTTCCTACACACCTAGGAATTCGAGTTCGTGTATGTGGAACACCACGCTCGCAATTTTGCAGGTGTTACTGGATGTTCCGTGACAAGGTCAGATTTGTGGATTGCATAGGTAGTATTTAGTGGTGCCCAAGGTAATCCTGAGCATTCAAATGTTAGTGAGATAATATTCCTAGTAACATGTCACCGAAAACACAGTCCCAGATCTCGTATCGTACATTGGTTTGTGTCCAATTCCGGTGACTTGATGATGCAGCAGTCGTCCAAGTACCTAGGTATCTCGTGCCTCCCTGTTTCCCTCTCCGCCCACATGTCTTCTGTTTCGTCATTGCAAGTATTAGTCTTTCCAGCCCCATTATCCTCACCCACCAGGGAAAGAACGGGCCAAGAAGTAAACAAACCAGCCTTCACGTCGTGTCTACGGGCCTTATTAGGATTCCGCAGCACGCAGAAGCCTACTCTCCTTTTTCCTCCTCTTTGCTTCTCATCCCGACCAGCCCGCCCGCCCCCCGTTGCCATATACTTACGACAAATCATTTTTCTTTAACTCTAGATCTCAGATTATCAGAATCAATATGCCCACATTACTGCTCTCGAGGCGCGTAACCGCGAGCTTTCGCAGCGTTTAGAGGGCTATTGGAGAAACCCCTCCATGGAACTCACGCATGCTGACTAGGACAGGTGCCTTCTCTTGTCCGGGTAGGGAGAAGTGCACTTGTAGGCTCAGACCCGGGGTTGGGTGGTGTGGGACCGGATCAACAACTTGCGCCTCGACGTGGCGATCCGGCCGAGTAGCTCTTCAGAGTGAAACCAAGCAAGTTGACGACAACACCACGCGGCGACGCGAATACCACATGCCGATATCCCTCTTCCACCCTCCACTTCGCGTCCTCCTCGCTCGACCGCCTCAACCTCGCAAGTCTGTTCCTTCCACCCGGATGTATTCTGCCGTGTAAGTTTTGAAAATCTGCTCTTCTCGTAAACTCCTCTCTGATTAAACAGCAAACTGACCATCTCTTCAGTGAACCTGGCGCCTCGGGCGGAATACCCAGTGCTGGGACAGTCAACTCTCCAGTCTCGCGACGACATCTAGATCGCGTTCTGTCGAGAACTTGTGAGTTCAGTCCTCGATCCGCCCCCAGGAGACGCGAAGTTTTCTGCTGATATCTCGAGCCCAAAGGCTGGACACAAGGCGGAAGAGGACGCCGAGGGGGCCTGCAGACGCGTGAGGGCAAACTCGTGCGCACGCGAGCACGCACACACACTACAAACACACACACACAGGCACACGCACACGCACACACACACGCACACACACACACACACTATACACGCACTCACACTATACACATACACGCACAAGAAAGACAGAGAGCCAGCCACAACGAGACAAGGTGTGGAAGGAGGGATCTGGTACTGTGAAGGGAAATGGAGAACCGTCCCGGATGTAGAGGCGAACAGCGGAGTCGGAAGGGATAGAGGCCAGGGCGATGGGGCAAACGCGAAGAAGAAACTACCACTAGTCTTTGTAGAACAACATGTAATGCTTGATTCTCGATCCACATACAACTGGCGGTGCATATCATAGCAAAACAAATGCTCAACCCAAGATTGGATTGACCAAGAATCATGCAAAGCCTCCAGGCTGTCAGCAGAGTCAGTCTGCAGCATCGGAGAGATGCAAGCCAGGGCGAGGTGCCTTTGGCTAATGCACGGCAATGTCACGCACGCATCATGCCACGGTAGATGGGGGATGGCCAATGAGGGCATGGCGGACTGGCTGGACTGGCTGCAGGACGGCCTCGGGGACACCCGCCATGACAAGCTCGATTCAGCATCCGAAGTACTGCTGTGCTGGCTACCTGAGCACAGGGCCGGTAGTTGCCCCGAGTAACATGCCACGAGTCTGCCGAGGTGTGCTGAAGTCTGGTGGACTTGTACTGTGTAGTGCCCTATCCTAGGTACCTAAGTATCTAGCTAGCTGGGCGTTGTAGTGTCATCACTCATTTCCCCAGCAAGAGGCGCTAGAAGGATGGGTGGCTCTTGGTGGCCCACTTTAGCCCACCCCCTGCAGCTTGCAACCTGGCCAACGGGTGGCCCCAGTGCCGATGGGGAAATTTCACAAAATTTGTCAACAAGGTTTGGATGTGCTGCTTGTCCCTCTGGACTGGGCCCAGTGCCAGTGGTGCCCGGGGCTCTACCGAATCGCCGACGACACGACAAGGGCCAGCCCAGCTAAGGCGGGATCCGCGAGAGGGCCGCCAGAGCCAGGGCAGCAGCAGTCTCGATCTGGCTGCAGCTGCAATCTGGTCTCGCCGTGTTTGTCGAGGGTGCAAATTATCCTGTCCCATCCAAGACTTTGGATCTGGTCTTGTCCTCCTCCCCCCTACCCGTACTTGGTCCGTACTTGCACGCATCATCCTTAGACGGCCGCACAACTTGCCAACATGTCGCAGAGATACTCACTCCGCCAGACGCCTCGGTAAGTCCGTTGCTGTTGTTTTGTTGTCTTCTCTTTCTTTGCTTGCCAATCAGACATCGGGCGCATTCCCAACCCTTGCCTCGGCGCCCAGGATGGGATTATCCACCCAGAATTGGCAATTGCACTGCCCAACATGGCATTCTGCATTCCAGCGCATTGGGAACACGCGAGCATGCTGTCGCCAACCGAGTTGACATGATGCTGACCGTGATTGCTCCCTCACAGGAAGAAGGAGCCTTTCGACGGCATGGTCGAGACCCCTGGTCGCCGCGTATCCAGCAGACGCAAGACCCCTCTCCTTGACACGTCCGATGCCGACGGCGACTCGAGCTCTGCCGCCGAGACCACCTCCCTGCGCACGCGATCCCTGCGCAAGCGCGGCGTGCCCAAGTTCACCGAGCACTTGGACGACGACAACCTGCCAACGTCGAGTGTGCTGCTGGACGCCACCACCCTGCCCCGGTCCGTCGTGGACGACAGGCGTGACGTTGACGAGGACGTGAAGCCCAAGATCGCGCCCAATGGCCACGCCGAGACCGTCAATGGCAAGGTCAACGGCAAGGCCAACGGCGCCAACGGCCATGCTGATGGCGCCAATGGCAAGGTGGTGGCCGAGGACAAGGTCGTGGACGGCTGGAAGCCCGGCATGGACCCCAAGATCGACTACTCGGGCACCCTCGAGTTCGGCGGCTCCCTGGGCGTGTCGGCCATGATGATCGGCTTCCCCCTCCTCATGTGGTACATGTGGATCGGCGCCACGTACTACGACGGCAAGTTCCCCACGCGCGCAGAGGGCCAGGGCTGGGCCGACTTCTTCTCGCACCTCGGCCACCTCGTCTACACCGGCGCCTACCCCCACGCGAGGGCCTGGGCCACCTACTGGATCTTTGGCGCCTTCGAGGTCGTCCTCTACTTCGTCGCGCCCGGCGTCTACGCCTACGGGAAGCCCCTGCCCCACGAGGGCGGCAAGCAGCTCAAGTACTACTGCTCCGGCTTCGTCTCGCTCTACATCACCCTGGCCGTCGCCGCCGTCCTGCACGTCACCGGCACCTACAGGCTCTCCGCCATCATCGACGAGTTCGGCCCGCTGCTGTCCGTCTCCATCCTGTCGGGCTACCTCGTCGCCATCGTCGCCTACGTCTCCGCCATCGCCCGCGGCGCCCAGCACCGCATGACCGGCTACCCCATCTACGACTTCTTCATGGGCGCCGAGCTCAACCCGCGCATGTTCGGCATCCTCGACTTCAAGATGTTCTTCGAGGTCCGCCTGCCCTGGTACATCCTGCTGCTGCTGAGCGTCAGCAACGCCGTGCGCCAGTACGAGCGCTACGGCTACGTCTCGGGCGAGGTCATGTTCCTCGTCATGGCCCACTGGCTCTACGCCAACGCCTGCAGCAAGGGCGAGGAGCTCATCGTCACCACCTGGGACATGTACTACGAGAAGTGGGGCTTCATGCTCATCTTCTGGAACATGTCCGGCGTGCCCCTCTCCTACTGCCACTGCATCATCTACCTCGCCAACCACCACCCGGACGAGTACCGCTGGAACCGCGCCCTCCTCGCCGGCCTCTTCGCCTCCTACCTCTTCGTCTACTGGGTCTGGGACAGCTGCAACGGCCAGAAGAACAGCTTCCGCTCCATGGAGAGGGGCACCTACACCAAGCGCAACACCTTCCCCCAGGTCCCCTGGCAGTCCATCAAGAACCCGCGCAAGATCCCCACCGCGACCGGCGACTCCCTCTTCGTCGACGGCTGGTACGGCAAGGCCCGCAAGGTGCACTACACGTGCGACGCCTTCTTCGCCATCTGCTGGGGCCTCATCACCGGCTTCAGGAGCCCCTTCCCCTGGTTCTACCCCTTCTTCTTCTGCTGCATGATCGCCCACCGCGCCATGAGGGACATCGAGAGGTGCAGGGAGAAGTACGGCGACGCGTGGAAGGAGTACGAGAGGCAGGTGCCCTACCTGTTCATCCCCGTGAGTCCCCCCTTACATCCAACCCACTCATCATCCTTCTAGATTTGAAATTTCCGGCTGTGAGTTGCTTGCTAACGTGCATCTGCTACATACAGTACGTCATCTAGACGCCGTCAAGTTATGGTGTATGTTGTGTTGTGTTGTCTGTCTATGCGTAACAAGGCAGCCAGCAAGCCGGCCCTGGCGTGATCCCGTTGCACATGTTCGTTTCGACCTGTACATATAGTTCCGGAATTCAGTACTCGTCTTTTTTAATTATTGCATAAGGCAAAAGAGCTTCGGGTCGCGAGGGGGAGAAAAAAAGGGCGGCAGACATTCTTGGGGGAAAAGCAGGTTGGGCTTGAAACTTTGTGTTGCGTGCGGCGCTTTTCAATGGGGGGACGGATGGTATCTTCGGGGGACAGGCAGGATAAAGCAGCACATATATATATATATATATATATGCATGTGGTTGGTCTGTACTGGTGTCCCCTATACATACATCCATCCTGGTGGGACGCCGCCGGCGGCTGCAGTTGCGACGATCAGGGGCCCCGGGTCATCTTTATCTTGATGTCCTGGCTGGCACTGCCGTATATAATGAGTGTATAACTTATGCGTTGTGCGAGTCTCTTATGTGGTAGCAAACTGAACAGCAAATGGGATGACGATGCTTTGCCTCCCGTCATCCTCATCAGTCTTTGAGTCCTTGAATGAATGGCCCTCGAGTCTGAACAGCGCAGTCAGTCCGCGCTTTTACATGTGTTTTTTCCCAACCGCTGAAGCTGAGACAACCTTCACAGCATGGGGAAGCAGCATCCCAATGCAACCGAGGTCTTCTTCAGATAGGGGAGGGCAAATTGGGCCGCTGCTTGGCTTGCGGTGGAGGGAAGCACCGGGCATTGTAGTCGGAGATATGTGCTGGCTCACCCACTCTGCGGGATGGGAGTTGAATCCATCCACTGGGGATGACAACGGCACCGGTCACGGGTAAAGGAGGTCACGAAAAGAAGCAAGAAGCTCAATGACTTGGAACTGTGGTACATTGGCTATCATTTCGCGCCTCTTCTAGGAGTGTCATCTGCTGGCTTGTACTTGGCCGTTCATCCTGACGAGTGGCGTGGTGGTGGTCGTGCGGAATCGAGATGTTCGATGGCGTGTGGTACATGGGTAGTTACACGTCGCTGCTTTCAGGCGGGAACAGGCGATGATAAGAGGGCAACCCGTGGCAGTTATGGAGGGGGAAGAGAACGCAAAAACATGTATGTCGTGCAGTTATTCGCATCGCGGAGTGGACATATCACAGGGGCGGGCAAGAAGGGTGCTGTGAAGGTACAATACAAACAAATGACGGAGTGATGCAGCCATATGAAACCATGTCGCAGGAAACCAAAAAAAGCAGCACTACTCCCAACCTAAACTACATTCTTCTGCCCCTCGTGCGTCTATGACTAGAACCCAATGCTCCGGAGTCATAGCCTAATGTGACAATGTGTACATGTGTAGTTCGATGGAATGATGTCCATACCATCCCATCATTTTCGTTCCGTTCGTTCCAATCCTCCCAGTCGTGACCTGGCCACATGCAAATGCTCAAGAAAGATTGAAGCTTTGAGTGATAGCAAGCTGGGCCCTTGTTGTTCTTGTTGTGCGCACGACCGCGATTTCGTCGATTGACGCTTCGGGAATGACGCCGCAAATCGTCTTGCCCACGCCTCCCAAAGCTGGCTCGCGGCCGAGTGTGTCAGCCATGCGATTAGCACGAGACGTTGATGGCAGCCTTGGAGTTCATGAGAAGGGCGACAATCAGTCCGTAAAGACCTGTGGAGGGCGTCAGCATGTTGCGAACAAGGCGAGCAGCTCTCGACAGGTGGGCAGGATTGTTTCTAAAAATAACTCACCCAAGACTTCAGCGAAAATGAGAATCAAAATCATGCCGACGAATAGCCTGGGCTGCTGGGCAGTACCGCGGACACCAGCGTCACCGACGATACCGATGGCGAAACCGGCAGCCATACCGGCCAGACCGACAGCGAGACCGGCACCGAGCTGGATGAAGCCGGTGAACAGGGCGTAGTCAGCCTGCTTGAGGCCGTCGGAGATCAGGACAGACACGACCAGACCGTAGATACCAATGATACCAGCCATAATGACGGGGACGATGTCTAGATGTGTGTGAGCATGGTGGATGGTTGACTCGAGCGTGGCCGAGGTGGTGGTGGTGGTGGTGGTGGTGACGTACTCTTCACGATGAGGTCGGGTCGCAGGACACCCATGGCCGAGATACCAACACCAGACTTGGCGGTACCGTATGATGCGCCAAGGCATGTGAAGACGATAGCAGATGTGCAGCCCATGGCGCCGAAGAAGGGCTAGAGATGGATTAGCATTGCGTATCGACGGTGTTGTGCTTGATGATGGGATCGGCTTCGGTGGAGCTCGGCAGGATGACGACGGTGAACACACGTGGTCGAGGGGGTACTAACCGCGTAGACGGGGCTGGAAATACCATGATTAGCTTATGGAACACGAGAGGGCACGCATTAAGATGGAAAGGCTGCTCGCCACGGATGTAGACATCCAGATCCGGAGCTTCAGCTCGCGAGATGACGGCTGGGGAGCTCAAGGGGAGGGCTCCCAGGAGTATCGAGGCAGTGCTTACCAGAGATCCGTAGACATGGTGGCGGTTGTGTGGAGGAAGGATGAAACAAAAGTTAAGAGAGTGTTGTGCAGGCGATTTGGGATCTGGACTGGAGTTGTGGCGATGGCAGCTCAAGGTCGTCGAAGTGGAGGCGGTAGCGTGGAGTGTGAAGCTTTGAGTAGTTGGACGGGCAGATGATGGTGACGGTTCGAGTTGCGTTGAGAGGTTGGCGAGGTGGTCCCAGGGCTCCCTCTGATTGGGCGAAGGTTTTGCTCACTCTGCAGCAGGCGGATCCAAACAGCACAGCACAGCACAAGCGCCCCCAGACCAGACCAAGTCGCCCACTGGACATAAGCAGCTCGTCCCAGAACAGCAGGCCGCGGCAGGCGAGCACAGACCGGCACACTTACTTACTTAATCATTCGAGCCGGCACCGCAGCGATGAAGTGGCCTATCAGCTTGCTTATCGGCAGACCCACTTGTCGTCTCTGGAGCCGTGGCCCAGAGCTTGAACTTTTTTTTTCTTCGAGCCGGCAAGCATCGAGTTCACGAGACGAACACCACACCACCCCCAATCTCTCCTCACCACCACAGGGCGATCTACGGAAAGGAACCCTGCCGATTCTCACAAATCCGACCAAAATGTCCAACCAGAACGAGTCCGCCGCCTGGCCCATCGCCGATGCCGCCCTGACCCAGGTACGACCAGCGCCGAACACCCATCTGCCCTCGCTGCAAAAAGTAGCTGACAAGAGACATGTAGGAAATCCTGGATCTGCTGCAGTCGAGCGCCCACTACAGGCAGCTCAAGAAGGGAGCCAACGAGGCGACCAAGGCCCTGAACCGTGGAACCGCCGAGATTGTCGTTCTCGCTGCTGTGAGTCAACCCGCGTGGATAATTTTCCCTTTCACCGCTGGGATGAAACGAAGGCTAATAGTTTTGCCCGTTCAGGACACCACTCCTCTTGCTATCCTCCTGCACATCCCCCTGCTGGCTGAGGACAAGAACACCCCCTACGTCTACGTCCCCAGCAAGGTTGCTCTGGGCCGCGCGTGCGGTGTCTCGAGGGCCGTCATCTCCGCCGCCATCACCTCCAACGAGTCTTCCGACCTGATGGGCCAGATCCGCGCGCTGAAGGACAAGGTCGAGAGGCTGGCCATCTAAGCAAGGTCTGGGTCTCCCTCCGACTGTGGCAGTCGCATATTGCCGTACCTTGGCTATGATGGCGATATAAGGTATCGTGCACGAGCATGATTCGGGAATTGTGAACCTAGTTGGATCAGGGCTGTCTCTCTTCGAGAGTATTTGCAACGACAGCAGAAATGTGATCAAGCATATAGTTCGAAAAGACCGGACAGTTCAAGACAATTAAATTTGGACATTGCACTGAAGTATTATTCCAAGGTTGGCTGCGTGACATGGTATAGGTACACCGGGACTACGAGATCGAAGCTACTTGGATACCTAGGTACTTATAACTACCCAGGTGGTTATCGGTTGTCATGCGACCCATTCTACGTACCTAGGAAAGTGGTGGCTCTTGATTGTGCGGTCGGAACAGGTGCGACCTCAGGAGTCCTGTCACGAAAGTGGCCCTTTTCTTGGCCATGACTGTGTGCAGCGCAAATAAACGGACCAAATGCCCAGGTAGTTTGGAGGATGCCAAAGTCCATTATTGACGGTGCCTGGGTTATCGTCTAATGGGTTTAGCTCGAGATTTGGAGATGCTAATCTCAGACATACGTCATGCTACAGCTGCATGTGTGCAGCGAATTGTAGCTGAATGATGCTCCAGCTAGGTGGTTCGCCTGTCCGCATGCGCTCTCGAGTGCAAGTGCCCCGCCAACGCGACCTCGACATCATCCATCGGCCGAGTCTGAGACGGGTCTTTTGACCTGGGACCATGGCACTCCCGCACCCTAAACTATACACCATGACGGTACTCCTCCGTTTATAGCTATGATCCCGCCCAGGAACGCCAACGGCCCCCAAACAACTCGTCTTTTGCGTGCCTGAATCTTGTTCGCGACAACGCCGAAAGATGCCATCCCTCGCACGCAAGGTTGTCATTGCTGCCGCAGTGGACGGCCTCCTGATTCAGCCTCTGGCGACCAAGAAAGAACACAAGCCTTCACCTCCGGTCAGGCTGCGCTATGGAGACGCTGCTATTTCATTCGTTTCCCGAGACGGGCTGCCAGACCTGTCTAAGCCCAACTCCTCGTTCGAGGCCTTCGGAATTGTTGGTCAGTCTGCACCGGAGCGCTTGCATCTCGTCCCACCAGTCCCACAAGCTGTCACTCTCCTTATTTCTATGTCAAAGCACAAGTTAACCAACACCTCGCTGCAATAGGCCTGATCACGGTCTCCCGCTTCAGTTATCTCGTCTCCATTACCCGCCGCAAGCAGGTCGCCGTGATCCGCGGTCACCCGGTATACGTCATCACCGAGGTCGCCCTCACGCCATGCTCCTCCTACAACGATGCCAGTGAAGCCGTTGCAAAGACCGCCATACAACCACAACGTAAAGATGCTGGAGAATCGGCCGGGGATGACACAGACACTGAAGCTGAAGACGACACCGACATAGACACAGCTTCGATTAAGAGCGATGAGGTGCCTACCGACGACGAGCGTCCGGATACATCGGATGGGTCTAAGCCCTCGGCTACCAGCGTCGCGAAGGATGTCATGACCCGGCGTGGCAGCTATGGCCGTTTTGCTCAACGATGGTTCAGCAGCAGCGGCTGGACACTGGAGCAAAAGCGGAGCATGGGTCTCAGCCAGTCCGAAGAGAATGTTAGTAACGCCGTGGATAAGGCTGCCGATGGCAACCTGCCAGGAGACTCCAAGGCCCCTGCGGCTACCAAGGAGGATACTGCATCACCAGAGGCGGCTGGTGTTCCTGTGGAGGATGCAAAAGAAGAAAAGATGGCGCCACCAGCACTGCTACCGAAGCTACTGCGCACCACCCAGATACTTTTTGGCTCTTCCCAGAGCTACTTCTTCTCGTATGACTACGACATCACTAGGAGTTTGTCGAGGCAGCGCGAGGCTACGACGCAAGGCGACACGCCGCTTTACCGCAGGACGGATCCTATGTTCTTCTGGAACCAGAATGTTATACAACCTTTTATTGATGCAGGGATCGATGCGCTCGCATTGCCCCTGATGAAGGGTTTCGTGGGACAGAGAACGTTTACCGTGGACAGCCAACCGGAACAGCTAGATGAGTACAAGGGCTCTGTGGAGATGAATGACTTCGCTACCAATTGGTCAACACCGGGGTCGGACTCTGAGGCACCTCCTGCGTCGTCTCCAGGCGCAAAGACTGGGATCAAACCGAGAACGTCAGAGAAGCAATTCAACATCACCGTGATATCAAGACGATCAGTGAAGAGAGCCGGGCTGCGGTATCTAAGGCGCGGGATAGATGAGGAGGGATGGTGCGCAAACACGGTAGAGACCGAGCAGATCCTCTCGCCAGCTATCGTTGACCCGACCTCGAAGATATATTCCTTCTTGCAGGTTAGAGGCAGCATACCGGTCTTTTTCACACAGAGCCCCTACTCGCTGAAACCAAGCCCCGTCTTTCAGCATTCTGATGATTCCAATTTCCACGCGCTGAAGCAGCATTTCGATCGACTGCATCAACAGTATGGGTCTCTTCAGATCGCCAACCTCGTGGAGAAGCATGGCGTGGAAGCTCCGATCGGCCAGAAGTATCAACAAGGGATGGAACGGTATAATGAGAGCAGTTCCAAGGAGGATGCAGTACCATTCGAGTGGTTTGACTTCCACGATGCATGCAGGGGCATGAAGTTCGAGAACGTGCAAAAGCTCATCGATACACTTCAAGACCAGCTCGACGAGTTTGGGAGCACAGTTGAACAAGATGGTGACATCAAGACACGCCAGAAGGGCGTTATAAGGACTAACTGTATGGACTGCCTGGACCGAACAAATGTTTGCCAGAGTTCCTTCGCCAAGTACATGCTGGATGCCCAACTCAAGGAGCAAGGCTATGACATGACTGCTCAGGTGGACCAGGTGAATTCTTGGTTCAACACATTGTGGGCGGACAACGGGGACGCCATCTCGAAACAATACGCCTCGACCGCGGCTATGAAGGGCGACTACACACGCACGAAAAAGAGGAACTACCGTGGTGCTCTGGCGGATGCTGGGTTGGGACTGACACGGTTCTTCAATGGGTAAGTCCGATTCCCTTCATGGATGAGCTGGAAGGCAATGCCTTGAGTCAACAAGGTGCTAACAGGCGCAGCATGGTCAACGACTTCTTTCTGCAAGCAACTATCGACTTCCTCCTCGGAAACGTCACATCCCTCGTGTTTGATGAGTTCGAAGACAACATGATGACAAAAGACCCGGCAGTCTCGATTCAGAAAATGCGAGATCAGGCCATCGAACTCTGTCAGAAGCGAGTTGTTGAGGACGCCAAAGAAGAATTCATCGGCGGCTGGACATTCCTCAGCCCTGCAGTCACGAATAGTATCATGGGCACACCTCTCCAAGAGGTTGTCCTCCTCTTGACCGACACTGCGGTTTACCTGTGCCGCTTTGACTGGAATCTTGACAAGGTATCGTCTTTCGACCGGGTCGATTTGGCACATGTGCAAACTATCCAGTCCGGGACATATGTTACCTCGACATCATCTGCGACTCAAACCGACGAGTCAAAGAACATCGGCCTGGTAATTGTGTACAAGCCAGGCTCGAACGACTACCGCCGGGTCAACACGCGATCTCTGTCCAGTACCAAGCCCAACGGGCAGGATTCTGTTCCTGACGAGGCTCAGGAGGCCAAGGCCAAAGACACATCCGGCTCATCGCCAGTCCAGTCCAGGCTGACAGGCCTCCTGGGCCGCAAGGGCGGTGCGGCCCCACCAGAGACGAAGAAGATCGTCCTCAAGGCCCCGTATACCAACTCATCCCTCGCCGACCGCGGCGGCAAGGCCAACGCCTCGCGCATGACGGAGAAACAGCTTGTGTCAGCCGTGGCCCACGAGATAGAGCGGTTGGCCTTCCTGAACCAGCCCGTTTCCGGGACCGCGGAGGCGAAGAGGGGGAGCATCATCGAGGAGGCAGATATCGTGAGCCTGGCGGAGGCAAAGAAGAACGTGGGTATCCTTGAGACGCTGGGATACAACCTCAAGAGGCTGGTCTGGGCCTAGAGGAGTATGGATCAGGTGGGGGTTTGCGGTTTGGACTGGGACACCACATCTTGCACACATTGTCTGGCGTATCATGCAGGGAATTGCTGATTTATAAATATAATAGGAGAGACCGTGTTTGTTAGAAACTAGATCATTTGCCCAGTTTATGCCGAGTTCAATATTGCATTCAAATAATCTAATAAATGCTTGATGCGCTCATGGATGTCCAGCAGCTAGCTTTATAAGGCCGGGAGCTATCTGCGAAAAAAACACCAATTGAGAGAGAGGATTACCTGCATCCATATGTTATGTTCTTGTCTTTTCCATGGCCTATCAATAAGTTTCTACCATGGCGACTAAGCATCTTGCATTCCCGTGTGCTTCTATTATGTGGTTCAGATCCTGCTGGATGAAGGTGGACGATCTAGGCACCCAGCCTAGCTGCTAAGGATGCTATTCCCTTTGTTTTTTGATAGGTTGTATGGCTTGCTGTATGTCTTTGTTGAAAATGGCTCACAGCTGAATTCTTGCCTATTCTGGCCGATGTGCCAGTGGAGCTGCATATTCTCCTCCCTTGACAACTTGGCTAGAATGTGAGGCTGTCTCTCACACTCCCAAATTCTGAATCAGATGAGGCTCTCTCCTACCTACTATAATCATAGCCAGACAAAGGGCTCATTCAGGTCAGGTAGTGCTTATATATGAAGTAAGTTTATGCCCTTGTGGCAGACTGGTCTACAGTGATATGTATAATGTGGAAGCGGCTGGAGACTCGGCATCGGGCCAGATATTGTCTCAAATCCGGGGAAGCCGGGAGTGCAGATCTCGAGGTGCAAGACTGCCCTGTTTGCTGATTAGCAATGCCAAGGGTGAGCGGGGGATAGGAAACCAAGATTAAGAGTGAGATGATCTCAGATTCCAGAAGGACGGTCTTGGATATGTGCTGTTGGCTGTGAGCTCTAACACGTGTAGACCTGGTCTTGGTCGTGTGATAGGTGAATGATCATGTACTGGGCCATGTGGGCTACAATAGCCCAGTTACAAGACGGGCTGAGGCTGCTCTGTGACATTGTCATCTCACCGACGGCCCGACAGGGGTTGTCGGCTACCCAATACGCTAATAGATAGGGCCAGGAGGCCAGAGCCGAGGGCCATGATTGCAACACTGATTGCCGGAGCTGCCTCGACCCATGCATGGATAGCTGCTCTAGCAGGCATCCCGGTGTTTACTGTGTACCTGGAACGCCTGGTACCCAGGTAGGCTGGCTTACTATTACCGGGAAGAGCAGAGCCTGCCCAGCCTGCCAGCCTGCACGATATTGCTCCTGGTTCGTCATGTTTCTATTGCGACAATAAACACCGTGTGGAACCATCTCTTCCTTGTGCCTCCTCTCAGCTCTGTGACACTGCAGATCGATTGGAATCTGATCTGACATGTCCACCTGCACAGGCACCTGCAGCTTCACCACGTCCCCTCCCCCAAGCTAAAAAGGGGCCATCTTTCTGTCCTCTGCCCCAGCTTGCCAGCCGGCTTGTGGGGTTCCCCAAGTTTGTGCTCTGCTCTGCTGTGTATTGCCATCGCCCATCCCTTTGACGTCAGGCTTTTTTTTCCCACCCACGACGCCTGGACTATCCACCCATCCATCTTCTAGCCACGCGACCTAGAGCCACCCAAGCTCAACAGTCACGAAACTCCAACCAGCTTGCACGACGACTCAACGGTGCTCCAACATACCCATTGGCAGCACAAGGCTCCAATTGCGCATGCAGAGTTCCATCCACCTAATGAAAGCCTGCGAAACACCTCTTGACCACCCCGACCATGTCGAGCGCCCTGCAGCCTTGTCTCTAGGAGATCACCCCTAATACACCCTCACCCTCGCTGTGGTCGACTCTCACGACCGTGCCAATCACTTCAGCCTTCCCAGGTCTTTCACACACAGTTCATTGGGATGCTGTCACAGCCGACCGAGCCAGTATCCCCAACGATATCTCTAGTTGACGTTGCCTCCTCTGAGTACCGCCACTCCTTGCGCGTCACCTCCTTTTACAACCCTATTAAGCCTCATCTCTACCCCGCCTCTTCATGATGGCTGCTGTACGTTCTGCCCCGCTCTGCCCCCCGTGACGCGTCTCGATCTACGGTCTGTCGCGAAACCCGAAACCACAAAACCATCATTGCGCTTCGGCAAGCTAATCCAACTATGTAGTCCCCGAGCGACATTCCGAACTCCCCTCCGGAGCCTCCCCTGCCTCCGGGGCCGACGGACCACCTCCGCCTCTTTATCAGTCAACCCGTGGTCGCTGCGTTCTGCGCTGGTGGTGTTGCTGGTGCAGTGTCCCGCACTGTCGTCTCCCCGCTGGAGAGACTCAAGATCCTGTTCCAAATACAGTCTGCCGGTCGCGAGGAGTACAAGCTGTCAGTAGGCAAGGCCCTCAAGAAAATGTGGCAAGAAGAGGGATGGAGGGGTTTTATGCGCGGAAACGGCACAAATTGCATCCGGATTGTGCCATACTCTGCCGTCCAGTTTGGCAGCTACAACTTCTACAAGCGCAACTTCTTCGAGGCTTACCCCGGCGCCGACCTGTCGCCCTTCATGCGCCTCACTTGTGGTGGAATTGCCGGTGTGACTTCAGTCACCTTCACCTACCCACTTGATATTGTGCGCACGAGGCTGTCTATCCAGTCTGCGAGCTTTGCCGCCCTGGGCGAGAAGCCCAAGGCACTGCCAGGAATGTGGGCAACCTTGTTGAGCATGTACAAGAACGAGGGTGGGCTTCTGGCTCTCTACAGAGGCATTGTCCCAACTGTGGCAGGCGTCGCTCCTTATGTCGGGCTTAACTTTATGGTGTACGAGCATGTGCGCAAGTACCTGACACCAGAGGGCGACAAGAACCCCAGTGCGTGGCGAAAACTGCTTGCTGGTGCGGTGTCCGGGGCTGTGGCCCAGACCTGCACATATCCTTTGTAAGTGCAATATCCACCGACTTGACAAGTTAGCCAGGGCTGACTCTGGGACGCAGTGATGTCTTGCGCCGAAGGTTTCAAATCAACACCATGGAGGGCTTGGGATACAAGTACAAGTCCATTGGCGACGCCATGACGAAGATCATTGCCCAGGAGGGAGTCAAGGGACTCTACAAGGGCATAGTACCCAACTTGTTGAAGGTTGCTCCTAGCATGGCATCCTCCTGGCTCAGCTTCGAGATGACGAGAGATTTCCTCGTGACCCTTGGCCCCAAGGAGCAGACTCTATGAGCGAATCAAAGCGGAAGACCGTCCCGGCAGGTCTACATCAGAGCTCCACAACATCTACCGTGGAGCTGCGCATTGCACAAGACCGTCCCCCATGCCCCGACGATAGACGGATAACAACATGACGATTAGTGGACGAGTGGCCGTTGCACCGAGCACATGCTGCATCCTGCCTTTCAGAGGCACTCATCCATGACCAAAGACAAAAGCCATCAGGTGACGGTTGACTGATGGCACTTTTTACAACCTTTAGAGCATGCTGCAGACGTTCGGAGATGTTGATACCGGGGACTTGTGGGCTGGCCGGACCCAACACTTGTGTGTCGGGCCGCAAGACGAAAGGGGACGCCCAATGGGATTTTAGACTCTAGAGAGCAGCACATCATGCATCCCCCAACTGTAAATGTACCAACATGAGGTATTCATCATGCTCTCTCCCCTTGAGGGCTTGATTTGGCAAGGTGGAAGCATGACAGGAAAGGGGCAGGACAGGAGTAATATGGCATCACAAAAGTTGTCTTTCCTGAGACGATCATGGGTTTGTAAGTTGTTGTACATAGACTCAGGCTTCAGTGAGTTTCTGGAGATCGGGCTTGGTTGCCAGTGCTAATACAAACTGGCTTCTAAACATGGCATTCCTTTAAGTGCAGGTTCAGTGAGTGACTCTTGGTGTGGTCTAATGCAGGCAGGTGAGTGCAGTTGTGCTCGGGTCCTTTCGAGTCTGATAGATATTGAATGAACTATGGGAGTGTGACAGCACTTGATTTTTAAGTATTAGCTGGAACGAAAGTTTGGTGTGAAGTTGGGCACAAGATTGTGAATACTGTGTATGCAGAGCAGTCCATGGATGCCAGGCAAATTACCCATGCCGTTCAATCAACTCGGACTGCTGAACTGGGGGGGCTTGAACCTGGAGCAGGAGCTAGAGCTGGAACTGGGATCCCGGCCATTCGCAGCCAGCTGCCGCCTCTCGAGCCGCCAGCTGCCTGCCACCTGGCGCCAGCTGGGGGGACCACCCGCAATCCAGCCAATCAGCTGTGACCCACATCCACGCAGCAGCATCCATCTCTCAATTTCTCAAGGCGAACTTTTCCAGCCCGCCTTCCCTCCTGCCGACCAACCCAGCAGGAACTAATCCCCCCATCGACTCTTCAGATCATCAACATCTCGAGTCAACAGTCAAGATGGGTACGTGAGACTAAACATCTCTTAAGCCTTTGTATGCAAGTGGACGATCGGAAACGGTCTCTGCGATTACGATGGCGCTGCCAATTCTCCTCCGGGCGAGGAGTTTTGGATGGAGCGAGGCAGAGGTTGTGACAGACCTCCGCCTTGCGAGTGCTGCCGCACACATCTGAGCATACATGAGCCAAAGGCTGACGAGGAAACTTTTTGTCTCTTTGTAGGTATCGATCTCGACCGCCACCACGTGCGCAACACCCACCGCAAGGCGCCCAAGAGCGACAATGCGTACCTCAAGCTCCTGGTGAAGCTGTACCGCTTCCTGGCTCGTAAGTTTTCAGCGCCCCCCCCCCCACCACCACAACCAGATCCATCGCGGAGCCTGCAGTCGGTCTGTTTGCTAACCATATGCCAAACACCAACAGGTCGTACCGACTCTGCCTTCAACAAGGTTGTCCTGCGCCGCCTGTTTACCTCGCGCATCAACCGCCCCCCCGTCTCCCTGTCTCGTGTCAAGGCCAACCTGAAGAACGGCAACGAGAAGAAGACCATCGTTGTTGTCGGCACCATCACCGACGACAACCGCCTGCTCGAGGTCCCCAAGGTCCAGATCGCCGCCCTGCGCTTCACCGCCACCGCCCGCGCGCGCATCCTGGCCGCCGGCGGCAGCGCCCTGACCCTCGACCAGCTCGCCCTGGAGAAGCCCACCGGTGCCAACACCCTGCTCCTGCGCGGCCCCAAGAACAGCCGTGAGGCCGTCAAGCACTTCGGCTTCGGTCCCCACAAGAACAAGGTACGATTCCACCGGCCAAGAAGAAAAGAAGACGGCGACGAGTGCTGGACAGAGCTAACAATTCCCCACAGAAGCCCCACGTCCTCTCCAAGGGCCGCAAGTTCGAGCGTGCCCGTGGTCGCAGACGCTCGCGCGGTTTCAAGGTGTAAAGGATTTCCTTCTCTTTGCACTTTTTCTCTGGGATCTTGTGTCATGGGGGTGCTGGTCCTTACTGCTTGGATGGCACGCCTGGGATGGTTACTGCTACGGCTTCATCGCGGCGGCGTTTCTCCGCCGCTTTCATGGTTTCACGAGGGCGTTGTGTCTGGCGCGGAGTGGAATGGTATTACCACAAAAAAAGCTATGATGACTTGAATTTGAGAGCCAACTTTGGGTCGATTCCTACTACGACAACTCTGCGCCAGGTGGCGGTGCCAGACGTGAGATGTGATGTGTGGGCCACTTGCGAGGAGGCAACTTGCCCGTCGGAGAATTGTTCCATATCGTCAAGCCCGAGGAATGCAAATCCTGGAAGCAAATCAACCTGTAAAGCTCCTACTACTCGTGACATGATCTTGGAAATATTCGCTTGTGCACTCATAGTTCCACGCTTTCGCTCTTCCATGCAGTGGACACCGGGCTATGTCGAATTTGAAGGTTCTCATTGACTCCATGCCAACGAATGTAATATCTTGCGATCCTAGTGTCAAGATTGTACAATACGCCAGTGCATCACTCAACCGCGCGTCAGGTCAGGTAATTGATATCGCTGCCGCCTCTGCAGAATGCGGCCAGCATTTGGCAGTTGCAGTCAAACGATTAATAATGAGGCCGGATTCAAGAGGTTCTTCGGACTATCAAGTGTACTTGCTGGATGGAGTTGATGCTTGATCCACGCAAGTGTGCTCCGACTTCCTCACATCAATTGATGCCAAAGCAAACGAACCAACACCGGATCCATCCAGAAATTGAGCATGTCGAAAATACTTGTTGCTTTACCATTGTCTTAATTTGGTCAGAAAGACCTCTTTCTCTTCTATTGTACAATGAACCGGTGCCCTCGGCCGGCGTGCGAGAATTGGGATGCGTGTGACCACGCCCACTCCATCCAAAGGTCTCGAATATTTGCGACCTCCGTTCAAATGTAAATTGCAAAAGACTTTTGATATCCGGCCCGGCCATAAGGAACACGACGGCCAACCATCTCCGCAGGGCGCGGATGTGCTGCTGTCTTATCAAGCAGCCCCTCCCCTCCCCTGGGATCTTATAAGAAGGGAGGCAGAGCAAAGGGGTAGCCGCCGTTCTTGACACGGAAGATGCTGAGCAGGAAGCTGTAGAGCACGAGCATGGCGCCGGCATTGACGATGATCAGCAGCTGCTGCGACTTGTAGCTCTTTGCACGTGGTGCCTTGTCTGCTAGCACGATGGCGCAGAAGGCAAGGGCACCGTCTGGCAGAAGAATGCCAAGTCAGTAAAATGCAAACGATACGGCACGGCACGGCACGGCAGAGCACATGGGAGGGGTGTGAAACATACAAAGAGCACCGATGATCTGTGACTCGAGCTGGAACTGGGTCTGGAAACCACCAGCAAAGAAGGAGATGTGACCCTTTCCATCATGGCCAGCATAGGGTGTGTTCCGGATTATGTTAAACATAGTGCCACAAGTGCAAGCCAGGACAGTCATCAGTGAGATGAACTGCCAGAGCCTCCGGTGCTGGATGATGGGGCCGATGTAGGGCCATGCCGTCACAAGGGTGGTGACCATGCCAGCAACGGTGGTGATTGAGAGGATGATGGCAAACCAGTTGGTGGGCCGGTTCACCTCGGGGACTGGGCGGCCTGGGAGGTACCGGCCCATCCAGTTCCTGACTGATTCCGCGGAGGGCGCACTAGTGTATCTTATAAGTATGAAGACATATTATGTATCGGAGGGAGGGCACTCACCCAGTAGTGAAGTCGAATCGCACGGGGTCAGTGTTGGCAACAGCGAACTCGCCAGTCGAGGGTTGGAAGAGCATGAGGACAGGGGCGGTTTGCAGTCCGAGCTGGTGGTAGACAAAGCAGTTAGACAAGTCCAAGCCGACAGGGGAATCTGGGCAGGGGGCATTGCACGTACAGACATGAAGGTCTCACGACCATCATTGAAGTCCAGGGTGGTAAAGAGGGTCCTAGAGTCACCGGCCTTGTCGCCCTTGGTCCAGGACTTGCTCAGCAGCTTCCACTCCGGGTCAAAGTCCCGGCACATTTGGCAGGCATAGCGGCTGTCCAGGGCCGTCAGGAGAACAGCAACGGTGTAGTCGCGAGGAAGGCCAGTAACCTTCTTGTAGGAGACATCGTCGAGCTTGATGGGAGTGCTGGACAGGGCCTTCTGGTGGAAGTTCTGGAAGGTGTTGGCCGGGTCGGACTTTGCGGCCAGCACGCCTGCGCCCAGGAGGGAGAAGGGGAGAAGAAGTGAGGTCCAGCGCATGGTGATGTACCAGAATCAATTGGCAGAGAAAAAAAGGGGAAAGAAGAAAAGGGCACTTGAACTGCACCAATCTGTACTGCCACCAGAGCCTGCAAAAGGATTGTGGTCGATCGCAGCAGGGTCGATCGGGTCAAGTCACAACGGCCTGTGGTGGTGAATTACGCACCCCCAATCTAAGCGACCTGTCCTGAAGTTGAAGGACATCTGGAGCTTTGGAGCTCCCACCCAATGCCAAGCCTGCCGGGCAAGCAGCAGCCGTCGTCACTAGTGCCGTTCTGGAATCCCACTTGCCCGGGCCCACTGTGGCTTTGGGGCTCAGACGCTAGTCCTGATTGAGGCCTGTTTCTGGGACAACAGACCAGGAAAACACAGCGAGTGTCAGGATCGGATGCCACCCTTCCCCCCCCATTTCATCATCCCTCCCAGGCCGACACAATCCCTATCCATTATCGACACTTGCTTGTCTTAGGTACGACTTCTGGAAGATTGACTGAATCCGTATTTTGGTCCCAGAGACACTTCAATTGTTACTTCAGCTCCCCCTAGCCTTCTTTCACTCGTTCCCGGGAAGGCGACTTTACTTTCTTCTGCGACGCGGTGGATCATGTAAACATGGACCATCAACAGGTCAGGCACCCCAGGCCAGCAACACCTATCTCAATCACCCAGCCTGCCATGCTGACACAATATTTGCTGCAGAGAGCAGAAGCGATTCATATGTTAGACCTCAAATACCGAGGCACAATGCACCAGACAGACCTTATAGTCAAGGACGAGGAGGCCCGCCGCCTCAAGCTACGCGTCATTGTCCTCCGGGACGAGGTTGCTGTCCTCCGCGACCAGCTGGCAGAGAAGGACGACCGTATCAGCAACCTGTCGCAGCAGTATGAGGATATACGTGCCCAACTGGCCCACATGAACGACACATGCAAGAACCAAGCGGACCAACTGCGCTTACAGGCACGGCAACAATCAGATCTCAAGGTACTTCCACCTGCCTTGATGCCGCGATATATACGGGGTGCTGTGTGCTGACCAGGCATAGGCCGAGCTGCAAGCATTGAACAACATGCCCGACGACTCTTCCAAGACCCTCGCAGAGAAGCTGGCCCTCTCTCGAGAACTGGCTGTCCTAAAGCCCGAGATCGACCACCTGCGGTCGCAGGTCGCCCACCAGAAAGACGTGCTTGCTGAGAAGCTTGCCCTCGAGCGGCAACTCAGTTCTCTGGAGACGGAGCTTGCCAAAGAGAGGCTCGCAGCGGAGAAGGTGCTGCAGCGCCAGGAGAGCGAGGACAAGGAAGCCAACGAAGAACTCCAGCAACGTGTCACAGACCTCGAAAAGCAGCTCGCCGCCGAGAAGAAGGCATCACAGAAGGCCAAGAAGTCCCAGGACAAGGGACAGGCAGACGCCGAAGAAGCACTGCGGCAAAAAGTTGCGGACCTGGAGAGTAGGCTTGCGGCTGAGCAAAAGGCTTCAGAGACTGCGAAGAAGACCCACCAAAAGGTGCAGAGTGATGCGGAAGCGGAGCTGCGGCAGCAAGTTGCGGATCTTGAGAAGAAGCTGGCCGACGAGAAGCGCACTGCTCAGAAGGCAAAGCGCTCAAAGGACAGCGACGGGAAGGAACTCCAATCGGAACTGCAACAGAAGGTACAGGAGCTCGAGGAGAAGCTCACCTCGGATGCGCGCGAGGCCGAGCGGGCCCGAAGAGCCAGCGACAAGGAGGTTGCCACTGCCAACGATCAGGTGGAAATGCTCACACAGCGCGTGGAGGAGTTCAAGAACAAGTTGAAGGAGGTCCGCGCCGAGCTCAAACAAGTTCGCGCCGAGCTCACCCAGGCCCAGACTGCATCTACTCGGACCACAACAACCACCGTACCACTCAAAGACAATGAGACCAAGAGACCGCTCAGCAAAGCGAAGCCGGGGAAGAAGCGCGGAGCCAACGAAATCAGTGTTGATGAGATGATGATGGACACACCCGGGCACGTTGAGGGAAGGGGCAAGCGACCTCTTAAGAAGAGGGGCGTCGACTTCACAACGGTCGGCGAGAAATCCACTTTCTCCATTACGCCTTTCTTGGAGAAGTCGAACACCATCAACTTGGCCGAGACCATTGAGGAGGAGGACGAAGAGCCATCCGTGCTTTACGGGAAGGGTGATCCCGCAGCACCGATCATCGAGCCGGAGGCGGAGGTGGCCGAGGACATTCCTATAGCCAGTGCGGAGAAACCAGCCAAGTCGGTGTCTAAGGCTCTCAAAGCAACGAAGCCCAAGGCGACGGATGCAACTCAGAAGAAGCCTCGTGGCAGACCAAAGGCGCAGGCTTTGAAAGAGTCGTCTCCCAACACGAATGCGCCCTCAGCCGCCAGTCGCACGTCGCCGCGCAGTAAATCAGCGTCTTTGGAGAAGGTGGTCGAGGAGCCCGAAGAAAAGCCAAGCACGGAGAACCCAACTGCTCCAATCCCCAAGGACAAGTCTGCACCCAGCACTTTCGAGCCAGGGAATGTCAGCTCAGAAAACCCCGAGCCCAAGAAGAAGAAGCGCAAGCTGCTTGGTGCTTCCAACAAGGGCACCATATTCGACAAGGACGAAGACGCGGGCGAGGCAGAGGCCGCAGCTGCGCCGAAGACGAGTTCAGCAGCAGGCGGCGGCAAGAGGAAGCCCGTTGGGCTGAAGAACTCGAAGGGGCCCGTTTCTACTCTTGCTAAGAATGCGTTCGGCGGCAAGGCCTTTTCGCCCCTGAAGCGGGACCGAAGAGGCGTGAATGCCAGCTTTTTGGCTTAAGAAGTATGTTCGATCGTTTGGAATGGAGTGAGAGAGGGTATGCATTATTCTGTCTAACGGCCGCTGTACGGACTGGACTCTCTTTTGTTGCATTGTGCTGGAGTTGTATTGGTGCTTCTATACGCCCAATGGACTGGCGTTTTGGAACGGTAACGGCTGGAAAGGTCTTGGGTCTCAGGCGTGGTGACTTTTTGACTGAGCTTTGCTTTACAATGTCTTATTTGACTCAATGAAAAGATGGTCAACCTGATCTGAAGCTCAAGCTTGTGAAGAGGAAAGTTGGTTCCAGTGCTGATTCTGGTCGCGGCCACAGTCATACCCACACTTGCAATGCACTGTAATCGGCGTTATGATTTAGACAAGGAACCATGGTTGCGAGTTGGTTAGAGTATCAAAGTGCTCCTGTCGGCGTGGCTCATTCCTACGTGCGTATTCTAGAGCTGGTGAACAGCCTGTAATCAATGTTGGCAGGGATGCTTGCTCGCTCGGTAGGCGAAGCTTCCACCCGAGATTTTTCGCCCGCCGCAGACCAACTTCACACCACCATACATACTGCCAGCTCTGGGGCTTCTAGGATTGCAGCCAACCGTGCTGAGATCGGTTTTGTCAGCTTGCATTTGCAGACAACCCCCCTTCCAATGGCAACTGTAATCGGTGGGGCGTCATGCCGCCGAGCAGCGCTTAGTGAGCAGCTCGTCTCACGGATTCTGAGCCAGCTCACGCTGGCGGCAGCGGCACCCACGGCGAACAGGACTGTGCTGTCAAAACTCAATGCATGTCAAACGTGCCGGTCGAGGCCACTCGAGGGGCGGCGGTACGCTTCGTCAAGCTCGCAATGGAAGTCCCGCCAGAGCAAGGACCGCTTTGCCCGGCAGGCCAAGGTGCAGGGCATGAAGAGCAGGGCGGCGTGGAAGCTGATGGAGGTCTGTCTGTCCGGCCGCTCGCCTTTTCAGTGACCCCCACCCGTGACTATTCACCACTCAATAGCTGACCTGCCCGCAGATGAACGATAAATACAGCCTCTTCCGCCGCAACCAGACCGTCGTCGACCTGGGCTACGCGCCGGGGTCCTGGTCGCAGGTGGCAAAGGACGCCACCGGGCCCAACGGCGTGGTCGTGGGCATCGACCTCATCCCCGCGCAGCCGCCGAGGGGCGTGACCAGCATCCAGGGGGACTTCCTCAGCCCGCGGGTGAGGGCCCTGGTCAAGCATGTCCTCGCAGAGCAGGTCAAGCGGAGGGACAGGGAGAGGCAGGAGCGGCGAGAGCTGGAGGCCGCCTCTTCGGCTCCCGAGCCGGCCCATGGTGAGGACGGGGCTGCCGAGGGGAGCATCGTGTCGGACCAGCCTAGCTATATCGACCAGGAGAAGCAGGCAACCCAGGACATCGAGGAGGTCACGGGCGCTGGGGAGGACGAGGGGGCACAGAAGATGGTGGATGTGAGTTGCGTTCGTGGCACCGGTCGGGTCACTGCTCCCGTACCTGGGGTTGCTACACGCCGGGGTCCTTCGTCACGCGGCGCCATGTTGCTAACTCGTGAGAATGCAGTTGGTAATCAGCGACATGTCAGAACCCTGGCCCCAGACGAGCGGCTTCTCGAGCAGGACGCTAAGCAACCCTCACAGGTTGATGAACACGAGCGGGATCAACTTCAAGGACCACGCCGGCAGCATGGTGAGGAACGACCCCATCTCCCTCCAGGACACCCATCTCAGGCCGTCCAGGCCTCACTAGCTTAGGGGGTGGCTGATGTGAACCCAAACAAACAGGACCTCTGCTATGCCGCCCTGACTTTCGCCTCGGACACGCTCAAGATAGGGGGCCACTTCGTCTGCAAGTTCTACCAGGGGGCTGAGGATAAGGCTCTCCAGAAGACGCTGGAGAAGATGTTCACAAAGGTCCACCGGGAGAAGCCCGAGTCGTCACGGAGTGTATGTTGAAAGCTCAACCTGCGGACATGGCCCCTAATACCCTCATCTTACCCTTTCTCCCCTGTTGTCCCCTGTTCTGCTCATCCATTACCCATGGGTCTGAGGCTACATGGATCGCACTGGCACACTAGCTGACTCTTTGAGCTCTCGGTCACGATAGGACTCGAAGGAAGCATATTTTGTCGCTCTGAAACGACTGGACGTCCAACTTGTCGACGAAGCGAGCTGAGCGGCGCGCGGACGGACCTGAATCACAGTCGCGCTGCACTCTGGCGGCTCCCACGGGAGATACAAGCTCGATTGCAAGGCAAGGCAGCAGATGGAGCATGTTGGACCGTTGAGCAGCTTAAACGCCAGGCTTTCCTCGAAATTGGCGCTGCCATTGTGACAGCCATTGAGACAGGAGTCAATGAAGTCGACTTCGCGTCTATGTGGCTCAATACATGTCCACTTTCTGCCAATAAATCGAATAATTTGTTGCATCTGCTGCTATTATTTGATTTCTGGAAAGAAAGCTGATCTAGCGAAGCGTATCATCCTGGGCAGGTGTCCCAGGATGAAGATGCTGTCATGATGGGAATCTAGATATTCGCGCTACAGACACCCGCCGGAATAGAGGCTAGAGGACATCAATGATCAAGTCAATTTTTTGAATCTCAGTTCTTCAGATGACACAATCCAGCCTCTGCATGGTCGAATAACACAACTATTCGCTAGAGATACTTCAACTGTTGCATCCAAGAAGCCCATGCACGCCTTTCATAAAGTGTGCCGGCTCAATATGGAGATCAACATGCCAAAGCAAATGACAAGCCTTAAAGAAGCCCCGTACAAAGTCAAATCTCCTGATCATGGCCATGCGAAAATTGATTATCAACCGTTAAATCTGGCCCTACTTCAACAGTCTGGGAGATACACCATCACATACACTATTACAGTACTCTTACAACACTATCAAAACATCATGTATGTCAAAACAGAGCCCCCACGGCTACACAACTTGTTCTCTAACTAGGTATCTAGGTATGTGATCACCCTTTGTAGAATGGTCCTCAGAGCTCTAGATTTTATGCCATAGGAGAATATGGTACTTTAAGAGTTCATCTTGTAGAGGGGAAGTCCATAGGAGGTTGTCGTCTAGGAGAATAGGGGTAAGATAACGTAGCAGCGTAGCAGATGGTCGATCTCGTTCTCAAGAGGAAGTAGTCACGATCAGCCGTCAACCGTACTCTTAGCATCCTCAGAATGCCGTCATACCCATCAAGAATCTTGTTTACCGATATAGTGACCGCTTTCAAAATTAGGCAGATCTGCGAGCCCCAACACGGGACCCGCCGAGTTAGTGCCCTGGTGTCTCCTTGGCGATGTTGTCAGCCGTACCCCAGGGGATCTAGACAGTCAACTTTGTTGACGGACGACTTTGTTACCATACTAGTAAGGTCTTAAGTTTAGATGATCTTCAAGCTGACTTCGAGACCTTCTATTCGTTGAGAAAGCGGCTGACTAAATGCATCAGTGTCAACCTCCCAAACCGGGAGGGAAGAGGGAGGAACGCATGCACCTTGGAGGTGTTCAGTCAGCCATGGTGTTGTGCTCTTACCTAGTTCGCGATATTAGGGCTTGCGGGAGGTCGCCCTCAACGAGGCGTGCATCGAAATCTGGAAGAATGACAGCGACGTCACCGGGGATAAGTAGGGGTAAGCGCTCGCTACCCTTTCTGAACCTGATCTACGCACCAGAGGACTCATATTTCCGAAGCAAGGAGGCTACGAAATGGCCTTGATATGCGCAAACGTTACGAAGCAGCCAGCCCAAGCAGGGGGTTGGGGCCATTTCCTTTCAGTGGGTATCCAACTGCCAAATGGGGCCATCACTGGCAGTGAAAACATGATCCTGACCTCCAGACAGAGTCTCCCGATCGGGAATATGCCCCTCAAAGCTGCGAAGCACTTCTGAAATAGGACCTAGGTAGTATCCATAGGTATGCTGACGATGCGGAGCTCTCAGCCCTGGGGACTCAGCGCCTGTAGAGGACGTTGCCTCTCGTATTTACGTGACTCAATGAGCGTGTTTGAGCTGGATGAGGAGAGATTGGCAAATGTTGGGCTTTTGTATATACGTAACCTTGGTATGAGGGCAGACCTCTTGTCCAAACCTGGGCACCGCCTGCAATTCAATTTACTAGGTATGTATCTTGGTCAATTTGTTGGGTTTGAAGTATTGACCGCTCCAAGGTATCATTGGTCAAGCTATCAATCATCATTGTTAATGGCCCCGCAGTAGCCAAATATCCCTTATTTTATTGAAATAGACCCCTTTTGGCTGATCGTATACTATTTCCGTGATGTTGAGGGGCAGAACAACGTCATGGGGTGGTGGACCAGGCTCCTCGACGAACGCCGGCATGCTGCAACCAGGATTGACCCGATACCGAGGATGGATACTCGCCTCAATCCAGGGTGAATAGTAATCTGTGAGAGTCAGTCACGAGACATAGATATCTTCTCAGTCAGCGTTCTAGACTTCCCAACAATGCTCCCTGGGGAGAAAAGAGACTACCGCATGATGGGGACCTAAGTGAGAACTTTCTTTCAGTGGCAACTTCTGATTAAGGACGGCATAACTCTTGTCGACGTCCGTGAGGTCGTTCTCGCTCCTTCGGGCCTCGGGGCAGCCAGGGATTCGCGTTGTATAAATTGGGTGTTCAAATGCTGCAAACCCCAATGCGTGGGGACGACTGGGATGTCCTGTCGGCGCCAACGGCCATCGTCTCAAGTGCTGCAGTGTTCCCCAGCTCCCGGAGACTATCAGACGACCCACCTTCCTAGGGTCCCACGTAAATTAGCAAGAGCAGATCAGGAACCCTATGGACCCCCATGAAGTTTCGCCAGCTGCTTTCAGTGCTATCAGAAGGTTCTTGATCTGGACGCCGAAGGCCTCTGGCTGCCAACAAGGTTAGCTGGGCACCTAGCCACAGCTAGCCACAACCTTGGCCATCTTCAGCGCCACCGACGGCAATGCACAGCCTGAGAAGCGTTCAGTAAGTCTGGTTCTACCAAAGTTGTAGCAGAAGTATTGCACCAAGGGCACTTGAGGTTACATCCGCTACCCGTCCCCGCATTTCAAGTTCTTCATCTAGTGTGGCCTGGGGTGAGTGAGGCTCTTGTTCGCGTATATATTGCTACAAATTAAAGAAGATATCACTGTGCCCATGTCCCGGGATCGAGACCATGGCCGGCGTCGGATTCGGTTGGCCTTCCGAGTCAAGATGCATCGCTCATCGGGGATGTACTCGATTCAACGTTAGCATTTGAGCTGACGATGACAGCGGTCGTGAGCAGGAAAGGAAACAAGAGCAAGACTCCTCCAATACGGCGTTTGAATCAGTCAGCTCTCGCATCTCTCCGCTTGCCCCTGGCACTCCCTTCCCTCTTGGTCGGCGCCAAGGAGCCAAGACCTACACGAGTGGACAAGCTCAATCTAGGTCGCTCCCCTTGCCGACACTAGCCTACCCTGGACCTGCATACCTCACCCGCGCCTTGGCGATGTCGCAAGATAAAGTCCTCTTGTAGAAAATCCACCAACAGCCGATGTGGTGGTCCACAGGGCCCTGATGTCCAGGCAGACGGGCCATAACTTCGTATCAATGCGGTCTGGGTGGGGTCCAGCAATCGTCATCACGGCTCACGGGACGGCTGCTGAGCCTTGCAAGCCTTGCTGTGGTAGTTGGATCGGGAGGCGCCTGAGTGGAGCTCCAACTGCCGCCCCTATCCTATCTTGGGCGCGGGACCCATATCCGATTCGCTGTGGGACGGCGAGGTATCGATGGGGAACAACAACAACATTAATCCGTTATGATATGTTATTCGCGTATTCGCTCAGCTAACATCATTGATGCTGTAGACCAACAAGGCCTCCAACCCTGGGTCCATTCGATACTGTCTGTGACCCGGGCAGTCGGTTCTTGCTGGAGATATCGCGATGGTGATCCGTGAGGCTCAACCCACGTGCTGTTCTCAAACAAGATGTTTCGCGCATGAGTCGTCGTTGTCGCCAGCGAGATGCGGCTCAATCACCCTATTCTGCTGGAATACCCACTCTGGTCCAGAAGCCGCACGCGAATCGGTCCGGGATGGTACCTAGGTAGGCCGATCTGCGGTCTTCACTACGCAGCAAGCAGGGAGTTGGCTTGGAGGCCAACCCCATGTTTTGGTGCCTAGACCCTGCGCATCCTTGTTGTCGTTCTTGAAACAGGCCATCTCCAATGCGCATCTCCATTGCGCATCTGTTTTCTGTTTATTGAACCGTGGTCTTGGCAGGCCAATGGAGACCTGGTCAGCCGTCAACATGGAGCCATCCGAAGAGACCGACCCATGTGGCTGGGTTGACTTCCAAGGTTGGTAGGGGTCAGCTTTCACGGAGGAGGATGGCAGCGTCAAGGGATGGAGGGAGATGGCAAGACATTCTGGATATAAAGACGACCATCTTCACTCGAGAAGTATTTACTTTTGGTTTCATTCCATCTCATTCACATTCACACCATTATTCAACTCCTCCTTCCTCGTGCTTGATACTTTCGTTAGCAGTTGAACTGCCCAGTCTGTCAAACCTCTGCCGGTCAAAGCCTTTCAATTGTCCCTACTCGTCAATATTACCTGTTCACACATCCCTACCAATCCTCAAAATGAAGTTCTCTCTCGCCGCCGTTGCACTCTCGGCCATGGCTCTCGGAGCCAACGCCATGCCCGCTGACAACCTCAAGGCTGATGGATACGCCGTTCGCCGCGCTGGCCTTGGACGTGTCGGTGACCTCTACCGCCGTGCCGCCCAGACCTCCGGCTCTGGTCCCACTCCTACAGGCGGTGCTGGTGGCTCCAAGCCTACCAGCCCCGCTGGTGGCGGCTCCGGCAGCGCTGGCGGCTCTCTGCCCGCCTCCTCCGGCACTTCTGCCCTCTCTGCTGCCCAGACCATCGCCGCTGGCGAGTCCTTCGACGGTGGTATGGTCATGTACGACCGTGGTGTCGACTGCACTGGCCAGGCTGAGGGTGGTGACTCCGACGCTGTCTTCCAGATCGAGGAGGGTGGCTCCATCTCCAATGTTATTATCGGCCCCAACCAGATCGAGGGTATCCACTGCCAGGGTGCTTGCACCCTGACCAACGTCTGGTGGTCTGCTGTCTGCGAGGATGCTTTCACCATTAAGAACCAAGAGGCTGGTGCCACCACCAAGATTAACGGTGGCGGTGCTTTCAACGCCGACGACAAGGTGAGCATGTTACATTTTTAATTGAGCACTAGGAACACAAGATACTAATACGTGTCCAATAATAGGTCATCCAGCACAACGGTGCCGGCACTGTCGCCATCTCTGACTTCACCGTCGAGAACTTCGGCAAGCTGTACCGCTCTTGCGGCAACTGCGACACCATGTACGAGCGTCACGTTACCATCGATGGCGTTGTCGCCAACTCGGGTGACATCCTCGCCGGTGTGAACGAGAACTTCGGCGACACCGCCACCATCACCAACACCAAGACTACCGGCGTGGAGACCATCTGCGAGAGGTTCGAGGGTACAGAGGGCTCGGGCGAGCCCACCAGCATCGGCTCCGGTGCGGACGGCAAGACCTGCATCTACGGCTCCGACGTCACTGAGGGTTAAATTTTTTAATTGGACACGAGAAACCCCCCTTTGAGGATAACGGAGGATATATTTACCGAGACATGGACCAGAGCCATGACAGACCGACAAACCCCAAAGATCAAGCATAAAACTGGAGCGTGTTGGATTCTTTTGTAACTACTTATTCTTCCTTTCGCATGTATATAGCCCAGGATGGTGAAACATGTTCAACAAAAAATCTAAACGACCCCAAATATCGAAGTGACATGAACTCTTTAAACGAACATGAAAGATCAAGGCTGGATGCACCCAGACTATGACTACTCGTCGATCCCACCCTCATGAGCAACGAAATCCACTCTATAGTCTTTCCAAATACTAGAACATGATCTTGTATCGCCTTACAGCCGCAGACTTCGACACAGTCGCCTGAGGCGCAGGAGCTGTGGCGGTAGGATTCCCATACGTGCTCGAGAAGGTCCCCGCCGGGCTGACCACAACAAAATCCTCAATGATAGCGGCGTTCGCCCCCAGAGCAGCCTGCTGCGCCTCATCACAGGTCTCAAACGCATCATACCAGAAGCAGATTGGTTCAATGATGGGATCAAGAATCTCGTTCGTCACGTTCAAGGTGCTGGCTGGGCCCTGGGAGGCGTAACTCGAAGACGCGCCGGCGTCTGCCTCGCCGGTCGCGACGTCCTTGCCGGTGATCGCCCGCTCGAAGATGCGGAGGATCGTTTCGGGCTGGTAGGCACCGGCTACGTGACCGGCCTCGAAGACGCGCGAGAAGGAGAAGTTCTTGAACTGCCGGACGAGGCCGCCTTGGTAGCTTGAGTTGGTCGTGATGGGCGCGTACCCGGCGTTCCGGAAGGAGGATGCATCTGGGTATGAAGCTGAGAGCGAGACGTTCTCTGCGCCCATCCCTGTTTGGTTGTTAATACCGAGTATGGCCCGACGCAGGGGAATGTGAGTAAGGGCTTACAGTTGCAGCGGTAGTCGAGATCTCCGTAGACCATGGCAACACCGACTCCTGAGTCCAGCACAGCCTCTAGCTCCCGCTTGGTGACTATCACCGGATCGCCAGTCCCACCAAAGAAGTTGCTGACCACAGAATTTGCGCTGAGAGTAAAGTTGACAGGGACGCCGAGAGCTTCCTGGACCCATCGTTGATTAAAGTACGCGAGGCTGTAGGCCGGTGGGAACGCGGCTGGTGAAGGAAGGGTGATGTCGAACGCGCTCCTCTGCAAGAATGCAATTAGCTCGACCGAACCTCTGATACATCTTTATAGGATGGGCATACATTTGAGAGCTCTGTGTAGACCCCTTGGATAAAGCCGAATCCCAGCTGTAGTGCAGCAGCACATGCCTGGTTGACCTCATCCACGGCGCCGGTGCCTTCAGGATCAAGCGCGGAAACAGCAGATCGACATTGGTCCATGAGGCCATAGGCCGTCGACAAGTTACCCACGGCCATGCTGTAAGCCTCTTCTGGGATGGTCTTGATGCCGTAGGTGTTGTTCATGGCGAACGTGGGCCAGAATGAGACCTGGCTTTCCGAGTCAATACACCCGTTGATGATTCCTAGCGTCCCAAGCTGCAACGCTTTGTCTTTCTCGTTGGTTGCGTTGCCGTTGGCGATGAGCGCGTTCTGTCGTTGGAAGTAAGCGATAGTTGCGGGTCCGAAGAAGCCTGAGTACTGTTGTATTGTCCAGATGTTAGCTGATGCCTCCACCAATTTTGAGTTGTGTACATGTTGGATGCGACGTACCGAAATTGACCATAGGTTTATCTCCGGGTTCGTGGTTGATCGTTCGGGAAACCTATGCACCATCGCTGTGAGAAATCTGGACAAGACACAAAAGCCCCTGGCATGGATCGGGTGCCTCTTACTCTTGAAACCACACTTGGGCGATCTGCCACATTTGCTTCGCCACCTGGACAGTTGTATTTGCAGTTCGGCTCTGGGATTGGCTAGACATCGTGGCGAGGAAAGTCGTCTGATTTGATTCCACGGTCTGGTCCGCCGTGGATTCCAACGGCGTGAACTCCTTTGTGATCGTGTTGAATGTGCCGTTCTGAATTTCCGTGTACGAATAACCAGTCTGTACTGGCATATCGATGTAAAGCATGTTGCTGTTACGGTTGAGAGACCACTCATTGAGGGTGCTGCTGTTTGAGTCTGGGTTGATGATGCAGGGAAAGCCATCCTCGCCGCCATCCAAAAAGGACGCACCCGGCCCGCCGGGCATCCATATCGTTGTCGGCGCATTAGCGGAATTATTTCTGGCCTCTGCATCCACATTAGTCGTCTGTCAGCACTATGTACTCGAGTTTACCCACCGAAATACCAAAAGAATATGCTCGCGTTGTAGCTATTATCCACTGGGAAAGTGACGTAGCCGGAGTAGCTGTTCACGCCCGGGGTAGTTTCGCAGAGGCCCGTCTGGATAGTCAATTAGTCAGAGCCGAGTGAAAGTTCAAAATCAACAACGCTTCTTTTTCAATAGGAAAGCCGCCGTACCTTTTTATACGAGATAGATGAGCCCGGGTAGTTGACGGACTGTATGGTGGAGACATCGTCTGGAAATGGGATGAACGACTGCCCGGATACAACAACCGAACCAAGAACAGAACCTAGAACAGAAGCCCGCAAAGAGAACATTGTGAGATTTCTTTTATGTGTAGCGAGTACAAAATGAATGCAGCGTTGTGGAAGGCAGTGGCTAATGAAAGTGTCAGTAGAGTTGGGACAGTCCTCATTTATATTGGGCGCTTTCAACGATCTGTGCACCTCTGGGAACTCGACGCTGCAATGCGCCTGAAGCTTTTGGCGAACGGACCAGTAGGATAACACGGAATTAGGGGGACACGTAAATACACGGCCCTAGCGCATGCGGGAGGCGGTGCAAATAAATGGGTCAGCCCCCTAAGCGGATGTCAGACTAATGTGATTGGTCTGTTCGCCAAACTAATTCCTCCAGCCACAGCAGCGGAACTTGAAGAGGCTGAGAACTGGAGTGCTACGGTCAGGCAGTAGCTTAGGGCAATTGCGAACTAATAAAACTTCTGTCAATGGATCCAAATGTATACTTGATCAATATCAGAAACTATCCTCCAGTATCAGAAATCATCCTCGATTCCTGAAGAGGATTGCCCAGCAACTCAATATAGACCGTGTAACTGACCGAGGGACTTCAGTGCTGGTTCGAGGCTTCCTCGCACTCTACAGACGACATTCCCAACTCAAGAATTTGGAAGGATTCAGTTGATGGGAATCACACTCAATGGTACACACCCACACTAATTGTCCACATTAAATGTGTGGCAGGGTTGCAGATCTGGAGATGTTTGCGCTTGGGGTGCAGGGCAGGGCAGGGCAGATCCAAAATACATGTATTAACTAATTGACGAGATCTATGGGACGAGGAGAATAATTGTCATGAACTACGCAAGGAAATGGTATGGACGGCAAACAACGTTTATAAAATAAATGCAATCCTATGAAGAATTGATGGCAAATTTGATTTGTAGATCTAGAATAGGGCGAATTTCTATGTGTTGCACATGCATCAAGAGTCAGCGTGCTTGACGCGAGACTTTGCAGGACGAGGAACAGAGTGGCACATCGACGCGATTTCTTATTAGCGTTCATGCCTGGAAAGACAGAGTACCTACCTAGGTACCCCGAGAGCTTGTCACAGCAAGTCTACTGCACAGTATGCTAACAATTGATATTTGATGATGCTCAGAAACAACCCGCTGAGTCCACGAGATGAAGCTCACATATCAGTACTATCTAGCTGCTCTTGACTTCCTGATCGCCCAGAACACTCAGGACCTTCTTGACACTGTCCCGGTTCAAGCAAGCATTCTGCCACCTGGAGAAATGGGGAAACTCATCAGGGGTCCACGCATTCTCGCCAGTGCGACTACCCATGAAGAAAGCAATCTGCATATTCCACATTGTAAAGGCCAAATCAGCATACGTGCACTTGTCACCCACAAGCCACTCTGACTTGGACAAGACGCTGTCGAGAACCCCAGCAACACGCTTGACTTCGGCTCCGTAGCGAACCTTGGCTGACTCTGGGGACTCGCCGTAGACATTTGCGTGGAAGAGGTTGAACCTTTTCGGGACAATGAGAATTAACCAGAGCTCTCGTGTACGAATTCGACAGACCAATTGGAATTGGGCATTGTCTCAGCACCTGGGGACTCACCAGGCAGCTTGACCGAAGTACGGGCCTTGGCCAGAGGCTTGATAGTATGACCACTGCTGGGTCAGGTATTTTTCAGGAAAGGTGCTGTACGAGATTTTGTTATCCTTGTCGTAGGTATCGACCAGGTACTGTTGAGGGGTGTGAGCTCCTATTCGAAGTAGAAACAATGGTAGACTCTACTGGGGATGGGCTCACCTGGACAATAGCGCCCGACTCCCAGAGTGTGACGTTGTGGTTTGGATCCTCGATGGCAGGAACGCGACCATTGGGGTTGACATCCGTGTACGGCTTCTGCTTCAGGCCATCAAGCTCGACCCAGGATGACTCGTACGGGATGTTGAGCTCTTCCAGGATAATAAGAACCTTGGAAGGGTTGGGAACCTGGTCTGCGGAGGTGTGAGCAAAGCCCGTATGGTGACGAATTTGAAACCACCTCATACTCACTCCTCCAGTACAATTTGATGGGCTTGAGACTCATGGCGACGACTGCTTCCGAATGACTTGGGAAAATGACTGAACCGGGAACACACAACGACATGTTTGAAAGAGAGAATGAAAAATAATCACTTCACATCGACGGGATACTCTCAAACTGCGCAGGTGGTCCAGGGCAAGGCCAACGCACGCACGACCCACCAGCTAAGGCGACTTGTTTGTCTTTATTACCGAGGTGTCTTTAGTGGGTCCTCGAAGGAATGCGAAGGAATATGCATGCAAGCAACCAACAGTGAGGCGCAGGACCCCAGACTCATACGGCTACCAGTATCAGGTGTAACTGTTGGAAAAAGCCAACGCCGTCTTCACCCCGGGAGAGACTACTGACATTTTCGCTACTACCAACATGCCCGGAACAAACACCGAATTTGGCAGGTGAGAAGTGACCGATGTTCTGGCCAGCTGTTGGTGAGGCTGCTTGCTGCGCCGCTCATGCGTTGCGCAACCTTGTTGGATACCAAGGCTTCAAATGTCGCTCTCGCTTATTGATCCGCTTGCGGTGGGTCGCTGACATCCTAGCCATGCAGGCGCGCCAAGGCGCCTGTTGTTTTCGGCCCTGTGATACTGTTCAAAACTCAGGTCATTTGAGCCTAACCAGCATTGTATTCTCTCTGTACTTTTATTGATATTGTATTCTTTTTTTCTTAAAACAATGTGTCTTAAGCGCTTGCCATGAAGGCGCCACATACCTAGGTATGTTTTATATGCATGGCCCGGGGTATTAGAAAAGAAACCACCAAGCTAGGTATTTTGCCGACTGTGTGGTTCTTCTGATGCTGTGGTCTTGTCCAAGTAGGGATTTTTCGACGATGGGAAGACAATTTGGTCCGCGTGATTCCAATAATTTTCCCCAATTTCTTGCTTAGAAACTGTGTTTCCCGTTCCATATCAGGCCACGAGAAACCTTTGTTTTTGTCTATAGGCGTGTTGGGCTCTCGGGTGTTATCGATAATGTTATCTTATCAGCCCACTGCCACTCTACCGTAGGTATATAGCTCCGCCTGCTGTCCTTCCTTTCCCTTCGGTAGTAGGGGTCCTTACGAAATTGACCTACATTTCCTGTCAGATCGAACCTTGCAGCCGTGACGACACACCAAGGACAGCCTTACTTATGGACACGAATTTGTCCTCTTGAATTCACACCCCAAGTGTTGTCTGCGCTGTGTGCAACATGACTGCGAGTCTGGACGTCTTGGTCCTCTTTTCAACTTTGGCAGCGGGGGTAAGCCTTGTTATTTGACATCATGCTGCCCAAACGCGTTCTAATGAGTTACAGTATCTCGGCTGTCTTTTGGTGTACAATGTTTGGCTTCATCCGCTGTCAAAATACCCAGGACCCTTTTTCTGGCGCGCATTTCGGCTGCCTTTTCTTACATCATTCATTCGGGGACGATTGCCGCACGACATCAAAAAGCTGCATGAACAATATGGCGACATCGTCCGATTGGCTCCAGATGAGATATCTTTCATTGATTCTGCCGCTTGGAGAGACATCTACCCGAAGAACTTCGTTCGCCCATACGAGTATAAGGATCAGCCACCAGGGAAGACTGCATCAAATTTGATCGCATGCACCGAGAGAGAACACGCCCGTTTCCGAAGGATCTTGGCGCCGGCATTCTCAGAGCGATACACAGCCGCACAGGAGCCTATTGTTTCCATGTATGTCGACAAATTAGTTTCGAAGCTAAACGAACGCATCGACAACTCCGAGTCGACTTCCCGTGACTCAGCCAATATAGACGCTGTGGAGTGGATCAACTACGTGGCGTTTGACATCGTTGGAGACTTGGTCTGGGGGTCTTCGTTCGGCTGTCTGGAAGGTCTAACAACGCATCCCTGGATCCAGACCGTCAGCCAATTTAAGGCAGCCACGATAGTCACGTCTGCGAAATTCTATCCATGGCTCTACGCAACGCTCATGGCTATCACGCCCTCGTCTGCGTTGAACGAGGTGATGGAGATGTGGCGCGTCACTGAACAGAAGGTTCGCGATCGGATTGCCACCGGCTCAGACCGGCCCGATATTCTCAGTCAGCTCCTAGAGTGTGAGAAGGATTCTACATCCGAGTCCATGACCCGCGAGGAAATGGAGGTTAACGCAATGATGCTGGTCGCTGCAGGCAGCGAATCAGTCACAACTGTGTTGTCTGGGCTACTCAACTACCTCCTGCGCAATCCGAAGGACCTTGCTGCTGTCACAGGCGAAGTCCGTACTTCTTTCAGTACTGACGACAGGATCACAGGGTCAAGATTGAAAAAGCTTCCCCTTCTCAATGCAGTATTGAACGAAGGTATGAGACTCTGTCCAACGATCCCGGACTCCATGCGCCGCAATGTACCTCCTGGGGGAGCCACTGTCGCTGGCGAGGTGCTTCCTCCCAACACGGTTGTTTCCGTCCCGCCATGGGCCAGCTACAGGGCCAAGCGGAACTTCAACGAGCCGGAGCGCTTCATGCCTGCACGGTGGCTCAGCGACTCGGATAGCGGCTTGCGGGACGACAAGGCAGCATTCAACCCTTTCTCTCTCGGTCCGCACAACTGTCCTGGACAAAATTTGGCCTGGCTTGAGCTGCGGTTGATCCTGGCAAAACTTCTGTGGGCTTTTGATTTATCCGTCGCCTCGGGTATAGAGCTACCGAGGTGGGAAGAGCAGGGTATCTGGTGGTTCTGGGAAAAGCAACCCACTGTTATCCGCCTGACCCGGCCGCGCTGATGCCGCTCAAAAGAGGCAAGGCCCCGAGTCATTTTAAGACTCTCGGCCACTGTTAGGGAAAAACGAAGTAGAGCCCCCCCTGCTAAATTCACATTCCCGTACAGACTACAACAAAATCACAAAAAGATAAACTTCCTAAATATAGTCTCAGTATAATAGAAACTATTATGAAAAGAAAGAGGTTCTTTTAAGACTTCTTTTTCACATTTTAATTTAGAGCTCTATGTATGAAAGTAAGATCTTGTAACTGGTTCGCTTCCATTCCGCATATGCCCGAGGACATACATGGGGCCTTCATATAGTGGTAAGCACTCAAGACCTTTCAAAAGAAAAACATACAGTATTAATATATCTTGCCTTGGGATGTCTTTCACCAATGGCTTTCGAGTTTCATCCATCAAATCAATGTTATCTGTTATTTTGAGGTGAGTGAAGGAATTCCTGTACTCCTTGCACTTGCCTTATCATAATGGTGATGCACCTGGTGGCCTCACGGCTTTATTATTATCCACACCACAACACTTCAAATGTTATTGGACACTTGTGCACACCTCCAGACTCATCAAATCTGAGGAATTTACTCATACCATGACCAAACTATTCTTGAATTGGCTGTCATGATGAGGATCCAATCTAAATCGAAACATTTGCACCGTACAGTGATCCGTACCTAGGTACTAACTAGTTATCTTCCCTATGCGTCAGACGTGAGACATTGATGGAAGTAGAGGCAATGGCCCCTATCGTGTAAGATCGGGCTGATAATGGACCGAAATTCGGATTATTTAGGAGACTTGATTTGTTGTTTCCAAGGCTTGCCTCGACGGATGCGCACCATGCGTAATGAGAATCCTTGGAGCTGATCTGCAAGCGCAGAAGTGAGGCAAGGCGGTCCTCCAGCCGTGAATACCCTCCTGCAAAGTTTTGAGAGCCGAGAAAGCACAGCATCTGAGTCATTCCAATAATCAAGGTCTTCTCTTGGCCCAAGTGTATTGTGCATTCATTGGACCGCGTAACCGTTGACAATAGCCAATGTGACCGAAACTAATACAAAAGTTCTCTCTGCCCCTGCCGCCACATACAACTCCCCTGACACGTTAATATAATGTATACTATAAGTGAGGATATTTTTATGTCCCAACCCTATTGAGGTCACGCGCCACGCAGTTTGGTTCGTTCAGCCATTCCTCCATGTCCGAATCGCTGCATAATTAGTACACTGGCTGGACGCTAGTGCGAGCTCCTCCATTCAGCTTCGGGGACTAAGCTACCCTGAGGCCCTTGAAATAGACCTAGGGTCACTTCGCCCTACGCCAGCCCTTGTGGAAACGGTTCTTGCCAAGATTAAACACATGGCCAGAGCCCTTCGAAGACCCCTGGATTGAACATCGCGCACAGGAGACTGGTGCTTGGCAAGGCGAGGCCCAGCATGTCGGCCCGCCAAAGCAGCCTTGAAGTGTCAGACTTGATTAAACATGATAGCCTCAAGTGCTTTGTGCGAATAATTATTTCGTAATGAATATACACTCTTCCGTGAGGCTATCGCGATTCAATGAAGCAGCGACGCGACGGCTGAGCTTTCAAAAAACTATTTAAACGGGCATGGTGACCCCCCAAAACATCTCTTCGAAACAGCATCAGCATCTCACACTTTATCCTCCAGCTCTCTAGCCTGATCCTCGTCATAAAACTATTTGAAAACACTTTCCGCATTCAAAATGAAGGCCACCTTCTTCCTGACTATCATTCCCCTCATTGCCAGCGTGGCAGCCAACCCGGTCCCAGAAGCCGAGCCCGAGGCTGCCCCTGTCGCACTGCCCATGGCCGAGAGCGACTCTGGCCTCTCCAAGCGAGACAACTGGTGCACGCTCTATCCTACTGTCGCTTCTGCTCCCTGCTATTATGGGCCTGGCACCAACGGCGTCCGCACCACCATCACGCCCACCAGTGGTCGTTTTGGTGTGAAGTGCCTGGTCAACAACAAGTGGGACCATATCCCTGGCTGGGGCTGCTACGTTGACCGCAAGTATACCAACACTGGCTGCGAGAGTACGTATTCCTCCCAATACTTCCGTCAGTATTTACTTCTTGATAATTCGTCACTGACATGCGGCTTTCATCAGGTGGCCTCAAGGCTTGCCCATAAGTTTGAGCATAATCCGCTTGGGGTATAGTTGAGTTTGAACGAGGGACTCAAGTAGTGGGTGAGACAATACAGACCGGATCTTATGACAGGGGGAATAAGCTTTTTTTCTGATTCAATTCGGCACATGTGTCCGTAACTTCCTTGAATGCGTTTTTTGACCTTCCAAAAATTCGAGAAAGTGACTGGTGATGCTGACTCATATCTGCACGTATTTACGACAATCCTTCATTATTGCGTGTCTAAGTTCAAATACCGTTTCTAAACAGTGAAGCATGTGTCGCAAGGCTGAGACTACATGCAACTATCCCATCAGGGCTCTGGGCATGCCAGGCTTGACATAACCCTGAACATTTTGGAGAAAAACTCGATCCTTGTCAGTAGTTTTGACTGTTGTATGCCAGGTTCCTCCGCGTGAAAATGGTTTTGTTGCGGGCAGTGTGAATCTTCCGTGCCGAGTTGGATCGGATGGATGGTAGGCGGAGAAGTGTCTGGTGATAAGGAGACGTTGATCGGGTCAGGGGAAGAAGGAAAATAAAGTGAGGGAGGAAAATATCTAGCCAATAATCTAGCCAAGCATTGGGCTCTCCAACCGGTTCGTCTTCAGCACAGCTTCCAGATGGCATTGACTGTTACCAGTCGCTCCACACTTATTGCTCAGTGCCGTAAAGATTCTTCAACACGAATTTGGAATTTGTGATGTTGGATCCACATAGATAGAACTGATTCTTTATTTTATGTTAATTTTATGTGTCATGTGGCATCCCAAAGAATGCACGACTTCGGCCGGCTGTGCAGGTATCCGATACACCGTTCTGTACAGAAATTGACTGCAACTCAAAACTCTTGGAAGAAACGGTGCTGATGCTTCGTCTTAAATAATTTGATATATTCGTACCCGTCAGACCCGACACTTTGTCTTCTTCTTCTCTATCAAAGCTTGGCCAGTCCTCCAAACTTGGTCTAAGGTGTACTTCTTGACGAAGAAGCTGAGCACAAGGGTAGCCGCGCTAAAGCCAGCCACATAATACCATAGGCTTCTCAGGCTCTCTGAATATGCCTGAACCAGCTCCTTCCTCATGGTTGATGTAGCCGGCAGTGCCTTCAGAAACGCGATGAGACCTTCTATTTGGTGGCTGAACTCGTCTGCAGCCGACGCGATGGTTGGTAGGCCGCTAGCCACTGCTCTGAAACGGTTTTGTAATATCGTGGCCCCCACGGAGACACCAATGGCTTGTCCGAGAGAGCGGCTAAAAGAGAAGAAGGATGCTGCAGGTCCGGCATCTTCCGGCCGACCAGCAGCCTGGATGGCAACTGGGACCGTTGTGAACAGAACTCCTGTGGATATGCCGATTGGAATGTTGAGGATTATCCAGCCAAATACGGAGGTGTTTTGGTCGAGAAAGCTTAATAGAACGAAACCAAAGACCGTTACAGCCCATCCTAAGCGGATGAAGGTGCGGTACTCTCCAGTCTTGGTAGCTAGAAGGCCTGCTGTGATACCCGCAGCTACTCAACGAGTCAGCAATGGCCACACAATTTCTTCCAGAAGCCAATCAAGTCTAGACTTACCGACTATTGTAACGCTCTCAGGCATTGCTGAGAGAGCAGTGCTCATGGTTCCGTAAAACTTGACAGCCTCATAGTAAATGACCAAGAAGTAGAGCAAACACCATACCACTGACCCGTGTGCGATGGCTAGCAAGTAGCAGATGATCATGCTCCTGTTGTTAAAAATGGTCGGTATGATGATTGGCTCCTTTGCCAGCATGAATTCGTACACCAGGGTGAGAATAATCCCTTCGGCTCCCTGGACCATTGGAAACCATGTGTGCCAGTCGCCCCATTCGTACTGGACGCCACCCCAGGAGAGGCCGATCAGGAAGCAGACGAGCGAGAAGGTGAGTGAAATGGCACCAATCCAGTCGAAGCGACGCAGTTTGGGGAGAACATCCCCAGGGACAGGTGTTTGGTTGAGGAAGAAGGTGATGGCCAGGAATCCAAGCACGACAGAGGGAATCATGATCCAGAAGATCCATCGCCATGTTGCTTTTTCGACTAGAACGGCACCGAGCAGTGGCCCTGATACCATTCCCGCGGCCCACGCTGGACCGACGAGGCGTGTTAACCTGGTAGTCATCATGGGTACGCTTATGGAAAAACAAGATCTTTACATACCCGAACCAAGATATCCGAGATACTTTGCACGATATCTCAGAGGAATCAGATCCGTTACCGTCGTCTCAGCCAAGGTGATTATCCCACCTCCTGTTTCTCAAGGTATCAGTGCCACGCTATTTGCCAAAGACCGGACTTCGGAGACTGACCGCCAATCCCCATGATGGTACGCCCAGCTAAGAGGACGGTAAAGTTGTGAGCCTGACCAGAGATTACGCAACCAGTGCAGAAGAAGACACATGATATCTGTATCATCTAAGTCGGAAGTGTCAGCGAAATAATAGATGTCGGAAGTCCTTGTCTCGCGTAATCACATAAGTGCTAAAGGAGCCACATGATCCAGCCGCAACGAACCAGATAAAGAAGCGGACATTAGGAAAAGTAGAGTTGTGCGTACCAACTTCCTGCCGAACAGGATACTGAAGGAGGCGAATATTGGCTGGGAGACTGCAGAAGCTAACAGAAAGCTGCTACCTGTCCAGAAGGCTTCAATCGATGAGCCTTTGAGCTCGGTGGCGATGGCGGGAAGGGCCAGGGCGAGGCAAGCGGCTTCGAGAGAGACGCAGACGCTGACAAGGATCAGCGACCCAAATGCAAACATAAAGGACTTCGAGGGCCGCCAGTCCAATTCGATCTCTGTGACTAACTAGACTTCAGTCGTCGATCATCATTCCACGAGAGAATAGCGATAGTGGCATTTACCGTGGACTTCCTCTTGGATTGGACCATTCGGAGGCTGTTGTAGGTAACCTTGCTGCAGGGTTCGCAGCGCCGACTGTCTGGTGCTGTTGACTCTGTCCGTGTACGGCGGCGGAACATACGAGTGTCTGCCAGTGCTATTGCGGCCACCCGGCCAGACACTGAGCGGAGGACGAGGAGTATCTGGACGGTCAGCGGCATGCTCGCCTGTGAGTATCGTCGTGTATAGAGATTCGTGTTGCGGCTTGCCACTGTATCGAAGATATGTGTCGTCTATTGCAGGAGGAGATGCCATATTGCTGAGGATTCGCTCCGCTCGGTAGCGACAGATGCAAACAAAGCACAACGTTGACGAGACTAGCCGTGGTGCTAAAGATCATCTTGCTATTCAATGCCCACTAAAGCTATATAGCAAGGCTATGGAACACTTTGGTATCCTGCATATCAATCCCTGTGGAAGACCAGGTTCCAAGGTTGCGTGCTGACGGGGTAAGAAGTGGCAAGCATATCCTGGAGCCTTGCCGTCCCTACTCTAAATTCTCGACGGAAAGCCTTGGAGCGGGCTAACCGCAGCGACAGCTGTCATCTGATCGTCTGAACTCCCGCTACGGCATTTAGGTTGGCGGTCGGGGATTTAAGAACACAGCTGCAGGGAGGTATCACACCCCCTCACGTTCAATATAGACAAAACGAGACACAAATTGCCAATGCCCGGAATCAACAACGCAAATGTCGTTGACGCAGCTTATTGCGGCGCAGATGTCTGACCTTGTTGAATGGCAGAGGGTACGCACCACGTCGACGCCGAGGAAGCCCTTTGCCTTGTCGTTCAGAAGCTAGGCCGCAGGGCCGTTCCCAGCCTGGACATGTGAATGGCCGAGGTGCTCAAATTCAACATGGACATCCAGGGATGAAGGTTGTGTCAGCTGCGGAATATAGTACTAGAATCTTTGGGTTTAAGGTTGAGGCTCAGGCCGTCCGACTCTGTGATCTGATAGGGGGTTGTAGTTGCGGGGATCGAATATGATCCCGGGAGTGGACGTCGCACCCGTGTGACCCCGAGTCCTTGGCATAGAAAAGTAATATGCCGTGATCATTAAGATTACCAGATCAGGACGCAAGTGCTACCTACGGAGTACAGGTGTAAGGCCTTAGACAACGCATCCTGCAAGCCCTGTAGTAGCACCCTGATTGCCTGAGAGGAGGCTGGCACCGAGGCCCGCGTGGGTTGGAGTGCCAGCTCGCAACGGCGTACGGTTACTTCATGATGCGTTATCATGTTGACTGACTCACCATCCGGAAGTTCCGCGCATAGATCCATCTGTACAAAAACGAATAAGCCACTCCAACAAGACGTCATTCTGCCAAGTTCCGAGATCGCACCGGAGACATCCGCTCTCTGAGGCTGGCGACAGTGGCCAGAGTTTCGAAAGCATGCGGCTGGAAGCTTGTTGCGAGTCCCACTGACGAGTAAGCGTGTGTGCACATCATTACAGACTAGGTGTTGAAAAATGCATCTGCTTGAGAATCCAATTCTACTACGTACTTAGGTAGGTGGTATTCATCCCATTGATGCTGGGCATGATTTGGACTAAATAGACCGGGCCTCGAAGAATAGATGAAGGGGATCAGCAGGGCTTTTTGGAATTGGAGCTTAGGACTTGGCGCTGGCTGAAAAACTCCCTGGTGTATCAAGACTCCTTTTAGCGGCGGTGTCCGAGCATGGAGTTTGTATTCGCGCTCGAGCCCCGAACAGGACCCCTCAATGCCCGACAGACACATCAAGGCGAACTTACACTGATCACACAGCTTTGCGGCAGATAGATGATTACCGACTGACTCTGCCGCCTCCTGAGTGCAAAGCGAGATCATATCGCATCCGAGGATATTTTCGGGGGGGGGGGGGAGGGGTGCAGATGCAGGTGCAGGGGACCTCGGAGGCAAGGCATCAATGTGTGATGAGATCTAATGGCCCGAGGGAAGGCGGAAACGTGATGGTGCGCTTCTGTGTGCGAGCTCATGCACATGCACGCTTTTCGTGGAACCGGAGTCTTAGCATTTCAAGCGTTTTATTCGATCGACTACGCCACGACTGAACGCCTTACTGCTGAAGTGATAGGAGCGCGTGTTCGAGTTACCAAATCTATGTTGACCAGCGGCTATAGTGGTTTTGTCGAGGATCAGACCTAATTCCCGCTCCTCGATCCGACGGCACAAGGCATAAGTGAGCGTCCCCCGAAGTGGCCGTTCATCTCCACTTTGTTTTCTAGCCCCTCAAGAGCGTTACGTGCCTGCTTCTCCAATCTGTGAATGCCACTTCCCAGTAGTAGACAGCAGAATGCTCACAGGCTTAAACGAAAATGTTTCTGCAGTCTTTTCTTATCAGGAAGTAGTTATTAGTTCTCAAGTCGTCCACCAGACTGTGGCACACTAGCTGCTGGGGTTTAACCACGAGCGTCCCATCAGCACCCATCATTGCACGGGCGGCAGTGCACTAGCGCTGGGGAAGGCTCACGACCAAAAGACATTTACTAGGAGAAAGAGGGTAATTCTGCTAGCAAGCTAATGCAAGCGGCATTCCATGTTTCTTAGTGTCCTCTGGAGTCCCTCAATGTTGACAAAACTATCGTATCAACGGAGAGATATAGAGACCCATCAGCCAAGTATGCCTCGATCTCATGTCGCTTGAACAACAAACTCCAGATGGCTACCCTTGAAAAGAACGGGTCGTGGTGAGTGCAGGAACAATTTCCATCTTGGGTCTTTGAACTCTAATCCGATACCACACCTGTAAGATCAAGATGATTCAGATTGGGGCCAAGCTTCTGGTCCCACGGGGTGGCAAGGCCAACAGGGACCGGGGTTTCGGAGCATATACCCAGTGCATCGTATGTCCTGGGTCTCAAACAGCAGAGAATTCTCGCTAATCTAGGGCAAGAGAGAACGCCTCGATCATGCTCCAAGATCACTCGTCATCGTCACATGACCACAGGATCAACAACGCGTCGCGGTGCTTTGTCGATGATGTTGGGCCAGATTTGGCAGTAATGCAGAAAGGAACAAGACAATCCGAAAGTCGACACGATTCGAAGCGCGGTGGGATGATACTATGCCAAGCATAAATGCAATGCTTGGTACTTCGGCGTAGCGCGACCACCCTGGCACCCTGGCTGGTCCTGAAGCCGATGGAGGAAGAATTAAGGGTCCAACGTGCGCTGTCCTCAGGTGAAAATTGAACTCCATGGTATGTTAGGGTAGTACGGATTCTACCTTTCTCCGTGCATGGAGAAGGAGTGGTTTGCTTTTGCTTGTCCAATCCCGCGGGCCACACGCAAGAAGCGCTAGGAGCGCCATTTGAATGCTGCTGCGTTGTCCGTTGACCAAAGTCTACCTAGATCAGATAAAACGAGGCCGGCGGAACGTTCCGAGGTCCAGGCGTGCAAGAGCTTTGATCATTTCAAATCGGCCTGGCTCTCCATGCGGTCCGGACTTATACTGCACGTTGCAGGGATCTCTAATTGGCAGCCGCGGAAGTATGCCCGGCATCCTTTATGCACCTGGGCAGACAATCTCGATAGGAGTACTGCGTAGGCTGCCCCAGGGTGCTATACAATAGCCGCGAATCAGCGGATAGGACGAAAGTACAAAGGTTACTCAGATAGGAACCATATGCATTCGCAAGTGACTAAGCCAAAAGAGTTCGGGAGCACCGCGCGCTGCGTGGGACAAGATATCTAATCTAGAACTCCGACAACTTCTATCGAGCCTTTGAACAGTGCCGACGCAACCACATGTCTTCAGACTTGCCACATGGACCGTCGGACATCGAAACGGGACGTTTGATGATTTGAAACCTCTTTTGAAAGACCCAAGGCTAAGCAGTTATCCAGTGAGGAGAGCAAGCAAGTAATTAAATAGAAATGGCTACAATATCAGCCTTGTGCCACTCCCACACTGGTCCATCTGAACTGTCGGTCGTTTACACAAATCCAATCTCACCTAAGTAGGTAAGGAGCAGTGCACTCCAGCCAGAAAAATTGCAGCAAAGCCTTACACTTTTCTCTGTCGTAGCCGTTGATCGACTCGTTGCTTGCATTTATAAAGAACTTATATATTATCCATATCTAAACCACAACTAGGATGAATCACACGACTTCTACGGGCTTGGCCACCCGAGATAGCTCGCCACCGCACCCACGGCAAAAATACGGTGCGGCGTGTGAACAGTGCCGTCGGCGCAAGCTGCGATGCGACCGTCACCGGCCACAATGTGGCGCGTGTCAAGCATCCGGTACCCAGTGTCATGTCGCAGCATCCCGTCCTCTTCGGGGCCCAAAGCCTGGATATATCAAGGATCTCCAAGCGCGTATTGGTTAGTAAATCAACTTGTGTTTGGCATATATATACTGTAGAAGTAAACACCAGCTTGAGACACTTCGATATCCCGCTAACTGTAGATTGATCGACAGCTGCTCTTGAGGGATCAATAATCCAAGCAAACCAACAGCACCATTATACTGGCTATAGTGAATGTGTTGACAACATGTCACCCATCGACTCTCGAGCCTCACTTGACCCGTTCTACTTTGGCGAGCCTCAGGCTCTGGGGCTTGATATGCCAACCCCGTCTTACCCAGAAGACTCGACACAAACAAATAATTATGACTCGTTCCTTTTGAACACAATGGGAATTCCTTGGGAAGGCACTATGGCTGGATCTCAGTTATTCCCACCTCCAATACTAGACGCTTTGCCTATGTCTACACTCAATTATACGTCGCCCACCGGTGGACTGCCGATGCCGGATTTGGCCCACGACTTTCCTTATACCTCATTGGCTAGCCCGAGTGCTAGTAGGAAGCTGTCCTCCGTGTCAACAATGGACCCATCATGTTGGTCTGATGGGTACGAATGCACACCACTGGATAACCGATGTGTGTCTAGAAGGTCATCAGACGTGTCCCCGGATCAGTCACCGACTGGTTCGGATCGATCCGGTGACTCAACGTCGTCGGGTCCGGCTCAGACTAACTTGTATGTCTCAACTCTTCTCGGGCACCCGAGCAACGAGGCAGAGCATGCCTGCTGATATGTCTAGAATTCAGAGATCAGGCTTACTGGGAAAACATTCACCAATTCGCCCCAATAATCCATCAGCGCCGCTACCTATCTTGGAGTCGGAAGCCAGACAAGTCTGCAACCCAAATCGCGCTCCAATATTCCATGTGGGCCTTGGCGGGTTCAACGCTGGCCGAACATACCCACCTCAACGTGGATCGATTGTACCGCAGCGCCGTGCAAGCCTTACAAATAGAACTCGCCAGTAAAACAGCGAGCCTGGCTCAATTGAATGACCTCGAGATGGTCCAGGCCCAACTTCTTTTGTCCATGTACGAGATCAAACATGTAGACTTTCGCCAGGGCTGTTTGACGGCTGGTCGCGCCTTTCGCTTGATCCAATATGGCTGGTTCCAGGATCTAATCAGTGCATCAAATGGCTTCTCTCCTTCCACGGACTGGATTGAGCTAGAGGAAAAGAGAAGAGCATTCTGGCTTGCGTACTATCTCGACCGCATGATTAGCCTGCGAAACGACTCAGCTTGCACTTTTGGCGACGAGGTTAGTTGAGCCTTCCGTAGACTAATAAAATGCTGACACAGACTATCAATAGCCTTCAATCCCCTTACCCATCCCCGACTCCAACTTCCAGAACTGTGTACCCGCCGTTGCAGTGTATCTTACTGAGTGTCTGAGTAAGACGGAATGTGCAAGTGAGGAAGGGACCTCAGACTTTACCAAGAGCATCATTTTGGCTGCTATTTGTGGTTGTGCGTTGTCGCACCGTCAGAACCTGTCTCTAGAACAAGCTCAATGCAGGGGTATGGATCGTTTCTGGATCCGCCACAGCTGGATCAGCTCCAGGCTGGCTGAAAGAGCCAACCTTTCTGCTCAATTCTCCTCAAACGAAACGGATCACGTGGATCCAGCTTTACTTCTTCAGAGTGTTCTGTGGAATACGATCACTCTCTTCATGTATTGGAACATGAGCTTTGTTACAGACGCGCATGCAGATGAGAATTATCTGGGCTTAGAGAACCTCCAACAAGCTTCCATTGCCGCACAAAACTTGACGATCCTAACCGATCGTTTACTGGAGACCAAGTTGTATGAGGTGAGCAAAGCACTGATGGTTTTCTGTCATGGATTTTCATAGAACACCAAGCTGACACAACACATAGTCTCATCCTCTTTCCTTAATTCCCCTTGATATGTGTAAGAAGGTTTTGAAGGCATGGCCGGACCTTGCAGCGTCATTCAGGACGCAAACATCAGCATCTCAGAGCGCTATGCTTTCAGTGGAGAAAAGTTAAGCGTCGATAATGTTGTACAGCAGAGTGTACGGATGTGTACGATACCCCTTAGCCTTGCCTGTGCGTCACAGGGCTGAGACATCGTTACACCTATCGTGTTTTACCACTATTATTGACATTGTAGAATTTTTAAAGTTTGGCCTTTGAGCGTTAAAGGAGCTATACAGACTCCAGATATCAGGATATATACCTAGGTATAAATTAAACAAACCTAAATAGTTTCATTTTTAATCCTTATATATATAAAATATATATAGTATTTTTATATAATAATAAATATTTAAGATTTAATATTTAAAGAAATATAATATTAATAATAATAAAAAAGAAATATAATATATAAATATATAATTAAGTTTTATATTATATAAATAAAGTTAGAAAGTATTACTTTTAATAGTATTATATTAAAATTATTAATATAAATAATATAAAGATTAATAATTAATAAAATAGTTATATAATAAGATTAAAATAATTTTAAAATAACTTTTATAAAAGAAGAATTTTATAATATAAGACTTAATAAATTAACTTTTTCTATTAATATACTTATTATATAACTATTTAAATCTATTTTTATTAAATAAATTAAATATATTATAATCCTTATTTTAAATATATAATTATTAATAAAATAATAATAGTATAATAGTAAACTTATTTAAAAAAACCTTTTAATATAAATTTTATAAAAAAGTTTAAATCTTTTAAAAGTTAAATAAAATTTATTTACTATATATTAAATAAATATTATATAAAGAAAGTAAAAGTTTAAATATTTAAGAATTAAATATTTTTTAATATATTATTTTATTATTAAGAATTTATTTACTTTTATATAATATATAAAGAATATAGTAGAAAAGGGAGCTCTATAAAAGAAGTTATTAACTTTATATTTAAAATATAAGTTAATAATTAGTTTAAAAGTTAAGAAAATAATAAATAGATAAATAATTAAATAAAAAATATAATGTGGTTAAAGTTAAGAACAAACCTAATAATCTATAATTCTTATTAAAAAGTTTAATTTTCTGATAACTTAAATCAATTATATTAAAGAGTTAGGATGGGAAACGTCGCGATGTGGGACAGCACATTAAGCCATTCCTACATATCATAATACCATTGATGACAAGCCTTACATCGGGGTAGACGGTCGTGGCCACTTTTCCTGGGCAGAATCCTGGGAAACCCCAAGATGCATTGGCAAACGATCGACCCCTCTCTCAAGCGGTCTACGGAGTAAGCCACAATGTCCACTTGAGTAGCCCTCGTAGAAATCGAAGTGCCCCCTTCTTGCTAGGCTTGCAAATTGCGATAAGAAGTTAGCCAGCTTGAAGGTCCCAAGATTGCTTGTACACCTTGAGTACCCAGGTACTCAAGTAGGTAATCTGGCTGTCGCCACCGTAATAAACCTGCCCCTGGCTCCTTCTTCATTAGAATATCCATTGTAATCGTCGACTTTGAAGATTTGCTCTTTCCTCTTTTTCAATGGAGCCCACACCCCAAGCAACCTTGGAATGTTTTGATAACCATACTCCACACTTCCTGCAGAATCAACAGACTCGTCTCTTCACCATCCTACCCTTCCGGAGACAGTTTCGACATCTGGGCCTCAAAAGAGTTCGATCCGCCATCATGTATAGTGTCATTTTGACTACGATCCTCACGCTCACTGCCATCGAGGCTTCTTTTCCTGCACTGTCCGTCGAGGACTATCCCGACATTGCCTCGATACTTTCTGTCCCCCCATCGTCCTTTGTGAGCTACGCACAAGGAAATCTGATTCGAGACAACCTCCTCATCAGCCTCACCGGGGCACGCCCGCCAGCTGCAGCCACGCTTGAGAAACGATGGGTCTGCGCTTCGTCTCCAACCTTTACTTGGGGCGACGCGGACAGTGGCGGCGTCGGCGTGACCATCACCAACGCAGATTTTGAGTGGCGCGCGTTCTATGTCTACCAGAACCTCTGCGACTATATTCCGTTGAAGTATCTCTGGATTGCGCCCCAACATACGGTTTTCGTATCTCTGCCAGCCGATTTTCAAGGTCGCATCACACGTGGCACAGACGAGGTACGCCAGACGCCAACCCCTCGTTCAACTGAGTTGTTTGCTGACCGCCTGTATCAAACAGTGGAACCTCGGCGGTGTCCCCCGACCACTCGGAACCTGGCTCGAACTCGCTGTCGACAATCGCAGCTGGATTTGGGGCGACGTCTCTCTGATCCGAGGATGCGACGGACCCGTTCTCATGTGGGCTCTCGACGGTTCTGGTGCATGGAAGGGATTCACACAAAATATCATAGACGGGGCTCCTTCTGGCATTGCCCCATCCGGCGCGTACGACATCAAGCCATCCGGGCGATGGGTCATTGCGGCGACGGAGGATTGGGATGGCTCGACGAACATCGTCCCCATGGCTTAGGATCTCCAAAGGGTCGGACCCGAGTTCGTCTATGTTGACGACGCTCATGGAAATCCGGTTATCGCATCCCAGAATGGTCGTTTTGGAACCTATTGGCCAGCAGGCATACTATAGCTAATATCTCGGGCTGGCCGCAGATGTTATTCTCTGTCCGTTTTGGGTGTCCGGCGCTTGGATAACATTGAAAGCAGCCTTCTGCGCTTCTTGTATTGCACATTCCTTCTTACCGAGAACCACCACATTTGACCGCTTGATGTACAGTTTACAGGGTCGTTTAGCAGCAACTAGGTACTTTGTCAACGCTGAAGTTGAGGCCGTTATGCTTTTATCTCGCAGTTAGCAGCCGGCCAAGTCAGTAATTCCGCTCAACGCAACCACCCCTGACTAAACCCGACTACGTCCTGTTGCACCAAACTGCCGACCGTCCAAGGATGGTGTCGGTCGATGATGCAATGGATTCTAGTCTTGCACCAGCAGCCGGCCGCGCCGCCGAATTTGTAATCGACAAATGCTGTATATTACCACGAAGAAGTAATATAAATTGCACATCTTCAAAGTCTTGGCAGTCTACTACGATCAAAAGCCATCCATCCCCAACGCATTAACTTTTTCCGCATTCAAAGTCTCGATAGTATGGCCTCCAAATATCAGAAGCTGCTCAACAAGCATGTTGTCGTTATTGGCGGAACGTCTGGAATCGGCTTCGGCGTCGCAGAGGCATCCCTCGCCTCAGGCGCCCAGGTGACCGTGTCATCGTCCAACCAGTCCCGAGTCGATGCCGCCGTGGAGAAACTCAAGGGAGACTTCCCAGACGGAAAAGTGACCGGCTATACTTGCGACTTATCCAAGCCCACCGTAGAACAAGACCTCGAGGATCTTTTCTCTAAGGTCGGAAAGGCCGACCATATCGTCTACTCGGCTGGCGACAAACTTGCTGCTGCACCCGTTCAGGAAATCACCTACGAGAAGATCATCTCCGCTGGTCATGTCCGATTCGTTGCGCCTTTGCTTGCGGCCAAGGTCGGAAGCAAGTATCTCAATCCTGGCCCATATTCTTCTATCATCCTTACGACTGGCTCTGTAAGCCAGAAGCCAATCCCCTCTGTATGCACCGATGCCTCACCCCCATGCCTAACCGAACGCCCGTTAACATAAATCTTTGAAGTGGACTATGGTTGCAGGGTACACAGCGGGTCTTCATGGTTTGACCAGAAACCTGGCATTGGACTTGAAGCCAATCAGGGTCAACCTGGTGAGCCCCGGCGTGGTGGAGACTGAGCTTTGGGACTCTACCTTTGACCAGGAGAGCAAGAAGAAGCACTTTGAAGTGGTTACTGTGCAGCTACCTACGGGGAGGATAGCTCAGCCTGTGGATGTGGCAGAGGCTTATCTGTTCCTGATGAAGGACCCGAGCGTGACGGGGACGGTTGTGGACAGTAACTCGGGCGCGTTTTTGATTTGATACTCTCAACGAATGGGCCACCCTTATCTACCCATTAGAAATTCACGTCATTCAAGCTGGTTATACCAATTCCTTAGACCGGTGATGTCCATTTGCCATCCTGTCTTTCATGTCTTCTGGACCATGTGCTTTCTTCTTGGTCTCCCACAGCCTAAAGAAACCATCCCTTTCATGTACCAGATATGTCAAAAGGAATACAACCAGAGTTAAGGGGATGGCAGCTACCCAATACCACCAGAAACGCGGGCCTCCATCCTGGCCGAACATATCGAATGGAATGCTGAATATCGAGGCTACGCATGCCGGCGGAGCAAACACCATTGCCACGAGGGTTAATGATCTCGCCGTGCGAGCTTCGAGGATAGCTATGCGGCCGCCGATCATGCCATTCAGGGCCGCCAGCGATGAAGTCATTCGCGCATAATCGGCCAGGTGTGCGCGGAATTCGCGGTGGAGATAGAGGAAGTCCGGCACTGATGACCGCCAGTCGTCGTCATCCAGCGGCCTTTCTCGAGCCTTGTACTTTGATGAAACTTCGACTGCAGATCTGGTGTCAAAAATTTCATAAGGCTCGTGCCCCTGAGGAATGCCGAGAGAGTCCAGCACGGCGCCCAGCGCTTCGAGGTATTCCGGGCATTTGAATTGGCGCCATGCCGTCTCGACCTGGTTGCTCTCGTTGATCTCCTGCACTGTCCTACGCTGGGCGGCCCACCCGGACGAGCGCATCGAGGCTGTCTGGTGACTGACAAATCCGAGAAGCTGACAGTAATGGCTGGCCACCACCTTTCGAGGGAATATCGCCGCTGATGCGGGGTCTGCTAGATGTCCGAGGACATCCACATAGTGCTCGAAGTAGTAGGTTATGTCGTCTAACAAGGATAGGTGTGATGGCTCTCGTAATTTGGATCCTCGAACTTCATCAGGGATGAAGCCATGGTAACCCTTCTCGAAGGCGGTGATCTTCACGTCGATCAAAGTGTCCGAATCATCATTCAACCGGACTGTTCTGGGAGCTGGATCACAAAGGATGACCGCTATAAGACACTGTCAGTTACAACACATCAATGATTGTTTTAGGAGTATTGGCTGGCTTAGGTTGGTCAATTACCTTTCCATCCGTCTCCGTCTTGTTTTGACCAGAAGGAACATTTGCGCGGCGCGACCAAGAGCCATCCATTTCCCCGCGACTCCATCCAGTGGTAGCACTGGATTTGCCTTCCCGTGGATCCGCATCTCACTGTAGCCGGGTTATGACGGTTGAACCACGCGTGGCATGAAGCGTCGACATGCCACAGCTCAAAATATTCCAAGCTGAAAGACGTTCTCGGCCGGGCGGTCGTCGGTAATCTTGGGCAGTTGATCACTTCATTGAAGCGAAAAGTTGTCTGGCTCCATTGATGCCTCTGGAAAATATCTTCAGATACGCCGAGCTCCGACGTGAGTTGTTTTTTAAGTCCTTGGAAAGTGAATTCGTTAGTGGCAGTCTCGACGATCAGTAGCCGGCGTTCATTCGAAATCTTGGCATTCTTTTTGTGCTCCTCGAAGTAATGCTCCAGCTGTGCAAGGCCGTTGCAACGTTTGAGCTCACAGGTCTCCACTCCAGCAACCGAGTCAATCTTAAAGTCTAGAATCGATGCTCTTTGGTGCATAATGCGTATTTGTTCAATCGTGAAAGTTCGTCCAGGTACACGTTCACCCTAGGAAGAGGTTGGGGTTAGAGGTCTCCAAATGAAAGATGGGAGCCTGATTGCTTATATGTCTCGCTGAGGATCAGCTGAAGGTATAACGCACCTACAATATTAGCGTAGGATCTGCTCTCAGCCAACCCAAACGAGGAGTTAACAGACGTCATTCGCCGAAAGGACTTTCTCGCATGCAATGTAACCCCAGTTGTTTTTACACTGGTAATATCCACGCTGACATGCTAGGCAAACCTTCAAGAATGCCCAATGAAACGACTACCGCGCACCACAGGATTATGAGGAAGGGTGGCGGAGCAAGGCATCTGCGAAACATGGATTGGTTTTAAGAGACAAAATTCCACCCTGATGACGCTGGTACGTTAGAAATACTCTTCGAAAGCTAGAACGGTACCGAGACAAGACTGCCCAGTTCATGTCAGATGACGTGGCCGACCTCCAATTCGACCGTCAACTGCCAGCCTTACAGGACTTCCAATTCATTTCTCGTGGTTTTGTCTACAATGCCAACTGCTAAATCTTTTTTGTATTATCCCACTTTAAGCACATTGGGTACGAACATGGGTTCCCGATCAAAGGCGATCAGTTTACATGCTGTAAAACGGGAGGCCATGCCGGAAAATTTAAGAGTTTATACTACTTGGTGATTTCGAAGTCGTCATGCAATGCAATGCACAGCCACCTTACACTCGGTACCACACAGTGCTGGATAGGATACCGCGTATTGATGCCTAGTTTCTAGCCCATCTACAAGCTGCATGTGGTCTACCTCGGTGCCTCTACGGGAGCGTCTCCGATCACTATACACATCGACCATGGCCTCCAGAGATGCACACCAGGGTTAGCATCCAGATTTCTGCGAAGACCCTAGACATGAGAAGCAGCATTCAGAGAATATTCAAAGTGTGCGAAAGCACCTAGTGGTATAGTGATGTATACGGAATTGGTTTCGGAGGAGCAATGATCCGGAGACGGGTTTATTTATGTGCGCGCTGAGCATTTTAACAGTTATTACTTGACAAGGTGGTGATTTCCTATTGTAGCCTCCGGCCGGATTTCGAGAACATTGGGGGAAAATTGCACAATTGATTCAAGTGATAGAATGGATTCAATCGTGATCTTAGATACCTCCGTGATCAGTTCAAGGATCAACCCGTCGAGGCCTATGGGGATGTCTTCCTTCTCTTTCTTCGGTCGGCGCTTAACTTTGGATATTTTGCACTGATGACATGCATGTACTAATAATCGAGCTCGTAAGCTCACAAGCACTCAATTCGATTGTGACCTTTGCTCATGAGTTAATATTCCATGGCTGAAACACAGATGCATCTGGACACGGCTGAGATCATACATGGCCGCAAAATTGCGTCCAACGATTCCGCGGCGGAGATTGGATTGAGGTCGGACGTGATCCACCACGCATATGATCGCCATTGCATGTTTGAATGGACCTCTGGTTCATGCCGGGTGGAGACCTCCCAGGAACTTTGTTTAAGCGTTGACGATTCGCCACTAAATGTGACCAATCCCATAGTTAGCTCAGTGTAAACATTTTGCATTAGACTACATACCCGGGCACAATACATCTTATCAGCGGCCAGCTCCTCCGCGGACCAGCACCGGACGTATGATGACCCACTGTTGGCCCGCAACGGCACAAGATTTTTGCTGGGTCATAGATATGTCGAGTGTTATATAAGGACGGATAAGTCTTGGCACAAATGGCATTCAAATATCAAGCGAAACATGCTCATCCAGAAAAATGTCTCGGACGACTCAGATAGCCGTATTTGAGCAACTCAGCCCCTCTCCCGGGGCCAGCCCGAGCGAAAAGAAGCAGACATCAGAGACTGTAGCTACACCGCTCCATGAGAAGAGGCCAAGATCACAGGATGATTTGGCCGATGAACAGAGGAGCTGTCGCACAACATCTCTCTTTGCCGTGGCGGGCTGCGTGAGTCCCCGTGGGACGACTCAACTATATTAAGCCCACACAAGCTAACCACTCGGATTGTCACAGACCGCAGCCAAATTCTCCGACGGGTACCAGCAGCAAGTCGCCTCGACCGTGAACATCATCTTTTCGCACATGCTCGGCGATGCGTACACGCCTGACGACAAGACGAGGATCTCCAACGCACTGATCGTCGGACAGGTCTTCGGGATCCTACTGCTGGGCTTTGTCACGGACTGGTGGTCGCGCAAGGCCGGCATGGTCTTCACCTCGTCGCTCGTCATGATCGGCAGCTTGATGGCCACGCTGGCGCTCAGGGTGGAGCCTCTCGGCGTTGGGAATATGCTGTGGTACCTCACGGTTGTGCGTGGCATGGCCGGTGTCGGCGTGGGTGGGGAGTTCCCCGCTGGTGCTGCTGTGAGTTCGTGCATGACCCGGCCACGATTCTCTGTCCTGATTTACTGATTCTGGCCATTAGGCTGCCTGCGAGGGTATGGAGGACTACAAGCCGAAGTCCCGTGGACCTGTCTTTGTGTGCGCGACGACATTCATCACGTGCTGGGGTGGGCCAGTTTGCGTTTTTGTCTACCTGATGACTCTGATTGCCTCGAAGAACGACCTCTCCACGACGTACATCGCGGTCAACTCCGTCTCGGTCATCCTGCCGCTGGTTGTCTTCATGTTCCGTCTGCGCATGCGGGACTCGAGGCTGTTTCAGCGATCCAACTTCAAGTCGACAAAGACGGTCAAGATCCCGCTCCGGCTTATCTTCAAGAGATACTGGGTGCGTCTCCTGGGCACGGGCGGTGCCTTCTTCATCTGTAAGCATCAACTTTCACCTATCACGGATCCCCGTCTTTCATTTTCGGGACGTTCTAGAATGCCATACATCAAGATAGTAGCAGGACTAACGTCACCACTAGATGATTTCGTCAACTTCCCGAACGGAATCATGTCGAGCACAATCATCAACTCCTTGGTTCCGGGCAAATCTATCCAGACAGTGGCAATGTGGCAGCTCATCCTCTCCCTTATGACTCTGCCCGGGGTCTTCGTCGGCATTTTCCTCGTCAACAAACTGGGCCGCCGGTGGACTGGTATCCTGGGGTTCGGGGGCTACCTCCTCGTTGGGTTGATCGTTGGGTGTTCCTTTGCGCAGATCACCAAGGTAATTCCTGCGTTTGTTGTTATGTATGGACTGATGCAGAGCTTGGGGCACATGGGCCCGGGTGCTACTCTCGGCCTGGTGTCGACTGAGTCGTACCCAACCGCCATCCGAGGCGTCTGCTATGCGATATCAGCAGCCCTGGGCAAGGCTGGGGCCGCCGTTGGTACAGAGGTGTTTACACCCATCAAAGAGAATCTCGGGCAGAGGTGGACCTTCTTCTTCGCTGCCATTTTCGGTGCCATTGGAATGGTTGTGTACTGGTATGTTACTTCGCCCCCTTGCCCGGAATGAGTTCTAGGCCTAGCTAACATCTGTTTCCAGGTTCCTGATCGAAGACATGTCCCAGGCAGATCTTTTGGCGGAGGACAAGGCTTTTGAGGTGTACTTGAAGGAGAACGGGTGGGAGGACGACATATTGGAGAAAGCCGAGCGCAGAAAGTGAACTGCGCGAGGCCTCAGGTTCCAATGACAGGACTTGTAAATAGCATGTATGACAGACCAGAATAAGTATGCCTTGATCGCGGTCTCGACTCCGGAACTTGTGAAGTTTGTCCATTGCGGCAACCATCTAGAACACCTGAGTAGACATACACAAGTCCCGCAAGGAAACACAAAGAAAAGGTCAGCCGTAGCAAACTGCAATGATACCACATTGCATGCCTGGACCGACAGACATTGCGACTTTGGTTTCTTGGCCAACGTCTCAAAAAGATGTGCTCTGGGGCACACACAGTTGGCAGAACCCTAGCAGAGGAGTTTTCTCGTTCCTTTGCACCTCCCGATACTCCCAAAAAGCAAAAGGAACAAGCTCAATGAACCATTAGATTCGTTGAACACGTTCAGAGCCGGTGATGAACCGTGCAGGGATCGAACCTGCAATCTCCTGATTCCGAATTGCTCGTGAGAAGATCACGAGTCGTAGTCAGACGCCTTGCCATTGGGCCAACGGTCCTGCTGTTGTTGAAAGTGGGCGTCGTGAAGAGATTTACAAAGGAGAGAAAAGTTTTGTAGAAGCGGGTGGGGCCGGAGTTGTGTTATAGCTCGCCGGGTGGGGCGTCCGAGTCGAAGGTCCGTAAGCGGCAATAACACAGTGGCTGAAAGCGTAAACACCGTCAAGTCGAATCTGCCAGTGATAAGGGTTTGTGTTGACGAAGCAATGTGGATAAAAGGAGTGAGGGGCCTCGGGAGTAAGACGGATGGATTGACCGATGGTCATAGCCTTAGTTTGCGGCGTAGCACACTGGGCCATGCAGTAGTGCACTGCGATACTGGTAAGCCAGGACAAGCTTTACCAAGCGTCTTGGCTGCCGAGTGATGGGATACGTCGGTTCTCGGAAGGAAGAGGCCAACGGGCCGGGCGGTGCAGAAGACGCGTACACTAGGGTGTGAAGTCGTGAGGAGAAAGAAGAAGGAGAAGGTCGGATCTGCGAGGGACTGAATAAAGGTACCGGGTTACCTAAGTATATTGGCCTATCATGTGGAATAGGGGTGCGGGGATGCGCATGCTCGGCCAACAAGGACACGGTATTTAGCATGCTTGGTTCCCCATTTCGATAGATGGGGAAATGACACTGGCACTGAATGACTGCCTGACTCCGGCATTAACATTGACTGTTGGCACCAGGCTGGCTCCAACGGTGACACATGCGTGGTACCTTTTGTCAAACAAAGACTAGTGCACCTCTGCAGCGGGAGAAGGGACCTTTTTTCGAAACAAGCTTTTTGGGAAAAGGGAACCCTGTCGCCCTTGCGCTGCCTCATTGGCGGCACAGCCCCTCAGGTGCGAAACCGAGTGCGATCCCGCTAGCTGATCCCTGTCTAATCCCTGCCAGAGGATGGGGATCCCTGCTGTGGCTGACAACCTCAGCCAGCATGTTCGGCGCGAACATGGTCTCAGCACGTCCTGCCTCGACAATGCGGAATGGCTTCCTGTCAGACCGTGCAGATGAGGGCCGCAGGCCTACCACGATTTCATCCGCAGCTGAGCTGCTCAAAATCCTCTAAATAAGAAAATGGCCACCCTTATTCCCAATCCAATTCTCAGTCTCATTCCCATCTCTCTCTCCTCATATTTACGGGCTTTACTTGGAATATTCATCGATTCCATACCAAATATACTGCCATATACCCCATTCAAGTCGTCAAAATCTTGCCTACACCTCTCAAAACTCTCAACAGGTTAATCAACCAAGTATTTGAGCACTGGTGTTGTCGCCAAACAACAACCAAACGATGGCTTCTCAGCTATTCGACCGCATGGTCGCCAGTCTGCCTCATCTGGTGACCCGGTCCAACGACTTCGAGCCGTACAACTACACAAGCAAGAACGGCCATGTGTGCGCCATGCCCCGGCCCCTCACCAACACCGAGACCGCCAAGCTGGCCGGCGGCTACGACTTCTTCACAATCAGCAAGATCATCACCGGCGCCTGCGCATGCTTCGTCCTCCTCAGCCTCTTCGTGCTCATGTTCAGGCACGCCACGCACCTGTCGAGGCCCAACGAACAGCTCAACATCCTCAGGATCTGCTGCTACCTGCCCGTCTTCGCCATCGGCTGCTTCCTCGAGGTCTCCTTCCCTAACGCTTACGTCTACATCAACCCGTGGCTCGACTTTGTCCAGTCTATTGCCTTGTGCAACTTCTTCCTGCTCATGTGCCAGTTCGTCTCCCCCTCGGATCAGCATCGTGAGGTCTTCTTCGCCGCCCTCAAGGTTCCGCAGAAGAAGAAGAAGAGCAACGCAGGCCGGCGGGCACGGGGCCGCCGCGGTGACTTTGGCCCTCAGCCCGAGGTCGAGGAGGAGCCCATCAATGGTCTGGAGTGGTATCGCAAGATGTGGATGCTCATCTTCCAGTACCCTGTTGTCCAGGCACTGGTTGCTATCTTCACTGCCATCTTCGAGTCACAAGGTGTCTACTGCCTTGTAAGCAGCAAGCCCTACTTTGGACATCTCTGGCTTGATATCATCCACAACGTCAGCTTGACACTGGCTATCATGTCCTGTCTCAGGCTCTACGGTGCCCTTAAGGGGCGTCTGGCGCACCACAAGCCCCTCGCTAAGCTGGGCGCGTTCAAGTTACTTGTTGCCATCACTGGTATCATCCAGGTAAGCCCTCGGAGGACCCCCATTTTCTCACAAATACTGTAGCAAGAACTTACTAACACCTTCTTCTCCCCAGCTCATCTACTGGGTCCTTCGATCCATCACTCCCTCGCCCCTCAAGCCGACAGCCTACTTCTCCTGGTCCGACGACTTCATCGGCATCCCCGTCATGGTGATGGCACTCCTCACCGTCCCCTTCTCCATCTTCTTCCACTTCGCCTACGACGTGAAGCCATACTACCTCGAGAACACCGGCAAGCACATGCCCCTCGCCCAGGCCGACCTCGAGTCCGGGTCCACCGGCTCTGGCGCCGGTTCACCTGGCCCCCACGCAAAGCCCGCGGGGCCTTACACCGCTGTGGGTGCCGCGGGGACGAGATACCAGGGTGGGTTCCTCGGTATCTGGGCCTGGCTCGGCATGCTCAACCCCAGCGAGCTCATTTCGGGGTTCATTTTTGGGTTTACTATGCTTAGCAAGGAGAACCGCAAGGTTGGTATCAACACTGTCCGCAGGGCTCAGACTGGGGAATTTGGTCAGGCTTGAGGGATCAACGTATATGAAGTGATGGGATTTCTGGGACAGGTCAGGTCCTGTATGAGCTTTGGAGGAAGTGCACGATTTGTGTGCTGATGTTTGGGATTCTCCCTATTACAATATTTGGTGGATACCTTCAGAAAGTAAAACGGTCTGGCGTTTGGATTGCTTGGTATTTGCTTTCACCAGGCAGCACTGACTGTCCGATGATACGAGGTGCTCTGCTGGGTATTAACTTGCGTATGTGTCTGACAGAATGTCTTAGTTGATCATACCCCCTTCAAGCGATAACTAGATTATGCTAGCCTATATGAATATCACGATTTTGAGATTCAAGAAATCCTTACGCTGTGGGAGATTACAAGGTTTCTTATTTACACACAAGTCTCCAGATAATATCTGTCAGTCAGACAACAATTTTCACAAAAATAGCGAGTTTCCGTTTACGCAACCGCACATATCCAACGCCACTCCACTGCTATCGAGTCATACATATCCAGCCACAGCACTCTGCTCTTCCGCTGCTTGCACCACTCCTCAGCATAACTGACGCCAAGACCATACTGAAACACAACGCGAACTTCTTCGAGGGTCACGTTCACCGCCTCAGGGAAACAGAAGAACACAAAGACTCTGCCAAGGAATGGCAGACCCGTGTAGAACCCAAAAGTACAAGACGGGATTCTCTGGAAAATAATCACTTAAAGTCTCTTGGCCGGACTTGCTAAGTGGTTTTGCTTCTATTCTGTACTAGTGTGCGTCTGAGGACATACATGGCGCCTTCATACGATAGTAAGCGCTCAAGACCCAGCACTTGAAACATACACGATGTCGATAACAATGGTCATAATGTGATAGGTGCTTGTAGACAAAGGTCATTAAATACTACAAAAGCTCGCATGCCCAGGGCGTCAACTGAGTCCTACTGAGTGCTGTGAACACAAGATATCAAAATGTACGAGATTTTGTTCGGGCCTGCGTTATCACAATTCTTCTCCCAAGACAAGTTGAGTAGTTCGAGAATGGCAAAAATCATTTTTCCTCCTGACAAGCATACTCGCGCAAGTTCTGACTGCATGGTGAAACCAATTATACTACTGAAGAGACAGAAATTTGCCTCTACTCCCTTCAAAATGGACTTTTATCCTACTGCGTAGGTGCAGCCTGGTCCTCAGTCCAAAGGACCGTAACGTGGCGGAAACTGAAATTCGACATGGGGCTTGTCTTTCAATTCCTGAGGGACAGGGGGCATGACCTCCATGCCTTCCAGCAAAATGACCTGCTGCCCACTCTATCTCACATGTCAGTTGATATCGTTTCTAACGGTGAAAGGAACGCAGGGATTCTTACCGCAAAATGATGAATCATGTGACAGTGTAGCATTGATACTGCAGGGAAGGCGATCTCATATCGAACCACGACAAAGTTACCCTCTCCACCGTACAAGGTGAAGCCATCACGATACGGCGGGTTGACCAAGTTGAAGTACTCGGATCCGCCGCCTGTGACCGCCTCCTCGACGTCCTTCCAGCGGAAGCCGCCACGGCCCTGGCCAATGACCCAGACCTTGTGGTTGTGCTTGTGGAACGGGTGGGTGGAGTCGATATCGGCCCCGTTCTCGATGATGAGATCCACGACGGACCCATTCTTGAGGAAGCCGTGCGCGTTACCCCACGAAGTCTCACCGCGGGAGATCTCGTTCCACATGATGGGCGGTGCGTTCTGCCTGAAGAACTCGTGCGGTGCCGCGTTCAGCACCCAAGTCGAGGGTCCCGTCTTGTTCACCATGAACTTAAGGCTAAAGTCAGCTTTTTGGGGTGGCAGTCGTGGGGGGTAAGGCGCGAGCTTCGTCTCGTCCATGACTTTATGCGTAGGATCGACGACGCTGCCGTTCAAGTGAAGCCACGGCTTTGTGTCTGGAACGGTGCGATTGGACTGCGCTGAAAGATCCTGAAAACGCTTCAGCTGAGAACTGGGATACTATTCTTCGAACGAAGTACCTTGACTGTGGGGTAACGGAGTATTCCAGCCCCCTGGATAATCTGCTCGTCCCGGATCGAATGCAATCTCAAAGCGTAATCACCAGGAGTCTTGTTCAGACGCACAAGGATGCTGAGAGAAATCATTAGTCGCGATCACTGGCTTGGAAGTGTAGAGACACACGTGCCTTGTTCTTTCACCAAGATTTGCATGAGTTCGGACGACCTTCTGAGGGTGCACGAATTCACCGTCGGCTGCAACGACATAGATCTCATGGTCATCGATGCTGACACTCATTGAGTGATGTGCCCCAGAGTTGATGAAGTTGATCCAGATCCACTCTTGGCCGGGCTCAGCCTGCACTACCTCTAGTTCCGGTTGCGTCGCGGTACAATACTCAATGTTCGTGTACTGGTGGCCTGGAATTTTGTATCGGCAGCCTCGCTCGTTGCGGTCTGGTCCACCAGCCTCCTCAATATCTTTAGCAGATTCACATCTTGTTCCGCCCTTCGCATTCAGAGTAAGGCTGTTAGCACAGATCGGTATATACCCGGTATCACGGAACCGAATCAGATACATGTCCATCGGCTGGTCATTCCAGTCAGCGATGATGATATGCCGGGGATCTTTCTCTGCTTTTCGCATGGCTTGAATATCATGGTCATCATCAGAGATCAAATGATATGGCCGAGGCCGCCAGTCCGCTGGTGTGATCCACAGAGGACCTCGTTGACCCTATGATTCTCATCAGCCTGCAATGCCGATGCCCAGTGGCTGGTGACGTACGTCTGAGAATGCCGGCCCGAAATGCCCATGATAAAAATAGCTACCGTATTGACCTTGAGGTGTGAAGCGATAGGTGTAATTGTCTCGTGGTGCCGTCGCCCACTACTGGAGATCAGCCTCGTGTTCACCACATTTTTGGGGACTGGCGTTCCATACCTGAGTCACGCCCGGTACTCCATCAAGCCAGGGCTCATTGATTTGGTAGATACCATGCCTGTTCGTTATATCAATTGATGAACAGGTCGAGATAGCTTGCTGCGGTGGAGGTTACCAGTGAATAGTGGTCTCAATGGGCAGTTGGTTGTCCACGAAGGCTTCGAGGGTCTCGCCCTCATCGACAGTGAGCACGGGCCCCGGTGTGTTGCCATTTATGCGGAACGTTGGACGACCATGGCCATCTGACAGACGCATCAGTCTCATTGACCCCAAATTCTGTGCTACTTGTTCGATATACCTTGCTTGTCCCAGTCATATGTCAAGGTGAGATTGTACCTGCGAACTCGCTCACCACAAGCCGGCGCCACAAGCAGAGGCGTCAACAACACCAGAATTGATGACAACATTTGATGAGTAGAATATCGACTCGTTATGGACCAAAGATTGAACAATGGTTGTCTGAAAGGGCACAGAGAGGCACCTCCTGGTCTCAAGAGAACATGGCCCAAGATGCTGTTTGCAAAAAAGACTCATTTGCTAAAGTACCAAACTGACAACCCGGTCGATATCGCTGCCATTCCCAGATTAGTCTTGCGAATGGTGATCAGCAGTGGAGATCACACGCTCTGGGATCACACTATCCGAGTCGCCGTTGCGTCACCATCCTGTCCCGGTGACAACTTGCCGGCTTTGGCCACCGTAACTGCCGTGTTGCTGAAAGATCACGATGGCCCAAGCCTCCTTGATTATCAGCCATGGGTTTGATTCAAGGGGCGGCCATCGGATCGGCAAGCTTTCCCGGTCTGTGGGCTTGCGTTATCTGGTACGGAACTTGCGGAAACACTTAGCCTGGGCAGATCCACAGGACTCGGACTCCTTCCAATTTGGAACGTTGGGCGCCATCAGGAGTTGTCTGCCCCCCCTGCCTTTCTCCTTTTCCTGGCCATCTTTTAAAGGCTCACTACAGACCCTAACATAAGGCTAGTATCTGGTAATAATTTATAGGCATCTAAATACTAAGAAATTAGAAGGTTGTAGTGAAATTATTAAGAATAGTATAGAATAAAATAAGACTAGTACTAAAAGACTGATATAATATACATACTTTTAGTTAAGAGACACAGGACTTCATGTTACTTTTTATTATCTCAACTCGGTATCCAGGAAAATTCATTTCTAGAATTCCTTAGCCCGTACTACTAAAGCCCGCAGGGATTTCGAAGTTATCCTTGCTGGGGAGAATGGTTCGCCACGCTAGCTATAAGGTACTCACCATCGAGTTTCACTACTGAGAGTACTAATGAATAAATAGTAGAATTTCTCCATATTTTTTATAATCAGTAGATATCAGCCAAATTAGAAGGAAAGGAACTGCTGACTAACTATATGCACTTGCTAGGATAACTTCGGAATCCTTGCGGGCTGTAGAGAACAGTATGACTACTCGACAAGGGTTCCACGAGGTCAAAGGGTTCATGCTCCCGCCGGCCCCGCAACCTTGGAACTGACATGCCGCTGTGGAGCCTTACAGGGCTAGCCCTGCAGGATGTTTCGCAAGTTAAGGTTCGGCCTTGTTCGGAGCTGACGGGACCTACTAGTGCCTAGGTGCATCAGGTGCTAGTAATGCCAGTAAACCTTAAAATCAAGTGGAGTGCAACCGAGATACATCGTTACAAAACAACAAGGACTACACAGTATGGCCGTCTGTCTTCGCCCCTGTCGTCGGAAGCAGCGGTGAGTCCTTTATCAGCTCTTGTCCTGGACGGCCAGAACGGCCTGTTGCCTGATGCACACTAGTGCCCAACATTGAAGTGGCGATCGGACTCGTGTTTGAGTTGATCATAGCACCGATCGCGAGCATGACGGAATCCGAGGCGATGACTGGACGGAAGAGGAAGGAACAACCAGCAGTTCAGATCGGGCATCAACCGACTGTTTCCCACATCCCGAAGTCTCCATGACAGTGGGATTGTTCAGCCTGGCGTTAACCTCAAGCCGCTGCTTTTCGTTCATGGGCGCAGAGCACATTTTCTCTGCCTTCTCCAAGAAAGAATTTGAATTGTTGAGGAAAAGGCAATGAAGTCAACTCTTCAAGATCAATTACAATATGAGAATCTTCGCGATGGCGGAGAGCCTAAGTGGCGTTCTCAGTCACGAGGCACCTATCGAGGGTCGATTACTGCCTTAGCGGCTATGTTCTCTGTCCTCGCCTGGTGGCTATTCGCCCATAATTTCTTTGGCGCCCAGATTTTCCTTGATCGAGGACTATCGTCTAAAGCGACAAAGACAACCCAGGTTACGAGACAATACAACCTCACCATTGGTGCCAGGTGGATGAATTTAGGTAAGGACGTGAATTCCCTGTACTTCACACCCTGCTCTTGGGGAAGTGGCTGATAGGTGTCCCCGGGCAGATGGTGGATTCTGGAGAGGCATTCTTGTGTGTAATGGCGAGACTCCTTGTCCAACTCTGTTGGCGGAAGAAGGTGACATAGTGGAGTTGAACGTACACAATGACTTGTTCGCGCAAGTCTCGATCCATTGGTCTGGTATGAGCCATAGAACGTGAGATACCCCATAGCCCCCAGATGCTCGACACAGAGTTGCTGAGCCGCCTTTCTTGTTAGATTTGGCTTCTGGAATGATGGCACCGGAGGTCTTAATCAAGTATGAACGTCCACGTGCGAATCTCGTTTGGCTTCACCAGTTTAGTTAACGTGATTGCAGTATGGTCTTTTCCAGAGGGGAAACTTCAGCAGTCGGTATGACACTACGGGCCGCTGGGGACTGAGCTGGTATGCAGACCACACAGGACTAGGCATAATGGACGGAGCTCATGGTATGGCGTACATCGCGCCATCGCCTTCGCGTCCCAGGCCCTATCACAGAATCACATCTTCCCCGGGTGAGCTGGCTCTGATCCACGAGGCAGAGCGCAACATTCAGCACATGCTTGTGTGGAATTATTACAGGCGTGATGCAGCATGGAGAATCATGGAGATGAAAGCCGAAGGAACCAACCTCAACTGCTACGACTCACTCCTTGTCAATTCAAAAGGACGTCGCTTTTGCCGGCATCCAGATTACAAGACGCTGAATGGGCTGACACTGGACGAGACCGGCTGCGCAATCGAAGAGGGAAATGATGGTATTCCGTGCACCCCCACTGATACTGACTTTGAGGTATGTCCTGGACACGCCGTATCGCCCGCATTTTGGGACAACGTTAACCTTGCCCAGATTATCAACACTCATGGGAGGCCGTGGATCATGCTGAATGTGTTGAACGTCGCATTTGAGCACGCGCTCAAGTTCACAATTGATGACCACAAGATGTGGGTGGTCGCTAATGATGGGGGCTTTGTTGAGCCTCAGCTGGTAGATGTTCTATATGTCACCAGCGGCACACGGTACACGGTTCTGGTTAAGCTCGACCAGGAGGGTGCTGATTACGCCATGCGTTTCGTTTCAGCGAGCACGCATCAGAACCTCCTTGGGATATCTATTCTCAGATATCCAGTATGTTATCTCATCCGTCTACCAGCATGGTTACTCGATTTCTATTTCTGCGATCGCTGACCAAGTCCCAGGCCCTGCGTTATCCGCCACATGGTGCGCCAATGCCTGTTCCTAGCCCACTCAGTGGCTCTCAACCATGCGTGGAACCTGATGGCACAATGATCTCTTCGTGCAATACGACTGATGTCGAATCTCTGGCACCATATCCCCCTTCGGCACCCCCGCCATCCAACAAGACGTTGCACTTCAAGATCGACTCTCACCCATCCAAGTATGAGAAGCATATCACTGAATACGTCCTTAACCAAAAGCCATTTCAGCTGTACAGGGCACAGATGGCACCTGCCTTGTTTGTCGAGGACGTGTCCCATGTCGGTCCACCCGTTGTAGGGGACTTGCCATGGGGGACAACGGTGGACGTGATCGTACAGAACACAGCCAACGAGACGATCCCACTCTACAAGCACGGCGATCCAACGGCCCTGCTTGGCTCGCGCCCTAATGAAACATGGGACTGGCAGACTGTGGGGGATGCTATCAAGGCTGGGGTCAAGCTGAACCTGAAAACCCCGGCTTATCAGTTGGTCCACGAGGTTCCACCATTGGGCTGGGCTGTACTTCGGTGGCAGATCCTGGTTCGTGGAGCCACAATGATGCATGCCGCGAAGTTTAAGTATTACGCTGTACGTATCACTCCTTTTGTTAAGTTTTTTAGGGATTGGCTAACATGTTGGCAAGCTGGGCATGGCTGCGCCGTTGCTTGAAGGCATGGACAACAATACCCACGCCGAGATCCCTGACGATGCTCGAAATCTCCCTCATGTGGAATTCGAGCCCAAGAATGATGGCATCTTTGGTTGAAGTAGTGCCTTCGTTGCAGGACAGGTGCCTCGAATCTTGGACACAACAGTAGGGGGTTGATGGTATTGAATATGATATGCGACATTGGGGTCCGTTGGGTAACTTGAAATGGCCATGGAACGTCGTCAGTTGGTTCTTGTGAACCTTGTGCGCAACACACATCTGAAAAATTGCCCATATTTGATGTAGCTTGCATGTCCAATTCAGCACACTTGATAAGACCCAGACTCTTCAGAATCAGGCCATAAGCAATGCCGGTCTTTTTTTATTCCACAAGCAACATGAATGCTTCAATCTGTCGGGTATGCTCTGTCTGGGTTTCAAACTTTCACTCCAGAGCATGCCAGTGGCGCAGAACTTTGGTGTGTGGTATTGATGAGATGACTACTTCACGTTAGTCGGTTGTACTTGCGCACAAATGTTACAGAATGCATGTGACCACGCATCCACTACCTCTTTGGGGTCTATCGCCCGGCTACCTTGGTGTCAAAACCCTCACATTTAGTCCGTATAAACGGGCACTCACAACTATCCCTAGAAACTCCGCAGCCAAACCTGAAACCAGCAAATGACGGTAAACGTCTGACCGGAACCACACTTCCCTGGCCTGGGCACCTTGAACACACTCACGTCATAGGAAAGCCTCGCATGTTGCTCGCTCTGTACTGGGTACATCTAATCAGATTCTGGAGGCTGGACAAGGCACTAATGAAGTCGATCTGCAGGACGAGGTCTCTCCGATGATCGAATGCTACCACGGTACACTGTATCCGAACCATTTTGTCGCTAAGTGTATTGACATCGAAATGTAACTGCAGAGTTGGCTTGGCTGTAATATTAGCCGTACATATAGTATGGCTTGTGCAAAGACAATGCATCCGGCCGCCCCGGGATGTGGGAACAGAGACAGAAGTCCCCCACGGAAGTCCCGTGTCTGTATAACTAGCGATTAGAAATCCATTACGCATCATGAATTAGTCTGCCCACAGCGCAGATTCTCAATTACTTGTGGGTCAAATTCATGTAGGCTTTACCATTTTAGGAGGAGGTCACCAGTTGACTCTCCCCTATCATTTCGTTGCGCAGTGACTGCACAGATCTACAGGACGCTATGGCAAAACGCACTATTAGTTATCTCTCAAGGAGACGTAAATACTGGCTAAAAGCATCATACCCTCTCGGACATTCAGTATCTTTGGGATCATTGTGTGTTGTATGTCTCCTAAGTCCTGACAGTGACTACCACCTCTAACCAAAGTTAAGCTTCACTCTTAAACTTCAATCACACGTGGCGTTTTCCATCCGGAGTCTGTATGTACTTGCCAATCAAGTCCATGTAACCTGGCCAAGTTTCCATGATACAATGTCCTGATCTATCCATGTTCCCTGCTTCAACACTAGTTCTAAAGCATAAATAGAGTTCGAGGCCGCAGATCCTCGGACGTAATGCACAAAATTCTCCAGGGCTAATTTATTCCTTGTCTGTTGTACAAGCATGTTTGGACCCGCAGCCTACCTCCTTCAAATCAGCGCCGACGCTAGTCTACTTACCTAGGTACCCAGCATGCAAGTAAGCGACGAAGCTCAGGCTTGGCAGTGGGGGCCAAACTTTATTTGCATGTGCCGGGCTTGCTGTGGACCGGACCTGGGGCAGACCATATTTCCTGGTAATTACATATGCACTTAGCCAATCAACTCCATCAAAGCCTCGAGCGCCCACGGAGAGAATCTCGGTGCCTTCTTGTATGACCACGGACACTCTACCGTTCAGTATATCCGCACTCCTGTGTCTAAGGCAATCAGGCTCTCTACATGAGGTTGTCACCATGTTTGATGCCACGGTCGTTGTCTATTCTCTTATCATTGCCATTTCTTTTATCCTCCTGCTGCAGAGATACCAAGCTGGCTTGATCAATGTTCCCGGACCGTTTCTGGCCAGCCTGTCCAACTTGTATCGGTTCCGACTCGTGTGGATCGATGATGTGTCGGGGCGCAGCCTCCAGCTGCACAGAAGATATGGCCCTCTGTTGCGTCTCGGGCCAAAGTATGTTTCAGCTTCCAGTCCGGAATCCGTACATGCGATTTACCGATCGGGCACTGGATTTCAGAAGGTCAGGTCCAACCCCTTACTCATTTTGACAGCTACGAGTCCAAAAAATAACACCCGTGTAGGCACGAACGTACAGTTTGTTGCAGCCGAAGATGGATGGGGAGGACTTACACAACTTATTTTCCACCCAAGACAAGGCGCTGCACCAAACTGTCAAACGCCACGTCGCACCGTTGTTTTCACAAAATGGTATACAAAGCTGTGAGCCGCATATTGACAGCACCATCGAGTTGCTGCTTGCAAGACTGAATTCCATGCTGGACAAGTCTGGGTCGGTTCGCCTCGATGCGAGCGCGTGGATGCAATACTGGGCTTTCGACACGATCGGTGAAATCACATTTTCGCAGAAACTCGGTTTCCTAGCCACTGGCTCGGACGTGAGCGGACTGTGTGCACAAAACCACCACAATATGACCTACTTCGGCCTGGTATGACGACCCTCAACCCCCCCCCCCCCTCCCCGATCTTCATGTCCTCAGTGCTAACGGAGAGTACAGATGGGTCAGGTACCGGAACTTGAGAAGATGTGGAGTAACCTCGTCTCGTGGACTAAAAAGAGTGGTCCGGGCCCTTTGCACAAGGTAGGTATGCATCTTAGTCCCATTACATAGGAGCTTGCACTAAACATCGCCTATCAGTTTGCTCTGGACACCATTGAACAGCGGGAAAAGCTTCCAAGGCAGAAAAACGATTTACTTGACTCTCTTTTGGCCTTACACGAGGAGCGTCCCGAAGGTTTCACAAGACGCGACATGATAGCGGCTGCTTACATTAGCTTGTACGTACGAGTACCATGTTGTTTCCAGAATGGCTTGTATAACAAAGTGCAGGGTCACGGCTCATGATGTCCTCGCGATCTCTCTCCGCGCGGTACTTTACTATTTGGGCAAGAATGCTGCAATGCGTGTGAAAGTGCGGGCCGAGATCCGAGAAGCCGAGTTGGCCGGGAAGCTCTCTCTGGTTGCGCAGCAGAGAGAAACCTCCGACCTGGAATATGTGTAGGTCCTACCAATCAGCAGCTCACTCTAATCTGGGAGCAATTGACTGACATTGCTGGACCGCACTATGTAGCAATGCAGTCATCATGGAGGCACTTCGAATCCACCCCAGCACAGGGCTCATGTTCGAGCGCTATGTACCAGCAGGCGGAGTGGTACTTCATGACAAGTTCATCCCTGCAGGTACAACAATCGGAGTTAATGCCTGGGTTTTCAACCGAGATAAGGATATTTTTGGGGAGGACAGTGACGTGTTCCGTCCAGAAAGATGGATTGAAAGCAATGCCGAGCGCGTCAAGGAAATGAGAAGATACATGTTCACTGTAAGTCGTGCCAACTCCAGGACCATCCGATCACATACCAATCTCCAATTTATGTGGCTAATACAGTCAATTCCCATATTCACAGTTTAGCACTGGGTCCCGCGCGTGTATTGGCAAGCACTTAGCCATGATGGAGACCACCAAGCTCATCGTGGAACTGTACCGCACGTTTGACATCGAGCTGCCAGATCCGAATCATGAATGGGACGTAGGTGGAAATTGGCTGACTACTCAAACTAACATGGATATGATCTTCACCAAGCGCCCTGTATCGAATCTCTGAAGCTAGTTTAGGCAGTTAAACTTCAAGCAGTAGCTCCGCCAATTTGGTTCTGATGCTCCCTGCACACATGCTACCATGCTTCGCCTGCTTTGCGTAAAATTCAGCCCTGGCGACTTTCCAGATGATGAGGGAACAGGTTCGATACATTGAAGCATCTCAAGTGCCAAGCATAATGGTAGCTTGGTTGCGAATCCGTTCCGACACGAGCCAGATGGCGAATAACTCTGCATATGGGTGGTTTCGCTTCTATTCCGTATACGTCCGAGGACATACATGGCGCCTTCATACGGTGGTAAGCGCTCAAGATACGATAGATTTAGCCCAAAGAGCAACTGCTTCCAATTGAGTTTTCAACCAAGTCCTTGAGGCGCTCGAGCCCTTTCTGCATGACCTCAGGCTGAAGGACTGGATGTCTGACCTCACTGTCATCGCCCTCCTTCCTGATCTGCTGAAACACCCTACAAAACAAAGTTTTCCCCTCTGCATACGGTGTCGTGATGAACGTCGCCGTCTTGCCAACCCAGGGGTCACCGACGTCGTCCACCCCCGCCACACCCCACAGGAGACCAGGGACGTGGAGCACCACCGTGTAGATCTTATCTGCTCTGGTGGCGGTGGCCGAGAAACCTTCTTCGTGGCGGACACCCTCGCAGAGCACATCTCCCAACCTGGCGGGCGCGTTCAGGTCACCCTTCCGCACGTACACGTTCTTCGCTACTGGGAGCCATTTTGGCAAATTTGCCCAGGTTGTGACGTAGTCGAATACTACTGTATGAGGTGCGTCGATGAGAATACGATTCTCAACGTAGCGGACATTGCTTGTTTCAGGGATGGGTGATTGGTACATCTGGCGTACCAGCGGCAAGGGATCGGTTTCTGGCATTGGTTCGATGCAAGACTGTGTCTTTCAGTGGTGATGCCTCGGCTGTGCCTTGTATAGATGCTACAATATCTCGCAAGGATAAGTTCAGGAGATAGCTGCGTCGAGGGACCAAATACATTTGAGAAAGATCGAGGAGTCAGAGCGATAAAGGAAATCTGACGTGATTTTCTAAGCGACCCTGCACCCATGCACATTGGGCGCCAACTCGGCCCTGGCGGTGTTCCATCGTCGTAATAGTACTGTGGTGCTTGCTTTCCGGGAAGGTGGGGCGGCGTTTGCATCGTTCAGATAGCAAGGATCAGTTGCAACCTTGCTGCCCAGCTCTAGAGATGCACGAGCCTCCGGCGATAGTTCGCATGCTGTGGTGTCGCGAGTGGGTACATCGTCCACCTGCATCGAAACCTTTGGAACTTCGGCAGTTATTTAGTGTAAATGTACGGCATGAGCCATAATAGCCACTTCAGAAGGATCGAAGATACAGGGCCTCATCTCGATTCGACTGTGCGCACATTGCAGCCTGAGGGGCACGATGATGCCCCTGTCCCATGTCGTCCGTCTGTTCTGAAGGAGCCTAGAGCCGGATAGCTCATCTCTGACATTAACCCCGTTAAACGCATATCCGCCTCGGTGTACTGAACTTGAATCCGACGGTTCGCACGTGGAGGCGGCAGCTATGCTAGGCTTGAGCTTCAAATAAGGTTTTCTCTCAAACAGGATCCTGCCGGTCGCCTCGCTTACCTCGACTAGCAGCTCGGGCACACAACCTCGCAGTTGCGCCCAGGAAATCCCAGTACCACGTCCGTCAGGCAATGCCATGAGCAGGGTTTCAAGTAGCCACTACCTACCTAGGTACTTAGGTACTAGTACGGCCTTAGGCGGATAGCCTATAAGACTTAGCTAAAAGGGTTATATATTCTACTTAGTTATTAAGTTTAAATAATATTTAAAGATTAGAATATATTATTAAAATATTTATAAAATAATTAAAGAAAAGTATAATAAGTTTATTTTTTAATATTTTTACTTTTAATATTAATAAGAATTTAAATAATATAAATAATATAATATAATAAAAAAATAAATTAAAAGTTTTAAAATAAAAATAAATAATTTCTTTTATAAATTTTATAAATTTAAATAATTCTTTTATTTAAAAGTTATATTAAAAATTAATATTTACTTATTTAATAATTATATCTACTTACTTAATTCCTATTAATTACTTATTTAATACTAATATTTCTAAATAACTCCCTTATATTTATAAGTACCTTTTAAATTAATATTAAAAAACCTTATAATATAATTTCCTTCTTTAATTTCTAATACTTTAAGTATAAACCCCTTTTAATATACCTTTTAATATACCTTTTAATATACCTTTTAATATACCTTTTAACACTCTTTTTAATACCCTTTCTAATACCCCTTCTAAGCCTTCTAACTTATATATATTTAGGTATTAACTAAATATTTAAATGCTAACTAAATATTAAAAGGTTAGAAGTTTAAAAGGTTAAAAAGTTAAAAAAAAGGTTAAAAAGTTAGAAATAATATAATTTTTACCTTTACTTTTTTACCTTCTAACTTTTTAATAATTAGTTAGTATTTAAACGCTTAGTTAGTACCTAAATATATATAGACTAAAAGGTATACTAAAAGGTATGCTAGAAGGTGTGCTAGAAAGTGTGTTAGAAAGGGTTTTAAAAGGGGTTTAAAAAGGGCTTATATTAAAAGTATTAAAAATTTAAAGAATCCTAATTAAATATATAGTTTTATATAAACTAAGTATATAAATTCTTATATTAAATAAATAGTTAAAAAAAATTAAGTAAGTAAATATAATTATTAAATAAATAAATATTAACTTTTATATTAATATTAACTTATAATAATAATAATAATAATAATAATAATAATAATATAAGTTTTATATATTATTAAAAATAAGTAATTAAATTACTTAGTTATTATAATCTTTATATTAAATAATATAAACATATAATTATTAATTATACTTTTATTATAATAATTAATTTAATTAAAAGTATAAATTTAAACCTTTATATTTAAAAGTTTTATTTAATCTTATAATTATATTATTAAGAAAGTAATATTTATTTTAAAAGTAATTTAATTAAATATTTATCTTATTTTAAATTTTTAAGTCTCTTTTAAAATTATAAACTAACTTAATAAATATATATTATTTAAAAACTATTTAAACTCTCTCTTTATATATTTAAAACTTTATAAAAGTTTTAAAAGGTAATAATAATATAAGTCTTATATATTTTAAAAGTAATTAATTAAGTTAATTAATAATTATAGTCTTTTAACTAAATAATATAAATATATAGTTAATAGTTACACTTTTATTATATTAAAGTTATAAAACTTAAAATAGTTTAATTTATAAGAAATATAATTATAATATTCTCTTTATAACTATTTTTTATTTAATTATTTAAATATTATTAATTATTATCTTTTTATTTAAAAAGTAATATATATTTTAATTTTATTAAAATTATTAAGTTTATTTTTATTTTAACTATTAAGTTAAAAATATTATATACTTCTTTAATAGGTTACTCTTTTATATTAAATCTATATAGTATGCTATATACTTTTAGTAGAGGACTCTATGTTTAAGAACTTACCTAGGTAGGCATACCGGTTTCCGAGGCTAGAAGTGACGTAGAGCGACTGGAGCCTGCTTGGGTGGCTTGCTCAGATTTCAGTTGTGGCATCTCTGCAAAATAAAACGCTCACTGAAAGGCTACTGACAGTACCATCATGAAACTACAACGCCTTTTTGAACGAAATCACGATGACCTGTAACCTTTCCCCATTGAGACTTGGCGAGACCTCTCTGAAAATGACCAGAGCCGACTCGAAGAGATTGCTCCGAAAGGTATCAGAGTCTCCGCCCAAGGCCTGGGTGGTAATAGATCAAGAACTCTCCGACCTCCACAAAGATCGAAACTCCAATCACATATTCTGGTGGAATTCGACAGGCATCCCTTTCGCTATTTTACTCGAGAAGGCTGGCTATCAGTTTGAGAAGCAACTTCAACATCTCAGGTTCTACTTCGCAGTCATCGTTCCGGAACTCGGCGATGGCACACGCCACGATGGCACTCTAATGCACTGGAAGAGTTTCATGACAGATCATCATTCTCCTGTCGAATTCAGCTGGGCATGGAACCGAGAAACAGAGCTTCCTGTGGTTCGATTCTCATTCGAACCCATAGGTCAGGCGGCCGGAACTCCTTTGGATCCGAACAACCAGTACGCAGCATTGCGCCTCGTGGCGAATCAACATAGCCAGATCAATGGATGTGATCTCTTATGGTTCAACCATTTGTGGGAGAACCTCGTACAATTTGACACCATACAAAATCTCTGCCCATCCAACAACGGGATGTTTCCCGAAGGCACAGAGTCGGAGCCATCCCACAAGTCGAGAGCATTTCTAGCACTGGAACTGAACAAAGACTGCCCGATGTTGAAGGCTTATTACATGCCTGTTTTCAAAGCCGCGGCCACAGGGCGCACTACCATGTCCGTCATCAACGATGGGATCACAAGTCTGCCCTACCTACCCCAGGGTGTGTTAAATGGGCATAGAAAGCTGCTCAAATTTCTGGGATCAAACAGCCAGGGTCGGAGTCTAGCCCCTGAGATTGTTGCAACCGACTGCATCGCACCCGAGAGATCCCGCGTCAAGATATACATGCGGAGCCAGACCACGTCATTGGAGTCTGTGATAGAGACTCTGTGTTTGGGTGATTCTGCAGTACTTCAAAACCAAACGGTGGCCGTCAACAAGTTCATAAGGCTGTGGAACCTCGTCTTCGGTCTGCCAAATGGATGGGATGCCCAAGCTCAGCTGCCAAAGGTTAGCCATCGAACAGGGGGCATGCTGTATTACTTCTCTCTTGGTGGAGGGCGAACTGGCCTAACTGTCAAGGTGTACCTACCGGTGCGCCATTACGCAAAAGGGGACAAGGAAGCAGCAGCTAGCCTCAAGGATTATCTTCGCACAGAATCACGAGCTGACTTCGGTGACAATTATACCCAAGCCATGGATGAAATAATGTGGGTTCATGAATTCATACAAAATATTGCAAAATAAGTGCTGATCATGGTGCTTTCACAGGTCTTGTTCGGTTCAGAAGGAGCAGAAGGGGCTGCAGACATATTTCTCTGTTGCTCTCGAAGCTGAAGAGCTCAACATCACAAGCTATCTTTCGCCTATCGTATTCCTTCCAACTCGGTAGGATGAGCTTTCGAGAAGACAGGTATGAAACGAGAAGATGGGTTTTAGGACCGAGTTGAATGCGTGTTTCTACAACTGCAATACTAGAGTGGACTTGTTGAAGTTACCCTAGGGTATCGAGCTGCCGAATTACAAGATGTCTCATTACCTAGTGACACCGGTGTCATATCCCATGACTCCATTTCTAGAAATTCCTTTCCGAAAGATACCTAGGTATTCTACCACGGTGAACTCAATGTGACACGCGGCCCAGATAAATTCAATTTGGACCTCTTGTCGGCCTAGCCATTTCTCGTTGACAGTCCAGACCCAATGCTGAGCCTTGCAAGCGAGCAGGCTGGTCAGTCTTGGAGTGCAAGGTCCCAAAATGGGTGATAGCGGGCAGTGCGATTTTAAACGATCGTAAAGACGCGGCCTGCCCCTTGAATGCGACGATCTATATCATGGAATTGGCCCCACTGCTCGTGCTTGAGTGGATTCTGGCCGGGCCTGTGACGGCCCCATGTTAGATGAATAATACGTACTTTACAGCAAATGCACCTCCATCGACACGACGCGTTTGGTACCCATGGTATTTTACAAGGCCCGAAATACTCCTAATATGTATGGGTCTACAGATGGGTATCGAAGCCTACTCGAATAAGGCGGAGTGACCATCGCCCCTTTTGAACCACGCTCGACTGAGTGCCGACCTGAATGTTGATCAACCCGGGGACGGGAGCAGCGATGGGCCGCCAAATCTCCCGCGCCGATCTGGGAATCCTCCTTGGGTTGTTGACGGCTCCTTCGACGAATCATTCATTGCTAAAAGATAGATAAATCCGGTCTCTTATCCAAATGAAAGTCCCGTCTCTTCCTCTCCTTCAAGGAACCGAGTCGCTCCAACGGTCACTATTACCAACTATACTACCCTTTTTTATTATTGAGTCACTTTTTAACTACCGACTGGGCCATCGATACCCTCATTTGGAAGGTCACCTTGGAAGAGAGAACACAACTTGGGGCCAAATCTCTCATCAGACAATCAAACACATCTCACAATGTTCCGCATCGCCACTGCCCTGACTGCACTCGCTACGCTGGCTACAGCCGCTCCGGCCCCCAAGAGCCCCCGTGGGCTCACCAGTGGCAGCCTCACATGGTACACTGAGGGCATCGGCTCGGTCTTCACCGCTTGCGGTACCATGAACACTCTCACAGACGTAAGTCACCCATAAATGTCAATGACCTTCGCGTCTCTCGTCTCACATCTCCTACCGCCCGTCTTCATACGAGATTGGGCCCCGAATTAACTACCTGCCTGGGGTAGGTACGTTGAGCTACACTTCAGAAATTGCTCCCGCAGTGACTAAATCAAGAAATTACTACAGCACATTGCCGCCCTCTCAGAACAAGACTACGGCGTCTACGCAAACCCCAATGAGAGCCCTGTCTGCGGCAAGAAGATCCGCGTCCATGGGCCGAATGGAAACTCCGTCGTGGCCACCGTTGCCGACCGCTGCGCTGGCTGTTCCCCCGGTGACGTCGATGTCACACCAGTCGTGTTTGCAGAGCTGGGATACGAGCAGGCCATTGGTAGGGTTGATGTCTCCTGGGCCTTCGAATAGACCAGAGTGGCATCTGAGGGCTGCCCATACCAGCAATCAGTTTTATATTCTCGTGGTCGTGATTAAAAGAGCAACTGATAATGGACAGTGGCTTTTGACTTTGGAGAGGAGGAACATCGTGTATTTCATGAATTATGACACAGCCCCAGTCATGCTACTTCAAGTTGATGAGGTTTGTGCAGGGGATGTTTGAAGCTTCTCGGCCAAATGACTTTCATAGGGCTATAATTGTCTACCCCTGCATTCTAAACAGTCCTTTACAGATAAAATCAAAACTTTACTGCAATTGTAGACACAATACTGGTCCAGTTCTGGAACAAACATGCTTGCCTAACTTGTTCTCTTGTGTATGGCATTGACAATTTCATGTAGTTGCCAGTAGTCAAAATCACCAAGAGGCATCAGAATCAGCTGTGCTAAGCTCTCATGGATGATCGTAGAAAAAGCACACATGAAGCTCCACTTGCAGGACTGGGTACACACCCATGCACATTCATGAATGAGTGTCCCAACTGCGGCTTCTGAGGCAGCACAATTCCTCTCACCGCTTGGTGCAACAGAGAAAATGCTTTCTAATGCACGAGCTCTCTGGTAAGCTCTCTTGTAAGCTCTCTGGTGGATTGAATACCAGGTCACTGATTGAGTAAACACTGCACATATCTGCATGCTGTCCAGGTGTCCTTTCGACGCTGACTGGGAGGATTGGCCCTACCTAGCAAATCTGCCAGCTGCTAGTACTCTGTGGTCACTTAAGCAGTGCATTGCTGCCAAGTAACCAAAGCAATAATTTTTTTCGAACGCCACCCGCTTTCCTGTGGCGGTTTCTTTAGCCTAGACCCAAATTCAACCGGTCGGCTTGCTGCAAACGCCCATCGTTGCAGCTTTCAACATTTTTTTGGGCACACCCTGTCTGGTCGTTGCCTCGACAAGCTCTGTCCGAGCAGGCTTGCAGCCGTTTGCCAATTTTCATCACTGTCAGCCAGTGTCTACTTTCTGGCCAGTTGCCTTGATTCTTCTTACGACTTTTCCCGTCAACACCACAGCTTCGTCTTCAAGATGCAAAGCCCTTCGGCCCAGCCGCCAGATGGAGGCACCAATCAACAGACAACAATGGAGCCTGGTGTAATGACACTTATGGCACCGTTCAACCTCGCGGGGCTGCCTCTAGAGCTTCGCCAAGATATTTACGAACTTGTCGTATTTGATCTCAGTCCTCCTGAAAAGATCACAACTCGAGGGGTTACGACCGCCTTCACCTACCGACACATGCATACGAACATTCTCCTAGTCAGCAGGAAAATATTTTGGGAGGTTCGAAACATGATTGTGAGCCGCGGTCGGCTGGTCATGGTCTCTGCAACTCATCTCCCCACACATCTACCCAACGAATCATTCCAAGGGGTCCCTGTTCATGTGGAAATGCTGACAGACTACCCGCGGATCCGGGTGATCCATCCCAAGTACCGCAACCTCTGCATCATGAACCATCACAGTATGCGTCCAAGTTTCCTCCTTTAATCATTCTGAAGCTGTTCAGGAAAAATTCAACCTGACAACTCAGACACTTGAAACAATTGCATACTGTTCCGTTCATAGGACGCACTTGCTAATGTTACATTCTGCAGTTAATGCCGCCCGATCAGCCGTCATGCCCGAGCCGAACGAAGACACGGCCCAGTGGGACTTCATTCTTCATCAACATGAAATCGAGGTCTTTTGCCATACTCTGATGGGGAAGTTCAGCGCCCGCGCTGAATGCGTGTTGGGACCGAGGTCCAAGCACAACCTCGTTCTCCACTGCCTTTCAAGCTATGCACAACATGAAAGCCTGGCCGTCAGTGAGATGCAGACACGACTGCTACAACAGTACCGGGGAATCTTGCGCGGATTTGAAGATGTTTCGATTCGTGGCACCAGCACTGGTTGGGAGAGTGGTCTATACTCGGCCACTCTAAGGGACATTCGGTCCGCCGATTCTCGCAGGGAACGCCCGTTGGCTGAATTCGTCGACGGATACATGAAAGACCTCTATGCCCTGGCGAAGGAGGGGTTTTGCACCCTCTCGCAGACTGGGGACCTTGAAGCTGCGGATGTGTCGTGGATGAGAGCGCTGGGGATATGCCTCCAGGCAGGAGAAAGCTCCGGTGACTCGTTCATACCGCCTATTCAATACTACGAGGGAACACGACACGCTTCTGACACACAGAAGTGGGTTCTTCTAAGACGAGTGCACGGGAATGCGTGTGTTGTACCCATCATCAACTTCTGGTACAAACTCCTCATCATCCGGGTCTCCGAGGCCCTGCTACTCATCAACCGGGGTGGTCATCTGGAAACCAGACAGGGCCGGGTGCCAGGAGGTATCTCGGGTTGGGGATATTTCGTCGGAAAGGCCTGTAGGGAATCATTCAAGGGCAGGTCATACTTCCAAGTCCCAAGCTGGAGGCCCCAATCTTCCGAAGAACTCCAAATGTGCCGGACAGTGGCTGCTGCCCTTCGGCTCCTGGACCCCATGAATCGGGATATCGAGAATATTGTGCGCTGAGCCCTGGAGCCGTAGCTACTTAAGTAGAGCCGCCTTCATTGCTCCGGATCATGAGGCCGTTCAACGAAGAGAAATCGTTTGAGAAACATCTCGATGAAACGCCTTATCGCCAGCCATATTTCACGCATAATGCGCAAAATTGTTGCTGATGCCAGGAGACCACATTCGGATGACGGGATTTCTTAGGTAGATCACACAGCGCCAGCTCTGAGGAACATTGACTCTGGATCCTTCTCCAGACAGTAGATTCAGTTTAGTTGGGGGTTGACCTGGCCCGTCTTTTAGAATACTTCAAAAAGAAGTGGACAATCTTATAAGGCATCGCGTTCAATGTTGCCTGCAAAACATTCCAGACTGCTTGCCCAAGCCACATTCCAGTCATGAGCCCCCTAAGGCTACTCTTAAGTCCAAAATTTGAATCACACTGATCGGAAAGCTAGCCCCTGAGCTCAATTGCTGCATGCTCTCCCGTATGAGGTAAGCAGATGCAAGGCAACCGTCGTGAGTTGACTTCTGCTGTGACCGTCTGATATTCAGTCACTGTGTGCCACCTGCCATTGAGTCCGCCTCGACAGCAACCCCTGGGACCCACTGTACGTCTTGGTTTGTAACCCGGCTACCCATCTGGTAAGGTGCATGTAGCGTGACTTCCTTCCTTCTAGTGAATGGTCCCAAACGGTTCCACAAGTCAACTGGTACCTAGGTACCTAGGTACATAAGATCCTTGGGGGAGTCTGCAACTTTTCTTACAAGTTCTTCAACTCCAACTCTTCGACACCCACTCACAAAAACCCTTCCTCAGACTTCAGGACCTCGTCGTGGATAACACACTGAACAACTCACCAAACAACACCTCAAGCCTACCAAGATGTTCGCTCCTCGTGTCCTCATCGCCATCATGGCTTTCGCCTCCGCCACTCTTGCGGATGGTGAGAACACCACCTGCTGGTGAGTTACCTCCTTCCCCGCCAATTCCACTCGTTTGACAGGCAGTGGCAAATGCCCAAGTAAGCTTCTAACAAAGAACCAGGCTTGGAAACATTGGCGAGCCCTGCTACGGCCACGGTAACGGCTGCACCCCCAATGGAGCGAAGGCAAGTTGGCGTCGCTCTTCATGTCCATTCTCTCTGTGCTGCCTGATTTGATTCTAATCTCTCCTGTCTAGGTCCTCTGTGCCGCGCCTGACACCGGCATCGACGAGATGATCTTCTACGATGCCTGCTACCCTCCCGACGACGCCCCGTTCGCTGAGAAGCGCGACCTGCAGGGCCGCGGTACTTGCCGCTGCCTTGGTCTCACTGGAGAGTCTGACTGTGGTTTGGAGATTATGTGAGACATCACGGACTTGTTGTCCGAAACAGCTGATTCACCAAGGTGGAAGGTTTGGAGCTGGCGGGTGGACAATATGATACCTGCAAAGGCGAAAGACTCGGATCTCCTGTGGCTGGTGTGGCTGGGGACATTGATGACAATTCATCTCTGGGCTATTGGAGTCGCCCTCAATCACTCCTGTGTCTGCACAAAGTTAGTGCAAGATGCAGCTTTTTGCGAATGAACTCATTTGACATCTGATCCCATGAGAGATACCATGTGATACAAATACACCAACTCGCCTGTCTGTGATGCGGTGTACCAAGCTCTCGTCCTACTTGACCACCAATTAATACCAACACGAAACCATCGCGGTCGCTTACTGGCAGGCATTAATCTCTCGCTATGAACCCGGCATTTTGGACTCCTCAGTCATAATCTCGTACTCTGATGCTGACTTTGACTTCAACTCAAGTACCTGCTCAAGGTCTGTGGCTGGCAGAGCAACTAGATGAGCAAGAACCTGAGGGAGACCACCCTCCATTTGGAAGCGGTTCTGGCGCAAAGGCAAGTGCTGTATCACTCGGTCATAGCTTGGAGTTGGGTTTCAATCTTCGCAGATTTCCACCCTCACGGGTAGCACGCCCTCACTCGCTTGGCCACAGACAGACCTGTTACACAAAGGCATGTATTGCTTCGTTTCTGCTTTCTGCAAAGCGCCTCCAATCAAATGCTTATGTCGGCTGCTCAGCCCCACTTCTCTCCTCTCGTTCCAATTGCGATCAAAGACAGCCAGACTCTGCGCTGTACGAACACGCCCAACGTCTTTACACTGAGCCGCTCCGGTCTCTCCAGCACCACCGCCGCAGTGTCGTCAGCAACCAGCGGTTCATAACCGTCAATAAACCCTTCATACGAGCCCTTGTCGTTCTGAACCCTCTGCTTGTATAGTTTTGTAGCTACCACACCCGACCGCACTGCAAGCACTTTGATGTCGGTATCCTTGAGCTCGTTCCTCAGGATGTTCGTGAGCGCCTCGTGGGGCGCCTTGCTCGTGTGGAAGACAGCCTCGCCGGGAAACGGCATACAATCGAGCCCAGTAACCGCCGTAATCTTGACGGTCTGCCCCCTTCGTGGCGGAGGGCATGCCGCCCTCGTTCAGGAATGCATGGGACGTGTACGGGATCCCGTTGATGTTGGTGTTGACCATGGTGGGGATGTCAGCGATCCTCTGCTCGGGGAACAGTTTGGGCGCCGCGAAGAGGAGCCCTGCACTCTCGATGAGTTGGGATGTCGATCGGGGCACCGAGTCGTCTGATGACGGTGCTGATGGCATCAGTGATTTGCGAGTGCGCGCCCACGTCGACGGCAAAGTGGTTCTCGGTGCTCAATTTTTTCGAGCTTTTTGTAAAAACGGGACCAGAGGGTCAGCGTCACTGATTTTCTGGCTAGTTTTTGGATGATGGCAGCGCCGATGCCCATTGAGGCACCGTTTTATCAAGACCATCTTTCCATGAAACTTGAAGGGACATGGTGACTGGTTTCGCTTCGATTCCGTATACGTCCGAAGCCATTCACGGCGCCTCCATACAGTGGTAACTGATTTCGCTTGTATTTCGTATACGTTCGAAGACATACACGGCGCCTCCATACAGTGGTAAACGCTCAAAGACCCGGCTTTTAAGGAGTGAGGCTATCCCGATCGAGCCTGTGGGTCCGTACCTAGGCAACGTCCTCCAAGTGCCCAGATGCACACGACCCACTATATTCGACTACAACATCTTGCACCTCTGTAAAGCCCGCTTAAATCGGGCTTGGAAAATCACAAGCTTCTTTTCCTACTCCTAGCAGTCGTCTTATCCAAGTACTTTGGTTCCACAGTGAATATGCCAGCAGTACTTGGGGCTCCAGCCCAACACTCCGGTCCTGTGCGGATCGTTGAGCAGTTCTTCTAGGTACTTCTGCGCCCACACTTGTGTTTGGAAGGCTTTAGAGGCAATGAGACTGATTTCCAAGCGTCTATCATCCTAATTGAAGCTGTGATACCTGACGTGGTCCGCGCTACCGACTTCGTGTCAGCCACGCCGCACTGGCAGCCTTCAAGTTGTAGGTCCTAAGCGGCGTCTTCCCCAACTGCTGGGCAGTAATTACCTAGTCGTGTATACAATAACAGATATGTCCAAATTTCAATCTACACGAGATATTCAAGGCAGCTTGTACGAGCTAACTTTCAACCAGGTAAACCGGACTAACTCCAGATGTCTTCAGCCTTGATAGGGTGTGAATTTGTTCTTGATACCTAGAAACTAGCGTTCATCACTTAATACGAACATTAATGGAGAACGACCCTTGGGGAGTCTTTGGATTATATAGAACGAGCTTGAATTATATTCTAGGCATGCCACAGACTGACCACAATCATGGGTTTAAGGATATTCAAAAAAGAAGAAAACCCCAAGGCCTTTCCTAGATCATACAGATGTCTGCGATCTGCTCTGGCTAAAAGCACATGCTCGTTGGAGCTACAGTACTCGTCTCTTCAAAAGAAAGGCTATTGTCACCAAGTCATCAATGGTGCAAGAGCGCCGATGCTATCATCAAAGCATCGCTGGATTACGCAGGTAGGATAGATTTCGCTTTCATTGAATTTCAGCCAAGGGTCAGTAAGAGTACTGAAGTACCTAGCAGGTCTTTTCCCCTGTCATTATCGAGCATGCCTTTGTGTATTCCCTTGCACTATGCTTTTGACCTTAGGAAGATTATCAACGTCGGATATGGTCACTGTTACTGAAACGAAACATTGTTCCCTGTACTAAGTCGAGAGTCAAGGTCGCAGCAAACAAACTATGTTGGGGTTGGAAGTGTATGCACTACTCCGTACCTGCGACAAGAGCCCAAAGTTTGACTGACCACCTCAGGAACAACCCGGTGAGAAATGGTTGTACGTAACGGAGGCCCTGCATATGAACAGCCTATTGTCAACACCAGAAGTGCTTGTTCATTTCCCGCGGGCCACTCTATACTTATTTCTCAGATGATGGGGCAACCCGCGGGTAAATCATGGTTCAGAAGCCCCTCTTTCCGACACAACCCTACGCAGCAAGAATACGGCATAGCCACCACTTGACATTCCGATGGTCCCGGTAAGGAACCTTAAGAAACACTTGAGTCATCCACGCCACTGCTTGCTGTCAGAAACTAATGCAACCTGGAAAAGAGGAGCATTTTTTACCAAGAACATAGCCCCGCTATGTAGGTAGCTAGGTACATATCATATGTGCCATTGGTTGACAAGTTAATGGTAGAAGACGGGAACTAAGACCCGATCACGAATACGCATGGACTAAGTCGAACAAGGATTCTCCACTACTATCAACGAAACAATACTGGCATCAAAAGACTACAGATTTGGGCACATGAAGAATGGTGGACATAAATAGCCTGAGATGTGATCTAAGCCAACAAGATGCTGGTGCTTGAAATGGCCTTGCATTAGACCTGTAACTGCACTGCAAGTACTTGTGTCATGGCTGCCTGGGCAAGTTACGAAGTACTCGATGACCGCATGACATATCACCTGCACAGGCCCTATAGTTCCTCACAGCCAGAATAGCTGGGAACAGTGTGTGGGGAAACAGATACAGGGTGGGATCGATGCTCATGGCCCACGTTACATATGCAGTGTGTTGGTTCAAAATATCACCCCAAGATTATAGTTTGGCTGCATTGTTCCGCCGTCCGAGTCCTTGGCTAACCTGGCACACCTTGCGGAGACGCAGTATAAGGTCCTTGTTGCACCCGTTCGGACGGCTGTACGTGGAATGCAACACTCAGTTTTTCTCACAGCCGAAATTTCGGTCTAGGAACAGTGTCAGCCTGGCATCAAGGACGTTCCAATTTCCAGGACAGTAGTGATGGGTTCCCGTGATGATGGAGTCGCCACGGCCAGCGGCAATGGCGTGCCAGACGCCGGCGCGATTATGGAAAAGTATGCTCATGAAGCCCAGAAACGAGTCCAATACCGGCCCGAGGGCTTGGCGCAATATGCCGACCTGCGAAGGACCGAATCAGGACGCTTCCACGCTCTCGCTGAGGATCCGTGGGCGGATCACGACGCCCTCAACGCGAGAGAGTCACCACTCAAGGACGGCGAAAAGGCGAACGTGGTCATCCTGGGTGGTGGTCTCGGTGCACTTCTTGCTGCAGTCAGGCTTGTCCAACACGGGTTTGACGCCGGCGACATTCGATTCATAGACTCGGCTGGTGGCTTTGGCGGTACTTGGTATTGGAATCGCTACCCAGGTAAGTGAATCAAATCACCCATGTTTATGCGATCACCGGCCTCTACAGAGGTAATACAAGTGTTTTAATCTACTCTAACATGCTCCCATCTACAAGGCCTGCATTGTGATGTAGAATCGTACATCTATTTGCCATTCCTAGAAGAGACAGGCTACATGCCGAAGAAGAAATACTCACCGGGACACGAGATCTTGGAGTATGCACAGAGGATTGCGAAGCATTGGGATTTCACGGACAAGGGCCTCTTCAGGACCCAGGTGAACGACTTGAAATGGAATGAAGGTACCAAGATGTGGTCAGTGAGCTTGACTGAGAACCGAGGACCCGGCGAGTCGCCTCGAAACCTGAAGGTAGAAGCACAGTACTTCATCGTCGCATCTGGCGTGCTGTCACGGCCACAGGTGCCCAAGGTGCCCGGGCTGGAGTCCTTCGTTGGAGATATGTTTCACACATCACGCTGGGACTGGAACGTCACAGGGGGCACGCCTACTGACGAAAACATGAGCAAGCTCAAGGACAAGAGGGTCGGCATAATCGGAACAGGCGCAACCGCGATCCAGGTAGTACCCAGGCTCGCAAAATATGCCAAAGAGCTGTATGTTTTCTAACGCACACCGTCAGCCGTTCACGGGCGCGGGCAGCGGGCCACAGACCCGGACGAGTGGAAGACGGAGATCGCCGCTAAGGAGGGCTGGCAGGAAGAACGGATGGTCAATTTCACCTTGTACGTGTGCAGAAATGAGGGCCGCGACGCGCTAAACCTGGTCGACGACGAGTGGACGAGGCTCGATGCATATCACGCCCAGCTCGGGTCCACTCGCAAGCCACCCGTCGCGCCGACGCCCGAGGCCATCGGGGCCCACATCGCCGAGTTTGTGGGTCTGGACCTCCCTCAGGCGGAGGCGGCCCGCAAGAGAGTCGACGATCTCGTCGAGGACAAGGAGACCGCGGCCAAGCTCAAGCCGTGGTACCCCTCGTGGTGCAAGCGCCCGACCTTCAGCGACGAATACCTCCAGGCGTTCAACCTGCCCAACGTGCACCTCGTCGACACCGACGGGAAGGGCATCGAGTCTGCCACCGAGAATGCCGTGGCGTTCGGCGGCAAAGAGTATCCGCTCGACGTGCTTGTCCTGTCCACGGGCTTCGTGTCTCCATCTGCCGGGGGAGGAGACCCGGCCCTCCGATCCGGGATCCGTGTCTCGGGACGCAACGGTTTGGTCTTCCAGGACAAGTGGGAGGCCCGAGGGGCGACGACGCTGCACGGTATCCTCAGCCATGACTTCCCGAATCTGTTCTTTCTCAGCCCCCTGCAGGCAGGCAGCGCTGCAAACAACGTCCACATGCTGGATGTACAAGCCAGGCAGATAGGTTATATCCTGGGTCAGGCAAGGAACAGGAGGGCGGCGACCGTTGAGGCGTCGGCGGAGAGTGAGGAGGAATGGAGCCTCAAGTGCTTGTCCGGGGCGGCGTGGTATGCGCCCATCTCGATGTGTACGCCCGGGTACATGACGAATGAGGGTGAGAGCTTTGGCAAGCAGCTCGAACCTGCAGAGGCGATGAAGAGGGGCCGAGGATCGCCATGGTCGGGGGGTTTGTTGAGCTACGCTGGGATGCTGGCCGAGTGGAGGGAGAAGGGCGGTTTGGACGGAGTTGCCATTGAGCAATAAGGCGCTCCAAAGACGTAAAGGACCCCCGGAGACTATATACTATTGATGAAGTAGGTACTTTAGATGATCAATTTATCTTCTTCAAGTATGACTGTCAAGTTTGTAAGTTTAGCTCCGGCGCTGGGATAAAGTGTAGCTGAAGATGGTGTCATCTACCCCAGGGTGGACATCCAATCGCTTCCCGTGGGATACTTAAGGACTATCAGAAAGTCATATTTCTCATAGCGCTCATCCGAGTGAGTCGGGACCACCACGAGAGGCGATAAAGACATCTAGTGTCATGTCTAACGATGTGGGATATATAACACGCATCCAATTATCACAGCCCTGCTCCCTACGTGTTGTTGTATGCAGTGTCTTGACTTCTTCACCATTATGTGGGTCTTCATGCTCTAGGGCGACGACGGAACAACATCATGATGCGTGCCTTCGATTTGCAGACGGCCTTGGCTGAGCTCGTCATCAAGTCATCATTGATGCTGTCAAGCTGGCGCCAACACCTATTGCAGCGACTTTCAGCCATGGTTCCGTCACCTACACAGATGACCTCGCATCGATACCCAATACTACTGCCGTCCGTCGCCTCTCACCTTCATAACCTCACTGAAGACAATGCCACGCTATGCTGGGTCCTGAGTATCTCATGTGTACACGTTGAGAAATTGAAAAGTTATTCAAGGAAAGCCAAAACCGCCTAAAGTCGTCCCACCCCTTGCCCAGGTGCGAAAGTTTGTGGTACTCGCCGCGGGGGAACCGTCGTTGTGATCATATTGCGGATAAGACCAGTTTTCTCTAGCCTTCCTCCCACCGCGCTCTATATAGGCCCATCCTTCCCTAGGATTGTCATTCGTGGGCGGAGAAGCAGGTGACGTGGTGGCCGGCGTTTCTTTGACATGCCCCCGGTCGAGGAGGTATGAGTCGATTTCGTTCTAGACAGACGCCGGTTAGTTCCCACCAAGCTGGCAAGCGTGCGCCGGGGGGAGGGTGCTCAAGTCTTACCCAGTCCATGTCACCATTTACCGCCAAGTCTATCGGATCATCCGAGTCTCTGTTGCGCTCGGTACGGACGGCGTCCACTCCGAAGTCCCATGCAACAGAAAAGTCTCTCCTGACTGCTCGCGATGACTGAGGGGCCTTGTTGTTTACAGCTGACCAGGAGGATGCTGCTGCTTCGGGCTGGTCGGACGGAGCGCTGGAAGAGTTCGGGGCTGTCGCAGGAGAGCGACGATCATCGGGAGGTTTCGGAGTTGAAGCTTGAGTGGATGATGAGACCTTGGTCAGGATAGCCTCGAGCACCTTTGTTGCGTGAGCTGATTCCTTGGATACGCTGGCCGTGCGACTCCATATTGCGCCTGCCCGCTTGAGGGCAGACACAGCGCGGTCATGGAAGGGCTGCTTTCTGGGAGTCGCAATACGATCAGTGATCTGCCTCATAAAAGCCGGGTGGTACGACCTACCTGTTTCCAGAGCTGAGGTCCAGGCAAAGACACATGGCTGCCAACAAAAAAACATGGAAACCAGCGTTCGTCACCAGGAACCTCTTTTCGTACAGTCGACCGCCATCACCGCTCTGCTCGTCGAATTCGGCATGCAGGTCCAGCAGCTTCAGTGCGGCGTCGCGGCACGCCTCTCTTGACCGGTCGTAGACGGTATTCTCCCTCCCGGTGGTCAAATAGCGCCTATGCAGGACACACACTCCTTTGAGATGTATGATTTCGAGTACCATGCGCCGAACGATTATATCAGGGACATCAGCAAAACTGCTCTGCCGTATCGGCCTGTACCGAAGATTAGGTGGCACATGTTCGTGTAAGCTACGTAGATCGTCATCAAAACTAAGAACGTCGCCGTAAGAGGGCTGCGCAACAGCTACTGCCTGTCTCACAATCCCACGCAGGACCTGCACCTGTCTGGCGGAGTATATATAAAATAGCACTGGTGTAAAGTCTGAGTATGGCCTTGACGGTGGCAACGATTGGCTGTGCTCGCCGAATTCTTCGTCGTGCAGGTTCGAAGGAAGCTTTGTGTCGACGTCGGCGCCATTAATCATGGGAGGGATCCCGAGCAGGAAGCCAAAGGATATGTCTAGGTGCTCGAGCGTATACCACGTCCTCCGGCGCATCTCAGCGTCAAAGGCGGAGATCTTCATGTTGGTGCTTCGGTTCAGATAGGTTGCATCGCGATGGTATCCCATCTTTTGGGCCAGGCGGATTGCAGTGCAACATGTGTGCCAGCAAATTGGATCTGTGTCCCGTTTCTGCAAGACGAGATGCAGGACGAACAGAAGCGCAGCCTCAACGGAGTGCGGCTTGCCCAGAAGATAGTCGCCAGCGTCCAGGCAGCGATATGCCATGCTGCTGTACAAGTCGATCTTCTCTTTGGCTGCTTCATCCTGGATCCCTGCCGCGCCGAGGCCTTCTGATTCGGCAGCTTTGGAGGCTTGTTGAAATACTGCAGTCGATAATACAGAGAACAGCGTGCTTATCCATAGCAGACTGGCATTGTTAGGCTCTTTCCAGAATGCCTCATATGCTCGCTGAAATTGGCCCGAGTGTATGGCCATTGGGATGAGATCTACCACACCTGTCAGTAATCGGCCATGGAATTCAAAGCCGCTGCGGGAGTTCTGCAACGGCTCTCGGAGTGGAGACATCAAAATGTGGATCTTGCAAATGAAGGGATCGAAGCTCGTACGTACAGACCTGTTGGAAGTAGAATGTCAGAGCCTTGTCGCATTCTGACCTTGGCGGCAAGCAGTCAATGATTTGCTGTGCCGTCAGCGGTGTTGCAGCACGACGTGGGTGGGCAGAAGCCGGCGCATGTCGTTCTTGCGCTTCCTGGGCCTCATGTTGACTCCCAGGTCGCGACAGATGGGAGCCTGCAGACAAGTAGTCTGGTGCTTCCTCGTCAATGAGTTCTTGAAGATTGTGGATGCACTCGAGAACAGCAGCATAACTTGTGCCCCCGGCGTATCGCACGTTATTTCCGTCCGGCCGCCCCGGCGACACGGCCTCGTCCCGGCTCGAGGCCGACCTGGCGGGCCGAGGCTGCTCCGCCGAGTGCGCCGCCTCACTTGCATCCTTCGCTGCCGGTGCATCCGACCCAGACTGGTTGACCATCCCGTTGACGAGATCCTCCAGCTGCTGCAACCTAACCTGCACCTGCTTCCGGGGCACGGGCGGCGTCTGGCCCGAGGAGCCACCGGCGCCGGACGCCCCAAAGAACCTGCACGAGACGGCGTCGCTCCTCTTGACGCAGGAAGTACATGGCTGCTGGCGGTCACATTTCAGTTTCCGGGTGCGACATGGGATGCACGAGACGACCTGCCGGTTGCGCTTGATCACCTTGCGATGCGGGTCACCGAGTGGTGTCAGGCGGAACACGGATGTGTAGTTGGAGGTGTCGCCGTTGTTGGGCATGGCTTGACATTTGTCGATTCGGCTGCGACGACACCAAGATATGCGAGCATGGACCGGGACCGGGAGGGGGAGCGGGCAGGATGAATACCTTCCCAGAAGAGTAGCAAACGCTTAATATCCGCGGCCGGAGATGGTGGAGATGAGTTGAAAGCATTCGGGAGGAAACAAGGGAGGCTCACAAATCGGCGTTCGGGGAATTGCAACTTGGCTTCGGATTTTACGGCCGGCCCGGCGGCTCTCTAAACTGGACCCAAGCAAATTCGGCACATCTTGGGGTGATCTTGGCCTGCGCCGTCTTGTGTCACGAGGCCGTTGTTTTGCGTTATGATTATTGATGTGGCTGGTTGATGTGAGTGAGTGAGTGGTCGTTAGATCTCGTGTCAAGCCATACCGTATGGAGCGCGTTGTGTGCTGTTCCAAGTCGCCCCCCGGTAAGTCCGGCAATTAGTCTTGGAGGTGCAGCAGCACACACGTACATATCCTACATGTTTCACGGACTTGTTCAATCTTGGTTGAGTACTAGGTACTCATATCCCGACATCGAAGGCTTGTATGGCTCATGATCCGCGAACTTGCATATGTTGCGCGAGCTGCTGGGGCGATTTGCTTCGACAAGGTCGATACGCTCGCACGCTGCGCCCTGCGCCCGGGCTCGAGGGACCAGTCTCTCTCTGCTGGTCGGCCAAGTAGATAGATGTATACGTTTCCATTAATAACCCGACAGCTGAACGCCCTCTCGTAAGACATGCTTTTCCTGACCACGTTGCACACGCGAACCCATGTCTAAAGTTTCGCTCCGTCATGACCCTGGTCCAAGGTGGCTCTCAAGTGAGCTTCTGCTTGATGAAGAACGACCGCAGATGGGACAGCTGCCATGCACATGTTCCTCCGAGGATCACCAGCTGGATCATCATCCATCGAACGACACGGGAGTTTGTAGCTTCGGATTGGTCTCGGAATTCAGCCTCGCGTTCCTGTTATGCTAGTCAGTCTCCTGTCTACCGACTCGGGTGGCTTGGGGCAAAGCGACGGTGGGCATACTCTTTGGAAGACCTGTTCCCTTCGAATGTCCTGCAGTCTTGAGTTGAGGTCCTTGATTCTTGACTGGATGTCCTGCAGCTTGTCCTTGTCCGAGCTCTCAATCGCGCTCGACTCTCCGATGGTCATGTCGAGCGTCAGCTTGATGCCGCCGTTGGGGTTCGAGGTGCTGAGCCAGCCAGTCTTGCCGCTGTCAGAAGACGGAGTGAAGCAGATCTTGTGGTCGCCGGCCTCGTGCGCAGTGAAGGTGAATCGGCCGCCAGAGCCGCCTTTTTGCGACACTATGCGATGGTTGTTGTCGAACAGTTCCTGATGCACAAGTGTCAGCACAGCGCATGCGACCCCATGAGCGCAAAGCGACATACATCAACGGTGATGAAGATGCTGATGCCATCATGCTTCCACCACGCGTTCCTTTGATCGTCGAACTCCTCGGCTGTGTAATGCCCAACGACAAGGGTGTCTTTGGGTAGCTCCTCATAGAAACACTTCTGGGTAGTGCCATCGAGGAAGAAGTAAAGCGCCTGGGTAACCTGGACCAGAGAGCTGAGGCCCAGGAGAGGGAGGAAGGCCCTCATGGTCGCTTGTGCTGTTTGTTGGGCTTTGGTTTCCTCGCAGGCCTGTCGCAAATCGCCTTTCCGTGATCGACAATCAATGGGTCGTCGATCGGTGCGGTGTTCGTGAGATCAGAGTCGGGATCACAACCGTCGACGTGGGTTGGGTTGTATGTAGGTTGGTGTCGAGCTTGACACGAGCACAGTTCCAAACAATCGCTAGCTTGGGTGGGAGCTGGGAGCCAAAAGAGCCACGTTCCTGCAAATCCTAGCCAGGGTTCGCTCCCTCGCCCAGCTTTAGCCTCTCACATTCACAAGCTCTCTGTCTCGGCCGGCAACGGGCCAGGTGCTTCTGCACTTGCCGCTGCCTGGTCCGTGCCCCGTCCAGGCCCTGCCCCCAGCTGAACTAAAGAGATCTTTTGCGCTGGAGGGGCGCGCGACTGGAATACCGCGACCATTCACTGTGGATTTCATCAAACTGTTCTGCTTTCGTCATTCAGAATCACCATCAAATACCCATCGAAATCCAGTCAAATCCCATCAAATCGGCGCGTTACACCACCCATCCATACTCTTCTCCATTACACATTTTCGACTAAATGACTGCATCTCTTTCCTATCCAGCCTAATACCAGTGGCCTTGTCACTTACTTCCGTCATGGCCTCCAACGACGTTCGCGATGTTCTGAATCTTCCCTCCGACGACCTCACCCCGCGACCATCCAAGAAACAAAAAGTCACAGCACCGCGCCACAACCTCAAAGGCTTGGCAAGAGAAGTCCAAAACTTAGGTGGCGACAACCCAATCGCAATCGTCCCCGAAGTTTCCCTCTACAAGAAACGTCGATTCGCCAACCGCAAACCGGCCGCGAAATGGGAGCTCAAACAGTTCAGAAACTCTGCGCGCGCTGATCAGAGCCTCATACTGCGACATTGGAAACGCAAGACCGAACCAGGCCAACCTAGCGACCATGTGGACGGCGAGTCTTCGGAGGCAGTGAACAACGAGAATGGGGACGAGGGCAACAAAGACGAGGACGCGATCGAAGACTCGGCATTCGCCAAGTTCAACGTCAAGGTGCAGATACCTGAGTACAACGACGAGCAATACAATTCGAAGCTGCAAAACGACGACTGGACGCAGGAGGAGACCACTTATTTGATGAACCTGGCGAGGGATTACGACTTGCGCTGGCCGCTCATATGGGATCGATACGACTTTGTTCCGAAGGCACCAGAGGATGTAGACATGAATGGATCAAATTCGGCCGTGGTACCAGCGGCCAAGCCCAGGGACATGGAGGATCTCAAACTCCGTTATTACGAGGTCGCTGCCAAGATGATGGAGTTGCAGAAGGCAATCCAGTACATGACGCAGCCTGAATGGGATTTGCACCAAACTATGGTCAACTTCAAACCAGAACAGGAGAGAGAGCGCAAGAAGTTTGCACTGAACTCGATGTCGCGTTCCAAGGAGGAAGCCAAGGAGGAAGAGTCACTGCTGATTGAGGTCAAACGCATCATGGCGCGCCAGGAAAGGTTCAACGAGGAGCGTAAGGAGCTCTACCAGCGCCTCGAATACCCACACTCGGACCAAGACATCAATTCTTTTAAGGGCAGCGCAGGTCTCGCGAATCTTCTTAACACGCTGCAAAACATGAGCCAGGCTAAGAAGCGCAAGCCCATAGCTGGCCCAGAAGGCGCAAGCCCCGTTGTACCTACACCTGGGCCCAACGGCCAACCTGCCAGCGCGACGTCCGAGGCGCCTCCGAGCCGACGTGAAAGCACGGCGGCGCCCTCAGCAGGAGTTCGCGAATCCATCGGCGCCGAGAAGCCAACACCCGCAGGCAACAAGAAAGGTCAGCCGGCGACAGAGCGACGTAAACTCAATGAGCAGGAGGAACAAATCTACGGTGTCTCGACACATGAACGGCTAGGATCAGGCCCGACCTTCCGGTACGAGCGGGTGAACAAGATGTTCTCGCACAAGAGCGGACAACAACAGCAACGAATACAGAATGTTCTCACCGAGCTCGACATACCAGTTCGGCTCAATATGCCCACTGCATCAGTAGTGGCCGAGTACGAGAAGCTAGTCCTCGCGGTCACCGGCCTGGTGGATCTTAGGAAGCTAAGGGACAAGCTGGACGGCGAGATCAAGATCGAGGAGGCCAAGAAGGCCGAACGGGCCAAGGCCCGCGTGGTACTTGGCCTCGATGGCACCAGCGAAGACCCCAACCAAGACAAGAAGGCCGGCGAGGCTCCCGTCGAGACCAAGACGGAACCCGCGTCCGAGGATAAGGACCCGAAGACCAACGGAGAGGCGCCCAGCACATCGGGCGATGCCGGCGCCGATGCTCAACCGAAAGCAGCAGATGCGCCCGCTGCCAATGGCGATGGGGCTGCCGCTGCGGGAGGTGATGAGGCAAGCACTCCTGTCGTCAAGGAAGAGGAAGGTGGCAGACCAGGCAGCAGCGGCGGCGGCGCTTCTGGGAACAAGCGCAGCGCGAGCGTCCTCAGCACAACTTCCGACAAGAGTGCCAAGAGACAGAGAAAGTGATGGGCCGGATACGGTGCACCGGATTTTGGCGCTCTTTCAACCAGTGGTCACTCTCATTGCGGGTGGCCACGTTACATGATAGAATAATGATACAATTATACGACGTTGCATTTCATGCATCCGCAACCACTCGCTTGGACGCGACCTTACGCGCCCCTCCGCCGCATTCGAGGATGATTAGGACCAACGGCGTAGGAGATGGCACCGGAGGCAGCAGCGTCATTGTTGAACACTGCCGCTGCTAGAGATTGGAATGCTGGGAATTGGCTGTACAGGTGTCGTTGCAGTGGTAGCCCGCAAGACCGATCGAAAACTAAGGACCAAGCATAGAGCAGACAACATCGCCATGTTGGTGTTTGAAAAAACGGGCCTCCCTCGGCGATACTATACCTATGTACAATGCATCAGATGAGATCATCCCAGTTCGCTAGGAGCTCGTCCGTGTGACGAGGCCGTCGAGGTGCAGCTAGGAACCATATGGAGGCATCGCCTTCAGCCACCGGAGTGTGGTGACCTATTCTTAGCATTCAATGAGAAAACCATAGATCTCTGACGATCACCATGATCGTGTCTGTCTTGTTTGTTGCCAAGTGTGACATGGGACCGTGGGCAAGGTCGATGACAAAATGTCGTACTTGGGCTCCTGTTGGCCAGAGCTGTTTCGTACCGGTACAAGAAGTAGACACAAGTGTACTACATGAAGCTCTGCAAGACATCGACAGGGTATAAAATGACAGCGATGAGAGTGCCGGGCGCTTGTGAGATCGGAGATGTGCCCTATGGATCCATGTCGGTTGGACAACAAATTACGGCGGGATGGGCGACTAGTGGACTGTCTTATCTCTGTTTAAAAAAAAATCCTGCGGCTTCCAATAGCCTTGGAACCCGTCATGTGTGTCCACAGGCGGGTATTTTCCCTGGGGTGGTGGGGGGTTTTGAGGTGTAGACCGCCGCTCTTGACGAGAGGCTTGGAGGTTGTCGTGATAGACAAGTTACCTCGTGCAGCCGCATCGCCTTATTTCAGCAACACACCCTGCGCCTAGGACTTCTGGACGGCGCGTGTGAGCATGCAGGCTACCCGCCTCCTAAAATAGATCGCTGCCCCTATTTCCCCAAGGTCACAATATCTTGTCCTCATGCCGGCAGTCGAGGTCGCCCCGTGGTGTTGGTTGTCTTGTTCTCAGCCTCAACGTCAGAGGGGAGGACCCCTTGCGATGTCATGTCCAGGGCGGCCCATCCTGGCCGGTGATCTGTCAGGTACACCAATGAGGCGGATGTGACGGGCACCAGATTGCCCTGCATTGCAGCGAGCCCGGCGGGATGGGTAGATCTAGGGCACCGATTAACCGCCCGTGGGGTGGTGTATGGGTGGGATGGGCGGCCGACTACCATCCACCATCCGGGGCGGGGACACGGGTCCGACGACGGCGGCGGCGACAATGACGGCAGCTCGGAGGAACCAACAAGGCTTCTCGCGATCCTTCGACTCAGACCGCCAGCGTGACGCTGGCGGCCACCCACACGGCGATGCCGTCGCATCCCCAACTGCAACGGCCCTGCGCCGCGAAGGCACCCAACAAGCCCGAGACCTACATCACCGGCGCCTCGTCCTGTCTTACAGCAGGGACCCCCTTCGAGCAGGATGGTCGGTTCCCAAGTACCCTGCATTGCGCACCTGCATCTCGAGATCTGGATTCTTCGAAGCTGGACCGGCCGACGGGCAGGGCAGGAGACGAGGGCCCCCTCGTGGGGCTAAAAGCAGGGCAGATCCCGGGCGCTTGCGTGTGTCTCTCACAAGAGATCGCGACCGTCGGTGAATACTGACCAGTCATCGAGGCAGACGAGTCGTTGGCGATGCTATTTTTGGTGGCCCTCGCGGGCTTCCAGGGCTCTTCTGGAAGTCGTGAGGTCGTGGGATGTTTGGACGGCGCTTACACGCCTGCGGGACTGACTGGTGGTGGGCGTGGGCGGCTATTCTCAGGCCGCTGATTGCTCAGAAAGCTTGCCTCTGGCACAGCGCGGCGCGGTGAGCGCGTATTGGGATCTGCGCGTGGGTCAGCGAGGAACATGATCCGGGGCTTTGTTTTGAAACTCGTCTAAATACCTGTCTGTCATAATGCATGTTGTTTGAGCTGGTGGGAAGAAACTCGTGAATAGAAACGAGGCTCATGATGGTGGTGGTGCCAGCAGCCGCGCCTGGGCAACACGCAGCACCGTCCCAACCACCCCCACCCCCTCCCCCGGGGACCTCAGGCCCGACGCCTCCCCCAGGGTTAGGGCTCCAAGAGTCTAGACCCGACCATCAATTAGCATGGAGCAAACGGGGTGTGAGAGACTAGCGACTCCACCTTGCTTGGGGTTGTCAGGAAGCGGCAGAGAGCTGGATACAACCAACAGCACTGGGGAGCCAAGCCAGATTTCCAAGCCAGATTCCCAATGGCTTGGAGGTGGCTTTCCTGTTGGCTTCCTCCCGTCGCCGGGCCCAATCAGAACAGACACCGTCCCCTTGGGCTGTCCCCCCAACACGGTCGGCAATCCTGCACAGGTGGGCGGCCCTTTGGTCTGTCCTGGCCGTCCTGTCTGTCCGTCCTGGCTGTCGGAAGCTCCCTCCTGGCCGTCGGAAGCTTGTTGAAATTGTCCCTTGTGCCCTCAGAGGCGGTGAGCAGTCCAGATGTCGTTGACAAAGACACACTTTTTGCCCAGGATTTCTGTCGTCCGGCGACGCCATTTGCCCTGAACCAACCGCCCGGGATGCCCTCAACCCCTTGTCGTCTAATTCGACTTCACTGGCTGGCGGCCCCACATTCAATGGCCAACAACGATGTTTGTGGTCACGTTACAATGCCTCACGCGCGCATGGGACCGTTGTTTCCTCGTCGGACTTTGGTACTGGCGGAGCCCCCGGCGGAGGCAGGGAGAAGCAAAGCTACGTGCCCTCCTGGTGCTGATGCCGACATCACTTGACGCACGGGGCCTGCCAACCTGCTTGCCCTCTTGCCCTCCTCTCGACGACGCTTGGGAAACCCGCCAGGGATGCCGTTCGTGTGTGGTGTGTGGTGTGTTGTCTTAAAAGTACCAGGCCGAGGTACTTGTTCCTGCGCGGATCACGCTTCCGCAACTGTGCCGCGCCTACGCTTGTCTAGTTTCACCGGCGCCTGATGGGGAAGTCAACTTCCGACCTCTGCCGCAGCCTCCCCCGTCCGAGCGAAGGAGCGGCCAGCGACCCGATCACCCACCAGCCCGCCGGCCACTTCTGCAAGCCAGCAGGCCTTGTGGCTTGCGGGGTGTCATGATCATGATTGATAGATGGCAGGCCTTGTCACATTGGCCAGGACACAGTAGCCCGGCCTGGAACCGCCACGAACCGCGACCTCATCGGTCCCACTGTGGGCTTCCAACACCAATAACTTATTTAGTTGACGGAGCACTAATGTGATAGTGGCCTGCGATATGCCCCTCTCACCGGCCCCATGGCCTTTTGCGGGCCGCGAGAAGCTGTGCCGTGAACCAACCTCAAGACCTGCAACCAAGCGGGGACGTATACGGGACTGCTCTGCTCTGTCCAAGGTTCAAGCTCAAGGCTGCAGGCACATGTTGCGACGATGCGGTGCGTGTTGGCTGCTAATTCTTGGTTGCATCATCCAAGCCTGACCTAGCCGGCCCAGTCCTATCCCAACCAGGTTGCGATCGAATCGAGACGTATCGTAGCGCGGGCGCGCACATGACTGCAATGCGACATGAAGACGACGATGGGTGGTCAGTCCTGCCCCGTCCCTCGCCTTGCACAGCTCAGAGTCTTTTTCTGCGTAAGCGAATTGCGTCCTTAGTCATTCTTGCATGGATCTGTCTTACTTGATGGAAAAGGGCATTCAAAGTCGACCGACGATGGAGTCGCTTACCTGTGTGACCGCCAACGGGACCTTCGCGGATCGCGATAAGCGACTCGTCAGCTTTGCACTAACGCGGGTGCGCCTGCAATGCAGCCGGATGTCATCACATCAAATGCCAGGGCAACAGTTTCCCTCGTCCCTCGCGGGACATGCCCCCGGTTGAGAGTGTTACAATTCTAAGCTTGGTATCACACCCTCGCTGCCCTCCAACTTCCAGTTCTTTCTCCATCGAGCTTGGCGCACAGGTCGCTTTCAGCTATTTTACCACTTTCGGCCCTTTCATAGGCCGGGATGGTGTATTGACCCAGCCAATCGTGACGACAGCGTCGCTTCAATTTCATCACATCGAGACGCGGAATTTTGTCTACTCCTGGCAATACGCATGCACCGGACTAGTACCGAGAACACCAACACCACATCTTCTCACGATGCCCAGCTCATGTTTAATATCGGGCACGGCAAGGCAGGCACAGCACAGCACAGCACAGCACAGCGGCAAAAAGGCTTGTTGGTTGCCTGTCCCTCGGAAATAGGGACGAAAATTGGCTGCTAAAAATATCACCCTTTCGGCTGTTTCATCCAAGCCGGGGTAGCACGCCAGACACACCCTTCTGAACGCGAACAATAGGCTCTGGCAAGTCTGGAACTGGTTCCTTGGCGCTCTGCTCTGCTCATGTGGCCCATACGCTCGACAAATACCCACATTTCCACCTTCACCGACAAAAGAAAGGCACCACGTTGGTAAGTGAGTCAACAAAACGACGACACAAGATATCACAGCGAAATCACCATCCACATCTCTCGCCGCAATTTGGTGACACTAACTAGGCCGTCTTCTCGCCCGCTAATCACGCCAGCTTTAGGCGCGTCTTGGCTGGAATTTGCCGACGTCCGCCCTTCGGCTGTTAGAGCGGATATCCCAATGATACAAAATCGCTGCACAGCCGCGCTCGAGCGCCTGTCCGGGCCGGAAATACGAGATCTCTGCGACAGCTCCCACAGATTGTCAACGAGCAAGGCTTGTCCTGTCCATGGTCCTTCGTTCAAACCCGGGCTGCCTGGCTCGAGAAGAAGCTTCAACTATCCACTGGGGTACTGTGGTATTCATCCATTCCAGCGGGCGCTGAGACTTGCCCGGCCCGCGCTAATCGATAGAAACTTTGGCAGTCCCTGTCACTAGTGTTGCCATTGGTTGTCGCTTGCACATTCTCCTTTGCGTACCCAGCCAGGCCACACGACTGCTTCCGCTGAGACGGGGTCCGGCGTGTGTGACGCACCTCCCTCGAGAGAGACCATCTGATTGACTGACTTCCAATGTAACTCTTTCTGCAAGTAAGTAGCCCAGGGTCAATTATGTACCCGCCATGGCAGCGGCCCATGCCTTCCAATCGCAGGATATAAGCCGCTGTCTGCCAGCACGACAGGGGAATTGATGTTACTATTTACGATGCTACGGGTAGTAAGGACCCCAGTCGCATGCGGTTCACGTTCTCACCAAAACCGGACAAAACGGCACGACAGGCTCGTGGCCTGGTTCTGGTCAAGCGGGCCATGAAGGCGACTGTCATCATGTTTGGGGCTGCCAAACACCATGACGGGCCTTTTATGACCCAGCGAGCCGGGGCCTTCCAGCCTCGCGAAATGACACCTGCCTCTGAAGTTTCATCGACCACAAACTCCGCCACGGTGGGGCATGAAAAGGGTGAGGCAGCCCATCTGGTGCCGCACGCCTCCTCGGGATCCCAGACAGCAACCAACATCGCGGCAACAAGACTGGATCGAGCGAGGCTGAACCTTGTGGATGGCAAGCATGCCCCGTCTCTGGCGGGTCTCATCAACGTGAGGCAAGCGCGTGTAGCCTGGTAGAGCGCGGTTTCCTCAACCACGGCCCGCTTGCTCAGACAGGCGTTTGTCGACTGCCTCGTTTCGGTGTGCAACTCGCCTTGAAGGGTTGCCGCATCGGGAAGGTCATGTAAGACGAAGTCATGGGCAGTTTCTGCAAATCACGTCCATGCGACACTATAATGTACAGCACGGGCGTCATGAATCTGCCGCGGTGCTGTTACCGACTTTCATGTCAGCAATTGCGAGATTTCCCATGGCCCAGATCATCAGTACAAGCCGCCCGAGCTCCCGATGCATGCAGGCCGATATTGCGTACAGACGGGAGCTGCAGGCCCTCCTCACCGTTGGCCTGTGAGGAGGCAGCGGGGCAGCTTTTTTGGCACCATGACATCGCTTGCTGGACCAACAGGCCGGTTGGTGGGTGTGCTGTGCCGCAGAGGTGCCTAAAGAGCGCCTCTGTTTTTAGCGTGGCATGCTCCAACACCTTTTAGGTTCCGGGCGCGGCCCTTGAGGGAACACGCAGTTGGGATGACGATGCGGCCGGTATGGTTTTGTGCTACTGACGGGACAGGCAGCCTGTCGCCGGCTTCGAAGGGGCCCGTCACGGCGACAGCGGCCAGTTGAACCAGTCAGCGCCCAAGATGTCGCTTACCACCCTTGAAGCTTGGTTTCGAGACAAGGGCACATATGTCAGCAGCGAAGAGAAGGGATTATCATCCGCCCGCGGCTGCGATTGGCGACAAGGGATATGCCCTGTCGGGCACCCTGGCCCCCTGTTGTCCCTGGTCGGTCCTGGTCCTGGGCCCCGTAGCATGGAAGTCGGGGTCCAGGGATGGGCGGGAGGGCACGCCGCTACCCAGTAGCGAGCCCGTGTCTTTTTGTTTTAGCACGAACGACTTCCGCAGGCGACGTACGGTACACTCGTGTTAAGGTTCTGGGTGAGGTCAATGGAGCCTCGGGGTCGTCCTCCGTCACTTGGAGAGATAGTGTAGATGCCTGGGGAGCTGCAGCCAACGGCCACCGCTGCAGGACCATGCACCACTCACGTACAGCCCGTGAGAGGTACATGCAAGGTACATCAGACCGCCCTGACGACAAGCGCCATGCCGCCCAATATTGGAGCCGGTCCGGGCTTAGCGATGTCCTGCGGGTATCGAAACTGGCGACATGTACCGGTACCAGCGTGGCCAAGTACCCGCTCGCTAAACCCACCAGCACCGAGCCTGGGCCGCCTTGGGCCACGATGGCACCTCCCATGGCATGTGCTCTTACTGTCTTCAGGGCCTCGTTGCGATGCGAAAGAGATTACTGCCGAGGACTCCCTAGTCCTGGTGACTGATCGACTAGCCCATGCTACAGAACAATTCTTCGATTCGTATCCCGCGCCCATTCGTCCCGGCCTGGTCTCTTTCTGACGGGTTTCTGGGCCCTGAGACTTGGACCTTCATCAAACCCAAAGTTTAGTCCCGTCTGGATACCTCTGTCCGGAGCCGTACTACGCACAGCCTTAACAACCCCTGGGTTCCGCTGCCCACTTTCTGTTGAGGTTCTGTGCCATCGCCCCGTCCTTTCCGCCCCCTTCATAGGTTGTCCATGGACCTGCAACTGCATACCGTCTGGACTGACCTCACATCGCCACCCCGCTACGGCCGATTCCCTGCATTGTGAACAGGACCCCCGAGTGGTTGAATCACAGGCATTGTACTTTGATGCCATACCATTTTGGAGAGGATAGAGAAGAAACATCACGATCTGGGCCCCCATTATATCTAGGCTCACACTCAGCCTCCGGCGCCGGCGCGCCCGTCTGAGCAAGCAAGCAGGAGACTGGCAAGCAGTGCCGCCCTTGCGTCGACCTATCAAACTTGCTCGGTCCGCTGCAGGGCGAGCGTGCAGAGGCCGGCAGGGCAAACACGACGGATTCTGACGGCTATTTGATGTATCGGGGAGAGCAGGACTTCTAGTGCAGGGCCGCTTCGGACAAGTTTGACAGATCGTGTTGTACTGCGATTAATCCTGCGAGCGAAGCGAGGACCGGTTCAGCCCGCGACCAGACCAGCCGGCGTAACGCGCGTCAGCGTCAAAAAAAGCTGAAGCTCCCCAAGCGCGCCCGCATCCTACCACACAGCACCGCAGCCAAAATCATCTGAGCTTTTAGACCGCCCGCGGCGCTTCTCTCCCGCAAAGCATCTCCAAATCATCACCTCACGCGAGCCAGTTTTTGAGTTGCGGAAGTCAAGCGCAGCAGACGCTTGGCAACAAGCTTCGGCTGAAAGCAGAGAGGCGACGCATACCAAACCAAGTCGAAACGTCGAGACTTCAGTACCGCAGCGAACGAGGGGTGGTGGTGGCGACGACAAGGTTTCTCTCAGTCAAAGTCCTATCGGACATCGCCCGGCACTTCCACCCGTTCCATCTGCACGCTGCAGGCTGGCAGCTGCTCGTTCACCAGTACCGGTCGCCAGTTCGAATCCAGACACACTCAGGACTGTCGAGGCACCCAAAGGAGCCCGAGCCCGAGCCAAAGAGCGCTCGTGGAGTATTTCCGGTAGGTTCACGGCCGTTTTCTCAAAGTGCTACCACCCAAGAACTCCCTTTTCGTCCCTGCAGCATGCCCAACTTGTCGTGGCGAGCCTCGCCTGGTTGGGATTTGGGTAGGTGTTCGGCTGGGTCGAGTTGCACCCACAGCCCACAGCCCACAGTCCAGTACGCAATCCCGATCACACTCTGCAGCCATCCCCTGCACGCATGCTCGTGCCGACCACTCACCCTCCCACTGCTCACACTTATATCCGTGCATGGCATGCGCGGATGGTGGTAGCCAGCGGAGTTGACGAAACCGTCTTCCCCATTGTGGTGCAGTGCATTGTGTCTGTGCCTCTGACGTGTCATCCGGATTTCTTATCACCTTTTCCTTCTCCCGACTGTCCCTTCCCATGTTGCCCCCCAGGCCCCGTCTCGTTGCGTCTAGCCCCAAGCTCCCAGGCGGCGGCGTGTCAAGAGTCAGGGTCGGCGGCTGTGCCGGTTTTTGGTGCAGACACGGACATGAGTTTGGTGCCTCACACCCGCGCAGGTTGCCCCTTGTCTAGTCCTGCATCTATCTAATGTGGTACTGTACCGCACGGCTCTCAACCAACGCTCGATGAGACCCTGGGGTCAGAAATCACATCAGCCTCAGTCCAGGTGCTGAAGCTATTGCCGCTTCTGGCTGCTTGCCACTTCCCATTTGCCATTTGCCAACCTGCATTCACTCACTCCCGGCCCACCACACGACACTGTCGACGTTGTTTATTCTAACAGTCCCCACAGGACCGCGGCCTTCGCCTCTTGACCATCTGTCAGAGAGCAGAGCCTGGCAAATTGCACCGACTCACAGTCGGCTTTACTATCGTACAGGTCTCACCGAGACGAGTGCTACATACGTAGCTCGAGCGGCCGCAGGTGCCGATCGACACGGAAGTCGAAGTAACCCTGGGTGACGACCCTAGGAGGTACGTTGAGCGTCTATTCTTTGTCCGGCATAGCAGTTTTTCGTGGTGCCGCCCGACTCCCACGCTCGAGCTTCGCACATTCGCATTGCCCATTCGACCCTGCGGTACCATGTACAGTACCGCATGGTACAGCGCAGTACTACCCGCGCCCTTGACGCCTCCCCCCTGTCCATTCTCTTCTTCTCCACACTACAGGACAACCCCCGCGCCTTTCTGTTGAACCTCCGAGACGGCCAATCCTTCATGCTGATCACACATTAGTCGCGCTGATTCATCCGAGATTCTCATCTCACACGAGACGATCGCAAAGCCTCTTATTCCTCATTCCACCTTTTGGGTTTACAACCAGGACGTCGGCTCCTGTCGATCACTCTTGCGCGCGCACAGCACACAGACCTTTGCTAGGCCGCATTGCATTTTAGCATTTCTCCTCGTGAGACCTAATCCCAGATCCCGGCAACCTTACGATCTTTGGACGAGCAGGCGGCCTCGGCCGGTGGGTTGACAAACGCACCCTCGGCGCTTAAAACTTTGGGAGGCGAGGAAGCGTGCTGCGGGCACAACGGCGCATCTGCGCATCTGCGAGACTTGCCGGCACAACCGTCTCAAACCACCAAGCAGCGCGCTCGCCTCAGTGAGGACGACGGCTTTCGACGCGGCTTTCTCAGGTCTGTCCTTTTGAACAGGTTCATCAAGCAACAGAATTTTCGTCTGGGAAGGCCATCTACCGACAGCTTCGTGAGACCCGCCCGCAACCGCGGCCGAAGCATATCCGGCACCATCGTTCCTAGCTGTCGCAGGTGACAGCTCGATCAGTCGCGGGACACAACAACGAAAGTTTTTTGCAGGGTCCAGCATATGCGCTCTTGCAGCGCACCAGTTTCACGAGATTTTCCGTGCTACCGCCCTACGCCTACGGGGACACCACAAAACTGCATCCTGGGCATTGAGCGTCGAGTTGCGTGCCCACAGCTAATCATAATATTGAATGAAAATGACTTCTTTCACCGCCATGAATGGGGCTGGCTCACCCAAGGCCGCCAATGCCAATGGCGATCCCATCGGCGCAAAGCGTGCAGGCTCCTCGGAGAGGACCTGCGGCCCTGCGCAGAACTCAGACCAGGCGCCGAAGCAGCCGCCTCCAAGTGACGCCAACACCACCCACAGGGACCGGGACGGCTGGGCTCAGGGCGGCCCGGGCCACGAGAGACAGCCATACTCCCCGGCCAAGTATGCGGACATGGACAGCTCACACAAGCGCAAGAGGTCAAGCTCTACCGAATCGCCGCGGGGAGAAGGAGCCGCGCAGAACGAGAGGCAGCAAGAGGACGCCCGCCTGGAGCGATCACGGGAATCCGAACCAAGGGACCGGGACCCGTATGAGCGTGATGCGCGGGGTCGGCAGTACCGGTCGTATGGCGACGACGGGCGGGATCGTGAGCGGGATCGTGACTCGTGGTATTCTCCGCACGAGAGGCGGGACGACCGGGACCCCTACAGCCAACCACCGTCGGCGGCGCCGGACTCTGCAAACACCGAAGAACAGATCGGAGATGCCCTGCGAAGAGCTACGGAGGACTACCCACAGACCAGCCCGGACGGCGACGACATGTCAATGACCTACTCTGGTCAATATACTCCTGAGCAGAGGAGGGACGGCGTTGTCCAGTCCGACCCGAAGAAGAGGAAACGAAACTTTAGCAACCGGACCAAGACGGGCTGTCTGACGTGTCGCAAGAGAAAGAAGAAGTGCGATGAGGCCAAGCCAGAGTGTAAGTCTGCCAAAAAATCTTACCCGTCCAACTACAAATTCGTGGGTGAACCATCGCTGAGTCCCGTATAGGTAGTAACTGTCTGAGGGGGGGCTTTGTCTGTGCTGGATATCCTCCGCAGCGAGGGACGTGGCCCAAGCCCGAGAACAAGGTGCAGACCATCCAGATCGAGTCCAAAGACCCGAACTATGTGCCACCAGGGGCGTACGGGATGCCACAACCAGCCGTCTTCCCGCCCCAGCATGGGAAGCGTGAACCCCTACCGTCCTACCGAGGCCAGCCGCTGCGGATCGAACCACCACAGGGGCGGCCCGTGCTCACCGACGACGACAGGCTCACAGCCTCGACCCTGCCGACCGCCTCGGTGATGGACCCTAACGAGAAGCTATCGGCGTTGTCGTCGGCGTACCCCAACACGCCGGCCAACGTGTTCCCGACCCCAGTCAGCGCCGCACCGGTGCCCTTCCCGGAGCGGGGGGCCAAGGACTACCAGCGGGTGCCGCCGCTACACGACCTCACGCGGACCGAGCCCGACCTCACGCCACAGAGCACGACACTGCCGCACATCAACATCATGCATGCGACGCGGACCAACAGCCCCATAGCGACCTCCCAGTCCGGCGCGAACCCGCAGGCGACGGCGCAGCTGGCGCTATCGCACACGTCGCAGTTCCCCTCGCCGATAGTACCGCCCACAAGCGCGGCGGGCGGCCCGGCGGGCAGCGGGGGGCCCGGCAGCGGCAGCGGCAGCGGCAGCGTCATCGGCGGCAACAACAACCCGGGGCGGCGGGAGAAGGACGAGATGATCGCGGGGCGGCCGTTCTACCCGTTCGAGAAGGAGCTGGTGCTGGAGCGGGAGCGGTGCAACGCGGCGTGCTGGCGGTTCAACAACAGCACGAACCCGAACAACGGGGTGTCGCCGGCGGAGCGGGCGCGGCTGTTCCGGGAGATCCTGATGCCGCGGGACCCGATCCAGCTGAGCCCGACGCAGTCGAGCCCGGTGACGCACACGGGCCGCGTCGGCGAGAACGTGGTGGTGGAGGCGCCCTTCACGTGCGACTACGGGTACAACATCTCGATCGGCAAGAACACGGTGGTGGGGCGCAACTGCACGGTGCTGGACGCGTGCGAGCTGACGATCGGGAACAACGTCGTCATCGGGCCCAACGTCAACTTCTACACGACCTCGATGACGACGGACCCGCGGCGGCGCAACGGGGCGCGGGGCCCCTGCACGGGCAAGGGCATCGTCATCGAGGACGACGTCTTCATCGGGGGGTCGGTCACCATCCTCGGGGGTGTGAGGATCGGCAGGGGCACGACGGTGGGCGCGATGAGCCTCGTGAGCAAGGTATGTTTTTTTTTTTAATTTTTTATTGTTATCCTTCTCCCTCTTGTGGCCAGGATGAAACTGACTGGGCGTGTTTACAGTCCCAGCCCGCGCACGTCATCGTCGCTGGCAACCCTGCCAATGTCACGAGGGGCGTTGCTTCAATGTACCCATGAGAGGGTAGGGGATGGGGGAGAGGGGGGAGAGGCCCGAAGCGGGCGGATGAGCGAGTGTAGCACCTGGTCGAGACGATAATGGATGACCTGACTAGACTGAGGGGATTCACAACATGGTGGTGCAGTTGGAAGCGGAGGGCTGTTCCCAAAGTGTCGTCTTTTCTCCTCGTTGTTGTTGTTGCTGTTCCTGTATTGCTCTTTTTTGATATTGTTTGATTGTCGTTTTTGGGGTTTTGCTTATTGTTTTTTGTTTTTTTTTACTCTAACCTGCCCGGCTGTTCTTGCTTGCCCAAGATACCCAACATTAATGCCCTTTATGAAAAAAGCCATCGTTTCTTACACACACACACACACACGCTGGTCTTGATCTCCTTCTCGTATCACCTCTCCTGGTGTGGTACATGTGAGGGATGTAGGGTGAAGGGGGAAATGAGGGGGGATTGGTACTGCCACTTTGTTTTCGTCCTCACTGTGTGCTTTCTGCTTGTTCTCTGCGCTGTTGCAAAAGGGCATTTTCGTGGGGTATATACGCTGGCAAGGTCATACATAACTACAGCGGGGGACATTGAAGCCATAGATTCGGGGGTCCTGTATGAAGGAACGTACGTGATGGGAGCTGTTGACAGGTGGTGGATTGGAGAGAGAGAGAGTGAGAGTGAGAGTGCAGTCTATCTGATGTGTTGATTAGACAGGCATGTGGTGATGCAGTCGATGTGATGTGAAGTTGGTGTACTGTAATTGTATTCCACCTGGGCGGAATAAACGGAGAATTGCATTTTCTATACCAATCCGAGTCTTTGAGCCTTTTATATGACATCACCCGAGCATGGCAAGTTGAATATGTGTCTAGATGTTTGCAGGGGAGAGGAGATGCCAACTTTGAAGAGGCCATGTGTGGATAGTGTTTGTTAGTCAAAGGTTGATGGAGCGTGTGTGGTGTGCTGTGCTGCATGTACGGAGTACGGAGGGGGTGAGTACTCGAATCAACGAACCCTGGCGGCAGATGCAGACAATCGCTCGCTCCCGGAGCTCTGGTGGGACCTCGGCTACAAGATGTGGCCTGTAGCCTGTGGTAGCGGCACTGCGGCAGCGGCCTGGCGGGCTGATCCTCCACATTCCAAGGCTGCCTGTCCCCTGCTTCCGTTGTCCCGCGCGCATTCGATCCCCACTAAACCATGACGCTGATCAGCCGAGCCTCACCTCACTTCCTCCCGGCCGCGGACCCCCCCTCGCCTCTCCCCTCCCGCTCGTTGTGACTCTTATCCTGCCCGGTCCACGCAATCGACTCAGGTCTGTATTCTGTATTCTGATGCCGTGATAAACAGCGCCTGGACCTCGCCCCCTCCAGCCTGGTGCCTGGCTGCCCCCAAGGTAGCTGGCGAGGCGCATCTCTGGAAGGAAGGAAGACAGGCATAGAACAGCACACACGTGGAGACGAGAGAGGACGACGACGATGATGAGCGCGGTGGTGTCTGGTCTCGGCCGGCGCGTTGGCCCTCGCTCACAACTCGTTGCGCCCGTCGCCAGTCATCAGGCCCGGGTACGGTTACGGTCACGGTTACAGTTACAGTTACGGTCGCGAAACGGACATGAACAGTATTCACAACGCCGCCATGCCTCGAATGCGCGGAGGCCCAAGACGGCCCTGTTCTTCCCAGGTTCGCGACACCCACCACATATCATGCCCTGAGCTGAGCTGAGCTGACCCCATCGGCGATACCCCCCAGGCCAGGGCGTCCAGAAGGTCGGCATGATCGACCCCTGGCTCGAGGCCTTCCCGCGCACCGCCGCCCCGATCATCGACGAGATCGACTCGGTCCTGGGCTACTCGCTGACGCGCATCATCCGCGAGGGCCCCAACTCGCTGCTCTCGGCCACGCCCCACGCCCAGCCCGCCATCATGGCCACCTCGGTGCTGATCCTGCGCATCCTCGAGGTCGAGTTCTGCTTCGACGTCGCCGCCCGCATCGACTTCACCCTCGGCCACAGCCTGGGCGAGTTCGCCGCCCTCGTCGCCAGCGGCCACCTCGCCTTCGAGGACAGCCTGCGGCTCGTCCAGAGGCGCGCAGAGGTCATGGCCGCCGCCACCGCCGCCGCCCGCAGGGACTACGGCGGCGAGTACGGCATGGTCGCCATCGTCACCGAGCCCGAGTACCTGCCCCCCCTCATCGACGCCGTCGAGAACTTTGTCGCCTACCCCAGCAGCGACAAGGCCGACAGCGGCGCCGACAGCGACGTGCCCCCCATCGAGCAGGTCCTCATCGCAAACATCAACTCCAAGAACCAGATCGTCCTCAGCGGCAACATGGCCAAGATCAAGACCCTCGTCGCCCACGTCCGCCAGTACCTCGGCCACGACCCCCGCGCCGTGCGCCTCAACAGCGACTCGCCCTTCCACAGCCCCCTCATGAAGCCCGCCGTCGCCACCATGCGCTCGCTGCTCGCGGGCGAGAGCCGCGCCCCCGGCCGCGCCGGCGAGGACATGGTCGCCTGGCCGGGCAAGGTCCGGTGCATCAGCAACGTGTCGGCGCGGCCCTTCGGCTCCAGGGCCGAGCTCAAGGACCTGCTGGCCCGCTCGTGCCTCGAGACCGTGCGCTGGTGGGACAGCATCAGGTACGTCGACCAGCACGAGAAGGTCCGCCGCTGGATCGGCATCGGGCCCGGCAAGGTGGGGCGCAACCTCGTCGGCAAGGAGGTCGGCATGCGGGGCACCGACGCCGTCAAGGGCGGCGGCGTGTGGGCCATCACGGACCCTTCTGACATCCACGCCATGCTGAGGGGCCTGGAGGAGACGGATCCCCTGCTGGAGGAGGAGGAGCGGATCATTGGCGACGAGCCCTGAGCCCTGAGCCCTGAGCCCTGAGCCCTGAGCCCTGAGCCCTGAGCCCTGAGCCTGGTGGCCCCCTTTCCCGATAGATATACGCCAATGGCGCGTGTGGGGTCTGTTATTTGTTGTATGCTTCGTGAAGGGGAGAAGATGGCTTCTCTGTGTATGTATGATGGGCTCGGTGGTGGTACTGGGTGGGTGGCTATTTGCCTACAGCGGTTTCAAAGGAGTTTTGTGCTGGGAAGGGCGGGGATGGCGCATGTGGAAGCGATTAATATACCCGCCCGATTTGATTCGTGTATGAATATTGTTTATTATTGGTCATGGCCACTATTTGCGACATGTTTTAACAGACCCGCGTCGCCTACGTGTCGTCGGGCTGTTGTCCCAGACCATGGCTGTGGTAAACATATTTTAGAAATAATGGGTCTTGATAGGGAAGGAAGAATACTTGGTAATCCTGCGCTTGCAAGTAGAGAGAGAGAGAGAGAGAGAGAGAGAGAGACAGATATGTCTTCGCAAATCATACACTACGCCTCTATGGTTCGCGAAATGCCAGTCTAGGTCTCAAGGATACTTGCAGGTAGAAAGCACCAGCTCAGATCCAGTGGATTGTCGACGAGCTGCTTCAGACACTCGTCTTAGACATGGGTGGTTCTGATCGTAACCTGCACTTGGCCACTTGCGCTCGGCTTAATGTAGTACCCTACTCTGTATGACCTTTGCTGCTGCTGCTGCTGCTGCTGCTGCTGGGAAAGCACGGGAGTCGATCTAGGTCAGGTATCCAAGGAAAGTCCGCATCAGACAACTAAGAGCCACGGCTGACCTCTTTTTCCAGTGTGCTAGATGGACGAGACATGCACCTTGGAGATAGATTACAGCAACATCAGGTGACAGCCGGCTCGTAGATGCGAATCTCACCTTCTGGTCCGAGACCCTCGTGGGAGTGAGTTGGTTTGCAGCCAACCGAACCGTTTCAAAAGCGCCCATTGATAACTTGAGTCTCTCATTTACGGTCGTTTTGTTATGAATCCGGGGACTACATCCCCAGGGACCCCCTAGAGCGGGCGTCACCAAGAGCACGAGACCTCAGAAGAAGGTAGACCAATAGCTTCAGGCACGAGCCGAGAACGGGCCTGGAGCTGAGGCATGACGACGGAAGAGGAGGCCGAAATCCTGGGGCTACGGCGTAGAGTAATGAACAAGGGTACGCTGTATGGAGCACAGGAAGACACAGACTCCCCGAATCACCAACAGAGTCAACATGGACGCAGAATGGTATTCCATCTTCCCTCTATCAAAACCCCCAAAAACGCCACCAAGATGCTTCCACAAGCCCATTGCTCGCCATGATGGGGGGAGAGGACGTCCCATCTCAGATACTCCGCCGACGCCGACCGACAGGACAGAACCAAGAAAACAAACAAGCACGATGATGATGATGATGATTGGCATCCCGCCACCATGCCAGAGGACCGCATCTCCATCCATCCACCCCCCACCCAGCCCCGTCCCAAAAGCTCACCTGCTCACCCACCACCACCACCCACGCAAATCACAAGCTCGTAACCCCAACGGTCCACCCCTCCCCGATCCGGCGCATGTCAGCCCCGAACCTCCTCGAGACGATCCTCCGCCCGCCGTGGCCCGTGAGCGGCGCGTGCTCGTCGGGCTCGTAGAACGGGTTCTGCAGCAGGCGCACGTACGCCGTCTGCATGGCGCGGAACACGGGCTTCATGTCGCCCTCGCGCAGCCCCACGACCGCGACGGCGCGCCTCGCCACCGCGTCCCCAGAAGCATCCTCAGCGGGGTTGTTGTGGGGGTTGGCGGCTGGCGTGGATGTGGTGGACGTGGCCATGGACGGCAGCCCCGACAGCGCGGCGCCGTCGATCCGCCGCCCCCGCGTGTCCACCACCACCACGAACTTGACCCCCGTGTTGGTCTCGTAGCCGTACGCCGCGAGCCGCTCGTCCACGGCGTGCAGGAGGCCGTAGTCGCCCGACAGCGACCCGCCGCCGCCACCAACCCCACCACCACCACCGCCGCCGGTGCCGCCTCCGACGGCAGAGTGCTTGGCGCGCAGGTCAAAGATGTCCAGCGTCGAGGAGAGGAGCAGCGAGAACTGGAGGGGCGTGCGGATCGGCTTGAGGGTGTTTGTGGCCGGGTCGTGGGAGGGGAAGATTGAGATGTGGAGGGGGTTGTTCTGTTTTTTGGGGGGTTGTGCGGGCGGTCAGCCTTGTCTTGTCTGCCTGTCTGACTTGGTCTCTTTCTCTCTGGGAGGAGGCAGGACTTACATTCCGCCCTATGACGCCCAGGCAGGCTATGGAGGGTATCGCGGTGGCCATGGCTGGCTGGCTGGCTGGCTGGGCTGGCTGGCTGTGTAGTTCAGTCCGTCGTGGTCCAAAGGGGATACCCGTATCCGTGCCCGTCTGTCTCGTGGAAGGGCCCCCCGCGCCAGGGCTGTCAGTCGGTCATCAAAACAGGAGCCAGATGTCAACTGAAGTCGGGAGGCAAGCTTGACAAGAACCCCGGTCGTAGCTCGCTGGCCCTGGCTGCTGCACCAACCCCCCCTGTCCCGTCCCCTGACACATAGAGGGGGTCCAGGTACTTGGGTACTTTTGGCTCACCTGTGCCTGTTCCTCAGCACCTGCAATCGCCATAGCAGTCAATCAGTGCAACTGCCACCACCACCACCAGAGGCTCTTTTCCTCTTTTCTTTTCTTGTCGTCAACTACCGGCGGCCACCTTGTCGTTTCATAGAGCTCCCTGCTAATTATGCAACACTCATTTCTACCACCTGGCTGACGCATATGTGCCAATCCAGGCTCAATGGGACTTCAGAAGTTGCCCCCAAGACATTTCGGCTGCCTCACGGGAGCTCGACCTGCCGACGGACGCCTATGGCCTGACGCCACAAAAACCAAACACAACGTCACAGCACTCGTCATGCTGGCTGAACATCCCGAGTTCCGGGCACACACGAGGATCTCGTCCATCATTTTCGATGCTTTCCTTAGATTCCTATTGTTTTGCCCATCTACAGTCCACCTCTCCTACCCTCCTCCCCTCCCCTTCCCTCCTCTCTTCTCTTCGCCCTGGCCCCCCTTTCTTCATGTGGCCAGGCCCCCTCCGTCTTTTCCCCTCTCTCACTGTCGCATCGATGAAATGAAATGAGAAGAGAAACAGTATTAAAGGAACAACTCCTTATGCTAGTCCAAACTCCGCCAGCAATGAAAATAGAAAGACCCCAAGGTTCAGCCTCATCCCCGACAAGACAGGCCGCCGGATCGCTCTCGCGATCCAGCGTCTCGTGCGCCGAGGCTGAACTCTTCTCTACACTCTAGCTCCTCGTCGCTGCAAACAACTTCGCTCCTCGTAGTGTCATAAAGCTGTCAAAAGTACGATATACATTGGCGGTGCTCGAGACGGGCCATCAGACCGTCTGCCTGCACAACTCAACAGGTGGGGGTTCCTCGGTTTCACGCGAGCCATCGTTGAGGCGCAGTCTTCACACGCCACATGTATGCCGTATGATGATGATATAAACCATGCGCCGAGATGGGGTCAGCAATGCCGGCCGGGGAGGACTGGACCCGAGGTGGGACCATCAACCCCCCCCCCTGGCAAAGCTCGCGTCGGTTTGTGTGCTCGTGTCTTGGGTCCGCTCGTGGGCTTCTGCCCCGTAAGCCGCGTCGGAGTTGAGTGGGGCAGGCAACAGAGCTGCGCTCGGTCGGGTGGTGATGCCGGTCGCCTTCACGGGGGGGTTTTTGGTGAAATACACGTTCGTAAGGTGGGAAATTGATTAGGAGGGACCGCAAGGTCTCAAATGCGTATATGAGAAAAACCGGGATATGAGCGAGCGTAAAGTCATGAGTAGGCCTCTATAACCGAGAAAATCCGGGACGTTTCGAATCGAAGATAAACCCCCCCTTCGATCGCCGTCTAAACATCCTGCGGAACCAATTCCCCGCAGCCAGAAAGGCGAGGGCGCGCCCATTATCGTCTGCGCCCCAGGATTAGCCGATCCGCAGATTACAATTATCGTAGGGCTCCAGGCTGAGACGGACCAAGGGAACAACAGTCGTCAGCACACGGCGCCTAGCCACAGCAGATGGCCTTCATGAATTTCTGGAAGCCGCTCGGCTGCTGCGGCTCAGGCTGCCTTCCTCCAGGGGTTGTCGGCGGGGGCTGGTTCATGGCCTGCGCCGAGTTCATCGGTTTGGGCAGGTTCTGGGTGCTGGCCTGGAACTGGGCCTGCGTAGAACCTGTCGGGGTTGCCATGTCCCGGAGACCCCCGGCTCCGGCTCGGTTCTGCATCATCAAGCGGTCTTGGGCGTTTCGCCGGTCTCCCTTTGGGCTCTGCTTGATCGGCGAGGGAGGCGGGGGTTGTGCGGCGTTTAAACGGTCCATCGTCAGGCGTGCCCGGGGGTCGGCGGACAGGTGGGGCGTCGTGTTGCCACCGCGCGAATCGTTGTGGAGCGCCATATTGGAGGGACCTGGTCTATGGTCAGGGTTGTGCAGCGCGCCGGGTCGGTTCCACTCGCCCTTCTTTGTTTGGGCCCTCTGCAGGAGTTCATCCCAATCAAACTTGTTGTCCGACTCGTCAATCTTGTTCTCCCTCGCGGCTTCGGTGAAGAGGCCGCGCAGGTAGTCGTAGTCGGGTGCGTCCTCGAAGCCGAGGTTCCGCACGTAGAACAGGTACGTCTCGAACTGGGCGGGGAAGCCCTCGCACAGGTCCTTGATGGGTGTGGTCTGCTTCTTCTCCCCGATCTTCTCGTATTTTTGCTTGTTAGTCGCAGCCTTCAGGCCCTGCCACGGCAGGCCCCCTCGGAGGAAGTACATGAACACATGACCCAGGGCCTCGAGGTCGTCACGCCTCGACTGTTCTCGTCCAAGATGGGTGTTGATACTCATATATCGTGCCGTGCCTGATAGAGATTTCCGCTCTCGGTATGGAATGTGTTGCTTCGTCTTGGGATCACGGTACTGTTTGGCCATTCCAAAGTCGACAACATGGACGACATTCTCGGTCTTACTAGGTATCTTGCCGATCAGGAAGTTGTCGGGCTTGATGTCTCGGTAGATGAGGTTCTTTTCGTGGATAGTTTGGACACGAGAAAGCTACAATGAAGAAAGTCAGTACGCGGGCAAGAGCGAGGCCTCACGTCATGTTAGCCAAGGATTTCCCGCTGGGAGCGGCTCACCATCTGCTTTGCCACCATAATGACAGTCTTCAGGCTGAATCTGCGCCCGCAGTGATCGAATAGGTCCTCCAGCGAAGGCCCCAGAAGGTCGATGACTAGAATGTTGTGAAGACCCTCCTGGCCGAAGTAGTACACGTTCGGGATGCCGGCTGGGTGGGTTGGTCAGTCAGTCTGCGAGCCTGCGAGCGGGATCGAGATCGAGGCGACTTACGGCAACCGACGAGGATCTTGTACGTCCTGTACTCATCTCGTAGCTGAGGGGCATCGCTCTTCCTTGGTTCCTGAAGCGCGCGACAGTCAGTGCCAGGGCTGGTGGGCGGGCGGGCGGGTGTCGGGGAGGCCTTGGGCTGGCTCGCGATGCAGGATTCAACATACAAACTTGATGGCGACTTGTTGGTTGTTCAACAGGTTGGTACCCTCGAAGATGACACCAAAGGAGCCCTCGCCAATCTTCTTGCCCACCCTGTAGTGCACACCGACGACGTTGGACGATGAGGAGGCCATCTTGACGGGCAGACCTATCGTCTACGGGCGCGGCAGAGGGCGTGAGATGGTATGAAGGACGAATGGAGAGATATGGAGTCGAAAGGGGTGTGGCCGATGGCGAGTGGTGATTTTCGGCTGGGTAATTACCAGCGGGCCCGGGACGGAAGGGCCTAGTTGAAGCGAAAAGGGGCGGTCAGCAAGGCAACGCCGCTCATTTTCCGACGACCGAGGAGGAGCACGAAAGACGGCACGGGGGGTTGGTGACGGCGAGACGAGGTCTCAATTGGCATGGAAAGCAGATGCAGGGACGGGAGGGCGAGAATTGAAGGGTGTGGAGATGGGAGAGCAGAACGAGGAGGTATGTATGGTGTGAAGGACCAAGGCCAGGAAATGGGCAGGTAGATGGATGGTGTGTGTGTGTGTGTGGTAGGTAACGAATGGGGAAACCTGATGTAGTAGTCTGGGCACCGGGGAGGCTGTGGGAAGAGAGAGAGAGAGCTGCGGATGGGCGATGGGCAGTGGACGATGGGCGATGGGCTGGAGGGGGCTTGGACCAGGGGGGTCGGGCACGCGAGTCACACACCAGTTCGCGCTGTCGGTACGCACCTGACTGTGGTATAGTGTAGTCTGGGGTCCAGCAGGGCCTAAACAAGCGACCTGAAGGCGAAGGCGCTGGCGTTGCCGGCGATGGACTGTCGCAGGCAAGAATTGCCCGATATTCGGACGACTGCAACAACGGACAAGTCCCTCGGTCGGCCGGTTGGTTGTCTGGACAGGCTCGCCCTCTTTTTCGAGATAGTATTATACGAAGTACCCGTGTTCGCCTAGCTGTGGCTTGCGGTTGGGAGAGGGAATAGGGGGAGGGGGTCACGGGCTCAGTCAGGATCTAGAATGCTGGCACGTATACGTAGTACCGATAGATGGGGTTGAGTGAAGGACCTGGTCAAGGCTAGGAAGAAAGGGATTGTGGTGTGCAGCCGTCAATGTCAATAGCCTCAACCAAGACGGGTCCTAAAGGATCCCGGGTTCTGGGTCCTGGGTCCTGGGTCCTGGGTCTTTTGGGTCGATGGGGCTGAGGCGTGCCAGTCGGTCGGGAGGTCGGTCGGGAGGCGAAAGAGGCAAGCAGAGCAGAGCAGAGCAAAGCAAGCAACCCGCTGAGGCAAGAAATAACAAAAAAGAGGCTTTGCGGAATGGATTGTCGCCTCTTTGGGCTAGGTGATGCCGGCGTGGAGGCGTGGAGGCGTGCAGGCGGACAGGCGGACAGGTCTAACTGGCTGACTGGCGACTATGTGCCGCTATTCCCTGACCTGACAGATGCCCGGCCCGTTCGAGATTGACCTTGCAGCCTTGACCCTGGACCTGGTGCAGCAGAGAAGGCGAAGAAGGTTGCCTCGAAGCTGGGCGAGGGGCTTGGCGTCGGACGGGCTGAGCTGGCCGATGAGCTGGCTGAGCTGGCTGGGCTGCTGGGCAGGGCCTCTTCCAATGGCTGGGCTGCTGCTGCTGTTGCTGCTGGGCTAAAGTCAATCGGGCTCGACCTGTGGGGGGCAGAGAGGGAGGGGGTCCGAAGAAAGAAGAGGAAAGGAGGGAAGGGGGCTCGATCGCAGCGGTTTGGTTGGTTGCAGTGCCAGGGAACCCAACGAACGACAGAAGTGAGCAACACAAGACCTGAGAGAGAGAGAGACAGAGCCAGGCAGGAGGGCAGACAGGCAGACAGGGCCACAGACACGACACGACACGACACAACACAACACAACACGGCAGGTACGGAGTACGGGCAAAACGGGGGCCACAAGCGCAGAAACGACAGGCTGAGAGGCGCTAGCATGCCCTGGCAGGCGGGACAGACTGGAAGGCTCGACCCGCACCAGCGAGCCAGAGCAGCGAATAACTTGTCTAGCCGGGCCATCTCGGTGGGTTCAAGCACCAACGAAACCCTTGCAGTGTACCGTACCAGGCCCGCCGCAGGGGCTACCTGGGCCAGTTAGGCACCTACCTACCACAGCGGTGTTTTTCTGGCTTGGGGGCGAGGTGGTCGATTCCACCTCCTGCCGACCACTGGGGGGGTTGGAGATCAGGGGCAGGGGGGCTCCCAGGGTAGGATGCGTGAAATATCTACCTAGGTACCCTGGTACTTTGGAACAGTAACCCCACCCACATACTAACACCCACGGCGTCGGCGTTGGCTGGGAAGGTGCTAAGACAACATGGGCCATTTGTTTGTGTTTTTGTTTTTTTGGACATCTATCTATGGAGTCTTGGAGTTGCTTCTCTCAGATGCAAACCTTCAGCACGGTCTTCCCGCGCGTGCCCCAGTCGCGGCAAAATGACAAGGAGCGAGGAAACAGGGAAACGGGGGAGCAATGCAGCCCCTACACAGTACCCCGTGCGGGTGGTCGCCCAATATCGCTCGACTCAACATCGAACGGGGACGGAGGCTCGGGGGATAGGGAAAAAGGAGGCGACGAATGATGGAACGGAGCTATCACATATAGTCAGACTGCCTGACTGCCTGACTGCCTGACTACGGATATACTGGACGCACAGGACGTACAGGATTATATATAGACCTGCATATGCACTTCATTGCTGTCCCTGTCCCGCCTGGGGCCCTACGCGGCAGCCAGTCGGCCAGCAGAGACCAATAACCTGCAGCCCAGGGCCCAGGAACATAAGCTTTGCCCCAAGCCGTGATCGCCATCCTCGTCGTCAGCGCTACCATCATGCTGTGCTGGTGGGATTACTGTGGCATGTACATGCGTACATTCACCTCACAGTACTGCACATTCATTGCCAAATGAAATCAAAACAACAGGCTCTGACCAGGTCGTGATTGTGGGCGGCAAGGCCTCCCATTCGGGCTCCAAGGCCCGACGGCGACAGGGCATGGCTCATACATATCGCAAACAAGTACGCGAATCATTCATTACATTACACGGTAATATGTACATGCTTCGACATTCCCGGGGTACGCAGTAATAAGCTAGCTCGCTCGTCGCGGCCGGGGGACTTCAGCATGGCGTCGGCCACCTGAACAGTGCTCCGTGCTGGCAGGATCAGCCGGGCATTGAGATGGGCCACCCCCGGCGTCTGGCTGAAGGCTGATGACCTCTCATGGCCTGCCAACTCCCTCCCCCCTACGGAATACCATTTGCCGTCCGCCTTGGCCGAGTTCCGGCGTCGCGTTGGGGGGGTTGGAAATGGATGCTACCCTGACGAGACAAGCGAGGAGCAGGACTGGAAGACCAGACTGGCAGACTGGCAGGCCAGAGACCAGACGGGCGGGCCACATGCACATGCGCATACACATACACACTGTCACCGGCAATTGCCAGGCGACAGACAGCTGTTATGCTGTGTGCTGAGCTGTTCTGTGATGTGGCTGCACCCGCTTTCTGCATCGCCCACCTGGCAGTGGCAGCCCTGGCAAGCTGGCCATCTTTTCAACGGGGCGATCCTGTTTCTCACGTCACACAACGGCCTTCTTTTCCCTCGTCCATCGTCGATCCAGTGTCTGCTCTCTCTCTCCCTCTCGCCCTCTCTCTCGCCCGCAAGATGAGCTCATTCAACAGCGGCAGGCCGTCGGAGAAAAGGCCTGCCAATCGGGACCCGCAGCAACCCCAGCCAACCTCCCACGACGCCGGCCGTGCTCTGATGCGACCGTAATCTTGTCGTGCCCAGGGATCCCTCGAGCTTGACATTGACAATGCATTAATGCCATCTCTCTCTGTCCCGTCCGTGACCACACATCCACCATCATTGTCAATCAACGCCGACCGGGCCGTGGACGGCTGATGAACCTGCGTGCTCGGGCTGGCAGGCTGGCTGACTCTCCCCCCCCCCCCCAAGCGGGCGAGGCATATTATATTGCATCTGAGGCTCGCTTATTAGCTAGCAGCCGCAGGGATTGGCGCCCCCGTGCCCCGTGCCCAGGGCCGGACGGACGGTCGACCCCCCAACTGGCGGCTAAGTAGTCACATCGCCCTGCTTCCATTGGGGCTGGGCTGCATGCACAGTACCCAAACAGGCGCCCTGCGCTACCTGCAGAGCACTCGCCCAGCCGCGCTGCCAGACGACATTCGACGGTTTGGGGGCGCTACGGCGGCAAAATAAAATAAAATAAACAAATCAGGGAGAAATCCGAGATGTGTCGAGCCAGATCTGGGGAGACCCAGGCGCGGCGGCAGAGGTGTATGCCAACGAGGGGGGGGCAAGGGGGGATGATGCTGAAGGTGGAAAAAAAGCAACAAGGTGGCCGGCCGGCCCACCAGAAATCAGTGCACACACAGCAAGACTGGTCTGTGCCGTTGCTTCCAGATCAAACTTGACGCGTGCAGGGAAGGGACCAAGGGAATGGAGCTCGTCTCGCCACAATCAAGGTGAATATCCCGGGCTTGATTGGCATCTGCGAACCCGTCACCCACCGTGTGCCCCATTTATTAATTGCTGTTGTTTCTCCAACTTGACCTGCTTGATCACAACCATGCCTGGACTTTTGCACCTGCTTGGACCGAGGCAACGAGGTCCTGACACTGATCGTCGAGGACGAGGTCTGCATCACAGCGGAGCTCGAGAACCCTGGGGCCAGACCGTCACAGTGGGGCCGTTGCCCACAAGAGGATCCATCTCCTGGGCGGCGGGCGCGGAATCCCTCGGGTGCCATCAACCCGCCGCTCGACGCCCAGGGCGGCGCTCAGGCTGTTTGTTCGTTCACCACAGTGACAGTCGTGAAGAGTAATGAGTCGAGTGTGGCTGGCATTCTGTATATCGCCGTCACTTACATGGGAGAGCCACGAACTGCAGGGGACAGGCTTCGACGTTTATACTACCCACCAGCATATGCACGTCAACACCGTCATCTCGATGCGCTCGTTGTGCTGCGATTCGGGGACCAGGCCGTCGGCAGGGTTGTCTCGGGCTCGTCCCCTCGCACGGGCTGGAGAGCTTTGACACGGGCACCCAGGCCAAGCTGGACAGCCTGCTTCTCAACCACGGCGCTGCCTTCTCGCCTCGGCCTCAACATGTCTGCCGCTGGACCTGGGATATGGGATGCCCCAGCACCCACGCCGGAACACCTCCAACTGCTCCTGCGGTACCCGTACGTGCTTGAACATGTATGCATGTGCGCCTCCTGTCCTTCGGCGATGTATTTATGACTAAGAATTCCAAGAGGACTGCTACCGCTTCCTGCCACTGGATTCGTGCCTTCCATGTTTCTGTTCCTACCGCCCCATGTACGTTCTTTGACCGGGCACCAAGGCCGAGCCGAGCAGACTCGCCGTGTTCTAGCTATTCCGTGCCTTGCTCAGGGAGCCCGGCCATGTCTGGGTGGGCAGCAGGCAAGGTGCCCGGCCCGGAATCTCGAGGGGTCTCCCCTTGGTACTCAGAGGAGACGTCATGACGAACGAACCCGTTAAACACGCGGCTGCTGCTGCTCAACTGAACGACTGGAATTACTCCATGTGCAATAGCTGGTTCAAATTTCCAGATCGTGAGTGGCGTAGGGTAGAGAAGCCACGAGAACTGCACAGTATACATACTTGACAGTGGCCAACCCACAGCCACGATGGAATGGGCCGTATCGTTTTGCAAAGGCGCAAGTATCAAGTTAACGGTGAGAAGATGATCATGAAAGAGAATCATGGCAGAGCATGTCCACCGTCGTCGGAACGTTTGTCGATGATCAATCTTGACCTGGTCCCTGGGACGAATAACTTGTGCGGCAACCTCGACAAACACAAGCGGCGTTTGTTAGGTGCCAGCCTAGACATGTTGGCATTTGAAGGCCGCTCATAAGCCCACTGCCTACTCACCCATCAAGTGGCCCAAAATTCAAAGAATAATGGCCATCTTATACCGCACATGTACACGAAACGGTGTGCGGTCCCGCCTACCTCACATCTATCATTTCGTTGTGTTTTCGCGACCCGTTAGGATTTTACCACTTACCTCTCACTTATTGCTGACTTATCATTTAAGGCTGTATGAATTCACGAGTGCTATTGACCCGACCGCGGGCCACATACAACCTCTGCCCATCTTCATAGATTTTGTGATACTAGGGCGGACACCCGAGGAAGATTCTCATACACACATAAATATTTACAGAGAAAGAGATGGAAACTAATGTCACTAATTTTGCCAATTGGATGATATATGTGATGGCTAGAATGAGAGAATATCGGGGTATGGGTGAATTGTACAGAAAACGAAAAGCTAGGATGTTGGCAGTAATAGTAGTTACTTCAGCGGGACAATTAGCAAGCAGATTTAGACAAGTCAATCATCGGTCAATGAACCATAATATCATCTCCCAAATTGACTTTGAAAACGAATCGAAAGTCACATAGGGACATGCAGTGAATCGAGAAGAATGAAGTGACCAAGGGGTTTCGAACCTTCCAACGAAGGTCATCTCTGTTCTGTCCTGTTCTCTGCTCTGTTCTGCTCTTGCTATGCTATTGACTCCAACAACCACCAACAACCACCGTGTCCCAGACAATTACCAACGCCGCCAGGACAAGGGGCGCAAACTGCGTGGCAAAACAAGACATTCAAAAGAACGATATATAGACACGGACCGGTAGTACACCTATTTTGCCCAGAACCATTGCCCGCCCTGTCCCCGAATTTTTTGTTTGGCCATGTAGGGAAGTTTTTAAAAAAAATAAAGCTCATGAGCGACAACAAACAGAAACACAACAGGCCACTTTACGCCGGCAGAACAGACCGAACCTCCTTATACCCGAGCTTCGAGTCTGCCTGTATGATGATTCGAGAAACAAAGGGGAAGCGGCGTGGCCTTCGGGGGAGCGCGAAACCGAGGGGCTCCAGATGCGCTCCGGCCCCCAGTGGCGCCCCTGGCGACGCGCGGGATAATCGCCTATTGCTCCTCATCGTCCGCCTCGACGCTCTGGACCACGTGCCCGTTGCCCTGCCCGTTTAGCTTGGCCGGCGCCACGCGGCCGCCGTTCGCGCCGCTCGCCGTCGCAACATCTAGCTCCTCCACCACCTCCCTCTTGGCCGCCTCCCACGCCGCCTTGGCCCAGCGCGAGAGCTGGTTCTTCTCGACGTACTTCCTCAGCTGCGTGTCCTCCCACCGCATGGCCTCGGCACGCTTTTCCAGCAGGCTCGGGTCGTCGTCGTCCCACCTAATGACTTCGACGCTGGTGTCCGTGAAAACGCCCTGGCAGATGTCCGGAGAGAGGATGTACTCGGTTTCCTTGTCGCCTTGCTTGAGCTCTGGGAAGACTTGTTAGTAACTGGGAGAAAAATGCCACTTTCAAGCGGTGTTCTTTGATAGTAGACTTACGGTGTCGATGGCAGGCAACCATGGTGCAGTAGGGTTGCGTCTCAACCAGCTTGCTGAGCACGGCTTGGTCGCTCATGTTCTCTGTGTAATTGACCTTGGTCCAGTCGTCGCGAACGTAGCACCGCCTCCAGATGAGCCTCTTGGCATCCTCCTTTTGCTTGCCCTTTAGGCCAAGTTCAGCTAGTCGAAGGGCCTGGAAGAACAGGAGTCCAGGCTCGACACCGTAGTCGTCGACCCGGATCAGAGTAAGCAGGTTGATGAGACTCAGCGGCCGCATGGCTTTGTGGGTGACAAGGTGGAAGAGGTCCTCCTGGAGATCGTCCAAAAGCACCTTATACTTCTTCGGAATCTTGGGTGAGAAGGTCTGCATGGCAAGCTCAACGGCTGCAACGTCGTCGACAGCATCTTGGAATGCCGGGACCAGGACCTGATAGATCTGGTCTTGGATGCGCACAATCTCAAGATCCTTTTCAACTTGCGCCAGCTGAATGTCATTTCTGCCGGCTTTGCTGCGAATCACAGCCGTGCTGCCCGTGGCCGGAGCACTGGCTCCTTCTGCCAGCAGTGTCAATTTACCCAGGCTGAGCTCTATCTTCTTGTTCCACACTTGTTCTTCTGCCTGGCCCACGCCGATGAGTGTCCTGGCCGCCTCATCGAGATCCTGCTCGCGCTCGATATCGTTGATCCAAGAAATCTTGCCGAGGCGCTTGTCGTTCCGCAGGAACTGGGTCGCAAAGCCCTTCTTGTCAGAGCCGGCAAATTCTAACACCATCTGAATGCCACCATATGCGAGCAAGAGCGAATAAGCTTCAAATGCGAAGCTCGCGCCGTAACGGTCCATGTACTCATTGAAGAGTTTCTTCTTCTCCTCCAGTTTGTGGTTGATCTCAGCAGCCTTTCGAGCTTCAATACCACGCACTTTGATTTGGCCGCGAAGCTCCTTGATCTGGCCGACCACCAGTTCCGCAAGGGCTCTGACACTGACATATTTCTCGGCAAGGCGAAGCGCATCATCCCAAAGCCCGTAGTCTTTGAGCTTCAGAATGAGGTCGCTCAGATCGGCCAGGACCGCCTTGCATTTCTCGGCGAATAGCTGAGCCTCTTCGTCGCCGTTCGAGTCAGCCCAGCTGATTAGTTCGGTCACGGTCACAACGAGCTGATCGACCAGGCTAGGCATCATGTTGCGTAGTGACTCGATAAGGCTCGAAGACGGGGACCCAGGGGCGGTTTGAGGTGGGTAGTACGTATTAAGCCACATCTGGCAGAGTGAATTTAGCCGGAAGAGATTGTTGGTGACAAACGCAGTTGACGTCCAGAACTCGGGCAGACCAATGTAGTCGGTCTGCTTGGACAGGATGCCGTTCTTTACATCCTCACCCCCAAGGCCATAGAAGGCGAGGTTGCGTTGGCGATACTCGAGAGCTCCGTGAAGAATTTCGTAGAAGACGTGCACGCCTTCGTAAAGAAAACGCGTCAAGGCTGGGTCATCAGCAAGGTGCTCCTTGTGATAGTGCTTAATCATCTGATATGTCCACGGCACAAAGATCTCCATTCGTCCGGTGTCATTGACGAACCATGTACGAGCCCGGTCGAGCTCTCCCACCTGGCGGTCAGGGTTCTTTTTGTCTTCCTCGGCGATGCATTCGATGACTTCGGAAACGACAGTCTTCCTGTCGTTATTCGGTCTCTCGGCCAAGAATGTCTCGTGCAGTTTCCAGAGCTCTCGGGCCATGTTCAACTTCTCGGCGTTGCACAGCAACTGCCACTTCGTTCGGCGATCGAGTTTGACTTTTTGGGCGTTCAGGTGAGACATCAGTTTGTCAAGATAGCTGCCACGCTGTCGGAGGTTCAGCTCTATCGAAGCCGGGAGCGCCGTCAGGACCGAGGTATTCGAGGCAAGGATATCGTTTGACAAATCCAAAGCCGCCTCGCCGATTTCCGCGTCAGTGAAAGGCATCTCTCTCCGGCCCTCGAAGGTTAAAGGATTGTTGTCTTTGAGTCCAAAAATGACGGCTTGCTCCAACTTGTTCCGCGCCGTCACCTCAGGCGGCATTTCGCTGGCAAACTTGTCGACGTCTGTGAGAGCGACCCGGACAACTCCAACCCCGCGAATCATGAGCAACACGGTTGGATTCTTGATCTTGACGCGATGAGCTCGCGGGGCCTCAGGCTCCTGACCTGGGCCCAGAGGCTCCTCCACGCCCGAACCAACTATTTCGAGTAAATCTTCACTCCGCAGATCAACCACATCCTCGTAAGTGGCTGGCAGGATGTGGTTTTCCCCTTGCAATTGCGAGTCCGGTGTCTCGGGCGGCGCTGCTATCGACGCGATTACGACGGCTCGGTCAAACACAATGAAGGCAACTAGGCCAGGTCTCGGTAGACACAGCCGTGTCCGTGCGGTAGCGGAAGGAGTGAGGGGGGTCGTGTATGAAGAGATAGCCCTGATCATGCCGACATTCAAAGTCTCGTCCCGAAGAACAGCTTCAACAAGAGCGTATTGTGACTGGCGTTTGTTGCTGAGAGACACAAGCAGCAGCAGATGCTGGACAGAGTCGTCGTCCATGGTCAGGGCTTGACTCAATCGGCTGGCATCGGTGTATTTCGACTCGATGCCTCTTGGCACGTACGTGAAGTCGACAACCTCGAAGTCCACGTTGTTCTGAATGTGGGGAAGGGCTGATCGGAGGCCGTCCAGAATGTCACCACGGGCATCGACGTTAGCGATGATCTCGTGATGTCCGGCCCGCTGGACCCTCCACGCGTGGAGCCTGCCGGCTTTGGTTGCTGCGACAACGACTTTAGGTCCCGGCCTGGTGGAGGGGTTGACCTTGACGGCTGCGATGTCGCTCCGTGAGACAGCTGTCTTGATTGCGTTGCGAATACTGCCAAAGACGCTTGGCCAGGCCCCAGATGACTGACCCCAAGTAGCTTGTAGGAATTGGATCGATATCGAAGGCTTGCCCTGGCCGTCTCGTACGCTAAGGTGTGCTAGTCGTCCACTACTCAGCGAGAGGATGAACCCAGCGGTGTCGGCTTTTGTGATATCCACGACGTGTTCTCCACCAAACAGCCCTGGTACTGTGTCCTCGACGCCGTTCCTTTGCTGTCGAATAAAGTCGAGGGTCGCTGCGCTGGATATGTGTTCCCAAAATGAGACCTTTCCGCTGATGGGCATCACTACTACCAAGCCGGGCTCTTCGGTAGAATTCCCCGCTGAAACGAGAGATCCAAGTGGTAGAGGCTCGCTGGTATGTTTCGACGGGTACGGCAGGGCGAAGGTAAAGGTCTCGGGCGAGGGCGTGGACCCAGAATATTGCCAGACCAAGGCGTGGGTGTGGGTGAGGCAAAGGCCGTAGCCATTGGAAGTGTCGATCGTACCGTGTTGCCGTGCTAGACGCGGCTGCTTAGTATGGAATCATGGGGGATAGAAGACCAAGGTACCCACCTGTAGAGTCTGCACGGATTCTATCGGGCAGGGCTATAAGCTTGCTCACGGTGTACGCGCTGGATCTTGCCTGTTTAGAGACTCGAGGTCAGTGAAAACTCGACTCGCGACGCCCCTAGGGCTCGTCGTAGAAGAGGTGTTGGGTGTTGTTTGCGCTTGACGCACCAGTTCAACGCTGCCATCGGTCCTGCTCGTCCTCTCGGCCTGCTTGGGCTTTTTCGGCCTGACAGCAACCTCTCGTCGCATGGACTTGGTCGTCAGGGCCTGGGCATTTTCGATGCCATCAGGATGGGAAGGCAGTTTTGCGACCTTGTCGTTCTTGACCTCGAGCATCTCGGGGGGCTGCGCATTTTGGGGGTCGGGGTTGGAAAAGGTGGAGTCGGTCAGAGGCCGGCGTTGCCTCTTAGCCTTGGGTTGTTGTGTCAGGCTGTTGTCGGAGCTGGCAGGGCGTTGTCTCCGCCGACTCCGGGTGGCCATGGCGGGACCACTCTGGTTGTTTTGGTTTGGAGAGAACATGGCGACGGCAGGCGATGGGAGGAAGGGTGTTGGGGGATCGTGGCGTGTCGGGCGGTCGGAGTGTGTCGGTCGGGGCGGTCGCGCTGATGGGGAGTGTCGCCAAGCAGGGTTGAGATGAGGAGAGGGCGCGTGTGATGGCAAAGTCGATGCAGATGTGATGAATGCAGTGGCCTATTCCATGACGGTGAGGGGGCGCCTGGGGATCGCTGCGTGCGTGCGTGCGTGCAGGACGACGAGGGTGCTGATGCAGGCGAGGATGGTTAGGTTAGGATGGGGGGCCGCGCGGGCGAGAGATGTTGTGTAAATTCTTGGTTGGATGGACCGGCAGAATTGACGCTGCAGATGGCTCACCACCAAAAGTTGTTGTCTGGCCCCAGGATACCAGGCCAAGATGGGTAAGGGTCAAGAGCAGACCCAGGCACACACTGGCTGGCTGGCTTGTTGCTCCTGCGATGGGCCTGATGGTGATTGGTCGTGTTGACTTGGGTGGGTTCAAAAAATACCCGTTTTTACTGGACAAGCTGGACCGTGCCCTCTGGCTGGGAGTCGACGTTTGCCCCGTTTCCACTACACTAGTCTGAAAACGTAGGGCGTGCTGGGTAACCAAGTCACCAAGTCACTCCCATCCAAACCACTGCAGGGGCCAGGGCCTCACTCTTGTGCTGACTCTTTTTCTTGAGCTCGGATGCAGCTATTGCTTAATGCTAGCTGTAGCTGGACTCGGAGCTGGGCAGGGGACAGCTCGATCAAACAAAGCCCCCTTCAGGCCCGCCTGCAGCAGCTTTCATATCACTTTTGTGAGGGAAGTCAGCCCATTGTGGATTGTCTCGAAGTCAAGACGCATTCGAATCAACTATCAATTCCCGCCATTTCCATGCCAAGGCTGCACCGCTGTGCTGTTCCTTGTCCTGACCGTGCAATGCTGAAGCTCCTTGTCCGGGCCGACCGTGGTCCTGGGGTTGAGGCTAACGGGTGACATCATTTGGCCTACAGAGCCTCACCTTTGGCCGATATCCCCAGATAGTGTCGACTCAGTGCCGAGTCTAGTGCATCATCACCCTCCGACTTCGTATCCAAGTCTCAATGTGGACTGGCGACCTCATTTGTATCAGTGAAATGAGCGCCACAACTGCTACCGGTGGCCGTTTTGAAGAATCAGAAAGCCTAGAACGTTATAGAATTGTTCACTTCGCTCCTATTCTGTCGCTCCTCTTTGTTCACATGCTTGCTTACACGCGCCGGAAATAATGAAGCGCCTCGGAACGGCCGTGACCATCACCGACCCCCTCGTCAAGTACAACGCCCTCCTTGCAACTGGTACTTTTCACCCGGATCCTGCGCAACACCGTCTGGCCCATCACCTTCAGAAGCTCTATCTGCGGTTGAAAGACTATCAGCCGTCCACTGAATATCGCACAAGGCTCCGTCAAATCACAGAGTCTATTGGGGGTGCTAGAGAAAAGGAGACAGACCAACTGGCAGTCAGCAGCCATCCCATCAGGCGCAACCCTCTTTTCGCCAAATTCTTTAGATCGACAGAAGGTCCACGAGACAGTCTCTCCTTGACACGTATTCTCACGAGCCATGAGAGTGCCATCGATATCGACTCCCCCAAGGGGCTGTTCCTCTCGGGTGAGGTCGGCACGGGCAAGTCCATGTTGTTAGACCTCCTGGCAGACGGTCTGCCCACGAGCCGGAAGCGGCGTTGGCATTTTAACACCTTTATGCTTTATGCGTTCGCGAGGCTTGAACACTTCCGAACGTCACGCCCAAGTATTGCTAGCGAAGACCAGCAGTGGTCAGTGCTATGGATGGCCAAGGAGATGATAGACACTTCGCCAATTCTGTTTTTAGACGAATTCCAGCTTCCCGATAGAGCTGCGGCAAAGATTCTCAGCAACTTGTTTATTGCATTCTTTCAGCTCGGTGGCGTGCTGGTTGCCTCGTCCAATCGCATGCCGGACGAGCTCGAAAAAGCTACGGGTACATATGGATCACCGCCCCCGCCCTCGGGTGGCCTGGTCCGCAGCGTTTTTGGGTTGGGTGCTAGGAAGCAGAGGGGAGAGCTGTTTGGGAGCACGAGCGATTTCGCAGCCTTCCTGGAGGTTTTGAAAGCGAGATGCGACTTTTGGCATATGGAGGGCGCCCAGGACTGGCGACGTCGAGATATACAAGAGCACCTTGGTCTGCAACAGAGAGCCGACTCGGCATCTGGATCAACTACCTCCCCTTTGGCCTTGGAAAATTCAGAATCCGACCTGTTGCTTGTCCGTGATGACACAGGGGATTCAACAACGCCACGAAAATACGCACTCACGGTAGACAGTCCGGAAACTTGGAACCAAATGGTGCTCGAGACTGTCAATAACCCGCTTCTGTCATCAATCCCCTGGGAACCGGCAACCCTAGTCGTGTATGGGAGGCTGGTCAGTGTGCCGAGACAGTATCAAGGCTTTACGCACTGGGATTTCGACGAGTTGGTACACAAGTTTGGGCCGGCTGATTATGTTACATTGGCCTCGAATTATCATACGTGGATCATCGACAAGGTGCCTGTCCTGCCAGTGTCCATGAAAAATGAAGCCCGTCGTTTTATCACCTTGCTGGACGCGCTGTACGAGGCTCGTTGCAAGGTCCTTATCCGGGCTGAGGTCGGTCCAGACAACCTCTTCTTCCCAGAGCAAAAGCGGCGCAAATCCTCAAAGGCCGGACTGACTACAACAACACGTTCTTCCGCTCCTGGCATGAAAACAACTACCACCGCGGAAGAAGGCGAACATGAGGACGCGACGTACTCCGAAACCATTGCTGAAGTCTACCAAGACTCTGCGGCCCCATTTAGACCCAACATATCGAGCTACAACGAGGGCCCGCCTTCACCCTCCAACAGAACCGCCAGTATTCATGCGGAAATTGACTCAGACTTCGGAATCCTCGGTCAAAAGGTCGACTTCGTGAACACATCTGCATTCACAGGCGAGGATGAGCGCTTCGCATATAAGCGAGCAGCGAGCCGGCTGTGGGAGCTGTGTAGTGCATCCTGGCATGGCCGTCTTGGACCTCCGGAGGCCTGGTGGTCACCGGTGCCCCCGGAGGCTCGTCACTGGGAGAGCAAAGAACCGACAAAACCCTTGGACATGAGTTACTCGGCACATAGCAAGACCCCAGGGGATGTTGCTTGGGGTCCCTCGGTGGACTTGGAGGAGCCAGCGGGACTCTCCAGGTTACGCGTAGATGAGCTTAAGAACGGCAGGCGTGAGTGAATCTCGGTAACATGAGATTTCACAAATACTGGATTACAATGAACTCGAGCTGAGGCTTCTTTCAGCTGGCAGACATCGTCCGGATGGTCAGGTAAGTTGATGGGCGGTTGATGACTTGGAGCTCTGAAACATGTCCTGTGGATCCCACGCTTTCAGGCGCCTCAGTTCCCATGGGAAAGAATTCCGTGAGAGCAGTTTACACTGTTCACATGCAACTCAGCACAGCTGAACAACATTTTCTGTGGCATCAATACAGACGCTGCCGGGCAGCTTGCGCGACGGCCGCGCTGGGGTTGCCAGCTTGCAAATGCTTGTCCCTGCAAGGTTCCCGGAGCACCACCCACCGAATCGATTTCAGGGGTTAGCTCCCCGCAACACCAAATGACAGGTGACCTCAACCACAACTTCATGGACGTGGGCATTGAACATGAGATTTATTGTCTTCCCTTCTTACTGCATATATTGTGTGTAAACGGGGGATGATCAGCTACTTTGTTTGGTCTTATAAAGATGTGAGAGCAATACGCCATGATCGGCGGCAAAACCATCATGCCGAGGCAGCGGCGCAGGATGCGAGACATCCTCTGCTGCGTAGCGCTCGTCCTGGTCATCTACTGCCTCTTCTTGGCTGGCCGAGTGCCCAAAGAGAGCCAATCTGACGCCTCTTTCTCAACCAGCCCGGGCTCTCAGGCTGTCGCCGGGCATCATTCTCCGGAGTTGCTAAACAACCTCTCCCTTACAGTCTCACAATGTGAGGCCGCATTCCCAAACCTGACATGGTCTATCGAGGACGTCGTCTCACAGGGGCCTTTCACCCTCACCCCCAAGACAGCACCAGTACTGGGACGTATCAAGTCTGGCCAGCTGCACATCCTCAAATCCCAGCGCAGGAATGAGCTGTCAGCCGAGATGCTCAACTCCCGCACCGCGTCACTGCACCAGATCCAACGCGCCCTGTTGACGGCGCCACCCTCCGAACCCGTGCCGGACACGGTCTTCGCGCTCAACTTCCAGGACCAGCCCTTCGGCACGGCCTGGGCCTACTCCCGACAGGCGGACCCCAAGTCCCGGCCGGGCTTCGACGACGGCAACACCAACGCGCGGACGTTCCTGATGCCGCACTTCTCGTTCTGGGCGTGGAGGCTCCCCTTCATCGGGTCCATGGGCAGGGCGGCCGAGGCCATCGCGCAGATCGAGACCAGGCTCCACCCGACCTTTGCGTCAAAGATCCCAAAGGCCGTCTGGCGCGGCACGACGTGGTTCAACAGCGTGCACAACCCGCGGCTGCGCGCCAACCTGCTCGCGGCGGCAAAGGACAAGCCCTGGGCGGACGTCGAGGCGCTGAAGTGGGATGGCGACGGCAAGGGCGGCGGCGACAGGACGGCCAGCAACAGCATCCCCATCGAGGACTTTTGCAAGTACAGGTACATCCTGCACACGGAGGGCGTCACCTACAGCGGGCGGTTCCAGTTCCTGCAGCTGTGCGCGAGCGTCGTCATCACGCCGCCCATCGGCTGGATGCAGCACGCGACGCACCTCGTCAGGCCGGTCTTCTCGAGCACCTTGCTGCCCGGGCAGGCCCAGGAGGGGAAACAGTGGGCGGCGGCCTCGCCCATGACGAGCAGGGCCTGGGGGCAGGGCTACGGGGCCGAGGAGGCGAACATCATCTTCGTGAAGCCCGACTGGTCGGACCTGGACGATGTCATCACGTGGCTGGAGGCCCACCCGGACGTGGCGGAGGGCATCGCGGGCCGGCAGCGCGGCTTGTTCGCGGGCGGGGGGTATTTCAGCCCTGCTGCTGAGGCGTGCTACTGGCGTGCTCTGGTCAGGGGGTGGAGCGAGGTTGTGCGGGTGGATGCGGGCGAGCTGGCTGAGGTCGGCCCGGGGCAGACCTTCGAGTCTTTTGTGCTGACGAACGGGGACTGAGTGACGGTTGCATGGTGGATTCACAAGCATCGGGAGAGCCTCTGGCTCTGTGTTCTGTTGCGGAGATGGCTATCAAGCAGGATGGCCTGATCCTATGGGGACACACTACCGTTTCTCTCTTTCCACTTCTATATTATTGGCGTTTCCTTCCGGATCGCTACAGTATATTGTTCGTGTCCTCCGTTGGAAATTCTTTTTCCTTTTTCTTTGTTCAAGCGTGCGCAAGGGCCCTGCGTCTCTGAAGCCCGACACATGCATGAGGCGCTGCTGAATGTTGCTTTTGCCAGCCAGCAGTCATTTCTCGAGGGAGCGGCCCGGTGTGAGTCGAATCTTACCGCACCACCCACGGCTAGGACGGCTGGCGCGCTCGGAAGGATTCGATGTCCGATCCATCACCCAACTGGTCCGTCCCGGCTCCTGCCAGGGCTCACGCTCGACTGCCATGACTTCCCAGAAGCCTGGGCATGCAGAAGCGATGGTCGCAGAGCACGGCCTGCCAGGCCGGTGAGTGATTTCAGCTTTTGCCCGTTTTGGCCAGCGCCGGGGTAATTAATCAGCCGACGAGTGCAGCGAACGTGGGATTATCTCCGGGAGCGAGGGCGAAAAGTGCCGCTCGGGATAAGCTGAGAGAGTCAACCGCATAATGGGCCGCACAATAGGCAGCATTGCGGCCCCGACGTCATTCCAGAGCCTCCAAAATAAAACACTGCACATCATATATTGCGCCCTTGTTTATCCCGGCGCCCAGAGGAGCAATTCGTAATTGTCGTTGAGCTTGAATGCTTGTATAGATATCAGACTCTCGGGCCGTCCCTCGTAAATTGGGGACATCGTAGTAGAAAGTAGCGCACAAATAACACAGCCTAACACATACGACTTCAAATGCAGTAGTTGCCCAGGTCGAACTGGTCGTTGAATCCTCTATAAGCGTCCGCTGGCCCCGGATCCGTCGGAATGCAGCCTGGGGACGTCACCGTCAGCAACTAAGACACCGCCCCAAAGGATCTGGCTCGTCGTGCTGACGTGGTCGCGCCATTGGTCGGCACATGTCTCGCACAGCCAACATCTGCTTAGCCGCTCCTTTCCTGTCAGGCAGAGGCACAGGCAGACAGGGCCGTCTGCTCTGGTCGTGGTTACACGGCATGCGCCGCCGAGAGCACCTGCTTCCTCTTCGTTTAAATGTCGCGGGCCAGACATCTTGACGGGGCTCTGCCGGCCGCAGGATCCCTCTCGGCGCTTCTTTTTTTCTTTTCGTCGCATTTTCTCACTCGCCACCTCTTGGATTTCACTCGTCTCCTAATTCTCGGATTCCTATAAATCGTGACATGGTCATTGTGCCAGTCGACACCTAGACGGCTGGACACCTGGTCTAATGTTCCGGCGGCCGTGCCCCCTCCCTCGTTCTAGGGAGCAGGCCTCATATGCGCTTCCAGTCTGATTATCAATCTGACAAGTCAACATGGCACAACCCTTGGAGCCCACGTCGACGGCGACTGCTCTTGCAGCACGGGAAACGAGGTTCTACTACGCAAATGGACGGTGCGGGGACAAGAGTATTTATATGTGCGAACCGGGAATCATCTATGGAATCATCGGGGCTATCATCATTGGTCTCGCTTGCATTGGTTATGCGTGTTACCGTTACCGACACACGGTGAGTCCATATTCTGTGAACTCAAGATTTTCGGCCCCTAATAAGCACCGTTCCTTCCTCGGTACCACACGCGTATCGTCTATTTCACCGTTCGAGTGAACTGCGGCCTTGTCCATGAAGCTGACTCGATGCATCCAGTTTTTCATGAGGCCGGTTATGAAAGGTTTCAAAAAGATACGCCGGCGGTGGAGGAGAAGCAGGAGAAGAGTCCCCATTACGAAGAGCGACGTGGAAATGAACAACGTTGATGTTGACGATAAAACGGTCACTTCTGATTCCACTGCTCCCGGCGAAGGCCAGACAGCACCTATTCCAAGTACACGACAAGTACGCTTCGCAGGCCCCTCGTGACCTGTCGACAGTGTTGACTTGACGACCGGGCCTTGCTAGCTCTACTGGCTTGTTCAAAGAGAGAAATGCCAGTAAGGTGAAGCCACCGAGAGATCGACATTATTCCGAGATTTCCAGTAACACATCCACGACCCGACGGCGATATCAGCATGCTGCTGCAAGCATCATTGCACCAATGAGGGCGGTCTTGAGGAATGCGCATGGAGATGACAAGGAAGTCGCTGTGCGTCTGGTAGCTACACCACCGGGGCAACTGACGACCACTCTGACGGGAGCGGGAAACGAAGCAGTCTGGACGTTCAGTCTAGACGAGGGCTGCTGAGCGACGAGAGTTCGTTTTGAAACAGCCGATCAGCCTGATATAGGCACCATCCAAGAATGGTTGGAAATCCGTACCGAGGAAAATCGGGTCGTCTGTCACGAAGCTCAATACTCGACTGGAGGGACAACAGGAAGACTCCACGTATCTCCTCCATGGACGCCGGGCCACCATGATGTCGTCGTCGCGGTTCCACGCCAAAGCGCCGTTGTCGAGACCCACCCTCGATCCTCACAACGCCTAAATAGGCTTTCCACTCTAACCTAGTTGATTAAACGTATATAGTATCATTGATTGCATGGAATGTTTGTAGAAGCCTATAATATACATATGTACCAGCCATCGTTTTGGCCATTTGAGATTATCCGGATTTCCAGCAGGATTTGAAACTGGTACAAAACGATAGATTAAGGAGCATGAGTTCAGTCAGGCCAACCGGCGATGATGGGCCATGAAAGCACGGGTGGGCCAAATATTATCACTGGCACAACACATCTGCAAAGGCGACTGTTACGGGAACGAGATGTGAGAGCTACTTTTTCATTTATTCAGATAATCGCCCAGTGTGAAGACTGGTGGCCTGGCCGCACGCACCGAGGGCGAAGCGGTACGCATCGACGCTGAATTGACTGGGAAATGAGCTGTCGAGAGAGGAGCTGCCCAGCCATTTGTGTGAACGGGTCCGATCCCGTGCAAATATTGATCCCCCAGAAAGTCTCTGCGAATAGTTGCGTCCCAAGACTGGGTCTGAATCTGCACAGTACTTGTCGACAAGCGCTGGAATGCCATTACGTGTGACCGCTGCACACGTACCAAGTTGAACTCAACACCGGATCTCCACGCCACCCTTGCTGACAGTCAGATACTTGACTCCCTTGTAAGGCTTGACGCCCTCACCCAGGCCTCTGCTCTTCCGGGTATCTAGCAGGATACTCTCTATCCTGATCCCGCTCGGCAGCCACCCTTTCACGGCGAAGCTCACTGATGCCGAGCTTGGCATCAGTATCTTGTTCTGTGCGAGCCTGTTGGCGTCGCGCCCGTCGTGTGAGCCAGCGCCCGCGCCAGCTGCCTTGTCCAGTCTCGCTCCAGCCGCCGTCGACTCCGCTTGGTAAGGCTCCTCGTAGGTGTAGTCCATCGGCACTTCTTCATCGCCCTCGGATAGGTGGCCTACGACGGTGCATTTCAGGCCAAAGTATGTTGTCCCTGCGCTTAGCTCCTTGGCTGGTATGTGCCATTGCAGCTCTCCATCTCCCGGGTTGTACGTGGCGTCTCCCCTTGTCGGTCGAATGTCGGGCAGATTCCTGACGTCCTCTGGGAGCGGCACCGTGATCACGAGGTCCTCTAGCGAAGTTGAAGCAGGCCCTCCTTTGCCAGCGCCGCCCCTGCCGGGTGGCCCTGAGCTGACCGGGGCGCCGAATATCTTGTTGATGTAGACCTTGACTTCAAAATCTGCCCCTGTCGGCCCCAGACTAGTCGTCATCTCGAGATTTACTGGGAGCTTCAGACTGCTTGAGCTCAGGTTCCCACTCTTTCCACTGGAGAACGGTAGCAAGTCCACCTCGTACCCCGCCAGTATGAACCGCCCGTCAGGCGGAATGAAACTTATGACACCAGGCTGCTCTTTCCACCTCGCCAGTCTTACGCAAGGGTGGAAGACTGGCAGCTCCATCACGCTGTTGAGATTGTGCTTGCCCGAGGGGCTCGTGAGTGTCATGTTGATGTCCGGCACGCCGGAGACCTTGCTGGTGAAGGCGATGGTACCATTGGCGAAAGCGGCCAGCGGTCTTCCACTCGGGGCGAGGGTGACGTTGAGCGTCTCCACCACGTCTGCATACAGCTCGTTGCTTGTGTGCCTGACGTTAGCCCTCCTCCATGGTAGCGAAGGCGCTGTGTTCTGCAGCATCGACGGCGTGCCCAAGGCGGGGCTGGGTGACCGTCCGTACGCGCTGAGGTCTTTTACTTGGCCTGGCAGGGTGATGCTGCCCAACAGCCTACCCATCCAGCCTTCTACTTCGACGATATCTCGTAGGGCATTCGGCTCGGTGGTGGCGACCGTGCCGGCGTCGCACATCTCGGTGAGCAGCTGGGCGACGACATCGTAGTTGGACTCGATCTTCTGGGATATGAGGGGGGCGCCGAGAAACTCCTCGAGGGCATCGATGACGCGGTGGAGAAATTCGAGGATCAGGAGCGGTTCGACCTCGCCGGAGGTGGTAAGGAGAAAAAGGAGGTTCGAATGGATCAGCGAGAAGACGAGGGTGGGCGGGTTGGTGTTGGGCAGGTAGATCAGGTTCGGCCGTGGCTGCGGGTGCGCGAGGTAGAGCGGGAGAAGGTGGGCTGAGGAGAGCGGCCTCGAAGTGTAGGTGTGTGAGAGGACAGGCGAATTCCTCTCATCGTAGATGTGCAATGCCTCAACCACCCCGTCCATCTTGCCGCTGTTGTGGTTGTTGATGATGGGTTGCCACACTGCTGCTGACCATGGTGGGGCAGCTTCAGCGTAATGACGTGCCCCGCGCGGCAGGCAACGGCCAGGGCCGAGCCTACATTCATAACCCTCTCTTCTTGTTGTAGTAACATTATATATAATAAAAATAAGAATATTTATGAAAAAAAAAGATAATAAGAAGTATTTGAAAAAAGAGGAGAATAGAGAGGAGAATAAGAAGAAGTAGGATAAGAAGGGGGAGGGTAGGAAGGAGGAGGGTAGGAAGGAGGAGGGTAGGAAGGAGGAGGGTAGGAAGGGGAGGGTAGGAAGGTAGAGAATATATCTATAAAAAGAAAGAAGATAAGAATAGGGAAGATAAAAAGGGGAGGATAAAAAAGAAAATAAGAAGAGGTTAGATAAAAAAAAAGTCTTCTTTTTTTCCTTCCTCTTCTCTCTCTTCCTCTTTTTTCCTTCCTCTTCTTCTTCCTCTTCTTCCTCTTCACCTTCCTCTTCGCCTTCTTCTTCTTCTTCGCCGCCTTCTTCTTCTTCTTCTTCGCCTTCTTCTTCTTCTTCGCCGCCTTCTTTTTAGCGGTTATTCACCGTTTTCGTATTGTCCAATCGCCCACTGGAAGCACGATCTGCGAGAAACATTCAGGCTCATCTCTTCCAAGCCATAATGACGAAGATCGATGCACTCCGGAATGTCCTCAAGATGAGAAATAGAAAAGTCCTTCTCGAAGAAAATGGTGATCTTTTCTGTGTCGTCTAAGGCCATAGCCTTGAGAACTGGGAGTTCAAGCTGCCGCTGTCCTCTTGACCCGCATGCATAGCGGTGTGGAACGTGTTTGTGACATCTCCACGGTGCGATTCTTGTATGTTTCCTCAGCTGGTTCGTAGAGGTCCTCCTGTCCAAGATTTGTAATATCCACCAAATAAGATGCTTGTCTGCATCATATAGGGGCACTCCCGTGAAGCAGAACTCCATCTTTCGGCGCTGCTCGAAGAATCGAACTACAGCCTCTTCAGCCTCTTCAGCCTCTTCAGCCTCTTCTACCTCTTCTACCTCTTCTACCTCTTAGCCTATAACCACCCCTACTATAGAGGCATCCACCTCTACTCCCTAGAATATAAGTACCTATACTCCTAATATTTACTTTATAACTACCCTTACTATAAAGATATATACCCTTATTTTTAAAGATATAAAAGTTACTTTACTTTTAATAAAACTTACTACTTTTATAAAACTTTAAATTTTCTATATTTTTTAATTTTTTTAATTTTTAAATAAATAAATAAATAAATAAATCAATAAATAAATCAATAAATAAATAAATAAATAAATAAATAAATAAATAAATAAATAAATAAATAAATAATAAATAAATAAATAAATAAATAAATAAATAAATAAATAAATAAATAAATAAATAAATAAATAAATAAATAAATAAATAAATAAATAAATAAATAAAAATAAATAAATAAATAAATAAATAAATAAATAAATAAATAAATAAATAAATAAATAAATAAATAAATAAATAAATAAAAATTATAATTTAAATATTATAATTAATATAATATAAATATTAATAAATAATATAAATATTAATATAAATTATAAAATTATTTAGAATTTTATAAAATATTATAATAAATATTAATATTATATTTCTTTTAAAATAATATATAAAGCTTTTATTTTAAAAAACTTTATTTAATTTTAATTTTATTATATATATATATATATATATAAATATATAATACTTTTATATAATATTTATAATATATATTCTTTTATTATATTTAAATTAATATAATAATAAATCTTTATTAAAAATAATATTATTTAAAACTTTTAAATTTAAAAGTTTATAAAATTTTACTTTTAATAAAATAGATTTTATAAAACTAATATCTACTCACCTAGTAATTATATCCACTCACCTAGTTCCTACTATCTACTCACCTAATATAAGGTTTTATATATAAAACTTATATAATCCTATATAGCTACTAAATCTACCTACATTAACTCTAATATTTAATATATAATATATTTAATTTATATTTTCTAAACTAATAATAAATATTAAATAAAAATTTAAAATAATTACTATCTACTTACTTAATTATTATATATTATTTTATATTATTTTAACTTTATTATTACTTTATTATAAGAACCTTACTTACTATCTACCTATCTATTCTATTTAGGTATTAATACTTACCTTTTATAATAATATAACTTAATTTAATCTTAATAATTTCTAAATCTCCTCTTACTCTCTACCTCCTTATTCTATTATATTATAGATAATAAATATTAATATATTATAAATACTTTAAGATTTAATAAGTTAATATATTAAATTATATTTATAATATATAATTACTAATTTTAAAAGACTTTACTCTACTATTTAATATTATAATATATTAACTAATTCTTATTAAGCAACTATAATATCCACTATTTAAAATTTAATTTAATAATTATAATTTTTATAAAAGTATTTATAGAAACTCTAATAGTTATTATTTTAAATTAAATTTAACCTTTAAATTAAATATTATAAATATATAATATCTATTAATTACTCTTAAAATAATCTATTATAATATAAAATTATTATTTAATATATTTTAAATAGTAATAAAAATACTATTTTAAAAGGGTTAAGTTTATACTTAAAAATATTAAAAGAAAATACTAAAAGTAGCTTAAAAATATAATTAAAATAAGTATAAGGAAGCCTAAAAGATTATTTATTTTATATAAAATAAATTATTCTTTTAATTTATAATTAAAAAATAAATAAATACTAAATAAATATTCTAATTTATACTTTAATTATTTATTTTATATTTAATATATTTAAATCTTTTAAATTATTAAAATAAATAATCTATATAATTATTTACTATTTAAATTACTTAATAAATATATATCTATAAAAATAGTACTTCTACTATACTACTAAAAGTAATATAATATTCTTATAAACTAATTTTAAATAAACTAAAAGTTATTAATTTACTATATATTATTTCTTATAAATAAATTATATTTAAAAATATTAATAATTAATAAAGATTCTTTAATAATTAAGTTTTAAAAATTAACTATCTATTAGATACCTTCTTAATACTCTAATTAAGAATTATTATTCTATTAATCTTTATATAAATAATAAATATTATATTTAGTATATTATATTCTCTCTAATTAAAATAATTAAATTTTATAACTTTAATAACCTATTATTCCTTTTATAAATTTTATATTTAATACTAATTAATATAACTTTTACTTATTTATATTATTAATATAATACTTAAATATTACCTTTATACTTACTCTTTAACTCTTATTAATAAGTTAAAAATTAATAACTATATTTAAATCCTTTATAATTTAAAAACTTAATATTATTTATAATCTTTAATTAATAAATATAAAACTTATTAAAAGTAATACTATATATAAAGTATATTTAAATACCTAAATTATTATATATTAATAATATTTAATAGAGATATTTAAAAAATATTTATAAATATAGGTATATTCTAATAATAAAATATTTAAAAAAATTAAAAGGAGTTCCTTAAAATTATTAATATTATATATATAATAGATATATTTTATTTATAAAATAACTTCTAATAAAAATAGGTAATAATACTTAAAGGATAAAAGATAATTAATTATATTTAAATATAATAACTTAATAACTCTATTATTAGAATATCTACTAGATATTCTTTCTAAATATAATATATTTTAATATACTTTATATATTAACTATAAAAGTCTTTATTATTACTTAAAGATATAACTTAATTATTAAAAATATATATATATAATAATAATAAATATTTTTTACTTTTAATTATATTATTTTAAAATTTAAAAATATTTTAATTAAAAGATTATAATAACTATTAAAAGGTTAATATAATTTATTAATATTTTTACTATTTATTATTAATAATTTTCTAATTTATAATAAAAGTTATTATAAAAACTATTATAATATAAAACTAAAAATTAACTTACCTCCTTTATATAAAAGCTTTTAATATATTATAAATTATTTATATACTTATAAAACTTATATTATAATAAAATTAATAATATATTCTTAATAATTAACTTCTACTTATATTAATATTAATTAAATCTAATAATTTAATATTTTATATTCTTATAAAACTATTAACTATAATAAATTATTCTAAATCCCCTTTATATACTTAATTATTATTATTTATAATTAAATATATAATAATATTTATTAAATAAGAGTAAATTACTTTTAAACTTTTATTTATTAAAAGTTATAATTTACTCTTACTTTAATAAACTAACTATTTAAGGAGTTAAAGGTTCTAAAAGAGTTTCTATTAGAAATATATCCTTTAAATAGAAATCTTTTATTACTATATTTTTATTTAATAAATAATATTTAATTATTGTATATATTAATATTATTATTAAAGTTTATTATTAACTAAGTTTCTTAAAACTACTTTAATAAAGAACTTATTATAATTAAATAAAATTTATCTAATATTTTAATTATATTTTTATAAAGTAAAAGTTAGATAGTTAAAGGATAGATTTAAAAAGTAAAAATAAACTATTATATATATAAATCTAATACTTTATTTACTATTATTAGTAGATATTAAATAAGAATAAAGTTATAAAAAAGATAGTTAATTATAAAAATATAAGTTTTATAATTAGCTTAAGTATAATTAATAAATATATTTAACTATATTACTTTTTTAATTTACTTAATAATAAATTTATTATTAAACTTTTTAACTTTTTATAATAAACCTAATATTATCTCCTTTAAATTAATTAACTTTAAATTCTATTTTATTAATTAAAGAGTTATTTAAAATTAACTATAGGAGATATAGATTTTTTATTAATTTAAATATAATTAATAAATATATTTAATTATACTACCTTCTTTAATTAATTTAATAATAAATTTATTATTAAACCCTTTTAATATCTTTATAATAGATTTAATATTATCTTTTAAATTATTTAAATTTAAATTTAAATCTTATTTTATTAATTAAGAAGCTTTTAAAGCTAATATTATCTTACTATTTATCTAATTAAAAGTTAATTTTTAACTAAATATAAAAATATATATATTAATTAAAATATAATTTATATTTCCTCTCTTTTAATATTTTATTAAACCTATTTAATATATTTATTTATTTATTATATATTTTATAACTATTTATAATTTAGTATATTTTATATTATTATTTTTAATATATTATAACTAGAAATACTCTTATTATTATCTATTTCTTTTATAAATAAGTTATAAAATACCTTTTAAATTAAAATATATATAAAGTTAAATTAAATTATTTATTAAAATATATAAATAAGAATATTAAAAATAGTATAAAGATTGAAATATAAAGATATTAATTAATAAATTTAATAAAAGAAAGTATAAATTAATTTAATAAAATTTTAAAATTAAAGGAAATATATATAATAAGTTATATTTAACTAAATAATATATTAAAATATAAATAAAATTTTAAAATTAAAGAGATTATTAATTATAATTTAATTAAATAAATAAAGAAATAATAGTGGATTTAAGTAAATTATTATATTTATTTAGTTAATTATAAAAGGATAAGTATTATTATAAATTAGGGACTTTAAATTTAAATTATTTAATAAAAGGATAATAATTAAGTAATAAAAATTAAAAGAATTATAAGGATAGAATATTTAATTATATAATTAAAATATAGAAAATATATTAGTAAATACTTTTATTATAAATTTTAATAATTAGTTTCTTTATAAGATTAATAATTATATTAAAAGGATTTATATAAATATAAAATTCTTTACTTTAATATAATATAATAAAAGTATTATATTATAAAGGGGTATTTTTAAAGTTAATAAAAAAGATTATATTAATATTATTATATTAAAATATAATAAATAAAGTATAATATTTTATTATTTTATTATATTTATTATAGTTTTATAAAAGTTAGAAACTTTAAAGTATAAATATTTAGTATTATAATTTTAATTAATAACTTTTTATTTTTATAATTCTATAAATATATTTTCTATTTTATTCTTTAAGACTTTATTATTATATTATTTCTACTTTTAAGATTATTTATATCCCTTTATATAATATTTTTAGTTTTAATTTTTATAATAAGGATATTTAAGATTTATTTTATTTTTATTAAAATTATTTTCTAACTATAAGAGTAAAAATAAGTTATATAGATATAGATATTATTTCTTTTTAACCTTTTAGAGTTAACTTATAGATATCTTAAGTTTATTAATAGTAAATAGCTTTATATTTTAAATATTAACCTACTTTTAAAGTTATAATTATATTACTTACTTTATATTACTTTTATTTTTATTAATAATATATTTAATAGTTTTATATTTAATTTAATATTATTATAGTTAGACTTTTAATTATATTTATATATATATTTCTTAAATAAATTATATAAGTTAATTTAAAATCTTTTATATTTATACTTAATATTATATTTTAACTTTAATACTAATAGTTAAAACCTTATTTAATATTAATTATTTTATAATTAGAAGCTTAATTTATTAATAGTTTTTAGTTTTTAATAAATTTTAGTTATTTAAGTTATTTCTTTTTAAGACTAATATATCTATTAATAAGATTTAAAGTATTTATATTTATTAGATTATTAATTATTAGGATATTCTATTTTATAAATAATTAAGTTAAAGTTTTTAAAGTTAAATAAGGTTTTAAGTTTAAGTTAGGATATTTAATTTTTAATAGTTTTTAATTTTTAATAAACTTTAAATATAAATATTACTTTTTATATTATATTTTTAAAAGTTTATATAATTCCTTTTTTAGATTATAAAAGTTATATAAACTCTTTAAAAGTATAATATACTTTCTATTATTATTATATAAAAGTAGTAATAATAAAAGTTAAGTTTTAACTTTTTTAAAGCTTATTTTTAATTAGGATAAATTTATTTTAATAGTTTATTTATTTATATAGAGTTAATATAAACTATTAAAATATTAATAATCTTTTAAGTTTTAACTTTTTTTAAGTTAGGTAGTTTATTTAAACTTTAAATATATTTAAAAGATTATTTATCTTTATAGATAGCTATTATATTTTTATTATTTTTATTATACTTTTAACTTTAGTATATAGTTATTAAGAGTCTTTTTATTTTAATTTTTTTTATTTTTTTATTTTTATTTTTTTTTCTTTTTTTCTTTTTTTTATTACCTTTTTCTTTTTAAGTAATACTTTATTCTTTTAGGAGAATAATTATATTTCTTTTTTATTTTTATTTTTAAAGAATTTTATAGTTTATATTATATTTACTCTCTCCTTACTTTTTCTTATAGTTTACTTTTAGTTTTTATTTTTATAATAATTGTTTTAATAGTGTTTAAAGTAACTAATAATAATATTATTTTATTTTTATTATTATTTTAGTTTTTTTATTATAAACTTTTAATAAGATAATATAGTAGTTATTTTATTATTATCTTTAAGTTTTTAATCCTTATAAATAATTATTAAAATTAATATATATCTCTTTATAATATCCTTAATTATTTATATAATAGTAAAATATTTAATATTATATTTTAAGATTATAGACTTAAGTGCTTTTTTTATCTAGCTCTTAGAGATATATACTCTATGTACTTAATTAGTGCGAGCTGCTTACCCTTGTTTATATCTGCTGAAGGTATTACCTCTTTATAGTGTCCTTAATTACTTGTGTAATAGTGGAGTGCTTAGTGTCGCATTTTAAGATTATGGATTTAAGTGCTTTTTTTACCTAGCTTTTAAAGATATACACTCTATATACTTAATTAGTGCGAGCTACTTACCCTTATTTATATTTATTAAAGGTGTTTTATAATACCTATTTACACTATTATTTTCCTTATTATTATCTTTCTTATTATTATTTTCTTTATTATTATCTTTTTTATTATTATCTTTTTTATTATTATCTTTTTATTATTATTTTTCTTATTATTATTTTCTTTATTATTATCTTTCTTATTATTATTATTTTTATTATTATTTTTAAGTTTTTAATTTTTATAAATAATAGTTAGTATTAATATAAAATATTTAATATTATTTTTAATTATATATATAATAGTGTAGTATTAGAATGTAGCTAGTGGTGTAAGTAAGTATAATATTTATACCTTTATAAGGTACTTTATATAACTTTTAGGTTGTTACTTTTAATTTATATAAATAGGTTAAAAATAATAATATAATCTATTATTATATAATATTACTTTTAGTATTATTATAATAAGTATATAGAGTTTTAAAATTAATTTATTATTAAAGAACTTCTTTTTAAAATAAAGTATCTAATAAGTTAAATATTCCCTTTTAAGAGTTATAAAATAATAAAAATAGTATTATAATATATTTTTATATTTTATTTATAATAACTTTATAAATAGAGTTAACTATTAATAAAAAAAGTATATAGTAAATTATATATTTAAAAAATATAAAGTTTAAAAAAAAGTTAAGTTAGTATTTATAATATTATAAAAGCTTTATAAAAATTAAATTATATATAATAAACTTAATAAATATATTAAACTTATTTATAATAAATAACTTAATTTATAATATAAAGAGTTTCCTTTATTTACTTTATAAATTATTTAATTATTAATAGATAGTATAATACTACTTATAGTATAATTTAATATTACTTTTATAATAAATATTATTATTATAAGGTATATTTTTAATTTTATTTTAATTTTTTTATTTTTTTACTTTTTTTTTTTAAGCTTAGATATAATATCCTTAAGTAAAAAGAAAAAGAGAGTATCCTTAAATAATCCTTAAAGTAAAGTTATAATAATATTTTAAATAGTTTTTAATAATATAGATTTATTAAATAGTTTTAGATTTTTATTTTAATTTAAACTTTTAATAATAGATATTAATTAATAAAAGTTAAAGGGTATCTTAAATATAAGTTTATAGGGGTAGAGGTATTTCTTCTATAGTTTAAAGTTTAAAGGTTTAACTAAATAGTATTCTCTTCTTTAAGTTAAAGCCTATTAAATCCACTATATATAAGTATATAAAAGAAAATTAAAAGTTAGTTTATACTTTAAAAGTTTTATTAAAAAGAAGGGATTAAGGTTTATTTATTAGTTTTTATTTAAATAACCTTTAAAATATATTTTAAAATTTTATTTTATATTTAAAATAAAATAGTTTTATTTAATATTTAAAGTAGGGTAGTTTTATTTTATATTTAAGATAAGGTAACTTTATTTAATATTTAAGATAGAGTAGCTTTATATAATTTTAAAGTAGGGTTATAATAATATTTTAAATAATTTTAATAATATAAATTTATAATATAGTTATAGTTTTTATTTTAATTTAAACTTTAAATAATAAATATTAATAATAGAAATTAATAAATATTTAAAATATAAGTTTATAAAAGTTAATAAAGATATTAATATTTAAGTAATAATATCTTTAATATCTCTATTTTAAAATTAATAAATTATATTAAATTAATAATAGATAATATATAGTATAAATAATAATATTTAAATATTAATACCTTAATATTTATATTAAATATATATAACCTTAAAAATATAATAGATAAAAGCTTTTATAATAGATTATATATTTATAATAAAAGTATTAACCTAAATATAAATATATATAAACTCTCTTATATTTTAATAAGTTAATAAGTATTTAATATTATATAAGTTTAATACTATTTATAATAAAAATAACTTAATATATAAAAGTTTAAATTTATATAAAGTTAAGTTAAATAAAGATACCTTATAAGTAAAATAACTCTTTTAAACCTTATTTAACCCTAATTTATAAATAATAAAATAATTAGTTAATAATTAAATACTTTATAATATAATTTAAAAGTTAAACTCTCTATTTTTATTAACTATTTCTAAAATACTATAAATAAATAAAATTATTATATAAATACTTTAAAAAAGTTATATTTAATAATTATAATTATTTAATATTTATTAAATAAATAATATTTTTATTATTTATTTATATAATTTTAATAAGAATATTAAAGTATTTATAAAAACCTATATATAATTAAATTATATATATATTATTAATAAAAACTATTAAAATAAACTTATTTATAATATTATTTTAATTATAAACTCTTATAATTAAAACTATTAGATCTATTAAATTATTTAAAGGATATATAATTAAGAATAAAAAAATATAAAATAGATTTTAAATTATTATAATATAAGGTTATATATTTTAAGTTTTAAGGTTATTAAATTATTAATATTTTAAATTTAATTTATTATTAACTATTATTTATTAATTTTTAAAAACTTTTATTATTAAATATACTTAATTAAATATATTTAATTTTATAAAAGGGTTAATTAATATTAATTATTTTATACTTTAAAAGGATTATTAACTATTTTAATAAAGAGTTTATTAATAATTATAGAATACTTTATATAAAGATAAATTTAAATATAGTTAGTTATTAAGGATTTAAAATAAAGTAGAAAAAGATTAATTTTATATAGAAATTTATATTTAAAAATAAAAATTAAAAGGTTAAACTTTCTCTCTTTAAAAATAGAATTAATAAAAGTTTTAAATAATTATTAAAATCTTTAAACTTAACTTATTATTTATTATTTATTAAATAAACCCTTTAAAAACTCTTTAACTTTATAAAGAAAATTAAGTTTATATTAATTACTTTATATTTTAAAAAATTATTAACTATTTTAATAAAGAGTTTATTAATAGTTATAAAATATACTATATAAAGATAAATTAAACTTAGAGTTTAAAATAAAGTAAAAAAGAATTACTTTTTAATAAAAGTTTATATTTAAAAATAAGATATTTAATAAACTAAATATTTCTTTTAAATATTATAAAATATATTATTATTAAAGGTTAGAGTAAGCTTTAACTTTTTATAATTTTATATACCCTTTTATAATCTTTTAACTTTATTTTATTTATTAGAATACTTTAATAGATTTTATTATAAATTTAATTATATTAAAAATTAAATAGTATAAAAATTTTAAAAATTAATTTATAACTATTAAATTTATTTTTAGTATATATATACTATTTAAACTTTATTATTTTAGTTAATTTTAACTTTTATAGTATTTATAGTAGCTATTTAGTAAAATTATTATTAAAAGTCTATTATAAGTATCTACTTTATTTTTTATTAACCCTTTTATAATCCTTTTAACTTTATCTTACTTATTAAAATACTTTAATAGGTTTTATTATAATTTTAATTATATTAAAAATTAAATAATATAAAAATTTTAAAAATCAACTTATAACTATTAAATTTATCTTTTAATATATATATATTAAATTAACTTTATTATTTTTAACTTTATTATTTTTAATTTTATTGTTTTTAACTTTATTATTTTTAAAGGTTATACTTTTATATAAAAGCTATTATAGATATATACTTAAAAATAAAGTATTTAGTAAGTTAAATATCCCTACTTAAATATAAATTAAAGTAGTAAATAATAAAAGATATATTAAAATTTTAAATAGAATTATATATATAACTTTTAGTAATTACTTTAATAAACTTAATATTATTATAAAACACTTAGTTATCTATAGTATATTTAATTATTAATTAAATAATCTTATAATACATCTAGGTACTACCCTAAAATATTTTAATAGATTTAATTATTAGTTAAATAATCCTATAATATATTTAGATATTACCTTAAAATATCTTAATAGATTTAATTATTAGTTAAATAGTTATTTAATATATATAGTAGCTAGTTTAAAATCCTTTAGTATATTTAGTTATTAGTTAAATAATTCCTTAATAGGTTTAGTTATTAATTAAATAATCCTTAATATATTTAGTAAATAGTTTAGAATCTTTTAATACATTTAGTTATTAATTAAATAATCCTTTAATATATTTAATTATTAATTAAATAATTGTTTAGTGTGTTTAGTAAATAGTTTAGAATCCTTAATATATTTAATAAATAGTTTAAAATCCCTTAATATGTTTAGTATTAATTAAATAGTTTTTAGTGTGTTTAGTTATTAATTAAATAATTCTTTAATATATTTATTAAATAGTTTAAAATCCTTTAGTATATTTAATAAATAGTTTAAAATCTCTTAGTATATTTAGTTATTAATTAAATAATATATAGTAATTATTATAAATATTAAAAATATTTTAAGCCTCTAGTTTTATTAAAGTTATAGCTATTTTAACTTTTTTTCTCCTCTTATAATCCCTCTAATATTATATTACCTATTAACATACTCTAATAGGCTTCTATATAAAACACTCTACTTAAAAATTTATTTATATAGTAAATCTAAAAATTAACTTATAACTATTAAATTTATCTTTTAATATATATATACTATTTAAACTTAAATAAAATTTTAAATCCTTTATATTAAAGTAATTATTATAAGGATAATAAAAGTATCTCTAACCTTATTATTATTAACTATATTTATCTATACTATTACTAATATCTTATAGATTAATATACCTTATTAATTAGTAATATACTAGATATAATATATATTAAAATATATGCCTTAAAGAGATTTATTAAATAGTATAATTTTATAATTATAAAAATCTATAATAAGCTATATAGCTATTTTATATTTAGTATTCTATAAATATAATATAGTTTTATAGGTTAAGATAGCTTTATATAAGTAAATATTACTATAATAAATAATATATTAAATATAATATATATTAAAATATATATCTTAAAAGATCTATTAAATAATATAGTTTTATAATTATAGAAAATTTATAATATACTATATAGCTACTTTTATATTTAGTGTTTTATAAATATAATATAATTTTATAAATTAAAATAGCTCTATATAAATAGTACTATAATAATAAGTAATATATTATATATAATATATATTTAAATATATATTTTAAAAGATTTATTAAATAGTATAGCTTTTATAATTATAGAAAATTTATAGTATATTATATAATTATTTTAATAAATTTATATTATATAAATATACTTTTAAAGTTTAAAATAACTTTTATTATTAAATATTTATATAATAAGTTAGTATTATATTATATTATATTAACTTATTATAACTTTTTATTTAAATAAAAACTTTTTAAAAAAAAGGTAGTATTATTATATTTATTATAATAAAATTTTTTTATTAATATAGGTTTTATTTTTATTAAGAGCCTCTAATAATATATAGTACTAATTAAAACCTATAAGTTAATTTTTTTAATTCCCTATATAAATAAATTTTCTAGTAGCCTTAAATTTATATTAGAGCCTATTAGAGCGTGCTAGTAAGTAAGAGGTAGTTAGAGGGACTATAAGGGACTATAGGTTGAACGTTAAGTTAATAGTTATTAAACTATTAAAGACCTTATTGTGGAGCTATTTAGACTTTAATTAAATGTTAAGTTAATAGCTATTAAGCTATAGACCTTATTATAGGGCTATTCAAACCCTAATTAAACGTTAAGTTAGTGGTTATTAAGCTGTAAACCTTACTATAAGGTTATTTAAATTTTAATTAAATGTTAAGTTAATAATTATTAAACTATTAAAGACTTTATTATAAGGTTATTTAAATTTTAATTAAATATTAAGTTAGTAACTATTAAGTTATATACCTTAAATATTAATTAATATATAATATATTTATAAATATTTAATTTTTAAGCTTTAATTAAAGAAAATATACTTTAAGTTTTATAATACTTTTAATACTAATTTTACTTACTATAACTAGTATTAAACTACTAACCTATTTATTATACTTTATTATATATTAAATAAATAGTTTTATTTTATTATAATAGAAGCTATATAGGTCTTTATTATATATATTTATAAGATTTATATTATATTTATATATATTAATTATAATTTATTTTATAATTATATATTTATTTAAGTAAATTAGTTATATATTTTAATTTATTTAAATTATAATATATAGTAGTTTTAAAGGTAATATATTAAATAGTTATTTTTATTTAGCCTTTTAATAATAATAAGGGTATATATAAGTATAGAAAAACTTAGTATATTTTTAATTCTTTTAGATTACTTAAATAGTTTTAAAGGTAATATATTAAATAACTTACCTTTATTTAACTTTTAAATAATAATATAAAATATTATATTTATATATAATAAAAATATTTTTATATAATATAAATTTTAATAAAATAAACTTAATATATATATAATAATAAGCTTATATTTATATTATACCCTCCTTAATATAAAGCTAAAAATCTATAATTATAATTTTCTAATTAATTTTTATTTAATTAGTTTTTTTTATTATAACTTAATTTAATCTAATTTAAACCTTTTTAAACTATATAAATACTCTTATTTTATAAATATAAATATTAAATTAAAACTTTTAAATTTAAGTTTAAAATTTTTATAGATCTTAATTTCCTTTAAATTAAACTTATAATCTTTTAGCTTTTCTAAAAATATATTAACTATTTTAAATATTAATAACTTCTCTTTAAAGTAAAGATTTATCTTTATATAGTTATAGATTTAGTTATTAATAGCTATTTCTTCTTTTATAGAGCTATTAGAACTATAAACCTAGATATATAGTAATAGAGTGTGGTTACCTTACTTAGTTGTCTTTTAGTTTGGTGGTGTGGTAGGCTAAGTGACTGCTTTTAAGTGGTTTTACTTGTAATGTAGTGGAGTTAATAGTCTCTTAGGTTTGCTAGATAGGTGTTTACTTGAGTAGAGCTAGAACCCTTAGGGGAATGGCAGCTTTATCTTCACCTATTTTAGCCAACTTATATTCATATATGGCCTAAGTTACACGGCGAATTTAGCACTTACACATAGTGCTCACCAGTATCAAACTAGGTAGCCTATGGTTTGCGATAGCTTCAACCTTTAATAGGCTAACAGCGCCGGCCCAAACCGGTACAGCCCAGCGTACTAGCGCAGAAAGGCATCTTCTAATAATAGATAGCGTTATAAACAATTATAAAGTTACTATAAAAAGTCCTATATAGTAAATTTAGCTAAGCTAATTTTTTAAAAATATATTATATTTTATCTCTTTAAAACCTTAACTATTTACTTCTAACTTAATAGTAGAATTAAAAAAATATAAATAATTTATATTTATATTATTAAAATAGTTTTAATTATTTTTATAAAAATATTATATAAAATTTAATTAATATAAGTTATATTAAATTTTTTTATTTTAAAAATAAATACTTTTATATATATATTTATTTTATATATATATAATAATTATTCTTTATTTACTATTATTATATTAATATATATAGAATCTTTTTACTTAGATTTTAATTTTATTTATATTAATTTTTTCTTTTTAACTATACTTTATAATTAATTTTATAATTCTTTATATAATTCTCTATACTTTTTTATAACTTATATTTTATTAAATTAATAGAATTTTAATTTTAAGAGATAGTATTATATTAAAAGGCTTAATAATTATACCTTTTTATAGCTTTTATTATATAACTTAATTATAATATATATTAATATATATTTTACTAATTAGCTTTTAATTATAAAAGTTATAATATCTAAGTTATATATAATTTTTATATAAATAGTTACCTTTTATATATAACCTTTAATTTTAATTTTATTTTAAAATTATATTATTAAATTTATAAACTTTTTTATAAATTAATTATTTAAAAATAATAAGTAGTTCTTTATTTACCTTTTATTTTATATTAATAAATTTTTAAATAGCTTAATTTAACTTATTATTATTTATTTTAAAATAAGTATAAAATTCTTATTATAACTATATTAATTTTATTTTATTTATAAAGATTAATAATAGTTTTTAAAGCTTTTATTATATTTATTATACTATATTATTTTATTAAAGGCTTTTTATTATCTATTTATTAATATAATATTTATTATAATATAAATATATAGCTAGCTATATTATTTTAATTATATTATAATTACTATTTTTAATAAATTTTTTATTAATAATACCTTAATAATATTTTTAATAAATTATTTAATATTTATTATAAGTATTAAAAGAGTTAATTTAGAATTATAATAATATTTTATATATAGATTTTAAAGCCTTTTTTATTAGCTAATATAATATTTATAATAAAAGTAAATTAATTAATTAATAGTAAAGTATTTAATATTAATTATAATAATATAATATTAAAAGATTATTAATTTATATACTTTAATTAATTAGGTTTATAGATAATATCCTTTTACTTTATAAATATTTATAACTTTAATATCTATTATAAAAATATTATTATATAATATTATTAATTTAAAATATAGAAATATTTATTAAGTATAGTTAATATAATAATTTTTAAAAGATTTAAATTATAATTTAATACTTTAATATAATTATTTTATAAATTAAAATTATAAAAATATTAGTTATATAAAATCTTTATTTATTTATTAATAAGTTAATAAAATATAGCTTTAATATTTAATATAGTAGCTTTATTTAAGCTTTTAATTTTAAATTATTTAATCCTTTTATTATTAAGGGTTAATATATAGAGTATAGATAACTAATAAGTATAATAAGGGTTAAAAAGTAGAATTAATTAATAAACTATTATTATCTTTTTAATTTTTATTAATATAATTATAAATTTAATATAATTATAATTATATAGTTATTAATATAATTATTATTAAAATAGTAAAATAATAAAATAAATAATAATTAGATATTAAAATAAAAGAGATTATTATATTTAGTTAAAAAGGAGAATTTTCTTATTTCTTATTTAGTTTAAAAATAAATATATAAGTGTTTAACTTAATTTATATAAATTAATTTTTTATTTTATTAAATAATATATTTATTATAGAGATATAATAGTAAGAAAGTATTTAATATATAATTTTTAAGGTTATTATAAGGTAGATTTAATAGATATATAGTATTATATAAGCTATATATATTAAAAGAGATATTAAGTAAGTAGATAGTAGGAATTAAGTAAGTGGATATAATTACTAGGTAAGTGGATATTAGCTTGATTTTATAATTATTATATAATAAATATTTTAAATAAAAGATTATAATTTTAAATTACTTAAATTTAAAAGTTAATAATTATTAGTTTATATTATTATACTTTTTTAATTTTTTTAAAGTTTTAAATAAATAAAAACTAATTATATTTATTTATATTTAATATATAAACTATTTATATTTTTAATTTTATTATTAAATTAAAAATAAATAATAAAAGTTTAAAATTAAAATAAAATATATCTTTTAAAATTAAATTAATTAAATTTATTATATAAAATTCTTTATAATAACTTTATAATTTATATTTATAATATTATTTATTATTAAAAGATATTATTTTATATTAATATATTAAAGTATATTAATTTAAGTTATTATTATTAGCTTTAATATAAATTAATATATTAAAAGTTAAAATTATTATAAATTATAAATTACTTAATTTTAATATTATTAAATATTATATATTAAATTTATTATATAATTTAAATATAAATATAAGTTAATTAAAATAAATAAAAATAAAATATTATTCCTTTAAAGAATATTAAATAAATCTATAGAAATTCTATTAACTATTAGTATAATAAACTATTTAATTAAAAGATTATAATAATTAATTTATTTTATTAATTATTCTAATAATTTATAAATCTCTACTATTATATTTTTATTTAAAGTTTATTAAAGTTTATTAAAACTATTTAAATAGAAAAGTAATTTTAAAATAATAAAATATAAAGTTATAATTAATTAAAAGTAGTTAAATTACTTATTATTAAATTAATATATAGTAAATAAAAGGTTTAAAAACTTAAATAAAATAAAAGTTTAATATAATTTACTTTCTATTAATTTAATTAAGTTTTTTAAATAAACCTTTATAATATTATAACTAATTAATTCTTTATAAACTATATATAACCTACCCTAAATTACTTACTATAAGTAGGCACTCCTTAAATTAATCCTTCTACCGTTACCTAAGATTTTTAAATTATAGGGGCTTAAACCGAGCTAGCGTCCACACACTCAGCAAGTCAGTCCACACACCTAGCATTTTCTTTCCACTTACCTAATACCTACTTTTCTTAATAACTCCTATATATTTATAAGTACTTTCTAAGTTAGCACTAAAAGACCCTATAGAATAATTTTCTTCTTTAACTTTTAATACTTAAAATATAAACCCCTTCTAATAACTTTTTTAACACCCCTTTTAGCACCTTTTTTAATATACTTTTTAATATACCTTTTAATATACCTTCTAACCCTCTAACACCCCTTTTAATCTATATACCTTTAAATATATTTAAATATTAAAGAGTTAAAAGTTTAAAAAATTAGAAGGTTAAAAAGGATATTAAAAGGTTAAAAAGAGTATAATTTTTATTTTTACTTTCTTATCTTTTAACCTTTTAATATTTAGTTAATATTTAAATACTTAATTAATACTTAAATATACTTAAAGATATATAAGTTAAAAAGAGTATTAAAAGATAAAGGTAAAAGGTTTTAAAAGATAAAGGTAAAAGGTTTTAAAAAGTAAAAATAAAGGGGTTTAAAAAGGGTATTAAAAGGGGTTTATATTTAAAGTATTAAAAGTTTAAAGAATCTTAATTAAATATATAGTTTTATATAGACTCTATATTTCAAACTAAGTATTAAGTATATTAATAGAAAATTTTAAGTATATAAACTAACTTATTAAATATATAAGTAGATATTAGTTTACTTAAACTTATACCTTTAAAATTAATTATTAAAATAAATTTATAGAAATTCTATTAACTATTAATACAATAAACTACTTAATTAAAAGATTATAATAATTAATTTATTTTATTAATTATTCTAATAATTAATAAACTTATATTATTATAGAATATATATAAATTCTAACTTTATTTAAATAAATATTTATTTATTATTTTATTATATTATAAGTAAAAGTATTAAAAATAGTTACTTAATTTATTATACTTTAATTTATTAAATTAAGATATAATTAAATAATATAATTATACTTTATTATTATATATAATATTACTTTAAGTTTATAATTTTAATAACTTATAAATAAAAAAATAATTATTAATAATTAAGTTTATAATTATATAAAGATAAACTTTTATTTTAAAAAAGTTATAATTATTTAAAATAGTTAATATATATTTAAAGTTAAGGAATTATAAGTTTAATTAAAAATAAATTAAAATTTATAAAATTTTAAATTTAATTTTAAAAACTTAAACTTTTAATTTTATTAAAGAAGAAAATATAGAAGAGATTTAAAGAAAAGTTTAAATAAAGTTAAAAATTAAATTAAATTATAATAAAATAAGATAATTAAATAAATATTAATTAAAAATTATAATTATAAATCTTTAAACTTTATATTAAAAGAGTTTATTTAATATATAATTAATAAAAACTTTAAAAATTTATAATATAATATTAATTTTTAAGATTTATAAATATTTATTTTTAATTATTTATTAAATTAAAGCTTACTTTTACTTTTAATATTATAAAACCTTATATTAAATTAATTAGAATTAATTAAGATTTTTAAATTATAAAGATTTAAACTTATAAATTTATAACTTAAAATTAAAATAAATCTATTAACTATTATATAATAGATACTTTAATTATAAAATTATAATTATAAGTTACTTAAACTTAGAATCTAATAGTTATTAACTTATATTATCACACTTATATATATATAAGAGTATAGTATGTCTACATTTAGAATATTAGACCGTCCATGGGTCTTAGGGTATAGACAGTCCACCTTTACTCACTTCGCCACAGTCACTCGAAGATTTCAGAAAAAGGGTGTACCTATCTCAGTCTCTCAAGCTTCCTACCAAACCTCGGCCTTCCATTCCCGCACTGTGCACTAGTTCACACTCTGCCGTCGATGTCTGTCGCATGTGTCTTTTTTGGCCTGTTCCGGTCCTCTGCTTTGCCCCTGTTGCTGGCGAATATGAAACTGACAAAGTAGATATTGCTTTTTCAAACAGGAGACACTGTGACCAAGATTGCTATAAGGTTCGAAACATACTGAGTTACCGGACTGTCTAACAGTGCTAGGCATGTCAATGGACATCGTGTGGACAACTCAACCGCCACCGCGTTATTATCAGTTCTATACTTTTGCGATTGCAATGAAAAACACTTTAACAAGTCGGAGTTGAGCTTATTCCCAAAAAGATTCGGAGTCCTTGCAGGTGGAACGGGGAATGGCGAGGGATTCGCTTAAGCATGGTCAGCTTATCCCGATGCTTGGAACTTGGCGCATCACTTGATATTAGCGAAGCATTTGAGAATAGAATGGTACATTTAGGCAGTGTCCACAGATTCTTGGCGGAGGAAAGAGGGCTTGCATATACGAATCCATCGCGTAATGATGTTGATCCAGGACCACTTCAAACATCCGATAGGCTCAGGTGTCCAAGGCAGAACAAACTCATTAGTATATAAAGTGGTGAAATAGCCACAATAATAGCCCGCCTTCGTTGCTCATCACCAATATTGACCCAAACTTGCAACTCAAGGCACTTGAAAGGACAGACAGACATACAAAGACCATGAAAACCTCCATTTTGAGCACCACCGCCAGCATTATCGCAGCTTGTCTGCTGCCTACGGCAGCGATTGCTGCGCCAAGTGAAGGAGCCCATGGCCTTATCAAGCGAGAGTATGCGGTTCATGGCTCACTCACAGCCAAAGTCTCTTTTCAACCTGGCGTCAACTGGTACTAATAGCCTTGTTCATTCAGCTGCCCAAATCCATTCTCATTGCAGCTCACAATCGAGGACAATTCAACATACTGGCTTGCACCGTAAGTATTCTCGGCTTCATGCCCTGGCCAAAACTGGCATCGACGCTCAGCGTAAGAGACACTCACTTAAGAAAATCTCTAAAGGTATCGAACGAGGTATACCATCAGCGGTGGTCGGGGTCGTATATTCCCCTACGACTCGAGTGATGCCTACGCCTTGACCAATGACACAATTCTTGAAGTTGTCAAGATCAATCTACCCCCTGGCACGATTGAGCGCCCTCCACGCCATGCATACGCTCTTACTCTTAGCAACGGCGGCCTCGGGATGTACTTCGTTATGGAAAGTTACTTTGAGGAGAACCCAGATCGCGCAGAGAACACTCAGGACTTCGTTGTCACGACTATTGATGCAGCGACCTGCGAGGTGACCCTGAGTTTTGGGGGACAGCAGCAATACCTGCACTTCCCGGCTGAGGGAAATGGCACACCACTCATAACATTGAGGACGGATGATTCTCCGAGGGCAAACGCGCATGCCGTGCAGACGATCAAGGCGGTGCCTGTAACACCTTGGCCCTGATGAACGTCGAGTTTACAGCACAGGCTAGGTATCGGTCAACTTGCGGGAGCGGTCCTTCAGACCCCCGTGATACTCGGCACTCGCCCTCACGGACATGTCCTTAGTTTTTACCCCAAGGCCGGTCATACAAATAAATAATTGGGGTCACCTAACTGTACCTGTACCAAGCAGCGAGCGTGACCACATCTGTCTCACGCTCAAAGGTCTAAGTTTGCAGGGCAGTACTGTTGCTCGCGCCATTCGCGTGTGCATGAAGCAGGAGCCCGGAAATCTCTAATGTAGGTGTTCAGAGCGACATCTCAATGGGGGTCATACATGCCCAGGTCCCTATACACCAAGCAAGCATATCACGGCATATGAACCACGTTTAAAACTTGTCCTTGGTAGTACTGAAGGATCCGCAATATTTACGGTGTTGCACTCCCTTGCATGGCCTCCAGAACTACAGATCACGATACGGCGCCATGCCGGCGATGAGAAACCAAGAGTTAGACTACTTTCAACCACAGTCCTTAAAACAGGTACAAGATCTATCACTGTCCAGACGCACGGGCGCGAAAGCGTCCTATTCTCACAAAGTCCTCTATACGAAGAAGACGAGTGGTCAGCTTGTCCTCGCATTACCGATGCACTTCAGCAGTTGTGGACACTGCCCGCCTGATCACTACTTAGATATCCGGAGGTCTTGAGTGCTTACCACCGTATGAAGGCGCCATGTATGTCCTCGGACGTGTACGGAATAGAAGCGAAACCACATTGATTATACGCTCAATAAATGATAGATTGGGATTCCAAGTCTAAAGTGATGCTCATGTCTTACAATGGAGACAATCGACATTGCACTCTTCATGCCTTGTTCAGTTAAGGTAAGTCCCGTTGACTCAAGTGGTTGCGAGGTGATTGGACCGTATGAGACAATATGGGAATGCTTTCAGTGCCCGCACCAGACCATTGTAATCCGGGTCAAGTATGGCTTGTAGTTGGGCGCACAGAATTACCCCCCCCCCCCCAACCTGTGTACGAGGTGATCCGAAATTCTTTTCACAAGCTAGGTATCCAGAGCAGTCCGTTGGTGCTCGCCATGTCGTAATGACCCGAGTCATTGGGAGTTCTAAGAGCAATGCTGCCGTAGCACAATTAGCCTCAGCAGCAGTCAATTACTTGCACAATATCGACTCATTCGGATCAGGTGTTCGTCAAGCTGGGAAAACAGTCTGAATATAAAATTGTTTCCGATAGTACGGGCAGCGTGATGATCCGGTGGTTTTTGGGAGCCCGCAAAAGGGCCGAGAGGAACCCTCACCACCCCTGCTGCTCGAAGCCGTGAGCACCGTCATCCCCACAGTCTCCCCAGATTCCCACAATCCGGGACTGATTATCACGAGTGCTCCCCGCATTTGGCCCCGCAATGTGCATGCAACCGGGCACGTGGGCAGGGAAAGCTGGCCGAGGAGGTGGACATTCATCTGTCGACCGGTCCACCGCAAGTGCATGTTTTTTGTTTGTGCCTGTCCCAATTCGGAATGATGGCCGCCGCGATGGTCTTGGGCCCCCCTGGGTTGGATACCGATGGCTCGGGAAGTCCGCATGGCACCGATCAACGGATCTTTTACGTAGAGTGCAGAGTCTGTCATGTCCTGGCGAGGACTTTTCAACCTAGACTTGCCCCTTATATTTGTACTGCCTGCATAAAGGGCAACCGCATTTGGTCAAAGACCTGAGGCTATAGACCTTGAGACATACTGGCCTTGGTCGCAAGCACACTTGGCCTACAAATCTGATCCTGGTGAAGTCATACAACTGAGCCGTCGCAGTTGGTCAAGATGCGCTTCCAACAACTGATGGCGCATGGCCTCGCGGCCTCAGTGCTACCAGGCGCTCTCGGCCGTGCCATCTCCACGACCAACAAGATTCGCACTGTCGTGACAACGGACATGGAATCTGATGACCTGGCCTCGCTCGTCAGATACATCCTGTACACCAACGACCTCGAGAACCAAGGCCTGATTTACACATCCAGCAAGTTCCACTGGGAGGGAGACGGCAAGAACACATCCTTCTTCCTGCCGGACCGCGAGTACGACACTCCGCAGACATCATGGCGTCCGACCGGAATAACGACCATCCAGGATTATCTCCTGAAAGCATATGCAGAAGTTTATCCAAACCTGCGCGTGCATGACCCAACCTACCCGACGCCCGAAGCACTAGCCTCGATCACCAAAGTCGGCAACGTTGATTTCGACGGCGAGATGGCCAAGGACACAGAGGGCTCGGACTTGATTAAGCAGCTCATCTTCGACGAGGACCCGCGGACGCTCTACCTCCAAGCTTGGGGTGGCACAAATACCATCGCCCGCGCGCTAAAGTCCATCTCCGACGAGCAGTCCAGCTCGCCCTCCTGGAACGCTACTAAGGCCAAAATCTCCAGCAAGGTTGTCATTCTCGCCAGCGGCTTCCAGGACAACACGTATGCGGAGTACCTCGCACCGAACTGGCCCGCAATCCGCGTCGAAGAACTCTCGGCAGCTTACGCCACCTGGGGCTTTAATTGCAACCAGGGTCAAGGCAACATCCGCGGGCTGCCGGACAACAATGTCTACTACAAGGGCGCGTGGATCAAAGAAAATATTCAGACCGGGCCTCTCGGTAGCTTGTACCGCTCATGGCTGGACGGCCAGACGACGTTCGGGGGAGGCGACCAGCTTGATATTTTCGGCGACCCAGAAAAGGCCCCAGATGGCTGGTGCAAGCCCATGGAGAAGTACGACTTCCTTTCCGAAGGCGACAACGTAGTCTTCAACAACCTCCTCAACACGGGTCTCCAGGACCCAAGCGACCTGACCATCGGCGGCTGGGGCGGAAGGAGGAAGCAGAACAGCACGAGCCCGGACCTGTGGGTGCTGGTCGACAAGGAGGTGGGCCGGAACGGGAGCGAGGTCGAGAACTGGACGACGGACCGCTGGGCTGCTGCTGCGCAGAATGACTTTGCGGCGCGCATGCAGTGGACGCTTACTTCCGAGTATGCCGAAGGAAACCACGCGCCGTCTATCAATATCGCCGGGCCGAAGACTTTCAAGGCGGCCGCAGGGTCGGCTGTGAAGCTATCTGCGCAGACCACCGACCCGGACGGGGACGAGGTGACGGTTTCGTGGTGGCAGTACCTAGAAGAAGGGACGTATCCAAGCAAGGTGGAGATTACTGGGGCGGCTGACGACAGTGTGACTGTCAGGGTGCCTGCGGACACGAAGAGCGGGCAGACTATATCAGTCATTGCGCAGGCCACTGATGATGGGCAATTCCCGTTGACGCGGTATGGCCGCGTGCTCATTGAGGTCTTATAGGATGCCTAGTTAAGTGAGAGAGTGTCTCGATTAATAAACTTATAATTAACCAATGTCAAAACCAAGCTGAGCCTTCTGGAAGCGTGGCTGAACTCATGCAGTCTACTATTTGTGATGCTGTCCCGGTCGGCCTGCGAGACTACGGGCTACTACGTAAGCCAAATGAGGAGTGCTGTTGCGTCGCCCGTCAATGTTGATCGTCAAGGCTGATCAGCCCAAATCGAGGACGCAAGGCGATCTAGGCAGGAAGCAACAGTTGACCTCTGGCTGGCTTTCAGGAATGCATATTTTGCAGTCCGTGGCATCTCATGTCCGGGCATCCAGGCGGTACTTTACTTAGATTCTGCAAATGTGTTACAGACAAGTCGAAACCCAAATAAGAACAAGACGACCAACGGTAACTGCCTTTGTTCGCACAAAACACGTCAGCAAGATTAATACGCAGAAGGAATGGCTATTTGGGCGTGCCGAAAGTATAAGGAGCTATCAGCGTTCGATCCCTCCAAGGCAAGCCGTACAAAACTTTGAGTTCCAAAACATCGAAATATGCCTAAAACTCCGAGCCTAATGTGCCGCGATTCCTTCACGCCTGAATTTCTCCCACCATGAGACGCAGGTCGCTCAGGGTCGGACGCTCCTCCGGCGTGGGACGCATGCACGCTTCAACTATAGCCTGGAGCGGAGATGGGACAGGCCATTCAACAAACTCTGTGTATGGGTGATTTGCGTAGACCATGCTCTTGATGCAATTCCCAATGTCGAAGATGTCGGATTTGGGGGTCCACCCCGAGTCCTCGAGGCCACCCTGGAAGGCAACCTCGGGGGCCCTCCGCTCTCCCAAGCGGCTTTCGAGATCGCAGACAATCAGGCGCACTCCGTCATCTGAGAAGAGAAGATTGGCGATTCGTAAGTCCCGATGAACGATGCCGAGGGAGTGCAGGCAGTCCAAGGCATCGATCAGCTGTAGCACCCAGCTCTTGTAGACGGCCAGCGAGGAGAAGCGATGGAGAATGTGCGCACAAGACGACAGCTTCTCGAAGACCAGCTCACCATCAGCGGACCTGCCAAGAAGCTGGATGATGTTCGGAGATAGTGGATGGCCTGGTACAGAGCCGCCCTGGCACTTGATGAGATTCTCTATTTCGCTTCGGTACTTGCACTTCTTGACAAAGTGCTTCGCTGGGTCGACAGAGACGAAGGGTAGCTTGGACACAGCATCACTCACGTCCTCGGAGTCGTCATCTATGGGCTCCGGGGGCTCCAAAAAGGAGTTCAGCGGACGTATATCATCCCCATCAATCTCAAAGTGGCCTGACAGGCTAGGCAAGTCGTGATAGAGACGTAAAATGTCACCCGAAAGAGTATCCGGCACATCGAAGATGCGAACACACTGACCACGCTCTGTGCCGTCGTCGTACCAGCGAGTCATACAAGACTTGTCGCCAAGATGGACGTCGACGTCGAGAAGTGATTTGCCACGGGGAGGGCCAAGATTCGTGGCCAAGAGACGTTCCTCATACTCGGCACGAAGACGGAAAACTTCCTTGCTAAAAGAAGTGTCCTTGTCTGCCATAGCTTGGTAGTCGGTGGCGTGAGAAGATACAGAGCGTGCTGGTTATTGAATTGCGTACCTAGTAGATACCTAGGTAGGTAACAGAGGTAATGGGTTGTGGGCAAACCAGTTGGATGGCTACCTCACAGGCAGCAGCGCTCCAGAGTGGGCGGGCCCTGGGTCTCAAGTGCAGGTGGGCAGAAAGCCAGCCGCAGCAGGGTGCAGGGTTGGTCAGGAGGGCGGAGAAGTTCGGTCCCGCATGCCGTGATTATATCGACTATAATCAAAAGCGAAAGTTTGCATATATCATTGTCACCGTTGTGGAGTGAATTCTGACAATTGGAAACTCTGGTGTTTTTGTCGCAGTCCAACTCAGAGGTACCACTTAGATTTACCTAGATCTCGATTTGTGAGCTCTGCCCGGGTGTCAACCGCCACTAATGAAAGATGCAATACTAGTATGTCCTACTATATGCTGGCCACTACACACAGACGAGGGTTGTTACGTTGATTAACTTCGTTTGCTGCGTGACGAGGGGTCACTGGAAGCCACTGCCAGCCAACTCGCAGTATATTCGCCGAGGTCATAATGATGGGCTGCAGAGGCACTAGATAGACGGTGCCTCAGATACTAATCCTGGCATCCCTTGGGGGTGGGGGGCGCGTCACTACTTACACAGGTAGGTCCCCGAGATCAGCATATGAATCCGAGGAGATAGACCTTAAGAATTTAGTTCGGGCGTCAGCGCGATCTGCCAAGGCAACAGCTCTCCAGGGCTCTGCTCCATGCATATAGACAGACCACCGGTATCCTTCCCACGACACTCAACGACACGACTTTTTCATAGACGCTTAATGCTCAAGCTAGGGTCCTAGACCGCGGGGATGAGACAGCTTGAATGTTTGCTACGATGGTGACGTTGACTTGAAATTCGTGGTCAGCGAGCAGAAAAGGGTGGAAGTGACAGATGGACTGGAATAAGTGGTAGGTAGATGTGTGATTGGAATTGCATGTAATGGCGGCTATAATAGGCTCCAGGAGTGGATGATGCCAACCGCTGATTATCCCGTCTTTTCCCATTTCTGCCAATCGTACAATCGCATGTCGTATCCTAGATCCTCAACCTTGTTGCTATGCCATTTCAACAGTTCTTCCGGCAACAACTTGATATCATCTTCTTCCCAATGGTCTTCAGCTGCCACCTGATACACCGTTGCCTCAAATCTTTCACACTCTAGCGACCGTATCCTCTTGACTTCCAAAGAGCTCGTCCGGTCAATACAAATGTGGTACATGGTCCAGGCCATGCTGAAGTCGATGAGCTTTGCCCCCAGGTAATTAGCCGCGTGCAGATCCCTGACCAGAATGCCAAGTCTATGCAACTCCTCGAGATCACGGTACATCTGCGGAACTTGCGATGGGAGAAAGGATATTGAGCATGTGTCGAATTCTTTCACGATGGCCCTCAGCGGCTCATGCCGGTGGGCTTCCCAGCGCCAGAAGAGCCCATCGCAATCAAGAGGCTCCGGATGGGTCTCCCAGTCCACAAAATCACCAGTCATGGTTTCAGTGACGTGGCGCTCCTGGTCCTTGGACAGAAGGACATAGCCATGAGCTTGAATAGCAAGGTCCTCGCGTTTCTCCTGCTTGAGGCGTCCATAGGCTCGAAACTCACAGTTGAAAGGGTCAAGGTAGTCTATATAGTCCTGTGGTGTAGGTAATGGCCGATTCAGGGGATCCTGGTGTGGTAACATGATTCTTGAACCTTCGGTCATGGCCAGATATTTCCAATTCTGATAGGGGAACTAACGGTGTGAAATTATGGTTAGAACTAGCCGGCTGGCTAAAAGACACAATCGCAAGTGGAAAAAGCCTTGGGTGCTCAGTTCACCAGGCAACTCCCAAGTTTGCGGGCTGCCCAGCGTAGTAGTAGTTGTACTTACAATCTTGAGAACATATAAAACACCCCCAATGCGAACTTTCCAGACCTTGGAATCCATGTCGTTATTGTTACCGATAAAGGCTATGAATTCGATATTGGCGCTGGCCGTTCCTCGAAACGGCTCAAGCTTCGGGCCAGGACATCTGGGGAGGGGCAGCCGCTTGGTTGGCGACGTCTCGATTGAAGTTGGCGGCGCCTGCTCCTGAGTTCTCGAATTGCGGCGACTTGCGCCCGTACCTGGAACTGGAGTCTGCTTTGGAGCTGACATACTATTGGAGCTCAGCGGTATTGTTGTTTGGTAAGGTATTCAGAGACGGCAATTTGTCCTAAATGGAGCAACAAAAGGAGGTCTTGGGTGCGGGCCCAACTGGAAAGAACAGCAGACGGGAGTCTGCCTATTCAGGCGAGGAGGCGGGCAGGTAGATGCTCGACAGGTTATGCGACACAGTGCGGCATGGCTGCCAAAATGCTTCTCAGCGCGTCGAGGTGTGGCAGAGGCGGCACAGCATGGCTCCTGGGGCCTCAATTTACACGGTGGCGCGGCACGACTCGGTACGCCTTGATTGGTGGCCGGATGCAAGTTGGTTGGGACCAGACGTGCGAGGCGATGCACAACGGGAGACGGAGCACCGACAGCAAAGTATACTTGGCTTGAAATAAAAAAATTCAAATAAATAAGTAGTATTTCAAAGAATGATACGATATTAAGTATCACATTAATAATAATCCTCATTTAAGTATTGAATTACTTATATGTATATACTATTTAGTTTATATTAGTACATTTTTTATACTTATATTTTTAAAGTAAAAACTACTAAGCTTTTAATATAGTTAAAGATAGATATACTCTTAGTATTACTTTCTCATTGCCTCTAAAGGTAATAACCACGGAGAAGTCTTTGAACGAGGCTCTGGTGTAGGAGCTACGGTGCTAGTAGAAGGACCCTCGAGGTCAGATCAGACTCGAATGCTTACCCACGAGTTGCAAAGTAGCTCTGTTAGGGACTACACAGTGTATCAATCGAAGGAACGACAAGTTATTAGTCCGGCTTTTGAAAAGGTGCCCGGCGCATATCTATGAAAAGGTCACGCCCTCCACTATCCAACTTGATTTCGTCTTGGTCTCTCTCAATTTCCTCCGCGGTCACAGCTTCCAAGTCACTCTCAGCCTCTTCCTGCGTGATATCTATCTCAAAGCCTTCTCAGTTTAACTTCCCATTACGAAGTTCGATACGTGTCCGTGGATGGCGTGCCGTCCTCAAAGTTCAAGCCATGGTGGAGGCTATCAGGAAACACTTGGACGCTGAAAACACCTATGCCCGCGTGTTGTCCATATTTGCCAATAAAAGATCACCGCGTCTTGAGTTTTCTTGCCAAGCACTCACGCTCCTCAGCCAGATCCGCCCTAGCCAGAGACATGACCTCAGGATCATTCCGGATGCGCTCGAACGCCCCCACGACGCGGTCTGCGACGGCGGCCAGGGCCTTGAACTTAGAGAGACTCCCCCATCTCCCCACAGGGCTCTGCGGTGCGTACCAATCCTCAAGCCCCTTCTTGCTGGCCTGGCGGCTTCCGAATTCCTGTATCCGGTAGAGATCGGGCCCCATGGCCATTATAATTCTCAGATCGACATGGGATAGGGTTTCCTCCATCACGGCCTCTGCTATGTCGCCGTTCAAGGTATCGTATGTCTGTGACGCCAGCATTGGCGCCAGTTCGTGGCCGGGACACTGGCAGCGATCCTGGCCGTCGGGCTGGCGGCTCTGCTGCCAGTGGGCGTTGACAAAATCTGGCCTGGACTGCGATAAGATTCTCCTCCAGTGCCTCTCGATGAACAGAGGAAAAGAACGACCGGTGACAAAGTCCCACACTGTGAACTTTCCCTGCAGAGCAAACCACGTGGACTTCCTTGGCAGATATTTGCGTGCCACTTCGCACGCCTGCTGCCACGTCCACTGGTCGGTGGTGAGTTTCCACAGCTGGGCCTGCTCGAGGCTCGTGATCCGGGAGTGTGGCCTGCTGAGGGTTTTGATATGAGATGCCAGCTCGGCGAGGTTGAGAGGGGTTGGCTTCGAGGTGTTCCAGTACTCTACGACGGGTCGGCCTTCTTGGAAATCGTGGACCGAAAGCTGCAGCTCGATAGCAACCCACGGGTAACGACGCAAGTATAGATAACAGATCCAGTGTTTCGTATGTGGGCAGAGGGATGAGTTGATGAGGCTGTCCAGAAGGAAGACCAGCTCCTCGGTTGAGCTGGACTCGATTTTGAAGGGCAATTTGTGGGTCATGATGATCGGATCTGATGGGTGTTCGAATAGTGAGGGGACTTCTTGGTCGTTCTGGCGTCTATATTGTGAAAAATAAACAATCTGGAATCCGCGGTTATAATATGTACCCCAAGTGCTTAAACCCTTCCCTAGGGCAAAGAGAGAAGCCCTGGAGTCAATCTGAATCTGTCCCGTCTCATTTCATAAAATCGAAACTAAGTCTTTCCGGTGGATAAAAGCTACGAGACCATCTTGAAACTCTGTAGAATACCAAGGCAACAACCTGCAAGTAGTGATGTTGTCAAACGCGCAGCTCATAGTTTAGTTGCAACAGGTCACAAATCTCTTTGTTTCCGCAACTACATACCTCCACGACTCACATCCTCTAACTTCACAATGGTACAAACCATCTCACTTGCCTTTCCGGTCTCAGAAAACAGGTTGCATCATCACAATCTGAACGGAGACGGCATTTAGGTTTAGACCCAGCCTGTTTCGGCTCCGCCGGCTCGGGGCCCCAGGTACGCGTGCCTGCGGCTAGAAAACCACAGATGTCGTGAAGACCAAGCGCGGCTTAGGCTGATTGACGACACGCCAGATGCACACTGGAACGCACAACCGTGTTCACAGACGAGGTGTAGATATATTCAAGATCGCTTCTAAATCAACGTAACAACCGCCCACCGAATGAGCCCCGGATCCGCACCTGAATCGCCGTGGCGCCGATGCTCCACGGACCCCGAAGGAACGGCGTCTAGCTGTACTTGTACACTGCCGGTGCGCCAGTACCACCTTCACCCCCGCGGTCTATCAGATAAAACGAGTCTCCTGGCCTGGCACCACCGCCTCACAGCTTGGCCTGCTCCTTGACGGTGCCGACCTTGAGCTTGTCGCCGTACTTCTCGAGGACCCTCTCGTTGTGGTACTTCCAGAACTGCTTGGACGAGTCCTTGCCGGCCATCCTCTTGAGGATCTTGGGGCCGCCCGGGTGCTCATCGAGGAAGTCTGCGGTGTGTCAGAGGGAGGAACCTTCATGGTTGATGTAATGATGCTAAGGATCAAAAGGAATGAATGCTCACTTGTGATGTCGTAGACGCCGTTGTCGACGATGATCCACATGCCGTTGCTCTCGTCCTTGTGCTTGGCGACGTCTGCTACGGAGTACTGGGCCGACATGTTGTGAGGCTGTGATGTGGTGGACTAGGAATGAAATGGAAAGAAGAGAAGTGAATTTAGATGGTGGTGTGAGGTGAATGCGGTAGCACGGTGGTTGAAGGTGGTGGTGACGAGAAAAGATGATTGGAAATGTCGCCGACTTGAATGGGCAAAGTGGTGGACGGCACGAGGCGAGACCCGCGAATCTGGGGTAGAGCGACGATGGACCTCGGCTCATCTGTCACGGCCTGGTTGGGTGTTGCCGTGAGGGACAGGGGTCAGGGCCTCAGGGGACAGACATCACTCGGACTTTAGGCCCAAGAAGACGTCATGCAAGGCCACGCTCTGGGCCAGCCAGGTACCGAGTACGATTCAAAGCCGCCGAAATTGGTGGATTGTTCAGATGCTGCCGCGGCTTAATACGTGCATATAGGTGCGATATTCCTCAACATATGGTCGGTACCAATAGCTAAAAGGGTATCCTCTTTTCGGACCAGCAAGAATGAATAGAAGGGTACTGCTGGTTAGGAATTTCGAATGTGAGATCTGCCTTGGGGTTGCCTCTAGCTAGGCCATTGCTTACCCGGGTACTCCGTAGAGCTACAGAGTAGGCACGGGTTAGGCTGACGAACCCCACCACCCGCCTCCAGCCGTCGCATCCCGCATCGATGCGCCCGCAGAGCAAAAGCAACCATGTCGCATTCTATAGGACAAGTCGCCAGCTTTTGAAGCCACCACCGCCATTTCCCTATCATCCTTCCATGGATGGGACACGGTGACCACATATCTGCAGAAACTCCCCCTGAGGAAATATAGCGACGCCTAGGACAGCCCTGCCCGCGCGCTGGGCTCGTCGAAGCTGCCGTCATGGCATCGCGACAATGCCTCAAGTGGCCTCTGCCCAGCCACCTGCCCTCAAGAGGCTTCACAAACACACGGCCCCGTCGCATAGCACCCTCGATTTTGATCTCGTCGCCCCGAATACCAACCCCTCTGATCCGCCCGATCCCTCCAGCATCGACCCTCCCGCGCCGCTTCTTCTCCCACTCATCGATCCGCCCCCGTGAGATCGACCCGCGAAAACAACCACAAGTCGACTATGACCCAAACCTGGGTGACCCGTGGTACCACCACCGCCTGCGCAACGCAAAGCCCCTCTTCAGGGGCAACGCCAGGACCATAATCCGCTCCCCGCGCACCCACACCGTCGTCGTCGTCTCCATCGCCCTCGCCCTGGCCTTCTACTGGTACAACATCGAGGTGGTCCCCGTGTCGGGGCGCAGGCGGTTCAACTGCTACTCGGAGGCCACGGTGCAGGACATGTCGGACATGCAGTACAAGCGGCTCATCTACGACATGGAGCGGTCCGGCGCCCGCTTCCTGGGCGACTGGGACCCCCGCACCCTCATGGTGCGCCGCGTCATGGCGCGCCTGATCCCCGTGAGCGGCGTCGACGACGGCACCAAGTGGGAGGTGCACGTCATCGACGACCGCACCACGGCCAACGCCTTCGTGCTCCCCGGCGGCAAGGTCTTTGTCTACAGCGGCATCCTGGCCCTCGCGCGCACAGAGAGCCAGCTGGCCGCCGTGCTGGGCCACGAGATCGCCCACAACCTGGCCAAGCACTTTGGCGAGCGCCTGTCGCAGTCCATCGGGGAGTCCTTCTTCCTCGGGTCCGCCCTGATGCTGCTGGCCGCCACCCCGCTCACCTTCATCGCCGGCTGGCTGTTTGGCGGCGACCTGCTGAGCCTGCTGTTCTCGCGGCCCATGGGCCGCATGCAGGAGAGCGAGGCCGATTACATCGGCCTGATGATGATGGCCGAGGCGTGCTATGACCCGCGCGAGGCTGTCACCTTCTGGCAGAGGATGGACCGCATGCACCAGCAGAGCGAGGTCGAGGTCCCCGAGTGGGCGTCCACGCACCCGTCGAACCAGCACCGTATCGAGCGCATCACCGGGTGGCTGCCCAAGGCCATGGAGAAGCGCGAGGCCAGTGACTGCCACGGCACGCAGGGCTTTGCGGAGATGTTTAGACGGGCTATGGCTAGGGGGGACGTAATGAGCGGCGGCATGTAGGTGTGTCTCTGGGAAATGTGAACAATACCCTAATCTGGCGTTCTTTGGTGTTGCGATATCACGGCGTGGTAGGAACTGGGACGGCGACTGGATATAGAATCATTACAGCAATGTAGTCGACATTGAGATCCATTTATTTTGCTTGGGGCACGTGGCCTTCTGACACCCTCTACCGTCGCACGAGTGCCGCGGCCAGCTGCTCGCCTCTCTCGCCGCCCAGGTAGACATCCTCCTCGCCCAGGTCACCCAGCCTCGCCATCTCCACGGCCTCATGGTACCCCTTGACGATCATGTCCTCATCCACCCGCAGGCCATTTTCCACCAGGGCGGTGATGACGCCCCTGACCCGCGTGATCTCCCTCATGACCTCGATCTCAATGTAGTCGTTCTGGCTGCTGTAGACGGCCTGGCTGACGCTCTCCTCCATGTTGGTCACGCCGACACCACCGGCAGAGCCCCCGCCGGCAGCCGCCAGGCTCTGGTCCTCGACGTGCTTGCTGATCCAGACGTAGCCGTTGACGCCGAGCACGACGTCGACCTTGGACTGCAGCGCGCCAACCTCCATGGTCCAGACCTGCCTGCGGCTGCGCACGACCCCGCCGCCGCCGCCCGTGCCCGCGACGGCGAGGAACACGCCGTTGCGCAGCTTCCCGTACCGCAGGGACCGCGTGTGCAGCACGGCGCCGCCGTCGGCGTAGAGCTGCTGCACCTCGGCGACGAGCAGGTCCCCCTCGGCGAAGAAGGACCGGATGGCCAGCTCGTCCGTCTCGGTGCGCCGCCGCTGGATGCCGCCGGGCAGGTTGATGGCCGACAGCGGCAGGCCCGCGAGCTGCGTGGACCCGACGTCGACGCGCCACCGCTTCGACTGGACCTCGACGATGCGGCCCACCACCAGGTCGCCCACCTCGGGGGTGTAGCGGGCGCGCAGGGGCCGCACCGACAGCAGCTTGTTGGTGCGCGTGATGACGCCCGCCAGGGACGACACGATGGCCGTGCTGTCGTCGTCGCCGCCGTTTCCGTGGTCGCCGCCGTCCTGTGGGGTGCTGGTATAGGTGCCGTGGCCGCGCATCCACTGCGGGTTGGTCGTGATCACCTCGCCCGGCGTGACGATGTCGCTGTGGCTGGCTGCCGAGCGCCCTGTCGCCATCCTGATGTCGCCTTCGATGTCGGCGCCGCCATCGTCTGAGTCTGTGTCTGAGCCTGCTGATGATCTGCGCCGTGTGTACTGGGGTACTGGTTTGGGTTGTATGATTGTGATGGCCATGTTGGGCGTTGATGCGGCCGCCCTCGGCGACTGCGCTCAGGTGCGGTTCTCAAGTGTTGAGTCTGCCGTGCCCTCCCTCCGGTTGATTGGTATCGCAGATTCTCCGAAATGTCCTTTGGTGCTTAGAAGTGATTTTTGGGGACTGGTGGGTATTGTTTGTATCGATGATTCTGAGATCGTCGTTTGCTGTATTTGGTCAAGGTTGAAATTTCGAGGTTGCCAATTCAGGACTGAAGGCCTCGGATGAGATTTGACAACGTGAAGGGACAACAATACGTATGTGCTTTTACGAGGTGAAAAACCGACTGGAAAGAGGTCACTCAGATATGGGATTAAAAAGGCCTCTGCTGTGATTTAGAGCTGTAGATCTATTCACCGGTCGTTGCCTCACAGCTCGAGTGAGCTTGAATTCAGTCGCAGATGCGGCTTATCTTATCGCAAGTCCAGCTGGGCGCAGCCGGCGAACGGGCCGTCCTGGACGACAGCTCCCAGAGCTCGTCGCTCGCAGCGGCTGGAGCAGCCTTCCAGGTAGGTAAATAGCTTCCAAGACCCGTCATTAACTTCCTGGTCCTTGAGAAGAGCCTGACTGAACGTTTCTGGATCCCAGCTGGCCCATACGGGCACTGTTCAGGGCGCGTGGATGCACGCTTGTTGCAGTGCCGTGCCACCTCTCGAGGCTTGATTGTAGTTGTTGAGCAGAGATTCTTCTTGTCCTCTCCCATACCCCTCTTAAATCATCCAAACAACCTATACAGCCCCATATACGCCAGCCCCAGCGACAGACCTCCGATTCCCATCTTCCGGCTGCGCATGCTCAACCAGGAGTTGCTCTTGAGGATGGCAGCGCGCTGCTTGTCGAGCTGGTTCATGCCCGATATGTAGCTGTAGCCAGCGAGGCCGAGAAACGTCGCGCCTCCTGTTTCAACGACACAGCGCTGGTCAGCGAAAGTCGGCACGGGAGAGGGTCAAATGGTCCGGGGGGGGGGGGTGCAACTTGCCCACGATGCGGCATGGCGTGCAGTCATAGTCGCGCCTCTCCTGCTTGAGGAGATCATTGAGCTTCTCCGGCTGGTTGGTCGGGATCTTTTCGCCGGCCATGGTGACCACTTCGCATGGGCGAGTTGCTGCTTTCTCGGCCGCCGACGGTAATATTTTTGAATGGCGAGATAGTTACAGGTCCCGCCCAAGCCCCAAAGAGCTCAAGAACCGCTTACGTAATGACCACTCGCCTGGGTCTTGTCTACTCATCTTGTGACCATTCTTCCGCCGTCCTTCATCAAGCCACTTACTTACCTTTGACCCAGTGGGAACTGGCCTACGGGGGAATTTGCTGCTCGAGAATGTAGCAAGTCGCAGCAGGCCGGCGGGTTGACCGTTCCTATCATTGGCTGACAAGCTAAAATCTACTCAAATTCTAGATCACACTATTTACTGGTTATCTCATTAGGATTTGATTTCTCTATCTTATTGACAGCCTGCACTCGCTACCCAGGCATTTCCGAATAGATTCGGCCTTCTCGACGCAGTTGTCGGGGGGGGGGGAGGGCAAAGCTACCTTGGTAGGTCGTATGAATCTTCTTGGCTGTCTACAGAGCTCTTCCAGCTTCTCAGGCTGTTTCTCCAAACAACTCGCATATTTCTCACCTCCATGATCTACAGGTTCTAAGGGTTTAATACTGACACTAACATTCCGGACTTATCAAAGCCCTTAGTCGACCAAAAGGCTTACGAATGCATACGTCAATTGAGTCTAAGCGTACTGACGCCACGCGCAATTAGTCTAGTCTTTGTGGATAACCCAGGGAATATACACGTCAACATATCTACTGAGCAGGTAAATACATGGCCATCAGTGCTGAGTTGCGGCACTATTGAAGCCCCGACTCAATCGCACATCAGGCTTCGCCACGCGGCATCGTTTCATACCACATCCCGTACCGACATGTATAGGTAGGTGGGTACTTCTTCTCAGGCTGCTTCTTGTCGTTGTAGGAGCAAATTATTTGAAGGTGTCAAGCTCTTGGCACCAGAATCTCACCATCCTGTCGCCGTCACGGTACGTGTGATTGCAGCATCCCCTAACTAGGCTCGGTACCTAGCACCGCGACGATCAAACCTGACTCCCTACATCCGGGAAATAAAGTTATTGTCACCCCGGATACCATCCGAAATATAATCAGATGATTGAAACGCCAAGCCTCAAACAATTATGCCAAGCCTCAAACACCTAACAACGTGAAGTGCCAACTCGTGAAACCGCTCGCAAGGCTCGCCAGACGGCACGACGCACAGACTGGCGTGAACAGGCAACTGGCCAGACATCAATGCCGCAGGGCCGAGACTCGTTATCCAAAGGTCCCGTAGTTGGGATCAATGCACAGCAGTGATGCACTTCGGCATCTCTGGTTAGCCGGGTTACGCAGGTTGTCACGAATGATGAGCATATTTCCATGAGTTGGTTTCACCCAGGTGCGGGTTCAGCACGATTACGAACTCTGTACATGTTTCTTACGCGAAGCGACGATGCCGACGAGCCCCTCCCTTGTGGTCCTGGGCCCTCCTCGGGACATGCATATAAAGTCGGGACGGGCTGGACGTCTTGGCATCAGTCGTGGCCCCTCTCCTCGTGCACCGCTTTCGTTCTCAAATCGAGTCATCTTTTCCTGTTATCCATAATTTTCTGTTAGATCTCGACCCCTGGTGGGCCAGTATAAATCAACAAGATGCAGACCCCTTCCCTCATTCAGGTCCTCGCTGCTGCCCTGGCAGCCTCGACGGCTGTCTCGGGCTTCCAGGCCCCAAGCACCAATTCAGTCGCTCGTAGGGCTGTTGTGAGGCTGCCCCCCATTTCTTTTGTAATACCAACATGCTAATATGATGTACCTAGGCCGCAGCTGCCGCTCTTGCTGTTCCTGCCATGGCGGCTCCTCTTGATGAGGGAGCAAACATAGTCAGTACCTGTATCTCTAATAGCGAGGTTGACTTATATTGATATTTATATTCTTATAGGTTGAACTTGCCGCACGCGTACGTCGAACTGTATCCCGTGGCCTTCAAGAACCGAATAACTGATTGCTGGAGCAGGAGCCCGCCAAAGGAAAGAAAGGCAAGAAGGGGAAGAAGGCCAAGGGTGCCGCCGCCGCCGCCCGTGCAGTCGATGAGGAAGATGAAGATGAAGACGATGTGACGACCCTCGAGAGCCGCGAGTGAGCACTGCCACCAAAGTCCAGATATTCAGTTACTCTTCATAGTACACCCACTGACGATATATACAAGACCGGCCAAGAAGAAGAAGGGCAAGAAGGGGAAAACCGGTGCTGCTGCCGCCGCTCGTGACGTCGCCGATGATGACGACGAAGCTGACGATGACGCTGAGCTCGAGAAGCGCCTGTGAGTACCAACACCTCATGACATTGGATCTTGAATCAACTCTGAAGCTGAGCCTACTTTCACAAGTCCGGCCAAAGGGAAGAAGGGCAAGAAAGGCAAGAAAGCCAAGGGAGCAGCAGCTGCTGCCCGCGATGTCGATGACGATGATGTCGAGGATGACGGAGACATCACGAAGCGAAGGTAAGTTTGGATGGCGCGAATCCGTGTCTTGTGAATCTGTCCCGTCTCGAGCTGAAGGGCTGATACATCATTAATACAGCCCCGCTAAGAAGAAGGGCAAGAAGGGCAAGAAGGCGAAGGCGGCCAACTAGAGCTAAGACAGCGGCATCGGGAGCGCTGCCAGTGTGGTGGACATAGGGATCTACAGCTTTTAAGCTGGGTCTATAATTGAATTTGTGTCCTCTAATACTTTCTTTGCAAATGATCTTTGTCTTGTCGATATACCGTGGCTTGGCTTGAATCTATGATGATAACAGTCAACCTGAAGTGTTTTGTCACTTGGGCAGATTGACGACCTCGCCGCTCTCCAAAAGGTACGGCGTGTCAAACCCTATGTGTACAGTTGATCTCGACAAGTCACACCACTGATCCTGATCCTTCACGGCCTTCGCTGCCCAGTCAGGGTCGGCAACCATGTCCTTGAGCGCATTGAGGTCGTACATCCAGTACTCGAGAACGCAATCAAAGTCACTGATCTCCCAGCCGGGGTAAACCTTCGATAGCTCCTGCCCGAATGCGGCGCCAATTTCGGGAGGTGTGACAAACTATACACGGCGTTTTGCATAAGAAATCATGATCACGCCGGGAGTGTGAGATTGGAAGGGGGTGTGAGCATACCAGCGTGTACTTGACAATGTTGTGTTTCTTGAAAAGGGGCATCGCTGCAGGAAGGTGCTCGTGGGTGAACCAGTGGATAAAATCTTCGTGGGAGATCCCGGCTTTCCTGTAGTGGCCTGCAGTGTACTTGATGAGCCGCCCTGAAGTGGTGGGGGCTGAAGGAGAGGTTTCTTGTGGTTCAGCCATTGCGGAAGTAGTTCTTGGCAGCTCGATTGTTAGGGTTGTGTTGCATGGAAAGTTCATGCCAGATGATCCGTCGGCGGCGGTTTTATATGTCACGATGTTCGCCAAGCCCCCCTCTCACTCCAAAGGCTGGTCTGCTTGTTGGCTCTGGTTTCAGCTCTGCCTTGAGCGCTTGACTTGGGCACATGTTGGTGCGAATTCTGTTGGTCACCGTACAAAGTGGTACGATAATGCGCCGCCCCCGCGCACAATGCCAACACTCTGTTGTGCAGCCAACTGATGCATATTGTAACCTACGACACCTATGAGCACTTCCGGTTTCCGTCAAATCTCGGTGGCTGTGTCTCCAGAACGGTGATTGTGCAAGACGCCCGCTAAAAATATCGCACATACGACCATCATTATGCAGGTTCCCGAGGTCTGCAGAAGACTGCGGCCCGCGAGAAGAATAGCGCAAGAGGGGCTGTGACGATGCATGACAGATTTGCATGGCTCGGTCAATTACAAGGACTGAAGTCACTTGGGTGTGAGACTTATTCTAAGAATGCTCCATGAGAATGCTTTGGTCGGCAAAGCTTGACCACTCTAAAATAAAAGGCTTGGACAAACGACCACCAGCGATTATGATCTCGCTTAGATATGCCCTATCATGCATTCCGATTGGAAGTCTCTCGACCCTATCAGCAATATGTAGGAAGTCTTCCAAATTAAGGGCAAGTCATCAGCGTTGGTGAGAAAGACGCGAAACTACTTCAAACTTCTCCAGGATGTACCGTTAGTCCGAAGCGGACAGGTTTGGTGGTGGTGCTTCGTGTATGCGATACCTGGGTAGGCAGGTCCACACAGCAAATTTGGGCCCCGAATACCTTCCAAAGCCTGCAATGAGATGCCTAGAGACAACGATAATCACTAGCCATCACATGTGAATATCAAGCACAGATCGTTCTGGGCGATTCTACCTTAGGACACCTGTGATAACCGGGTCGCACGAAATCGTGGTCTGCCAGTGGATACGGCTGATCGCTCCGTTTCCGCCTGCTGGCTTGCTGACTGGAAAGAAGTGCAAGGACCTTGGTAATTCGGCTACGGTCCATAAAATGTAGAATAGCAAGAGTTCTTCAAGACAATTTGATACATCAAGACTGCAAAGTTCTTCAACGTTGCCTCTGTGTAAGTCGGCCAGGTGGGAAACTGACGCACCGCCTGGGCTGAAAACAACTGCCGAGAATGCTTTCCATAAATAGCTTGTCCAAGACTGCAGTGCAGTCAAAGTGGTATAGTTGAGGGGTTTCAGGAGCGGGTTGCCGGGCTTCCCAAATCGGAGCTGAGAGTACAATATTAACGCGTCCCCAGCACAATATGAAGCCACATGCCATTCGGCCGCCACAGCAGAGTAACACGTCTACATTTGGGCGTTTTGCCACAAAAAAATATGATCCTTCCGTTATAGAAAGGTTGTTTTCATATTTTACTTGAAACTCCTTAGTATTGTGCTCCAGCAGACGCACCATTCTCTTTGTCCGCAACCACGACGTCAACACGGTGCCTCCTGATCTTGGTGCCGGCTTGGCCCAGAAGCCACCAGACGACGGCTTTTGATGATTTATGAGACTGCATTTCCACTGAAGACCAGAATCATTTTCGACTGGATTCTTTGCGGCTTTTTGAACCCTTGGGCACCTCCCTGAGTTGTTTTGGAGCCCTCAACCTGGTGTTCTCACACCCCAACGCAAGCCAAGAATCTCGAACAGAGGTTGAATCAGGATCCAAGTGCTTCCTTACCGTCGATACACTCTCCCATAGAAAATTCCCAATAAGCAGCTTACAAAAGTCGAATTAACACATACTTGGTTTTCGCCGACACCGGTCTTGACGCGCATTGGCGAGGAGCTTTCAAGCTCACTGCACACTTCAGTATCTATCGTGAGACCAAGATTTTGACGTTCAACAGATCCAAGGCAAGTTGTATCGCCCCAGTTGACGCAGAATCAATCGATCTCATTATTTGAATGCCGTTTTACTGATCTTGAGTGAGTACAGATGTCGCGAGGAGACATCAACGATGCCAGGATGCCTGATCCCAGCCTGAACTACACGGCTTTGGCGATGGAAGATCCTCTCCACCAGAACATCACCTTGACAATGCCAGACGGCTCCGGGATGTTGATCTCACTTGCAGAGATCGATTTCAACCAATCATACATCGTCGGCAAGACGATTGACTACGCCGTGGAGTTCGGCGCGAGCCTGATAATGCTATTCGTCCTACTGGCCCTGACGCCAAAGAGCAAGCTCTGGCGGGCGGCCTCGATCATCAACATGGTCGCGCTCATCAACAACCTCCCACGGACGATCCTCCTCGCAATCTACTTTGAATCGTCGTGGACACAGTTCTACGTGCTGTATGGCGGGGACCAGCGCTTCGTCAGCGACTCCGACTTCCGCAACAGCGTGGCCTCAGTTGCCCTAGTCATCCCGCAGAATCTCCTAATGATGGCAGCACTCATGCTGCAGGCGTGGGCCATGGTCACGCTGTGGTCTCGCACCTATAAATGGGGTATCTTGGTCGTGTCGGCCCTGCTGTCGCTTGCTGAGGTCTCATTCATGCTTGCGGTGCAGTCGGACCAGATCCGCTCCTACTACCCGGGCTACAATCCTGCCGTCTACCTGCCCAGGCGTCTGTTCCTGCGGTACGTGTATCTCGCGCTGGAGCTCACGTGCATCTGCTGGTTCTGCTTCATATTTATGCTCCGGCTTGGCATGCACATGGTGCAGAACCGCAGCTTCTTGCCGAGCACCAAGGGCGTCGCGGCGATGGATATGCTGGTAATGACCAATGGCGTGCTGATGTTGATCCCTGGTAAGCCTGACCATTCTAACAGCAATTCGAGAGTATGGCTGACGCGGACACAAAAAACAGTGGTCTTGATCTCGATGCAGGTTTCTCAAAAGTTCATCATCGAGACGGGGTCCTTGGTCTACACATCCCTAATCATTGTGCTGCCGCTAGGCACACTCATTGCCCAGCGCCTGGCGGACCCCGGCGCTTTCAACAGCCACGGCGGAGGCAGGACCGGCGTCACCAGGACTGGGAATATGGACTACACGTCTTCTGGAAAGAGGCCCCTCGTCCCCACATGGAACCGGCACGACAACAATACCAACATGCGCTCAGCGTACAGGGGCAATGAAGGAAAGACAGGAGTCACATCTACCGTTTCGTCGGAGCGGTTCCCAAAGGGGGCCGATGTGGTGGACATGGAGCTGGCGCGGATTGACGGCGACCTCGAGACGGGGAGGGTGAGGGTGAATCGTGAGCTGCAACAGTCGGAGGAGATGCTCTAGTCGAGTGAACCCTTGGTAGTTCAAGAATTCTCACTTAAATGGTGAATGAGGCACTGGAGATGGAAGGGGGGGACCAGCAGGCTGAAATAACGTGAGGGTTGAAGAGAATGGCACTACAACCAAAGAGGGCAGGTCGCCGATTATTTCCTTGGGTACAAGTTTGAGAAGTAAATGAGATTTAATGAGAATTTGATTCGAATTGGACTTCAGTGGGAAGTGTTCAGACACGGACCCTCACTCAAACATTGAGATGTTCACCTAGGTAGAGGAACCTTAATGAGTTGGTCACTCACAGCCACTCATCATGATAACCTCGCCATTTTGAGCCCATGAAAACATCCGTTGGTAGTGAATGACGGATGGAAACGGATTGAGTTGTTGAGTGAGTGAGTGACTGAGCCTGGGGTTGGTTGAGCCGCGCTTGAGACCAGTTGACCCAGCAGAGGGCTGACACGACTTAGATAACTCAGTCCATCGCAAGATTTTGTCCATCACACACACACACCATGACACCATAAAGCTCCAGGGGTATAAAAACGCGACTTTCCCCTCCAAATTTATGATGAATCGTCTAACAATCACCAAACACCGAACTGTTCACACATCACCCCACCAACAGCATCGCTCCCTTGACAGAACCTCAGACCTCTTCGCTCAAGACAAAATGAATAACAGATGGTTCCTCACGTTTCTATCAATCATCAGTCGCTTGGCGTTGGCATCGCCGGTGTCTCCGGCCGCTTCCGTAGCCCATCGTCTACACCCAACCAACCGGGCTGACGTGGAACCCGTCGTCGCAACAGCTGATGCCCGCCTGTGCTCCGGGGTGATCGGTACCGGTTACGAGTATGGCGACTAGAGCAACCAGAGTAGAATTTCTTTCGATTGTAAACAGCTCGCAAATGAGACCAAAATTCTCGCCGACACGCAGGGCAATTTCTCCGAGCCTTGCAACGCCGCCGCGACCGAGTTTACACTATTCGCGGGCTACGGTGATTGCACCATGTGGTTCGAATGTCCGAGTTCAATCGACAAAATTGCAAAGTAAGTCCCGACCGTTTTTTTTTTTTTTTTTTGATAGCCATAGATCATTTGGGTTGCATTAGGATCCATGGGCTGACCAAATCAAATTGTGTCACAGCTTTGGATATGGAGATGTCGCCGACATACTCAATCTGGCGACCAGCGCACTGGAGTACTCAGGTGCATCTACAAACACAAGCATTACATCATCAAGTGCCTCAATGAGTTGCCAGTCTCACCAAATGAACTGGCTTGTAGCGTTCAATGGCAGCCAGGGTTGAAATTAATCTAAATTAGTTTAGTTATAGGCCTTAACTAAAATTAAAGACTTTTAGTTAAGGAAATAGTAACTAAATCTTTTTTTAGTTAGTAATTATGATTAAAAACTAAACTAATCTATAAATTAGTCTTTAGTTTTTAGTTTAACTAAAGAAAAAATAGGTCTATTTTTATTAAATTTTATTTTATTAAATATTAAATTATATAATATAGTTTAAGTATAAAAGAAATATTTTTAAAATTTTTAAAATTAATTATTATTTTTAATTAATTTTTAAAAATTTTAAATATTTAAAATATTTATTAAAATATTATACTTTAATTTAATTTAATTTAAATAATAAATATTAAATAAAATATAAAAATTAAAATATAATTTTATTTTATTATAATTTAAACTTTAAACCTTTATGTATTAAAAAAGTAGAGTTCTATAACTCATTTTTTAAAAGCTACTTAACTTTAAATATATATATTCCTTTATATAATTATTTAAATAAATAATAAAAATTATAATTAAATTAAGTTTAATTATTTTTAATAATTTATTTAAATAAATATAAAATTTTATATAAGGTTGGAGTTAACTTTATATATGAAAAGTTTTTTATAAGTAATAATTTAAAAGTAACTATATAGTATAATAGTATAATCTATTAGTCTATATTCCTAAAATAGTATTTAAGGTAGTAAAAGGTTATTATAGGTTTAAAGGTATTAAGTTAATAATTAATATTATAAAGTTCTTTTATAATTATTAAGGGTCTTTAATTATATTAGTATTAAATTTTATATTTTAAATTTATATTAGTTAAATATTAAAGAAGTAGGGTTGTTTAGTTATTTATTTAAGTTTATAATACTCCTTTTATATTATAAAATTATAATACTATTTATTTACTCTTTAAATATTTTAGTAAAACTTTATTATAATATTAATTATAGTGTTGTTAAAATTCCTTCTTTTATAATATATATAATAATTTTATTTAATAAATATATTATATTAAATTTATATATTTAATTTAAAAGTTTAATTAAAAGATTTTATTTTATATAATTAAATTAAATATATATATTATTTATAATAAATATTATTAATAATATAATATTAAAATTAAAATTTATATACTTCTTTAATATTTTAATATTTTATTTATTAGATTTTTAATTTATTTAAATTTCTATTAAATATATATACCTTTTAGTAAATAGAATTTTTAAAAAGTAAATGGGGTGTTATACTTAGATTTATAGTTTAGTAGTTAAAATCTTCTTAAATAGAAAAAGAAATCTAGGTTTAATTCCTAGTAAGTCCCTTATATATTCTATTTCTTCTTCTTTTATTTTTTTTTATTTTTATTAATTAACTTATTATTAGTTAGATAAAAGATTAAATAGAAAGTTAAATAAAAGGTTAAATAAAAGGTTAAATAGAAAGTTAAATAAAAGGTTAAATAGAAGGTTAAATAAGAGGTTAAATAAAAGGTTAAATAAAAGGTTAAATAAAAGGTTAAATAAAAGTTAAATAAAAGTTAAATAAAGTATATAATAAAAATATTTAAATAATTTAAATATTATTAAGTTTATTTTATATTTATTAAATATTAAAGGAATATTAAAGTTTTTTTAAAAGTATTTAATTTAATAATTATTTTTATATAATTAATAAAGAAGTTTAAGGTAACTTTTAGTTTCTAACTAATAAATAAGGAAGTTTAAAGTAACTTTTAGTATATATATTATTTATAATAAATATATATATTATTTATAATAAATATTATTAATATTATAATATTAAAATTAAAATTTATATATTTTTAATATTTAAATAATTTATTTATTAGATTTTTAATTTATTTAAATTTTAATTTAATATATATATCTTTTAGTTAATAGAATTTTTAAAAGAATATAGGGTATATTATATTTAGATTTATAGTTTAGTGGTTAAAATCTTTTAAGTAGAGGAAAGATTTAGGTTTAATTTCTAGTAAGTCCCTTATAGTATGTTTTATCTTTTTTTCTTTTATTTTTTTATTTTTATTAATTAACTTATTATTAGTTAGATAGGAGGTTAAATAGGAGGTTAAATAAAAGGTTAAATAAAAGGTTAAATAGAAAGTTAAATAAAAGGTTAAATAGAAGGTTAAATAAGAGGTTAAATAAAAGGTTAAATAAAAGGTTAAATAAAAGGTTAAATAAAAGTTAAATAAAAGTTAAATAAAGTATATAATAAAAATATTTAAATAATTTAAATATTATTAAGTTTATTTTATATTTATTAAATATTAAAGGAATATTAAAGTTTTTTTAAAAGTATTTAATTTAATAATTATTTTTATATAATTAATAAAGAAGTTTAAGGTAACTTTTAGTTTCTAACTAATAAATAAGGAAGTTTAAAGTAACTTTTAGTATATATATTATTTATAATAAATATATATATTATTTATAATAAATATTATTAATATTATAATATTAAAATTAAAATTTATATATTTTTAATATTTAAATAATTTATTTATTAGATTTTTAATTTATTTAAATTTTAATTTAATATATATATCTTTTAGTTAATAGAATTTTTAAAAGAATATAGGGTATATTATATTTAGATTTATAGTTTAGTGGTTAAAATCTTTTTAAGTAGAGGAAAGATTTAGGTTTAATTTCTAGTAAGTCCCTTATAGTATGTTTTATCTTTTTTTCTTTTATTTTTTTTATTTTTATTAATTAACTTATTATTAGTTAGATAGGAGGTTAAATAGGAGGTTAAATAGGAGGTTAAATAGAAGGTTAAATAGAAGGTTAAATAGGAGGTTAAATAAGAGGTTAAATAGAAGGTTAAATAAAAAGTTAAATAGGAGGTTAAATAAAAAGTTAAATAGAAGGTTAAATAGAAGGTTAAATAAAAAGTTAAAGAGAAAATTAAATAAAAAGTTAAATAAAAAGTTAAATAAAAGTTAAATAAAAGTTAAATAAAATATATAATAAAAGATATTTAAATAATTTAAATATTATTAATTTTATTTTATATTTATTAAATATTAAAGGAATATTAAAAATTTATAAAAGTATTTAATTTAATAATTATTTTCTATAATTAATAAAGAAGTTTAGGGTAACTTTTAGTTTTTAATTAGTAAATAAAAAAGTTTAAAGTAACTTTTAGTTTCTAATTAGTAAATAAGGAAGTTTAAAGTAACTCTTAATTTCTAACTAGTAAATAAGGAAATTTAGGGTAACTTTTAGTTTCTAACTAGAAAATAAGGAAGTTTAGAGTAATTTATAAATCTTTAAAAAACTTTATTAAAAAAATAATAATAAAATAACTTTTATTAATTTTAAAAGTATAAAATATATAATTATTTTAATTTAATTTATAATTTATTTAATTAAATAATTTAAAATAAAATAAATTATTATTTTTTAAAATAAATTATTTAAATATAATTTAAATTAAAAAGAAATAATAAAATAAATTATTTTAAATTATTTTTCTACTTCTTCTCTACTAATTTCTCTAAATTCTAAATTTCTACCTCTAACTCTTAAATACTATTAAACCTTTAATTTTTAATAATATTAATTTCCTACTATTTTATATTAAAATTAACCTTTAATTTAATTATAATATAACTAATAATAGAAAATATTTTTTATAATAATAAAAGTAGTTAAAATAATAAAATATTTTTAAATTAATATATTTAATATAAGATATTAAAATTTATTATTTTTCTAATATTTAAATAAATTTAACTATTAATTATTAGTAAATAAAATATATAAAATAAAATAATTAAAAATACCTTAAAGTTAAAGTATATTTTTAAAGATAAATATTATATTTATTTTTAATATTTATTAAAAATTTAATATAAAATTTATTATTAGAATTAAGAGTATTTTAAGGTAAATTTATAAGTAAAGTATTATATATATCTTTATTAAAAGAATATAATTCTATTTTAACTCTATAAAATATTAATAAATATATAAATATAAATTAATTTTAAACTTATTTATTAAACTTATCCTTTAAAATAAACTATATATTAACTTTTATATAAAGATAGAAGTTTAATAACTTATTCTTTTAAAAATAAAATATTTTATATTTTAAGTTTAAAACTAAAATTAATATAAAAGGTTTATAACTTTTATATTAACTTTAATTAATTAATATAAAAGTATTTCTTTAATTTATTTAAGCTAACTTTAATAGTTTTTATAAGTTTAGAGAAATAATATTTCTAAATAAATTAATATATAATTATAATATAAATTAAATAAAATTACTTATTAAAAAGAATCTTTTTAACTTTTTTAAATTCTTTTATTAAAGCTTTTAAATTATTATATATTATATAAATATATAATAATCCTTTAAGGATAGTTATATATAACTGCTTTTAAAGTTTAATAAAAGGTTTTAAAAATATCTTAAATATTTTATTAATTTAAATTAAAATATATATTTCTAATTTAGAAATATATTTCTAAACTTAATATTAAATATATTTCTTTATATATATATTAAAGGCTCTTTTAATTATAAAAGTTTTTAATATAAAATATATAAAATTCTATCTTATAAAGGTATTTAAATTAAAGTTAATATAAAATAATATTTAAAAATAATTTTATTTATTTAAAGGTATATAAATTTTTTAAAGTTTCTTTCTAAAAATCTATCTTATATATACTTTTAATACCTTTTATTAAAAGTCTATTAATCTTAATATTATATTAAGTTAATATTATTATTTATTAAACTTAAATAATAATATTTATTAAAAAGTAATATTAAATATTAATAATATTAATAAAATTATTTATTATTTTAATAAACTTTAATATAATAGTTTAAAGATTTATAGAATATTTAAAAATATATTTATTAATTTCTTTATTTAATAAATAATTTTAAAATATTTTATACTATTAAATTAATAATATATACTATATAATAAATATTATTTTAAATTTAAAATTTAAATTAAAATTATATTTCTTTTAAATTTTAATAAAAATATTATTATTTATTATATTGTCTTAAATAAAATTATAATAAAATTAATTATTAAATATAATATATATATATATATATAATATTAAATACCTAAAAATATTATTTAAAGTTATACTTAAATAACTTTAAATAAACTTTTAAAATTCTTTAAAAGAATAAAGCTAATATATTTATTTTTAACTTAAAAATTTAATTAATTTATAAATTAATTAAAATTCTAAGTTAATATATAAAATAATTATTTCTATATAAACTATATTTACTTTAAAAGTTTAAATATTAAAAATAAAAGAAAATTTATTATAACTAATAATATTTTTTAAGTTTAAATTTAAATTTATAAAGTTTTTATTAAAAGTATTTATTAAAATATTTTTAATCTTTAAATAGTTAATAATAGGTATAGTTTTATATATATTATATTAATAAAAGTTTAATTAATTAAAATATTAAAAAAATATTTATATATATAAATTTAAATAAAATAATAAATCTTAAAAACTTTAAATTTAATATACTAAAAGGTAAATTATTTTAATAATAAAATTTAAAATCTTATTATAAGTATTTATATTTATAAAATTAGCCTTAGTTTATTTAGTTAGAATATTAAAAATTATAAAGTATAACTCTTAAAAAAATATTAATATATTAATAAAAATATTCTTAAATATTTTACTTACTTTTATTCTTATTTTCTTACTTTCTTTATTAAAAGGAATTTTTAAATAAACTTTTATAGTAATAAGTATAGTTTAAAACTTAAAACCCTTTAAAAGTATCTCTTTTTTATAAAAGTACCTATAAAATTAATTAGTTAAAAATTAAATAAAAATTTAATTTTTAAAAAAATTAAAAACTATTTTATATATTAATTATATAGTTAGAGTATTTTTAAAGAATATAATTAAATAAATTTTATTATAGATATTAATTTAAGAGATAGCTTTTATTATTTCTAATTAATTATAATTTAATATAAATATAGTTATATATAAATAAAACTTATAAAGTAATATTTATATATAATCTTATTTTATTAAAAGAAAATAACTTACTAAATATAAGATATTAAAATTTACTAATTTATATTTTTTTAATAGGTAGAAGAGTGTAAATAAATAAATTATTTTAAAAATATAAATATATATTTTTTAGAAGGGGAGTATATAATTAATACTATTATATTTATCTTTTAAAATAAATTATAAATTATCTTTTAAAAAGATAATATTAAGGACTTTATAATAGAAGAAGAGAGAGTAAAAGATAAAGATATATTTATTTAAAATAAATAAATAAATCTTTTAGTAGGTAGAGGTTTTATATAGTAGTAGAAATAGTAGAAGGTTTATATAAAGAGGTAAAAATAAAAGAAAAAGAAGAAAAAAGTTTTAAAGGGAGGAAAAAGCTATATATATAAAAAAAAATATTTAAATAATTAAACTCTTTATTTAATATTTTAATAATTAAAATTTATCTATTATAAATAGTTTATTAAACTACTTTTATAGTAAATAATTTATTAATTTAATTTTATTTTTAATAAAATTTAAAAATAATATTTATAAATATATTATATATAATTTTAAAGATATTATATTATAATATTATAGTATAATAATATATTTTATAATATTAAATATTTAATATAGAAAGATTTTATATTTAAATAAATTTTTTTATAATTATATAGTTTTATTATTTTAAAACTATAATAAAGTATTTTATAAATATTTATATTAATTTTTAATAATTCTTTATATATTATTATATTTTTTTATATGTTTTAAAAATATTTAAATTATTTTATTATATAATTAAAAGATTAAATTAAATAGTTAAAACTTTAATTTAAAAATATAAAGGCTTAAATTAGGTAATTATAGACTTAAATTAAATAGTTAAAGGCCTAAATTAAATAGTTAGGGGCTTAAATTAGGTAGTTATAGGCCTAAATTAGGTAGTTAGGGGCCTAAACTAGAAAGTTAGAGATTTAAACTAGGTAGTTAAGGTTAAAAATAAAATATTTTTAAGTATTAGGTATTAAAGTATTTTATATAATTTTAAAAATATTTTTACTAACTTTAAAATATATTTTTATATATAAATAGTCTTTTATTATATTTAATTTTAAATATTTATAACCTATTTTCTTTACTTAAAGAATATATTATATTAATTTAATTTATTAAAATATTTTATTTAAGTTATTATTTTTAAAATAAATTTTACTCTTTAAATATAATATATATTTATAAAGTTTTTTGATATATATAAAATTTAAAAGTTTTTAAGTTTTTAAAAGTAATAATTTTAATATATTAATAGGTTATTATATATTATTTAATAATATAACTTTTATACTATTTAATATATTTTTAATAATTTTATTAATAAAATATAAAATAAAAGTATTTAAATATATTTTTATTATATTTTTAAATTTATATAAATTTAATTATAAAGTAGTTAATATAAATAGTTAAGTTAAAAGTAGGGGTAAGAGAGGGTATAAGCTTAAATAAATTATAAGTTATTTTTAATTTATTTTTATAAAGGGTTAAAAATATATATAATTATTAATTAATTAGTATATATAGTATAATTAAATAAATCTTATATAAATTTTATAAATAATTTCTATAATTATATAAATTATAAATTTAAGTTTAATTTTTATTAAAACTTATAAATTACTAAATTAAGAAAAAGACTTACTTATTATAGAAAAACCCTACTTTTTTTTTAATTTTTTAGTTTTTTTTTAGTTTAGTTTTAGTCTTTTAATTTTAGTTACCTATTATAATTAAGTAATTAAAGATTAATTTATTTTAATTATAGTTTAATTAAAAACTAAAAGATTAAAGACTAACTTAGTTAGACTAAGAAACTAAGGAATAAATTTATAACCTTGATGGCAGCAAGTGGGCACCTAGGATAGGCCCCGCAAGTGAGGGTAGTTTTTAAGTATAATACGGGGCTTTAGTCTATTAGTAGAGGTTTGCTAGTAAATGTATTTTTTGGAAAAAAAAAACGTGAGGCATTAACTTAGATCCGCTCTTGAATTCTAGGATTTATTCTATCGATAGGGTGTTTTATTAAACGTTGAGTCCCTAATAACCTTTCTACTATATAATAGGCTTGTATATCTTACTTTATACCTACATATTAAAACACTAGAATTTATAAGGAATTTAATATTTAAAGGTATAAGTAGTTAGGCTATTAATTAAAAGAATTAACTATTAAAGAGTACCTATAAAAGTATAGTTTTAACTACCTATAAAGCTTATTTATATAACTAATTATAAATTTATATTATTCCCTTTCTTAAATAAACTATCTTTAATTTATTTATATAAATTATATTCTTTAATAATACTAATTAAAATACTTTTAAAATTTTATTTTTCCCTTTAATTTATTAAATTTACTTTTATTAATTAAATTAAAATAATATAATAGTAATATACTTTAAAATTTAAATTTTAATTTAAACTAACCTAAAAGGTTATTAAAATAAAAAAATATAAAATATTTATATTTTAATAAAGGTTTAACTTTATTATAATAAAAGTTTTAAATTTAAATTTTAATTTAAATAATTTTTTTATTTTTAAATTATTTTTATTTTAATTTAAAACTTAACTATTAAATTTAACTAAATTACTTAAATTTAAAAAGTTTTATATAATTAATAAAATATTAATAAATAAATAATAATAACTAATAATAACTAATAAAACTTATTAATTAAAATAGTTATTTAACTTACTTTTAATTATATTAATTTAATAATTTATTTTATCTTTTAAATATTATTTTATTAATATATTATAAACTTTTATAAAATACTTATTATTAATATATATTAAAAGAAGTTTATATTATTATACTTATTTTAAAAAAATTTTACTAAAACTTTAAAAATATAAATATTCCTAATATAATAAATAATAATTACTTATAAACTATTATAAAAAAGTTTATACTTATATACTTATTAATATACTTATAATACCTAATTACTTAAAATAAAAATATAAAAACCTTATTTTTTAAAAATATAAATTTAGTTTTTAACATCTTAAACCTAATTATATAATTTCTTATAATTAATACCTTATAACTAACTATTAATTATTTTATAAAAGTTTTCTTTTTTATTTTATAAGTTTTTATATAAATAATATATAATTTATAAATTAAAAAATATTATTTTTAAAAAAGTAAAAGTTATAATTATAAAACTTTAATATATAATTATATAATATAATTACTTACTAAATTAAAGCTTAAATATTATAATTAAAGTTAATTAATTATTTATAAAAATTACTTTTTTAAATTATTATTTACCTTTTAAATTTATTATTTCCTTTTAACCTATTAAGTATAATTAAATATAAATAAAAACTATAATAATAATACTAACTTATAATAACTTTACCTATAAAGTAACTTATATTATTTAAAATTTTATTTTTAAAACTTTAAAAATATTAATAATCTTTTTATTAATATAAATATAACTTTATAAATTATATTAAATATAACTTTAACCTTAATCTAATTAATAATATATTTAATTATTATAAAAATAAAACTTTATTTATAAATATAAAGTTAATTATTTAATAAATTAAAAATATTAATAATATAATTAAATTAAAATTAAAAAGTATTAAATAAAAAACTTTATTAATTAATACTCTTTATACTTTATAATTACCTACTACATTATGAAAATAATCTTTAAATATTAATATTCTTTAAATACTTTATAAAAATATTTTTAACTATAATATAACTATAATTAAAATAGAGTTTTTAATAACTATTAATAAATTATTAAACTTAAAAACTAGAAGAAAAAAAATCACTAAAAGAGTAACTTTTACTTTATAAAGAGGGTCCTCTAGGGAGTACTAGTAAAGTTAAATTTTATATAAATAGTTATTTAAAAGAATAAAGTACTTTTTTATCTATTTAAATTAAATAGCTTTAGGAAGGTTAACTTTTTTATAAAGGTACTTATAAACTACTTATAAATTTATTTTATTAAGTTAATATAATTTATAGATTTATTTTAGTAAATTTCTCCTTTTTTATTTAAAAGTAGAAAGTAATATTTTAAAAATTATATTTTTAGGTAAGTAAAATAAATAGTTTATAAAATATTAGTCTTTTAATATAATATATAATATAAATTTTATAGTATTTTATAATATTTAAAAGTATATAATTTAAAAGGGTTAGTTTATTTTAATATTAATAGTTGTTAAAACTTATAATTTATTAAAATTATAATTTTAATACCTTAAATTTAATAGAATTAATATTATAAAGCTAATAAAATTTTAAATAGTTTTTATTTTTAAATAAAATATTATATTTATATATTAATAAACTTCTTTAAAAAGTATAAAATTAAATATAAAATAAAGTTTTAACTATAAAAATAAAGTTATAAAAGAATAATATTAATATAATATTTATTTATATTAAACTTAATTATAAAAATAGTTATTAATTAAAAGTTTTTATAATTAAAAGGTTAATAATAATATTTTTAATTTTATATTATTATTTTTATATTTTTAAAATATAATAATTTAACCTTTAAGGTTACTAATATAGTTTATAAGGGTACTAATTTATTTAAAATAATTATTTATTAAATTATAAAAATACCTAATAATATTAATAAAGTTATAAATTTTAATTATAGTTATTAATATAAAGTAGTTATAAATAATAGTAACTTTTATTAAATTAATAGTAATACTATCTTTTAAAATAAAAATTAAAAAACTTTTACTTAATAAATAAACTAATTTTAAATATATTTAAAATAAAGTTATAAACTATTAATTAAGTAAATATAATTAATATATATTTATAAAATTATTTTATAATATTTATTTAAATAATAATATTATTTATTAAATTATATATAAATTTATAAAGTTTATAAAAACTTTTTAATAAACTTTTAAAATATAGTTAAGATATTATAAAAATTAAATAGTATTACTAACTACTTATATAAACTAAATAATATAATAAAAGTAGTTTTTTTATAATTTTAAAATCTAATTAAATATATAAAAGCTATTTTTAAGTTTATAAAAATATATTATCTATAATTTACTATATATTAAATTTAATTTATAATATTAAATATAAAATATATATACTTTTAATATAATTATTTAATTAATAATAATTATAATAAAAATATTAAATAATTTATTTAAGTTAAACTTTTTTTTATATATAGTTATAAATTTTTAAATATAAAGTAAAAGGTAAAAACTAAAACTTTTACTTTTATAAATAAATATATTTTTATAAACTTTAATAAAATTATATATAGTTTACTTTTATAAGGAATTAAATTATTTAAAAGGAGGTAAAAGGCTTATAATTACTTATATTAATATAATAAGTAGTTTTTAATAAGATATTTATATAACATTATTTTTATTAAATAAACTAAAAACTTTAAAGTATATTTCTTAATATAAATAGTAATTTAAAGGTTATTTATAAGAGTATTTAAATATTATTTTAAGAATAAAAGGAAAGTTTTAATATTTAAAATATAATTTTTATAATTAAAAGTTTTAATTTATATATTTTAAAAGTATTAATTTAAACTAATTAAAGAAAATAAATAAATAAAGGGTTTTATTTTATATATAATATATTATCCATTAATAAAAGATTATTTTTTAAAAATAAATTTATTTAAAAATATATTATTAAAAATTACTTTATAAGAAACTATAAAATCCTTAAAAGTTTATTAATTATAATAAATTTTATAATAATAAAAACGTTTTTATAATTAAAAATTAATACTACTAATATTATTTATTTATATAAAATTTATAAATAAATATAGTTATAATTATACTACTAAAAATTTAAAGTAGTAATAGATTTAAGAGTTATAATTAAAAAATATAAAAGTTATAATTATTAATAAACTAAATATAAAAAATTATAAAGTACTTTTATACCTTTATAAAATAATTTATTATAAAAAAGTAAGAAATTATTAATATTTACTTTTATATAAAAACACTTTAATAGCCTTAATTTTTAAATAAATATTATTAAAATTCTTTTAAAAGGTTTTTAACCTTATTATTATCTTTTATATAAAAAGTAAGGTTATAATATTCCTCCTTTTATTTAAAGTTATTTTTAATAAAATAAACTTAAATATTTCTTTTAAAAATTTACTTTAAAGCAACCTAATTAATTATTTTATTACATTAATTTATAATTATATTATATAATTAATTAAATAAATTAAATTACTTATTATTATAAAGGACTTTCTTAAAAGTAATATTCTAATTAATTAATAAATTATAAATATTTTTTAAAAATAAATTTAACTTTATAATTTTTATTTAATAATCTTATTTATTATAATTAAAGTAAATATTATTTTTTTAAGTTATAATAATATAAAGTTTAATATTTACTACTAGTATATTATAAGTTAGGTTTTTAAAAGTAAAGTAAATAGTTTATTTATTAGTTTATAAGTTAAAAATTATTAATTATATTAAAGTAATATTAACTAACTTAAATTATATAACTTTTAACTTTTTAATAATATTTTAACTAACCTTTATATAATAGAAAGAGGTAATTATATTATAAAGTTAAATTATTATTTTAAAATAATAAAATCTTTTATTTAATTACTTTATTAATATAAACCTTAATATATTTAATAAATCTTTTATAACTATTATAGTTACTAACTAAAGTAACTTATTAATAATTTTAATATAAATATTTAATTAATTAATAAAAATCTTTTAAATAAAATAATATAAATTATTATAAATTACTATTATAAAAGTAAAAGCTTAAAAAGTATTTTAAAGGTATTAAATAAAGTTAATATATAATTTATTCTTATAAAATAAAAGGATTAAAAATATAATTTAAAAATAAAGGGTATTATATTAACCTAAAATTTATATAATTACTTTTATAAAAATAAATTAACTTAATTTATTAATAAATACCTATTTAATAAAATTATTAAAGTTATTTAATAATTCTATAAGGATTCTATTTAATTATAATTTATAAAGGATTATAAAAGTATAAAGTTAAATTTATATTTTTAAGCTTATTAAAAATAAAAATATTTATAATATTAAATTAAAAATCCTTTAAAAAAACCTTTTATATTAAAAACTTTAAAAATTAAATTTATTAAATAAAATTATTATAAAAGATTTTTATAAATAAACCTTTATTAATATAATAAGTCTCTATAAAGAATTATATAGTTAATATTAAAAGTTAATTATACTATCCTTATATTAACTTTAAAAGTTTAAAGTTATTAAAAGTCTATTATTAAAAAGGTATAAATTAATTAAAATAATAATTTTATCTACTTTATTTAATATAATAAAAACTATACTTTATTAAAATATATAATAAATAAGTTAAACCTTTAATTAATATAATTATTTTAAATAATATAGGTTATTTTAATAGCTTTAAATTTAATATTATACTTTTATTTAATTTTTAAATTATTATTTATACTTTTATTAAATTAAAAGAAATAAATATTTAAAGTATTAAAAACTTATAAACTTAATATATTAATTAATAAACTTTTAAAGTATTCTTTTAATTATAAATTTATTAATATAATATTTATAATTAATAAATACTTTAAAAAAGTCCTTTTATAAATTAACTTTATTAAATATTATAAAGTATTAAATAAAAAATTAATTAAAAATAAAAAATTAATATAAAATAATAAAATTAATATTTATTAATATATTTTTAGTTTAATTATAAATTAATTATATTAATAATAATAATATAAAAGAAAAATATAATACTTATTATTAAAACTTTTAACTAATTTAAAACTATTTACTTATAAATAATAATTATTAATAAATAAATATTATTATTATTTAATTTAATAAATAAAGTTCTCTTTTATAATTATTATTATTATTAAAAGTAATTTAACTTTATATAATTAAGGTATAAATATTTATTTTAAGTTAAGTATTAATTAAGTTAATAGTTACTTAAAAGTACGTTTAGTAATATTAAGATTAATTATAATTATTTTTATTAAGTATAAAAGTAAAATAAGGTTTTTTTAATAAAAATAATTATTTTTATATATCTTATTTTATACCTATATATTAAAATATTAAAATTTATAAGGAATGTAATATTTAAAGGTATAAGTAGTTAAGCTATTAATTAAAAGAATTAGCTATTAAAGGGTACCTATAGAAGCATGGTTTTAACTACCTATAGGGCCTACTTACATAACTAACTACGGATTTACAGGCCTACATAAAACTTTGTATGCAAACGTCGTTTTGTTCTTAATACATCAGTCCGGGTGTAGACCATCCATTTATACAGTAGTAAACACTCACATACCCAGAATTTTAACAGCATAAAAGAAGAGCGAGTAAAAGAACAAAATTAGTAGTACATGGCCCAAGTGGTTTCGTTTTTAATCCCCATACATATAAAATATATATAGCGCCTTCATACAGTAGTAAACGCTCAAGACCCAACGTTTAAAGAAATACAGTACCAATAATAGTAGAAAGAAAATACAGTACATCTATAGGCACGTAGCTAAGCCTCGTACCGCACAGACAAGGCTGGAAGGCATCACTCCCAACGGCACCACACTAGAATCATCAACATAAGTAGCCCAAAGGCTAATCTACCACGATAAGCCGGCAAAGCAGTCATACGGCGAGACTAGAATAGTCTCTCAACATAGCCCCTATAAGAAGAAGAATCCCACAACAACCCAAGAACTTATAATAGCTGCATAGACAAGCCCTGGCTAGCGGGAACTACTTCTGGCGGCGTTTTTCGAAGACACATTAGATGAGAACAAACGGCCCAAAGTTGCCTAATTAAGTACCTAGCTAGACAAGCTGATGATTTACCCGACGAGTCACTGAGTCTCAAAGTGAGCCATGCTTGATACGCAAACAAGACCAGGCCTCGGTCACACGAGGTCGTCCCTTGTATAAAGCTCGGCCTCAGAACACCACACCACTAGTTCCCCCATTCTGGTATTCCCATCGAGCACTTGAGGAACAGCTATCACCAGCAACAATCACAGACCCGCCCCAGGTGCCGTGGACGACACGACCACAAAGATACTTGCTTTTTTGTTGGTCTTTTTCATATTTTATTACAAGGAAAGTCTATACTCGGGACAAAATGATTAGTGCCAAATACCTTTTGTTCTTCTCGGTCATATTCGGCTTGACCACAGCCTCTCCCACTTTCATGGTGGCGCTGGCGCCGCAGGCGCCCCGTTCCCCGAGCCTTGCCGACGACCACCATCTCTGCACCACGCCAACGAGTCCATTCTATCAGTACGGCAACCAAAGCTACCCGGAGAGGGTTAGGGCAGACTGTGAGAAACTCTCACAAGAGCTCAAGACCCAAGCCGACCGGCATGGAAACTTCACCGAGGCGTGTGGGGTCCCAGCTGGGTATAAGCAATTCGGCAAGGAGGGCGACTGTACGCTGTTCCTCATGTGTTACAAGACAACTGAGGGGAATGCGGTTACGTGAGTATTTTAACTCTGATTCTGTACGAATACGACATCAAGTGTGCGCAGACTGATGCCAAGGCACGTGGTAGGATGGGCTATGGCGATGTTGCCGACATTATCAAGATGGCCATCGACGGGCTCCAAGGCTCTGGGCAGTCCGACAACTCGAGTATCGTGGCAATCAGTACTTCGTTTGGTTGTCAGCACTTGGCAGCGGACTGGGTTGTGGCACTGTGATCGCAGCGATTGGGCACTTTGGTAGTGAGACTTGAGATCGTCACGAAGGCGGTCTCACAGGGCTGAGCATGAAAGGCGACTCTAGTCCATTTTTGGGGGTGGTGAGAAGGGGAGTAAGGCCGATGGTCGAGGACTCTCCTCATTCACGATATGAGCATAGCTAAGGTCACAGTACCTAAGTACGCGGCCACAGCATGAATTGATAAATCACCTGAATAATTGCCGTGGCCTGAACAAATTCCTACGGAAATGGTGCACGGGAAACCCGGCTAGTAGAACAAGCCATTTGAGATACCGTGATACAAGCTAAGCCGAGCCAGATTGGCCCTGCAATGGATTGTTGCAACTTGTTGGACTACTGCGGTTGAACCTTCCTTTCTCAAAATGATGCCAACGCCCTTGAGGCTCCACCGGGCCCCGTTCCTGCCTCAGTTATCAAGAAATGCATGCATTCACCACGCAGGCTGTTCTGTGTTTGCTGGTCACTAATTCGACACTCTTCCACCATGCAATAGCGTCGAATCAACGGCGTGTCATCTCGACCACGCCACCGACCAAGCAATATTATCCCACCCGTGCCAGGGGAGTAATGACACGAGTGACCTCCAGTTCGAATAGGATCTCGTTCAACCTAAACTGGTCGGCCCTGCCCCGGACTTGGCAGCTCCTTTCGGCGAAATTATCATTGCCTCTTACGGTCACAGAATTCTAGAACAAGGCACAATGCAATACAGTTCAGCAATTCACGATTGGGCTGCATCAGTACCCAACAACACCATTGGCCAACAGACCAGGTTCTCTAGGCCCTTCCAGTTGGGGAATAGTATAGAACCACGAGGTAATCGCATTGTCTGCGTGCTCACCTTTTCTCTGTCTTGCTAACCATCGTCTTTCACTCCCAGCATTCTACCAGACCAGCGTCTCCGTCGCTGGTTCCAATGCCTCGAGTTCCGGTCGAACTACCTCGCGTTTTCCAAAGTCGAATACATGGAGCGTCACTTCGACCATCCAGCGAGTCTCGAGAGATGACCACGGTTGTCCCACCGAGTCCCGTCCTAGTCGAGTATCATCAGTTGTCCAGTCGACCCCATTTTCGATTCCACCATCGTCGCTCGAAGGCATTACCGGCCGTACATCTGTAACGACAGTACCGGGGCCCGTTGAGGCAGGAAATAGGACGCTGCACCTACCGCTGATTGACGAGGTCCATAGCAATCCGGCGCCACGCCTAGTGGCCCTCGACATGACGGCATTGAGTAATTCAGGCCGGAATGCGGTTGATGTGTATCCGAGTGTCGCCAAGAAAGCGACTCCTACTCAGTTGTTGGAAGTGCCCCCAAAGATCAAATACTCCGAGAACAGGTACGATGGTTGCATTCCCATGTTGGCGCAGGATCTAGATGGGACTCCGAATCCACCCACCCCTCCAGATGCCGCTCCGGCGCTGCAGCCGCGGAAAGGCAAGGTGGCGGAATTGAAGAAGGCTTTCGAACGAGGTCTTTCCGATCTCGTGCGAAGACGGCATGTTACAAAACCTAGCGACAGCCCTCCAGCCCCCCGGCCAGGTGCGAAGCATCTACAGCAGCATTCAAGCCATCCAGTGGCAGCATTGGACACTAGCTCCCCAGAGGACAGTCTGTCAAGAGCTTCCGTATTCTGCTCACCACTCTCGAAGCGTCGTCGTGAACCAAACGGTCCCCCCAGCCCCATCAAGGACAGGATCAGTATTTTCGAGGGCCTAGTGAAGCCCGGCTCATTTCCGCCATCTGGTACAGGCTTCAGGCCAGATGATTGTAACGTCGAATTGAACAAGGGTTCGATCAGCAATGGCGGAATGGTCCTGGAGGGCGCACCTCATGAACCAATGTCTCGCCTGCCAAGTAGGTTCCGAGGTGGTGCGGCCAGGAGAAGTTCTCATAGGCACGTCGGAAAGGAAAAGGGGACTTTGAGGAAGGCCCCTAAAATGGCCAGCTCGCACAAGCTTGTCCCAGAAATAGGCGCGGTGGCCAGGGACTCCTTGGAACAGCTAAATCCAGTGCGACGAGATTCCGGTCCTAGCAGCATGCAGCGGATCGATGAAACCGACTCACCGAGGTTCTTCAAAAGGGTCTCATCGACTTTGAAGCATGGGCAAAGGACCTCACAGCAACAACCCACAAGTTCAAGGAGCTCAAGGGTGTCCGGCGGTGTCGAGAAGGAGAAAGCTCGAAATCATTCCGCCGTATCCCAGTCGACATCCAAGAGCCAAGAGGTTAGTCACACCAAGCAAAGACAGGTGCTAGCGGCAGACTCATTGCGGAAGCGATTGGAGTCGGACTTGCGTTTTGCCAGTGGGCCGGACGCGAATGGCCACGAAGACGTTCAGGCTGCCTCCAATAGGACCCCCCCAAGCATCTATACGCGGCGCAAAACAACTCTTTGGGATATTGAAAATCCCTTCGACGTGCCGAAGGCCAAGGAGCGGAGCAAATCAGAAGCAACAGGCGACAGACTTGCTGGGCTCACAAAGAGGCACGACTTGTCATTTTGCCAGGCCATCCCGGGCCAGAAAGCAACAACCTCTCGATATACTCAGCCAATCGAGCAGCCTGAATCAGGAAGCGAAAGCCCAGCACGCGAGTCCTCCAGCGCAGTGACGCAGACGGAGGATAGTGATAGCAGTGGCTTTATGGTTGTGGCCAACGCCCAATGCGAGTTGACGCACCCGATGCCGTCGAGATCGAGAGAACAGACTATGATCAAGGTTCTTTGCAAGGGCGGTCCTGAGCCACTTGAGAAGGGCAGCAGGGGTCAGCATAGCACGGGTAGTGTCAGTGAGGGAAGTACCTCCAGCTTTCATACGGCACCTCTTGGCACAGAGGTTTCTTAAATATGGAGTTGGTGGGAAGCTGCGAGTATCCTTATGGTTTGTGGAGTTTCGGGCCGCTCCGGGCGAGATTCGGACACACGGTTTGGGTTTGATAGACTGTTCTTTTACTGTTTCCATTTTGCGAGAACGAAATGAGGCGTTAGGGTTTGGATGGGGTTCAGTCACCCAAGTTGTCACGAATGCTTTGGCCTGGTATCATTGATTAGACGCATGGCTAGAACTCGGGTTGCAGGTTTATGACTGTGTTTGAAGGATTAGGGACCGAGAGCAACCCTTTTAGGAGTACTAGATAGGAACACGAGCATTCAATTTCAGCATCATTTCTACAAAAAAATGAAGCTCTTCCGTTAAGGAGAATTCTACATGTAGGACAAATTTGACGCTGGAATATCAAGTACACTCCACCTATTTTCAGTGACAACGCGCAAGGTTGGATTACTATTTTCCAAGGTTCCATACAATGTCAGGCGCCCGAAAGCCAAGCTTGAGTTAAAAGGTACAGCGTTTATCTGATTTCTTTTCCGAGCTCAAGACGGAACCGAGGCTAAAGCCCTGGCGGATGTAAGACAGGTGCATGAAATTTGCCTATCATGCACCCGGGACCGGAAGCTCATTGTTGCTGATCGAGGGTACTACGGCCTTGCACCAGTGCTGTTTGATACGCGTGTGAGTGACCCTGTGTATACTATTGTCGGTGCAAAATGGTACATACTCCGCGAGACAGAGCGGAAACGGAAGTTCCTGCTACGCATTTCTCTTTGGGGCGTATTGAATGACCGGGATTTGGGAAAGCTTGAGATTGTCACTATATCGTTCAGGTAAATTCAAAAGCTTCTGACCCTATCTATGACCAAATTGTCGATTCATCAGCCTTCATATCCTCTCGATCGTATCTTCCTTAAAAGTCTTTAGCTATGGGTCCCTGTAGCTATAGCCCATCACTATGGATTGTGGAATAAGGCCATATCTATTATGATCTTGTGCCCGTGGAGATAATTGGTGTAATTTTGGAATGAAGTAACAAAGCCCATGGCATCTATACCAAGCTGAAATAACCGGACAGCCTCAGACACCGACCACAGTTGTTCGCAAATCCGGGAGCCAGTAAGTCGCAGTGGTATAGTTTGAATCCAATTCTGAGGATGTCGTCTCGACTTTCGCAATGTTGTCCACTTTGCCTTGGAGCTCGAACTTGTCGAATGAGGAAGATTGGCACTGGCACCACCAGTCGCTCCCGCAGACACAAGAACACGGGTCTTCGCAGGCCGTCGGCCCGGCGTATCCCAAACCGCCGCACTGTCCGTACTCGGGCACCGTGCTGCCAGTGGGGACGGGGGCTGTTATGGTTGTGTAAGATGTAGTGGTCGACGATGGCATGGTGATCGTGGTAGTTGTCAGAGTAAGGGCCACGGTCGTCGTGCAACCCACGGAAGTCGGCGGGGTGATGGTGGTCGTCCTGCAGGTTGTGAGTGTCGAGAGTGGAGCAGCTGTCGCTATGCTGGCCAGAAGACACACGATCGAGGCGAGCAGACCCAGACATCGATTTATTGGATTCATGATGGGCGTGCTCTGATCAATGGAGAATTGCTGATAATAGCCCTGGAGGACTCGAATCAAGGAAAACGGCGGATGGAAGATGCTTCGCGCATCGCACTTCGTCCGAGTCTCGCGGTCTTAGTTAAGTGGTCAGGTGCCAACTATTGCGATAGCACAAGGAACCCCCCCTGGTCCAGTCAATTTCTCTGAAGCCGCGTGTGTGACGGTGCGTCAGCTTCTCCTGTTGCTGTTGCCCGATCGGTTGCGTACTTGGGCAAACGGCTCTCCGTTGTACAGATGACAAACAACGACCTTGTTGGGAGCGAACGCAGTCTTGTTCTCGTGTTCAAAACAGACGGCTTGAGATCACACAAACATCGAGAAGGACACACTGTTGCCCCCTGTATCAAAAGTGAACTTGAAGTTCGTATGTGGTAAATAATATGGGCGGCCAATATATGACACCCGTGGACGCATATGTCGACCCTGATGATGCCCTTGGTTGCAAGCAATATCTTAAACACTGCAACAAGGTGTTATATCTTCACTTCTTTGAATTTGAAATTTCATTGAAATTTCCAGGTGGGTGTCATGAATTCCCCTGAGCCTTCGTGTCGTCTTCATCGCCCAAGCTGTCTAATGCATCAAAGAACAGTTCCTCATGCGCTTCGGCTTCTTCTGTACTGAGACTATGTCTATGTCTTTGAGCCATTATTTGCAAAAGCTCGAAGAACTTTTCCCTCAGTCCGGGAGCTGCACTGATCGTTCTCTGATCAAGGGTGTCTAGAGGGGATAGACCATTGTCGTCCCTTTGCTCTGGGTCGACCACATACCAAGGACTCGTTGAGGCAAATACCCTGATCATGTCTTCATTGGAGACTTCAGCAATACAATGCAAGACAGTTTTCCCTTTGTTATCTGTGGCACGAATATCGACCCCATGCTTCAAAAGGACCGTTGCTGTCTCACACGCATGATATATAACTGCATTCACTGCAGACACAACAAGTTAGCACACTCAAAATCCGACAAATATCCCGACAAAGGCCAAAGTACCTAGGTATTATAGGTGTGAATCTCAAGGGGGAGTATCTTACTGAGTATCGTAGAGCCATCGCGGTCGCGGTGATTCACATCCGCACCGGCTTTGATCAAGAACTGCACCATCTCCATATTGCTGGCCGCACAAGCAAAAGCCAACGGCGCGGCGCGCGCGAAACCCTGCTCACTGTTAACGTCGGCCCCGGCATCCAGCAGCGCACCAACTATCTCGATCCTGTCGCGGCCCCCGGGTGCGGCCACGCCGAGTACCAGGGGCGTCTGGCGGTAGCAATCCGTGGCGTTTATGTCTGCCCCGGCGGCTAAGAGCGTCCTGACTGCTTCTGGGTTCGCGCCGGTCCGGCACGCGATCAGCAGCGGCGTCTCCGACCGCATGCGCGTCTTGTACTCCAGCTGGGCGCCTGCCTCTAGCAGCTCCGAGATCGCGGTTGCGTCCCCTTTGGCAGCCGCCCACTGGAGGGCTGTCCGGCCGGAATCGTCCATCTGGTCGACGGGGCAGACGTCTAGGCGCAGTAATTCGCCCAGGTCGAGGCATCGGATTCCGAGGACCACTTTGTGAAGAGGCGAGAGTCCAGCCATCTCGACTATGGTGTCCAAAGGTAACATTTCTTCTAGGACTGTACGCTCGCCTCTCGGCATGTTTGGGTCGGTGTACAACTTCTCGAGGGCCATCATGAACCCAGGCGGTGTGACCCCAGGTAGACCCTCCTGAAATAGATCTGCACCTTCTTGGAGCAGAAACTGGACCATTGGAAGACTGTAATGACGGAGGGCGAAGGCGATCGCCGTCATGCCAGTGTCGAGGACATCTGTGATTGCAACGTGTTTTCTTTGAATGGCTTGCTTGAGACTGTCGACATCCTTTCTGCTGATATCTATGAATTGTCAGTGGGACAATCGTCGAAAGCAAGGGAGTTCCAATTGGCTAGAAGATTCTTGACATACATCCAAAGATGTTATACATACACCCGAAAATGTTATGGTATCCCTCTGGGGTTTTCGTTGAGAGGACCCTGCAGACTCTAATGAGGAGCTCTGGTGAGCCGATGCCGTCTGAGAACGATGCCGTTATCGCTGTCGAGAACAACCAAGAAGGGAAGACATAGGTTATCCGGAGCCATCTTGCGCGGTGTGATCTACACGACAAATCCGTACAGGCCGCAGTACCGGAATTAGGACCGGTAAAGGAAAACGCGAAGGCTCCGAGGGTACTTCTGAAGGCAGCCAGACTAAGGTGGACGACACTCCGTTTAGAGTGGCAATGGCACCGGCATCGCGGGCTGCACATTGAGATGCCGACCCTGGGCTGTCCTTGTACTGAAAATGGGCGTTTCCCTCGGCCGTTGATGGGCGGGCTATGAGTGATCTTTGAGAAGGCCTGCTCAAGGTGCTGGAAATGCACCTCGTTTTTTATGGAACGCTCGTAGTGCATATCGGGAAGCGCAAGCTGGTGCATTCCCGGAGACCGTGGTGACTGTAAAGAACTATTCACGACGCCACTTTTCAAAGGTGGAGTTCGCAGTGTTTCCTGGCGCATGTGCTTGAACATAGGGAACATCTCGGATGACAAATACTTTTCGTTCTCGAAATGATGCGGAACAGTCTTCTGTTCGGACCAGTCCTGACCACTCGTAACACTTGCATCGACAGTGTGTCTTGCATTAGACTCCAGCGTTAAGTCGGTAAATCGCTGCGAGCCATATTTCGGCTTGGTATGTTGACTGAACACATCATCTTCCGGGTAGGTTTCTATTAACCTGACACTATCCCAAGTCAACCTGTCAGAGTCCTTTAGACCTTTAAAAAATAGTGCCAATAGCAGGAGCACTGCCGAACGTCACTCACGTATTAAGCACGACGAGCTTGGACAATAATGAGAGGCGGCGTTCCTTGAGATGCCGGTGAATTAAGGTTATTCGCTCCTTGACAGGCCTTGACCGCCTCTCGGCACTCAGTTCCGGCTTAAAATGGTGCTGCGGATCGTTACGATTGTCGTCCTCAATGTTAGGGTAAACTTCTCGTACATCCTCGAATGTCTTCAGGACCACACAAATATCCTGATGGATGGCTTTGAGGATGTCGAGGTTTTCTTTGGGTGTCCCGGAAAATGTTCCATTACGAAGCTGGTGGATATCTTCCAACAGCCCCGACAGTTCGACAAGCTCATCGTGGACCAGATATAGATCCGAGCCATCCAGGTGCGCGGACACCCGCCTTTTGAGGTCTATAATGGTGTGTAGGGCGTCGCCAGCCACGCGCTCTACATCGTGAAGCGCGTCGTCCATGGCTCGTCATTGTTGTCGGTGACTTGACTCCTGGTGGTTCGGTGAAGAGGCCGGGAGGCCGCATCAAAAGGACCGGTGCAAAAAACGAAGGGAAACGCGAAACTCAATCATATGAAGAAATGGACACTCGCACGTCTAGAACTTGCCCCTCCCGGCGCCATGGGTGCCAAGATGGTACGCTCTACGATAGCGGGACAGCGCGGGCAGGGGGATGCTGACACTGGAAAGCTACGTAGCGTCACAGCCGAGGATGCTAATTAAAGACACCCAATGCGAGGTAGGCAACAGCTATTGAGCAGGCAACAGTGTTATCTGCGGCTGGTCGGGACGCATATACACATTCCGGATCCATTATAGTACGCTGCCATCGAAGCACACACATGGCAAGATCGACATGCAAACAACATGCCCCGCCTCAAATGCTTCTATCGTCATGATTGATGAGTGAATACTGAGCTGTGGCCTACCATTATGATTGTCTTAAAAGATCGCTCCATGAGTTTCCTAGTAGTGACTGTTCTTTTCAGGTGAACTTGGTAACCCTTTCACCTATCGTCGTTTCTCCAAATGTGGCCAAATATGAGTGAATTTGTAAGTCATTGCTAATACCCTTTTTGCAACCACCAACATAATAGCCAACCAAGGTCTGACGCCCATCAGACTTCGTCTTTTGTAGACATAATATTGGCACTGCTTTTTTTCTCTTAAACGCTGGGTCTTGGGAGCGTTTACCGCTGGATCAAGGCGCTACGTCATATATGTATGAGGATCACAAACGAACCCAGTTATGCATGTGAAATCTGGTTCAACAACATTTGAATATTTACAAATGACATGTCAATCGCATCCATTCCAACCGGTGACTGGACAAAGGTGAAGTTACCAAGAAGGTCACCGGTTGACTCGGTTGGGTGAGCATAGGAGTAGACACCACACGTCAGCAAGGGTGGCATGGCAGCCTTGGCAAAAATCATAATTAGACCAGATGCTCGCAAAGACAGCAAATCGGTGTGACGGGAGGATTATGGGTTTCCTTCAGGTCAAGTCGTACGCGCTGCAAAACGCCACGAGGGCTCTACTATTGCATCTAGCTCCAAAAAGGATTGCAGCAAGGAACGTCTGACAGCTTCAGCCGCACCGCCGCCCCACGTTAGGCCCTGCATGATATGCACACATAATAGCAAACTGCATACTGTAGGTGCCGTGGTTGGTTGGTGGCACAGATCAGGCGAGAACGACTGTTGCACCGTCAACTACATATTCATATTTCAGATCACACCTCACGCATAAACTCAGCAGCTCATCTAGCAGTCATCCAAGACAGGTGAAAAAGAAGAACCGTCCATGACCTGGTTCTTCAGAGGCCAGGAGAGGCGGCGAAAAATGACGGACCGGCTTCCACGGAGGCCAGAACTATTGAGGCCTTTTGATGTCCACGCATCGGAAGTACGACGGTACCCCCGGGCTCGAACTACAGAGTAAGGCCACGAGTCTAAACTCTCCATTAAGATATCGATTGGCCCGCGTACCGCGGTCGAGTACCGCGGCGCGTCCACCTTCTTGACCACCTCGAGGTCGAAGTCCTTGTACCAGCTGTGGCTACTGTCCCATCAAGGGCACAGAGAGGCTCCACCATGCCGACCCAGAAACCCGGTGGTAGGAAAGAGCTCGCCGGTGCCCTCTGGGAGGTGTCCGTGTCGTAAGACCTACCAATAGCCTCCCTCCATCATAAGGATAGACTACGGAAAATGTCACCGTGTCTCTTCATTTTGCCTCAGACACGGCACGCGCAGCACGTACATAGACACTTCCACGAGGACCTCGGGATGCAAATGCCAAAATGGACTGAATCATTCGCTTCTAATATCCATGCACTTACATCCCTCAGCTAGTCTTCGCTGCCCGAAGAATGCAGCCTGATACGTCGCGTGCCTATGCGGCGAGATATCGGCACAGATAGCGACGCAGCCCTCAGCCGCTCCCTATGCAGCCCCCCGTTCGAAGCGCCGCGCTCCTCCAGCTTCCGTCGCCTGTGGAAATCGGCCGCCCCGCTAATGTCGAGGATCCCCAGCCCGTCCGATGGCGCAGTTGCCTCCCCTCCTGTGTCAGGCCAATGCCTCTCCGTGATCCCCACAAGCTCGTCACAAGTGCCATCGACGCCGGCCAGGGTATCACCCGCTGCCCGCTAAACAGCCGGGTGAAGCCCCATCCCGAGTCCGATCTTCTTGACGAGTGCCTTCTTCAAATACCACTCCCTGGCCAAGCTCCTTGTCGTCTTAGCGAACACAGCTGGGGCGACCCGACCTCGCTCGACCGCCCGGCCAAGCACAAATATGGCATCGGCCAGGGCGCGCTCTTCAGCTACCAGTTCATACAGCTGGTTGCCGACGACTGTTGGTGCGACAAGCAGCTGGTCGATGTCCGGCTCAGGAAGGGCCTTGCTGCTCTCGATCGTCTCATCCGCGCGGCGTATGGTGTCTCGCAGGATGTTTGTGTTGTTTTGTAACAAATTGGAGAGCTGCGCCAGGGCACCGATCTCGGACTGCATCGTGCTCATGGCATTTAGCATGGCTGTCCGTTGCGCCTGGAGGCCTTGCATACTCGAGTCATTCTGCTCCCGAGTCCTGTTCCTCATCTGATGCAGAGTGCCTGCGAGCTGCTGGAGGAGAGCATCTTTCTCCGGGTTAGGTGGGATTGGTGGTGCTGGCACGGAAGAGGGCGAAGGAATGTCTAGGGTCAGATCGTCCATCAGATCTGGTGGCGGCGGAGGCTTCTGCTGAGGCGGAGGAGGTATAGCCTGCGGCGGTCCTTGTTGCCATGGCTGCTGTAATGGTGGAGGACTAGCGTAGTGTTGATGATTTTGCGGAGGCAGGCTTGACATTCGACGCGTATCGGCGGGAGAAACTGGCACGGGCGGTGCGCCGCCTTGATACTGAGCCTGCAGCGGTTGTCCCTGGTAAGGGGGTAGATGAGGAGCCGCGTGAGGAAAGCCGAAGCCTTGGGGTGGCCCCTGCTGCTGTTGAGGAGCCGGGGGCAGTGGAGGCGCGCTGTCATATCTGGACATGCGGTTGTTCTGGGGCGGCTGCGCGGATGGCGACTGCTGCAATGCGGGAGAACCGTATCGGCTCGAATGGTGCTCCACACCCGGCGGTAGTGGAGGGAGAGGAGGACCATCTGCTCTCGAAGCTTGCTGGCCTGGTTTGGGAGGTGGAGGTGGTGGTTGGGGCCCCCCGTTCGCTATCGGAGGCGACTGTATGGAGCTCGGCGGTCGAGCAGCCAGCTCCTGTGGCAGAGGAGGGACGGGAGGAGGGGTCGGCGTGGCTTGTGGTTGGACGGAGGGTGGTCGTTGTTGCGCCTGGCCTCTTGCGACAACGGGTGGCTCCTTTGCGAAGATATCTCGTAATACGCCGAGGAAGTCAAACAGGTTCGATTTCTGCGCATCAATCTAGTCAGCCACTGCAGTCATAATCAGGGAGAGCACATCTTGTAGCAAGCCATAGCACATACATCCCAGAAGTCAGCCCAGCCGACGAGGTAGGGATGGTAGACTTGGCCTTGAGGGTCGACGTGCTGGCCTGGCCTCACGACCATTGTCTCGGTCGGTGTAACGTATACGAGAGGTGGCTCTCGCGGGTATGCGTGAGGAACCCATATCGATATGGGGAAACGGTATGTGGTGCCGCGAAAGTTGACGGGTATTGTACCGGAGATGTGGAGGAGGAGGGCAGAGGTGCCGTTGGGAAACGCTGCAGTCGTGGGCGAGTGAAGCAGTCAGCGCAAAGTTTCAATGCAGAAAGTCGGGGACGATTGCGTACTGTGCACGTCTGTCCTCGGCAGCAGCGAGGGATACTGCGACAGGGCCTGTGCTACGTCGTTGTATGTGCGGTTGACATCGTGGTATTCCTACAGCGGTGGAGGAGAGGGGTCAGCGACATGACGAAGACGACCAAGACCAGACGAGATGGCAGGGACAGGCGCACGGAGGACGCACACTTGTCAGGACGCTGTACAGCCAGTTGAGGACATGGCGCTGGACAACCATTGTCGATTGCGCGGGATCGTCAGCAGCTGTCGCCAAGCAGCTTCATGGCAGGTGGTTGTGGTAGTCAGAGGTGTCTCGTCCTGGCGGCCTGGTTGGTACCTTGGACGGCGCATCATCCTCATACTCCACCAGCCTTGGCAGTTGGTCGAGGCGGGCACCAAGAGCTGCTTGGAGCTTGACCCCAGGCTGCCCACCACCTGTAGTCGGTAGGTACCTAGGTACCCAGGTACCTACTGTACGGAGTACGTACCTCCAACTATGGCACGTGCGCCGTGTGCAGACGGCCGACAAACGGGGCCTCCGTTCTAGCCGGGGTGGCTTGGCCTCAGGGACCTCTCTCTGATGAGTTGCATCAACCTTGCAACATTCTACTTGATCGATGTTTCTCGTCTTCAAGGCCATCACCCACGTCATAGCAGCCAGGCATGCATCGAGTTTGTCTTCTCGATCTGCCTCGTCTGCCATTTTACTTGGACACCTGGGCCAGCATTGCAGCTCGACTCCCGGGCGGCAAAGCTAAACAAATTCGATCGATGCTCGCACTGACAAGTGGCTGAACGACTGACTAGACTCCATGCGAACAGTGGCAGGGCTGAGGCGACAATTGGCAGTGTGGAAGTGCGGTTTTTTCTCCCGCCCGTTTGTCCACCGGCCCCATGCCATGCCTTCCACCCGGGCGCGATCGGAGCAGGAAAATGCAGTAATCGTGCCATTTTCAAGGCCAGCCCGCCATCCCAAAATACACCCGCCTACAGAATTCCGACTGCTGAGGGTGTGCTGAGGGATTATGGATGGATTGGGTCGGCTTAACGGCGACCACGCACACACAGACAGCCCACGCGACATGCATGACTGAAAGGAATTGTTGAAACAAGAGGAATCACTTCTCAGCTTCTGTCACGATTCAGGCATAGCACAAAGGCATAAAAAACCTTAAGCGCGCCTAGTACTTCAAGTACAAATAAGAAGCACCCTGAGGGCCTCGCGGATCCGTCGGGTGCGGTCACATTCCCTCCTAACAACCTTGGAAGACAGACGGCGCTGGTTTGTAAACAACCCATTGCCTGATTGGATTAGTCAAGCCGCTCGGCCAGCCGTCTGTTTCACGTCTCTTATAAACCACACCATCCTCGGCCTTGTACCACCTATTTCCCTTCCTTGCATCAACGACTACAGTTCAGCCTTACTCTGACAACAAACAGTCCTCTGTCTTCATTCTAGACACGCATGCACGCGAAACAACGGTGATCTCGCACGGCTGAGGAGTATATCAGAACATTCTGTATACTCCTTGCGTCAGGACTCTCATATCCCATCCCAAAGCCTCTCACCACTTGGGCACTCGGCAAAGAACCGTCGCGCCGGCCACCAACGCCAAGCGTCAGAAATCTCTGCCAAAACCCCCAGGATCTCTTGAAACAGAGAACCACCCAACAAAGTCATGTTCCCTCCCATTCCAGTACTCTCCGACTATGGAATCTCGCCTAGCCATGGCTTCCTGCCCGAAGCCCTCCCCCTGACGAGGCTCCCGGATCCGTACTACAACAAGTGGGAGGCCATCGTGGCGAACCTGCAGGCCTTGATCCTCAGCAGGCGCCTCCGAGGCGTCATCGACCGCCTCCCTGTGCTCTCCACCGTCGGTCTGGAACACGATGCGGAATGGCGGAGGGCTTACAGCCTGCTGGTCTTCATGGCGCACGGTTACATCTGGGGTGGTGACAGCCCCAGCGACCGCCTGCCGCCCTCCATTGCCGTGCCTCTCCTGACCATCTCCGAGAGGCTCGAGGTTCTCCCTGTCGCTACCTACGCCGGGGTCTGTCTTTGGAACTTCAAGCCCTTGTTCATCGACGAGGGCATCGACTCGCTCGAGAACCTCGCCACCCTGACAACCTTCACCGGCGCCATCGACGAGTCTTGGTTTTACCTTGTCTCTGTCGCCATTGAAGCACGCGGTGCGCCCATCATACCGCTCATGCTGACGGCTATGGCCGCTGCCCGCGATGGTGACGCGGCTGCCGTCACTCGCTGCTTGCGCGCATTCGCTGAGCGCCTCGACGATCTGGGCACTCTGCTGCAGCGCATGCACGAGGGCTGCGACCCGACCATCTTCTACCACCGCATCCGGCCGTTCCTTGCGGGGAGCAAGAACATGGCTGAGGCCGGCCTGCCCAACGGCGTGCTCTACGAGCTCGACGAGTCTGGACGCGGCGAGTGGCGCCAGTACAGCGGCGGGAGCAACGCCCAGAGCTCTATCATCCAGTTCTTCGACATTGCGCTCGGCATCGAGCACCGCCCGACCGGCGAGAAGGCCCAGTCCGGCGACACGTCTGCCTATGAGTCTGACGCCAGCCGGGGCAGGGCCCCCGCGCCGAGGCATAACTTCCTCATGGAGATGAGGAAGTACATGCCGGGCCCTCACGCGCGCTTCCTAAACGATGTGTCGGCCGTGGCCAACATTCGTGACTTTGTCGAGTTGCGCGGGTCATCCGACAAGGCATTGCGCGTTGCGTACGACGCGTGTCTGTCGATGCTGAGCGCACTTCGCGACAAACACATCGCCATCGTCACGCGCTACATCGTCACCCCCAGCCGGGAGGTCCGCGCCAGGAGCCGCAGCCGCAGCCCCGAAGCCGTGAGGCACCGCGTCAACCTGGCCACCGCCACCCGCAAGGCCCAGCAGCAGCAGCAGCAGCCTGCCAAGCCCTCCCGTGGACCACAGGGCATCGCGCTCGACACGTCTGGTGGCGGGAAGAAGGATCTCACGGGCACGGGTGGCACGCAGCTCATGTCCTTCCTCAAGCAGGCGCGCGACGAGACGGGCGAGCCGGCCGTCGACGACTGGGCCAGGAGGTTCATGAGCCGGAAGCCGCGCAAGGAAGGGAGGAACGACTTCTTCATGGGCAAGGATGAGCTCCCTGTCGAGGAGGTTGAGATTGCCGGTCTGGCCGGGACTTGGACCATGGACGATGATTTCGGTGGGCTCTGTGCGGTTTGATGGTGCTAGCTCATGCGGCAATTCGAAACAACCGATATAGCAAGCATTCATCTCCAATCTACTCCAAGGAGGAAGACGTCGGCACCTACAAACTTTCATATAGCGACAATAATCAAGCTGGTTGTGTGGCCGCATCTCTTTATCTGACCGTCTTGAGCTTTTGACCATGCTTCCAATAGCAACTTGCTGCCCCGGGCCCACATCCCGTGATTCCCGCTAGGTTCATCCGAACCCAGATACTAAACTCCTCTCCCGTCACAAAATGGATTTCAGCGAGGACCCTCAAGACGCGCGTCTATTCTGCCCTCAGTGTCCAAAATCGTCTTGTTACCTACACAGTCTACCCGCATGTGCCCCCCCTCCAACCCAAATTCCTCCCCTTGTATGCTTCGAATCCCGCCAAGAAGTCTGCTGCCGACTCATTGGTCCCGTCAATAGAGCCGGAGCAGCAACCCTGATTCGGATGTTTCCGCCTCGGGAATATGTGCTTTTGGCGATGGGCCCCGCGGACGCCATCCCCGGCGACAACAACCAACGTCCCGCACTTTCTAACGTTAGACCCGATTATGAAAAGGAGCACGCCGTATGATATCGCCCGCTCGGTTGCTACTGCCAAAGATGATGTATCTAACTTTCTGGGCGCGAGGCTTTTTAGCCATTGGCATTCGCTGGAGCTCCAACGTGATTTAAACTCCTCGGTTCAGGATTACCGAAAGCAGATCAGGCTTATTATTCTTCGGTGCCCGCCCGCTATCGGGGATATTATGGCGTTATCGTGAGTAGGAATGCTACCAATAAGCATCGCCGCAACGACAGATATCATCCCCTCTATATCAGGGCTAAACGTGAGAATGAGTGACCGGCGGACCTGGAAGGCTCTCGGATAGCACACTGAGTGAGCAGTCAGTCTCTTCGCAGAACCGCGATAAGAGTGTCAGACTTGTCATTCTGAGCAAAAGTCAAAGACGCACGTGGTTCCGCCGGGAAGGGAATCATTCCCGTCTATGTAACCGCACGTCCCGTGGGCGAGTATGTTGGAGGTGGGGTTCGACTGCATCTCCGCTTGGATCGAGATAACCTCATCTGGACTGCGGGCCCGGGAGTTGCCCCTCCTTGGAAGTCCGGGCATGTGCTCGAGTCAACGATCGTGACAGGTCAACTGCCACGACTAGATAGACAGGCACATATATAGAGCCATCTACTCACTTGCGCGGTAATGGGAATATGTGCTGAGGAGCATAGTGTCGTCTTTACTTTTCTCCTTGGCTGGTAAGGCGGTAGCTTGTTACTCCACCAGGGTACGCTTCGGTGTAGGTAAACACAAGCCAGGCAGCTCGAGCATCAATTTCAAAGGCCCGGCGATATGTCTTGTCTCGTCTCCATTGCCGTGCTGGCCCTCGCAGGCTCGGCTTCTGCTGCCCCCAGCTTCAAGGCCGCCCGCCAGGCGGACGACACGGTCAATGCTACGGCCGTGAGCAATGTCACTCTCTCGCCGATTCCCGCACCGGAAAAGCCAGACGCCCTCGTCCCGCAATCCAATGTCACTCTGGACTACGGCCTCGACAATGGCGACCTCGCTGCCGTCAACGTCTCCTTGTCGACCAACTACCCTACCATCCTGCTGGAGACCATCTCTCATCTCGCAACTGTTGACTGCTCGCCGGACTCGGTCGCGTTAACCTTCGACAATGCGCAGGATCTCGATGATGCATACACGCAGTGGTCATCTCACGGCAAGCTGTTGCTCATCACAAACCACATGGGTGACTGTGACACGGAGTTTGAGCGTGGCTTCTTCGTGGCGGGCACTTACACCGCAGACACGGCCAGCCTCACGCTGACCGCCACGACGGAGAAGACAGACATCAACTCCGCCAGCTGTAAGAATCTCACCCGAACATGCCATCTTTTTCTCTTTTTGTGAATATTACAGACTGACTGACACCCAAACCAGCCTACATGAAGACCCAATTTCACGGCCTGCCAGCAGCAAGCACCACAGACCCAACAAGGCGCGACATCATCATCGACCCGTCCAAGCTGACCTACGCCAACACCTGGTCCCTCCCCTCGCAGGTGCTGTACGAGTACGACCCCTACCTGACCGTGACCGCGCAGTCGGGCCAGCTAGACCTCTCGGTCGGGCTCAGCGGCTACCTCGAGTTCGACGTGGGCGCGCTCCACCTCGACGCGCTGCACGTCGACTTCGAGACCTCCATCGCATCAGACCTCGTCCTCGACCTGGCGGTGACGGCGCCGTACAACACGACCTTCGCCTACGCGCCCGCCGGGCTCGTGTACTACATCGTCAACGTCCCCGGGATCATCACCTTCGGCCCGGAGCTGCTGTTCAGCGTCGGCGCGGACCTGGGCGTCGCGGCCGCGGTCGACGTCGTCCTCGACGTGGGCGCCGAGATCGGCAACGGCACCGTCCACATCGACTTTGTGGACTTTGACGCCACCAGCGCGGCCGGGTGGGAGCCCACGTACCACGCCAACGTCAGCCTCTCCGAGAAGGCCGAGGTCGCCGTCAGCCCGTTCGTCTCGTTCACCGTGGGCGTCGAGTTTGAGCTGCTCGGCGGGGCGCTGGACCTCAGCGGTGGCTTGACGCCCAAGGCCAGCTTCCCTACCAGCGTCACGCTTGATGCTGGCCAGGTGGTTGGCGCCGGCAGCGGGGGGGATACCGCGGTGACGCAGCCCGGTGGCGGTGCGGCTGAGTGCGCGAATGGGGCGGCGGTCGTGAGTGACTTTGAGTTCAGCCTGACTGCCTTTGTGACGCAATGGTATAACCAGGTCATCTACGACGTCAAGGTGCCTATCGCGGAAGAGTGTTATTCCTGGGTTTAGGGGGTAAATCCTTTTGATAATTAGTAATTATGACAACGCACCAGCTACCTGTTTAGGTGTTAATTTGATTCTCGAGGCTCCGAAAAGTTGATGATGCCAGGATGATTTGTGGAAAATCGCCCATTATTCTTTACAATAGCTCCGACTGTACTGCAGGCAATTTAAAATGAAGTGAGGTCATCCGGGTCTCCATTAAACCGTCTACTCTGAAGCAACAGTATTACAAGGCTGCAATCGAACCTAAGAATAAATAATTAGAGCAGTGGCGTCCTTTACATGGTTGAACATGTCTTCGGAATCTTTATTGACTGATAATAGATGCCTCAACAAATCTAGCAAAACCTCCTGACTCTACGTTCAATCTACTCAAGAGATTTTGGATTATTTACTTTAGTAAAGCCTCATCACATTACAAGTCCTTTCGTAAACATCCTTCTACACGTGGACCAATCGGCCCTCGAGTCTCCAGGCCCCAGACAAAGCAAATGCTTTTCAAATGCACCTTATCACAAGCATGACCTTGAAATTGAGTATTTGGATGCAAGAGCAATTGATTTAAGCTTTCATACTCTAGACTGGCGACCCAGGCGCAGTGGGCCTTGTACTGGGTAGATTTTCGTCGCTGTACTTGGGCGAGTACGTGATGTTTACGCTGGTCTCTCTCATGATGCCGCTCTTCAGCCATTGCCCTTCTCCACTGTTCTCGGGCTCTTGTTTGCGCTCAGGGAACATGTCCATAAATTCCATAGTTGCCACCATCCGCCTCTGTGACGAGTCGTCCTCTTCGTCCTCTGGCAGCACTGACTCCCTAGTAGACTTGCCGCGTCTCAGGCTTTTGGAAGTCTTCGCTGATGGGCTGCGGAGCTCGATTTCAGGGTCGTAACAACCGGTTTCATCCTTCCGTCTTATAGAAAGCCTCCTCGGTGGTTTCGATCGGCTAACTGACGCGGCTGCGGATGCGGATGCTGAGTAATTTGCCACATTCCCTCGATACATGACATCTCGGCGATTGTCTTCGTAGTATTTGTAATACCGATTTGTCGAATCGCGTTCAAAGAAGCTGGGGAAGAAGTGCAAAATCAAAGGCTTGAGGAAAGGACCGCAGGCTGATGCGATGGCCAAGTTCACCTCGATACTCGAAGCTGTGCCCCCTACACCATACGTCGAATCCGGGTTCGGCTCCCCATAGTAAGCATTGATGAGATAATACATGCGGTATATGCTGATTGCGGTAACACTTTTGAAAGTTGAACAGGGTTAGCCATGACAATTGAAATTCCATGCGACTACCACAGTACACATTACGGGAAAACCACTCACAATAACCCCATTGACAGCAGGAAAATGACCGCCAACTTTTTCCTCAACTTCATTTTCAAATTCCACGTTATCCAGACTGGAATGATTATAACCAGGATGTCTGTGAGAATTGTTGCCGCCGCGGTACTAATGAAGAAGTCGCCGACATTAATGCAAGTCCCCGTGGTGTTGAGATAGAAAGTCTTCTGGATGGGTATGCACTGGAGCAGGTCGATCAAGAAGATTGAAACCATCATCAAAGTGTTCAAAACTATGATGAAAATTATAAAAAGCCGTAAGTTGTCGATACTGCCGCCGACACGCAGGAAGAAAAGAAGCATCCCGTTCTTGACAAGAGCCAGGATGGGGTTGTATAATAGCTGGGTGGCATAATTATATTTGGCTCCAAGGACGGTATCCATTTGATCCCAGGGAATGTCTTTTGTATGGTAACCAATGAAATTCAACTTGATTCCTGCGAGTCGTTAGTAATGGAGATGTGACAGATCTAGGACACCTAGCTCATACCCATTACTGTTGTATATGCCTGGGCAATGGCTAGGACCATAGGCAATACGATGAGGCCATCGTCCCAGCCTAAATTTTTGGTGATGAAGTAACGACTGTAAAGGCGTAGTAAGACGAAGACGAACGCAAAACACGGTGCTGCAATCGATATCCCTATCGCAAGTGGCTGGAGCCCAGTGTCAGCCATTTCGGCAACCACAGGACAGGAGAGGATCCGCGGCTGGGTTCGGTGAGTGGCCGCAGAGCCGCAATGCCATTGAAAAAAAAGACGTGGAAAATAGATGTGACCTCAGAGTCCCAGAAATTCGAGAGAAAAAGAGGAAAACGAAAATGGGAATAGGGGTGGCTTTACTGCATATTGGACTGGCTGGCAGACCTGGCCGCAGCCCACGAGTATGCGCCTATTGCTACCGATGACATCCCGGGCCGTGGAGACAGGGCTGCGTCGGAAACTTTCAGACCCTGGTCTGATTCTGACCCGGATCCAAAAATATTTGAGGGATCATCCACCTAGATCTCCCGGCTATCTAGAGGACCTGAGAACCTGTCCCCGGGGTGGGCCCATGATTCAGTCCCGCGGGTGCACATATCAGGGGCCATAAGCCAACCGGCGCCACATCGGGGCGTTTGATGTTGAATGGACGGCCTGCCACGCCTGCAACAAATTCCCACTGAAATTTTGCTGACGACGCAGGTACATGCGCGGTGCACTCATGAACATACCTAGGTAGCCAGGCCAGGCAGGCAGCTCAGGCTTTGCAGGGAATAGACGCCACATCCGAAGTTTGGGGGGCTTTAAACCTTGGAAGATTGCGTTGCAGCTGTCTGGGAGAACTTTAGGACGATTTGCATGTCGGCGGCAGTTGATTTATTCCGGATCTGGCTGTAGACGAACTCTTGGTCCCAAGCGATTTCGATCCCAGCTCCAAACTCACGAAAGTAGGCATTCTTGTAGAACCGTTCCTTCAGTGAGCCCACCGCAATCGAGAAGGTCTCTAAGTTGTGCTAGTGAAAAAGAATGACGAGGTGCATCTGACAAGTCGCACTTCCCGGGAGGCGGTCCGCTGGGGCCCATCTTGGCCCGGGGAGTGTAATGTTTTCCCGCCGGTATCCACGATCATCCCGGCCCTCGCACCTCGCCCCCTTGGCCCGACGTCGTCCGAAAACCCGCGTTCCTGGCGGTTACAAAACCTGCAGATACCCACTTCTGCGCATCTCACCTGATTTGTAAATTGCAGTGGAGAAGGCAGTCAGGAGGATGAGTTTGGCTGATGGGGTCCGGGGGATGTCTTGAGGCCAATGACTGCAAGAGATGAGCGTCCTTGGAGATTTCTCCCGAGGTTGAGGCGGCCGGATCGTGGATGGAGGCGATGTCTTGACTCCTCTTCGACCGGCGTTCCTGGAACGATCTTCACTCCTTGAGTTGCTTCTTTCCAAACCTCCGTCCCTCATTTCCAGCGCAATTCAAGTGCTCAGTGCCCTCAGCAGAAGCCAGTCAGCTGGCAGTCCAACTAACGACGAGTCGCCTGTAGGTTGGGCGTGGATCCAAGACCGTCCTTCAAAAGGGCCAGTGGGCCACTCAGTGCTGACACGCGTATAGACAAGGTCACATCGGTTGGCGCACGTGAAACAGTTTGCATAATTTGAGCAAACGGTGCATCCAAACTCTCGTCAAAGAGTCGCCGGATCGACATGACGAAGCACTTGGGCTTTCTGGGCCTGCTGCTGGCATCTGCTGCCAGGGTGTCATCCCTGTCGCTGTCCTCAGCCGCAACCCGCTCAATGAATACCAATAAGCTCTTTTCTGAAGAGACTATCCAGCTGACAGATGAGTCTCTAAGCGAGCTGGGCTCCGTCCTGTACGGACAATCCATCGGTCTAGACCACGACGCCTTCGATAAAGTTTTCGGGTTCTCAAAGGACGCTTTTGTGACCAAGAGGACATCAGGGGACTGCAAGACCTATGCTGGTGACTACTCATGGCCGGATGAGCTCGTGTGGTATGCTTTCGACTTCCTCCTTGGCAGTGCCTTGCTCGAGGTGCCACCTATCGCATCGCCATGCTACTCAAATTGGGACAACTACGATGAAGCTCTCTGTGCGTCAATCTCGGAAGGCTTCACCGACAGTCGCCTCCATATGGACCATCCATCCTCCATTATGAGCCCCTTCTACCAAGGTGCGACCTGCATGCCCATCGAAGGCGGTCCAGGAAATTGTACCTCGGGAGGATATCCCTACTATGTTGTCAATGCGACCAATGTTGCGCAAATCCAGCTCGCCATCAACCTAGCCCGCAACCTGGACCTCCGCCTCGTCATAAAGAACACTGGGCATGATTTCGCGGGCAAGTCAGCAGGCGAAGGCGCTCTGAGCATCTGGACGCACAATCTGAAGGGCCTCGAATACATGCCCGACTACTCCAGCAGCGGCTACACCGGCCCAGCGTTCAAAATGGGGTCCGGAATTCAGACTTTTGAGCTGTATGCTGCAGCCAAGGAACACGGTGTCACTGTCATAGGCGGCGAGGGTGAGACCGTAGGCGTTGCCGGGGGCTTCATCCAAGGAGGTGGACACTCGCCACTTGCCAGCGTCTACGGGCTTGGCTCCGACCAGGCTCTCGCATTCCAGGTCGTCACTGCCGACGGGCGGTTCCTGACCGCGTCAGACGAGGAGAACACAGACCTCTTCTGGGCCCTTCGCGGCGGCGGTGGCGGCACCTTTGGCGTTGTGACCAGCGTCACTGTGAAGGCGTACGCGAAGATCGGCGTCACTATCTCCAACTTTACGCTGACGACGGGTGACGGCCTGGACTCTGCGACTTTCTGGCAGAGCATGCGTCTATTTTGGAACCACTTTCCGGATCTTGCAGACGCCGGGGCTTATTCATATTTCCGGATCTACGCGACTGGCCCGGATGCCTATTACTTTGGCATGACCCCATTCTTCACACCAAATATGACTGTCGATGAACACAAAGCCCTGCTGCAGCCCTGGATCGACGAGCTGTCTGCCCTCAACGTGTCACTGACGTGGGTATCTGAGCCGACATACTATGACGACTTCTACGACGCCTGGGAACAAGCATTCCCCTTGGAGACAGTTGGCCTCGCCGCTGGCAGGATTGCCTCGAGGCTGTTCCCGCGCGAGAACTGGGAGAACGCCACTTTGATGAACGAAACCTGGACCGCTGTGAAGAACACGACCGAGAACGGTTTCTACTTCACTGGGTTCAACATGAAGAATGAGCTCCATCCCGGGAACACCGAGAGCTCGGTGAACCCGGCATGGAGGACTTCACTTTTGCACGCAATCACGGCTGTAGCGTGGATGGAGCCAACCTCGCCGGAGGGGATTCTCGAGCTCTCGAACAGCATGACGTACGGGTGCCTGGACCAGTGGCGGGCCGTGACCCCAAACTCTGGATCATATCTTGGAGAGGTACGCTTTTCACTAGTCTTCTTTTCTGCGGTATACCTTCTGTTGCACGATCATCCCATTCGTATCCCCATCCTCATCCGGTGTTCGTTGCTGACATTCTCAATGCAGTCTGACTCCGCCGAACCAAACTGGCAACAATCCTTCTGGGGGTCCAACTATGACCAGCTGCTGTCCATCAAGCAGAAATATGATCCCAGTGACCTATTTTACGCCCGCAACGCCGTCGGCAGCGAAACTTGGAAGGTCGAGACAGAGACTGGCTTGCCGACGCAAAATGGCAAGCTCTGTAGGGTTTGAGGTGTGTGGGTTGTCTTTCAAGGTCAATTTCTTGTAAATATTCTTGGCCGGCCGCTGGCACATCCGTCGGAATGTTCGGCACGGGTGGCCGTTGTAGTCGGAAATGTACATATTTGAGGCCCATTACTTGGTTCTTCTTTCTCCTGGTATCTCCATCTGTGGCAGCGAATGCGTTTGAGAGGCGGGCCACGTCTAAGGCGGACAAGACTGTCATCTGATTTGTTGATATAGTAGAGATGAGGGGTCCAGGAGTATGCCTGAAAGTGAGCGGATCCTGGAGCCAACCATTTCCTGGAGGAAGCGCTTGAAGTTCTAGCCTTCCTCGCTGAAGCTGCCTTCCTCGTGGCAGTCCCTCCACCTCTTTTCGACCATCTGCGTACTGTAATGGTTGCGGGCTGCTCTCGACCTCATCGCTTCCAGTGGACCGACTTGATGTATCATAGACTTCTGGTACCTAGGTAGGGGATCGATCTGGCTCTGACTAGATCGAATTTCCAGCAGGATTCCTCCACACTTTCTCTGCTTTTTGGTTGTTTAATCACGTCTCGGCCGCCGGCGAGTGCTTTTGGACACTGCCGATGAACTGGATGGCGTTGCACTGGGGTTAGAGTCGGGTTTTCGAGCAATCTGATTCAGCTCGATCGCCGGCTGTTCTATCTCCTTCCCCTTGCTTTTGTCCTCTCCCTGGTTCTTCTTCTCGTCTTTCGGTTTGCATGCGAAATACCTCAGAGCTGCTGTCTGCTTTTCGCTGTACTTCTTCTGTCCTGCCTGGACTGGCGGGCGCTGATCATGACGCTTGTGGTCGGGTCGGATGATCCTGTCCCACATGAGCTGTCCATCTGCCAGTGTTTTGAAGAATTCGTTGACTAGCTTCTGACCCATTTTGAAGAATTAGAAGGTTTTGTGTTCCCGTTTTCCAGATCTTTAATGTTTGAGACGGGCGTGAGAGTTCGATGAATGATATATAATTTTGTTTGGGTGAAGACTTGAAGAACATGGGCAATATACGAGCCATCGAGAACATGACACTTGTTTAAAAATTGACTCTCGCAACCGGCGTCGAGCTATGTACACACTAGAGCAACAGGATTCTTCGCCGAAACTGTTTCGATCCTGTCACGTTACCAACTAGCAGCAGCATTACCTAGGTAGTTCATTATCTCGCGCAAACTTTAATATGACTATGCTATTGACTATGTGGCATTCGAAATCATTTCTCCCGCGATCTCAGCGCTAAAGGCTGCGGTATAAGCCCAGGCATAAAGATACCCTCCGGGTCTTGGGAAGTACGCGACGAACTGCACTAGTAGCTAGAACGAACTACATTGCTTATCCCACGTCGTCAAGACGGTGCCCCTTAGCCTTGTCTGTACATCCCAAGGCTGAGGCCACAAGCACCTATCATATTATAACTATTGTTATCGATATCGTATTCTTTCTAAGCGCTAGGTCTTGAGTGCTTACCACCGTATAAAGGCCCTATATATGTCCTCGGACGTATAAGGAATAGAAGCGAAACCACATTGCTCATCCCAAGAAGCTTGCACCTAATAATCATTGAAACTGTTTCCAGGAGTCACTACGCCATATAAAAGCACCGTGTCAGAAATACTACACGCTGTCTTGATCCGGCGGGGACCTGTGAGTCCAAATTCCTCTCCTCGAGTCAAGAGCTGTCATCGTCGGAGCTGTCATCGGACGTATCCTTGACAAGCGTGTCACCAGCCCGTTTCCCATCTTTCTTCTCCCTCTCCGTAGATTTCATCAGGTTTTCGACAGCCAGCTCACTAACGTCAGTCCACCCGTCCTCCGATACATCGGCTATGGTCGCGATGTCGAAACGGTGGCCTGCCCACAAGCCTTGGGCATCCAGACCCCCCAAACCGGAAGGATCATCGGTCCACGTTGTGAAGACTGCAACGACCTCGCCGAGACTGTACGCATAGTCAGACTCAGCGATAGCTTTGTCCCGGACATACTGTTTGGCTGTAAGATTGCGAAGGACTGCAGCACCATGGCCAGTGGTCAGGTGTGGCCTCCTCGCGAGGTTCGCAAGTCGATTGAACAGTGACAAGTCGTTGAGCATGAGCCTTTCCTTTACGAGCTCTTCCAAATCCCCTGGCCGGCGTGTATTGGCGCCTGTACCGTCTTCGTACCATCCTCCACCTGCATCGGTGTGCTCGTTCCTTGTACGCATGATGCCTTCGGGCATGCAATATAGCGGGTTGTCACCCCACTTCTCCTGGCACTTCTCAAAATGCTGGAGCTCTTCGCTTGTGCAAATATCTCCAAGGTCCAGGCCATCAGCATAATCGCCAACAAATATTAGGCGGTGGCCCGCCCACGGCGCGCTGTCAGCTGCCAAGATCTTCTGAAATTCCAGGCCGAGAAGTCGAAAGAACCAGGCGCATGTCAGGGAGAGGCAGATAAGACTCTCTGGCGAGTCACTGCAAAGTTCGTGAACAATCATATCGATTACTTCCCGGGGAAGTGTGAGCAGTGTGGATGCATCACTAAAAGAGACGGACCTGCTTTAGCCACTGGAGCACCTGTGGACATTGAATGGATGCATTCTCGTGAGATGCTACTCACCTCCTTGATTTGGCCTGTACTTGGGTCCCGCTACTGAGAGCAATCCATTTCGGCTTCTGCAAGAGGTCGACCAACTGCTCAAAACAGCCGTTCATGAGCATTTCCCACAACTTGAGTCCCCCTGTGTTGCGCAATCGCTCTTTCCTGTCGATGTTGACGAATTTCCAGTACTGGCCCATTTTTGCAAGACTTTGCGTATCTGAATTGATTTCATCGAGCTACGAAAGTATTGCATTGGAAAATACAGACTCAATTTATGTACATCGTCACGGGAAGTGCACCCGTGGACTCCGACTCCCTTGCCAGGCAGCCATCCCCACTCTGCTTTTGCTTGGCCACACCAACCGGCCTGTGGCACTCTGCTGCCTAGAGCTGTTCCAGATGTCACGTTGGTCATGTCCACAGGTCCATGAGAGCATACCTATATGCAATAAAGCCGTAAAAGACAGCACACAGACCGCAGTGGTACTGGCAGCTCAATCGTTCCTAGCCATGTACGGCAGACAGGCCGAGTAAATATCCCTATACCCAGGCCTCTTTACCAGCCTCTCAAAGACACTTCCATCGATCACCTTAGCACTCTGCAGAGCGCCCGCGATGAAGAAATCAGTATAGCTAGGCCGAGAACCCAACACGAACGGGCCCTCAGCCGCGTTCGTCCGCATCAGCGCGCCCACCTCGTCTATATCCCCTTCCACCGCAGCCCATCTGTCCGTATCTGCGACAGGGTCGAGTAGGTCCTCAAGCGGATGCCCCAGCATCGCCTCGCGCGTGTGCCGGAAGTACTCGGCCGCGGGCGGGGCCAAGATTCTGATCTCGTCCGGCCATAGCGACTTGGACATGACGGCGCCAACCACGGCGCGGGCGCGAACCTCAATCTCCCGGCCCAGCTCGGACTCCAGCGGAATGGGCGGGTCCGGGTAGGTTTCCTCTATGAAGCGGGAGATTGGCGCCGAGTCCATGATGTACTTCTTGCTTGCCACATGCTGAATCGTTGGGACTGTGTATCTGCCCCTAGCCTGGTCGCCTGGGACCAAGCCGCTGTTGTTGTCAATTGTCAGCAAACAAGGAATGCCGGCAAAAGAATGGCAATTGACGTGTGAGGATCGACTTACAACTCCTCAAGGGTGGGCTTGATGTCCGGAAACTCGAGGAAGACGGTCCTGTAAGAGACCTTCTTGTAGTTGAGCATCAGGCGAATGCGCCAGACGACAGGAGAGAAGCAGACATTCTTGGTGCAAGCCAGATCGTACAGGATAATCTCCGGGTCTGGTGCTGTAGTGGAGACCATGATGCTGTCTTGATACTGATTGATATTTAGTTCCAATTTATTGAATGGTGATGAGTACAAAGGCCAATGGTGAACGTATTGAGTGAGAAGGACTCGGATGAATTAGACAATCCCCGCTTCGCGTAAGCAAGCTACAATGTTTGCCCGTCGCAACAGCACACAACCTTGGAAGGCTGCTAGTGCCCCATGTTACCAGGATGGCACCAAGGAGCCACTACCTACATAGGTACATAATCACCTATATGCGTGTGTAAGCCAGCAACTGGACTTCTTCGAATGAAACAACAGATGCACATCTATGGACCACATAGAGAGGATATGGCTCCTATCTACTCCCCGGGCTCCGGTATAAAGAGCCCCGACCTCTCTCATAACTTTCATCCGCACCTTGATATATCCTTGATCGAGCCGTTCAATACAACAGAAGCCTGGATCTGCAAGGGTCCGCGAAAATCTATTCATCTGTGCCTATAGTACTTAAGTAGGTAGTACTTACTGTAGTAGCCTAGGAGATTTTAGGAAGGCAAAATGGACTTCTGGAACGTCATTGCGAAAATCCCCACACAGGGAAACCTAGAGCATTTACCTTGAAAAGTACTACAAACTGTATTTATAAGATACTTACTGTTCTTCCGGCTCAATAGAGGAACTCAAAAATACAAATAGTCCTGTAGCTTAAGAGATCAAGTAACGCACCTTTACCATGCAAAACTTTAGAGGGTAGTTACCTCCAGGGCTTACAAAATCCATGCCGGTGGCCACCCTGGGCATGCACCCCTGCTCACCTCCGAAGTCATGTCTCCATATATTTCAACTCGGAATGCCCATCGCCTGAGATCAATTAGCTTCAGAAGCGGTGAGGAGGCTCGCCCAGGTGCCCTGTACAGGTGTGCCATGCTCGCACACGGCATCTCTTGTTTGTCTTTGCGTACAGGCGCCAGGGAATCTACGATGGCGTCGTACCAGGAAAAAGATCCTTCCGTCTCACCTTGCTTCACCGGTACATTTTCCGCTACAAATGGCAATGCTACCAGTCTTGATTGGTAACCGAGTCTGATGCAGCGGCAGAAGGAAGCTGGGCTTCAGGGCTTGGCAGCGATCCAAGCCACCGTCTACAAAAGAGTGCTAGACGAGACCTCGCATATGAAAGTGCCTGCAGGATGATACTTGCATGGGCTGTCAACTCTGCATTTCGTGGGGGCGGAGGGGGTGATGTGCACACAGAGCTGAGAAATTCATTTAAAAACGCGCAGCAGTTCAAGCAGTACCTGCCTTTGGCTCTTGCGTCGTTGCTTTGCAAATGCCATATTTTATGCATCTGGGTTTCCCCAGCAAATTAAATGTTACCGATTTCCATACCTCATCAACATCAGTTCAAGGCACTGACGTCTTCAAAATGGTAAACAGTACAGCCTGGGACGGCGCTGCCGAGACCGTCAAATACAACGTTTACCTCGGCGTGTGGACAAATTGGTCCCGTGGGCGAGTTATGGGCTCAACATTAACAATGTCTCGCGTGGATGGGAACTATCTTCTCTCTTTCACAGCATTCTTCATTGGTCTCGTTTCAACGCGTTTCTGGCGTATACTCTGTTTCATTCTCCACAATTGGCTCTCAACATCGACACCTCGCGACGCACTCTATCATCAGCAACAAGTGATACTGCGCAACTCTGCTTCGCCGGACTCAGGCCTCTTTGTGTTTTTTCAGCTGGCCTGGGCATGGCGCAAGACCTCCAGGCGAGTATTCACACGGGTGTTTCCTATAATCTTAACAGCGTCCTTCTTCATGGTCGCTTTCACGATTGCCGGAGGTTTCTCTTCAACCATATCCACGGGCGTCGGAAACGAAGTCCTTCTTGATGGATCTAATTGCGCTTTCATCAACGTTCAAGACCCTGATCTTCGCGCTCAGTCCATACTGGGACCATACCAAACACGGCAGGCAAACACTGCCAACAACTATGCTCAGCAGTGCTATTCAGCTAACATGTCGGGAATGTTTGATTGTGGAACCTTTGTCAAGCCACGGATCTCTAGCTATGTGGACAACCAAACGGCCTGTCCCTTTGCCGAAGGCATGTGTCAAAGCGATGCGAACCTGCAGCTCGATACTGGGTACATTGATATTCACGAAACACTCGGCTTGAATACTCCTTCCAACGAGAGGGTCATGTTCCGCAGTGTGCTCAAGTGTGCACCTCTTGTGACTGAAGGTTACACCACATCGGACGGGAACTACACAGTATACAATTACGGCCGTCACAAGGGAAATAATTACACATTGAGAGCAAGAAGCTCTGATGCCCAGTACACGACAAGTGGAAACGAGTTCAAATTAGTGTACGATAATCTAATATGCATCGCGCCGCATTTGTCTTGCCCAGGGGCAACTTTTGTGACTCAGCTAACAGTACCATACCAATTACAGTTCTCTTTTGACCTATGTCGTCAATGGTACTATCTTTCCTTCGGGAGACAATTTTACACCTAATACTGGCCTCTCGTCACCAGAAGGCGACCTGGTGCTCACGTTCCTACTTGGGGACGGAATCAAGTTTCTGGAGAAGGCTGACGACCCATGGTACCGGGTGAATACACCCGGACCAAATATTACCACCAAAGTTGAATTCATGACCTATAAGATGGATGAACCCGCCTCGCCCTTGGCTTGCCTTCGACAGTACCAATTCTGCAATCCTGCTCTTCCAGAAGAAGGCCGCTGCGGTCCGCTGAGAGGCTTTCTCGACGCACAGTTCCAGGCCGCGCCGTTATTCGACATTACATACGATCAGATGGTTAACATGACAGTTGAACAGATGGCGACCAACGATTTCCCGCAGACGCCTGCTGCTGCGCGATATGCTTGGCTTTTGATGTTCCTGGCGCTGCAGGTCCCTTCACCGGCTACCCTGGTCGATATACTCGGGCCGAACACGCTGACCTCCCAGCAAAGTTTGACTCGATCCTCGGGCATTATCGGCATGATACCAAGTTACCAGTGGCAACTCGACATTCAGAATTTGTGGGCTATTTACATGGCCTCTCTGCAGGCAGGCACAGTCAACATTGCCTATGGTACACACAGCCCGGCGCTGAAGCCGTACGAAATCCCGCCATCCAATTCCCACATGCAGAAGCTGTGTGAAAGCCAAGTAAGTGACACTGGAGCTTTGTCTGAGGATTCCATACTCGTTTTTGAACACCATAATACACATACATCGCTTGAACGCAACCTAAAGCCTGATTGTTTTTGAAAGCACAACTAACACATCTTCTCCTCAACTAACAGAAAATACTCAGCAGCATCTACACCTCATTCAGTGTGTTTGGTCTATGCATTATTTATGTCATTGGATTTCTGATAGTCTTAATTTCATACCTGCTAGAGCCTATTCAGGCCTGGCTGTATCGTCGACACAACCTAAAGGAGGACGCCTACCTCGAATGGATAGCCGACGAGACTCTTCAACTGCAGAGAATGGCTTACCAAGGCCTCAAATCTGGCCATTGGTCTCGTTATACAGACCAAATTCCACTGACGGAAGCGGGCGAGACTCTGGCCGATCTGGCTCGAAGCTACCCATTGGAAGAGAGGAACAAGAAGCCCGACGTCGAGCAGGGATATTCGACTGAGAAGCCGGATGGCACGACAGTTATCACAGTGGAGGTATCGACTTCAACGCTTGTCGAATCGGACGCGGGTTCTACGATACCGTGCGATGACAATCCCCAAGCGGACATGCCTGGTGTGGGAGAGAGGCAGACGGCGGCGATCGTTTCCCCCGCAAATGTGCCGGGAGATGACAGCTTTCAACCGCCGGCTGTCCCTGATATGAAAGCGAATCCTCGACGGCCTGCATGTGAAGCATCTATGGGCCTCGAAAAACCAAGATCATAAGCTTCGGTAGAAGAATACGATGACATCGGTATGTGATCAAGGACCAGCACGTATCTCTTCTTGCTCATCAATTGGGGATCGGAGTAGGAGGTAATATTTGAATTGAAGGAATCTAGCACCAATTGAATGCTCCAGCTTCTTTTCACTGCTGTCGGAATCTTTTGTCATCACTCACATATTTGTTTAAGCCACCGATGTGAAATGTCCAAAGTTCTTTTACAAAATTTCTATCCCCAAGTCTTAAACCATTTGCACTCCTCAAGCTCATAGCCCGTTGTCACATTTTTCATACCTCCACAATCGGACCGGTGTAAATCTTTCTTGCCCATACAAGGTAATAGACTACGCTGAAGATAATAACAACCCCAAAGACCAGAACTGCCCAGTTCATAGTGGCCACATCCGGGTTATTGACGGCCGGCCAGAACGCAAAGAAGAATATAAATATCAGGTAGGCACAGGCAAACATGTTATTGACAATTCCCAAGACGCCGGGTAGACGCCACGGTCCCCACACGAGGGGGGAGTCGAGGGCGTTGGCGAGATCGAGGTCATCGTCGTCTGGACTCGGCAAGCGGATGGCCCCGGTTATTCGCCTGTAGAGCAATAAGGCGGTGACTATGAGGTAGGATCCGAAGAGACCAGCGATCGAAATTGATATCACGCCGTTGAATGCGGTGGCGTTGCCTATGTTGACGAGTGAGAGGATGATAGCGATAACTGTAGTAGTGATCACGGCTCGGGTAGGGACGTTGGTACGGGCGCTAGTTTTGGAGAGGAATGACGATGCGGGCAGTCCATGGTCACGGGCGAAGGACCAGTACAGCCGAGACGTCGAGGCCAGAATACCTGTTGTGGCACTGACGGACATAATTACCACAATAGCAGCCATGACTGTCGCCCCAGCGGTCGAGCCCGTAACATTTTTGAAAATAGCCATGAATGGATATAAGGGATTCTCCTCCAATGCCGCATCGATATCGCCCATACAAAATAGCATGGCGATGAGCATGGCCAGACCTAGGGATCCGTTGATCGTTATACCAGTCAGGATGGATCTTGGTATGACGACAGACGCATTTCGGATTTCCTCTGCCATCTGTTCCAGGTCTATTAGCCTTTGCTACCCAGAGCATCATTAGCTGGATAGAACTCACATGGATAGCACCGTCTGCACCAAGGAATGCGAAGACCGTCCCGAGACTCCCGATGCAGAAGGAGAGTCCTTGAGTCTGCCATTCACCCAAATTTAACCAGGTGAGGAAAACTGCCTGTGCGTCTGACCTTTCCTTCGACATGAACACCAGCGGCAGGAGGATAGCAAAGAAACCGAGGATGTGCAGGATTAGGATAAAACCCTCGAACCTGGAGAGGAGCTTCCCAAAGATCGTATTGATGCTGAAGGCCGCAAGCACGACTCCCCAGAACAGCATCGTGCCGTGCCAATTCTGCATGTTCGAGAGATACTCGGGGTGGTTGAGGAGGATCAATCCTTGTATCATAGTCCCCGTTACAAATCCACCCGAGGCAACAAGGGACTGCCAGCCGGTGATGGTGAGCCAGCCGATTAGATATCCTGCGAATTTCCGACTTGACTTCGGGGCCAAGACAGAGACCCAGAAATACTGCCCGCCGGATGTAGGCATCATGGACGCTAACTCGGACATGGTCGCAAAGGTCGATATCGTGCCAGCCCACACGACGAGGTAGCCATAGACCAGGCCAGCAGGACCACCACTTCCTATCAGTCAGTAAGGGCGAACGTGTAGCCAGGACTGGAACAGGCTCACTTTTGAAATCCCTGGAGGAACACACTATGGCAGAATTAGCCGCTAATGTCCCGACGAGTGACGAGACCGACAGGTGGTGGGGATCTCATACGTGACGGTAGCTTCCCAAGTGATTAACACGGCGCAGCTGAAGCCCAGAATTGTCATGAACCCAAAGTTCCGCTTGAGTACTGGCTTCTTTCCCAATCGCGCTAAGACAGCGGCGTCCCTAGAACCGTGTGTTCCGCGCCTCGGTGGACCATAGGAACCCAGCTCCATGTTCTGCTGGTGGGCCAAGTTCTTCGGAGACATCGCGACCGTATTTGCTCCAAGGCCAGACTGAGAAGCAAGAAATTTGTCGATGCAGTTGTGGAGCAGGTGCCCCAGTAGCGGTGACGAGTACCACGGGTCTGTTGGTTCTTTCGAATCCCAAAATTATGGGAAATCACACGGGTTTAAATTTTAGGATCTAAGTCAAGCTGTCAAGAAACGTGAAAATATGTGAGGCTCCGGGCCGCCCCAAGAGGAGCCCGTGGGCGAAATGTTCAGGTCACTGATCCCAGTGAGCAGAGATGCTCGAGTAACTTAAGGCCGCCACAAGGAAATATAACACACGTGATCAGGTGTTCCTGAGAGTGAATTGACTCGAGTCTCAGAGGTGCTCGGAAATTTGTGGGTGATGCGAAGTGAAGTTGGCCGAGAGGTTCCTACGCGTGAGCACAGAGGTGAAACCCGAACACTAATTCTACTGATCAGGGGACTGAAAGATTATGTGGGTATGAAGGAGCAGATGCCGCTTTCTTGTTCCAGCCATTGCAAGCCATGTCATGTCTTTTGCGACTAGTCATCTGTTGGACTCGTGAGACGGATTCAACGTTGTGCAACCACGACTACAGACCAGTGAAAAGGGTGCGACCTTCCCAACCCGAGTTTCAAATGTATCTCATCACTCTAGAAACGCTAGAAAGTACCGAAGAGTCCGAGTCGAACGATTCATCAGAAATTTCTGGAAGATATCACATGCGATGGATTGGGGTCGCATGAATTGTCGCCTGGTTCGCCATGTTTCTTGAGTGCCTAGCCTAGACCTGCAACCAACAGGTCCTGCAGGCTCCAATAGTTGTCGAGCTTCCTCATTCGCACGCGTCCTTGTCGCCCAGACGGCTGACCGGTGTGTCAGACGGCCTACCGGTGTGTGAAACCTGCCGCCCTGCCGCCCTGCCGTCCCGTCCCGCTCCAATCGAGAGATCAATATCCGTCGTGAGTTCCTGCGTCGAAGTACCCGTAGAAGCATCCAGCCGTGTCCAATTCCCCCTCTCGTTGGCGGGTCTCTTCATCGGCCAAAAGACAATTGGCCCAACCTTTTCCTCCAATTCTTGCCACTCACGATCCGGGTTCTCTTTTCTTGGGCGTATATGGTGCTCCTGTAGGTATGAGAAGCCGTTGACCTCATATAATGGCCTTCCTGGGCCAGTCGAATCTAGATAAACTTCAAGCTTGAGCTTGTCCGCCTGGTCTAAGCCCCAGTTGAGGAGCTGCTGTCCCACACCTTTGCGTCGAGAATCGGGGTGCGTGAACAATACAAAAAGGTCTAGAAATCTCAAAGTTTAGTGACGGACACCCGCATGATACACATGAATATTTTGCATAAAGGGAAACGAGAAGGGGTCGAGAGAATAGAGAAAACCCAAATCTCAAACGTGCTTACAAACATGCGGCTTCTGGGCGGCCTGTGCCCTTGGTGCGTCATATTCGGTGATCATCTCCTCGACAAACTCCCTGGCGCCCCCTGGAGGGAACCAGGTCACCTCCATGCTGTCGGGGGTTGCAAAGGGATTCTCGAGGTGAATGTTCCACAAAGCGGCCCCCACAATCCTTCCAGATTCCGTGTCAACCACCTTCCTCCAGTTGCTGGACGGATCCTCCGAGTGCCAGAGCTTCAACCTCGCAGCTCCTTCTGCGATGGCATCCTCCCTGGCCTGCTTGTTGTTACCGAAAATCGGGAACCACAGGTGGAAAAATTTCTGAATCGGATCCTCATGCGCCTCGAAGAGGCACCTGGAAATAGCAGGGAAATCGGTCTCCACGTCGACCTCTTGGAGATCGAGAACCATTTCTGTGATGGGGGCCGAGTCAGAATTTTGGAGGATAGAGAGCAGCAGTCAAATTCAGGAGGAAAACAGAGTTGATTCTGTCAAAATCTTGCATAAAGTTGTGGAATTTCGAATGGAACCTCCCGAGGTCGTCTAGCTCGGGGGAGGAGGACCTCGGGAAGGAAGGACTCGGACTCGGAATTAACCTGGAAGCCTCGAACAAACTCACCCTGATGGGCCTACATACTGGGGGCATTTGGTCGGTAGATGGTCCGTGCACAGGGCCCAATAACACACTCAGGACCGAGAGTCACGGCCACGTCTGCCGGTCTCATCCATCACTGCCAATCACAAGTGCACCAACAATCGAAAGAAAAATCCGGATCCGATCAAGATGTCAAGCACCTGAAATGGTCAGACAACAGCTCATGAGCTAGCCACATCAAGACATGGACAATTAGTGCAGGGGGAAATGTTCCCCAACCTTACCGTTGGTTCAATGTTTCTTCAAATGTTCTGTACTTCCATTGAAACAGAAACCCCATCCGTGAAGCATCTTCCCGTTCTTGAAGGCAGATCAAGGCTACCCTAGGGTACTTATATATAGTATACGAACATGTGAAAGCGACCCTGACGCAATTTACGGTTCACCGGTGTGACATACCAAGCTTCCAACGCGGCTTGGAGCACCCTCGCTACCTTGCTGATAACGACTTGCAGCTGCCATCGGCCGATCATGCCCTCATAGATTCCCCGGTACGAGTGCGACCTGCGGCTCTTACACAGAAGGGGAGGGCTGCATGACCGTAGGGTAGGTGCCCTCGCAACCTCGGTATATTCTAATAAGGTGGCGGTAAAACGAGTGCCATGCATGCATAGTTCCACAGTAGGTATGCATATGCAAAACACCTGGATGGTAGGGTAGGACACGACAAGCCTGACTGTCTGACTAGCTGCCTATGGTCTCGGCCACCAACCGGGCTGCCGGTCGCAGGGGAACACACCCCTTTCTGCTGGCGAGCTGAAGATTCCAAGGCATTGTGGACATCGGTAATAAATCCCCACGATGAAATATTCTAATCTAAGCCCAGTATGAAAAGAACGGGAGCCTCCCAGGGCGACATGGGAGCGTTGGGATGACCTTGTGGTGCTTTAACTGCCGACACCTGGGCATTGAGTCCTCCGTGCGAGCAGGGCCACCTGGGTACCGGTGATCAGTCGTCTCCTATTAGAGAGGCACAGTCCGAGCCGTCCGAGCCACCTGAGCTGCTGTGTAACTCAGCCAACATGCCACCTCCCTACACCGCAGCCGGATTTCAGCAGCGCCGCATTTGTCTCATTGCTGCTGGGTGCCTAATGGTCAGAAGGAACGGGTGATTCTTGTGCAGACACATGCAGAAGAAGGCACAACTTGCCGAGTTCTGCAATCCGATTCTGCGAGCCATGATTAGATAGGGCCAGGAAGCGAGATTCGGGGGAACAGAAAAAAAAACAAGTCTGATAGTTCTATCTCTCACCTGCATAAGGGCCCTTCGGTTCAAGAGATTTCCTTGCCAGGAGGTCAAAAGAAGTGGTCCTGGGGTGCACTGCCGTCTCAGTTCCAAGGTTGCATTTGTACCTGGGTAATCTACAAAAGGGAGAAATGACCCACTGCAGTGGGTTTGTCGCCAAACCTGCATTAGTCCCCAGCTTTCTCATGATCCCGTGAGTCTGTTATGGAACAGCTGCGGAGTGTCGTTGTAGGGGAAGACATCGTCAACGCAGTGACGAACGTTCTGGTCTGGTTCCTATTCATCACCAATATCCTCAGCGTCTCCGCCCGCCTGGGCACCCGATACTATGTCTCGAAGGAGCTGGAGTGGGATGACGGTCTCCAAGTTTTGGCTCAGGTGCATCATCACCATATTGTGGCTTTCCTTTCCCATGACCTGGAAGTCTCACTGAGCACTTGTCTGCACAGGTGACTACACTCGGCCAATGCATCTGCATTACGATCGCTGCCGAACATGGCTTCGGAAAGCCTACCGATTCTCTGGCACAGGACGACCTGGAGATTGTCGCCAAGGTAATTCCCAATCTTGTCCTTTATGTCTCCTTTTATGCTGACAGCTTTTTCAAGTTTCTGTACGCCAGCCTACCACTGCTCATCCTAACGCTCGCTCTCATCAAATGGTCGATCTCCATATTCATCACTCGACTTACCCCGGACGAGGCGCATCTCATGGTCGATACCGCCCTGCGAATACTGAACGGTTTATGGTGGCTGTCTGCAACACTGATATCACTGTTCCAGTGCTCAGTACCGAGGGTGTGGGATTGGGTCAATCGTGACCATTGTATTGATCAGGTATGTTGCTGCCTGTGGGAACAGAAGTTCAGAGAATACATATTGACGTTCAAAAGAGAGCTTGGTGGACATATTTCGTGGTGATGAACATTGTGATAGAAATCGGATACGTCGGCCTTCTCGTTTGGATCATCGGCATGCTCCATATGTCAAGGCCTCAACGCGTCTTGATACTGGTTGTTTTCGTGGCACGAATCTTGTAAGGGTTGACTTACCATGCGTCTGAGGTCAGACTCTAGCTAACTTTGATCTTCCCAGGGTCGTCGCGGCTGCAGTAGCACAATTGATCACGTACTGGCGCGCATACGCCACCGCCGATATTAATTCCAACATCTGGCTGCCTACAATTTTGAACCAAGTGGTGGTCACTACTAGTGTCATCACGTCTTGTGTTCCATTCCTCAAGCCCTTAATGCTTAGTCTGGAGTCGGGCATCGCACGCGTCCCGGACGAACCACAAGAACTGACGTTCATGGGGAGTTCAAGAGGTAAATATTCCGAGCAGTCTGGACAGTCCGGAACGGGTCATTCGGGAAGCAGGACCAGTGCGAGGCAGCCGAGCACGAGACAATTAGATCCAAGTTATCCATGAGCGAAGCATATGAAGTTACAATACAGCTCTCTTATTTGACGTCTTATTTCGTAACTCTGAGTTTTGGTTCAGTTCACTCGTGGAACATTGCAACAGCCGCCACGTGCGGTCTAGTTGACATCAAACAAGCATCGTCAAGTGGGTCGTGTAACCCCAAGATGCATTTTCTCGAAATCCTGCCATTTTCTCAGCAATTATTGTGACGATGATTGGATAACTGTCCGCGCCTTCGGTTCCAATGACACAAAGCCCTTTCAATTAAAAGTTCGAAGAGGCCGACAATCCCGAGTCCTTAATTTTCCTTGAGACTCCATGGAGGTCGAAGACCATCCACATAGAGAGCAATGTCACCTCTGCAATTTTATCGTCGTGAGAAGCGTTAAGTGGCGTACGTCAGAGGACACGCTCCCCAGGTGCCGTATAAAAAGTCAAATGGGTTATTGCTGGATTTGAATGCTCCGAATCTTCACGGCGTTTAATCCATTCCCCTTCATCGCCAAGGAAAACCAGCTACCGGAATTTGCTCGTTACCGAGATATTCGGAACATCCTGCAACTAATTGCCCGCTTGGTCCAGTCCGGAGTCCTCTAAGATTGCCAGTAATGCCCAGAATAAACCGAGAGATGTCCTGTGACTTAATCCAGGGGAGCCTCAGGGGTTACAGTTTTTCTCAAGGACACCCGTTGTAGTGGTCGAGGAGACTCAACAGCCACGAATGGCGACAACTCTTCCGAGGTCTGTCCTTCAACGTCTCCAAGAGATATTGCCATGGTGTATCAAAGATATAGTTACCTGTAAGCTCCACAAATCTTTTCTACCGTACCCTGGACTCCCGCATCGTACTATAAACACAGATCTTTGAGGTTCGTGCTCAACTATCAGTGTGAGGCCGCTGTTATCCCAGCACTGGCCACGAAGCGTTAAAGGGTAGGATGGCTTCAACGAAAGGGTAAGATAGATAAAAAGGGAGTAAGTAAAGTATGATCGGTGCTCGAGACGCTTCTGTGCGCGAAACAACACCACTCATATCAGTACCCTAAGTGAAACGTGGATGGCGGACTCATTGGCATGGCAAAAAGTGGCGTCGGGAATGTGGCTCGCTTCCACCACAGGGCCAGGCCGTGAGAAGCTCGAGCATTAAAATTGGCAAAAGATACTTCATATTTCATCATGTATTTGACTACCTGGAATGAATATCAATTGAATTTCAATTCAAAGTGTGCCGCTTTATAAAAATCATTTACAAATTATCCGACCCTGGCCGACCTTTGGTTTGTCCTACTATTCTTCTATATTTATGTGAGCGACGACTAAGAAGGCGCGGTACCTTGAACGCATTGCCAGTAGTCTCGATGCACAATTAGCATACATCGTGAAGTATGAGGGAGATGAACTTCGACTCACAATCAGTTATGCGGCTACAGTAGTATCCGGAAGGGCACTGTATGGGTCAGCGTAGGTCCGAAGTCCGGATGTGTTTGATTCAATCGTGAGGGGGATGAGATTTCAAATCGCAACGCGCCAAAAGAAAACTATGAAAGATTTGCCCTTCTGTAGCACATGCTCCTAGGACTCTTGTGACAACGGGCGCTCAAGAAAGACCTACCAGCATAGCCACATCCCAAGTCATGCTATCACACTGCCCATAAGCCGCAGCAGTCACCGTAGGAGTCGGAGGCGTCCACGTAGCGGGCGAAGGCATGACGAACTTCGGAAAGCTGCCGTCGTCGTCCCTGACGCAGCCGCTGATGCTGGTGAGCTCGGCAGGGCACGCGACCTGAGTGAAGGTGTGCGTCGGGTTGTCCGCGTTCCGGAACCAGTCGAACCGCCACTCGCAGCCGGCCTGCAGCTTGGCCGGCAGCGTCGCGCACTGAGACCTGTCCGAGATGCCGCCGTACTGGGCGCCCCACGTGCTCCCGAACTGCGCCGTGCACCCGTCGAAGATGCCCGTGCCGCCGCCGGGGATCTGGAGGTCGAAGTGGTTCGCGCCGAGGTCGCCGCCCGTGTTGACGGACTGCACGATCATCTGCTTCCCCTTTGCCTTCCCGGACGTGAAGGTCAGGGCGTAGCAGGCGCAGCACCAGCTGGCCTCTGTGCCGCCGCTGATGGCCGTTGCTGCGAAGCCGTAGGAGACGAGGTCGTTGGCTGCCCATGGGGCTTGGTCAGTACATGTGTAGGCGCTGCCGCCGCTCTGGCATCCTGAGACTGCCTCGTAGTTGGAGAGTGGCTTGTCGTTGATGTCGCACGTATAAGCCGGGTGGGAGACAGCGGCTTTTCCAGGCCAGGCACATGAGGGTTTGCAACAGTCCCAGTATCTAGACGGTGATGATTAGTTAGTACCGTGAAACGAGATAATGCGTTGAAAATGTATGGTTATTACCTCGTGGTAGACCCGGCTCCAGAGGCGGCATGGGTGATCCCAGCCAAGACGGCTGTCACCGCTGAAATGTAGACGGACTGATGCATCTTTTCAACACCAGCTTGGAGTCGAATGTCGGACTGCACACATTTCCACTGGCCATGCCTGAGGCTTTTATGTTACACGATCGTGTTTACATGGTCTGAGTATCACGGACCACATGACAGAGCTTCGATGCATGCCGAATCGGGACGTCTAAGGTGCTTGCACCACCCCCCTTCCAGGTCGAAAGCGGTAATGACGGGGGCCTAGCCTCCGGTAAGGTGCCACGGGAACGACAAGCCGTCAGGCCCAGAAGAAACAGGCCACAAAATCTTGATTGTAGTTGTATTAGTGGAGCAAGTGACACATACCTCGACCATTTGCGATGACTTCGGCCCTCTAGCCCGCAGGTTGTGTGAGAGGGTGGCCGATTAGGTGTTGAGCGGAACCAAATACCACACTTCAGTTACGTGGCATCGAGAGTGTGGGACTGGAACCGCTTCACTGCTTCTCCGGACCCGGCTTTTGCTGTCCTTGAACTTCACTCGTGGTTCTCCTCCTGAGTGTTTGTGATAATTTGAAATATTCATTTTTGATTTTCCCAACCTGGTACGAAAATAAGAGAAATTCCCTGGCCAAATGGCACTCAAGGCGTGCCTAAATTTGCTCTTCGTCGAACCCATGGTTCCGGAGCTGTTCAAATTCCATCATGAGAGAGCACCGAGCTGTGATGATCGCTTTTGCCCCGGTACAGCGAGGACTTTCATCCGGGGTCCCCTAACCTCGCATTATAATACACCCAACACTCACCAATTCTTTTTGCACCGCCCACCATCTATGGAACGCATCGACTCGTAGTGGTAGTCATTTTCTTTTCCGAGTTCCGAAGACAAGTCTATACCTTGACCTTCTTGGCAGCGCTGCCGTTTGTACCCTCGGCACTAATCTCATCCGCTGATCTCTTCTCGGTCTCACCGGCAATCTCCTTCTCGGCCTTCTTGAACTTGGCATGCTCCTCGGATGTCAAGTCGGGAAGCAGAGGCTTCTCCTCGTCCGACGTGAGGTTCTTGTGGAAAGTACGGATCACAGAGTCGGCGTCGTCGATGGCCAGCGGCCTGACATCAGCCATGGCCTTGACCTTCTGTGTGCAGAGCTTGACCTCGTCGTCAGTCATGGAGAGGCCGAGCTGCTCAATACGGCTCTTGATGGCATTCCAGCCTGTCAGCCTTGAAGCAAAGTGGACTAGAGCGGCAGAACAGTGATTAGCATGCAATCATCATTGCCAACTTATGTGGACGGCACACTTACCGTAGCGGTTGAGACCGAAGTCTTCGGGCTTCAGAATCTCATACGTGGCCGGGTTGTTCAGGATGGCCTTGGCGTGGATACCAGCCTTGTGAGTGAAAGCACACTAATCCTATGTCAGCTGAAAGAACATGGCAGAGATAGAGGTAGATCGGGAGTTCGTACGAATCCAGTGATTGGGTTGTTGAATGGCACGTTGATTTGCACTGCTGCCGTTAGCTGTGTTGCATCAATCAGAACATCAAGGCGACAGTGACATACCAGCGTCGGCCACCAAGTTCTCAAGGTCCTTGAGCTTCTCGAGCTTGTACTTGCTGGTCACGTACTCGCGGTCGGCGACAATCATTCTCTTTGATGGGGTCAGCCATGCGTTTCCGCCCATCGTGTCGTAATCCAAGACTTACCGCCATCAGACCGCCAAGGGTGGTGATGCCATTGCGCTCACCGATACCAAGAACCGAGGTGTCAACTGTGACTTTTGTTAGAACCATTCCGCATGACACTTTTTGCGGATCGACTTACCGTGTGTGGCACCGGCTTCGAGAGCGCAGTATGCGTTGGCAACGGCACAGCCGGTATCGTCATGCTGTGTGGACGAGTTAGCACAAACGTCCATGATGAGGAGGTGCAGATAGAGGTAATGCTAAGGCTTCCACTTACGAAATGAGTCTCGATGTCACACTTGACAACACCACGCAGAGCTGGAGGTAATTGGTCAGCCACAGTTCTGGGATGCCTCCATAATTAATAGGCGACAGATGCGCCATTCCGAGACAGCAGCACTGGCACGAAGAGGGGGAGGCGGAATGGGAATAATGGAGTCGTCCTCATGTGCCTGCATCTTCCCAGACTCCCAAACTGTCGTGGAACAGCAATGCCTTCAAGCGCTAGCCATGCGGTGCTTAGACAATGGAAGAATCGCTGGGTCTCCGGGACGTCCAGACACCTGGGCAGCAGGACAAATCGTGGAAATTGACAACAAGAAAATTGCGCAGTACTTACTCCTCACCAGGTCGTAGACCTGTCTTGGGGAAGCGCAGCCGCTGCAGAAAGGTCAGCAAGGCCTCCTGGGCACATTGAAGCGCATGGCGCAGGCTTACACTGTGTCTGCGATTCCCACTCGGTGAACGCCAACCTTGTCAACGGCACTGTACACGGAGAGAAGATCGACCAGGTCGGAACGGAAAGAGTCCTCGCTGGAGAATCGGACCTCGAGGCCCTTGGACTTGACGAATTCGATGACCTCAATGGCAGTCTGTCTGTTTGTCAATACGGTGTCCGATATCGGCCCAAGGTCTGCCAAAATGCTTGGCCGCTAGGACCACCGGGCGCACGCAGCACAACTCACGTTGATGATGTAGGTCATGTCCTTGCCATGCGAATGCTCACGGAGGTACGCGGATGTGCCAATGACGACATCGAGTCCATCGACACCAGTCTCCACAGCCAGACGGGCATCGTCCATGTGGCAGCGGACGTGGGTCAGGATCTTGGCCTTGAGGCCGAGCTTGCAGATGGTCTCGCAATCCTTTCGCGATTGCTCCGAGGCGGCGGGCGAGGTGAGCTCGATGTAGTCGACGCCGAAATCGTCGAGGGCCTTGGCAATCTTGATCTTGGTCTCGGTGTCGAAGAAGGCGTTCGCGAACTGCTCGCCCTCACGGAGGGTAGACTCGACTGTTGCGTGGGGCAATTGAGTCAGTGGTTTGCCCTGCTGCGACCGACAGGGCATCGCATAGATGCGGGAGGCCCGGATGAAGAGCTTGGGGCTCTCTTGACTCACTGATCTTGAACCTGGAGACATTGCTCAGGAAGTCGCCAACAGGCGCATAGGGCGCACGGTGTGTAGGCTTGGTCTGTCGAGACGGCAATTAGACGTAGGCCTTCCCATCTGGCTCGAAGCACAGGACTTACTGGAATAGCAGTGTAACCAGGGTGGGCTAGGAAGCAAGGTGGTCATCAGTAAACGGTTCTGCTGCCACAATGACGAGCCCAACAGTCCCGGCGGGAGCAGCAGAGATTTGACATACAATTGTCACTGCCATTTGTGCCATTGGCGCCATTGGTACGGCTGGCGGTAGCCGGGGCTTCGTCTGGAGTAGGGCACATTGTTGGGGCGGATTGGTGAGATCAAAGGGTCTGTTGATCTGTGTTTGCTAGATGGTGACAGAGGGAAAGATTCGACTAGAGTAGTCTGGATCGGAGGCACATGTAATTATGTACTTCCCCAGGTCTTCTGAGTCACCCAAACAGGTCAAAGGCAATGACGAAAAAAAGTTCATTTTAGGGGGAAAGCAGGCATGCTAGCAGGCACCATAGTGGGGCGCCCCGCGAAATCGACTGCGAGGATTGCAACTCCGGGAGCTGCAGCCAAAATTCTTGACAGGGGTCCTGTACAACCCCTGCATGTACTGCTGACCTCGCAGCAGCCTCGTTGGCCGTGGGTCTGTGACGGTTCCAACTGTGGTAGTGGCAACCTGAGAATGCGCTAGTCCCAGAATTCACTAGCGCCTTGCCGGTCGCAGGCAGGCAGGCAGGCAGGCACGGACGGCAAGAGACAGCTCCTAGCCTTGACCACCAGCAAATCTTCACAAAGGCGACGTGCCTGAGACCGCGAATCCACCGCCTGCCCATTCTCGACTCCCATCAGCCCCTCAGCTTCCACCAACCCCGTTGTGACAGGGTTACCTCTGTGATCCATCATCGTACACTCTCTTTAACTTCGACAGGGTACTTTTGTGGGTTTCATTTGATGAGGTGACTCTCTGCGCATCTTGGGAGTTGATGCGCTCGAGCTGTCTGGTGGTGGGCAGCCATTTCTAAGCACAAGCACAAGCACGACCACCTCGTCATCTCTCGACCCACCCCCCTCGACCTTGCCGTCAAAGATTGCCGTCCTCGACAAACACCTGGCAAACATCTTCAACCGAGCCGAATCCGTTACCGAATCGCATCCACAGCCTCGAGATGGCGGACTACGGCGAAGATGTCTGGGAGAACGAGTATGATGAGAATGAGGAAGAAATGGAAGATGAGTCCATTACGGCCGAAGACTGCTGGACGGTGATTTCATCTTTCTTCGCCAAGAAGGGCCTCGTATCGCAACAGATCGACTCGTTCGACGAGTTTGTCACTACCACCGTCCAGAGCCTCATGGACGAATACTCCACCGTCAGTCTCGACCAGAAGCTCCCACCGAGCGACGACCCCGAACCTGCGCGCATGCGTCGATACGAGATCAAGTTTGGTCATGTTCTTGTGACCCGACCCAACGTCACCGAAGGCGACGGTGCCGTCAAGAACCTTCTTCCCTACGAATGTCGCGACCGAAACCTAACCTACTCTTGCCCCATCTACGTTCGCATAACAAAGGAGGTCAAGATCGCGAGAGAAAAGGAGGTGCCTTATGAAGACATGGACCCCGATCAGCGCCAGCACTACGAGGAGACTCAGGAACGCCCAACGACCATAGTATGGGAGATGGAGGAGTCAGAGAAAGCCGGCGACAAGAAGAAGTCAGGCCCCGAGCACCTACGAGACATGGTGTACATTGGCAAGATGCCCATCATGGTCAAGTCACAGATTTGCCACCTGCGAAACGAAGACGATGCCGGCTTGTTCTTGTTGAACGAGTGCCCCTACGACCAAGGTGGTTACTTTATCATCAACGGCAGTGAAAAGGTTCTTATCGCACAGGAGCGGTCAGCAGCAAATATCGTCCAAGTCTTTAAGAAGGCCCAGCCCAGCCCCGACCTGTACCATGCCGAGATTCGGAGTGCGTTGGAGAAGGGCTCGCGTCTCATCAGCTCCCTTACCCTGAAGCTCAAGGCCAAGGGTGAGACTGGACGAGGCGGCTTCGGCCAGACAATTTCCACAACCTTGCCCTACATTAAGGCAGACATTCCAATCGCCATAGTGTTCCGAGCACTCGGCATGGTCAGTGACGAAGACATTCTCAACGCGGTCTGCTATGACCACAACGACACCCAGATGCTGGAGATGCTACGGCCATGTATCGAGGAAGCCTTTGCTGTGCAGGATCGAGACGTCGCACTGGACTACATTGGCAGGCGTGGGAATAATGGTCACCAGGTCGCCAAGTATATCCGTATCAAAAACGCAAAGGATGTGCTGCAAAAGGAGATGCTGCCGCACATTGCTCAAACTGAGGGATGCGAGACCAGGAAGGCCTTCTTCCTCGGTTACATGACACACAAGCTGCTGCAGTGCGCTCTCGGCCGTCGTGATACCGATGACCGTGACCATTTTGGCAAGAAGCGACTCGATCTTGCGGGTCCTCTTCTGGCGAAGCTCTTCCGAAACATCGTCAAGAAGCTTACAGGAGACCTCATGGCCTACATGAAGCGATGCATCCAGGAAGAGAAGGGGTTCGACCTCACCCTGGGCATTCGTCATGGAACCTTGACCAATGGCCTCAAGTACTCTTTGGCAACTGGAAACTGGGGCGATCAGAAGAAGGCAATGAGTTCTACCGCCGGTGTCTCCCAAGTGCTGAACCGATACACATTCTCTTCCACACTTTCCCATTTGCGACGAACAAATACACCCATCGGCCGTGACGGAAAATTGGCGAAGCCTCGTCAACTACACAACACGCATTGGGGTCTTGTCTGTCCAGCAGAAACCCCTGAGGGCCAGGCTTGTGGTCTCGTCAAGAACTTGTCTCTAATGTGCTACGTGAGTGTGGGAACACCGGCAGACCCTATCAGGGATTTCATGATTCAGCGAAACATGGAAGTGCTTGAAGAGTACGACCCTGCTTCAAACCCATACGCAACCAAGATCTTTATCAACGGCACATGGGTTGGTGTCCATCAGGATCCAAAGCATCTCGTTGGTCTGGTGCAAGACCTGCGACGCAAGAGCATCATCTCCCACGAAGTTTCTCTTGTCCGAGATATCCGTGACCGGGAGTTCAAGATCTTCTCTGACGCTGGTCGCGTGATGCGACCCTTGTTCGTAGTGGAACAAGAAGACAACCCTGACACTGGCGCGATGAAGGGTACCTTGGTGCTTAACAAGGAACACATCCGGCGTCTAGAGGCCGACCAGAACTTGAACCCGGCGGACGAGGACTACTTCGGCTGGGACAGTCTGCAGCACAGTGGTGTCATCGAGTATCTGGATGCCGAGGAAGAGGAAACGGCGATGATTTGCATGAGTCCCGAGGATCTCGATGAGTACCGGGAGGCGAAGAAGAGGCCAAAGCAGACCGAAGAAGAACACCATCAGGAGAAACTGGATCGCCTGAACGATGACTCTACGGACCTGAACGCTCGTGTCAAGACTAAGATCAACACCGACATCAACATGTACACGCATTGTGAGATCCACCCTAGCATGCTTCTGGGGATTTGCGCCAGCATTATCCCCTTCCCTGACCACAACCAGGTAAGTCGGTCCCCAGTGTCTCAAATCTGCTCGCTGCTAACGAAGGCGGTAGTCTCCACGAAACACGTACCAGTCGGCTATGGGTAAACAAGCAATGGGCTTCTTCCTTACCAACTACTCGCGGCGCATGGACACAATGGCAAACATTCTGTACTACCCACAGAAGCCTCTGGCGACAACACGCTCTATGGAATTCCTGAAGTTCCGAGAGCTGCCCGCCGGCCAGAATGCGATCGTGGCCATTGCTTGCTACTCTGGATACAACCAGGAAGATTCCGTCATCATGAACCAGAGCAGTATCGATCGCGGTCTGTTCCGGAGTCTCTTCTTCCGTTCGTATACCGATTCGGAGAAGCGGGTGGGTATCAACGTCGTTGAGTCTTTCGAGAAGCCGTTCCGCTCCGACACGCTCCGGTTGAAGCACGGCACATACGACAAGCTTGACGACGATGGAATCATCGCGCCTGGTGTCAGGGTTTCTGGCGAAGATATCATCATTGGAAAGACCTCCCCCATCAACCCTGACAACCAGGAACTCGGACAACGCACTGCTCAGCACGTCAAGCGAGACGCATCCACTCCGCTTCGAAGCACCGAGAGCGGCATCATTGACTCCGTCGTGGTCACCACGAACCAGGACGGCTTGCGTTACGTCAAGGTTCGAGTTCGCACGACCAAGATCCCTCAGATTGGTGACAAGTTTGCTTCTCGTCACGGTCAAAAGGGCACTATTGGTGTCACTTACCGTCAGGAAGACATGCCATTCAGTCGTGAAGGTGTTACACCCGACATTATCATCAACCCTCACGCCATTCCGTCGCGTATGACAATTGCTCACTTGATCGAGTGTCTGTTGTCCAAGGTGTCTACCTTGAAGGGTATGGAGGGCGATGCGACACCTTTCACCGACGTCACCGTTGACTCCGTCTCCGATCTGCTTCACGCGCATGGATACCAATCGCGTGGTTTCGAAGTCCTGTACCACGGGCACACCGGGCGCAAGCTCAGGGCCCAGGTCTTCTTCGGGCCGACATACTACCAGCGTCTCCGTCACATGGTGGACGACAAGATTCACGCCCGGGCCCGTGGCCCCGTGCAAATCATGACGCGGCAACCAGTCGAGGGTCGTGCTAGGGATGGTGGACTGCGTTTCGGAGAAATGGAACGTGATTGTATGATTGCCCACGGAGCGGCTGCCTTCCTGAAGGAGCGTTTGTTCGAGGTGTCAGATGCGTTCAGAGTCCACATCTGTGAGATTTGTGGACTCATGACGCCTATTGCGTAAGTCCCGGCCCTCGAAAACTCAGGCACGAGAGCGTAGAGCTAACATGCATGCAGCAACCTCACCAAGCAGTCCTTCGAATGCCGGCCCTGCAAGAACAAGACAAAGATCGCCCAGGTGCACATTCCATATGCCGCCAAGCTGCTCTTCCAGGAGCTGGCAGCCATGAACATTGCCTCGCGCATGTTCACCGACCGGTCGGGCGTGTCGATCAGGTAGAACTGATGAGACATGTCTGGGTGTGAGACTAGTCGGGGCTGTCCGCTCGCCAGAGTGGGTCCGCCCCCGCTGAGCTGTCATGGATAGGTTTAACCTTCATTGACCACACTTTTAACATCAGATTGCCACGAAGGGTACGTATATGGGGCGGTTAAATTGCATGAACAACGGCGTTCAGGCTTTGGGTGGGAGCTACCGTTATAATCGAGGCAGCAGCCACTCCATCCTGCCCAGCGTTGCGTTGTTAAAAGAGCGCACATGGGTAGATAGAGTTTTGGAAGCAACAGGCCGGCAGGTGGCAAGGCTGGCTGCCTTTGAGCAGAGGCCGACAGAGATCGCAGACGGATAAGATATGACCGATTTGGGGTTTGAGAACAACGCCGGGGCCATGATCTTTAGTCCTCGATAAAAGGCATGAATGCCAAAGATACAATAAAAGTGATACCAAATGGCATGGACCTATAGATTCAAAGCGACGGCAAAGCGGGTTTGAGTGGACAAGAAGTTTACAAGCCTTATTTTATATGTACATGGCGCAGGGCATCTGGAGCTTCTGCATTCCCATTCCTAGACTACAAACCCGAGAGTGGGGAATAGACGGGTGCCGACTCTTCAAAAGGACCCTCGTAATCGGTCTGCTGGTCATTTCTTCACCGGATGCATGGTGCTCTGAGCGCCTAGGGCTTCTCCCAGAAACACTTTCTTCTCGTTCCTAACTGGGCGACCGGACGACCGGGCGAGTCATAATACGGCAAAAAAGCCGTCCCAGCGGGACGCGAGGCAGCGCTAGCTTCCCCGAGAGCTGCGTGCCATTTGTCTATCTCGGAGGAGGGGTGGTATCATGCGACAGATCATCCTGTTCGCGCAGGGGCGAAATGGCAGCGCGAGAGAGACGTCGACGCAGGTGGCGGGTGGACTGACTGACTGCTAACTGCTGCTGCTGCTACAGGACCCATCCATCTACCTCTTCAGACCACCCTGCGCCGGCGGGATGTTCTCGACGGAGCTGCGCACGTTCTGCTCCTGCCTGTACTCGGCCTCGAGCTGTTTCTGGAGGTCGAAGTCGAGCTGCCTCTCGCGCTTGATGCGCTGCTGCTCCATGTCGCGGACGACGCCCTGGTGCATTGCCTGTGTGGTGGGGGGCAATTTTATGTTAGCAGCTGAATTTTTTGTACGTGCGAGAGAGCGGCCGGGGCAAGGGGGTTGCAAAAGGGACGTACGGATTGCTCGGCCTTTTGCTGGAAGTGGACGAGGATGATGGTCGAGACGGCGAAGAGGGACGTGCTCGCGAGGGCGATCTTTGAGCCGCGGGAGGCCATTGTGGCTGGGGCAGTGGCTGGTTGGGTGTGATGGAGTTGGGGCGTGAGCTCTGGGGTCCTATAATATCATCCTGGACGATTGGCGGGTATCGACGACACGAGCATGCTGGATCATGTGTGAAGATGGAAGATGGACCGATTTCGTAGATACAATAAAATCGCACTCCGTCATCCAAGCTGCGCCGGCAGGCATGTTGCCGGGCCAGTACCCAAGAGCAGACCCCGGCAGGTGGGAGCTACCCGCTGGGGGGGAGCTGTCCGTCCCACAAGGCCCATCCATCATCGCTTGGCGGTGGCTGCTTCGACCTCCAAGTCGTAATCGCCGCAATCCGCCCAGTTAACCAGCCCGTTTGACACCACCCTCTCCTCTCCACGACGACCCTGCGACAGACTCTCTCTCCACCACATCAGTTCGGCGTCCCTTTCCCGTTCCACGATACCCTCAAGCACCTCACACCATGGTTCGCCTGCCCCGACCTGGCCCCGGCTAGAGTGCCTGAACGGCGGGATGCTAACAATAGTAACACGGCAGTCTGCCCAGAACTCTGCGGGTATCCAGACCCTTCTCGAAGTACGGCTGATGATATCGGACTGGTTCATTACATCTGTGGCTAACAGAACCTACAGGCCGAGAAAGATGCCTCCAAGATCGTCCAGAAGTGTACGCACCCCGAGCGATCGGCCCACTCGACAGGACCACGTACGGCGTGAGCTGAGCTGAGCTGACCGAGAGCCTTCGACATACAGCCCGAGAGTACAGGACGAAGCGCGTCAAGGAGGCCCGTGACGAAGCCAAGAAGGAGATAGAGCAGTACCGGTCGTCCAAGGAGGAGGAGTACAAGAAGTTCGAGGCCGAGGTACGGAACGCAACCCACCGCCAACGGCGACAGCGCGTTGTCCACCCATCATACGGCTGGAGCCCATGACTGACGGTCCGTTGGAATCATTCTAGCACTCCCAAGGAAACAAGAAGGCCGAGGAGGAGGCCAACAAGGAGGCCGAGGCCAAGATCAAGGAGATCCAGGAGGCTGGCAAGAAGAACCAGGACAAGGTCGTCAAGGACCTGCTGAGCGCCGTGTTCGACGTCAAGCCCGTACCGCCCACCAAGGGATAGACGAGCAAGCCGGCGGGACTATGGCTCGGGGACCGGGTGGAGGCTGTAAGCACCCAAGTGAGGAGCTGGGATGTCCATTGGGGTCTCGGTGTATGATGGGCGCTCAGGCCGGCATTACTCATTAGAGGAAGAAGGAGGCCCAGGGCACACTGGCTACTGTAGCAGGCTGCACGCGCGTGCAGCCGACCTGTGATGCATTTGTTCAAGCAATCTGTGGTATCATCATGAAGCAATCAACAATCTTACAAAAACTCCATCAGCGTGGCCAGCATCTCGGACGTGTCCCTCCCGGCCTGCGACGTCTTGTCGCCGATGGCGTCCAGCCGCTCCCGCAGCGAGGCCCTGACGACCTCGAACGTCTCGTCGCGGTCGGCCAGCAGCGCCCGGATCTTGTCCCTGGTGCCGTCGTCCTCGGCGATGAGCCACGCCAGCACGAGGTCGATGCTCTGCAGCAGGAACAGGCCCTCCTCGAGCCGCCGGAGGAAGCGCTCCTCCTCCATCTCCCCCTCGGTCAGGGCCATGTCCCCCCGCGCGCGGTTCTCCCTGCCCATCTCCTCGTCGACCCGCCGCAGCCGCGCCGCCACGTCCCGCCGCAGCGCGACGAGCCGCCCCGTCTTCTCAAAGTCCTTCTCGACGAACTTGACCAGCAGCCGCACGCGCTCCGCCGAGTCGGCCGGCAGGAGCCGCAGCATCCACGAGAAGATGCTCACGAGGTGCTCCGTCGTCGTGGTGTTGTTGTGGTGGTGGTGGTGGTCGCGGCCCTTCTTCATGAAGGCCGTGAACAGCGTCTTGAGGCCGCCCGCCTCGACGAGCTTCTGGCACACCTCGGTGCCCGCCGTCCCGCCCGCCGCGTGGTCGAGGACCCGCAGCGCGGCGGGCCTGCTCTTCTTGCCCTCCTTGAGCATGATCAGGCACAGCTCGACGCCCTCGGCCTCGACGAACCTGGCCTTGCCCTCGGGCTCGTCGACGACGCACGCCAGGGCCTCGAACAGGTTCTCCATGTACTCCTCCTCGTGGCCCTTGTCCGGGTCCAGCTTGCGGTACGCGGCCAGCAGCTGCAGCATGGCGTCCACGGCGTCGTTGCCCGCCAGCCTCCGCCGGTTCGCCGGCGACGTCTGCACGAGGATGGCCAGGATCTCGGCCGCGTACTGCTTGTTCTGCGTCGTGGCCTTCTCCTTCTTCTGTATCCTCGCCAGCAGCCACCCCAGCAGCCCGTCGTCCTTGGCGATCCTCTCCGCCGTGGCGGCGTTGGAGCACAGGTTCTCCACCACGCTGAGCGCGTGGTAAACGCCCGTGCGGTCCGCCTCGTCGTCCGAGTCCTCGTTCAGCCGCCGCAGGTTGCTCACCAGCAGGCCGACCAGGTCCGCCTCGAGCAGGGCGCCGACGAGGGCGTCCCACTGGTCCTCCTCGGCGGCGACGTCCTCGTCCGTCAGCTCGCCGATGATCTCGATGGCGCCGATGGCGATGTCGGCGTTCTCGTGCGCCAGCAGGCCCACGAGGCTCGCGACGGTGCCCAGGCGCGCCAGGTCCGGGTACAGCTCCGGGTGCTCGCCCAGGATGCTCAGGGCGCGGATGTCGGCGTCGAGGTCGGCCTCGCTCTGGATGAACCTTGCCGGGTCGTCCTCGTACTTTGCGCGCTGGGCCGCGTTCTTGTTGATGCGCTGCTCGAACTTGAGGGCCGTCTTCTTGAGCCACGACGCGTCGATCTTCTCCTCGGGGAGGTCGTCGCCCGCCTCGTTGATGTAGTCCAGCGCCCGCGACTCCCCCGCCGTCACGCCGCCGCCGAAGAAGCGGCCCTCCTCGTCGTCGCCGTCGTCTTCTCCCTCCCCGCCTGGGGGCATGGCTGGGCCGTAGTCGCCGTCGTCATCCTCGCCGTCTGGTGGGGGCAGGGCCGGGCCGGCCTCGGTGTCGTCGTCGTCGGCCTCGTCCTCGACCCGGGCGAGCTTGGCGGACTTGTAGACTTGATCTGCGGGGCAGGGACGTCTGGTCAGTACTTCATACGAGAGAGAGAATAGAAAACAGAAGTAGGCTTGGTTGCAGAAAGTGTAAGCACGTACTAGGGTCGCGGAGTGGCTCTGCCTTTCGTTTGCTGGGCAGCCCCTGGAGACAGGTCAGAAAAGCTTCCACAGGGCCAATTGCGCTGCTGTTTGGGAGCTCACCTTGAACAACTCGTCGATGCTGGTCATGGTGGAATGGTCTAGCGTTCCTGGCCGGGCCTCCTGGCAGTAGTGGGTGAGTGCCAAGTTCAGGTTGCTTGGATTGGAAGCTCCAACTTTTCGCATGTGCAACGGTGCAATTGAGTCGGGGCTGACACTGTCCGCTGCGGCACCGAACTGTGACATTCGTTTGCATGCGCAGCAGTCCCCGGCCCGACCCGCATCGATCGGTCGGTCACTCTAGGCAACACACGCTCCGGAAGTGACAGCCTCTCCTTCTCAAGTTATCAAGGGAAATAGAGTCTTTCAAAATTTCACCCTAGAGCAACATAGAGCAAACTAGAGCACTGAGTCACACGCTTTGTGGTTATAAAAGTCTATACTTTGCTGAGAATTATTACGTCCGTAAACCACACGACCGACCTACGACAAAGGCACGCTCAACTTACACCCAAAATGCCTCCGACCATCATCCTCATCAGGCACGCCCAAGCCTTGCACAATGTCGACAATAAGTCACCCCAACCCCTACAAAGAAGAGAACCCCAGCTGACAGCCCCTCACAAAACTACGAGATCCCTGACCCGGAGCTCTCAGAGCTCGGCCGTCAGCAGTGCCAGCAGCTGAAGGAGAACCTGCGCGAGAAGCTCCCCAAGGACCTCGACGTGGGCCTCATCCTGGTCAGCCCCATGCGCCGCACCTGCGAGACGGCGATGCTGGCCCTGGGCGACTGGGCCGCCGAGAGGGGCATCCCCATCGAGGCAAACGCCGACTGGCAGGAGAACTCGGCCAAGCCCTGCGACACGGGCTCGCCCGTCGCCGCCGTGGCCGCCGAGTTCCCCGCCATCGACTTCAGCAGGGTCGACCCGGCCTACCCGGACAAGACATCGCCCGCGGGGGAGAGGTATTGGTACACCAGGCAGCACCTCCTCGAGCGCGCCCAGTCGTGCCTGCGCGACCTGCGCGCCCGCCCCGAGAAGGCCGTCGTCGTCGTCTCCCACTCGGGCTTCATGCGCCTGGCGCTGACGGGCGACTGGTACTTCAACGCCGACTACCGCATCTACGAATTTGCTGAGGAGGAGGGCGGCGCGGGCACGGGCAAGCTTGCTCTGAAGCAGTGGGACCTCACCAGGGCCGGCCATGGCGGCATGGGCTGGAGCTTCGACGAGGTCTGCGAGCTCGGCTCCGGCCTCCCTGAGCATGCGCTACCGCCTGGTGAGGAGGAGCCGCTGCCTGCTGGGCTCAGGCCCAACTGAGTGTTAACAGGAAGTTTACCACGTTGTCTCCCTCATGGCCAACTCGGACCTTGGTCATCTCAGCTGGGGCTCGCCTGCTTGGGACAGTTTTAGACTTGAGAAATAGATGTTATAGACGTCTTCCGAAATAGCACGCGGGCTCCACCCAGTTAAGTAATTGAGTTTTGATTGTTCCAACGTAACGACTTCCTAATTGTCGACTTCAGGTTGTTGCCACCTTGTCATCTGGAATGGACTCGTGAGACGTTCAAGTTTATCTGGCATGATACTCTCTCATGAATTGTAACAACAGGATAAGAGTGAGTTAATGGACATTCAATGAACTCAGGAGCATCGAATTAGAAACGAAGAGGTAATCAGTGCATGTAATACCACCTGGTCAGAACTAGCCGGCTTGATCTGCTGTCTCTGGTGTATACCCGTTAGGTTATCCAGCCTCCAGTGATTGTTCACTCGATTTTTAGATACAAACGGCGGCTCGGCCGGTAATAACAAGGAATAATCAGAATAATATTGTACCAGTTCTGCCACATAAAGCAAGTCATCTCTTTTCAAACAGAACAATAAAGAGCATTATGTCAAAGAACCCGGCTGTCAATTGAACAATGATGAGGTAATCTTTGAGATGACCAATTCAAAGCTCATGCCTTGTATTATTATAAAAGGGTAAGTCCATCTCCTGACTGGTCCGAGTACACCAAGGTAATCCCCAACATCTCCGCCCATCGTTTGTCGACTCGCCATGTCCTCGCCAACTCCTCTCGACGTTACGAGGCCTTTTAACCTGCTGGTAAGGGACCACGAACAGTTCCGAAAGCTGTTCAGGCGCTGGTCAAGGAAGATGCACTCTCTTGGTCTTCCTCACCAAGAGCAGTCTATTTTGCTACGTTTGCCGCAGTACATGTCCAGCATCAACCCCTTCTGCCAGAGGCCTCCTACAATCACTGTCACAACGCCCCAGGGAGAGACTTTGATTTTGCTTGAAGATGGCGAGTTCCACGCAATGGTAAGCAGACGCTGGAGGAGAACCGGGAGATTTTAATATTGATGTTATCGAGAGCTGGGGGCTCCACTATTGTGCCGCTCCATTGTCTATCACGGGCTTCCCCCGCTCACTATTCGTAGTTAGGAAACAACATTTGAAGTCAATTTGCTCTATTCAATGTCCCCTTCTAGTATTCGTGACAAATATTGTACATGGAACTCACAACAGGCTACCTCGACTCAAGCTTCACCCTCGAGATCAAGAGGTTTTCCTGTGAGCTCATGTTGAAGTCGTCATATAGTGGTAAAGAGTGCCCAGCTACTAGTACTTTATGTAGTAATGCAAGATTTCAAGTTTTCATTTTGCACTAATTATAGGGAGTTTAAAAAGCGGCGGATGTGATATCTTGCCGTGGAACCATCTGTGGTGTATCTAACTATACCACACCGTGCATTAATATATATTAGAGATAGTTACTATAAATACCTATACCTTTCTAATAACTTTTTAATTATTATACTACTTTTTTTCCTTTAAGGTTATTATTATAATATTTATTTTAATTTAATAATTATAATAATATATATTATTAAATTAAAATAATTCTTTTTTAAATTTTAAGGGTATTTTAAAAGTTAAAAATAATTATAAAAAAAAGAGATTATAAAAAGTTAACATTTACTTACTTAGTAATTATATCTACTTACTTAGTTCCTATTAACCGCTTACCTAGTATTAATTTTTCTAAGTAACTCCCTTATGTTTATAAATACCTTTTAAGTTAGTATTAAAAGACCTTATAATATAATTTCTTTCTCTAATTTTCAATACTTTTAATATAAACCCCTTCTAGTATACCTTTTAATATACCTTCTAGTATACCTTTTAGTATGCCTTCTAGTATGCCTTCTAGGCCTTCTAGCCTATATATATTTAGGTATTAATTAAGTATTTAAATGCTAATTAAACGGTAAAAAGTTAGAAGTTTAGAGTATTAAAGGGTTAAAAAAGGTATTAAAAAACTAAAAAGAGTATAGTCTTTACTTTTACCTTCTTAACTTTTAACCTTTTAACATTTAATTAGTATCTAAATACTTAGTTAATATCTAAATATATATAGACTAAATAGTGAAGGTAAAGGTAAAGGTAAAGGTAAAGGGGCGCTAGAAGGGGTGTTAAAAGGTGTATTAAAAAGGGTGTTAGAAGGTATATTAAAAGGGGTTTATATTAAAAGTATTAAAAATTTAAAGAATCCTAGTTAGGTATATAGTTTTATATAGGCTCTATATGTAAATTCTTATATTAAGTTAATAATTAAAAAAAACTAAGTGAGTGAATATAATTACTAGGTGAGTAGATATTAGCTTAATTATAAATATAAAAATAAACTTATTTAAGAGGTTACTTTCTTTTAAATATCTTTCTTTTTATTTATTAAAGGTAGGTTTTTTATTTAAATATATTAATTAATTAAAAAAGATTCCCTTTCTTTCTTTTTTTATTAAATTTTCTTATGTTTTTAATTTTAACTTTTATTAACTTACTTTTAATAGCTTTATTTTTAATAACTCTATTTTTAATAGCTCTACTTTTAAATCTTTAAATATAGTTAATTTTAATTAATTAACTTAAAGGAGGAAGGTAGAGGAGTTAATATTAAAGTTAAAGGAAGGAAGAAAGAAAGAAAGGAAGGAAGGAAGGAAGGAAGTAGAAAGGGGGAAGTACTCCTCCTCCCTTTTTATAAAGGAAGGTACCTTTATAACCCTTTTCCCTTTTATAAGTCCTTTTATAACTTTATTTCTTCTCTTTATAACTACTTCTTTTTTCTATAACTACTTTTCCTTTTTAAGTTTTTTATTATTAAAAATATATTAAAATACTATTTAACTATTTAAGTACCTAGACCGGTCTGCGCACATCCCCACTAACGCATATTTTTTCTTAACTATATAATATATTATTATTAATTCTATATAGGTTTTATAATTCTAAATTAAATATATATTATAAATATATTTCAAATTTATATAATAATATAGTTTTTTTTATATAAATAATATTCTTTAAAGTAATAAATTAAAATATATAAAATATATATTTTTATTAATAAATAAATCTATTTAAATATTTAAAATAAATAAATTACTTTGTTAAAATCTTTATTTATTATTTATATATATAAGTACTTTTTTAAAAAAGAAAGAATAAGTAGGTATTTTTAAAAGAATTATTTAAAGTTAGAAATTCCTTTTTTAAAGTTTCTATACTTAATATAAGAAGTATTTTTAAAACTTTAAATTATTATAAAAGTAAGTTTTAATAATATTTATTATTTATTATATAAATAATATCTATTAAAATATTGAAATTAAAATTAAAGAGTTTCTATTTATAGAAAATTAATAGAATTAATTATTAAAGATTTAAGAAAAGTAGAGTAAATCCCTACTTATTTTACTCCACTTTTCTTAAATCTTTAATAATTAATTCTAATAAATTTCTATAAATAGAAACTTTTAAAATATATATAAATATTATAATAATATATATTTTTATAATAAAACTTATATTATTATTTAATTAAATTAAATTAAAAATTCAATTTTAATATCTTAACTAATTTCTATATTAATTATTAGTAATTTAGTTAAGATAGAAAATATTAAACTTTAATAATTTATTTCTAATTTATAATAATATTTATTTATAATTTTAATTTTTTCTATTATAAATAAAAAATCTAGTTTTTAATTATATTAAATTTATTTATATAGTATTTTTATAGAATTAAATAAAGTATAGTGAAAATTAACCTTTTTAGTGGGAAATGTGTGTGCGTTGGTGGGGATGTGCGCAGACCGGTCTAGGTACTTAAAAGTTAATATTCTTTCCTTTTTAAATATATTTAAAATTAATTTTATAAAAAAAGGATTTCCTATTTATAGATTAGTTATAGTAACTATCTCTAATACCCCCTAACATACGGTATGGTACTAGGCTTCCAGGCAATGTATATCCATGCTCTTAGGTTATGCGATTATCTTAAGCGAGCTATAAACATTTTAACTGGAAATATCTATATTTTATATTACTTAAGTAATCAAATGACATACCTACATAGTTACCAGTAGATAGCAACTAACAAGAAGCTTGAGTTCTACCTACCTAGGATAGAGGTAAGGCTTACTAAGAATAAATAAACACCTAGAGAGAGTTATGGAAGAGGAAGAAGAATTCGAGGAAGACGGCGGATAGGAGTCCTCCCCCTGTTACTAGTGCTCGACAATTGCAATGAATACTCGGACATGGAGGACATGGTCGCTCGTTCCGCCTCGGTTGGACTATATTCGCAATAGTCGTACCTACCTGTGACACCTCCGAGCCAGCCCCCCTCCTTTTCTCTTTCCTGCTTTCTCACGCGGTCTAGGGCGGCCACCTGCCACCCTGCCACCTCCTCCTGAGGACAAATCGACGTCACCGTGGCCAGTGTGGCAGGTTAGGTGGAGCATCCACGGGAGGATGGCCGCCGGGACCAGACATGTGTTCCTACCGCGTCTCACCCATCTTCCCTGTTGTTTTTCTCGATACAGCCAGACAGCCTGCATTACTCCCCCTACTGCCTGCCTGGTACTGCTGGCGGCGTGTAGACCACTCACCTCGACTACTGCAGCTTTGTTTTCTGTTGCTGCTTTTCACCATCCGTACCCTTCAGCCTCGATGATCGTTCACGTCGACATTGTTGACACAAAATTATTATGTGTGACCTTCTTCATCACCAAATCTCGAGACCTGCGACCCCAAAAACAGCCATGCTTGTGATCGCAAAGCCGCGTGCCAATACAAACCGCAAATGTGCTGACGAATCCGATGTCGAGTACTACGCGAAGAAGAAACACCAGGCGCCGCCGATTCAGCAGCTACCACGGACCTGAGCGGCTGGCTATTTAGACTTCTTCCAGTACGAGCGCTATTGAGGATGGAGATTCGGACCGGCAAACAGACCAAGAAGACAACGTTGCTTTTTAAAGAAGCGAAGAGCAGACGGAGGAAGAGAAGGGATCAGATCGAGTACAACGACGACTATGGCAAGGAGATGGCGGCAGAGTATACAAGCAGGATGAGGCCAACAGAGACGGAGACGGAGACGAACATCGAAATGAACATGGAAGAAGCAGTCACAAACGCGATTGCTGTCTTCGAAAACTCCCAGAAAGATCACGATAAGGCGCTGCGATCTGCTTGGCGTGCCTTGACTCGAGCCTTCTGCACCAGACAACTTGAACAGGAAGCAGTTACTCGAAAGGCTGCTCAGAAGGCGTCGACTCATGACCAGGACAGTGAGGACCACAATGAGAACGAGGTCTGCGACATCAGCTGCTGACCAGCTTGAGATTTACGCGCCCTGGGCCATGTCTGTACTACCACGGAAGGTCTTACGACACTATATCAAGAGCGAATTCTCAGATGAATAGAGGACGGCACGGCCTTTAACTGGTGTAAAGAAAACCAAGGTTATTATATAACAACTATGTGATGTTTTTTTTTTTTTTTTTTTTGTGAGGGATGGCAACAACAAAAGAAACGTTCCTATATACGAGGAGCCGGAGTTGTGGAATATCTCGCGTCTCTTCTTCGGTTCAGACATGACCAAGTCTAGGATGTTCTGGACCAGAATCAAGGAAACTCCAGGCTCAAAGGAGCCCCATGACTCTGGCGCTGATGGTCATGGTGCTGTCAACCGAATGACGGCTGGTGACGTCGAAGAAATCCGCTCTGGATCCGAAAATGCGATTGTGCCCGCTAATACTCGAAGCTGGTTTGGCGAGGACTATGAAAATGACCGTCAACACGCAGAAGGGAGAAGACAAAATATCCCCGGCTCCCATCAGTGCTCCGTCTACTCTGACCTGCTCGCTCCATTTACAGCCGAGTGACGTGGAAACCGTCAACACACAACTAAATACTAGGGCAAAATGTCGATGAGCATGATCCTGACGATGGGTCGTCAGCTGCCTTTAATCCCAAGACAACACCAGAGAACCACCGTGGCCACGAACCCGAGCTGTCACAGCTCATGGATAAAGGCCATCTGCAAGCTATCCCTCCAGGTGAGCTTTCGCATTCTAGTATGGATGCTTTTCGCCGACCCGTTCGTGCCTTACACTCCGCCTTGGGCTCGAGATGACGCCAAGCCCTATTACAGCACAGAGCTGTCGTTCTTTTCCGTCATCCTCCAACCACTCCGGTTCTCCAGCAGTACTACGGACAAGAATCCGAGAGCTTGAGTACCGATATCTTCGCTCTCAACGACGACAGTCGTAACTGCATCCTTGCCTACGGTAAGGCTGGCTGGACAGACGATACTACTACCATCTACGTCTTCCGGACGTGGGCAGCAAGCCCAGGTGCCATCGACCCGAACACCTCGCGGTTGACCCTCTACCAAGCCTCGGGCCACCACTTGAACTCACCTTACTGGCAAGGAGCAGAGCAGATCCTCCTGTCTTTGTGCCTCTTTGAGGGCGGCAAATTGAAAAGCATTCATGGTCAGACGAAGTCGAATCATTGGACACCCGGGGCGAGGCCCCGGAGCAAACTAATGACGACTATAGCGTTTTTGTAATTATCATGGCCATCCGCGTCATTTATGATACCGAGGCTAAGCCTCACAGCCAAATTTCCCGTTACCTCAGAATCGACTACAAGACGCACACGACACTCCCACGCGCGCCCCGAGAAACGGCCTAAACGGACCCCGAGAAGCAGCCACGCAACCGAGGACGGATATGACATCGAAGACCTGAGTCTCAAGTACGCCCGCGGTGAGATGCTCGTCCTGTCCATCTCACCTAGTCTCCCCTCATTCGGGCTGGACGACTCCAAACACACGTGATGTCGCCTATCTGGTCCCCGGCTGTAGAAAAACATCGTATTCCACAGTCTACGCTTGTTTTGTGCTTTGGTGGTTGAAACGGTCACGAATGAGGGACCCATTGCTTCGCTAAGTACCTACACAGAACCCCCCCCCCCCCATTCTCTCCAAGTCCAAACCTAACATGGTGCTAGCCGGAGGCTTACTTCACTTATCCTTTTAACCTTACTGGTCAACTCTACGCAGCAGACTTCTGGCTCTGCAAGAAATCGCTCAAACTCTTCTGGCCATACTTCCTACTCTGGACATGGCTGGCGGTGCCTGCGGCACTGTTCGCACCGGCGTTGAGCGCATTTGGGGTTGTTTTCAGAAAGGAAGAATTGTCACCGGCAGCGAAGCATCCGCTTAGGCTGGACTCACCAAAGGGAGGGTTCGCCTTGATATCTCCCTGAGGCGTGATTTCGAGGCCGAGCTGCTCGGCCAACTCTGAGCTTTTGAGCTTACTCTTGGGTTTGTGGCTGAGAAAGGCCTCATATTTCGTGGTCCCATCCTCAAAGTGAAGTGTAAGGCCGATTTTGTCAGGGCCGAGAACGAATCTGGTGATGCGGCGGGTGTCGACCGTCATAGGTGCTGACGGGCCGATGGCAGTCTGGAACACCTCTACGTTCGAGGTGTCTCCATTTGTGTAGATAGTAACGGACTTGACGAGCTGGGCAGCGCTGCGGGAGACATGGAGGGCGATTGGCAGCGGGGCAACGTCATTGATGGCCAATACACCGGCCGAGGCGCTGCCACGCTGCTCATAGCCGTGGCAGAACAAGCAGTGGAAGCTGTACAGATTGGCATTAGAAGCAAGAACTGGGCCAAGTCTAAAGGGGGGTCTTATCTCACATGCTATGAGCCCAGCATTCCTCAAACCCAGGAATGTCAAGTGGCTCGTCAATGATCCTGGTCGCCAGAACCAAGCTGTGCCCCTTCCAGATCTTTCCGCTCTCGTCAGTGAGCTCGAAGACCCCGTCACCGTTCTTTTTGGCCTTCTCGATCTTCACATTTTCGTAGAAGATAGTGTCATAATTCTCGAGAGTGTTCTCCCTGGCCGCATCGCGGAAGGCAAATGGGTTCTTGCCGTCCCAGGTGGGAAGCATGTGGAAGTGACTGGCGCGCTCGTTGCGGTACGATTGTGAGTCGAACACGATAGCCGTGTGCAGGTTGCGAGCTATGGCTATGGCTGAGGTCAGGCCCGCAGGTCCTCCGCCAACGATGAGGACGTCGACGAGTTCAGGGGTCGGAGTCTTGTTTTGGGGGGCCATTTTGAGGCTTAGGGGAGATGTTTTGCAAGGTCTCCGGAAGAATTTGGTACAAGCGTGGAACGTTGCGATGAGAGATGTATGTGAAGAAGCAAGAGCAGTTGAGAGATTTAAGTGTTTGTCTAGACACCGAGGTGTCCGGGAAAGACTGCGAGTGACCTAACTTTTCATTGTTCTGCCCATATGGGAAGCAAGAAGGAGCGAAGACAGTACGAGCTCTCCTTGGACGTTGGGCGCGAAGGAGTCGATGTCGCTCGGTTGGTTGGTTGGTGAGCCAGCGTCCACGCACCCAGCGTTTCCGTCCACACACCAAATATTTTCCATTCACACACCCAGTACCTATTTTTACATATAGGGCCCATATAAAACTAGGTACCTAACTAGGATTCTCTAAATCTTTAATACTTAAGGTATAAGCCCCTTCTAGACCCCTTCTAGCACCCCTTCTAGGCCTGCTAGCCTGCACCAAGCGTTTAGATGCCAACTAAATGCCAGAAGGCTAGAAGTATAGAGGGCCAGAAGGCCAGAAGGGGTACCAGAAGGCCAGAAAGAGCGTGGTCTTCACCTTTACCTTCTTACCTTCTGGCCTTCTAGCGTTCAGTTAGCATCTGAATACTCAGTTAGTACCTAAATGCGTATAGGCCAATAGGCCCAGAAGGAGTGCCAGAATGGGTACCAGAAGAGGTACTAGAAGGCGAAGGCGAAGGGGTGCCAGAAGAGGCTTGTACCCGAAGTATCGAAAATTTAGAGAAAAAGCTAGCATGGAATACTCTTGGCGCTGACTCAGAAAGTACTTGTAAATATACGGGAGTTATTAAGAAAAATAGGTACTGGGTACGTAAATGGAAAATGCTGGGTACGTAAATGGAAAATGCTGGGTGCGTGGACGGAAACGCTGGGTGTGTGGACGCTGGCTCTTGGTTGGTTGGTTGTAACGATCTTACACATGGGCACTGGCTAGGGTCCGCGACCCCTGAGACACATCTGGAAGGGTATTTTACGCATGTACATCTCTTTCCGGGCCCGACCAGTGCCCAACGTACACTGGGGTGCCTAAGCAGATGACAGGTCACTTGTTTCTGTACCTAGTTGGATGTACTGTTTGCCATCAGCGTTGTCATAGTACCTGGGTAGTGAATACCGGTGTCTGGCCACAAGTCCATATCTACATATGTGCATGTACTCAATAAATGGATATATTTCATGAAGACAGGCTTCCGTCTTCATACCTGCCGGGGTGGTCTTTGACCTTGTATCATTTCACAGCCGACAATTCAAAATGTTCGGCGGTCTGAGAAGGTCCAACAAAGTGTATGCCTTTCCCATGGCATTCATCGTCCGATCTCTCGCTACCTCGATGGTAGTATTGCTACTGTGGTCTATATTCGAGCTACCGGGGCGTCTCTCAGACCTCTCCTACCCGCTGCAGCCTGTGCCCGTCAATGGCTTGGACTTGATGTGTGTGAAACAAATTTGCCATTTTATTTTCCTCTACCTTCTTTATCACATTTCTCGTTGAATTTCGCCTAGTTAATGTTTTTCCTTAGATCTCCGCTGGTGTGACGCACGTCCTAAATCCTACTGCCTCTTAACTTGTGGTCTGGAGTACAAGGGCAGCCGCTTGTCCAACCTCCTCGAGATGGGGCATGCAAGAACACCGTACCACACCATAACTGGAATGCTTGAGAAAGGCGCTCAGAATTTCCCAGAAGAAACAACTCTCTACAAATATGGGAGCCACAAGCTCAGGTAAAATATACGGGACTTCCTAGTTGAGAGGATTAGCCGGAGGGAAAGAAGAGGTTCGACAAACGCAAGACCATACACTTGACCCGAGACCCAAAGACCCCAGGAATTATAGTCAAAATTAATGACTTAAGAAGCCTGACTAAAAGCCTCCTAGTACACCAGCCAAAAACACGGTCTATTCAGAACGTCGTAAAGCAACTAGGCCTGGAAAATAAGGAGCGCAACGACGTACTGACAAAGATGCCCTTCTACCACCAATGTCTCCGGTGAATTCGGTGCTGGCGATTGCGGGAGGCTATTCAAGATGATTCCGAGCGGCATCTTTGAAGGTCCCAATGCCGCAGACTGTATTGCGTGTGAGTCAACAAGGAGAGTGGCTCGACATCAAGCAGACCGTCTAGCGAAACAGAAAGAGACTCGGAGCGGATAGTCGCACCGAAAAAACGGAGGGTTTAAATGTCATACAATTTCATTAAAGACAGATCATAGGAAGCATCTTCTCGAACTCCGAGTGGACAGCCTGAGTGCGTCATTTCTTCGGCTCATCCGCGACTTTTCCGCCATTCTCAATTTTGTCAGTCTTCTCCTCAATACCGGATTCAGTCTCCAGCTCTTTTCTCATCCTCAACGTGCTTCTCTAGAAATACCAAGAGAAAGCCAAGAAGAGAAAAGCCGAGCCCCCGCCAACCATGTAGTGCTAAGTGTACCGGCGTAGAGAGCGGTTACCTGTTGACGGACTCCATCCGGCAGGGACAGCAGGCCACTGTATGCGGCAAACTGGTAGGCTCCGCCACCAGATAACTGGTCTCGGACGTCCACGTCGTCCACCAAGCTCAAAACGCTGACAATGTGGTTTTTTGTCCAGACCCAGGCTCAGGTCCCTAAGATACAGCCGATATATGATGGTTCGTTGAAGAAGATACCGCGGGGTCTATTTGCGACCCAGTTGATAAATAGTCCCAGCTGGAGTTGTTCTTTTCGTGTATAATGGATCACAGCTTGACATTTGGCAGCCTCGCGTCCCCCTCCCCTTTTTGCATCGCAAGCTCTTGTTGACTGTTCCTGAGAGTTCTTCATCTCACTGTCGCCTGCTGGTTCCTGCCTGCTGTTTAAACCAGTGTCAGAATAGAGACCTCGGGAAGTTCCCGGTGCGCTGGGCTGGACGTTGGTGTCCACATATAGAACCCACCAACCAAATACGCCAACCAAGGCTTCCAAACAAAGCCATCTAGGTTATCAAATGCGGGCTGAGACTTGACATCGTAAAAAGTTCACACTTACAGCAGGGTCCTTCCGCACTTTAGCCAAAGGACCCAACTGTGTAATGGAGGTATGCCACCTGAACCCAATGGACAAGCAGGCTGCACTGGATACGTAGTAATACCTAGCGTATTCTACATAATACAAAGATTCAATGAAAATACCTGCTTTACCGTGTGATACATCACCACAAAGACAAGCAGGGGCCTATGCTGTTGGCTCTTGTACACCTGAGGAAGCAGTCAGGAGGCACACATAGAGGGGGCCGGGAAATACACCTCACTCGGGTATTGCATCTCAGCTGTCTTGATGCGAAGGGAGGCCCATACATTGGTATTCGGATGCCATCCCCGGTCACCGACTTAAGCCAAGGCCCATGGCCGCATGAGTACGTGAAGGTCGACCAGTGACTGTCCTGTGAGACCTCAAATTTGGATGCTAGTTGTGTTGGGACTTGTCACGAAGGAGGAGGAGCGTGTGCGAGTGCGGCACAGGGAATCCTTCAAAACAGGCTCTGGGCATTTAACTTATAAATCTGCCCAGGTGAACACGCCAGCAACAGCCAGCTATCTTACGTCACCTGCGAGTGCCTAACTAACTAGGGGCCGATTGAGGGCCTTCTGTCCGTTGGTTCGTGCCGTCGTCCTCGTGCTCCACCTTCAAAGGCTCAGAGCTTAGGAATCGCTGTTCTAAACCAACCCCCTCTCCCCAACACTCAGCATTTGACTACACCGGCAGCAACAAGACAACACGCACCGGATTCCAAGCTTCTTAGAGCTCACAACAACATGTCTGCACCAACTGGTTTCGTTCCGAAGAAGGTGATGCCCTTCGATGGCAAACTCTTCGAGATCATCGGTGCCGACGAAACCCTCACCATTGCCAAACACCTGATGACACTCCTGCCAAGCCTTGCGTTTCCTGCAGATGCTGTCATCCACGATTCCGCCTGCGGTCTTGGCCCAGTCACCGAGAGCATTCTAGCCACCTCGCCACCGTCCAGCATCAAAATCTTCGCCACAGACTTCGCCCCACCCATGACTGCCATATACAACAGCATCGCCGAGGCAAAGAATTGGCCTTCCCGAGCCGAAGTTATGGATGTCCAACACCTCTCTTTCCCGGACGCAACTTTTTCCCACGTCTTCCTGTCTTTCGGTTTGCCTATAATCGATGACCCTATAGCTGCTGCTAGGGAGATGTACCGTACCCTTAAGCCCGGTGGTACAGCTATTACAGCTTTCTGGCTACACATGCCACAGGGAGAGTGTGCTCAGAAGGTGCGCCGAGCAATCTGGGGTCCTGATGCACGGCTCAATATCGAACCACACCCAGAACATAGCGACAAGGGGTACCTAAAGAGCCTCCTGGTCAAGGGCGGGTTCAAGTCTGAAGACTGTCAGTTATATGAGCACTCAGCTGTACTGCCGGTCAAGGACATTGACGAGCTTGCCACCGCTATCTGGAGCGTTATCGGCCAGCCTCAGGGTGGATGGGCTGAGGATGATGAGGAGAAATGGGATGAGGCTATCACTACGTATAAGGAGATTCTGACCAAGGAACCTGGCTACCAGGTGGATCAAGATGGCAATATCGCCCTCACAGGCACTGCTCAGATCGTCATTGTTCGTAAAGAAGAGTAGTCGATCGTGGAGTGGAACGTGATGATGGGTGCTGTGGACATGCTGAAGTGTGTAGTTGCTAGCCCTTGAGTTGTTGTTCATCTGGGCCACCTCCAATATAGCACTTTGGCAGTCACTCTCTGCAACCACTAAAGAAGAAACAAAGGGTAAAAAGGAAACCAAAAATTGTCAATTTTTGAACAGCCTTTTCTAAAATGTTCGCTATTCTTGACACTCTGCTATGGAGGAGTACTTGCAAGCACAATTCGTCCTTTCATTCAGTGATTCTATCAATACGAGGTATTGACTGGTGAGCCCTTCCGCTTCAAGTGAGTTGACGGGAAGCAAATAGGATGATGATGTCGCTTCGGATTGTGCGTTGTCCACAAGTGGCAGGTGTTTTCTGTTGGTTTGTTAATCTGCGAAAATCGGTCCTCTTTTGATCCAATTTACCTTCGAGATTTTTGTGATGAAAAGTCGGTGGTAAGGAGAAGCGCCTCGCCCCGTACAGTTGGGCCTCAGAGAGAGATTATCGAGCGACAGTTTGGGCCAACAGGACACGGCCAATTCTTCTTAGGAAATGGCGAGGAGGACTCTAATTAACTTCCAGATTGAACTTTCCAGTCAAGTCACTTGAGAATTACTCAATCACGTGTTAATACCTAGGTACCTACGTGGGCAGTCGTTCCTGAAGGTCAAAACACTGATCTCTGTGCCATCCTAATTCTGACTTGTCCTGACCATGAGCACGCCAACACGGCTCACTTAGTAGGATCAGGCCCTGTTCTCACCCTTGGGCACTCATGGGACGCCTGCCTTTTTACATGTCCCTGCTCTAGGTCAGCGTCTGGCACAACCTGGGAAAGAGCGGGGTACAATTTGATGTCATATCTGACCACATGCCGACCTCTTTGTATACTTACTCCCCTGAGCCTCATGTCTCACATGTAATGAGCACTGTACTTCAATATTTAGTTGACCAGGCACTCTCTCAAATGATTTGATCAAGTAAACTTAGAATATTGAAGCATGATAGTGTCCTCGAAGATTGGTGTGCGCTCCTCGCTCCCTACTAAACATGAGAACGGGCTGGAAAGGAGACGCACAAAAATTTGCAACCAAAAGGTTCTAGGAGTGGCGCCGATGCGTAAATCTGGGAAGCAAAACACTGCGGTGAGTCGCCCGAAACTAGCACAAGGCGCAGACCGAGAACAGGCAAGGCTCTAATAGGATTTTACAATTCATACAGATAGGTTCCATTTACTTCTTCTATCGGACCAGTATGCATCAAGGACCCCGTGACCAATCACTAGCACGATGTAGTGTATGGGGTTGATGTGCTCCTGAGTTTGTGGCTACTGATAGTCTTCTACTGCTCAATTAGGCGTCCCAAGAGGAGGACGGGGTACTGCACTGATAATGTATGCAAGATCGATGAAATTTAAATTTGTGAGTAGTTCTATTCAATATTTTACACCGGGGTCCCGTCCCCGTTGGCAACCAGTCCCTGGCGTCTCACCTGTGGGGCTACACCGGCTGCGTATCGCCGATCTGGTTGAACGACCCCCTGGACTGCGGGGCTGGGACCATGATACCGCGATGATGCCATCGACTCTAAGGACGTCTTGTCTTTCAGCATTTCCTCCGATCACATACCAGTGATTCATCTATTATCTGTATCTATCCTTCACGAGAGACTTTTTTTCTCCTACTCGTAATACAACATGTTATCTAGGCCTTTTCTCGGCGCCGCAATGCTTGCAGCTGTTGCGGCAGCCCTAGACGAGATCCCGGCGCTCGGATTGGGTACATGGCTTTCCGACAGGGACCTTGTCCCCCATGCCGTCGAATTCGGTCTGAAGAACGGTTACGATCATATCGATGCCGCCTGGATTTACAGTATGCCTCGTATCCTTCCCACTGACCCATGAGTATCTGAGTGAGCTAAACGCCCCATTCCAGGGAATGAGGACAAGACCGGCAAAGGGCTTGCCGCAGCAGATCTCCCCCGTGATGACATCTGGGTAACCAGCAAGCTGTGGAACAGCGCCCACCGCACACCCGAGGCATGGAAGCAAATCCATGAGACCCTTGCACACCTGGGGCTTGACTATTTAGATCTTTATCTCATCCATTGGCCGGTTGCATTCGTCCCCGACACGGACGGGAACAAGCTCGACGAGGAGACGAGCATTGTGGACACCTGGCGGACGCTGGAGAATCTCGTCCGCGCGAACCTCACCCGGCACATCGGCATCTCCAACTTCGCAAAGAAGGACGTTGAAGCCATCCTTGAAGTCTGCGACATCTGCCCCTACGCCCACCAGTTCGAAACGCACCCTTACCTGCAGCAGCAGGACTTTGTCGACTACCACAAGGAGGTCGGCATCAAGGTCATTGCGTACTCGCCTCTAGGCAACACGAATCCAACCTACGATAGGAGGCACGGCGATCTTGAGCCGCTTCTCAAGGACTCATTCTGGACGGATATCGCCGAGAAGAAAAACGTGACTCCCGCGCGGGCGGTGTTGGCCTGGGGCATCCAGCGAGGAACGACCGTCATCCCCAAGAGCACATCTGAGAAGCACCTGACAGACAACCTCGGCGCTCTTGACATCAAGTTTAGCGACAAGGAGATGAAGGAGATTGCGAAGCAGGACAAGAAAGCCCGTTTCAGCAACCCGAGCAAGGCGTGGGGTGTGAAGCTGTTTTCTGATCTGGACGATCATGTCGATGGCCTGAGGGAGGATGAGCTGTAGGTGGTTTCTAATCCCCATTCATATAAAATGTATGTGGCTCCTCAACGCCCAGCCTTTTTTTTTTTTTTTTTTTTTCCCAAAAAAGAAAGCACACAATGCCAGATCTGGGAGAAAATGGCAATGTTTTGTATGTATTTAGGCATCATGGACTACGAATTCACCGCCGTAACTCATCCCTCCACCTAAAAAAGGGTGACACTGCATATTAATTCGCCAGCGTGTAGCAAAGGAGTCGTTACTAATGAAGGTGTGTTCCCAAAATATCTGCTATCATTGATACTGAATGGTTTCTGACGGGTGGATTCCATCCTCTGGCAATTTCGGGACGTGACTGACCCAGCCAACAATACCGACTGTATGGAACTCGTTTCTTATCTTTGTGTCGTCATTTGCGACGTCGGTGAGAACCCTGGAGACCTTCCCTCCTTGGCTATAACTTGCATAGCGCTAGCGTCCGTGGCAAGGCTTCCAAGGTTGAACGAAGTAAGCACCACGTCAATTCCCATCCCAGCCCGCCGTGGCATCTCCACTTTGCAACTTCTCTGTCTTGATATATCCACATTTATTCTGATCTAGAAGCTTAGCAAATAAGACGACATGAGGTGCGCAATCGGTGCCGTCTTCGGCTCTGCATTGATCTGTGCTGCCTTAGAAACATCATCGCAGCATCCACTCAGTCATGACGATGGGTACACTTCCGATAATGCGCTGCCGTTCTCGACAGCAGACCTCGAGGAGTACATCGAGGGCACGATGAAGAAGTGGCACGCGCCTGGCATGGCAGTCGCTGTTATCAACGGCAATGCGACTTGGGCCAAAGTGAGTCTCTACTACTGCACAAAATTACGGGCTTGAGGAAGTCGCAGGAGAATGAGGAGAGCAAATTGAAGCTGACTTCAACCAGGGCTTCGGCTATGCCTCCCTCCCGTCGACTCCAGTGACACCGCATACACTGTTTTGGACAGGCAGCACCACCAAGTCCTTTACAGCAGCTGCCCTCTCGCTGCTAGTTGACAACGCGTCGGACTACCAGTCGATCAGCTGGAAGACGCCTGTGTCGCAACTACTGCGAGAGGACTTCGTGCTCTCAGATGACTGGGCCACGGCGCATATCACCCTTGAAGACGCACTAAGCCATCGCACAGGATACGCAGCGCATGACTTCTCCGTCGGCTCCACCGGCGACGGCGGCACGCGCAGTATGATCCGCAGCCTGCGCCATCTTCCCATATCAAAGGAACCTCGGACCACATTCCAGTATACCAACATAATGTGGGGAACAGCGGGCTACCTTGTCTCGACGCTGTCGGGCTGCCGTCTGGGCGCTTTCTTTAGGCAGTACCTTTGGGGCCCCATGGGAATGAACGAGACGTTCCTTGGGAACTGGGACCCGAGTTTCAACTCGAGTGGCTTGAGGCTGGCTGATGGGTACTGGTGGATTAACAGTTCCCAGAAGTACCTCAAGCAGCCTGAAGGGACTACCAGCTATTCAGTTCGAGCAGATGAGGGCGGTGGGGCCGTGGTATCAAACGTCATGGACTACACAAAGTACCTTCGTGTGATGATGAACGATGACGGGCCGCTTTCCAAAGCAGGCCATCGGGAACTGAAGAGTCCGAGGTCGTTCCATCATATGCATCAGGACCTGTTTGTGGGACCAGTCACATACGGGTTGGGCTGGATGTCCGGTGTGTTCGAAGGACATGAGGTCTTCTTTCACACCGGCACTGTTACCCCGTTTGTGACCTTCATGATGATGGTACCGTCCAAAAGCTTTGGGATAGTCGTTATGGGTAATGGGTACTCACACGCAAGAGAGCTGGTTACATATCGCATACTCTACGACCTTTTTGGCGTCGAGGAGAGTCGAAGACAGGACTTTGAGTCTAAGTACTAAGACATCACAAAACCGTATCAGAATCAAGCATCACACTAATCCATCCCAGATTCGAAGAAGCGGACGCACTCGAAGCACACAACATCGCCACCTGCTCGGACCGCATCTACCCTGACATACCTAAGCCCCCCATACCGGCATCAGTTCCGCTAGCGAACCACACCGGCCATTTTCGCCATGTGGCTTACGGCGATATCTTTGTCAGCCTAGTTTGCAACGATGATGCCGCAGTGCCTTCGAGTCTGGCGCCTGACCAAGGCTCAGAGTCTGGACACTGCAAACTCCGGTTATCCAGAAGTCCACAGGCCCAAGTGAAGCTGACCGGCAACCTGGAGCACCAGACGAGTGACTTTTGGCTTTTATATGCGGTCTTCGAAGAAGTACCTGATCTGATATTCTTCTGTCTCCGAGCCCAATTCCATGTGGACTCACGCGGTGTTGTGTCGCATATAGCAGTCGATGTCCGCTTGGAGGGAGAGGATGGGCCACTGGTGGAGTTTGAGAGATTCCAGTGAGGACCCAGGGGCAAAGCGCGACTATCTTATGATGAATATCGACAAATCTGGCTGCTGCATTAGGACAGAGTTCAAATGTTGCTCCCAAGGACCCGAAGATTGACTCTGGTTCTTTATAGAAATTAGGTTAATTAGTCATGGTTTGATTTTAAATATCGCGACTGAGATACTAGTAGTAAGGTGGTCCTGCTCGACGCTTAAATCAGGTTAGCCTTCAACATGGCCCTCTTTAGTTTTGCCCAAGTCCCAAATGCCATCACATATCCAATTTCCGTCCTCCTGAGACCAAAGTGAGTCTGGTATTCTGTCAAATCTTGAGTCATACTGACCAGAAAGGCCAATGGAAGTCCAGAAGTCATGCCAGCTTGTTGACCACGACAATTGTCTCGAAATACCAGTAGATTCCTCCAGCCCAGGCCCCGACTTCGCCCCTTGTTCATCGAAGCACTCGGCCACCTTGAGGAAGCTTTCCTCACTTTTGAGCTGGTGGACGGCAATGGGATTACTGCCCGCTACAAGGGCATGGTAAGTGGCATCGGGGTGGGTCTCAGGTCTTGCCCAAGCCGTCCCGTCTCCCCGAGTATCCCCCTCGTCGAAGTCGAACTTCTCACTCCCTCTGAAATTGATGAAATTGACCAGTGTCTTGCTTTTAAGCAGCAGGACTGCAACTGCCATGTCCTCTCCGGTCAGGACGTTGAATTGCTCTTGCAATGATGCGAGTAGTTCCACCATGTCCCAGCTAGCGGTGTACATTGCGCCGTGGGGGAAAACGAGGTCGTATGTCTCTGACCAGTAAAGCTCGCCGATAACTGTGCGATTTGATTTTCTCGAATACCCCAAAGTCTCTGCCTTCCTGCCCATTTGTGGTAGGAGGAACCGGTTCCAGAAGCCATGGGCATTGAGCCAAACATCCGTGTCCATCTTGGACACGAACTCATATCGGCGTGGACTTCGGCTAACCAGCCATTTGTAGAACTCCAAAGTCTTGACTGTGTTTGCCGTTATATCGTCTTCCGCAATGTTCTCCAGCACAATCATGTCGCCATATGTCCTATTCTCCTCTGCGACGGCTTCGGTCCATTGCGATCCTGGATTGGCCACCACGAAGCGGCCGTCGAATGGAATATTGCGATACAAGGACATCCAAGTCGAACGTATCAGCCTGCGGCGCGCGAAATCTCCCACTGAGCAAATGACGGCAGCGAGCCACGGGCGTGGCACAAAGGACTCGAGGACACTGTCAAATGCATCGGGAGAGCTCGTAGATGACTGCCTTGGAGAATCAGGGAAAGGTATCAAACTGTACGATGGCTCCGGGATGCCGTCGACAGGATCTCCATGAACAATGATATTGGTAGCGGGAGGCTCAAAGGGCGGATGATGGGAAGTGGAGGCTCGTGGTTTCAGGAGGAAGACTAGGAACAGCAAGGTGACTGTCACGAGTACAGAAAGTCGTAAGAATCGCCTTGGAGTACTCTGAACCATATGTGAGAGAGCCTTCAGGGACCCCAGGGGCCAGCCCGCGGCAGTCATGATCAGGACGGGATGGAGGTTCGCCTCCAATGCTTGCGTGATGATACGATGGACCTTTCTTCAATCCAGTTTTGTTAGCGGAACTTCACCGAGGAATCCTGGGAGCCATACGTCTCGCTCGGTCGTAACAGCAGCTTCACACTATTGAGTTGTTGGAAAACACCCCCTGCGGCTTTCTGCTGAGCAAATACCCAGCACAGCCAGTGTCTAAATGATGCAGTGTCGATAGACTAAGAGAAAGGCACAAATTCTCCTCTGGGCGCAACGTATTTGGCATGTGAAGGTATACGCGCCGCGTGTGCTGTACTTTGATGGAGCAGCATAGTAGGAGCAGTAGCTCCACACTGAACCTCTGAATTCCTCGAGGAAAGGGAATGAGCGTGGGATTGTTGAAAGAAAAAAGAGAGTCAAGTGGCTTGCGACCCTCGTTCCCGGCCCGCCCTGCCAGAATTTGGCTGGCAGGGAACTCATATAGCGAGCCGAGAAGCGACTGAGCGGGCCTTGGCCGAATCCTTCGCACATCCTCACCCTTTTCGTCTCGTTTATGCTGTCAGCAGGGAATTTTCTGTATCACGCAGTCAGGCAGCAAAACAGCCGAACCAAGAACGCGCCCGGCCGGGGGCCATGCGGCCGGGTCTACAGTACTCCAGGGCTGCACATGTGTGTACAAGGGCGACTAGTATTGAAAACAGCCCCACATTTGATGCGTGAGCAACATTGGCCTGCAGGGGTTGAGGTCTAATTACGTATGTGTACTTGAGCACTGCAGTAAGCAGTCTATCGATGAAGAGTCTGCACTGCCTGGCTGCCTGGCAGCCCTGGCCGCCCACCGACTTCGGCGATCATTGTCGAAATGCCCAACTTTTTGCGAGGACGCCAACCACTTCTCTGCCAGATCGCATCACATGGGCATCCAACAACCTTATAGCAGTACATCCTTAACCTCGAGGCATGAGGGTGCTGGTCTTACTGAAAGTAGAAGTAAGAGTAGAACCCGAGGGTATGCACCGGAATTTGAGACAAGAGCTGAAGTGGCTTGGATTACGAACCCACACATCCTTCCCATGCTTGGCCTCCCTCTGCTCCGCCCCTGGGGCCCACAGGCAAGAATCCGGGGTGGGAGGAAGACGTCTGCAAATGACGTTGACAAGAAGCAAAGACAGTCAGACGGGAACAATGAGATCCGAGACAGAATACCCAGCGTTTCAGGTATGATTTCTCTATGAGAAACAAAGGAACACATTCAATAAGCCCAGCATTCCGCATGTCAGGATGGCCTTCTGGGTGAAGTGAAATACCTCAAATGCTGGGCGCAGTCGGGGTCCTCCATCAACGCTACCAGCTGCTTCAGCGTGCCCGCGGACTTTCCGAACAGGAACTCCTGGGTGGCAGATTCGATCGCGTAGCGGAAGAAGAGGTCCATCAAGTCCACGGTGGTCTCTCCATTATGCAGGAGAAACAAGAATAGGTCTCTGATCAAGTCCTCCAACGCCGTCAAGTCAGCGACCTGGTCACGCGCGAAGCTAAGCTGGATCAGGGCTCGCAAAGAAGCCCAGTAGTCGCCGTCCTTATCAAAGAAGCCCTCTTCCAGGAGCGGCCTGAATGCGTTCAGTCGATAGCTGACCCCGTAGTCCTCAAATTTCAAGTTGAGCGACAGAACTATCTTTATATTGTCCGACTCGGTGGTCAAGATTGCACGCCTACTACTAATAGTATGCAGCTCCTTCAGAACTTGAACATGTTGCCGCAAGCACAGAAGTGCCCGCAAATGCTTTCTAGCAGGGTGTGCTGTCTAATAGCATGGGGCAAGTCGGGTATCATGTCGAATCGTAAAGAAAAGCTCTCTGTTGATGGATCTAGCCACCAGCTGGTACCGATAGTGGGCTGCGAATTGACGGCGGGGGCCAGTAACGAGTAACGGTGGACTGACATGGACGCGAGATTACTGAGCGTGGCGACCAACACGACCAGTACGCTCGGCCGAAAATGCGATTGTATATCCATTATCATTCGATGCGGGTAGTTACGAAAAAGGGAAGCGGATTGGTGTATGTGTTGATGCAATTCCACATTAAGTTGACTGTCCGTGGCGTAGAGAATCTCGTGAGAAAAGACTCTTGCGGGGCGCGTATTCAAGGCTGGGTGGACCTCTGAAGAAATTTGAATCCTTGCGATCTACACGTGTAGCGCGCCGACACTGACCCTGCGGGCTGATAGCGACCTCGAATAAGGGCTACGAGTCCAGGCTCAGAGCCGCTCAAGGTAACAGAATGCACAGCAACACCTGTGTACAGCGCATACTTGGCCCCGTCGGGGGCATGCATAGCCACGTCAGGCCCAGTTCGTGCATGTGTCGAAGCCGAGACAACACTTCAAAGCTGAGCCTCAACGTTTCCCCTGACCCGCACATTTACGAATACCTCAAAACTCCCGGCTTGTGTCGGACCTCGGTTTTCACTGCGCTCGTATATTTCCACCGCTCAAGGTCACTTTCCAATCAACCAGATCTGAGGGCTAAGTTGACTAGAAAGATTGCATACCAATCTCACCTCCAAGCCTAACTAAATTCCAACAATGGCGGATCCATTATCAATCGCTGCCAGCATCGCCGGAGTCATCAGCCTGGCAGACGTGGTGTTCATTCGGACGAGAAAGTACTTGAATTCCGTCAAGGACGCCGACGACGAGGTCAAGGATTTTGCTCGGGAGGTCCTCCTGCTCGGTGGTGCCTTGCACAGTCTGTCCAAGTTGGCGCAAGGCCTTGATGCAGGAGGAATCACACATCAGAGCACCGACGATCCTCAGATGCATTATATCCAAGAATGCAATAACACTCTTGACGAAGTCGCAAAGCAATTGAAAAGGTTTCAGGACTGTAAAGTCATAAAAAAGCTCGCCTGGCCGTTCAAGTCCAACAAAATGAAAGAGGTGTTGGCCAAAATCTCCCGTCACAAGGAGAATATCAACCTCGCTCTCACAGCAGACTCCATGGGAGGGTTACTCCAAGCTTTGTCTATAGGCAAGGAGTTACAGAAGAACACAGAAAAATTGCTCGAGGATACCAAAAAAACCCGGGAGATAGTCACTCGAATCCACCAAGATTCCGAACGCGAGAAGGTTATCAAATACTTCCTCCGGTACAACCCTCAGCAGAACTACGAAATGAGCTGCTCCCTTCGTCACCCGAGGACCGGTCTTTGGCTTGCTCAGTCGCCTCAACTCCAAACCTGGTTGCAACGTCCTGGCTCAGCCCTGTGGCTCAGCGGAATTCCTGGGGCCGGTAAAACTGTTCTTGCCGGCATCATTATCAGAGAAGCCCTGAAGAAAAGTTCTGAAGATGTTGCGACCGTCTTCTTCTTCTGTGACTACAAAGATACCACAACCCAGACCACGGAAAACATACTGTCCGCTCTAGCATCGCAGCTTGCGATACAGAAAGAAGAAGCCTATGCTTGCCTCGGTGACTACTATCGGGAGCTACACCCTCCAAACGCCTTGGAGAGGCGGCCCGATGTTCCGGGTTTGCAAACTGTCCTAATAAATATGATTGACTTGTTTAAACATGTTCACCTCATTGTTGACGGCCTGGATGAGTGTGGCGAAAACACTGACAATGTCATGAGAGGTGTTCTTGACATCCTGGAGTGTCGTGACAACCTCCCAGTCTCGACCGCATTGCTCAGTAGAGACGAACACAACATTGCAAGTCGCCTCGAGAATTTCACTCAAGTGGAAATCGCAGCCCATACCGCAGATATCACGGAGTATGTCACTTCGGAGATTGAGAAGCGAATCTCGAACAAAAGCCTACGCATTGACAATTTGAGCCTCAAGGGTGAGATTATTGACCGCCTTGTCGACGGTGCCAAGGGAATGTGAGTGTGCGTAATTCCGTATCGGTGATCCACCGCTGACCACGCACAGGTTTCGCTGGGTCGCCTGCCAATTGGATATTTTAGGTGACTGCGCCAGTGACAAGGAATGTCGGGAGAGTCTCGGAAAATTGCCTCCAAGCTTGTATGGATCCTACCAGCGAATATTGGAACGTGTGCCAGAAGAAAGAAAACGTCTCGCGCAGATGGTACTCAACTTCATCGCATTCCCCAAGCCTCGGATGGATACACGGGTTCTTAGGGAAGTACTTTCGGTTCCCGAGAATCTAAGCGAGGTTCACACTCTGGAATTGAACTCAAATTCCGTCATACGCGAGGAGATAATCTCGAAAGTCTGCCGGTCCTTGATCCGCAAGTCCAACGGTGGCGGCTACTACGAGTTCGCGCACTTCTCTGTTCTTGAATTTCTCAAGGGCGAGATGAAAACAATACCTGAGCTTGAGGCCTTTCAGGTATCTGAAAGCATTTGTCAGCTTCTGTTGGCAAAGCAATGCTTGAACTACCTTCTCTGCCGGAACTTTACATCCCTTCCCACTGAACGACAGGAATTGCTGGACTATATTGAGGAAAGAGACATTAAACATCCATTTTACACGTACGCTGCGCTGTTTTGGCCAATCCTGGCGAGGAACCACTGGGGGGATGATGGACTGCTGCAATCCGCCAAAGTCCTCTTCCAGCCAGAGAAAACCGGAAACTTTACTACGTGGACTCTTGAGCTCGCCTACACTGTTTCAAGTGGATACGAGTCACCGTATAGGAGCATCTTCATGGACACCGAAATACGTCCTGATCAAGACACTATGGTCTGGCTTCTTCCTCAACTGGCTGATAGAAACTTCACGACCCTTCACATGGCGGCAGCGTTATCGCTTGAGGCAGTCTGCGCCAATTTGATCGATGTATCCAAGCTGAGCATAGATCAGAGGAGTAGCTTTGGTTGTCCGCTACAATGTGCTGTACAAAGCCTTGTTTTCAAGGAGCGTGGCTACTACCCCGACGAATATCAACAGTGCGATTATTGGGACGGACAAATGGACATATCTGGTTTTGGACGGAAAAGCACTATCAACCGCCTCATAAATTCGGGTGCAGAGCATGTCATTGCCTGCTCGAGTCCTTTTGCAGGCCAGACATTGATCACGGTCGCAGTGAAAGTGGGACGAATGATCTATAACATGAGTGTTGTCGGCATCCTTCTAGCGGCTGGCTACAAACTGAGAGAAGCTGACCTGAGCGAATTCGCCGATTTCAGCAAGTCTGCATTGGAGGATCCCTTCTGCGGTGGCTCTGATGAATACCGGCTTGAGGGTCTGATTCGCTCTCTAACGCCGATAGTACGCAGATCCGACGAGTCCACTCTTCATTTCCGTCTATGCCAGGCGGCATGGTGGCTTGCTATTGAGATGGGATGCGAGTTTACCCGACAACCTTTTACCGGCATTGTTGACACAAGAATATCCACCTCACGGGATGCTCTTGCGAAGACAATTTTCAAGGCGGTCCGGAATGGCGACCTGGACACACTCGCTGAGGCCGTGAAAGATTCTCGAGCCAACATAGCGAGTTTGACTGACGACAGCAACAAGACCATCTTCGAATACGCTTTTGACAACTTGAAGGATTGGGATGATCCTTTCGACGCGCTCCAGATAATAAAACTGCTAGTCTCTTCTGGGATAGAAGTCAATGAACCGAATCGTGACGGACTGCTGCCAATACATTCGTTTGCCCGACTTCAATGGGACGATTGGGACGATGATGATAGCTGGTGTAATTCTCTTCTCGACATTCTCAGCGTTTTCATTTCAAGAGGAACAGATTGTACAGCACAAACTTTTGCAAAGCAGAACATCTTTCATCTCGGCTGTCAATCTCTCAATTTCATCAGAGCAGTCTTGCGAACGGAGACACAACATAACATCCTGGAGGCTCTGAGAACACCAGACGAGAACAAAGACAGGCCGATAGAATTCGCTATTTCTTGCGGACATCAAAAGGCTACTCTGCTCCTTCTGGAGACATGCTATTGCGACCCTGAGTCCTTGGGAGACGCAGCCGGCATTCTCGGCTTGTGTGTGGCGCAGAACGCACGCGACGCATTCAATGTTCTTCGTCGTGCAGGAATTGGCTCAGAGGCCGATATGGCACCGCTGCTGCATCACGTGGGGCCGAAGACAAGCAAAGAGCTTGTTCTTGAACTGGTTGGCCTGCTTTCTGATGGCGAGAAATTCCAAATTGACAGCAAACTTCCACTGGACGCCTATCTTGAGGCTTGCATTCTCGGCAGCTCTCGGACTCTTGCTCTTAACACCGATGTGTTCCAATTATTGGCCGCACCTGAACCTAAGGGACTCAGCCGGCAAGAAAAGCAAGTGGTGTGGAAGAATATCTCGAGGATCATACGAGATATGAGACTCAAAAAGGAGACCTACCAAGACATGAAAAAATGGAAGTTGGAAACCTTCATTGCGAAAACGCTTGGCGGCCTGACGCAACTCGAATTCATTCAGTCTTATGAGGCGGTCACCAACTCGGCCGCGATACTGCCTTTGATCAGGAATGCACATGCAACGCTCGACGGGTTATGGCCCGTCTCAAGCGAGACGCTCTGCAAAATATTGGAGCACACGACCATTAGGAACTTTTTTCGCGAGTCTAAAGCTATGCAAAGATTATTGAAAGCAGCAGTCTCCTCTCATGATGCCAAGTTGTTGGAGCTTCTGCTTCAAAAGGGAGTCAGCGTGCACGAGCGTCGAGACTCAGCACTATCCGCTCTGGAAAAAGCCTGCCTGGATGGCTGCAGGACAGGCATATTCACCCTTCTTCTCGACCACGCCGACTCGTCCCGCCTTGACGAGGTGAATCCCGAACAAAGCCAGGGAAAGGGGTTGATCCACTACTTGACTGGGCCTGGGAAGGTGTGGCAACTCGAAGAGCTTCTGAAACGAGGCGTCAATGTCAATCTTTGCACCAACGTTCATGTTCAAGGGTGGCCAGCTGTCGTCTTGCACTTGCTTGAAGGGTCATCACAGTCTGCGATGACACTGCTGGACAGTGGAGCCGACCCGACAGCCGCAAGTATATCTGGTATAGATGCTGCCTTGGCTGCTGCTTGGCGAGGCGATCTTTCCTTCCTTCGTCGCCTGCAAAGAGGCGACGGTCACAATTGGCAAATTGACTGGCAGCGAACCTTCTCATCTAATCTGCCGGTCTCGGGCCTCGGAGATGTTAATTTCGGTGTGAAGCAACTCAACGCTCTTCATTTGGCCGCCTGGACTGGTGAATGCGATGCGTTGAGGTTCTACATGGACAACGGTCTTCTTACGGACGTCAACGCTATGTCCCTCGAGCTGATGACCCCAATTTATGTGGCAGCCCTCAACGGGCACATGGATGCTATCAAACTCCTGTATTCCCGAGGTGGCGATATTAATTTGAAGTCCGCTGACGGAAGCTTACCTCTCCACGCAGCTGTGCGCATGCGTCGCACCCAAGCTGTCCGGTTTCTTGTTGAGAATGGAAGTGATATGGGTGCTGATACACGCGGACTAAGCCCCATCGAATACGCCATACAGCTACAGGACCAATCAATTATTGATTGTCTCAGCAAGACAAAGCAATATCTAGCCTACCAGGCTGAGGTCAGGAAACGCGAACACAAACTTTCCTACGCATATGAGCAAGCATTGTTGCGAGGGGATGTCAATGGATGTGAGCTCTTACGCAGCCAAGGCTGCCCAGTCAATATCGACTTACCGCATCAATATGGCCGCTCTGCTTTGATGTTAGCGATTGAGAATTTGCATCAAGAGCTCATCAAGTGGCTTCTAGCCAATGGCGCAAAGGCTGCCGGGCTAGTTCGTACAATGACTGGGATTTGGATGTCCCCTCTCCAGGCCATGATCATGCGGCCCCAACTCAACACGGTGCTACCCCTTTTGCTTCACCAAGGCCAGAGCGAGAACGGCTCAGTCTTTTTCGACATATCGAATCTGATCTTCCTTGCAATTCAGAATAACAACAATCTTGGACTTGAGCTCGTTCTTGACCATTTCGCAAGGCACAGAACCGAATTGTGAGTCTCGCCGAATTCCTGGCAGCATAATAAGCGAAGGCTGACTCGTCACGCAGTGGCAACCGAGTTCCTGCTTATCAGAGTGCTTCATGGGTGAACCAACCCACGCTGCAGGGTGAAAGACCGTTGCATCTGGCTGCCAGTCGAGGCAATGCAGAAGCAGTCAAATTGCTGCTGAATTACGACGCGGACGTCAATACAACTGACGGGCAGCGGATGACGCCGCTGCAACGAGCTATTGCATTTGAACCGTCCATGGAATCTCCAGCGGCGAGGTTATTGCTTCGCTGTGGAACAGCACTTGAGCATCGAAATGAGGTCGGTGAAACGGCTCTAATGATAGCAACAAAGCGAGGAAATGGATATTTGGCTCGCTCCCTTCACGATGCTGGCGCTGATTTAAGAGCCGCGGATTTCCATTCGCAGACTTGTCTCCACCACGCAGCTTCTACTGGCCGACTGGACCTGTTCGTGTGGCTTGTGAATCATGGTCTAGACCTTAACGCCAAAAACTCCCTCGGGTGGTCGGCCATCCAGTATGCGTCATGGAACAGGGTATTCAGCTCCTTTATTCTCAACTCTGGTTGCGTATTGGAGGCGGGGGAGGCGGTAACTTATGCAAACCCGGGAAACTTTATGCGTGCGCCTCCAGCATTCCTCAACGAGCACTTCGAGTTGTTTCTGCGACGACTTGGACTGGATAGGCTCCGTGCATGGGCTAATTTCGAGCCCACAGATTCGTGGAGCCCGCTTTGCATGTCAGCTTCAATGAATCAGACACTTGCAGTGATGAACATTCTTCGGCTGGGTGCTGAAGTAGACTTCGAAGGATGCCCATGCGGCTCAGCTTTGATGGTAGCGTGCTCCTCGGGTAGTCTGGATTCTGTCAAGGCCCTGATTCGTCATGGAGCCTCCATTTCTTATATTGGAGGGAGCGGGAACCGTTCAGCTGTTGATGCGGCCAAAGGACACAAGGCTATACTGGCTTGGTTGCTGGTTGAACGATTCACGGGACAGAGAAAGATTTCAGATTCGGAGGAGGGCAGCTCATCGCCCCACGTCGCTCACATGGTGAAACCTTGGGGCGGGAGCGTGAAAGCAGAGATGGTTATCACGGGAACGTTCGAGAGGCAGGTGAATGAGTCGTCTAGGGATTACTGGATACGTCTTATGGGATTGAAAAGAAGTATGCGTGGGAGAGTCGTCCGCCAAGACACAGGGCAGACGCACAGGCTATCACGACTGATTCCCGAGGAACCAGTCCGAATCTGTCCGGGATATTATGGGGTGTCTGAGGAACAAAATTGAAGAAGAGTTTTCTGCCAATTTCTCATTAAAGCGCTGCCTTTCCAGAAGCGATTGGACGATGCGATCGAGTTTTCTGTAGGTCGGGTCGATGGTGGGCCGAACCTCTGCAAATGAGCTCCTAGCGTCTAGCGCCTGAGACAAATTTGGCTGGTATCTCGTTTTTGGATGAATATGCAATCTATTTGGACTCGGTCAAGAGTAACGAAGCGGCCCTGAGACACAACATTGCATCTACGTTGACGCTTCGCTGCCCACAGGTTGTAGCCGCTCACCAACGGGGCCTATCCCATAATTCTCGTCGCGGTGGCTTGCCAATATCTCAATCTTGTTGGCACAGATCTGACGGTGGTTTCGATTATTTGGTCTTTCTTGCGCAAGCCGTCCTAAAACACCGATGCAGCCAATTAACAGTCCAATATTAGAAGCCGGATATTTGTACAACCCCCTTTGGATATTCACACAACCAATCTAACTAATCAAGGCTGCAGCCAATCAGAGGACTTTATTTCACCCGGTGCCCAAATCAGTGTTTTTTACTCTCTCCACGACACACCTAGTAACCACCTCTTTTCACATACATTAACTACACACCCACCACCCACATATCCCGATTACAATTAAATCATTAACAGAATCAATCAATCCAGTACTAAAAACTATCTCTATCTAATTAAATAACATTTTATTGACATTATAGCAATAGTGCTAGTCCCTAACTATTCCAGGTAAAGAGGATATAGGTCAACATAGTGGGAAATTTTAGTCTATACATTAGTCTTAATAAATCATATAGTGGACCCTAGTTAAAATAAATTCATACACATAAGGCGGCATGATTAGTCAGATTGGTTGTACAAGGATCCAAAGGGGGTTGTGCGAATATCCGACTTCCAATATTAAGTTGGATAGCCACCTGTAGCCCTATATTTTACTGTTTGAATCATCTGGGGCTTACCTAGTTATACCTAGCCTTCTTAGGCCCAACTTACACTCTTGTAGCCGAGTGAAGCAGTGTTTCTAGGGTGTGGTAGCTCTTGAAATCTATATATAGCGACTTGGTCCTTTTTGCCCCTGGTTGCGGTTCCAACACTCCAGATGTCACCTTACAACGACAGCAGTTCTGTGCCTAGTAAAATTTGAAACGATTTCATCCTTTGTCGCCAGTTTATATTTCCTGCTCGTTCCTAAGCATGTCCCGTAGTCTTTAAGCGGACATACCCACACCATTCTGGGATAATACAGCTCTGAGAGCACCGCATCGACAGTCACTCAATAACAGCCCGAGTACCCTTCCGCGACCTCGGCTGAAGGTAGTTCGGCCACATCTACCATAAATAGATACGGCTCGCCTGCCCTCGGAGACAGCTGGGCATGGATAATCGTCAGAAAACGAACCCACAACACCGTCGTCAACGACCAGAAAAACACTCGAGTCCAGCGCAGCTGTAGCACCACCAATAGCCCTCGCTTTGTGGACACCCCGAAATTCTCAGCGTTACGCGGTCGGCCTACTCACTCTCTAGTTCGGCATTGCTTAAGCCCCGTAGCCTTGGATCTTCGATCATCTTGAACTCTAGCGTAGATTTTCACGACCTCCGAATCACCACCTGTCTTCGGATTGAGATGAACAATCACATAGTAAACTGGAAAGTTTCTGAAAAGCACTCCATCGTCACTCGTGCTTCAAAGCCTTTCCTCTCTGGGGCCTGTACCAGGGCCGACGGTGACTTGGGAGGCTGAACACTCGGTACTACTGTACTATATATAGAAGACGGATACGATGGAAATTGTGACAGTCTGATCATTTCGATATTTCGTGTGGTATCTCGTAAGCTCCAATTGACAACATTTGAAGCATGTCAGCTAGGGTGATTAGGTCGAAACTAGTTAGGATTGGGTTCCGGCTTAACCACTGGGGAGAGCTGTGACAGTTTCTCGAATGTTGGGAAAATAGCTTGCTCATTCAACCATCCGGTAGGAATATATAATGGAGGCTCTGTCTGTTTGCTTGCCGGCCTTGCGAGCTTGTTGAGAGGAATCTGCGCACGCCCCAGCCGCCCACAGTCTTTGCACCTGTTTACGTAGGTGAGAAATTATATTGTAGTTAAAGCGCTTAGTATCTAAATATATAATACTTGACCACTGCATGAAGGCGCCATGTATGTCTTCAGACATATGCGGAATAGAAACGAAATCAGCCGATTTATCTGGATGCACATGATGCTTACTACTGTTCATGAACAGTGGGGAGCTGATCGTATGGATTCCATCACCACCTCTGTTCTGTTTCAGCCCTGCCAAGCAGCGAGCATGGTGTGTCCGGTAGGGGGAAATGGTACGGCTAGTTACACAGATGTACGTCCAGATAGATACCTTGCACATGGGTGGGTACTCGTTCGTCGGCAGATATCACGCCAAAGGTTCCAAGGCTCTTCTTCTATGGGGTTCACCCCCCTCCTAGAAATTCTAACGAGAAGGACAATTCTAATAAGCGTACCTCAAAACTTAGGCGGGGACTCAACTCCTCCTGCCTATACTAGGAGGCCGCTTACAAGCTCTAGGAAGGCTGCTAGAGGAGGATAATAATTTATAGACTTAACTTTTGCTATTCACCAGTAGTGTTGAATTCAAGGGTCTACCACACCAACTCGAGCATTTCCACAAGCATTCACCCGTCTCAAGCCAGGCAGGTCCTTCAAGTTCCTTTCCCGGATTTCCCCTCTGGTTCCGCTTAGGCTTGGCTTGATAAGGACTGCCAAAAAAGGCAGCAAAAGGGACGGAAGTCCTATACGCTGGTGAGACCGGGGCGATCTCCGCGTGTGCTTGGCCACAAACAACACCGGCGACTCGGTCTGCTCAGCGCGGTCAAGTCATCAATCACCACACCACAGACAGGGCTTTCCGTACATCACACGCGGAAGTTGCCACACACGGCGGGACAAGGAACAAAGCAGTGGACTTGGACATCACTTCTTTCTTGACTACTATCAACCGCCAATACAAGTAGAAAAGTACACCGACTCCTCGAACGCGGATTCGCCATTCCATCGATTCACACGCACGCACGCCCCCTTCCACACTGCCGGACCTGCCCGTCCACCCGGACCGAACACCTTCCCAAGGTTCTCCAGCGTGCATCAGACCCGCCTCTCTTCATCCCAGCGGGCTAGATGATGGTCAAAAGTTTCTCCCTCGCCCTCTCGATCACATCACTTATGCTCAGCTCAGCTCCCCTCCCCCGCTTCTCGCTCGCCTTTTTTTCAACAGTGGTTCGTTTCGTCGGATGCAGAGCCCAGGTATGCCCTGCGCTCGTTAAACAAGTGTAAGGAAAATTGGAAGACAGGTGTCGGGTCAGGTTAGGTGTTGCGTTTGCGTTCCTGTTGGAGAAAAGAAAAGAGAATAGCCGAGTATGGATGCCTGGCGTGAGTGAGATGGATGGCAGCGCAGATGAAAATAAACAGAGGCGCGACGACAAAAACATTAGACTATCTCGAAAACCCCATGTATGAACCAAGCCCACAAAAAGTGAGACAGGAGTGCCGTGGAATTTTCCCGTCACAGGCACATATTATACTAAAAAACCCCATGAGAACCCATGTGCACCGGTTAAAACAAAACCAAAACGAGCCCAACCCAAAGGAAATTTGTAGCAAGGTGGATGATAGCGCGACCATTGATCAGACGGCGCGAGATGTTGACGGGTCGAGCATTTCGTGGTTGTTGCCCCAGGGCTGAGCACTTCTGACATCTGGTGTGGTTGATCGGGGAGAAACCCAACCTCGGATGTCGCCAAAGGGTGTCCACGGGCCTGGTTGGCTCCAAAAAGATCGTAAGAATACATGGTTGTTTTGGGTATCGACAAAAAGTTGTAAACGCCTGCCCCGGATGACGATGTGGGATCAGGATCCCGGCCCGGTTCCTCTATCGGACGGGTCAAAATTCTGTTTACCAGGATCTGGGACGAGCCCCTAGGTCTCGATTTCTGGATCCATGAAGTTTGTAGCCCCAGTGAAGTCGAAACCGCCTGCGTCACCTTCGTTGTCGTGGAGGAAGGAGTCAAAGTCAAAGTCATTCAGCACATCATTTGTTGCAAGCGGGTTGGCAAAATCGAGGCCGAACTCCTAGAGCACGTCCGAGGTCAGCAAGCATGAAGGCACAGTAGGGACGAGCAAGCCACCGGAGGGGGACACTCACCTGCATGTCCATGTTGAACCCTTGGTTCTGGTTGGGATCGGCGGGAGGCACCATGGGCGCGGCTTGCTGAGGCACGGGCGCTGGACCTTGGCCATTTGGCATGGGCTGAGGTGGTCCTGCGTTCGGGCCTCCTGGCCTGTTGACGTTCTGCTGCTGCGGGTTGACCGGCGTGATGGGCGTCGCTGGCGTAGGGGCTTCCGGTTCCGAGGCGGCGGGCTCTGCAACAGGGGTTGCTCCAGCGGCATTGAGATTTGTGTTTGACTTCTTCTGAGCCGCAGTGCGCTTTGTTTAGAAATCGTTACTACACACTGATATGCACGCAAAAGGGGGCAAAATGACTTCTCACCTTTTCTTTCGCACTCTTCGTCTCCTTCTTCTTAGGCGCGGCCTTGGCCGACTGGGAGGGTGTCGGTGGCGCGGCGTTGCTGACCTGTGGCGACGACGTGTTCCGCGCGTTTGCGGCGGCTGCAGCAGCGGCGGGCTGGGCCGGTGGGGGCATCGCAGCATGACGCTGTTGCGGAGTTCCCTGCACCTGCTGGGGCGTCTGGCCCTGTGGGACCATCTGAGCACCATTTGGAGCTCCTGGCCCTCCCTGCTGGCCCTGCTGCTGCTGCTGCTGCTGCTGCTGCTGCCACTGCATCTGCTGGCCCGGCTGACCAGCCATCTGGCCTTGCTGACGGGCAATCATCTGCTGCTGTTGCTGGGGGTTCATCGGGCCGTTGAACGGTGGCTGTCCTGGGTGCGAGCTTGGTGGTCGCATGCCGTTCATCTGCGGCCCGCCGGCCATGTTGCCGCCGCCACCGCCACCCATGAAGTGGGGTGCCTGAGACGGGTCCATCTGGTTGCCCATGAAGTTCATGGTGTTGGGCGAGCCGCGAGACTGCGCACCTTCGGGGAGTGGTGAGCCCATGCCGGCTGGGTTCATCTGTTGGGGACCACGCTTCATGTCGGTGGGGTTTGGAGACGCCCCAGGTCGGGCTCCCTGTGGCGACGCGCCTTGGAATGGGGCAGCGGCGCCGGGAGGCGCACCAGGACCTCCGGGACCCCCGGGGCCGCCAGGCCCGCCGTCCCTGGCCATGGGCATATTGTTGCCACCATCCTGCTCCTGTCTCGCCATCATCAGCCTCTTCTTGTTCTGCTGCTCGAGAAGCATCAACTGCATCTGGTAGTCCTGGAGAGCGTGGTTGCTGCCGCCCTGTTGGGTGGCGTTGGGACCGCCGGGGCCCCTCATCGCACCTGGAGGTGCAGAAGCCATGCCCCCGTCGGCATTGTAGAAGGAGCCTATGGTAGCCCCGTCGGGAGCCTGGCCAACCATGGGCGAACCCTGTCCAGGAGGGCCGTTCGCATTGGGCATTGGCTTGCCCATCTGCTGGCTTTGCTGTTGCTGGAGGTTCGCGGCGTAAGTCTGGATTGTCTTCTGCTGCACCGCTGGAGACTGATTTTGAAAGGTTGCGAACTGTTCAGGGTTCAGCGTTGATGGATTTATACCACTTTGAAGAAGCAGTTGCTCAGCGTGCTGCGAAGAAGGGCCGGTTCCTACCTGCTGCTGCTGCTGGCCTGGCATCCCCTGTCCCGCTGGTCGGCCGTTGGGCATCATGCCGTTCTGGGCAGGGTTGAAAGGACCGCCCTCGGAGAGACGCATGCGCTTGGAGGGAGATGGTGCGTTGTCGGCGGAGCCTGGGGAAGAGGGCCGTGGTCGGTTTCCATCCATGTCCGAGGGTTCTCGCTGCATCTGGCCTTGTTTCTGTTGCTGCTGGAGCATATGTTGCATCATGTTGGGGCTGGGAGGAACGCTGTTGTTAGCAAGCGTGCGACTATTTCGAAGCGGGGTTCTTGGGCCGCACTCACTTGTTCTGGCTGTTAGCCATGGCTGTGCGAGGCAGGTTGTTGCCCGGCTTCACCAAGCCCATGGCGCCATTGCGCTGCATCTGCATCTGCATCATCTGCTGCTGCTGCTGGGCGGGCGTCAGGTCTGGCCTCATCTGGCGCATGAGTTCCTGCTGCTGGCTGTGACGCAGTCGAGTCTGGTTCTAGGGGGAATGTTAGCAACTGCGAACGCGGGAGGGACCAAGATGCGAGCTAGCTACACATACCTGAGTGTGGTTCATGTATGAGTTGACTTGGCCATTCCCGCTCTTGCCCTTCTGGGCGTTGAACATGTCCCAGAAGAGACAGAACCACTCGAAGAGGAACGGTTGGTCGATTGAGAGGTTAGCAATCATAGGCTGCGGCAGATCGTCGGGTCTCTTCGAATCGACACCGTCTTTGCTATCGACGTCCATGGAGTCGCCAACGCCGTTGCCGAGTAGGTTCCCGTTCTCGTCGCGCCGAGAGTTTGGACCGTCCGTGGTCTTAATCTGCGGGTCCTCGCTCAGTAGGGTGCGCGCGCAGTCGTACATCTCATTGCGCAGGAAATATTCGTAGATGTATGTGTTGAGCAGATGCCTGTTGTTCTCCTGCTGATGTTGTTGTTGTTGCTGCTGCTGCTGATGTTGCTGCTGCTGCTGCTGCTGCTGCGGTCGCGGCGCAGATGGGCCGGCGACGGCGCCGTTATTCATCATGGGCATGGCAGGACCGACGGGCCCGCCACCCATGGGCATGTTGGCCATATTGACGTTGTTCATCCTTACGGGGCGGCGCGTCTGCGATCGCAGAACGAGTCTGCCGCAGCGAAGGGCTGGGTCGGAGTCAGGAGAGGCGGAGAAAGTCGGATGGGCGGGCGGAAACGCTTTGACAATTGAGTCTCAGCGAGACGAGGTTATTGTGGACGGGGGCGGACTTTGTCGCGGGACTCGTGGCCCTGGTCCAGCGGATAGAGGTGCTCGGTAGTTGGTGCTAATTTCCGAGCCAGCTCTTGAAGAGGCTGCTGCTGCTGATGCTGCTACTGTCCTGGACGGAAAGGTGCATGTGTGGGCGGGATGATAAGAAAAAAAAAAGAGGGATGGATTGTCGAGGCTAGAAGAGAAAGAGGACAGGGTAGGGATGCACGCAACACGCAGGGCGCAGAGAGGATGCTGGTCTGAAACGCGTGATGGAAGTGGAAGGTTGAGGGACAGAGTGACAGATGGATCACTGCAGGGTGGAGATGCGACCTAAGGCAGCTGCGGGAGTGTGCGGTCGGCGTCGTGGTTGTGGTCCAGGACGGGACGGAATGTGGTCGTGGGTCTGGTTTGGAGTGGCCAAATGAGTCGATGGATTGATTTGGCATCAACCAGATAACGGGGGGCGAGGGCGAGGCGAGGCGAGGCGAGAGAAAGAGAGAGGGAGAGTTCAGAGAGAGGTCCGGTCCGTCAGGAGGAGATTGATCTGGAACGGGAGAGGTCGAGTTGGGTTTGAGTTGAGTAATGATGGGAGAGAGGGCAGAGAGGGCCAACCTCTGTTCGCTGGTGCTGGTCGCGCAGAGATGCAGCACGGCCAAAACAGGGGGGGTTGGGCCTGCCGGGACACTGTGCTGTGGCTGCAGGCGGGCGGCGGGGGGCACAGTGTGGGTGGGCAGCCGGAAACTGAGTTTTAGAGGGCTGGAGATTTGCAGACAGCCCTGTGAGCCTCCGAGGGTCGATGTGTCGGGGGTCAAGAGGTCCCCTGGTGGCGGATGGGTGGTGGTGCTGGGCGATCCGGGCAGGACCAGTGCTGGAATTGCAGGTGGTTTCTGCGGTTCTGCGGTTCTGTGGGGGTTCCACTGTGGAAGGAAGCGCTGCCAGGAGTGCAGATGGCCGGCAAGCAGAGCCCTGCGAGCCTGTGGGCGGGTGGGACTGGAGCAACACCTAGGTTGGTAGCAGTGGCGAGCTAGCTGAGGACCAAGAGCTGGGGGAAAAGCCGTACGTTGGCCTGATTAGGCGTTTTCTGGGGGGTTGCAGGTGGTCAGGCCGAGAGTAGCGTCCCGATATGCAGCAGAGGGCCGGTCTGTCTCTTGCTGCTTGGTGCTGCGGGTGCTGGTGCTGCTTGGATGGCTGGCAGGCAGGCTGGCAGGCAGGCTGGCTGTGGCTGGCGTGCGTTGCGCAGCGGTGGGCGTGGAGCCGTCACGTCTTCCCGTCTCCCTGGCACCTGGCTCGCTGCACCTCCAACTCTCTTTCAGCTGCTCTGTGCAGACGGGTTGACAACAGACGGGGAGCTGATGCGCAAATGAGGAAACATCCAACCTGACACGCCTGGGTGCTGTTGTAGCTGGTGCAGTCTGACACACGCACAGGAAAAGACACACACACATACACACACACACAACACACACGCACACACACGCACTGTACACGCACGGGCAGATTGATATGCGAGGCCAGCCGTGGGCGTGCAGGGCAGGCAGCTTTGGGGGGGCGAGGCGAGGTTTGAGGAGGAGGAGAAGCGTCGAGGAGGAGAGGGAAAAAGGTATGAGTTATGGGAGGGGGGAACAGGTGAGGTGAGGGAAAGGAGAAGGGGGATCTGGGTCTGGCCCGGCCTGATTTTTGTGTGTTCGATGAGGCCGCGCTGGAACTGAACAACTTCAGAGCGAGAGGGACAAGGAGACCTAGATGGATGTTGCAGATTGGGTGAAGCTCCCTGGCCGTGTCCAAGACTGGGGGCGGCCAAGCCTGCGTACATCTGATCACGGCACGTTTCTGGACCGGGTGCCTCGCCTTTGAGGCATCAATGCAGCCACTAGGCATCTAAGCGGGCGGCTGGCCAGGGATTGGGCTGCCCAGCCCTGACAGCCTTCCGCGTATAAAACCGTAGAACGTGTTCTGCTGCCAGCGCTCAGTCGGGGCGACTTGGGACATGTCGGGGTCAAAATCCGATTTGAATTCCGAAAATGCGCTGGAATGCTCTCGAGGGCCCTAAGCTACCACCTTACTGGTCTCTATGGCCATAAAAACCCAAATTGGCCATTTCACGTCGGGATATTGCTGTCCACAGCATAGACGGAGATACGAGTTGACAGTAGGCTACGGCCCATATAATACCCCACCCCGACCCCTGTCCTCCAGGGCTTGGCACCGCCTTAACGGAGTGTCTTATGCGTAACCCTCGGCCGGTATTCAGTTACTACGAACAAGACCGTCGTCTTTCGTCCGGCCACCGTGTAACATCCCATCCATCAAGCTCTTTTGCATTGGGGATTTCCAGGACCGCACCTGCAGGTAATACACACCTACTCCGTACTACTGCCTATCTTACTGCCCAGGTGCCTGCTTGCCAGTTTCCATTCTAAATCATATTTCCTCTTTCCTTTACCCCCCCTTCACTGTGGCTTGTAGATGCCATGTGGTCTTCAGCCGCTTCCCCGTCTTTTGGCTGGCCATGGGTCATGGATTGCAACGTCGGGAGTCATCTGGGCAGGGCGTGGCAGGACAGGACAGGGCAGGACAGGGCAATTTGTTGGCAGGGTCCAGGACCCTTGCCAGCCGGGATCTTCTAAGCTTTCATGCCAAATGATGCCATCCATTTGCGGGTTAAATTGGAGACGTGGTGCCCGCCCATCTCGATATGCAAATATCCACAAAACCACCGGCGGGAGTGGGAGGCACAAGGGGGCCAGCCCCACCAGAGCTCTTCTCCCTGCTGCTGCTCTCCACCGGCCTGGCTGACCGGCCTTGGTCAAAGACTCAAAGGGGCAAGCAAGCAAGGTGAGCCAGCCACAAAGCTGCCAGACTCATCTGCGCATCCAAGACTGCGAGTTTGACGCCCAGGCCGGAGAAAATAAATGCGCAGCTGATCTGCAGCGCAGTCCAATGCACAAACACACCCACCGTGGTGTCGTCCACCGCTTGACCACCAGACTTGTGGCGTGATCCTGGCCTCCAGGTGCAGACCACGTCAATGGCAGCAGCAGATGTTGAGGTGATGTGGGCGAACGCCGGCCGGCCGACCAGGCCTGGTCGAAATGACGGCACTGCGAGGCGTCGACAGCCGGTCGCAACTTGACCTGTCACTTCATCACTCTGGCTGGCTGTCTGTTCTACCAGACTTCCATTGCTGCTGCTGTGGTTACATTCAAGGCCTGCCTGTCATGCATACGCCACGTTGCGGCTCATCCTCAGCCGAAGCGAGTGATTTGAGGTCGCAGTATGCCCCAGAATTTAAACCCATCGGCCCCATCCATCCTCCTGCCTCCATCTCGTCTTCCCCCTTGGCCAAACCCCCCGTGGGCCGCCGGCCGAAGCAGGGAAGCAAGGAAGCAGGGCCAAGGGTCCAGGTCCAGCCTTTTTTTTTCTCGCCTCCATGACGACGATGGGACAGATGCAGCTCGCTACTCTCTCTGCGCCGGGCCCTGGCCCTGCACATCCATCCCTGAAATGGCCAGGCTTGAGAGGGAAACCTCGGCTTGTCCCTTGCATTAGGCCGCGCCCGCCGCGCTTGTTCCAGTGTAGCACATTGTGTAATCCGCAACACGAAAGTCAAAAAAAGAATGCACTAGATGCATGTTGCAGGAAGGGCTCCCAACCCGCCGACATTCTGCCAGTTAGTTAGTCCTGCCTGCCTGCGGCACCGAGGCGCGGAATCTGACGGGCCCTTTTTGATCGCCGCCTGCAATGCTGCGCTGCTGCGCCGTCCACCATCGATTGATCCGCCCCCGATATTACACCAACATCCCAGTTCAGCCTTACGGCAATGCCACGGTAAGCTGATCCTCCACCACCTGTCATATACCCTACTGCTCCCAAGGGAAGTGCCGATCTATCTATCTACGGGCCGGGGGGGGGGGGGGATGGGGGACAACCACCAACGGGTCCTTTTTTCCCATCTCAGGGACCCAGCACAGAAAACAGGCGAGGCCAGGGATCATCAACAGGAGATCCCACATGGCGAAGCTTAATACGGGCCGGGACAGGACGGCGCACGCCAGGCCTGGCTGAGCCACGATTCTGGTGGATACCGCGTTTATTACCTACATTCTTCTTGCGGCTCTTCCATCCCCTTTTTCTACGCTCTTGCCTCTTTGGGCCCTCTTTATTCTTTTTTGTTCGTCTCTGCTCTCGGCGCGGCCCGCTCAACCACACGGCAGCTTGCGCTGTGGGGTCAACCGATATATCCGTATGTCGCAGACACATTCTATATATAAAAACAAACGGCAACGCGGGTACGCGCGATGCATTGTTCTAGAGAGCCGCAAAAGGGAAACGACATCTGGATGATAACTATCAATCAAAGACAAAAGGTGACCCGAGACATTGGGCAAACCGCTGGAGAACCCACTCTTCTCTAGGGGCGAACTGTGCATACAAACAACGCAAGCCAACTATGGCCCACATACATGCCTGTGTGTAACACGGCCAGACCCTTGGATGTCTTGCCTGCCATTTCACCCAGGCCCGGCTACTGGTGACAGGTCTCGGGTCAGCACTTTATCCTGTACCCTCCGCATGTTTACCTGCTTCCGAGGGGGTCAGGGTGGTGTGCGACAGGGATAGCGTCTGCTGCACGGGCACTGCGGAGGGGTCTCATGCTGTGGCCAGGCGGTGGCGCTTGTCAGAGAAGTCGTCGACAGTTAGATGTATAGTCACAGACAGCGGTCTCTCACCGCCTTGACGGTGCGTGCGAGAGTTTTCAAATGCTCTGAAATCCGGACACGTATCTCGTAGACCGCAACAAATCCCGCCTGTCTATTGAAGCTCTGGCTCAGCCACTCACTCATCCTTGTGACGGCCGCCTTCTCAGTCCAACCACGAGTGATCTTGTAGATAATGCATCTGTGTACGGATGGCTTCTCGCAGCACATCGGCCCCAGACGTCGGAACGGAATTGCCCGTGCCGCATAAAAAAATAGTATCGCAGGTTTTTAGGTAACTTGTCGGGAACTTGCGCAAGACGCCCCTGGTGTCCCAGTTGTCACCAGCCTGGCCGCCCAATCAGTCGTCCTCAGGCGGCAGCTCATCATCAATATACCGAATCAGGCTTATCCGCATCTCGGTGGTGTCGTTCCCCCTCAGGACATCGCTGATGAAGTGGGCCTCGACCTGCATCTGCACCATCTCCAGCGCACCCCTCAGCACCCCGCAGAAGATGTTCGAGTACCACAGCTCGTCCTGCGCGCGGCCGTCGTCGGGCAGCTCGACAAAGTCGGCGAGGGGGTTCTCCTCGAAGACCAGCGAGAACTGCTTACTGTCGCTCGTCCAGTTCGTGATGGTGGGTGTTATGTTCAGGAATATCTTGAAGCCGACCTGAGTGTAGCAAGCACATTTGGTGTCAGCCCTTGCCCGCTGTTCACCGCCACCACCACCCTTCGACAGCGTTCGGCCGGCATCTAGCCGGCAGCACCTGCTTACATACCTTGGAAATCATCTCGGCCGTCTCCCGGAAGTTTGTGCAGCGCTTCATCGTGTTCGACTTGGCCAGGTAGTCCTCGATCAGCCGCACCCCGATGTTGTATCCCATCTTATCCAGCTGCTTGTTGACCTCCACGTAGTCACTGTCGAAGTCCTTGCACAGTTGTGCGACAATGGTGCCGTAGGTGAGCACGACAAGCTCAGAGTTGACCTTGTCAATTCGTGTCCTTGTATCCGGGTTAGTTTCGATTGGGGGATATGTTCGGATCCGGTGTATTATCGAGATCGCACGACATGCTTACTTCCATATTCTATTACATGTTAGCTTATCAAGCCCACGATATGATGGACAAGTGAGGCACCGCACGTACTCTTCGCCCACCCGGGCAGCTTTGCTTGCAGACATGGCGCGAAGATGGCAACGAGGGGGTCAGCAGCTCGTATCGAGCTTGGCTGCGATCAACGCCAAATCATGAAACCATCCAAGTCAGGACCTAGAGACGCTCAAGGAAGGACTTGGTCAGAGAAACAACGAAGCCAAGATCACTGCTGTGTTTTGCCCTGGAAATGTGTTGGTCTGTCAATGCGATGTTCCCGCGAGGGTCGCTGATGGTGGTTACAGGGAGGCTGTGCCGCGGCAGGCAGGTGGCAGCTGCCGCGAGCACAGACCAGCCTTGCCGCTTTCTCGTCCAAAATCTCAGCTAGCAAGCTGCGACTCCAGGATCGCAGCGTCACAATGTAAACAAGCCTGTCGAACCAAGCTCAAGCTCAAGTTACAACTAAGCGACCCGGTACCGCCCTCGAAGCCCTCAGCGCTGTTCTCTGGCATTCCGCGCAAAGACCCACCTCACAAGACACCATGTCTGCCGAGAAGAGACCCGCGTCCGACGACCCCTCGGGTCAACTGGTGGTCAAGCGCCAGAACCTGGGCGAGAGGGCTCTCGCAAGAGCCAATGCCTCTGGCAGCAGTGCCCTGATACAGTCGGTACGTTCTTGGGTGAAACAATCCAGTTGGCTTGAGCCTGAGGAAAGCTGACATGTGAGCAGACACCACGGACGAGCGGCCTTCAAGCTCCGGTGATGGAGCTGTCTGGGCATTCGGGGGAGATCTTCACCGCGAAATTTGACCCCAGCGGAAACCTGATCGCCTCCGGTTCAATGGACCGCAGTATCAGTAAGCTTCCTCTGACGCCACTCCCGTTTGCGACCGCTGCTGACAGCCACACAGTGCTCTGGCGGACCTACGGCGATTGCGAGAACTACGGCCTGTTGACCGGCCACCGCGGCGCCGTCCTAGACCTCCAGTGGTCCCGCGACTCCGAGATTCTCTTCTCTGCCTCGGCCGACATGCACCTTGCCAGTTGGGACCTGACCTCCGGGCAGAGGATACGGCGCTATGTTGGCCACGAGGAGGTTATCAACACGTTGGACATCAGCAAGCGCGGCGAGGAGACGTTGATCAGCGGCAGCGACGACGGCACGATAGGCATATGGGACCCGAGGACCAAGAACGCGGCAGACTACATCGAGACACAGTTCCCCATCACAGCGGTCGCCATCTCCGAGGCTGGCAACGAGATCTATTCGGGCGGCATCGACAACGACATCAAGGTGTGGGACATACGGAAGAAGGGTGTGGTTTACTCCATGCTGGGACACCAGGACACCATCACCACCCTCAGGGTCTCGCCAGACTCGCAGAGCTTGTTGTCATACTCGATGGACTCGACGGCACGGACCTGGGACATTCGGCCGTTCGCACCGACCGAGAGGCACATCCGCACCTTTGATGGCGCGCAGGTGGGCATCGAGAAGAACCTGGTGCAGGCCAGCTGGGACAAAGATGGGAAGAAGATTGGCGTTGGCGCCGGCGACGGCACTGTTGTCATTTGGTCGAGCGACAACGGCAAGCTACTCTACAAGCTGCCGGGCCACAAGGGCACTGTGAATGTTGCGGAGTTTGCCCCCGGCAAAGACCCCATTATCCTGTCGGCTTCAGCAGACCGGACAATGCTGCTCGGCGAACTGAGGTGAGATTGTGACATCAGGAGGGAACCGACTTGTGTTTTACCAGGAGAAGGGACGACAATATGGCGACTCTACAGCACAGACCAAGTGATCCGATGGCACGGTCTTTCACAGACCGCGAGAAAAATTGCGGGTGTTCGTCTCAATATGTATGGAGACGTTTCGGCGGGCCCTTGTGTGGGTCGGTCGTGGAGTGAGTCTGGCACATTGAGAAATTGTCATGTGCTGATGACACGCGAGTCCTGGCCCAGTTCGGGACCCGGGGACAGTCCGCACTCGCCGAGCCGGATGCCGCAGCATGCGGCTCAAGGTCGTGACGGGGACGTCGTAGGAGACTGGGCGAGCGGCATAAAAGCAGGGCGCGGTGGACAATGAGACCCGGCCGGCCGTCTCGCGAGACCTCGGCAGGCAGCCAGGCAGTTCTAGCAGTCAGGAAGTCAGGCACATGCGACTGTGGCTGTGCCGTCCGCCTCGTAGGGGCTCTGGACTTGGGACGGTGAGGAGAATGTTTGATGCGTGCTGGCGTACAACCACGTGCATCGCCCTTTGTATCAGAATCCCCCGCGATCTCACCATTCATCTGATGACGCATTCGTGGAGTCGATCGGAACTCGTTACGCCTTACGCCTTGTGAAACTTGATAGGCACAATCGCAGGCGGCAATCAATCGCGAGGGGGAAATAGTTCCCTGGGCTCGCCTCGGTCCAGTTGTCGGACTTTGCATCAGTGAAAGCCAAAATAATGAGAGCGATCATGCCTTTCAGCCTTGTCTCTCGTCTACCCGCGTCGGTTCATGCAACTGACTTGTCCACAAGACGCCGAGATGGAGGTGGTGACGTTGTGGCTGCCGGCGGCACCTGTCTTTTGAAATAACCTCAATAAAGTGAGAAACAACGGGCCCAACGATTGGGCTGGAGTGTCTCTCAGCTCACAACTCAAAATGTTGCTTCACGAGGTAATATTTCGCAGCCCGGCCGCCCGCCCGCCCACCAACGACGACAACGTCACACCAAGACAAGAGCTTGGCGGTAGCGAGGCCCGGACGATTGGCCAGAGGCCGCCACGGAGGGCCAAGGTGAAACAGCATCCCAAGATTTCGGATCCCCCCCTGCATCCGCGCAAATGGGGGCCCCCCTGATTCATGTAAAACAGATGCAGCTTATTTTCCACCCAAAGCTGGGAAAGCTGTAACGGATGGTGTGGGGCCCTAGCCAATCTCGACCTTTGCCCTCGTCGAACCCCTACGGGACTTGGGGGAGCGTCGAGCGCCGTTGACGGCTCTCATCAGTTCATCGTTTTTTTTTTTGCCGGTCCTCTAGACCTGGCTGGGGTCGGTCGTACTACCAACTTGGTACACTGTGGAGTAGCCTCAGGGGGGTGCCAAACGGCGCGTATGGGGTTGCAGTACATGCATGCAAGGGACATATAGATCAGTGGCAGAGGAAATTACCGCCTGTTAGCCATGTTGCATGCAAAGACGATGGGCGGCGGGAGGAAGATTGCGTAGAGAGACAGAGACTGAGAGACAGCGAGCCCACGGGCCGGCGGATTCGAGGTGAAATAAGCTTGCACACGCAGACACACCATAGATGGGATGGACCTGAGAACGCCACGGCATCTGAAGCGGACCAATGCGATATCATATATCCCGTGCAGCCGGCCTGGTCGAGGGGCCAGGCCCTAGTCCCGGGACTTTGGTGAGCTGGAGAGATTGTTAATTATAAACAAAAGCGACGTTGCGGCGCGGCATGGTCCAGGTCACGAGGATGATACTTGTTTGATGATGTGCCTGCCAGTCAGTCCGTGTTCGCTTAGCGGAATTGGGGGAGCCTCCGCGGCCGCACCAGGGTCCAGATAGATGGAGGGAGGCATTTTGGCGGGTTTTGTGAGGGCGAGGGGGGCTTGGGAGGGTGGTTTGAAGCAGGACGTGAAAGAGAGGCGGCCCCTGCACTCACTGACACCCTACCTCGGCTTCGGCTTCGCAGGTTCGATCTACTGTTGCTGTGTCTAGTCTAGGTACGGAATATGTACTATCTCTCTTGTGTCTGTGTGTCTGTCTGGGGCTCTTGTTGATCCTGCCAGGCTGCTTGGCTGCCCAGGCTGCCAGCCTGCCAGCCTTGCTCGACCCCTGGACCTTGGCAGTGTCCCGGTCGAATCCAATCTTGGGAGATGAATTCCTGGGGACCTGCAGCAGGTGGTGAACGCATCTTGCCGGGACCCATCCATTCTGATCCACACCAGGCATGCATGGGCTGGGCACCTGGGCACCTGGGCAAGCTGGGCAAGCCTGACAAGCAACAGGCCGAGAGACAAGACAGACGGGCACCCGCACACCTGCAGGCCCTACTCCGTATGCATGGCATGCTCCTGGCTTGGATTGGTGCGGCGCCAGACGGGCTCCTGTCCACGAACCATTTCTCCCTCACCACCGTCTTCCTCGACATCCACACGACAACGTCGTCCACAATTTTCCCACTGACTGGCCCATCCAGCCATGCCAGCTACCACCGACCTGCGTGGACTGCATATCGGCGTCTACACGCTGCACTGAAGGGCATTGCATTGCAATTCCTTGTCGATCCTTTCCCCGGGACATCTTGTCTATACGGATAATTCCTGTTGGTCTGCCGCTCGCCAGGCTACCTTCTTTGCCCTCGACCGACCTCCCTCCTACCCAGGTCTTTATTTTCCCCCAATTCCCCTAAATCCTACCACGACAGTAATTTTACTTGCGGTTGGCTCTGTGAGCCTCGGATCGACCTTCAATTCTTGCATCCTTTTTGTTTCTTGTTTTCTGCCAGACTCGTGGGGGACTTGTACAAACGTCGTCGAGAAACACCGTCGATTCAGCAACGATCGTCATAGCCGATCACAACAACCCTTCATTTTACTCGGATATACAGATCTGGTCTCCATATCTGAGAAACTCACTACTGGATCCCCACCAAAGAAAACGGCTGGCCCTCTTCACCCATTCGATACCCAATCGATATACATACATATTCCGACCCGAACGGACGGGCCCCTTTGGGACTGGCAAGTGGCGCCGAGCCCACCACGACCAACCGACAACGCTTTTCCTCTGAGACATTGGTCTTTGAATAACCTCCCGAGCTGAGATTATTGAGCCCGTGTGGCTGGCCCGTCGAGCAAGTTTTCACTCAGTTGGGATCAGTGAAACCGAAAGGTGTAACGGTCGCAACTGTCAGCTCGAGGCGTCGTCCGAGATTCGGGTCTTTGTCTTTCGGGTTCACGATCAACACGGAATCGCAGAAGCGAGTGCGACATCACCGTGAACTCAAAGATCCCTGCACCCTCAGACGATTGGAGGACAAAGTCATGACTGGAACCAAGCCACAATAACCCCACGACCTGGATCTAGTCGACCTCGCAGTATTGACCAAGCCAGACTGATCACAGCAGAGAGAAACAAACCGACAACATGTTCAGCCGCGTCATCCTGCGCCGGAACGACCCGGCCAGCGGCCGGTCTTCACTCGACGACATCGAGAACCAGCCTCTCTCACCACGGGGCGACCCATCTGACTCACCCGAGCCGGAGATGGCTGAGCGGGGCCAGCAGGGCGGCTTCTCGCGGATGGGTATAAGACGGCCGAGCATACCCTCGAGGTTCAGGTTCTCCAGCAGCACGCAGGCGACAAGTGCCAACGGGACAGAATGGCCAGGCGCCCGCTCCACCACGACCCGTGCCTCGCGATCCAACACCCACCCAGCCCCGAGGCCGAGCAGCAGCCACTACCCCGAGGAGGAGGATGACGAGGACCTCGAGAGGCAGCCCGGACCCAGGGACTCGACCTTGCCCTCGAGGTACAGCATCATCGTGGACCTGCCGAGCACGAGGCTGCACCTCCCGATGCTCCAGCGCACATGGACGCAGGGATCCAACGGGCCCCCGACGTCGAGGCCGCCCCTGCACGAGATACACCCCGCCCTGCGGCCGTCCCTGGACGAGCCGTGCAGGCCGACCGCGCCACCACCCGTGCCCACGGTCACGGTGACCGAGCCCGCGCCCGTCGCGCGGCCAACCGGCCCCGGCAGCCGGGCCGGAAGCGACGGTTCGGGCCGGCTGTTCGGCGAGGTCGGTCGGCAACGCGGCGGCGGCGGCGGCGGCGACGGCGATGGGTTCCACGGCCCAGACCCGGCGGAGTCGAGCCTGGCTGACCTGGTGGACGAGGGGCGGCGCAGGCGGCGCCACCACAGGGACCGCAGCGGGAGCGACCGGAGCCGAAGACACCGGCACCGCCGGCACCGGGACCGCCTCGAGGTCCCCGGCAGCAGCTCCCAGGGTGGGAGTTCCGACGGCGGCAGCGGGGACCGTCAGAGGAGGAGGAGGAGGAGGATCCGGGATGTCGAGGACGGCGACGGGGATGGTGACAGCGACAGGCCCCACCCGAAACACTTCCTCTTCTGCTTCCCGTGGATCAAGAGCCGCAAGGTCCGGTCGCAGATACTGCAGTGCTTTATCTCAGGGACATTCCTGGTGTCCTTGCTCGCAGTCTGTGAGTACATCACCCAACATTGAACTCACCACCCCCACCTCACCCACAACACCAGCACATCCCCAAGCTAACCCAGTGCCATCCGCCCCAGACCTGGCCCTCTCCCTCACCAAGAACATCAACAACAGCGAGTTCACGGTCCTCCTCATCCTCATCATCCTCTTCGCCACCATCTTCTTCTGCCAGGGCCTCATCCGCCTGTGCCTGCTCGTCCTGCGCCCGAAGCGCTCGTCGGACGAGGCCCGGCGCAACGCGCTGCGGGGCATGTACGGCCCCGGGGGCTACGCGATCCCGCGGCAGCCGATCCGGGTGGTCCTGGCGCGCGACGAGGAGGCCGCGGGCATCGAGAGCGAGACGACCAAGATGAGCCCGCCCGCGTACGGGCTGTGGAGGGAGAGCGTGGTGAGTAGTTTCTGCAAGAGTCTGAACCACCCCTGGACGTTTATGTTCTTTGTTAACCAAGCCTATGTTTGTTTAAATCAGCGCGTCGACCCCAACCGCATCTACTGGGAGCGAAACACCGAGGTGCCCGCCGTCCCCGAGGAGGAGGCGGGGGAGCAGCAGCAGCACGACATGTCCCGCGCGGGCGGCAGCGGCAGCAGCGAGGACTCTTCCGACGACGCCTCCTCTGGCGACGAGGCGGGCTCGTCGTCCCGCGCCCAGCAGCGCCGGCCCCCGTCGTACGCGTCCGAGGACGGCGTCGCGTATGTCATCGAGGCGCAGCCGCGGTCCATCGCGCCCACGACCGAGGTCCCGCTGCCGGTGCACCCTTCCGAGGCGGGGAGGATCGCCGCCGCGCCGATTTTCTGATTTTGTGATCCGGGGAGGGGATATAGATCACCCGTGTCACTGGTCTTTTAAGGAGGCCGTTGTTGTGTCTTTCTAGATCATACTGCTGCTTCTGCTGCTGCATGTGTATATGTAAGAGTACGGTGGTGAATTTGCGTCGCGTCTCGAAAATCTTTTGCAGATCGTGGTGGGTGGTTGGTTGTTGTCGGTGGTGGTGGATATGCTCACTGCTTTTGGCAGACCTTTCGTCTGCCTGCGCCTACATTATTATTTCTAGCATTGGTGTCTGGAGCGAAATGGGTCACATTGGTCGCGGCCAGTTTTTGTTTTTTTGTTTTTTATCATGGGAGGTGGGCATTATACACACACATTCATTGCCTTGGCAGTGGGGGTTGGTTGCACGGCGGAGGCGTGTGGTTGGGAGAAAAGCTTCAGTTGGATCATATGGGAATGAAGCTAATACAAGACAATGGCACACGAATAGTGCGTCTCGGAAACATGTCAATTTTCTCGTGTGCCCTTGGTAATCACATAGTGCACATCTCCTCCACGGCTGGATCGAAGCACTCAGTCGGCTGCTGGTTGCAGCTCTGCCTCGGTGAGGATATCGCCTCACCTATCAGATCCCGCCAGTAGATCTGGCCACCGAGGCTACACCGAGATCCGGTCCGGGCGACATTGTGCCCAGGACTTGCGCGAGTCTTCGCCCCGCCGCCTCCTAGAAAAGAAGCCTCGGTCATGCGTTCTCGTATCGACTAGACTACTACTTAATTCATTCGCCATGTGGCGCTTGACAAACTCCCCCCGCGTTCTCGTGGATCTAGTCGGCGCCAACTACCTAGGTAATAACGGCCTCCCCTCTCGTTGCGAGGCGACCCGCAACGGCGGCTACTTGGATCCGGCGGCCCAGTGGTTGGCTGGCTGCGTAGCTCATGCGCGGAGAAGCCCGTAGCGGCGTCAAGACGACGACGACATATCGCGAGATCGATCGCTGATGGAGGCATTCGTCACGTTGCACAGGGCAACACAACTGTTGCCGAACAAGTAAAAAAAGCCGTGTATGTACGCAGAGCAGAGCACGACGGCGACGACGAAACCCGCTCGGGCTCGTTGGGGGCCAAAAGAGCAGCCGGATCTATAGATCCAACAGCTGCCAACAAGCAACCGGGCACGTGCGATCCCTGCAAAAGATGGGGGGGAGGGATTAGAGTGAGAGGCTCGGGGGTGGCATTGATGCTCCTGCGGCCTTGTCCTTGGGCGGCGCGTCGAGACACGCGCACTGGTGACGATCCTGCAGCTCGAGTCAGGGAGTGAAAGCTACGTGCAGGGCCAGGCGCCTTGGAGTTGTGGCTGGCTAGCCTTGCCTTGACCTCGGCGGGCCTTGGATCAAGTACTGCTGTTGATGCTGCCGCCGCCGAGAGCGAGCTGCTTCGAGGCTGGTCCCGGCGGTTCGGTAAACGGATAAGGGAGGATCGCCGGCGATGTTGGTGATAGATGGCCCGTCACGTCGGTCCGGGGCGCGCTTCTGTAGGCGCCGGCGGAGAACTGCCGGTTGTCGCGTTATTCTATGGCCTCTTATATTGGCCAAATATATACCAAGGTACGGCCGGGACTGCAGTACTAGGGCGTGTAGTCTATAATGGACCTGCATATCGGCGAGAAGTGCGGACGCGCCGTGCGCGAAGAGGCCCAATGAAACAGAATTGACCAAGTCTGAGGAGGAGGAAGCCAGCCCGAGGAGACGCTGGGGCGCTCGAGCGGCTTATGCCCTCGATTCGTGAAGGTGCATGGCATTTTGACTTTTTGGATCCTGCCGACAGCCAACAGCCATCAGCCATCGGCCATCAGCCAACAACAACAACAGCGAGATATGCCAGGAATGAATCCCACGTATCCCTTGGGTTGGTTGGCTAATGAAGGCATTGGTAAGGAATCCAGCCCCATTCCCGGGGTGCGCGCCTCGGGACGCCTCTCCAATATAGAGAGTGAAATTCCGAGCCGTCGTCTCGTTCCGACGGCGGGACGGAACCTTGCGAGCCTTGGAACCCTTCAGGTCGACGGGTGCAATATCGGGATTTCTCGGTGGAGATTTCAAGGTTGATTGTCCACAGTCAGCGCCAACCAGACGCTAGATATCAGATAGATGATACTGCGGTATGCCTGCCCATCTCAAGGGCGGACGGATATTGTTTGTGCGCCCCTTGCATTGCGCTGTCCAAGTCTCGCCTCGAGGAACACAAAGAACACACACTGCCGACGACGTCAGCTTCTTTCTCAGCCGCAGGCCAGCCGGTGCAACCCCCCTCTGCATCTGGTTCTGCACAATATCTGCAGGCAGGTATATTGGGTTTTCCCAGATGTAGTGCATCTGCAAGGACGGGGTGCAGGGGGCCAAGACTCGAAAAATGGATGGCAGGTCAGGAACCCAGCAAGGAACCCAGCAACCTTGGGAAAAAGGTACGGATACGGCTGTAGTGTAGGCGCATCCAACCAGTCCCCGTTCATGCGCTAGGCCCAGGTCAATACCACTGCACACAAGTCTTCCCTCTTCTGGGCAAGCAGGGCCGGGCAGTGGGAGCAGGGAGTGGGCAGTGGACACTGGACAGTGCCTTCCTGCCTTGCGCTCCACCGTGCTGGCAGGTAGGCAGGTCCAGATGCCTGCGCCGGGTCCCAGATGTCCTAGCCAGCCTGCCAGCCTGCTGCCAGCTAGCCCACAGGGGCCCCATTGTTCTTGCGTATAGGTATCCATCTTGTCGCACCTTCCCTTGTCCTTCCCATCTCCTCCCTCTCCTCCCCTCCCTCAGCAAGAACCCGTCCTTCACGCACCCCGTCCCGAAGGAAGCTCTTTTAGGTTTTTTTTGGTGCGAGTTGAGGAGCTGGAAGTGGTCGTCGCTGTTGGTCAGGATCAAGGTTGAACATCGTGACGAAGAAGGCCGTTACTCAGCTGGTGTTTTTTTTTTTTTTGGTGCAAGGACAGACAGAATTTTTTGACGCACCTCGCCGTCCTGATCTTCATCTTTGTGAGTACACTCGAGCTTCTTTCTTACTCTCCCTCTTCTTGCTTTGCTGCCTTGCTCGTTCTGCCCGCCTCGAGGTGTCTTGGCCTCGACTCCCCCGTTCGCGCTCCCATCCAACATGAGTATGTCCATCCACGAAAACCGACAGCGACAACCGGGCCGTCACTGTCCACCTCGACCCCAGAGCTCCGGCCGCGGGTGCCGACAACATCTGTTTGCGCCAGCTCCCGGATCTGCCGAGCACCCCGCCAAATCCGTCTTGTCGAAAAGCGCGCATTGTCACCAACACCTCCTTCGACCCCACCAGTCTTGTCGTCCAGGTTGAGCCTTCAACAATCAACATGGAACACATGCATCGAGCTCACTGTTGGCCGAGGTTGGTTTTAAGTCTGTCTTATGATAGGCTGTGTCGCTACACCACGCCGCGCCGGCGCCGGCCCGTCCCAGAACCGCGGGGAATCGTTCCAAGATGGACCGGAACTCGTGCGATCCGGGCCACGAAATAGCTGCCTACGTCTTATATAAACTCTGGCCTAGGAGACCTACATCGCGCTCGCCTCTGCTTGTCAGAGCTGATAACCGAGACTGGACCGCTTTCGCTTGGTGGCACCAACGAGTTCACGAGTCGAGCTCAAAGGACGCGAACACTGCGCCCGATCGCGTGTTTCATAGGGCGCCGTGCATGCTGCAGGGAACTCAATGTCAGACACACGTCAAGCCACCAGCCTACGACCCTTATCTAGTGCATACGGGCTGTAAGGACACGCAATTGCAACTGCGCCGAAGCGAGACCTCTTTTGCGCCATCGGCCTTTACCTGGACACGCTCGTGAATATATAAGGATCCATCTTCCCGAGCTCGCTGCGTGGCTCTGATGGGGGCCTCCCAAATAATCTGGATGTGCTTATTCTCGAGACGCCGCCGGGTGCTGAGCGTTGAGGCTGTGAATTTTGCGCTTTACAGAAGTAATGCAACGTGAGGCTAATGACCTATTGCTCAATAGACCTACATCCTCAAGATGTCGTCGCTCTCTCGCCGTGCCTGCTACAAATGTGGCAACGTCGGGCACTACGCCGAAGTGTGCTCCTCGGCCGAACGCCTTTGCTACAACTGCAAGCAGCCAGGTCATGAGTCAAACCAGTGCCCCCTCCCTCGGACCACCGAGGCCAAGCAGTGCTACCACTGTCAAGGACTGGGTCACGTACAGGCCGACTGCCCAACCCTGAGGTTGAGCGGTGCCGGTGCCGGTCGGTGCTACAACTGTGGGCAGCCTGGCCACTTGGCTGTGAGTAAACGCCCTTCCAATCGCATCTCCCACAACATCTGCTGACATTCCTCGACAGCGTGCTTGTCCCAACCCCGCCGGCGTTGGTATGGGTCGTGGAGGTCCCGTTGGCCGTGGTGGTTTTGGTGGTTACGGCCGCGGCGGATACGGTGGTGGTCCTCGCCCGGCCACATGCTACAAGTGCGGTGGTCCCAACCACTTTGCTCGTGACTGTCAGGCGCAGGCAATGAAGTGCTACGCTTGTGGGAAGCTTGGCCACATCTCCCGGGACTGTCCTGCTCCCAACGGCGGCCCGCTCAGCACCGCTGGCAAAACATGCTACCAGTGCGGCGAGGCCGGTCACATCTCGAGGGACTGCCCAACCAAGCAGACCAACGGGGAGGTGAACAACACCGAGGTCGACTTGGCCGCTGCTGGTATCCCGGCCCCTGTCCCTGCTCCCATCGCCCCGGCAGCTTGAACGAGTGCTTTGAAACCATGAATATGATACAACCCAGTATTATCTTCTACTTTTTCTTCCCGGCCTCGGAACTAGGCCTCCATACCTTGATGCCCTAACCTAACGACTTGCTTTTTACATGGCGTTCGTTTCTCGGTCTTGACACCTACTTCTGTCGACAAATCCCCATCGCATCCAATGAGCCCCAACAGCAACGAATTTCAACGCATTAGTATGACTTTCACATCTCTACCAAGAATCGGCTTTGCTTTACTACAACAACCTTTTAAAGTCCAGGTGTGTTTATTCCAAGACTCGGGTGGACACTGCTTGAAAGTGGTCGAAGTTCCAATCCTCGGCTACCAAGCCCGAGTCAGGACAACGTTGAGCATGGACCTAATATCCTATGACGAAAGCTCGAGAATATCGGGCGATGGGCAAGGACGAATTTCTGGAAAATACAAAACACTTTGATACCCACAGGGAGTGAAGTGAGAAAGGGTTTTCAATCACCTTTGTACCCGGCCTCATCTGATCTCGCCAACGATGAGACAGCAAAAGAAAAAGAAAAGAAAAATAACATGGTGTAGGAGAGCTTCCATCGAACCATTTTCTTGGCCGATGGGAAGAGAAAAGAGGGGGAGGCGCAGACGCTGCGCAAGGCCGAGAGAGGCTCGAATGCAGCTCCTCGAGCCTGTGTGGCGGGCAGAAACAACACAACAGTCATTCCCGGGTTTGTTGCGGTTTGGGTTTGATTGATGGGTGCTTATATGCTTCTTAATCGATTGTGGGAAGTTTTTGGCTGGTGGGAAACGAGAAAAAAATGTGTGCCAGGATATGTTGGTAAACGAGAGGCTTGAGTGTAGAACCTCTCGTCGTCACCTGATTTACCCTTGGTCCAGGTGGAAGGAACGTGGAGAGCGCGGGCGGGCCTGCAGATTGTGAGAGGAGGTTAGGACGCCGTTGGTTTGGCAAGGTCCGGACCCGAGGACGCTTTATAACGTCGAACGAAGAACGTCTTCTATCGCTTGCGCACACTACCGCGATGTGGCTTCTTTACTTACTGCATTTGAAGGTGTTGGTGAGACTGGTGTTGCGAGATTTTGTAGTTCAACAACATTCGGCGTGGATGTTGTTGAGATGTCGTCCAGATGTCATGTGGACTTGAAGTCATCCTCAGGTTCTATGATACCCACCCACACAGCTTTGCTGTCAGGATCCGTGTGTGTGCGCACATGTGTTCTGAAGCCAAGTCGTTGCCGTTGCTGAGTAAGCGAACGAGGACAAAGAAACAAAAGTACCTAGGTATCTAGCTTGAGCGATCGGGGAACTCTTGGATTGCTGGGACCTCTTGGGCTGGTGCCCGGGCTTTGGCGCGTCCGGGTGGAGGGACCTAGGTCCTCGCGGGTGTCGCACTAACAGTATCCGTGTATTGGTCTCTTAAGGAACCGCAAGATCGGGTTCGGGCAAGATATCCCAAGAATACATGTCTTTCTGGGGTACGTACGGAAAGTCTGGGGTAACGCAGACACAACTGCCGAGTGACAAGGTGTGCATGTGTGTGTCTACCTTTTTTCTGCATATTGGCCTGCCTCGCGCCTCGGGCACAACTTTGAAGGTGTGGTCTGGTCTGAAGGTGGCGGGCGGCTTTGTCTCTGCGCATTTGAGCACGAACTTGAACGGTGGTGGTGGTGTCAGCACTAGGGCGTGGGACGGTTTGGCGTGGTGGGATGCCGTTGAGGGCTCCGTTGGAGGCCGCCGTCTGGTGGACGCTGTGCAACTTTACAGGCTTCGTTGCAAAGTACCTAGGCATGAATGCCTTTTCGATCTCATGAGTTGAAATCTGTACTGGTATTTTCAAGATGTCCGCGCATGTAGCCAAAAAACCAGCCGTGTTCGTGCCAATGCGCCGTAAAACTTCAACTCAAGTGCTTACACAGTACACTTTTCGATGTAATAGATGACCGTTTGCCTCAGGTTCACGAAACGGATGCCCCAAGACTCCGTTTCTGGGGCGCCCCGTTTCGTGCGTGCGCATTCGCGCGGGAGCCCCACTCTGGAAGGTTCTAACTGGCCCGGGTAGATGTGGTGGTGGGTCGGTGGCTCCGTGTGTGTATGACTGTTGTGTCCTTCCTTCCTACTTGACTGAGAGCAAAAGACGTGTGCTCGTCTTTCTTTTGGCCAAGGGTCCACTCGATGTTTTATGACAAAGTCCCTGCTCTTGCTCAGACTTGTTAATGCTCAATTGTGCCTGAGCTTGTGATTACCAACATCCTCTTGTTAAGCAGGGCAATAAGCATTCAGCGTTGGGCGAGACGTACAGCAGCAGCAGCAGTCAGACCGTGGCTACCTAGTCTGTGCGAGGCCTACTCTCTGAGATGTCGGATCTCGACGGAGCCCCGGTCACCGGAGCCGAGGCCACCACGATGGAGTCCAGGTCGACATGGTCGTCGACTTCGTCCGCGGAGACGGAGTTAGACAACTTCTGGCACGACTCAGTAGGTTCAGAGCCTTGTATTCCGCATCAATGGATTATCACACCTTGCTAATGCCCTTCGCAGTCCTTGTCGAACCATTTTTACACCACACAGGATACCACACTAGACACTTTCAACTTCAATGATGACAGCCTCTTCTTTGGACCATTCGATTCCTGCAGCAATTCTCTGACTCCCAGCCGGGATCAACCCATCGGTCATGCGACACAAACGTCCACTGCTGGCGTCGACTCCATCGACTTTGCCAACCACCCACAGCTAGACTTGGGTTTCCCTCAAGAGCTCCTACCTTCTGGGACGGATCTTGACAGCGCAGTGACGGAGGGAGAGTCTATGGACCTTTCGTGGACAATGATGGGCCTGGAAGACGGGTCAGGCCAGTCCCTCAAAGACAAGATCAACAACGCCCTTGTCCGGGGAGATGGTGGGCGCCTCTTCATCCCGGAAGATGCACTTCAAACTGTTCTGTCACAGCAAGCAGTCCATGCTGAGCTGATCAGCCAGTTCCCCCATTTGCCGGCCCAAGACGTCCAGAAGATGGCTACTAGCATCACAGCCAGTGGACAAGATCTTAGGCTACTCCGTGTCTTTGGGCTTCTTGTGCTCTTGGCCAAGGTTGATAGCATTACCGTCTTCCTAGCAAAGGAACACCTGGCGCTGCCGCTGGTGGATTTCACAGATCCCTGCCTGAGCAACTGGACCCAGGCAGACATTGAAGCCTTCGAGAGCACACAGTGGCGCTTCTTCTCTCCGGTCTTCACCAACGTGACCAAAGAACAGGATGATTACGTCGATCTTGAGGACAAGATAATTCTTCCGTACATCGAATCGTGGGAGGACAAGAAGCAGAACCACTACAAGGGTGGTAACTCCGAGGTCTGGAAGGTCAAGATCCACGAGGCCCATCATAACTTCAAGAACCTACAAACAGCCATGCCTAATAATCCGTACTTTGCCATCAAGAGGCTCAAGTCCAAGGATGAGGAGGCCTTCCACCGAGAAGTTCGCAACTTGCAACGCCTGCACAACGCAGATCATCCAAACCTGCTGTCCCTTCTGGCAACGTACAAGTACAAGGGCAGCTACCATTTGGTGTTCCCTTGGGCCGAGAGCGATCTTCGAAGACTTTGGCAGTCCACGGATAACCCGCAGCAACCCGGAAAGGAGGACATGCGGTGGCTGGCGAACCAGTGTGCTAGTATTGCTGACGCCCTCAAGTCTGTACATGCTGGTGCCGAATCCTGGCTGAAAACCACCGACGACCCTGCCGGCCAACAGAGACTGATGAACAAGATTGGAATTCACGGTGATATCAAACCTGAAAACATTTTCATCTTCTCAAAGGGCCAGAAGGCCAAGGAACTTGCCATGGGCCCGCCCACCACCGGCAAAGGCAGCAGCAGCACACCCTCGGATAGAAGCTCGAGGAGCGAAAGCCCCTCGAGTGTCACAGACGACAGAGACTTTGTTATTGGTGACTTCGGAGGTGGTGACTTCTACGACGCATCCAAGAACCCCGATCCCCTTCGCCAAATGACAGTCACATACAGACCGCCGGAGTATGATACTAAACTCAAGCCCGTCTCCCGATCTTGGGATGTCTGGGGTCTGGGTTGTACCTATCTTGAATTCGTGACCTGGTTCCTTCTGGGTCGTGCGGGCCTCAAGGAATTCGCGAAGCGCCGTACCACAAGGACTGCCTCTGGCAAGCTGTCCGACGAGTACTTCGATACATTCGTGGACCCCAGCCAGACGGGAGGAGTTGGCGCCATCCTCAAGGGATCAGTCCTTGCCTGGATCAACGATCTCTCTCGCCACAAGAACGCGTCTCCCTTCATCCGGGACTTCTTGAACTTCATCACCCACCGAATGTTCATTATCGAAGGCGCCACTGCCGACCGTGCATCTGGTGACGAAGTTGCCCATCACATGAATACCCTGAACGAGAAGTGTCGTCAGGACGATTCATACTGCGCACCAAGCCCGCTTGCTTCGTCCCTATGGGAGGTAGAGAGCAGTGTCAGCAGTGTCACAACAATGTCATCAACCAGCCCTGATGACTTCACCCTTGACTTCACGACCACCGAGAATATCCCTGGGGCTTCAAACAGCGCCTGGAACTTCTCGATGGATCTCAGCCCTCTTCAGTGGAATACGGCTCCAATTCTCCCAGCGAATGGGCTCGCGCCCTACGACAGCCTCAACTGTGCTGATGTGCTTGGCACATGGAATTATACGGCACCAGTGATGTGGAACAACGAAGTCTTCAGCCAGCCAAGCGCTTCGGTTGAGAATAAGCGCAAGAGGAAGGTGAGCGAAGAGACCGAGAGTTTTGAGAGGCGAGTCTCGCCGAAGACCAGCACCAGCCCGCAGGAGAGTGGCTCTTCGACGGCTGAGGAGTCGCCCGCGGCAAGCAGCCTGAAAGCAGGCGAAAAGAGATTTGCCTGTCCATATTGTAGGTCTCCACGCGGTTTTGTCACTGTCAGGCAACAGCTAATTGAGAGAAAACAGACAAGAGTAACCCAGGCAAATTTCGACAAAAGAGAACATGCTGCGGCCCAGGGTGGCCAACCGTACACAGAGTGAAAGAGCACCTGTACCGGTGCCACACTATTGGAAAACATACCTGCAGCCGGTGTCTCAAGAAATGCAAGAGTGCATCAGAGCTTCTGGCGCATCAGCGGACTTCGGTTCCGTGTGAGACCAAGACAGACGCGTTTCCGGAGGGGACCATGATGCCATCCCAAGAAGAAGCCTTGAGGATCAAGAAACGGGTACCTCCAAACACAACGGAAGAACAGAGGTGGAATGAGGTGTACCTCACACTGTTCCCTGAGGGGACTGGTGCCTTGCCTTCGCCTTGTAAGTTTGCCTCCACCTTATACCGGCCCGGAGCCTGGGACGCAACAGCATCATACTAACATGGCGCCATTCAGTCTACGAGGACGAGCAAACTGAGACACGTCTTCCCGAAAGCTCTACTGGCAAGCAAGTGGATACATCCGATCCGTGGCTTTGCACCGCCTCGGAGTATGAGACATACCTGAGTCAGAGCCTGCCACCGCGAGTCCAGCGTGAGCTAGAAAGGGAGGTCCAGCGCGAGTTTGGCTTTGTTGGAGACGCGGCGCAGACGCGAAAAGTGGTGGATATGGTGCAAAAATTGCAGCTGCGGCTGTTTAAACAGTTCGAGAGTCAGAGGGCGGCGCCGTCATCATCGACACAATAAGAGCGGGGCGGTAGTGATCTAGTGAACGACGGTGAATGTTCTAAAAGTCCTGGAAGAGGAACGGTGCACCCTTTCTATATGGATTTCTAAGCGGGCGTATATGCTGTTTTTACTTGATGCTATTATATGACGGATCGGTTGCTTCATCGCTCGAGCGAATGACGTTTTCATGGCATCGCAGGTTATGATAATGACACATAGGAACCGCGAATATGAACACTCTGTACGCGCATGTATCGCGAATCTGCGTCTCAATGTGCGCCATTACGTCTTGTCGCGGGTCTGTGCTTCTAAGTTCCTGTTTGTTCGGGTCCCGAAGTCTTTGTCCATGGCTCAGGCTGGCGGTGCAATTGCTCAGGAATTGCCGGCCGAACAATGTTGCTTCTAACTTTGCTCTGCCCCGCTCTTGGCCTGACATCCACTGGCCATCCAATTTGACTGGACAAATCAAGGTTCTCGTCACACCGAGACCATAACCTTAAAGAGGAAGGTTATTTGAACATTTGAGCGTAGCAAACAACAAGCGGCGCTCTGATCGGATGCTCATTCACCATGTCAAATTGTGCCTTGACTGAGTGACACATGAGGATTTCGAACCAAGGGGGGCCGGTCTGTCTGGCCAGGTGGCCTTTCCCGGTAAGTTGCCTGGCAAGCTCTAAGCTAAAGGCTGAGTTGAGTGGGTAAGTATCTCGATCGATATGCGTCAGCCTGGCTGATGTCATTTGAAGCGGAGGCTGGAGACGGTTTTTGTATATAGCTCAAAGTAATTGGCTAACTATCCTAGCTACTTGGCCACACAGGCGCCGTGAGGTCAACTGGTGTCTGTCTACTTTTATTAGGGCTCTCAGCTTGGTCAGTCCAGTTCATCTGAGAACAGCCGTGCGGTTGCGGCCTCGTCTGATGTGATTACATGTGTCAGGCATTTGGTTTACAACGCTATCAATATCTCGACCTAACTCGAGCTAGCATTGGAAACATTGTCGGGAGACGTGATCTACACCGGCAAGGAGACACTCCCGATCGCGCTAATGGCTCGGAACGGCCCAGTACACTTTTTGTCCGGGGTTATGCCTTTTCTGAGGATAATGCCTATCTTGGCATCTTCTTGCCACATGGCGCATGGGCATGAGCCATGTTGTTTACTTTTCTCGAAGGGCAAGTTCCGATCCATGCCCCGAGCCCGCCATCCGCATTGAAACATATGCCATGTTACCCGTACTGGTTGGTAGTAATGGGCGGTTGTCCCGGTTATGGTTTTCACATACCGGCTGGGACAAGATCTCTCGATGTGGCATGACCACCCGAGCCCCTCGCACCATCTGACTCGACGTGCGTTGGTATCTCGCGGGCCGAAGCCTACCGGAACATAGTAGTAATCGGAGAACCGCGAGGTCAAGGAAGGCAATATAAGCAGTGAGTTTCTTGGCGGCCACGGGGCAAAAGCATATCACTGCTGTACTGCCTCGACACCGCCAGCGACACTGCATTGGGAGGTCTTCATGGCAGTGTATGATTGGGGACTCAACCCATTCCTATAATTCAATTAGATATGAACCGGTAGCATCTACAAATTTAAAGCATCAGCTCCATCTACGTCCCACGAACCCTTTCCCAACCCTGCTGAACATTCATCGGAATCATAAGTGAGAGCAACGACTTCAGCAACCGGACTACTACTGCATTGAAGCCACGATGGACACCACGGTCAAGACAGAAACAAACGAATCTACTCCCGAGAAGCAATCCTCTCCAACGTGCCAGTCACTGGAGGCGGCGGATGTTCAGAGTGAAGTATCAGTTGACTATGCCGGGGCTTCCAGGAAGACGGACCCGGCGGAGATCGCGCTGGTCAAGAAGCTCGATCTATGCATGATGGTACGCATCTGACGTCTCAGTTGCTTCGCTGATATCATTGAGCGCATTACGGCCCTGTTTACTTACTCATGGTCTCTAATTACTGGTAGCCCTTTCTCTGGATACTATGCTTTATGAGCATATTCGTCCGACAGGCCATATCCGTAGCCAGACTGGACAGCTTCGAGAAGGACCTAGGAATCAACGACACGCAGTTCAGCACGGCCGTATCGATCCACTACGTCTCTTACATTCTCGGCCAGGTCCCTTCGAACCTCATCCTCACGCGGGTGCGGCCGGCGTGGTACATCTGCGGGGCCATGGCCCTAACCAGCATCGCCACCATGATGAACGTGTTCGTCGTGAACTATACCGGCCTTATCCTGCAGCGGGTCTTCCTGGGTATCATAGCTGCTCCGTATTACCCAGGGGCCATGTATATGATTAGCATGTGTATGTTCCCAGATAACATGACGAGCCACTACGTACCTGAGTATCCCATCAAGCACTGACAGCAAGTCATCACCCACTGGCACAGTCTACAAGCGCAAGGAGATAGCAACCCGCATCAGCATCCTCTTCAGCGCCAACATCCTAGCCACAGCCTTCCAGGGGCTGATCGCAGCCCCGATCTACAGCGAGCTGGGCGGCGCCCGCGGGCTCTCGGGCTGGCGCTGGATGTACCTGATCATGGGCGCGTGGAGCCTCCTCTTCAGCATCACGGGCGTCTTCTTCTTCCCCAACAAGCCCGCGACGACGTGGTGGCTGACCCCGGCGCAGAAGCGGCTCGCGGGGGGCCGCATCGCCGCCGACACGGTGGGCCGCAGGGAGGACGTGGACCTGCTTCGGGGGCTGCGCGAATGCCTGGCCGACCGCCGCGTGTGGGCCTTCATGGCGGCGCAGCACCTGCAGACGGCGACGAGCAGCTTCCGCATCTTCCTGCCGACGCTGATCGGCACGCTGGGCTTCTCGCGCACCGTCACGCTCGTGCTGACGTGCCCGCCCTACATCCTCGCCGGCGCGGCCTCGGTCCTCGTGGGGCTGTCGTCGGGCCGCCGCAACGAGCGCACGTGGCACGTCACCGTGGGCAAGCTCGTGTCCGTCGCCGGGTTCGTGCTGGCGTGCGCGACGCTCAACACGGGCGCGCGGTACTTTGCCGCCTTCGTGTTTGTCGCGGCCACGTACCCCGTCAGCTCGCTCATCCTTTCGTGGACGGGCATCACGTGTGGGCAGACCAGTGAGAAGAGGGCTGCGTCGCTGGCGGCTGTTAATACGCTGTCGAGTCTCAGTTTGATATGGACGCCGGTACGTTGGTTTATTCCTGGTTGTTGTTGTTGTTGTTGTTTTCGTCTTGGCGGGCTTGATATCATCAGTTCCCCAGCCTTGGCTTGGGCCCTTCACCCAAGGCAGCGTAGACCTCCTGACTAACCTGAGTGGGCAGTATCTATGGCCGGACTCGTCAGCGCCTCGATACGTCCTGCCAATGGCCACTAGTGCCTGCATGTGCTTCGCTACCATTGCTCTATGCTGGTTTGTGAGGTGGGATCTGAAGAGAGAAAATAAGAGGTTGCGGGAGAATGGCAGTGAGACCAAGATATTCTTCGCTTACTGAGTGCATGTTACCCCGTGGAACTTCTCAGGTGCTCGGTTGTTCGAAATATATATTTGGGTCTGGCCACTAGGTGTTCTTGACTTCTGATAAGAGTTGTGAACTTGGTTGCTGAAACTGAGTGGCTAAATCGCTGAAATGCTTGCGAGATATAGTTAGCCTCTGATAGTAGATTAGATCTAAGATGCTCTCTTCACTATTGAAACGCACAACCCAAAGCACATATCTGACTATGATGGAGATAGAAATAACAATCATCTAATGTTGTTTGGCATAAGAAGTTCCTCCTGGGCTACAAATGGTGTAAAAAGGTTGAAATGAAGATTTACACTTATAATAATAGAGGGTACATCTGTATAAGGGTAGATACCTACCTAGGTACATAATTAAGTATGCATAATTAATAATACATAAAGAAGATATAAGATAACTTAAAGATTAAAGTTTTGAGGTTAATATGTGGCTAGTTACTCCCAGCAAGTTGTATCCTACGGGCCTTGGGTGTGCCCTCTATTTTTGTAGCTGCTAATCTCTGATCTCTAACGTTTGAGTAGGCTCTTCTCCAGGCACTGAAACAGTAGGCCAAGAAAGAAATCATCCAGCAGGTCTGCATGTGGTAAGGCACCAAATATACTCAATCACCTTATTACATGTCGTGTATTATTCTAGGGATATTTTGAGGTGCGAGCAGGGTACTGCTTAAGATGAGGTTTTTCTTAAATGCTTCCAGCACACCCCAGACGAACATGAATGTGGAAATGAGCCCCAAGCTGGAAGCACCCAGGGGCAACCAGTGCTGAAGTCATTCTCAACGGCCGGCAGTCGGCTCCAGGTGACACAGCATGAACCGCAAGCTGGTGATTTGGAACATGGTGGTCAAGCTGAGACCCTGGATGTCTCCTATGTTGATAGAAGCAGTTGCTGTTGTTCCAGATGAGAGGGGGATGGCGCTGAGGTTGGTATGGTGGGCTTTAGAAGCCGATGCTCCGTGATGTCCTTCATCTCCTGGTTTCTTTGTCTGCCATGATCTCGGGCAGGGCGGAGGGCCAAAAGAAGCAATGAAGATGGCTGCCATGCCCATGTTGTGACATGCACCTACACGTGTTGTGAGACCCAAGTTGTACTGGCCCCAGGTGGCCGCAGTGAATGGTGATTGGAAGGTTGGTCGAGTGATGGGGCAGACCCGTGGGCGCTGTACATCAGACGAAATTGTGTAACCTGTCACTTTGGAAGCCACCAGCAAACTTGCGTCGGGAAGCAACCCCAAGACAGTCAACAAGATCAAATCCTGGGTGCCCATCCTGCTTGGTGTCTTCACCTGCCCCTTATCTCCAAACAGTGGGTGCACTTGTTGGTTGTTATCGTGGCGCAGGCAGGAGGCCAAAGTGCCCAAGTGCCTGGAGTCAGAACTGCCCTCTGGTTGTCCCCAGTTGCCGTGACAGTTTTGCCTCCTTGGAGATTGTTCGGTCGCACAACTCAACACGACACAGAACTGCCGAGGTGGTCTTGAGAGCTGTGTCAAGCACCTCAAGGTGGATAACGTTCTCGACTTCCTGCACATTCAAACCAAGCCAGCCACCCGTTTGTTGGCAAACACTATCACAGCAGACAACACAGCTTCACCAAGCTCGGTCGCAACACTGCAGAGATTGTGCAGCACAACACCCCCACCAGCACAGCAACCCTTTGACGGCCAAGAAGACGAGATGCCTGGCGATATCAACCTTTATGTGTCCAATGGCACATGTTATATTGGACAGAACGAGCAGGCTGACAAGGCCATGATCCCCTGCGGCAACGCTGCCAACGAGCATGCTGCATGTTGCCAGGCTGGAGACAACTGTCTCGAGAGCAGCGTCTGCTTCAACATCGACTTTGGCGTCACATATGTTTCTGGGTGCACCGATCCTGCCTACAAGCACCCCAGCTGCCCTCCCAAGTTCCTCTACCAGAGTAAGTAAACACCAGAGTGGAAAACAGTCAACGTCAACAAGCTTCTACGTTCCCCACCGCTGACATTGCCCCTCCCATCGGCCAGTGATACCAGCGACGCCCTGGCTGGGTCTTTCTTACTGCAACGGCACAAGCGACGAGTGGGTGCTCTGTGATCAGGCGCAGCACCCGATTACCCTGACCGAGCCCGATGCATGCTGGTGTCCCAAGGACGAAGACGACCGAACAGCCACGCTGTCCCAGTCCTCCGTCATCCCTGGTACCGCATCGCTGCCGACCAAGATACTGGGAAGCATCCAATTCAGCGTGGGTCATTACCCAACACTGAACCCAGGCCAAGAGACGACCCCGACCACGGCAAGCGATGCAGCAACAGGTCAATCCTCCTCTGCCCTGACCAACTCCCCAGCCACACCCACAGCACAAACCACCGCAACCGACCTCGCCGCACCTCCCGACCAAGCCAACGAGACGGGCCCCAGCCCCAGCCCGAGCGCAAAGATAGGCGCCATCGCAGGAGGAGTGGCCGGTGCCCTCGTACTGCTGCTCCTCCTTGTGGGCATCATGTGCCTCCGCCGCCGCCGGACCAAGAAGCGCCTACAGCAGCAGGAGGAGGACCGCCGCGTGGAGAACTTCATGAACGAGGGCGTCACCATGAAGGGCGGCTCGGCCACGGACCCGGACCCCGACCCGCTCAACCTGGGGATCGGCATCGCACACGGGGGATTGTCGCCGTCGCCGAGCAGCGTCGACACGTCGGCGGTGTCTGAGCTCGACTCGAGGGCCGCGCGGCCGTGGTCACTGCGCTCGGAGCTGGGGAACAACAACAACAACAACAACAACCACGCCTCATCGCGGGGCTCGTCCAGCACAGCTGGTGGGTCTCATGGTGAGGCGGCGAGGCGTGCGCCGAGCGAGTTGGCTGCGCATCCCATTGCTGAGTTGCCTGGATGATATTGAGGGGGAGGGAGGGAACAGGAGATTGATTCATCTGGCCATTTTCAAGGTTGTTTCTTTGCGCAATTTGGATACAGGGAAGCACTTGGAAAGGGACGATTAGGGGGGAGACATGCTGATATCTTCTGCACTAGACTGCGGGAGCCAACGGGAAGAGGTCTTGGGTCTTTGTGGTCCGACGGCTGAGCTGCAAAGAGGCTGAGCTGCAAAGAGGCTGAGCTGCAAAGAGGCACTTGAGCCTCCGATGCGGAGCCGTGGCTAGGGCGCGTCCCTCTAAAATTTGGGGGCATCTTGATGCAGCTTAGCAGTGGTCTTTAAACCACATGGCTAAGACTGCCCTATTTTGGACCGCACACAGGCAGGATGCAGCATGCAGGGAGGGTACATAAGTACCTAGGTACCTAGGTACTTACTTAATGATGAAACCGTGTAATACTATGGCATGTCTACAGTAGCGTGCTGTCCAAAATGCCCCTCCAAGCAGCCCAGCAGCCCAGCAGCCCAGGTCCCAAACTGCCGGGACTAGTGGCTTCTGTGTTGGGGGGCAGTGTGGGGTACCGAGTACTGCGTTCCGTGGCTGTGCTAATTCTTACCCGTTAGTCTCTGCCCATTTCACATTTTACTCGTCCCGAATCGCCCGTCTTTCAACCTCCCGTCACAACCCCCCACCCCGGCTCAACGACCTCACATCACCAGTCTGGCTCTGCTGCCATACTGACCGCGCCATTGACCTGGATGGGGAGCCATGACCATGCACTCAACATCAATTGGGCGGTGCTTGGTCTCTCCGGCTCACTAGTCAAGTAGTCAAGCAGGTAAGCAGGCAATCTCCACATCGGCCCGGCATGAGGCTCATCAACCTCGACACTCTCGCCCTCGAGAGTTTCATCGGCTATGGCAAGATCCCCCCATACGCCATCCTGTCCCACACCTGGGGCCCAGACGAAGTCAGCTATGCCGACATTACCACCAAGCCCCGGGAGGAGCTGGAGCAGAGGGCCGGCTACCAGAAGATCCTCAAGTTCGGCCAGTTCGTCAGGGACGCCGACTACTCAAAGCCGGCCGGGAGGGATCCTCGGTATGACGGAGACCGCAGGAGCGGCCGCAAGTACAATGCCTCCCCCGTGCGGCCCGCCACCCAGAGGCCCACCCACATCTGGGTCGACACGTGCTGCATCGACAAGTCCAGCAGCTCAGAGCTCTCCGAGGCCATCAACTCCATGTTCGCCTGGTACGAGGAGGCCACCTTCTGCGTCGCCTTCCTCGACGACTACGACCATCCCAGCGACGCACCCCCCAGCCAGGTTGATCTCGACAGGGACGCTTTCAAGCGCCGCAGGTGGTTTACGAGGGGCTGGACGCTGCAGGAGCTGCTTGCCCCGGCGCACTTGTACTTTGTCGACAAGAACTGGGTCTATCTTGGTGCCAAATCCGGCCTTAGTGATTTGATAGAAGCTGCTTCCGGGATCCACACCGAGTTCTTAATGAACGGGCTCTGGCGGAGGGCCAATATCGCCAAGAGGTTGTCGTGGGCCGCCAAGAGGGAGACCACCCGGCCCGAGGATCTGGCCTACTGCCTGCTGGGGATTTTTGACGTCCACATGCCGCTCCTATATGGCGAGGGCGGCCAGAGCGCCTTTGTCAGGCTGCAGGAAGAGATCATCAAGGAGTTTGACGACCACTCCATATTTGCCTGGGGCAGGCGGAACCAGGCCAAGGACGGCCCCTGGAACGAGTCCCCCAACGTGCACATCGGCGCATTGGCATCGCACCCGTCACAGTTCCTAGGCCTGGACAACCTCCAGACCTACCCGGGCGAGGAGGAGGAGCCATACACGGTCACCAACAAGGGCATCAGGATCCTCCTGCCGATAGTGGAGATCGACAACAAGACCAAGATCGCAATCATCCGGTGCCATACGGGTGAGCCGCACGGGGGCTTCATGGGGATATACATCGAGGACTGCGAGGACAGGCCCGGGGTGCACTGCCGCTCCTCGGGCAAGATGGCCCTGGCCTGCGTGTCGGACAACGTGGCACAGATGGCCGAGACGAAGCTCGTCTTCCTCCTCAAGAAGACGACCCTCAAGCACGAGAGCATCGAGACCATGCCCAGCATCTCCAGCATCTCGGTCACGGCCGCGCACAACAGCGGCTACGACATCGTCTCCGCGGCGCCCGAGGAGCTCTGGGACACCAAGGACGGGACGCTGACGCTGCGGCGGCGCGGGCGGCTCACCGCCACGGCGCTCATTAGCATGGACAGGCTCAACGGCAAGGGCCCCCGGCAGCCCGGCGGCGCCAAGGAGTACTTCGTGCTGCTGCTGCGGGTCGACCCGTCCAGCCGCTGGGGGTTCCCCGACGTCGGGCTCGTGGCGTGGCGGAGGGCGGGCAAGGCCCAGACGAGGGACCTGGAGCGGTGCCACCTTACGAACCAGGACTCGGTGAGGCCGCACACGGCGCAGCTGAGGCTCAGGGGGAGGTACCTGCGGACTGTGACGGCCAAGGTGGGGATTGAGATGGTTGGGGAGGAGCGGACGTATGTTGTTTCGCTCATGAGGGAGTGAAGAGGTGGGAGGGGGGTGGGGTGGTGGTCTTTGTGTGCTGTTTGCTCTGCTGCGAGACAAAAAGTCGCTTGGGTATGCTATTTGGGACTGTAAGGCGTTGGGCAGGATCAAATCACCTATGTACATACCCTGGGTATGTAGTTAAATTTTGTGAGGCTGTGCGCGTCTGCTTGGACTTTCTTTGCCGTGCTCTCTCCATGCCGGTGACAGACGTGTGAAAAGAAACCCTCCACGCTCGCATGGAACTCGGATATCTGCTACCATTGATGCTAAAACTGCCCACCCTCTCCTGTGAGTCAACAGTCTGAGGCAGGCACGACATAGCAAGTTGTGGCTGAACCTCGGTGAAGGACTCGGAGTGACTGGATCCGCTGAACAAATCAGGTTCGATTATTGAACTTGACCTGACCTCTCAGCACAGGGAGACAACATCCAGTGAGTAGCGCACTTGGCACCTATCGTATTTTTTTTACCACTGTTTTCGACACTGTATGCCTTTTTTAAAGCACGCGGTCTCGGGCGTTTACCATTGTATGAAGGCGACATGGATGTCCTCGGACGTATACGGAATAGAAGCGAAACCGGGTAACGCACTTGACAGATACCCGCAACAGGAATATGGAAGCCATGTAACTAGTCAACCCCTCCATCCAAGGGGTTTCAGCTCACTCGTGGTTCGCATTGGGCAAGGAGGAAGGCCTTAAACTCCACTTATCGGGCGTCCCGTCCCATTGGCGGGTGAAGAGGGAGGTCTGTTTTGGGAAATGTTCTCAGCTGCAAAGAATGACAACCAAGTGTGAATGGTAAGTGGTTGAATTCTAATTTTCAGGTATGGAGTATCCGATGCGTTGATCATCTGCTTCTCGTATATCACTCACGAATCGGCCCTGTGTCACCCGAGGTCCCGACGATTTTCGTTCGCCTCGGACACTTGGAGATCGTCAACATCCAACCCCATCATAAAAACGGGAATAGTGGTTAACCTCGTGCCCCAAATTGGCAGAAGTCACCATGTCTACTACAGAGGACTACTGTGTAAGTGACGGAAGAAAATATCACAAACCAAGTGCGTCGGCTAATCGTAACGATGATGCCCGACAGGGTGCTGTCGAACCCATGACCTCAATCGGGGGTGAAACTCGGCTGGCTTAATTCATCCCCCAAAAAGGAGGCCATCGCAGCTGTCCCAATTTGGCCGGATGGATCCGGGTTGTTTTACTGACTCGCGCCGTCGGCTGTCATCGAGAAGCGTGCCGTGGTGTTTGTGGGGTCCCGTCGTGGCAGCAGTCCGACAGGTAGAGCTGAGAATTGTTCGGATGTCGGCCTCGGGCTAAGTCTGGAGTATTATCAGAGGCGACCCCAAGAAGCTGTGGCACTTGGACCAGTTCTACCAAACTTGAGAAGCGTTTACGAGCTCAAGCTTGATGCTTGTGGATCAATGCTCTCGGGATCTGGCATGAACCTTGGGGGGTGGGTCCGGGTTTGAGGTCTAGGGACTAGCGAAAGCGAATAAAGATTTACGGCTGGTTACGTGTGTGGAGCAAATTGCGATGCCATAAATGGTGTTGACGCGACACTCAAGCCTGAGCTGAACGGACACATAACGTTCTGACATGTCATCTTTGTCCCCCCCCCCGTATCACGGGCTCGGTCCGTTGCCGACAAGGGGCGAATCGGGCATCGCCGTGGAGGCGTTGGCTTTGACTGACACATGGTTTCGTGGGTTACGGTCCTAAAAATATAAACTTCGTGGGGATCGTAGATCCTCTTAGACATAACCCAACACGGACAAAAGTGGACCGCGATGTGACCCGTTCCTTCAGGCGGACTGTTCGGGACAAGTGTGAGCGTGAGGACGACCAAAACAAATCTCCCGTTTTGGGCGATCACTCCCCTGTAGAGAGCCTTGTGGATGTCGAGACTCTCGAGCCCCGTTCTTGGCAGGGAAGTACAAGCTTATGAGTTTATTCCAATTACGATGTTGTCCCCAGCACCGCGGACCTTTTCAATCGGCTCTCCACTGTAATCAGGCCTAGTCGTGGGTATAAGGTCAACGGCTCCGACTGACACCGACACCCTGCCTCCTTTAGTCGAATTCACCAACGCAACTACAAGTTCTATTGCTTATTAATATTCCACTTGAAGCTCTTTCCAGCTTCTGTGTCCAGTCGTTTAATTCGATCGTCTTAATACTACCGTCAAGATGAAGCTCCTCCTTGTTGCCGCGGCCCTTTCCGCCGTCTCCTACGCTCAGATCGACATGGCCAAGGTCACCGACTGCAGCGCCCTCAGCAACGAGTGCCGCAGCGGCCCCGGCGCCAACCAGGCGCAGTGTTCCTCCAACAAGATGCAGTGCGAGCAGTGCCAGACTGACTACCAGCAGTGCCGGTCCCCTGGCAACGGTGTAAGTGGTTGTTCTCTGAACACAGTCTCACAATATCCGGCTTCGGATCACTACAAAGCGAGTGAAAGATGCTAACATCTCCTCCTCGCCATCCAGGTCTCCGGAAACCAGGCCGGTTGCGCCGCCCAGGTCGCCGCCTGCGTCGGATCCGCATTCCCCGGCCTGAGCCTCGCCGAGACCAGCAGCTCCTCCTCATCATCCGCCGTCTCCTCCTCCTCCTCCGCCTCCGCCTCAGCCACCGCCGCGAGCAACGACTGCCAGACGACGTACAAGGCCTGCGTCGCCGGCGGCAAGAGCGAGGAGCTCTGCGGCTGCGACCTGGCGACCTGCACGGGCGAGGACAACGCGCGCACGGCCGACTACTGCGCGGCCGTGTCGGCCTCCGCCTCGGGCGGCGCGCCCGCCCCGACCTCCACCGCCGCCGCCGGCACCGACGACTGCCAGGGCGCCTGGCGCAAGTGCGTGGCCGGCGGCCGCAGCGAGGAGCTGTGCAGCTGCGACCTGGCCGTGTGCACCGGCGAGGACGAGCCCAGCACCCGCGAGCGCTGCGCCTCGCTGTCCGCCGGCCTCGACGCCGCCACCGCCACCGCCACCGCCGATGCCGCCTCCGGCATGGCCACCAGCGCCGTGGCGAGCCCCACGGCTGCTGCTGGCGGCGAGGGCGGCAACTCCACCTCGTCGACGCCTGTTGTCACCGGTGCGGCTGCGTCCGTGGGCTTCAGTGTCTTTGGTGCGGCTTCTGCTTTCGTCTCTTACCTCCTCATTTAAGCCGTGGATGTCGGCCGTGGGCGTTGTGGTTACTGTCTGCGACAGTTGAAGCATCAAGAGTTGGTGCTCGGGCAGTAGGCAAGCAGTAGGCAGAGATTTCTAGGGGGTGAGAGAAGTGTTACTGTTTCCCAATGGAGCTGTTGGGAGCTTGGAATCAGCTATCACTGGTTGCAATTGCGTTTCATGTCTATATATGTCGCACGTGTCTATATTGTTTTCCGAAAAATCAAAAGCCTTGGTACATACCCCCATTACGAATAAAAGATTACCTAACTAAGCCATCATGTCAATCATTGGACGTGAACAATTGATGAGACTGCACTTAGCAAGTTGCTTCATCATGTGAACCGGAACTTGCAAGTGAACAAAAGAACCCTGGAACTTGAATTGCCGCATTCACCAGTTTGATTTGCTTCTAAGAGGAACTTGTCGAGGGGTTGCGTTGCTAGGGAGATGCTAGTATGATCGCACCATCACTACGCATGCGACCATTTAACTTGTTGAAGAGCTCTTGATGGGATAAATGTCCCAACAAATAAAGTGCTTCATCGCCCGCTTTGTTCCGTCCAAATCAATACTAGTAAACCGTATCCCAATTTGACAATTTGGCAACAACGGGCTTCGAGGGGTGCTGGCGGCTCAAAGCAGATGCAGACTGATCATGGATCAAGTACCGGACCCGGACCCAGGCTTCTTGTTCTTTTCCTGAACCTTAGCCAGCAACTCACCGAATGTCTCATGTGTGCCACCTTGACTTCTTGTGGGCCTAGTATGTATCTTTCTTAGTTTAATCTCTGGCCAGTTCAGCTCATCCCGGGGTCCGGATTTGCGGAATGAGTATGCACCATAGCTTCCCCAAAATGCCGGCTTTTCCCAACGGTCTCTGTAAACATTGTGCAAGGGGATCGCAACGTCCGGGTCTACCCGAGTCAGGTTGGTATCATTTCCTAAGATCGGCAGGGGGCATTCTGGTCGTTGTTCTTGCTGACTGGGCTGAGACTTGGGCTCCCATTCTAGAAAATGCAACAGCGACTCAATTTGCTCTTCAGTCAAGGCGTAGATTCGGAACGTGACTCCTTCGCGATGGGAGTCAAACCAGATTCCGTCGTACTGGAGGGAAATTCGACTCAGTCAGTCAAACCAATGTCTTCTGATGCCGATAGACCTTTCTCGATGAAAGTTTACTCACTCCAGTCCCACTCTCTCCTCTGCCGAACAGGACAACTCCTCCAAAGATGATGTCTTCAGCCCAGTAGCCCGCTATATCAGAAATTCCCCTGGGAAACCGTGCTGGATCCGTGTACGAATACACGGCAAAAACAGTCGGCCAAGGTGGGAGTCGAGAGACTGCGTCGCTCTCGTTACCTGTGTAGCGAGTACATGGGGTATCTCGCTTGTGAAGAGCTCCATCGAGATCAAAGAGCTCCGCTGCGATAGTGTGGACGGCTACAGCTACAAGCTCCAGTAAAGGGAGCTTCGACGCCCTCGACCTCGCTGGGACGTCTTGATATCTCTGCAGGACCTATGGCACCGTTAGCACACTCGTAATACGTTGGTTCGAGTGATGCATACATCTGTCCTCAGCTCCATAGCTCTCGGATCGAAGCTGTCTCGGAACATCCTCGCTTTTTCCAAGACACCAGGGCATAATTCAACGTGGGTAAAGACGGGATCGCGACGTGTGTACTGGGTAGCCTCCAGGTTGAAAGCGACGTCTTTGAGAGGGAGACCATCTATTATTTGTGCGAACGTCTGCTCTGCAATGTCTGTGGACAGCAAGTTTGACATCGCAGTGGCGAAGACATCTTGATGATTGACGTCGAGAATGTCGCTCGCGCGGCATGCCTCCAACTGTTCAGGAGGGGCAGTGGCGGTCCATCGGGGATCGTCCATCGTGTTTCTTATCGGTCTTGGAATACCTGATATTCGTACTTACCATGAAATCTTTGCGTGGGTGTTTCAAGTGAAGAAAAAGAATGGTAGCAGCACTGCCGGATCCGTTCAGGGGCCACCTTTATAACTGTTGGCTCCAAGCACTGCGGCCGCTGGGAGCACCTGAGTCACAGCCGCAACTTGGACCTAGGGCCCACTGGTAATCCGCTTGCTGCCTACAGAACATTAAAGCAACCAAGTAGTTTCATTTTTAATCCCTATATATATAAAATATATATAGTACCTTTATATAGTAGTAAATATTTAAGACTTAACATTTAAAGAAATATAGTATTAATAATAGTAGAAAGAGAATATAATATATAGATATATAGTTAAGCCTTATATTATATAGATAAAGCTAGAAGGTATTACTCTTAATAATATTATATTAGAAAGTTAGTAAAGTAGTTATATAATAAGACTAAAATAGTCTTAAAATAACCCCTATAAAAAAAGAATTCTATAATATAAAACTTAATAAACTAACTTTTCTCTATTAATATACTTAATAGCTACTTAAATCTACCCTTATTAAGTAAATTAAATATATTATAATCCCTATTTTAAATATATAACTATTAATAGAATAATAATATTATAATAATAAACTTATTTAAGAAAGCCTTTCTATATAAATTTTATAAAAAATTAAAACTCTTTTAAAAGTTAAATAGAGTTTATTTACTATATATTAAATAAATATTATATAAGAAAAGTAGAAATTTAAATACTTAAAAACTAAATTTTCCTCCTTTAAATATATTACTTTATTATTAAAAATTTATTTACTTTTATATAATATATAAGGAATATAATAAAAAAAAGAGCTTTATAAAGGAAGTTAATAATTTTATATATAGATAAATTTAAGGGTATATATTAAATAATTATTAACTTTATACTTAAAGTATAAGCTAATAATTAGTCTAAAAGTTAAGAAGATAATAAATAGATAAATATATAGTTAAATAAAAAATATAATATAGCTAAAGCCATTAAAGCAACCAATACTTGCAGATAATGGCAGCCTACGTCAGCATTGTCAGTCATTACTCGAGTCCTTTGATGATGGGTTGATCATAAGTACACGTAGAAAGATCCGTTAGTTTTGATGCCCCCTTGCTACTCAACATCATGATCGGTTACGAGCAAGATGGCATGTTTGCTATCTGGCAATGCCTCCCATCGGATGGCATGATGTTCTTCCACAGGACAGTCTTCTGAATGATGAGCTTGCATAGCCCAGAGTACTAGAGGAAATTATCCCGAGGAAGATCCTCTGTTCGAAATGTTCCCTTCGGGATAACTTCCGGAGGATGATTGAGCAGAGTGATGCAAGCCTCGGGGGCCCTGCCTGGGTCAAGTATCGATTGCTTTGGAACAAAAGACAATTATGCAGTCACTTGTTACACCAGATTCATTGGTACGTAGCCTACGTAGGTAGACGTGTTGCATTCGACTCCACATTGCCATATCAACTTAGATAGTTACCCTGTGCCTCCTGAATTTGATCACCGCCACTCCAATAGTAATGACTGCCCCCACGACATATGGGGCTGCTTTCCGCACCATAATGCGGGCGGCCCTCCATGTCACGACTTCAAGTTGTTCGTGATACGCCTGCGTATCGTTGCTATGCGGAAAAGGAACATCCGGCACCGTTTTGCCCAGGAACTCACACAGTGGCTCCCAGCCCTGGTCAAGTCTGTAGTTGAGCAACCTCTCAGGAGGCGTCACTTCCTGTATCGTCTTGTAATGGTCCACATAGACTTGTCGCGCGTTTGCCCGGAACTCTTCCCTGTTGGTGCATCTGAAGACGTATTTGAGCCATACCAGCATGACATCATCAATCTCTGCGACCTGTGGAGCCCTGAGGAGAGAAAGGATACGGATGAATTTGTTCTCAAAGAACCATTCGATGATGGTCTCGTCAAAGCTCTTCATCCACCTCGAGATGTCTCTGTCCACAAGCACAACCTTTGCGTCTAGGATGGAAACATCAGAAACAAGTAACATTACGCAAGAATAGCAGTCTCCATTTCCATCCACCAACTTACCTGGGTAAGCAGCAATCAATTCTGGGCCGAAAGCGTTGGCAGGTGTGTCACAAGCCGCTGAACAATGCCCTAGGAGCTGATCAAACTCCTCACGGCCAAATGGTTTCTGATCCGGCGCTGGATCGTATTTCGCCTTGAACCCCTCGATCCAAAATGCACATTCACTAAGGTTGTTGAACTGCCGAAAGCCATGGTACACTTCATTGTGGCCGAGGATCATCAAGGCCTGCCGGAGTGCTGCAATGCACAGTGAGCCTTTAGTCATTGTGAATTTATTCATATCACATGATAAGACACTCACATGTAGTACCGGTCCTGGAAAGCCCCAGACTCAATACCTCCATTGGCAGAGTTCGGTGGCATGTTCGTCTGTCGATGTTCGCGTCAGGCAGAAAAAGCTCCGGGTACCTTTCCTCGTCTGTCAAATTAGGCGCCATGATTCCGTATTCTGTCCGGCGTGAGAATCCACCCATAAGCAATGAATAAAGGGAATGAGGGGCTGAAAAAGGGTGTTTACACCCATCTCGAGACGTGGTAGCTTTTTGAGTAGTCGATTGTTGCCATGAACTTTGTCATCGATCGGCGTCTGACAGCATTGCCAAGAGCAGAGTTTCGCCCGGTCGTATCATGCTGACGGCCAATTGAGGAGCTGAGGTAGACTCGCTACCACCCCCTCATGCACACGTGCAGGGCAAACACCCGCAATATTGACACCTGAAGACCGAGGAGACCAGTAATATAGACGAAACTCCGCTTATGGCCGCCCAACCCGAAAGCCCCCACTATAAGTGCTACCCCTAAACAAGAGAAAGACAGTGCAAATCGCCCGGGATGCCACCATCATGAGGGGCTATGCACCAATACAAGACTATGTTTAATTTCATAAATGATACTGTGAATTATAGCGTACGGCAATGTGGCCTAGACAAATCAGAACGTGGTTGGTGAAGTACGGCGTTGTGAAGCGTCCGGCAAGGAGCGCATTCCTGTGTTTCATACGGGTCCAAAGGAACATTTAACAAGGAAAATAATTAGAAGATTTCTGATGAGGCGTAGAATTGCAAACCATTACCATCCATCACTAGCTAGAGCCACCATATTGCCTGCAACAAGCCCAAAATGAGAAAGCAAAATCAGCCCACAGTGGCGAACCTAATCTTCTCCACCCCCTCCGTCCTCAAATATGGCTGGGTGAAGGCCTGAGCCGAAGCGGCTCGAAACTAGAGCCTGGAATTCAAAGAGTGGACTTCTTCTTAGAAACACCAAACTTTTGGAGCAGGCTGTTGTCGCTTTCGCGCCTGTCGGCAAGGGCCGTTAAGTTAGGCTGTCTGGAAACATGGCGGCAATGACCATAGTATTTGGGTTAATCACGAAGACCATTGAGAAGGATGAGAGTGCTGAGAATGATGAGAGCGACGAGTATGTATGGAATCGAGCTTGGAGAAAGACGACAGCTCTGAGCAAGCTCACAGTGCTGTGGAAGATTCATTGAAAGTTGAGAGGATGCAATGCATATCCTGAATTGCTTTGCCTACCCCGATAGAGACAAGTGCAGTGTAAATGATATGCATATTGATCGGCGTACGGTTGCCCGCTCTCAATTAGTGATTCTCCGTAGCTGGAAATTCTTTTACCATTGATAATGCTTGTCGAAGCGCTTCTTATCTTCTGTGACCTGCCTTCTCTGCTGCTTGTTGGCACGCACACCAGTTAACCTATTGCTTCTACGATTCCTAGGTTTTTAATCACCATGGGGTTTTTCAATCTCCCACAGCTACGTTACCGCAGCCCATGGGTCCAGAATATGATCAGTGGCGTCTGCGTCGGCGCATCAGCTGGCATGTACATCGCCCTCAACCTGCTGGGTGCTGGCGGCGGACGACCCGACTCGGCCCAGGTCGTCCAAGTCGTCAACGCCACGCTCTGCTCAGTATGGTTCTTCTCGTCTTCTTTTGGGGGCAGCATCCTGAACAAGCTCGGTCCCGGTATCACGATGTGCATTGGCGTCCAAACGTACGTCGTCTACGTCGGATCGCTCTGGTACTACGACGAGACAGGCCAGAAGGGGTACCCGTACGCGGCCGGACCTATAATCGGAATCGGGGCCGGAATGGTCTTCATCACCGCAGGCTACATCTCAACTGCGTATCCTGAGGAGCGAGAAAAAGGCTCCTTTGCTACCAATCTAATGAACATGCAGGCGCTGGGTTCTGTGATTGGGGGCATCATCCCTGTCATTATCAATAGGAACTCCGCCACTGTCGCCGGCGTCCCTCGGTCGGTCTACATCGCCTTTATCGTGATCATGATCCTCGGTGGACTCTGCGGCCTATTGCTGCTTCGGCCTCAGGAACTCAGACGAGATGACGGGTCAGTGGTTGCCGTCCACCCTGCCCGGGGTGCTTGGGAGGAGTTGAAGTCCAATGTGATGGTCTTCACGGATCCGGTGCTGCTGATCATGGTTCCAGCTTTCTTCCCATCCGAGGGGTTCCTGGTTTACAGCGGCTCGGTCAATGGTTTGTAGTCTCACTCGTTCGCTACATACATGCCTCTTCTGACTTTTCCTGATATAGCACACCTGAACAACCTCAGGACGCGGTCTTTACTATCTTTCGTGGCTGTTTGCTTTCAGATCCCAGCTGGTTGGGCTTTAAGATCTATTCTGGATCATGAGGCCTGGGGCCGGCGAAAGCGTGGGTTGGTCGGATTGACAGCTGTTTCCGTGCCTCTTGTGGCTGCCTGGATCTGGGAGATGGTAAGACTTTTCATGAATTATTCCCTTTCCCTTCTCTTTTTTGTATTCAGTTTCTGATCACACACCTGCTCACCTGATCTCAGATCCGTACTCGTGACTACAGCAGGAACGCGCCCCCTGCGGACCCAACCGACTGGGATGAGCCGAGGTTTGGCTGGATTTTCATCTTGTTCATGCTCAACTGGGTATTTTCTGTGAGTTACCTAGGTATTCCCAAAGCTGGACTGAACCATCAGAAGCTCATAGTCGTGTCCTTAGCAACTTTGGCATAACATTGTTTACTACTGGATTGGCGCCATAACAAACTCACCGCAAAAGCTTACGCACTACGTTGGCGTGTTTCGTGGTGTTCTCGGTGCTGGTGAAGCGATTTGCTTTGGCCTTGACTCGATCAAGATTCCATTTATTGCCGAGGCAGGGGGCATTCTGCTGTTCTATGTGATGGGAATTGCCAGCTTTTACTACCTTGGAATTTACCATATCAAGGATACGAATTATGACCACAGGGAGGAAGGCGCGGTAGTACCTAATCACATTTTGGAAGACATGCATCTTGTAGATGGGTCAAGTGCGCAGGAGGCTGCGGAGAGAGATGGGAGTGTGGTGCAGGAGAATGGCGTTGGCTCAGAGAAAGGAAATCTCTAAAGGTGGAGACGGCGAGACTTCTAGTTAACAGTCCACATTCAGGACATCCAGACTTAGAGTAGACCGGATCCACGAGCTGGTCACATATGATTTATACTTTCTCTGATTCATTCCTCATCCCCCTTTTCTGCCTCCATTGCGATCCCCAATACCACTCCATCACGTATACCACAGACATAGCCACCACAAGCAACGCCAGCGCGACAAACGTTCCCGCGCGGCCCACAAGTGCCAGCATCGACTCTACCACACCGACGCCCACGGCTGCCATGCTGCACCTCACAAGGTTGTTTATGGCTGTGGAACTCGCCCCTTTTCCCGGGCACAGGTCGGACACAAGCGTTGTATTGATGGCAAAGACCGCATTGGACGTCGCAGCTATAAGAAATTGGAGGAAAAGCGGGAGAGCGATCCAAGCTGGATTGGCTGCTTGTGGTGGAAGGAGGTCGGTGGGCAGGACTGTGAAGCCATAAATCGCGGTGGAGACTACAAATATGAATGTGATCACGGGGATGGAACGGAGGCGGGCATGCTCACTGTTGGAACGCCGTAGTTAGTAATGCTTGCCGTATATAGCAAAATGATCAAACTGATTGCAGTGGTACTCGGCGAATGAATCAGGGAAGCTGAGAACGTACATGGGAAAATCCGAGGCAAATGCCTTCCTCGATTTCGAGGGAGCAGGGGCACCCGGGTGGGTTTCAAGGTACAGCTGTTCGAAACGGACGAAGTCCCGAGTCATAATCTTTCCAGCGATCGAGGATCCCACAATGGTGCCGAAACCTAGTGATACATGTCAGTACATATCTGTTGTGTGCTTTTCGGTAGTGTAGAGAATGGAAAGCAAAGGGTGTTGTGGGTATGGAACATCTGGAAGTTCCTCTACTCACCATTAGGCAAGAAAACTAAACCAAGCATTAATTCGTTCAAATTAAACCGGTCCTTGAAGATCCCGGTTGTGCTTGCTACCACCATGCTCCAAACTGTATAGACCATACCTCCCATGACCAAGAGAGCGATAATATCTTTCTCAGCCAGCAGCTTTATAGGGCTTGCAAATGTGTTGAAAGTGACCTTCGAAATATCTGGCTTTTCACCAGCGTCTTCCATGTATTCCGGCTCCTTGGTCAGCCTGCGAATGAAGGGCTGATAGACGCCCGAAAGTCTTAGCGTACCATTGCCGGCGATCCTGCGGAGGGTCTCGGGCAAATAAACAAGTAGCATTATAAGGCCAAGTCCGGACAAGATGGCCAGGAAGACGAAAATGGAGCTGGAAAGCGCACAGAATCAGTCGACATCTTGCATACATGGAAACAATTGTTGAGGGGACCTCACCGAAATCCAAGGAAGTTGGACAGGAGTCCTCCGAGAACTGGTCCGACAGCGATGCTAAAGTTGCGGACTGTACCAGTTAATTATACGAGCCAATTCAAGTGCGGCCTAGAAAACCAGGTAAAAGACTCACTGGCCTGATAGAAGCTGATGAAGCTGCCTCGTTCCAGAGGTGTAGCTATGTCCTGAATCACCCCGTTGCCTGTTATCCATTGTCTATCAGCCAAGAAATTCAGCCCCTGTATTAATGTCCAAAACGTACCGATGCTAACTGTGCTCGCGCTTCCAGCTGATTGTAGGCCCCGGGCAATGAGTAGAACAGGGAAGTTGGGGGAGAAACTAAGGATGACGTTTGCGACGATGTAGACCGAAAACGAGGCGATGTAGATTGGTCTTCGTCCTATTGTATCGGATAATGGCCCCCAGAAGAGCGGTGAAATGCCTTGAATGATGAGGTAGGAAGTTATGGTTAACGAGACAGCTCCAAGGCTAACATTAAGGTCCTAGAGATCAGTGTTAACTGCAATATGACGCAGAAGCTTAAAGGCTTGAACAGGAATGAAAACCGTACTCTAGCGATCGAATCTAACGATGGGAAGTAGATATTTGAAGACAGTCCTGAAAAGAGGCCCGCCATACCAATCATGCCAACAAGGAACCACTTCTGTCTCTTTTCAAGTATATGAAAAGGCTGTTCTGAACGTGGGCGCGGATTTACATCGTGGCCACCGTCATTTAAGTCGGAGTTGGGATTTCTTGGCTGCGCTTCCGTTTCCGCTTCTTCGGCAGAGAGAAAAGGGTTCAGAGTAGGCCGTGGGAATCTCAGATCCTGGTAGAAGGTTCGCCTTTGCTCTTCGGCCTTGGAGAGCCTTGTCCTGGTGGAATCATTGTCATCGAATCGATCCCATTCTGGATCAAATCGTGAGGTCCATGTCGAGTCGAAAGCGACGGACAAAACAGTCGGTCCTGGGGCGAGATACACACCGCGACGAATTTCACGATACCCTTCGAGAGTCGTAAAACGGCGGCGGTCAGTAGGTTTTGCTTCGGTGATGTCCATGACTGGATTAGGATCGGCAGGTTTGGTAGCAGTAGGGCAGCAACGTTGTACATTAGCTGACCATCACTGACTTAAGGGCACTTAAGGCCATGGCCATTACGATGGATGATGGAATTCGCGATCCCATTACCAGCAACAATACCCTATAACACTGTCTAGCAGGTAACATTATAATTAGAACTTCGCACAAATCATAGCTTCATCCAGTGCCGTTTCATCAAGACCGCACGAAGTGGAGTGTGAAACCAAACGCGACTCGTTCCACACCCCGGCAGTGTTGACCTATTGTGCATCAAAGCTGGAAGCCCTGTCCAGCTGGTGTGGCTGTGGCTAATCTGGGAATTTCATCACGGCTCCGAGAGCTCGGAAGTACGAGACATCGCCGCTCCCGCCGAGGTGCTCAACCGCTTCCCAGTTTGAGATAAACGCTTTGTCTAGCTACGATTAGGAGCTAACTTTCCAGGTTTTAAGAGACAGCCGCCACGAATAAGAGCCCGAACAACATCTAGTTTGTTTCACTCTATATGCAGCACGGACGAATCATTTCGTTGAATCTTGCCAACGGTCCGTTCGTAGCAACAGACTAACACGCGTACGCTGCCTTCCGGAAATTCATGCCTTTTCTTGTGGCGCCACAGAATCTATCGATGAACAGCTTCTCGCAATTTATCCGACTGGGGCCTTCTCTGAGAGATACACGCATCTAATTCTAAGGTTCGGGCCATACTGATAAGTTCAGGATCTAACTACTCTCTTTTGTATGCAATCCTTTCCGCTGCTTCATCAACACAATCCCCATCGTCAAGATAACCGAGGTCGCTGCTACAGCCCCAAATCCAGCGAGGACTCCGACCGCCGCGGATGAGAGCACGATGCCATTTTGTACTGCTCCGGTGGTGGCGGACGGTGCACCTGCTGCCGTGCTAGTTGATGTTGAACTGCTTCTGGATAGAGTCTGGGACTCTGGCCCTGCCGTGACTGTGACTGTTTGCGCCGGGATAAAAGCTGTTGCTGTCACAGTTGGGCTGGTTGGTACCGTAATTGAACTGACACTGGAGTATTCATTCAGCTTTAGCGAACTGCGAAATTCTCACGATATCCATGAGCCGCATACCGATTTGTAGTGATCGCCTTTGTACTCGTGGGACTTGTGGAACTGGTTGGGGCTATGGAAGTCGTGGAGGTCGTAAAGGTTGGTGTTCTTGTTGGTGTTATCTGTAAGGGTCTCACGCTTGCACGGACCGGCGTAGGTGTCCGTAAAGCTGGCGTCAGTCGGTTGTATTGTTCGATATTGTCCCTCTTATTAGAGCCTTTAAGCTGAAGCGGAGGAGGACGGCCCTTGCGTCCAGGGAATGGCTTCATCGTAGGTAATGCAGCATGAGATCGAAGGCAGTGGTCTGCCTGGACGGGTTGAAGAGAAGGACAGAGATTGATGTGGATGTGCCAGAAAACGCTTACGAAATGTTCGGAATTCTTTTGTCAAATAATGAAACAATCAAAGTCTAGGATATTGACGACCTGATACTCCGAATTCTTGTTCCATCCTCTTGTGCCAGGCCGTGCGATGGGTCGACTACTTCCATCAATTGATGCCATGCTGAGACAAGGATCCCTGGTTTGGAACAATGCGGCATAGGTCAGCACTTGAGCTTAAGCTTTTTCCAAGAATGTTTCTAAAATACTCGGGATCTACATGGCTCATCTCTGACTGGGATATATCAATCTTCCGTGATCCGAGTTGCATCTCAACCCAACTTGAGAACCTATATTTAGAAAGTTCGGGCGACTAAGGTAACATGCCAGTGCATCAGGATTTCCGTGGAGACCCCAGTACCCCAGAGTCCAGGTCATCAGATGCCGGGCTACTAGTAACGTCGACCAGATCTGTCAATTCTCAAACCGTCTGTGCACCACCCCTTCTGGGGAACGGAACAAGAACTTCAAACGAGTCTTGCCGTTAGCCTGTCTCCTTAGCACATTCGATCTGGCTCAATCGGTTACCCATCATCTGCCTTGAAGCTATCCTATTACCACTTGTGTGCTCGAGTAGACCAAAAAGCAGTGAAACGTGGTTGCTGAACAGGCTATTAAATATGTGCCTGACCCAATGGAAAAAGCTTGTTCAAAATAGGGAGAGTAAAACATCAACATCTTCAGAATTCTAGACGGGCTTATTCGTCCCCGTATATTCCATGGCACAATTACCACCCTGCTGTGTGAGCTTTGGCTTCTGCCTTATTCTAGGCATTTATGTGCATTTCGTCTGGGCCCAAGATGACCCCCTCGCAACTTTCGGGGACCAGATTCAAGTTCTTGGCCAGGTCAGTCTCTGCATCCATAGTTGCGTATCTCAATTGCTTAATTTCTCTCGTGGTAGATGACTATTAGACATGCTGATACATTGGGACACAGATGGCTCGAACGGACCAAGACTTCACGGACGGTCTTGCCCTTGACCTGTTCTCCCCATTGAACCGCACTCTTGTTGTGACCAATAATACCTCACCTCTCCCAGGAAACTTTGTCAAGGGATCTACTGGAGAAGGGTTCGCCAACCTGTCCAAGTACAGTTGTAAATATCACCTTCACCCGTTACAATCTTTCATCTTTGGGATGTTCTGGAATACAACACTTTAGGATCTGTAGCAGGACTAACGTCAACTGGTCACCACCAGGGGTCATCAAAATGAACGAGACGGCGCAGGACCTTATTGCCAAGATCGAATTGCCTTACGACCCTGTTACCCTTCAGCAGCAGGGCTTCGATGTGGCCAATACCTTTGTCGGAAAACTAGCCCCCGACGGGAAAGCATGGGTCATCATAGAGGGACAAAGAAATGTTCACATGTACGTGATATTCAAACTTCAGTGTGTTTTTTGTGATACTAAATTGGCGAGAAAAGGTCGGAAAATAAGACGCGCATTATCAAATTGACGTCTTTAGATGGCGAATACATGTTGCTGGGACGCAAGTCACTGGATACATCTAACATATTTGTCCAGTATGGGCAAGGAGCAACCAGGACAGTTAATGTCACTGGAGGTCCTGGCATTGAAGAAGCAGAATTTGTGGATGGCCTTCGATTTACTCTAGCTGCCACATCACCGTTCACCATGAATGTCGACATTCCCAATGGAGTTGAACAGGCTGCGTTACCAGAGAACACCATTCCACTGAGTGAGTTTTGCCCTGGGGGTGCTAGCCATTTATCGAAAAGGATATGTGAAATAACACTGTGGCAATAGATTCGTTCTCTTGGACGATCAACACTACAGAGACCTTGTCCACTGGTTTAGCAGCCGACGTTGCCTTCCCAGGTGGGTTAACAAGCTATGATTAGAGTAGGAACCGCCAATCGAGAGATACAACTGACTCAGAGTTCTCTTCCAGTCAATCTCGACATTCTTGCTGCCAAGGCACCAAATCGAAACCCAGAACAGTTGGTTGTTGCCAGGCGACGTCTCGATGCTAACTCAACAGAGAAATTTACTGCACTAGAAAATCAGGCCCTCAGTTTGTCTAGAAAGACCATCAGAGCTACGGACGTTCGCGAATTGAATGGGCAATATATAGTACTCATTGTAGGTGATGGTTTGGGGAGTGCAATAGGGGATCGATCACGGGCTTGACTATGGGAGAGCGGACGGTATCCCGTTGTTATTTTTTTTTTTGAATATATGGCCGTATGTGGTTGTCTTTGCGCATCTGCAGTTCGTATCTGAGGTCTGTCTGACTACCGATTGTCCATGATGCTGGTGCAAACCGAATCCCCAAATATCACCAAGGGGATCCTCCGCGGGCAACATGACTCGATCAGTAGGCATATCTCACCCAGTCTCAATGTAGAAGGATCAGAGGCTTTAGTTTGATTGTCATTTGGAATGCATTCCTTGGAATTCTATGCCCAGGTGCGTTTGGTGTCACGGTTGAACCTGACACGGGCAGATGTAGCGGAACAAAATGTAAGTCCATTCAAATGTTGCAATTCTAAAATTCTCTCCTCCCACAACAGAATTGAAAGAAACTTTTGTACTCAATGAGCACTTTGGAGGGGCCTCAGCTATCATTGATAATATTCTCAGAGCGACACAAAGCCTTTGGCAAACTTGATTACCTCGGTAGCAAGCGCCTCAGGTTGACTGACAAACGGCATGTGGCCGGTTTTCAGATCGACTACATCCCAGTGTACCTTTGTCTTCTCAAGCCATAAGTCCTGCACGAAGACAGGGTTGCAACAATCGTCCAGAGTACGCACGTATGCTCTTCTCCCATCAAATGCAGTATCTGCCCATGCTGGGGCAGTGGATCTGGTTTGGAAGGCAGAGTACGCATGAGGGATGAGTGTGTTGCTCAATTCCGCTGCACGTCCTGGGTCGCAGTCGTTGTACAAGATATCCGTGGCCGGTTCGATCAAAGCGAGGCCATCGGATGGCTGCAAATCCACTATTAGTTTACTTTGCCCCAGTGAGTAGGGCTTGGTAGAAACGCACCTTATCAAGCTTGATGAAGGGGGGACTGGCTCCCCCTAGAGACTCGCCAAGAGATTCGTTGTCCAGAACAATGTTTCCGGCAACGTATATGAGCCCAATTACACCGCCGACCTGGCCCCGGCTGCTGCGAGTCTTCTTGTCGAGGCCCTTCGCAGCGCCACTGGCAACAATCGCACCATATGAATGTGCGAGGATGACGACATCCTTTTGCTGCTCTTCAACAAGGGGACGAAGAATGCCGTCACGTAAAGATGTGATATCACCTGTACATGTTGCTGCAGAAGGGTCCGCGGGGTTTGAGCTCGGATAGGGGCCAGGATGAGTGGCGAACCCGGCATCCTTTAGGAACGGCAGCAGAGGGCCATACACATCAGGGGAACCAAATGCGCCAGGGACAAGAAGGATAACAGGAGTGGATTTGGAGGACATGGCGAAAGAAAGTGTTGGGAGAAGCAGTCGACCTTGGAGGTATTGATGATGAATGGTTGGGCCACAGCGGAAAATTAGGATGTATGGAACTGAAACTTGAATTGTACTATAAGGGCTGTTGAAGGAAAATATAGGCGGTGACTGGTGCTGGTTTCCCAGCCGGCGGAATCATTTCATTCTATCATCGAGGCCATTCATCTGCCAATGTGACCCAAGCGCGGAGGACGAAGGGCCCGTAAGGCCGAAGGATGCCGGTGAAGATAGACCCGCACAGTCAATGCAGAGTACGGAGTACCCAGGCAGCTGAGATGTTACTGTCCACCCAAGCGCCAACAACAAACATGGCAGGGATATGTTTCCACATTTCAAATCAGCCAGCCCCGTGGACCGAGTCTAAGAACCAACAGCGCCGACAACTCACAACGTGATTAGCTGAATGTCTACCAACAGTGTGGACATAGGCAGATCGGGCTCCAGGAACCGAGAGCGATCCCGGAACTCGCATTTGCCCAATCTTGTCACCCTTTGAGCAGCATCTACGATGTCACCGTCTTGGTCATGGCAGTGGGTCTTGGCGTACCACACTCCCGTTTCGAGCAACAACCCTGCATGCAGCCGCAGAACGTTGATCAAGGAAGACAGCAAGGTGTGGAGGCAATTATTCACTTTGCACTTGCCATTTGCAGTCTCCGAGCAGACTGGGCCCCAATCTAGTGTTATTTTTAGATTCAAAAGGACCTGCTGCACTGCATCACACTAAGTGAATATTCACTAAAGCAGATGACCCCCACAAAGCGTCTCATCATGTTACACAGCCCCTTGTCAATTTTCTTTTCAATCTTACCCAGGGGATCGACTCCAACATCCTGTGAGCATGCGATCTATGCCAACTTGGGCAGCCAAAAGTGACAAGGATGCTGTGCAGGAGGAAGTGGAACTCGGTCCAAGGCTCCTCAGTGGCATGCAACTCAGAACGGGAACGCATGTGCCTCGGTGAAGAAAGATGAATACTTGAACGGGCCCCCAATCCTTCACCCAATTTGCCTGACCTGACTTGTTGGCCTTGAGACTTCTCAACCATACGTTTCAACAATTATTCACGCAGCTAGAACATCATCATCTCCCGCAAACATGCATCATCTTTCCCTTCGCTCCGTTGACCTCTCAGAGTCACGCCAGCCGGACCTTTATGCAGCCACGATTGTCCCGGGAGTTTTTGCCCTTATTTGTGTGTGTCTTCGATTCTGGAGTCGTTGGACCAACAGAGCAGGCTTCTGGGTTGACGATTGGCTCATCTTGTGTGCCCTTGTAAGTTGCAGGAGGGGGATATTAATTGGAACATTTAATAATTTATTTCTAGGTGTGTGCCATTGGGCTCTGGGCCACTGCTTTCTGGTGTATGATAAAGAAATAATGATGCTCCGCCAACTATACTCGCAAGCTAACAGTGTCAGGGGTACCTCGTGCGCTTGGAAAACACATACAGACTTTTGGGCCCCATGTCGTTGAAGATATGTTCATTGGTCTTTTCAGCTGTGAATTGACATATACCGGAGTCATTGTCTTTGTCAAATTCTCTATCCTGGCATTTTACTGGAGAATCTTCAGCAAAACAAACATCAAGATTCCCATCGCTATTCTTTCAAGCTTCGTCTTCATGTGGGGTACCGCTGTGGTAAGTTTCACGTCAGAATCATCACTGAGCAGTGCAACTGCTAAACTATTTACTACTTCTAGTTTCTACTGACTGTCCTACAATGCATTCCAACTCGAGGTTTTTGGGACAAATCTATCACTGCCTCCTGCAACGTCGACAGCCAGAAGTTTCTTTTTGCTATCTCAATCCCAAACATACTTCTGGATGTCTCACTACTGGTACTACCTGTTCCATATGTGATTCAGCTCCATATTTCAACCAGCCAGAAGAGAGCACTGGTCTCTATATTTGCCCTTGGAGGCTTGTAAGTCCCCAATATCACTAAATCCTTGTTCTGATGCCTAGTGCTGACCGCCAAGTGTTTGCATTGCTTCGATCATGCGACTCATTGCTGTCATCAATCAGAAATCAGATCCTGACATGACATGGAATCTTATCAATCAGGCCACCTGGGCTGTGGTTGAGGTAAACTTCGCGATCATCTCTGGTGAGTCCAACCCGTAACAACTTCTTTGTTCAGCCCACCAAGTGGATTCACTAACAATTTGCAGCATGCCTTCCGACTCTACGCCCTGTCTGGCTGGCTCTTCGCCAGAAGAGCCACCGTACAAAGCTTGCGGAAGGAGATTCCCACCAGCATCTTGGCAACAACGCACAGAAGACGCCCGCGTATTGGACCACGGAAATTGCTAGGTCCCAAGAAGATGGCGAGTTTTGCGAGCCTCTGTCTGCCATGCCCAGTTCCCGAACTGGCTACGCGGCACAGGGATCTCAAGACAACTCCGGCATCATCGGCACACCCGTTGCAGTGCCTGTACCTTCTATACAGCCTCGAGTACCGCCAGGATCACGTACTATTCATGTTCAAAACGTCTGGGACGTCCAGTATAGCGATCCGGCTAACCTGAGAAATGGGGTATGAGAATCTTGTCACCCACATTGGGGATCTCGCCCTTCGGAAGAGCTGGCTGAGGAGGAAAGGAGTGTTGAGCTCACAGATCTCAGCTAGTTGAATTGCCATGACCCACCACTCTTAACATGTCTTGTAACCCCTTCCTTTCTGTCTTTTTTACTTATGGACTTGAGTATTAAACAAGAACCTAGAACCGATTCCAGTTGGAAGATCACGATATTTCAAACGTGTGTTTTCGCTCATCATTCCTTTGCTCTACGTACTTGTTCGCAGGATTATGTCACAGTGGCACCTTCAAACATGGCCTGGTAATACCTGAGCCTTAAAGATAATAGTAGAGATACTTTCAAAAATTGTCCTGGTCAGCCACTGTAGATCCAAATGCCTCGGTACATGCTGAATCTTCAATTGAATTACGAATCATTGCTGCGTCCGACGTGCACGTGTTGTTCAAGTCTCACACCACGACCTACATACTGTGATACATATTAACCCGAAGTATTGTAAACAATTTCAGCATAATTCAATTGGCATGGAGATAACTATTTCAACGTTCACGAGACAGAGAGTGCAACTGCTTGTTCCGCACATATCTCTAGGGCTAGCAGAATATTTTCCGATGTCCGATCGAAGCCCTCTTGAAAGCTGTTGGAGTGTTCTTATTTGCAATCTATATACGTACGCTTGTTAAGCTGAATTTCCCATGTGATTTTGCGCAACGGTACCGGTAAATGCTAAAACAAACTCCGTTCTGAAGAAGAAAGAAACATGGAGGGCTTGGGGAAAATCAAAAGGACCAAATTCCAATAAGAGGGGACTTTGATTAGAATGGTCTACTGTATGTGGCCCAGAGAACAACGGCAGCAAGAAACATTGAACAATGATATGTATTTTAGACAGATAAAAGACCCATCCCTCGCTCTGCCATTGTTTCTATTTACCTAGGTACAGGTACGAAGCAGTGCTGGCACTTGTGGGTTAATGTACGAAACAAGCCTCAATGTTCCATCTGGACGAATAGTGCAACCGACATAAGTTTGTACTCCTGTCTGAAATCGCAATGACTTTGAACTGCTGGAGACGGTAGTTTCAGAATTCATTCAGCTTCAGAAAGCGGCCGAGGGGTTACTTACAAGAGTGTATGCATGGCATCGACATACTGAGGCAAGTACTTGCCTCGTCCATGATGATCAAGGTATTTTCCAAGTGCCTGGATAATACCCTCGTCACTCTTGGCATAATGCCTGACGGGGAGGTAGACTTTGGCAACAGGGAAAGAATCTCCGAGTTTGAATTCGACGTTGTAGAGTATCCCAGCCGTACGATGGCCAACTTCGGGTAGCGACTGACCAGGTGTATCGACTTCAAAGAGTATTTTCCAAAGCCGTTTGAGATCCTGGAGTCCTTCCCTTAGCTTTGGATTGTTGTTTCGACCATTGAGAGTCATGGTACTAGCCACCGAATCGAAGTCAGTCTTGCGACTACGAAAGTAGATTTTGATTCTGGATTGAAGAGGGTCAATATGGTCGATAGCCAGCATTTCCTGTTCCAGCTTATCGCTTGATTCTGTGCTGAATTGGTGATACAATGACCAGGCTTTCGAATTCAGTTTGGTGACAAGAGGCGCAGCGTCAATGGCCTTAGAGAGGACATCCAGATTGGATATGCCGTCAGCTTTGGCTCTGAACTTTGGGAAAAAGTATGTTTTGGCCGTGATACAGTCTGCTGATAGATCAAAAGCATAGAATATACGCGTCTCGTGGTCGTCAGCGCTGAGGATCTTTGCCTGATCATTGCCCAAGCCATTGAAGAACTGGTTAAAGTGATTGAACCATTCCAGTCGCATATCTGGCAGGGCGTGGATCAGCTGATTGTCCAGGACAGAGGCCTCCGCGTTATTGCTCGGATCCAATGCGCTACCTGATTAAATTTAGCTACTATCGCACAGGCAATGGGGACAGTAGCAAGAGACTGTTGAGGTATCATAACTCTGGACTGAGTTGAATGTCATCTCATGCCAATACTGACCTGCATGTAGGCCGACTGGTTCAACCGAATAGCGAATCATTGGCGGCCCACCAGAAGTACCCCAGTCCCAACTGAGCTCGACCGGGGTGCCATCGTCAGTCATGAAGCTGTGCCATTGTGAACGATCCTCCACAGACGGTTCAAGCGAGGCACCAAGGTGAGGAGCAATGACCCCAGCGAAGAACTTCAGGTGTCGGTACTGCAAGTCCGGGGAGTAGCCAGCTTTATCAAGCAGGACGGCTAGAACATGGCCGGTGTTTTTGTTCCACCAGAAGCGATGATGGGCACTTTTGGGTCCAGTGAGCTCTGAATCAACTCGACTCCATGCGGAGGAATCAATGAAATGGTCACCATCGTGACCATGTTCGAACTTCTCAGTCGCGACACTGGCTGGCTCCAAAATGAAAAGGCTCCTCACGACCCGAATGCATGCATGAATCCTGGAGCTTATACATCCAAGCCTGGCAGCAGACATTGTGGAAGGTAGCGAGACAAGAGGGATGATTGAGTAAAAATTAATCGTAAGCAAAAGTATATTAAAATGAGAAGACACTGAATGATTGAAAAGTCGTGTAATACATTGCTTGGTGAAGGTGAAGGTTTGAAATTTATAAGAAATAGAGGCAAACATGGGGAATTCTCTACTGGCAATCCGGGTCCCGAGGAGAAAATCCACGACGGGGTACTACCTAAAATTCCAATCACTCCGTGCTTGTGAATTGGTAATTTCCGGGCTAGGGTGGTGAGGGTGTTTCCGATGGTGGACAGCGGACAGGCACGTCGACCTTCGGAAGTGGGAGCATGTCACCGTGCCCAGAACCACGGCCAAGCTTGCAGTAAGGCACAGCCGAGTCATCGAATGGACAAATCAATGTATATCAAAGTACGTACAGTGTTGTTGGTGGTCCCGAGTACCGACCACCGGTGACAAGGAGCAATACGCGAGTGCAGCACCCTAGGTGGGTACTGTGGTGGGCACCATTAATCGGCAGGGTTGGCGACTAGTCCCAACAGCACACAGGAAGTATGCCGGACCCGCAAAGATCCTGGGACAAGGGACTAGATTATGCTTTTACCGAGGAGGAGGAAAGGAATGCCGTAATAGACAGATACTGTGTACTTAGGCTGCCAAGGTGCAGTATTGCTTGTTGGTTGGTTCTTACGTCCAAGCCCCATCCTGTTTGTTGCGTTGCTGCGCCTTGGTTGGAACCAACCTGCAGCTGCACAAGTAGCAAGCGATATTGAATAGGTTGATGTAATGTGGAAAAACGGTTTTTATTACTCTTATAGTAATTAATATTAAGATAATTCTAGAAATATAAATTACTTTTAAGACTTTTTATAAAGATTTTAATATTTTATTATAAAAGTTTTAAAAATATTATATTTTAAATTACTCTTTTTTATAAAAGAAATTATAAAAATATAAAAATATAAAACTATAAAATAATAAAATAATAAAAATATAAAAATATATAATTATATATTATAAATTATTATTTTTAACTTTTATTATTAAATTAAAAATAAATAATTAATGTCTTTAAAAATAAAATATAATATTTATTTATTTATAAATTAATTAATATTAATTAATTATTAATTAACTTTTAATAATAAAATATAATAAGATAGATTTATAGAAATTTTATTAACTATTAATATAATAAATTATTTAATGAAAAGATTATAATAATTATTTTAATAATTAGTTATTTTAATAATATATAAACTTAGTTTTTAAATTATTATAATTCTTTTTAAGGTTTTATAAAGTATTTAAATAGCTTAAAAATAAATTAAATATTTATAAAAACTTAAAATCTTTTAAATAAAATAGATATTTATAATATATTTAAATTACTTTACTAAAGTAAATAACCTATCTTAATACTATAATTATAAACTATAAATACTATATTTACTTACTTACTAATACTTTAAATAAAAATTTTTAAATTATAAAAAGAATAGAAATTTATATACTTAGAATTAAAAGATATATACTCTTTTTAATATTTAACTAATTAAAGTATAGAACCTTAAAGTCTTTATAACTTTAATAAATAAGTATTTTTATAACTTTAAAGGTTATAAATAAAGTGGGTTAATCTTTTAGAAATTTAAATTATACCTATTAGCTTTACTTATAACTCTTTACTATACTTTACACTTTAAGGCTCACTCTCTTTACCTTAATTAACCCTTTTATAGAAGATTTTTTATATTTTATACCTTTTAATGAATATATAGGTGCACACCTTCTAATTTTAGGTACGCGAATTTCTATTCTTATATAAAGGTTTAAACTTATAATTTTAAAATTAGTTATTAAAATAAATTTATAAAACTTTTTATAAATATTAATATAATAAATTATTTAGTTAAAAATTATAATAATTAATTTAATAATTAGTTATTTTAATAGTTTATAAGTTTAATTTTTTTAAATTATTATATATAATATATATAAAATTATTATTAAAACTATTTATTAATATTTATATATATTATAATTTCTTTTAAATATAAAGTTAAAAATTTATAATTATAATTTTCTAATTAATTTTTATTTAATTATTTTATTATATTATAACTTAATTTAACTTTATTTAAGCCTTTTTAAGCTCTATAAAAGTTTTTATTTTTATAGATATAAATTTTAATTTAAAACCCTTAAATTTAAGTTTAAGATTCTTATAGATCTTAATATATTTTAAATTAAACTTATAATTCCTTAATTTTTTTAGAAATATATTAACTATTTTAAATAATAATAACTTTTTTTTAAAGTAAAAGTCTACCTTTATATAGTTATAAATTTAGTTATTAATAGTTATTTCTTTTTCTATTTATAGTAGAGCTATTAGAATTATAAATTTAGATAATGGAGTGTAGTTACCTTACCTAATTATCTCTTAGTTTAGTGGTATAGTAGGCTAAGTGACTGCTTTTAAGTGGTTTTATTTATAATGTAGCGGAGCTGATAGATAGGTGTTTACTTAAGTAGAGCCAGAACTCCAGTTAGGGGAATGGCAGCTTTTATCTTCACCCATTTCAGCCAACTTAGAAGGCCTAAGTCACACAACAATATCACATATAATACTTAATAGCGTTAAGACTAAACAACCTATAATCTATAATAACTTTAACCTTTAATATACTAGCCTAAACTAGTACAGTCTAGCATACTAATATAAAAAGGTATTTTCTAATAATAAATAGTATTATAAATATAAATTATAAAGTTACTATAAAAAGTCCTATATAGTAAACTTAGTTAAATTAATCTTTAAAAGATATATTATATTTTATCCCTTTAAAACTCTAATTATTTATTTTTAATTTAATAGTAAAACTAAAAAATATAAATAATCTATATATTATAATTTAAAGAAAATAAAGTTATTTATAAATATTTATAAATATAATTAATTATTAAATAGAACTTTTTATTAAATAAATTTTATAAATTTTATAATAAAACTTTTTATAATAATTTATAAAAATATTAAATAATTAATAATTATAATAACTTTTTTATAAATTAAATAATTATTTTCTTATAATTAATAATTTAAACCTATTTATTAAACCTTTAATTTAATATTTAACTACTTATTAACTTATTTAATAAATTATCTTTCTAAATTACTTTATATTATTAAAATAAGTAATTAAGTAAATAAAACTCTTTTATAATAACTCTCTCTCTTTCTTTCTCTCTTTTATAATATATTAAAAGAATTATTAAACTATAAATATTTATAATAAGTTTTTCTTTTTTATTAAATAACTTATTAAAGTAACTTATAAAGATTATAATAGTTATTAATTAATTTATTACTTATTTATAATATAATAGAAACTATAAATAAAAGTTATATATAACTTTTAAAAATATATTAATAATATTTATTAAGACTTATTAATTTAAATCTTTAATTATATAAATAATTATTATAAAGATTATTTAATATAATATTTAAAAGGAATTTATAACTAATAAAACTTTATAAATTCTTTAATATAATAAAATTAACTTTTATTATAATTTTTAAAAGTATTTTATAAATTAATTAAACTTTATTAAAATTAAGTATAAAGTTTTTAAAAGTTTTAAAATATTTTTATTATAATAATATTTATATTAAAAAAGAATTACTTAAAGTTTTTATTAACTTTATTAAAATTTATTAAATAAGTAAAAGTTAGTTAAATTTATTTAAATAGTTTTAAAATAAATTTAAAAAGTAATATTTTATTTATTTTTATTAGTTTATAAGAAAAGAAGTAATAAAAGTAGTTACTTTCTTTTAAATTAAAGTTAAAATTAATAACCTTTAAGTTATTTAAAGTTAAACTTAAACTTTTATAAATAGTAGCTTTATTAATTTTAATAATAGTAATAGTTTTAATAGCTTTATTTTAATTTATTTTATTAGATTTTAAGAGAATTATACTATTAATAGAAATAAAAGTATAAGGAAAAGAAAGATTATAATTTAAATAAAAGTAAATTAAACTTTACTTTAAATAAAAATTTTAATTTAAATAATAACTTTTAAATAGTTATATTCTAAATAATAATTTTAAATATAGTTATAATTATAACTTTTATAATTTTAATAATTATTAATTTAATTAAAAGAAGCTTACTTAATATATATTAAAATGTTATAATTAATTAAGTTATAAAAGAAAAAAGAATTAATTATTAAAAATTAATTAATTAAATATTAATAGTTAGTAATTGATTAATAATAATTTAATAAATAATTAATTAATTAATAATTTAAATTTAAGTAATTTAATAATTTATAAAAGATTAATTTAAAGTATTTTTAAACTATTTAAATTAATTAAATTATAATTATATAATAAATATAATATAATTATATATATAAAATTTAAATTTATTAATATTTATTTAAAATTAAATAATTTTATTAATAAATAAAATAATTAACTTATTATAAAACTTATTAATAAATAAAGAATATTTATATATAAACTATTTATATTTTTTAATTCTATTATTAAATTAAAAGTAAATAATAAAAGTTTTAAAGAAATAAAATATAATATATCTTTTAAAATTAATTTAATTAAGTTTATTATATAAAACTTTTATAATAACTTTATAATATCTTAATAACTATTAATAATAACTCTAAATATAGATTATATAAATAAATATCTCTCCTTAAAAACTTTACTAATAATTCATCCCTTTTATTCTTATTTAATTAATACTTAAAAGTAACTATTCTATCCTCTTTTATTTATTATAAATAAAATAATTAACTATAAAAGTTAAAAATAAAAACCTTTAACTTTAAATATAAAAACCTTACCTTTAACTTTATATAATAAATAACTATAAGATTTATAATAATTTAATTAAAAGTTAAAGTTATAATAACTAATTAAAAATAAAATAATTATAAATCTTAATAATTTAAAATATTTTACTTTAAATAAATAAAAAAATAAATTAATATTTAAAATTTTATTCTACCTTTAAATAAATATAAAAACTTTAAAGTTTAAAAACTATTAAAAATAACTTTTATATCTATTTTTAATTAAAAATTATTTAAATAATAATAATATTAAATAAATCTAACCTTACTCTATATTACCTAAAAGGTTAAAATAATTTAAATAATAACTTAAATTATTTATATATTAATTTAATAATTTATATAAATAATTATTAAATAAAAATAACTAAAAATAAGAATTACTAACTTTTAACTAACTAATATAAAAATATAATTTATTATACTTTAAAATAATTTATAAAATAAAAATATATTTATTTAATAATAGTATTATATAATTTAAATATAAAAATATTTTAATAAGTAAAAACATTAATAAAGAATAATAAAATAATATTATTTATTATTTAATAAATTACCTTAATAATAATATTATTATTACTTTAAAACTAACTATATAAATATAAATATTAAAAGTTATAATATTAATATTTTATTTATTTATTTATTAAAAATAAATATTTTAAGGTTTTTAAAGAAAATATAACTATTAAATAGTAACTTAAAATAAAAGTTTATAAGCTTTTAAAGGAGTTAAAATATAATATATAAAAATAATAAAAACTATTATAAGAACTAAATATAAATACTTATAAAGGATAAATTTATAAATCTAATTAACTTATTTAATAATTATAATATAATAGATTATTTAATAAAATATAAATTTATTAAAAATATTTTAATATTTTAATAAATAAATATTAAAAATATTTAAAAACTTTATAAATATATTTTAAATTTTTATAAATATTTAACTTTTATAATAAATACTAATATTTAAAAAATAAAAATAATAATTTAAAAGTATATTAAAATCTAAATATTTAATAAATATATATACTTAAATAATAACTATAATACCTATTTAAAAATATATATATTAAGTTAATTATAGATTTTTATTATATAATTTTAAAGTTTAATTAAATCCTTAAATTAATAAATTAATAAAAAAGTATAAAATATAAAACTTTTAAAAAAACTTATTAATTTAAATATACTACCTTTATATTAATTATTAAAAATTAAAAAAATATAAAATAAAAAATAATTTAAACTTATAATAATACTTTTAAAATATATATAAAAGTATAGAAGGAAGAGGAATAAAATTTTAAAACTTAGAGAAGGAACTTTTAGAAAATAGTTATATAAAATATATAATAATTATAATAATAAACTTAATTAGTTAACTAAGCTCTATTATTAAATAGATTAATAATATCTCTTTTATATAATATTATATTAAAGTATTACTTTATAATTAAATAGTTTAATTTTATATAATTAAATATATTTAAATAGGTTTTATAATTAATAAATATTAATAAATTACTATTAAATATTAATTAACTTAATTTATATTATTAATTATAATAAACTTTATAATACTTTTATTAATTTTAAATAAATATATATATAACTATTTAATTTAAATTAAATATAATAATTAAAGTAATAAATCTAATAATTACTTTAATAAAAATATTATTTTAAAATTTTAACTTTTAAAAGATATTAATTTTATAATTAATAAACTAATTTAAAAATAAAAACTTAAAGATTATTAATTAAAACTATTAAAAAATTAATAATATAAAGTAAATAATTTATTTATTAATATAAGAAAAGTTATATTAAAATAATTATAATTTAAAATTATAGTTATAAAGTTTATTAATAAATAAATTATTATATTAAATAATATTATTTATATTTATAAAATTAACTTAAAATTAAAAATAAAAATATTTTAATTATATTTATAAAAGTAATTAAAAACTTTAATTATTTATAAATTAATAAATTTTAAAATAATAGTTAGTAACTCTATTATATATATAAAACTATTAAATATATTACTTAAAATTATAGAATTTTAAAAATTATAATAAATAAAAATACTTTTATTAAAAATAAAACTAAAATAAAATATTAATTAAAAATTAAAAATAAAAAATAATTTAATATACCTTATAAATACTTATTTAATATAAATATATAAGTTAATATTTAAAGTTAAGTTTTATTAATATACCTATAAGTTTTTAAAAAAGTTTTAAAATAAAATTTAAAACTATAAATTTTTAATATAAAACCTTAAAGAATAAAATATATATTTTATAAATAATATATTCTTTATAATTAATAAAATACTATATAAATTAAAAAAATTATTAAAGTTTAAAAATATAACTAACTTAATATTAATTAATTTTTATAATTAATATATTAAAAGTAGATTTAACTATATTAAACCTTTATATAAAGACTTTAAACTTAAAGAATATATATTTATTATTAAAATAAACCTATATATTAAATATTAAAAACTTTAAAATAAATAATTAAATATTAAAATAATAAAAGGTTTATTAAGAAAAGAATTAACTATTAAAATAACTTTAAATAATAATTAAAAGATTAAAACTTTTAAAGTAAAAATAAAATAAGTATAAATAATAAACTTAAATAACTTTAAATAGCTTCTCTTAAATAAATACTTTTAAATATTAAAAGAATATATTTAAAATAAAATTCTCTATATATAATTTAATTTAAAAATAAATTTATTAATTATATTTAATTAATTTAAAATAAAATAAAAAAGTTATATATATAGATTATAAAATATTTATTAAATACTTTATAACTTAAAATTTTATAATTAAAAATTAAATATTTTAATATTATAATATAATATAAAGTTAAATAAAATATATTATTTAAGTTTTTATATTAAAATTAATTATTAATATAAAATATATAATAATTATATTAATTTAATTATTAATTAATTAAAAAAGTATAAATTAATAATATTAAAATTTATACTATTTTAAAGTATTAATAATTAAAATATATAAAGCTATTAATTAAACTATAAAATATTATTTTAAAATTTTAATATTATTTTAATTATTAAATATAATTATATATTAATTAATTATTTTACCTTTAAAATAAAAGTTATAAAATTAACCTTTATTTATAATATTAAATATTAAAATAAAATTTAATATTATTAATTTAAACCTTTATATAAAGTTTACTTTTACTTTTAAATAACTTTTTATTTTTAAAATATATAATAAAATAATAATTAATATAATAAATATTTTTATTATTAATATATAAATTAATAATTATAAAGATTAAATTATATTCTATATAATTAATAATTAGTAATTAAAACTAAATTATAAAATACTTTTAATATACTTTTTTATTTAAATAAAAATAATATTCTAATATATAACTAATAATAAATTAAAAATTAACTTTTTAAAAAAATATAATTAATTATAATAATAAAATAATTTAAATAATTTAAAAGATACCCTTATATTTAAAATAGAAAAATAAATATTAATAATTTTAAAAAAATAAAAACTATTAATAATAAATTAATTTTAATTAACTTAAACCTTACCTTAATAAAAAAATAAATTAATTCTATTTATATTAAATATTAAAATACTTAACTTTATATATAAACTAATTACCTTTATTATATATTATTTAATAAAGATATATAAAAGTATTATTTAAAACTTAATAATTTATTTTTATAATTATTATTTTATAAAATTAAAAATCTTATTATTATTAAGTTTAATTAATATATATAAATAAAGGAAAAAGTATTTAATATTATTAATATATTATATAAATTAATAATTAAAAAATAAAACTTATTTTAAATTTATATTTAAATAATTTAATATTATAAAATATAATTAAATAAAATTAATAAAAATTAAATAAATATATACTATTTAAATTAATATATTAACTATTTAATATAATAAATAAATTTAACTTAAATTTTAAATATTTTAACTAAATTCTACCTTATAAAAAATATTAAATAAAAATATAAAATAAATTATAAAAGTTTTTAAAATAAAAATTAATATTTTTAAATATATATTTTAAATAAAAAGAAGACTTTAATATAAAAATTTAATAAAATAAGTTAGATTATTTTAAAATAATACTATTATAAAATATTAAAATTATTTTATATAAACTTTTAATTATAAAGTATTTTAATTTTTATATACTTTAAAATAAAGTTATTATTTTATTTAAAGATTAAATTAAATAAAGAACTATTAAAAAAAAGCTATATATTATATAAAATAAATAATTTTTATATTAAAAAAAGATAGTAATTTATAGTTAATTAATAATATATAAAAATATAATACTTTTATAATTAAAAATATATTTATATTTTTAATTATAAATTAATTTTTAAAGGAATTTACTATATATAAAATTTTATTATTATTTAACTTTTTTTTTAAATATAATTAAATTATATTAATAGATATTAATTAAAATATATATAGGAATAGTAGGCTGTAGTGGATTAGCTACTATAAGGCTAGTGGGCCCGTGCATACGCACGGACCACCTAGCTTAGTTAGTAAGGTCTAGCCAATTTAACTAAGCGCTTCACCACCCAGCTAGGCAGACCTCTAACTATTACTAATGCACATCACTTCAATCAACCACTTCTTACGTGTAAGCTAAGCCAACCAACACTAATCAATTACTAACTAGCTTCTAATAGTAAGGTAAATCATTTAAGCTATTTAGGTATTAAGTCCTCTTAGGGGATAAATTAATAAGGCTACTTTACTATTATAATCTAAAGAAGAAAATAAATTAGTAATACTACTATCACTATTATAACCTTTTTAGAAGGTAAGTCATCTAAGCTACCTAGGCGTAAATTTAATTAACTAAGCAGGACCCCTTTATTAAGTAAGTTTTACAACTCTTTTTTACAATAATCCTCTCTCTTGCAAATTAACAATTCGAGCCTACCCACTAAACCCTTAAGCTAGCATTTAACTACCTACCAGTTAACCTGTTTAGCTACCTACTAGTTAATCTATTTGCCTACCTACCCTTACATTATTTAAGTAATTAATTAAGTAAGCGACTTTTATACACTCTATCAACTTCTCTCTCTCTCTCTCTCTTTTACAATACCTAAGCAGAATCACTCTAGCATTATAGCTACCTATAGTCCTAAATCTAAAGATAAAATCATTTATAACTGCTATAAATATGCATTAATACTCCTACCTATATTATAAAAGGAAGTTTAAGTTAAAAAATAAGATAAAGAAGTATATTAGTAATACTTATAAGGAGGAATATATAGCTATTAAGGTTAATAATAATAAAGTTTAATAGTTTACTAGTAACCTTAACTACTACCTTAATAAGAACTTTTAGTACTTCTATAAGTCCTTTAAGAACTAAATTAAGGAGCGCTTTAGGTAAATTAAGTTAAAACTTCTTAAAAACCTTTATAATAACCTCCACTTAAACGGTATCTACACTAGTACCAAGCCAACACTTTAGACCCTACTTAACCTCATTTAAATCCCATACCTCAATAAGGAAAAAATACTATAACTACCTATATAGCCAACCAAAACAAAACCCTTAAATAAAATAAAGGACCAACAAAGCAAGTAATAGCCCATATAAACAAGGTGGCAATATATTTATTAAAAAGAAACTACATCTATTAAGCTAATTAAGCTATAGAAAAAGAAGAAACTATTAAAAGGACCAATTAAACCGACTAATAGTTGTGGATTAATCGACAATTAGTTATAGTTGGCAAGCACCTAGTAGACGGCCCGGTAAGTAATTAGCAATTTAGACTTAATTTCACCTACTAAAGCAATTCGAATTCAAGTGATTTAGGCGATTCGTAAAACGTCGATTTGAAGCGTTTTTAGGCGCTTAAATTAAGCGAATTGCAATTGTACGTTTGGTGGTAATTTTGAGTGATTTGGTAATTTAGTTGGAAACTACTTTATTAGTAAATGGAGCTCTCTAATTGGCTGGAAGGAAGGAAGATTTTAAAAGACTAAAAAGTTGCTAGTGTGGGAATAGTAGGCTATAGTAGATTAGCCACTGCAAGGCTAGTGGGCCCGTGCATACGCACGGACCACCTAGCTTAATTAGCAAGATCTAGCTAACCCAACTAGGCGCTTCGCCGCCTAGCTAGACAGACCTCTAACTATCACTAATACACATCACTTTAATTAACCACTTCTTACATATAAGCTAAGCTAACCAACAATATAATAACTTTTATTATATTTATTAATTTATTTAAAATATATATACTTTTAATAAAAATTATAAATTTAATTATTTAATTTATAAAAGTAATTATTTAATTATTTTATAATTTAATACTTTATATATATTAAACTTTTTTTAATAATATTATAATTAAAAAGTTATATATTATTTATAATAAAAGGTTTTTAAATTATTTAAAGTAAAATATTATATATTAAAATATATTTAAAATTTAAATAAAGTTCTTAAATATAAAATTTATAAAAATAACTATTTTAACCTTTAAATTTAAATAATATAAAAATAAATTAAAATTATAAAATATATTTATAAAATAAATAGTTAATAACTTTAAAATAAAATAATTATAAAATTTAAAGTAAATTAAATTATAAAAATATTAAAAATCTATTTATTTTTTAAATAATAGTTTATTATAATTATTAAATTTAAAACTTTATAAATATAATCTATCCTCTTTATAACCTTTTAAAAAATATTATATTTAAATAAAAATAATTAAATAAAATACCTTTAATAAATTTATTATATATATTATTATAAAACTAATTATTATAATAATTAACTATACTTTAATAAAAAAATTATTTTTATAATAAATATTAACTTTATAAAATAAAAGAAATATTATAATATATAGTTATTAATAAATATTAAAAGTTAATTAAATTTAATAATAAAATATAAATAATTATTAAATAATAATATAATATTATAAAATAAAAGTATTAAATTATACTTTATATATTTAAAAATTATATATATATTTATTTAAATATTATTTTATTTTAAAATAAATATATATATTTTAATTAATTAAATTAATAAAGGTATATTTAATATTCTAAAAGTATTAATTAATTATTAAATTATAGTAATTAAGTTATTTAATTTTTAATTAAAATATATTCTTAAAATTAAAACTTAATTATAAATATTTTTTTAACTATTTAATTTTATAATTTTAATAAAATTTAAAAAACTTAAATAATTAATATAATTTTTAATTAAATTTAATAATTATTTAATATATTTAATTAATTTTAAACTTAAAATTAAAATAATATAAAAGTTATTATAAATAGTAGACTTTTTATATATATAATTTTTTAAGAAGTTAATTAAATATTAAATTATTATATTTAAAAAAAAGCTTTAAAATTTTAAGTAATTAATAAAACCCTTTAATATTATATAAAAAGAGTTTTTAATAATAAATAATTAATAATAACAATTTATATAAAAGATTATATATAAATATTATATTTAATTTAAATATAAAAATATAATTTAATTATTATTTAAATTAAATATATATATTATTAAAATTATATATAAAAATATATTATTATAATAATATTTTATACTTTTATATATAAAATTTATATATATATTTAAAGATAAAATATAATATTTATAAAATTAAAATAATTATTTAAAATAATAAGAATTAATATTTAATATATATTAAATAATATAAAATATTAATATTTTATTAAAGTATAATATAATTTAAGTAAATATATTTTAATATAAACCTTAAAAGTAATAATCTTTTAATATTTAAAACTGTTTTATATAAAATATTCTTTTAATTTTTAATTATTTATTTAAAGTATTAATTAATTATAAATTAAAAATAAGGTTAAGTTTATTAAAATATTTAAAAATTAAATATTTTATAAATAATAATTTTATTTTATAATTTAAAAATATAAAGTTTTATTAAAATTAAATACTTTATAATTATTAATATATTTATAAAACTTATATATATAAAATAATAAATAAAAAATATTTTAACCTTACTTTATTTATAAATTAAATTATATATTAAACCTTTTATAAATATACCCTTTTTATTTAATTTATAAATAAAATCCTATAATTTCTTTAAAAATTAAAATTTTAATATAAAAATTATATTTTAAAAGCTTAATTAATTTATAATTAAAATTTTAAAATAAAAATCTAAATATTATATATTAAATTAAATAATATAATTAAAATAATTAAAGTTATTATATTATATTAAAAGAATATTATAGTTTATATAAAGAATTTTAACTTTTAAAATTAAAACTTATATATAAAAACTTTATTTTAATATATAATTATATTTAATAAATAAATTATTTAAAAACTATAAAAATCTTATATAAATAAAAGGATTATTCTTTATAAAAGGAGCTTTTAAAGAATATTAATAAACTTAAATTATTAAAAAGCTTTTTAAAGAGAACCTTTATTAATAGAAACTTAAAAATTTATATATAATTTAAATAATATATAAAACTTAAAATATTAATATTATAAAATATTTATTTTAAAATATTTTATTATATATAAAGAATAAATTAGATTTTATTATATTAATATTAAATAATAATAAACTATTAAAATTATATATTAATTAAATTAATATTATTAAAGTTTTTAAATATTAAATATTATAAAATATTTAAAAATAAAATAATATTATAATAAAAATATAATATTAATTAACTTAATAAAAAAATAATAAAAATATATTATTTAAATAAAACCTTAAAATTTATTTATTTTATAAAAGTTTAAATTAAAAACTTATTAAATAATAATATATAAATTAAAATAATTAATTTATTAAAATTTTAATAAAACTATATTTAAAATTTATAATTATTAAACCTTATAAAAATACTTTAATTTTCTTTAATTATATAATACTATTTAATTATTTAAAAATACTATTTTCTTACTATTTTAATTTTTTACTTTAAACTTAAAATTAAAAGATTTTATCTTTTAATTTAAAAAGGAAAAATACTAACTATACCTAAATTTATAATATAATTTATACTTAAAGAAATAACTTAAATATAATATAAAAGTAAATAAAAATAATTAAATAATTATTAAAAATATTAAAATTTAAATTTAATTATTAAAACTAAATACTATAAATTTTATATATTTACTATTAAATAGTATTACTATTTCTATAAAAGCTTTTATAATTATATAAAAAACTTTCTTAAACCTATTTATTAACTATTTTTATTATAAATTAACTACCTCTTTAAAATTTAATTATATTATTTAATACTTTTAAAAATATTTTTAATATTAATAATATAAATTATATTTAAATTAATAAACTTTTAAAAGAAAGAATAAAGAAACTATTTATTTAAAAATATATTAAAGTTATTAAATAACTTATAAAAGAAATAAAATAATAACTAATTTATTTTAATAATATTATTATAAATATATTAATATTTAATATTTTTAAATAAAGATTATAATTATAACTTAACTTTATATAAAAATATAGTTTATATACTTTTATATATAATATTAAATAAAAATATATTTAAAAACTAATTAATATAAAATATAAAAATAAATTATAATTATTTTTATAATAATAATATTAAATAAAATAATAAATATAATAATTATAAAAATTTTATTATAATAATTAAAAATATAATAATAAAACTAATTATTTAAAAAAATAAAATAATATTAATTATAACTTTATTAAAAGACCCTTTTAAATAATATTTAATAAAAATAGATTAAATATAAACTTTTCCTACTTTATTTATTTAATAAAAAAATACTATTAATACTAATTAACTTAAATAATATATTATAAAGTTTAAAATATTCCTTAAATTTCTAATATATATATTTTATTATTAAAATTAAAATATAAAAACTTAATAATATTTATAAACTTCTTTATAATATAATAATTATAATTATTAATTTAATTAAATTATTAAAATAATATAAAATTACTTAAATATAATAAATAGTTTTATAAAATATTTTAATTTTAAAAGAATTAAAAATTATAAATATCTTAAAATAGTATATTAAATAATAAAAGTTTATAAAAGAAAATATAATTAATTAATAAAATAAATATATAAAAAATAAAAGAAAAGTTATAATAAAGGAAGGAAGAAAAATATAAATATTAATAAAAATAAAATCTTTCCTTAATAAAAAAGAAATAAAAAAGATAATATAATTTATAAAATTTATTAATTAAATAGTTTTAAAATTAAAATTATAAAAATGAATTTATTATTTAACTTATAAAAAAGTTAATTAATAAATAATTTAATAAATAATTATTTTTATAAATAATTAATAAAAATAAAAAATATAATAAATTAATATTAATTAATTAATTAAAATAAATATAAAATACTTTTCTTTTAATTATAAAAGTTTAATCCTTCTTTTAACTACTTTATTACCTTAATTAATAAATTATTACTATTAAGTAGAAAACCTACTTTTATTTATATAAAAATATTTCTTAACTTAAATACTTTTTATTATACTCTTCCTTTTAATAATTTTTATACTCTTTTAATACTTTATACTTATATAATAAACTTTAAAAATAAAACTTTATTAATTATAAACTTTATAAATAAATACTTTTAAAATTAATAATTTTTAAAAATAGTTTTTCTTTTTTACTTAAAATAAAAATTATTAATATTATTTATTTATAATATTATATTTAAATAATAAAATATTATAATATAAATATAAAATACTTTATATAATTTATTTAAATTAATTATAAACCTTTAAACTTATTATAAACTATCCTTTATATTTATATTAAAACTTTTATTAAAAGTAAAGTTAATTTATAATAAATAAATTTTTTAAAATTATATAATTAAATATATTATAAAACCTTTTAATAAACTTATAAAATAAAAAGTATATTTATATAATCTTTAATCTTTATAATTATTTATATAATAATAAATAATTTACTTTACTTTTTAATAAAAATACTTTATTATATTTAATATATAAAGTAAATAATTTAAATTTATAAAAGTAAAGTTATTATTATAAAAATTAAAAATTAATAAATTTAAACTTATAATACTTTAAATAAATTTATAACTTTTAAATTAATAAATATTATTAATTTTATAATTTGTTATAAAATTAATTAATATTAACTTAATTTAATTTTAAAAAATATTATATAGCTTATAAATAGTTATATAAAAATATTAAATTTAATAAGAAATTAAGTAAATATTTATTATAATAATTAAAAATAACTATAAATATAGAATATAAAAGTTAGTTTATAAATATATTAAAATATATATAATATTTATAAAAATAAAATAACTCCTTTTTATATATTTAAAAATTTTATATAAAGGTATTAAAATTATTTAAATAAAATAAAAAAGAAACTACCTTTTAAATTAAAGAATTAAATAAAATTTATATATATATCTTTTATAAAGATAAACCTAACTTTAATATATATAAATACTTCTTTAATAAATATTATTATATCTTTTAATTAAACTAAATATATTAAAAGATTATTATATTAATTTAATTAATCTATTAAATTACTTTTAAAGAGTAAAAATATATTAAAAATCTAACTATTTTCTAATTAATAAACTTAAATTTATTAATAAAAGACTTTTATATAAAGCTTTTATAATTTTAAAACTTAAATAATTTAATAAAATATATATAAAATCTTATTTATAGACTATATATATTAAATATTAAAAGGAGTAATATTAATAAAATTAAACTTATAATAAATTAAATAAAAATTATAAACTATAAAAAGTATTTAATATAATATAAAATATTAAATAACCCTTTATAAAGATTTTAAAAGATATATATTTTAAAATTTATAAGCTTATTTATTATTTTATATTAATCTAACTCTATATTAATAAAAATAAAATAATAAATAATTAAAAATACTATCTTTATTATATTATTTAAATAAATTAATATTAATGTATTATTAAATTTATAAAACTAAACTATATATATATTTATTAATTTAAAACTTTTAGTTAAAGTTAATATTATTATAACTTATATTTAACTATAAGTATTTATAAGATTTTATTATTTTAAACTCTATATATATATTAATCTATATTATAAATTAATAAAAGTTTAAATTTATAAAATTAAAAGAAAAATAAAAGAAATTAAAACCTTATTTATTAATATAATATTAATTAAAACTTTTAAATAATTAAAAAATAAAAAGTAATATAAAATTTAAAATATAATATATTAATTAATAATAAAAGATTTTTATTATATAAATAATTAATAAAAGATTATTTTTTTAAAAAGTAGTTTATAATATATTAAATATTTTAATATATATTTACTTTTAATATTTCTTTTAAATAGTTTAATTTATAATTAATAATCTTTATTATTAAAGAAGGTATATTTTAATAACTATTAATAATAATTTAAATATAGACTATATAAATAAATATCTTTCCTTAAAGAACTTTATTAATAATTCATTCCTCGTTATTTTTATTTAATTAATATTTAAAAGCAACTATTCTATTCTCTTCTTACTTATTATAAATAAATAGTTAACTATAAAAGTTAAAAGTAAAGAACCCCTAGCTTTAAATATAAAACCTTACTTAGCTTTAATAATTATTTATAATACTATTTATTATAAAAATACCTCTTTATACTAATATATTAAATTATAATTAATTAATTTAAACTAATATTATTAATTTATTAAAGTTTAAAGTTATTATAAATTATAAGTTATTTAGTTTTAATATTATTAAATATTATATATAAAGTTATTATATAATTTAAGTAAATATAAATTAATTAAAATATATAAAGATAAAGCTATTATTCCTTTAAAAGTTCTAACTCTACTTAAGTAAATATTTATTTAATAAACTTAAAAATAAGTAAAATTACTTAAAAGTAGTTATTTAATTTATTATATAATCTATTAAATTAAAAGATAATTAAATAAGAGAATTATACTTTATTATTTAAGTTTATAGTTTTAATAATTTATAAATAAAAAAATAACTATTAATAATTAAGTTTATAACTATATAAAATAAACTTTTATTTTAAAAATAAGTTATTAATATTTAAAATAATTAATATATTTTTAAAAGTTAAGGAATTATAATAAATAAAGAGAGAGAAGAGTTAAAATTAAAGTATAGTTTAGTTATTATTTAGTTAGGTTATAGGTAGTTAAAGTAAAGGCTTTAACCTTAGGTTTAAACTTATTAACTAATCTAATAACTAAGCTAGAAATTTATTTACACCTCTTTATACCTATTATAAGTATTAAGTAATAAAAGAAAGTATAATATCTTTATTACTTCTAATTAATTAGAAAGCTTTATTTATTAATAAAGCTATTTTTAATTAAATTATTAATTTATTTAAAATTACTATTAAATATATAATTATAATTTAATTAATTTAAATACTATAGAAACACCTTAAATTAATATTTTATAAATTATTTAATTTATTTAAATTTTAATTTCTTTAATAAATAAAATTAAACTTTAATTTATTAATTATTAATTAATTATTATATAATTTTACTAGTTAATAAATAGTTATTAACTACTTATAAATATATATAAGTTATTATCTTTTAAGTAATTAAGGCTATAAAACTATTACTTTACTTACTTAATTAATTACTTAAATAGTTAATTTAATAAAAGTTAGTTTAATAATCACTCTAATAGACTAACTAATAATCTAACTAATAGTCCGATTAATTACTCTAATAATTACTCTAGCGGTCGCTCTAATATTTAATTTAATAGTTAGTCTTACTTTAATTACTTATATACTCTAACTTTATATAGTTCTTTTTTAAAATATATAAATAGTATATTTTAAAAGTTTATTATAAAGTTATATAATTAATAAGTTTATTATTTAATTAATATAAAACTTATTTATTATATAAGTTATTAAATTAATAGTTATTTAATTAATAAATTTAAAGGATTTAATAAGTTTAAAAGTATTAATAAGTATATAAAAAAGAGAGATATTTTTATTAGCTTATTTTTAAATAAAGATAGAAATATTAATAATTATTAATAATTATAAATATTTAAATAAATATAATTAAATAAAATAAACTTTAATAAATAAATTTAATTATACTTTTTATAAGCTTAAAAGTTATTTATTAAAGGTTTTATTACTATTAAAAGCTTAGTTATTATAGAGAGTTAAAAGTAATTTAAAGGGTAGTTTTAACTAAAGTATACTTTTTAACTTACTTTTAAAAGGTATTATATTTACTTTTAAGGGTTTAATTATATTATTTAAAGTTATTAACTTATTATTAGAGGGTTTTATAGTTATTTTTAAGGGTAATCTTTTAATTATTTAAAATAATGTTTTATAGTTTAAGAGTATTAACTTATTATTAGAGGGTTTAATTCTACTATTAAAGGTTAGTAATTAAAGCTTAGTTTAAGGGTTTAGTTAGTAAGGGTTTGGCTGTAAGTTACTTCTTTTATTTAGTAATTATATAATTTTATTTATAGAGATAGTTTTAAAGTATTACTTTCTTTATAAAGGAATCCTTTTAAAGAGCTATTTAATAGAAGGAGTAATTTATTTTATAGTAGAGAATATAATGCTTCTTATTATTATTAATATAATAATAGGAGTATTTAATATAAATAGCTTTAAAGAAGCTATTTAAATTCTTTTAAAATTTTTTATATAAATAAAAGTTATATTTAATAAGCTTTTAATAGTATTATAGTAGTTCTTAAGTAAATATATTTTTAGTTATAAGTAATAAAGGTTATTAGGTGGGCTTTATATATTATTATTATAAGAGAGAGAAGAAAAGAGAGAGAAGAAGAGAGAAATTAGATTAATTAAAGTATTTCTTTTAATTTAGTTTAATAGTTATAAAAGTATAGTTTTAATAGGTTAATAAGTAGTTATAAAAGTAATTTAGTTATAAATATAGTTATAAATAAAGGTAGTTAATTATAATATTTATAAATTAATATATTTTAATTAAAAATTATTAAAATAAATATAGTTCGAATATTTATAATAAAGGTATTCTAATAGTTAATAAATTTTAAGAAGTAGCTATTATTTATAATAAATAAAAAAGGAAGAGTTAAAATTAAAGTATAGTTTAATTATTATTTAATTAAATTATAAATAGTTAGAGTGAAAGCTCTAACCTTAAGTTTAAAATTTATTAATTAATTTAATAACTAAGTTAAAATCTAGTTATACTCTTTTATATCTATTATAGGAATTATAAACTTAATTTAAAGTATATTAAAATTTATAAGAATTTTAAATTTAAGTTTAAAAGTTTTAATTTAAAGTTTATACTTATAAAAATAAAAACTTTTATAAATCTTAAAAGGAGGTTTAAATTAAGTTAGATTAAATTATAATATAATAAAATAGTTAAATAAGAATTAGTTAAAAAATTATAATTATAAGTTTTTTAACTTTATATTAAAGAGAGAAGTATTTATATATATCATTAAAATTAATTTAATAATAATAAAGGTGTTATTAATACTTAAAGTAATATTCTTCCCTAGGGCTTACGTTATAATGAGTAAATTAAAGTAGCTAGCTGTGATATATAGGTAGATATAGGCTTTAGTACTAATTACTGTGTGTGTAGTCTATTATGTCTACTACGTTCTTCGATTTTCACGACTCGGCAAGCTTTTCGGCAGTCATCTCACTAAAATTCTGGCTCTATTAGGCTATAGTGGTTCCCTTAACGGCGTGTGTGATTACGCCGTGGTATTTCTGGGAGATTCAGAGGAATCGGAGAACTCATGAGGTAACGGAGGCTCTGAAACAACAGGGCGTCAATGTCGAGAAAATGGAGGCGGAGGTACTGTCGGCCATGAGGGAAAGGAGAAGGGTTTCGGTTGATGAACGGTATTTCTACCTGTAATAATTCCACGCTGCTCAGTGATTGAAACATGCTCACAAAACATTATTTTAACTACTGGAGCTCAAAGTCGCTCGGTCTAATACTGAAGCCTATCTATCAGAATTATGATCTATCTCGTCTCCCGTTATCTCACTGCATAATTGCCATCAAGCCTCGACGCCCCTCCCGCACCTCAGCGCTACGAGGAGTCGGGGAACCGGCGCTCCCAGCGAATCAAGGCGGGAGCCTCAGGCCTGGAGAAAAGGGACGCGTAGTCCGTTTTTGGAACATGTGATTTCCCATCAAGAGTGTTCAACTTGAAGTTCCTGACGAAGGTACTGATGATGGTGCAGAGGTTGACGTACGCGAATTTCTCGCCTATGCATCGGTGACGACCAACACCGAAGGGCAAGTATGGGCTTTTGACTCCCTTGCTGACCTCTCCGTACCCGTAGTCTACCGTTCCCTCGTCTGCCTCAACCTCGACCCGGGTTTCCCAGCGGTGAGGGTCCCAGACGCCAGCCTTGGGGAAGAACTCCTCGCTCAGATGCGTGACAATCGGTGATGCAACCATGACGTGGTCTGGGGTGAGAACATATTCTGTGTTGGGCACCGGCAATGGCTTCATGACCTTCCGCATAATCGAGTGGATGGAACTGTGAACACGGAGCGTCTCCTTGATGACGTTCTGCAACAGGGGGAGCTTGTCGATATCGGAGTATTGGAATGGCTGGGTACCGTCGTAGCCGAGGTTCCGAACTTGCTCCTGGTAGAGCTCTTCGACGATGTCAGGCCTCGAAGCCAGGCGGAGCATGATCCAGGAGCTGCTGGACGAGGACGAGTGCTGGCCCGCCATCAGGAGTGTGATCATCATGCCGGCAATCTCGTCGTCGGGAACTGGCTGGCCGTTCTTGTAGGCGCAGCTCATCAGGTGCCAAATCATGTCGGGTTCCTTGTCCTCGGCCCTCTGCCCAGAAACTCTGCGCTCCTTGATGATCTTCCTGTAGACAGACTCTATTTTGGTGCGTGCAACATCTCGTCGTTTGTTGTTCGGTAGTGGCGCCCATGGCAAGATGAAATTGATGGGCCTGAAGCCGAGGTCCAGCTCATCGTAGAGCTCTGCAAACTCTCCCGTCAACATCTTGCGCACATCTGCTCCTTGGAGGGTTCGGCTGGCTGTGAAGATGGTGATTTGGGCCATCGCGGACGGGACGTCCATGGTTCCCGAGCGGCCTTTGAACGCAGCAGAGCCTTTGATATATCCCAGGACCTCATTCTCGATCAGCGGACAGTAGGTCTCCAAAGCGTGTTGAGTAAGGCCGAACTTGACGAATTTCTTCTGCTCCATTAGTTTCGCGTTTGGGCAGTCGTAGATGATGTCCCGGCCGAAGACAGGGGTGGTGAGTGGAGAGTAGACCTCCTCGGCGTTGAGGTTTTCGAGCTTGCCATTGAGGATGAATTCGTTGCCTTCCAGTCCGAGATATACAGTCATCTTCTTCCCGAAGAGGATAAAAGTAAAGATGTCGCCATGCTGCAGATCGCGATGCACAAGTCAGCGTCAAATGACCAACCGCCCCGTACACTACAGCGCATGCAACGCACCTGTTTCCTACACTCCTTGTAGAATTTGCATGGATCTGTTCCGTAAGACACGGCGTTGCCAACGAAAGGAATCCAGTGAAAAATAACAGGGGGTTCCGATTTATTTCGAGGGAGTTGTTGGCGCAGAACATTGATCGCGATGGCTAGCAGCAGGCCATACAGAGCAAGCCACGGAACAGCGCTCAGAGTTATTGTTTGCGGCAACTCGAGGGCGAGGAGTTTGGAGCCCATGTTTGATGCCCAAATGATCTCAACCGATTCTGATAAAGTAGCTGTCCTCTCAGGAAAACAGAGAAGTAGAAGACCAATATGCAGGCAAGTGACGGGAGTTATAGAAAGTACGGACTGATGTCAATACTGCCCAGACAGATGCGGGTCGTATTCGTGTTCGGGTCCCCAGTGTTCGGATTTTGATCACGCTAAACCACTTACATGCGCGTTCGTCAGTTGTCTTACCCATGTTCATGTCGAAGGATGCACCAGAAACGGCAAGTCAGATGATATTCAATGCCCATCGTTGTTGCCGCGTTGCTTCATTTGATCCATAGCGGGGGATATGAGCCGAGACCCAGGTAGCTTATTCGTTGCCGACCTATCAAAGTTTTTACTGGTCGTTCGACACATGTGCACAGTATCAGACCACTGTGGGGACCCCCTTTTGATTTGCAGACGACGTCTAACTGTTGGTATGTATGGAGAAATAAAACGACCGACGTACCCTGTCAGTGTCTCTAGGCTGAAAGACGATGCAGTGTCACACAGTAAAGACCCTGGAAATTGCACGCAAGTGTTGGTTGTGCGGCAGAATGGTTGCCCTGCAGAAGGTCTGCGTCGTCATCCTTCGTAGGTGAACTGCATACCTACTTAGGTACACGAGGGTACTTCAAAGAATGCAACTGGAGCGACTTACTTGCGTCAATCCACTAGTTATCATGTTCTGTCTTCTTCACCCGGATATGCCGCCGAGGATCTTGTTTAGGCATCTGTTGTAACGAACTTGTCGTTGAGAGTCACGAAGATCTGAGGCTGAAGCAATCCTTCTTGAACGTGTTTGGATATTATTCTGACCTCGGCCTTTTGAACTAGCAGACTCTCTTGGGCAAAAATGAAATGAATAATCTTGTTTTCCCGGCTACATCCAAGTCGATCCAACATTTCGGTTCCGGCAGGACCACGTCGCTGCACGTCCAGACAGCAATTGCCCTATTCCGCTCACAACACAATGGGACATCGTAGATGTTGCCCCTCAAAGTGAAATAATCTATAATTGTGCCATCAGGACACCGTCAGCGCGACGTGTCACGGTTAGTTAGTCCATTCGTCACCGCTGTCCACAACAGCCTCATGCCATGTGACAAAGCCAAAACCAAGATCTATTCGGTACCTCAATTGAATACCTAGGGAAATTTCGTTGCGAAATGAATCGAATTGTATCTAAAATTTATTAAGCTTGGGCTGTAATGCAAATGCATTGATACATGTTGTTCAAACCAATTCATTCAATACTAATGTGACGGATGACATGCATTGCACAGGACACAGCTGACAGCTTCGTCCATCTGGAGACTCCGAAAGGTCGAAGGCTCATCAACACACTTCAGAGTGTAGGAGTCTAGGCACAGCCTTTGAGTTATTGTTGTGCTAGGAGCAGAACACATGTTTACGGCAGCAATGAGACTGGCGGACAGAAATGGTAAGCACCAATAATGTGGTTTTGCTTTCGTTTAGGAAACTTGTAATCCATGGATGGCAGGTTAGCTCGAATGCCAGACTAAGGTTGCCTTGTGTACGTACTGACCAACAAAATGTTACAGGAGGTCATGGTATTCTGTAGGAGATTCGTCTTTGAGTAAGTTTAAATTAGAAGGAAAATTGTACGACATGGCATAATTATGTGCGTGTCCAGAGACCATGAGGCCTGTCGCAAAACACCTGTCGCTGTCGTGACTTTGAGGCATTATAGTTGAGTACGTCCCAAGTCTTTTAAGGAAAATATATAGACTCAGTGCGAGTGGCCAGAGTCATCAAAAGTATGGACATGTGAAGTTTGCTGGACCCCGAGTCCTAGGATAATTGCGCGGTGAATGTGATGGGTCATATTCGCTTGCTCAAGACAGAAACACCCAAGGCCTGTTTCAGGTTCCCGGATGAGAGCCGCTGAATAGATGATGCATGTATGGAGGTTCATAGATAAGGGGGATTTCTAAAGGTACTGAAGATGGAGCCTCCCATGATTGTCCCCATCTCCCTCAACATTCAATCAATTGATGTGATCTGCAATTCAGATGTCGGGCAGCGATGGACGGTGCCAGCCCAAGGATTATGTAGGTACGTATCGAGGCACCTAGTTACCCAGGTACCTAGGTACCTAGTAGGTGTCCCTAGCCGTTGCATCCAAGCCCCCGGAGGAGGGTGGTGGTCCGAGCGTCCGAGCTAACGCCTGGGATGACAACACCAAGGGAAAAAGTTTGGAGCTTTGCGACTCGCATCCGTTTTCTAGTTTGACATCCAGCATCTTTACTCCCACCAACCCTCCGCGAAAGCCCCACCACGTACGGAGCCAGCCTGCTCAAAAACAATGCTGCGAACAAGGGAAACGATATGAAAGGGATACTGCCGTTGAGGAGACGGCGTTCAACGACAGAGACCGGCCGAGGAGTATGCAGTACGTCTGCCGCTCCTGCATCCTGCGTCTCGGGCAACCATGGCGAACTCCTGCACCCACACGTCGATGGCCCCAGCCATGGGCCCGGCTACCCTGGCGAATGAACCACACCTCGACCGTTGCAGGGGACAGAGGCAGCTTCAGCAACGATGGCTTCAAGCGCGACAGCCACGATGACAGTCTGGGTCAAGACTACCACGAGGCTGAGCGATTTTGGGCTACTGACGGTGACTGGGCCCCTGCCAACCTCCGCGGGCTCTCAGACTCCAAGGATATCGATCGAATCCTCGAACTTGCCATCCCACGTTCGCCCAGACTCAGGAACATCCGACTGAGCCCCCGAGACTCTCGAGAGTCTCGCCCATCAAAGTCGCGTCCAGCGCCGGAAACGCTACCCTCGCCCAGCCCTTCGCAGTCAATGGAAGAGGACCCGGATGCTGTTGCTTTCGATGAAGCACTCGACAGGGCCCAAAAAGTCGAGCACCAAGAGCCCAACAGACGGGACGAGCCACCCCAGGCGAAGCAAGCCGACGTGCTTTCTAGACAACGACTGCCTCCTGTGCTTCTTGGTCGAAGGGACCAAGACCAGCGGGAAATTCTGAGATCTATGACCAAAAGGGAGGGGGTTAGGTTTTCCGAAGCATTTGCCGATTTCATCTCCTGGAAAAGACTCCTGAAAGAAATATCCAACCCTGAAAGCCAAAGCCCTTCGTCCGTCGAACTCCGAATGCACCGTGGCGTCCTGGCGCTCGACAGCGCCGATTCCATGGCGACTTTCCTGAGTTACTCGTCCCCGGACCACAAGCAGAAGGCCAGAAACAGAATTCTCCTGTACACTACCCTTCGGCATGCTCCTGAGAAGGGTGCCATTGTGCTCAAGGCATTATTGTCTGTCTCTCGCCTGCCCTTCTACATGATTGAGGATAGCCTTGGGTTTCTAGCCTATCATCTTCGTCAGATGCCACCAGCCGCGAAGCAGAACTGTGCCCAGATGTTGGCTGATTTGGCAATTGAAATTGCCCAGTATGAAGGGAAACGTTATGTCCGCCTATCGCAGAGCACCATCTACTATATCCTCGATGCCATTCCACCGACTCAGCTCGAAGATTGGTATTACCAACTTGTCGCCCACAAGACTCGGCTCCACAAGTACACTTTGCTGCATTTTGCAAGTCGCTTCGCGAAGATGCCTGCGACCAAAGACTTGTCGCTCGATATCGCGCAAGATCTGTTTGGAACCAGGTCGCCAGATATCAACACACCACTCGGCACCAGTCTCTGCACCTCATTATTGAGCTTCACGGATGATGATCTATTTGCGCTTGACGAGAACCTGCCGACACCTGCCGAAATCTTTCAAGCTCTCCTTGACTGTGGTTTGGTACCAAATGTCATCACCTATACTACAATCATCCACAGCCTCTGCGTGAAGAAGGATTTGCACACAGCTATGGAAGTCTTTGGGGTCATGAAGCAACATGGTATTCAGCCAGACCGTTTCACATACTCAGTCATGATGAACGGCTTCAAGTCGTGTGGGGACTTTGCGACAATGCTCCAATACGCATCCGACGCTCGCGCTGAAGGTTTTCAAGATGCAGTAGTCTGGAATGACCTGATACACGCAGTATTTCTGGCATGCTTGAAGGAACCTCGCCAGCCAGGAGGAGTGCGTAGGGCTCGATGTGCCGTATGGGGCCCGATGAACGCCATCTTCTCTCGTTTCTTCAGGCCTGAGCCCCTGCGAACATTCATAACAGCGGAATTCAGTGATGTGCGCAGTTTCATGGAAAAGCAGGGTTTCATGCCAAGCAGGATGCAAGGTGCTTTCCATAACATCCAACAGCTACCACCCCTAGAGCTCATCCAACCCACCTCTTCAACACTGAGTCTCATGATCCTGGGTTTCCTCCGGCATCTCCCGCGGCCTAACGACGTCGTTCTCTTCTATGATCACTTCAAGAGTTTGCTCAGAGAAGGCGATCCCGTGGCACAAAGTATTGTTCAGGAACAGGGGTCAATTGTTCACGACGTCGTTTTAAGGTCCTTGATCAAGTGGAAAGGCACGCTGAGAATCATGCTCAGCATCATCAGAGATATGATGACTGATATCCAGCCAGCCGCGGCTGTCGCACCGCCCTCGTCACGGCAGACTTTTGGACCGCAAACCAGTGACCCAGGATCAAACTTGGCTACAAACACTGAAGATCCCAATGTTAACGCCAACATTCCAAGGTCTCCCATCCGCCACCCTCGCCCCAGCATCTATACGTGGAGCATCCTCCTCAAGGCTTACTTTTCAAATGGCATGACAAACGAGGCCGAACACGTCCTCAAGCTCATGCAGCTCAACGGTGTGAAACCCAACATTGTGACGTGGAACACACTCGCTGCAGGGTATGCCAAGCTGGGGCACACCAAACAAGCCGTGGATGCCATGCGCCGCCTCGAAGGTGCGGGCTTCACCAGCGACGACTGGACCATGCGCGCTTTCTCATATATCGGCGACAAGGACAAGGCGATCAGGCTGATGGAGCAGAAGGTGGAAGAAAACAAGGCGGCGATTGAGGAGGATGAGTCGGGACAGCAACAGGTGGACGAGGATGAATTCGATGAGATCGTGCAGCATCAAAGTGAAGCGGAGGAGAACGGAATGGCCCTTCATTATGAAGGCGCGCTGGAAACCAGACAGGAAGCAGACGAGTGGCCGGCCCCTGGAAATCCCCCTTCAACGGGCGAGGAGGAACTCACAGAGGCCGAGGCCGAGGCCGAGGCCCCTGGAAGGTCTGCAGAAGAGTCGCAGGCCAGGTCTGGCCAGGCGCCACAGGCGCCGCAGCTCCCAGAAACCCAGAAGCCTCTTGCCAAGGCACCCGCCCCGCCGAAGCCAGACCTGGGTGCATGGGATGCCTTCTTGTGGGACCACGCCGCGGAGCCGGAGTCCGAGGAGCAGGACGAGCCGGGGGAGTCGGCGGCTTAGATCGTACTGAATATGTGTACCTACACAGGTATTGCGGCGTTGTATACTTGATAGAAGATACCCTCCATAGAAAAATAACACCATTCACACTCTACTCTGCTTTGATGCCTGCACTTCATTAGGGTTGGGATTGCTTCGAATCATGTTGTGCATGTTGCTCTTCGCATGTCCATCTACAAGATACCCTGCCGGGGAGTAAGCTCTCCGTGGAACCCTCCTATGGCAGGACATGGTTGCATTGCTTCTTCACGCTATGTCCGATACATCACACTTGATTTTGATCGTGCTTATTCGTAAGCTACAGCACAGAATGTGCAGCATCCTTCTCACTGTGAGCTGTCTTCCCTTACTCCTAAACGCCAGGCACCAAGGAAAAGAGCAATGACCAAACATCGGCCAAGATACGCAAACCAAGCAAGTCATCAAGCACTGTTCCCAAAGAACTTTGTTATTTTCTGCGTCCCGCTCGACTTCCCCTTGGCTGGGCTCTTGGTGCCGTTGCTCGTAGAACTGATTGCTCTGGCACTTTTCGGCGCCAATTTACCCGGGGACGGCGAGGGAGATGTTTTGACCTTTGTCGGCGAGGCAGTGACGGGGCCTTTTTTACTGGGCTGTTTCTCCTCCTCCTCTGGTTCCGAGCCTGCTTTCCTCTTCCTTCCCGAGGCTGGTGAGATCCCCATGCCGCCGTCATCTGCTGTCTTGGCGACTTCGTCTACCGTCTTTGCCTCGACCGACCCCCCTCGCCGCCCCTCCTCCTTCTTAACCTCCACGTCGGCTGTGGATGCCCCCTTCTTCGGCTTGGCATTGGCGAAGAAGTTTGCGATGTTGTTCTTGTTCTCCCTACTCGCGATGGGGATGATGAACGTGGGAGAATTGTTGCCGACTTTGCCCACCTCCTTGCTGACCGGGTAGCATTCCAGCTCCCCGTCGAACGGCTTGAGACAGTCCTGGAGGCCCTTTGACCATTCGTAACGCTGGGGGTCGAGCCACGTCTTCATGTTGTCCGAGGCAGGATCCAGGATGACCGGCATGCGGTCGTGAAGGAACTTGAGCTGCTTGTTCGAGTCGGTCGTGATGATGGTGTATGTGTAGTGCTTCTGGTCATCATCTGCACTTTCGTCAGTCCCACCTCCCAAGCTTCAAGGGAGGGCTCGGCCCCCTCCAACGCGGTCACAGAAGAGGAGGGTAATTGCTTGCCTTCATACTGAACACAGTCCCAGAGCCCAGCGAAGCACATCAGCCGCCCGTCCTTGCGCCTCACAAAGTGCGGCATCTTGTCCCTGCCGCTCTTGAGCCACTCGTAGAACCCCTGCGCGACGACGACACACCTCTTGCGGCCCTTCATGGAGCCCCACATCCCGCCCGCCTGCGCGAGCGAGTCGTCGCGGCAGTTGATCGTCTTCATCACCGAGCCATAGTCCGGGTTCCGCCTCGTCCAGAAGGGGATGAGGCCCCACTTCATCGACTGGAGCTTGTAGTGCGTCTCCTCCCCCTCCCCCTCGCCCTCGCCCTCGGCCTGGGCCCCGGCAGGCTCATCCTCCTGCGCGGCGGTGGTGGTCTCGGCTGCTGTGGCCGTGGCGCCCTTGCTGGACTTGGCCTCGCGGCGCGGACCGGCGCCCCAGTCGGGCACGTCTGCGCGGTAGACGATGCCGTGGTACCCGGGGGCGAAGTTGTAGCTCTGACGAGGGGCGTCGTCGCCCTCGTCGGCCGGGGCGTCCCAGACTGGCATGTCGTCGTCCTGGAGCATTCGGCGCACCTGCGACGGCCGCTGCGGTTGCCGGGTCAGTCTGCCGCATGTCTGTAGGTTGAGCGGGGGTTCGATGAGGTCATACCAGCGCGAGAGCGTATCTTCCACACATTTTTACTTGTATGCAGTCTTCAAATTTATTTCCGTCACACGGGAAATTGAGTCTCACATTACTGCAGTTCTCAGCTGTAATGTCGCGGCTGGAGGGGATGTCGTCGCAGAGGCGATGGTTTGTCGCGGCTCGACCCTTGGCGCGACAGGGATGCCCCTTCGCGATATTGACGCCATGTCACGGGACCTGGGTGACATTGTAAGACTTTTGGAATGATAAGTCACGCCTGAGCCACGATAATAATTCCAAATGGAATCCCAGGTATTGAAGCGCATGGGCTTCGCTCTGGTGTCCGCTACGTGCCGAGATTTGGCATCTTCTAACACGGACCCGACAGCTCGTTATTGTTGTGGGCTTTACAAATGGTGACTGTTACGCTGCAGAGCCCCTCTAGTTTAGAACAAATTCCTACTGGCTGCAATTCTTTATATTAATGCAATTAAATTCTCTCACAGTAAGGGTTTCTTCATGGTGTTTTATATAAAGGTATTCTGAGAAAGAGTCCCCTTTAGAAGGGACTCCCTAGGGTAGTTTTAGATGAGGATATGCTAATATATAGTATTATCTTAGTGTGGAACTTGGAGAAATGCTAGGATATAAGAGGCTATCCCGGAAGAGGAGGCTAAGGGGAGACCCTATGTATTGGAAAATATAAAATTAATAGCCTATAAATTCCTAGTAAATACATAAAAAAAGGCTATATAAATAACTACCTAGTAAATTTATAATAAATTTACTATAATATAGTAAATTTACTATAAATTTATAGTAAAATTATTATTTTTTAATAAATTTATTATAAATTTATAAATTTATAATAAATTTATTATATATTAATTACTTTCTTTTAAAAATAAGGTTTATTTTATATAAATAATAAGCTAAATAGTACTAATTATAAATAAAAGGTTCTATTTAAATACCTATTATCTAGCTATAGTAGTAATTTTTAATTTATTATATATTATTATAATAGGGTAAGGTAATTTATATAATTATATTTATAAGTTAATTAGGTAGTTTATAGTAATAACTTTATTTATAAAATTATTATAAGTATGAGTAGCTTTTAGCTTTTAATTAAATAAAGGGTATAAAATAAAGTTAATTAAAGGTTATAATAAGTAGTATAATAAGAAGTTAAGGGTATATTTAATTTTAATAATAATAGAGTAATATTAGCTTATTATATATAGTAATAAAGTATTATACTATAGTTATAGTTTAAACTTAGTTATAGAAATTAGTTAGGCTAATAATGTTTCCTTAAAAATTATTAATTACTTTATTAATAGTAGTGATAGTAATTTAGTTAATTTTTACTTTATAAAGTATATAGTATTTAACTATATTATAATTCTTAAAATATTTAATTAGTTTAATAATATAGTAATAAAGAGTATTAGTATAATTAATAATAATAGTAAAATATATTTAGTGTGCTAGGTTTTAAAGGTAGTTTAATTATTAAGTATATTATTAGAGGTAAATATTTTATTAATAATATTAAAATAATAGTTTATATAAAGTAATATAATAAAAATAAAGCTAATAGATAAAAGTTAGTAAGGTAGTTTTAATTAAGTTTATAGATTTAATTAATAGTTTTATAAAGGTTAATAATATAGTTAGTTAGTATATATATATAGTTAGGTTATTATAAATATAAAATATAATTATAAAATATATTAATTTTATATAGTTAAAATAGTTTTAATAATAATAGGTTTATAGTAGTTAGTAGCTTATTAAATTATATTAAATTTAAAATATTTATTTAGTTTTTATTAATAAATTAATTATAAAAGTTTATTATATTTTAATAATAGTTTTACTTTTATAGTAATAGTAGGGTAATTAGATTACTTTTATTAAATATAATAAAGATAGTAGTTTATTAAATTTAAATTATAAAAAATTACTCTTAAACTTAAACTTAAATAAAGTATTATATATAAAGTAATTATAATTATTATTTTTATAAAGTTAATAATATTTTATATATAATATTTATAATTAATTAAAATAAGTTTAAAATAATTTATTATTTAAATTAAAATTTTATATTAAAAATAAAATAATTATAATATTAACCTTTTTAATAAAATTAATTATAATTTATTTATTAATTTTAATATTTATAACCTAATTATTAATAAAATCTTTATTAATTTTAGTAATATAAATAAAATTATAATAAAAACTAAATAATAATAGTTTTTTAATAATTATAAAAACTTAACTTTAATTATTAATAAATTATTTATAAATATTATAAACTTAGAATATTATTTTATTAAAAGTTAATATATAAAAGTATAAATATAATATACTTTATAAAAGGGTTTAAAAGTAGGTTATAAAAGTAAGGGCTTAATAGATTAAAGTTTATTTTATTTATATATATATATTTTTAAATATTAAATATAATTAGTTTAAAATTTATAAATTTTATTCTTTTATTTAAATATTTTATTTAATAATTAATTATAATATAATAAATTATTATAATTAATTTAAATTAGGATAGAGAAATAAATAAAATAGGTTTAAATATTTATTTATAAAATAAGTTTATTAATAGAGTAGAATAGTAAAAGATTATAAAAATATAAATATTATATTTAACTTTATAAGTTAATAAGTTATTATATTTTTATTATAAAAGGTTTATTAAAAAGTTATATAATTATTATTATAATAAAAAGTAGTATATTATATTTAATAAAATAGTATAAATATAGTTAGTAATAACTATCTTTTATTATATAAATAGATAGTTTAATAATATTTTAAAAGTAAGAGTTTTTATTTTATATAAATTAACTATTTAATAATAATATTTAATAATTTTACTTTATTATAGAAAGAATTAATTTAAGTTTTAACTTATTAGATATAAAATTATATATAAATTAAGTATAATTAAAGTATTTATTAATAATACTCTTTAAATAATAAAAAATAAATATAGTTAAAATAGTTATAAATATAATTATAAAAGTATAGATAATTAATAAATAAATAAATAGTAATAAAAGTATAATTAAATTTATAAGTATATAATATTTTATAAAAGTAAATAATAGTTATTATTATAGTATTAATAAATAAAGCTTTTATAATAAATTTATATATTATATTTATTTTAAAGTTTAATTATATTAAAGTATTAATAGTTTATTTTATATAAAATTTATATTATTTATTTTAATAAATTTATTTAAACTATTTAATTTATTATTAAGTTATATTATATTAACTATTTTAATAGTTATATTAATAATAATATAACTATATTTTATTTTTATTATAGTATTATTTTAAACTACTTTTATAAAGTAGTTTTAATACTTATTTAATTTAAAAGGATATAGTTTTATTCCTTATTAATAAATAACTATATAAAGTTTTATTTATTATTATTTATTTTTAAATTTTTAATTAAGTAGTTTATATTTAAATATTTTTAAGTATTTATATATTATAATAATTAAAATAATTTTTATTTAATTAAATATTTAATAATTATTTTTTTACTTTATTTTATAATTTTACTTTAAATTATATAGTTAATTTTATAATATTTAAAAGCTTTTAAGCTTTTATATTATTCTTAACTTTTATTTTTATTAAATAGTTAGTTATATTTATATAAATTAAATAGTAAAAGTATAATTAATATTAATTATATTATAGATATTATAAAATAGATATTTATATTAGGTAGTAATTTTAATTAATAAATTAATTTATTTACCTTATTTTTAATTTTAAAGAATTTTATATATTATTTTAAAATTTATAAAATAACTTATTTAAAAGTTATATTTATAGTTAAGGTTTAAATATATTTAATTATTTAGTTTTAATTATAATTAGTAATAACTTTTATTATAATATTATTTAGTAAATATTTAAGCTTAGATTATAAAAGATTAATTTCCTTTTAATAAATTTATTTAAGTAAAATAAGGATAATATTATTTATTATTATAATTTTAAATAAGTTAAAATTATATAAGATTTAATTTATAAAGTAATTTATTATTTTATTATAAATATTATTAAAGTTAAATTATAGTATTAGAAGTATATTTATTTATTTTTAATTTAAATTAATAGCTATTTATATATAAATTATAATTTTAATTATTTAATTTTAACTTTTAATTATTTATTTATTTAAAGGTATTATATTATAAAAATAAAAATTTTATATTTATAAATATTTATAATCCTTATTAAAGCTTTAATAAAATTTATAATTATAATTATTAATTATATACTTTAAGATACTTTAATTTCTAAAATATAAAATATATAAAAGTATAATAGTCTAATTATTAGTAAAGTAAACTATATTATTTAAAATAATAAAGTTAGTTTTTAAAATTTATTAATTATAATAAAAGGAGTTAAAAATAGTATAGTAGTTAGTTTTTAAGTTATTTAAGTAGCTAGTATATTTAATAATTTTATAATAAAGTTTATAATAATAATATAAAAGTTAATAGTAAGGATAGAATTAATTAGAATTTATTTAATAATAATTAATTATTATTTTTATTTTTAATAAATAGAATAATTTTAAATATATTTTTAAATTTATTAATAATACTTATTAAGTATATATTATTTAATAAAGTTTTTATATATTTAAGTTTTTTAAAGTAATATTTTAAGTTATAGGAGTTAATAATTAATATTATAGTAACTTTTATTAATATATATAATTATATTTTATTATTATACTTTTAAAATAAAGTAGTTTTTATTATTTAATATAAATAATATTTTTATTTTAAAATTAAGGTTTTATAATTATTTAATTATTTATAATTAATATTTATATATTTTATAACTATTTATTATAAGTTTAAGGAATTTATTATTAATTTTAACTTATTATTATATATAGAGTTTAATTAAATAGCTTTATTAATACTTTTATTTTTATTAGTTTTTAATAAATAGAAAGGTAAAGAAATATATTTATTATAATATTTATTATTTTAAAATATAATAAATACTTAATTAATATTAGTTAAAATTTTAAAGTTAAAATAAGTTTTAAGTTTATTTTAATTTTATTTATAATTTTATAAAAGTTTAGTTAATAATATTAATAATAGTAAAGTAATTTATAAAATATAAACTAAATAAATTTAAGTAGAGTTAATTATTATTTTAAATTTTTTATTAATTAAATAAGGTAAGTAACTTTAAGTTTAATAGGTTAGTATTTTTATTTTATAATATTAATTATTTTATTTAAATAGTTAATTAAGTAGATTTAAATATAAGAAATTAGTGATTTATTATTTTAAATTTTATTATTATATAATTAAAAGTATTTTAAAAAGTTTATTTTTTAAAGGTATTTAATTAAATAAATAACTATTAATTTAGGTTATAATAAAATAATATATTAAGGCTAATTAACGCTATAATTAAGTTAGTAAATATAGTAAATTCCTTTTAATAAGGTTAAAGTTTATCTTTATAATATATTATTTTTATATTTCCTTTAAGTAACCTCCTTTTATATATATAAATTATTATAATAGTTTTCTAATATTAAAAGGGGTTAATTTACTAATTATATTATGAAATAAAGTGTTAAAATTATTTAATAAACCTAATAAACCTTTTAAATTATTAAAGTATTTTTAAAAACTTAAGTTATTAAAGGGTTTAAACTTAATTAATAATATTATATAGTTTTAAATTATTTATTTAAAACTTTAATAGGTTAATAAATAGATAGTTTAAAAATAATTTTAATTAATAGTAAAATTCTTTTTTATAAAAAGTTTAAATACTTTTTAAAATATTTAAAATACTTAATAGTAATATTTAAAAAATAATTATATTATTAATAAAGGTTATAATAAAAAGTTAAATAATTATAATAAGTAGTTTATATATTATTATATATAGGTTAGGGAATTATAAAATTTTATAATTATAATATTAAATTTTTAATTATAATAGCTTCTTATTATAAATTTATTATAATATAGTAAATATATTAGAAATTAATAAAAAAGACTTATATTTATAATAAATAAATACCTTTTTAAAATTTTTAAATTATTTTAAATTATAATAAAAGGGTAGGTATTTAAAATAATTACCTTATTAAAAGTATATAAATCTATTATTATTTACTTTTTTTAATTATTAACTATTTATTAAATTATAAATATAAATAAATTAAATAATATAATATTTTATATTTATTTTACTTTTTTATTATAAAGTTTAATTATAATTTTATTTATTAACTTTGAATCCTTTTTATTAAAATAGTATAATTATTTATTAATTTTTAGTTTTATTAGCTATTAATTAATAAAATCTTTATTTATAAGTACTTAAAACCTTTATTAATTTTAAGTTTTAAAATATATTAAAACTTTTAAATAAAACTTTTATATTTATTATAAATAATAAAAAGTTATTATAAATATAAACTTTATTATTAAATTTAGTTTTTAATAGTTTTTAATTTTAAAGATTTTAAATTTACTTTTAAAAATAAAGTAATTTTAAAGTTTTAATTTATTTAGGAATAATAATAAATTTAATATATAGCTTAAAGTATTTAATAAGGAATTATTAAATAAAAAGGATTATAATATTTTAATAAATTAATTAAATTAGTTAAATTAAAAAAGTTAATATATTTAAAAGTTAATATTATTTTTATAAGTATTTATAATTAAAAAGTTATAAAATTATTTTTATAAATAATAATAAATAAACTTAAAAGTATAGCTTTAATATTTCTAATATTTAATTATATAAATTTAAATTAGAAATTAAAATTAATTTATAATAAATATATTAGAAAGTTATAATTTATTAAATAGTTAATTTAACTTTTATTAAAGTTAGAATAGAAAGGTAATATTTTTCTATATTAGTACTTTAATAAATATAATATAATAAAATATTAAAAATAATTATATTAAATATAAATTTTATTATATATTTTTAATTTATAGTTTTAATAAAAATAATAACCTTTATTATAATATTTTTAAGGTTATTAAAGGTTATATATTTAATAAAGTTAAAAATATTTATTTTATTAAAATTATAAATTCTTAACTAATAAAAAGACTTATTTTTAATTTTTTAAAACCTATATATTAATATAAGTAATAATAATTATAAATTAGTTATTTTTAATATTTAATAATAGATATTAAATTTTATTTATTTTAAGGTTTAAATACTTTTATATTATAAATTATTATAGTAGCTTTTAATTAATTTTTACTTAAAGGATAAGGTTTAATATAAATTTAAATATAGTATATTATAAGGTATTTATATTATAATAAATAGTAAAAATAGATTTATTTATATTACCTTTAGTTTAAATATAAATATAGGTATATTTACTCTTTAATTAATAATATTTAAAATAAAAAGTAAATTAAAAAAGCGATTTAATTTAAACTTTATTTTAGTTTTTATTTAATAAACTATAAATATATAAGTTATAAAGTAGTAATAATAATCCTTTTAAAAGGTAATTAGTTTTATATTTATAATAGATTAAGCTAGAAATATAGTATATATATTTATTTATATAAAGCTTAATATTTATTATAATAAACTTTAAAGGTATTTAATTAAAAGTATAAAAGTTTATAAGTTTAATAAAAGGTAATTATATTTTATAATATTAATATTATTATTTAGTTTTAAAACTTTTATATTAATAGGTAATATTTTATTAAAGTTTATAGTTTTATTATTATTTTATACCTTTAAGTTCTTATTAATTAAATAGTATCTATTATATTCTAGCTTTTTTATAATTAAAATTATATTAAAAGTTTTTATTATTTATATTAAAATATTATTCTATATAGTATAGTATATTATTATATTTATTTTATTAATTAAAATTGTATATATATTAGAGTAATTAATATTAATTTATTTTTAATTATTAATTAATATAGTTTATTTATTTATAATATTAGTAAATATTTTAGATTAAAGTATAAAGTAAGGCTTTATTATTAAAATATTTATTTTATATTATAAAGTTTTTAATATTACTTAAAATTAAATTTTAATAAACTTTATTTAAAATAAAGTTATTAAGTTTAATAATTAAAGTTAATAGTTAGTTTAAATATTTATTAAATATTTATACTTTTAATTAGTAAATAATTCTATTTATTAATAAAAAAAATAGTTTTAAAGTAAGTAAATATAAATAGAGGGTAGTTTAAATAATATTCTATTTTAATAATTAATAATTATATACCTTTATATTAAGTTAATAATAAATAAATATTTATTTAATTTCTTTTAAAAATATTATATTTTTATTTATTATAAGTTTTATTTTTAATTATTAAAAATTATAGTTTATTTTAAAGTAATTAAAGTATAAAATAATTAAAGCTTTATTTATTTTATTTTAAATATTATAAAAATAAAAAATTTAATTACTTTATTAAAAAAATAAACCTTTTAACTTATTAAATATACTTTTAAATATTATAATTATTATATATATTTATTTATAAATAATACTATTAATTAAAAGGGTTTTAATAATATTTTAAAGGATTTAAAAGTTATTTAATAAATAGTTTTTTAAAAGTTTTATTTATTTAAATAATTTATAATAAGTTTTTATTATTTATTATTAATAATATAATTTAAAATTATAAGTAAATAATTTTAAAGAGGTTAATAGATAAGTTTTAATAAAACTATTTATTTTATTAATTATTATTAATAATATAAATATTATATTTATTAATAAATTCTTAAAGATTCTTTTATATTATAACTTTATTATTTATATAAGAGATATTTAAAAGGTTTTTAAAATTATTTTAATCTTTATATAGTTTAAAGTAGTTAAAGAGAGTATCCTTTTATTTTTATTTATATAAAATTAGAATTTTATATAAAAATTTATTATTACTTAAAAATTAAAAATATTAAAGTTTATTAGTTATATACTTTTAAATTTGCTTAAATTATTTAAGTTAATATTATAAATATAGTTATTAATATTAAATATTAATCTAATAAGGTTAAATAATACTTATCTATTAATTACTCTTATTATATAAATACTTTACTAATATAAATAGTATCCCCTTACCTATAAAGCTTATTTATCTTAAAGTAGGGGTTAAAATAACTTAATAGTAATTATATATATATAATAAGGAGTATAGAAGTTTATAATTAGCCTACTTAATATATATATAAAAGTATTCTTTTAAGTTAATTTATTAATTTAAGGGTAATATATAAAGTTATTTTTATTTTTAAAAGTAAAGGTATTTATTAATTATTTTATATAAAGAGTTAATAAATATTATTTTTTTAATTTAAATTATAAAAATAGGGTAATTAAGTTTTAATATTCTTTTAAATTTAATCACTTTTTTATTAAGTTAATAGAATAAATTTTTTAATTTTTTAAAAGATTATTAATTTCTAAAATAATTAAAGGTTTTATTAAATTTTATATTATTTAAATTTTAAAACCTTTTTTATATAATTATAAGTTATAATATAACTTTATTAAGGTTATATATATTATAAATTAAGGATTAAATTTAATAGGATTATTAAGTTTAAAATATTATTTTATTAAAATATTTTAATTTATAAATATTATTATAATATTAAGTTTTATTTAAACTTATTATAATAAAAGTAAATTATTATAATTATATTTTATTTAGTAAAATATTTTATTATTTAAATTATTAATAGTAATTAGGAAATAAAGATAATAATATATTTTATATATTTTATTAATTTATTATTACTTTCTTTTAAATTTAAAGTATTTTTATAAATTTTTAAAAGGTTTACTATTTTAAATTTAATTTAATAAAATAGCTTTAATTTCTTATTAATAATCTAATAGTTTATAATTAAAAGTTATTATTTTAAGTTATAAAGGTTATAAATTATTTAATATTATTTATATAATTCTTATTAATAGGTAAAGTTATAAATTAAAGTAAAAAGATTTTTATTTTTTTTATTTATTTTAATTTAAAATAAACTTAATTTCTATTAAATAGTTTAATTAATATAGAAAAGTGTTTATATGTTTTTAGTAGGGTAAAAGTTATAAGGCTTTAGTAAAAAGGTAGGAGGGAACTATAAATTAAGGGGGAATTTACTCCTTATTATATTATTATAATAAGTTTATAAAGTTATAATAATATAAATATCTTTTAATTAAATAAATTTATTATTACAATAAGTTTAATTATTTACTATTTTAAAATAATTTATTAACTATTAATAAAAATAGTTTAATTTATATAAATAACTATATAATTATAAGTTAAGCTAATTTAATAGGTTGATAGTAATAAGTAGGTTGTGCTTACTTATATAAGTAAGTATATTAAATAGGTTATTTTATTAGGTGTGGCTTTATTATATCTTTTAAAAGGTAATATATATATAATTAAGACTAATATAACTATATTATAAATAACTTTTATTCCTTTTATATATATATATATAAAGCTAATTAATATTAATTAATAATTGTTTAGTAATTATAGAATAGTAAGGTTAAAAGGTAGGTTATTATTATTATTATAAGAAGAGTTTTTAGAATATTTAAAACTCTTTTATAAGTGATATTTATATTATAATTAATTATAATAAAGTCCCTAAAATATTTAAAACTTTATTAAAGGAAATTAAGTTATAATTATATAATCTTTAAGATATTTAAAATTATATAGTTATAATTATATTTATTATATAGACTATATATAAACCTTTTATTAAATAATTTAATTATAAATATATTAATTAGATTTTTATAATAATTATAATAACTATTTTTATTTTTATAACTTTTATACTTTTTACTTTTATAACTTTTATATTAAATTATTAGTCCTCCCTTTTATAATTAATAGTATATTATAAATTATAATTATATTCTTATTACTACTTTTAATAATAGTAAAACTATATTTATACTTTATTTATATTTATAATTTAATAAACTAAATAATCTATTATATAAACTATATAAAATTTATAAAATATATTATAATTATATAAATATAGTATAATTAATTATTTATTTAAGTATAAATATAAAATATAATATAAATATAATTAAATAAAATATAATTAAATATATTATATTATTTACTAAAATTATATATAATAATACTTATTTATTTAAATATAAAAGTTACTTAAACTTTATATTAAAATAGGTTTCTTCTTTTAATTACTTACTTAAATAGAATTAATAACTAACCTATTTATTTAATTAACTTATTTATACCTTTTTTAATATATTATAAATTTAATAATTAATATATTTATATAATAAAAATAGAAGAGTTAACTAAATATTATATTACTTATTATAGTAGGAATAATAACTTTTAAAAGAAAGGTATAACTTAAAAGTAATATATTTACTTATATAAAAGGGTATAACTTATTTTATTATAAATAACTTTATAATAGTAGATAATATTTATATAAAGTTTAATATTATTAAAAATATAATTAAGATAAATCTAAAACACTTAAAATATAATAATATTAATTACTATAAGTTTAATAGTACTATTAACTTATTTAAATAATTTAATATATATATTTTAAAATTTATAAATAATAATTATTCTTTAATAATAATAAATAATAAACTTTTATATAAATTTAAAATAACTTTTATTAAATAAATAAAATATATATTTAAAATTATATATATATATTATATATATTAAAAATTTATATAAAAATATAATATTTATATTAAATTAAAATATAATAATAATATTTATATTTAATTATATTAGTTACTAACTATTAAAAGCTTTTTTAATAGCTTTAATAGAATTTAAAATATAAAAATTAAAGTTAAGTTAAAAATATATATATAATAAAAGCCTTTAAAATAGAGATTACTCTTCTACTTTATAATCTCCTTAATTTTTAAAACTTAATAAATATTTTTATTAATATTAAAAAAAGGTATTAAAACTATTAAAGTTATTAACTTTAAATATAAAATAAAGTTAAAATTAACTATCTTTTATAGTTTAAATCTCTTCCTATAATATATATTTATTAAATAACTTAAACTTAATTTAATAAATTAAAAGATAAAAGTAATTACTAAACCTTTTAAAATAAAAAGTTAATATTATATTAATTATTATTTAATTATAACTCCTAACCTTAATATTAGATAATAGAAAATAATATTAATATATATTAAAAAATAAAATACTTTTATTTATAAAAATATAATAAGTTTAAATATTTATCCTTAAAGCCTATAATAAATTTATATATATATAAACTTTATATACTTTAAAAGTATTAATAACTCTAATAATAATAATTTTATTAAAATAAAAATAGTATAAGGATTTTAAACTTATAATATAATAATTAATATTTAACTATAAGTATCCCTCCTAGTGCCTTTAAACGTAAAATACTAAAATATTTAAATATATTACTATTATATTTTACACTTAAAAATAACTATTAGTTTTAAAAGATAATAACTATACTATTTTACTACTTAAAGAGATATTTAATAATATTATAAATTTAAATAAAATAATAAAGTTTATTAAAGCTTAAACTAACTATATTAAGTAAATTAATAAACCTTATAACTTATTAAATAATAAAATATACTTATTATTTTATATATATATAATATATAGTATTATATTAAATTAATTTTATATTATACTCTTTTATTTTAATAAAAGGTTAAAATATATTATATTTACTTTATTAAATATAATTTTATATTTTAAAATATATACTTTATATTAAAAACTACTTTAAAATTAATTCTAATTATATATAGTACTTTTCTAATTAAAGTAATTTAATATATATAAATATATAAAGTAATTTAATATATATTAATAAAGAATTATAAGAAATTTTTAAGTTCTATTTAATAAACTATAATTATACTAATAAGTACTTAAACTTAAATTTTAAGAGCTATAAATCTTATATATTATAGTTATTTAAATATACTTTAATATATTTAAGTTTAATTATATATTATTTACTTTAATAAGTTTATATAAATATCTATTTTAAAACCTTTATTCTTTTAACCTCTTAATTTAAAATTTATTAAATTAATAATTCTATATTAATAATAAATTAATAACTTTTAAATATAATAACTTTAAAGTTATAAGTATAAAAATAAAAGAATATTAATTTAAAAGTTAAAGTATATTATATTAACTATAAGTATAATAATAATAAATATTATTTATATAAAAGAAGTAGATATAATTATAATAGTAGAAATAGTTAACCTTATATAATTTATATTAAAATAAAGGTAGACCTTTTATAATTAATATAGTAATAGAAATAAATATTATAAATATAAAAATTCTATTAATATAATAATTATAGTAATAAAAATAGTAGAATAAATATTATTATATATATAATAAAGAAGATTATTAGTTTATTTATTATTTATTTAAAGTAAGAAAATAAACTTAAAATAGTTTTAATATATATATTTAATATTATAGTAATAATAATTTAAATAATATATATACTACTTTTAATTAACTTTAAAGGAATTAACTTAAATTAAAATAATTAAAAGATAAAGATTAAAAATTAAGAAAATATATAATTATTATTTTATTAATATTTTATATAATATAATAATTATATAGTATATTATAAATATTTTATTTTTATACTATATTTTTAAATAAAATAAAGGATTTATTATATTAAATAATATTAATTTTTATTATAATTTCTATTAGAAGGATAATATTTTAGGTAAAAGTTTTAAAGTATTATTTTAAATATAAGTATTATTAAGTATTTTATAATAGGTTATAATTAATATTTAATATTATAATATAAAGATTTAAATATATTATTAAATATAAAGTAAATAGAATAAATTATTATTAAGTTTAATAAGATTATAAAGATTTTTATTTAAAATTATTTATATTAAGCTTTTATTAGAATTATTTTTTATATTATTAATATACTATTTTTTCTATTATATTTAAAGGATATAAATAAATTATATATTTTAATAATATTATAAATTAAATTATTTAAAGGAATTATAGTAGTAAAGATAATTTCTTTTAATTATATATAAGTAGAATATCTATAATTTTATATATTTAAATAAGATATTATAGTCTTCTTTATTAAAATAAAACTATAATAATTTTATTATTATTTTAAATATTTATTAATAAATTAATTATATTAATTATTTAAATAAACTAATTATAAAGATATAAATATTAATATATTAAATATAATTATTAAGTTTTATTATTATTATTAACTTTATAATTTAGTTTTAAAATAATTTAAATTTTTAAAGGATAATTATAATTTTAATTATAAACTAATTATTAATATAATATATTTTAATAATAAATTAGCTCTTTATATAATAGATATAATAACCTTTTTAAGTTATATACTTCCTTTAATTTTTATTTATAAAAGATATATAAAAGTATTATATATAATATAAATTAATATATACTTAGAACTATTAGATATATTAGTTTATAATATTAGAATAAACTTTATTTTATAAAGTTTAAATTTAAGGTAAAAATTATAGAAATTATATATAAATAAGTTTTATAAAAGTTTATTAGTTTATAAGAAAGTAGAATAATATTATAGATTATTAAAGTATACTTTTAATATATTATATATAGAAATAATAGAATTAATAAGTTAGATATTATTTTATAAATAGTAATAAAAGTTATTAATAATATAGTAGGTTTAAATGAATTAATATTAATATTATTAATATTTAAAGTATATTTTAAGTTTATATAAACTTTTCTTTTATATTATTTATATTTTATTAAATAAAATTAATTTAAAAGGTAATAAAGATAGTATATTAATATATTATAGAGTAATAAGTATAAAATATAATAAATATATAAAATAAATTAAAATAATAGAGACTTTAATACTATTTATTTAAAGTAAGGTATATATATAATATAAGAAGGAAGGATAGTAAAACTATATAAGGTAATTATAATTAATAAGTATAATATAATATTAAATTTATTAAATAGATTTATTAAGTTTTAATTTATAATTATATAACTATACTTTTATAATAAAGATATAAAAATTAGTTATAATAAGGATAGATTAGTTTCTAATAATCTATAGTTTTATATAATATTATAAATAATTATATTAATACTATTAAAATATAAATAATAAGGATATCCTTTAAAATTTAAGAATAAGCTTAAGGTATTTATTATTTATATCTATATAATATAGAAGGAGAAAGATAACTATATATTAATATTAAAACTTTAAAGGGATAGTATAATAAATATTATTAAAGAACTATTTAAGGAATTTAATATTATTAAAATTATAAACTTAATTAAAAATAATATCTTTATATTTAAGATATATAATAAATAAAAGTATAGTAGAATTTATATATTTAAAGCCTATATAGTATATAAAATTAAAAGTAAAGACTTTAAGCTTTATAAGAAATTCTATATAATTATATAAAGGAATAATAATATAGAAAAGAAGGTATTTTTATAGAATTATTTATAATTTAATAAGCTAGTTAATAACTTATATTAGTTATTTTAACTTTATTAATAGAGTTTTATAAGATAGTAGTGGAAGGTTAGGATATTATTTAGATATACTTATAGTTAAAGTTTAACTTTAAGTATTATTTTATTTATCTCTATTAAACTTTAATTTAAATATCCTTTAGGACTATAATATAAGTAATTAGATTACTTTATAGCTTTATTAAGTTTAAAGTTTATTAGTATAAAATATAGTAAAGTTATTATATTAATATATTAAGGATAGAAATATTAATATTTAATTTATATTTATTAATAATAAATTTATAGTATTTATTAAATATATTTAGGATAATAGCTTTATAGATTAATAATACTTTAACTCTAACTATTAAGGTCTTCTTTAAACTTTATAATAAGAAGGTAAAGGAGGAGAAGATTTTATATAAGTTAAAAAGAAGCTAACTATAAATAACTTACTTAACTTTAATAGAGTTTATATAATAAAGGAGGGTAATTAAATATATATCTATTAGAAGAGTTAAAGTATAAAGATTAAGTTAATTAATATAAAATATTAAATTAAGTATATTATTATATTAAATAAAGAGTATAAGAGTATATTTAGTATTAATATATTAATTAGAGGTCTTATTTAATTTATTAGTTATAATATAATTTTAGAAACTAATAGAAGATAACTATATAAAGTTAAATAAGTGTTTAAAGTAGTAGATAAAGAATTTAAATTAAGGACTTTAATATATACTAATTAATTTAGTAAAGGCTAAATTAATAGTCTTTATAGATAGATTATTTATTAATAATATTAATTTTAGTTTATAGATTAGATTTATAATTATCTTAATAATTAAGAAAATAAATAATAATAAGATATATTAGATATAATTAGTAATATTATTTATTAGTTCTTTATTAAGTATAAATATATTATAAAGAGTGTATTAATATTTAAGATTTATAAAATAGTTAATAGATTTAATATAATTATAGTTATTTTTATTATACTCTATAAGGTTACTAACTATTTAAAGATAAACTATATTTCCTTTATTATCTATATAGATTTATTCTTATTATATAAATATTTTATTAAATTAGAATTATAAAAGAAACACTTAATAATTAATATTATAATACTTTATTAATTATATAAATAAAAGAGATTAATAAAATCTATTAGATTTATAATAATAATAACTCTATTAATATAATAATAAAGTTAATATTAAATAAAGCCTTAAAAAGCTTATTTTTATTAATAAACTTTATCTTAAAGTATAAAGATATATTAATTAAAAGGTATTAATTTTAATAAACTTTAAATATTAACTATATTTAATATATTAAAGTACTTAATTTAATAAAACTAGAGATTACTAGAATTTATAAATAGAATAATAAAGATAATTAAGTTTATAAATTAAAAATAGAAAATAATAATTAAAAAATTAATAAGAAGATAAAAATATAGGATTATAGTAAAAAATTAATAAAAGTTTAAATTTATATTTTATAAATTATTTATATTTAATAATTTATAGACTATATAGTGTTTATAATTAACTTTAAATCCTTTTAAGGGTAATATTTTATAATTAAAGTTTAAACTAATAATTTATACTAATAGGGTTAAAAGTATATATATTATCTACTATTATATAGATACTTAAGTTATTAGTTTATATTTTTATAAGTATCCTTAATTAGGTTTTATAATTATAATACTTATAATAATAAAAAAGAAAGAGCTAATTTAATTTAAAGTTATTAATATTATTAAAAGTATTATATATTAGAGTTTTTAAATTTTAATTTATCTACTTACCTTATAAATAATAGAAATTAAACCTATATATATATTTAAAAGTAAAAGTTTAAATACTTAAATTAATAATTTTTAATTAAAAATCTTATTAAAATTAAGAACTTTATATAGAAGAATTAATATATTTATTCTAACTCTTAAAAGCATTAATTAGAATTAAAATATATAAATTAAAACCCTTTAATAATAGTAATAATATTTAGAGTGTACCTTTATTTAATAGAAATATAGTAGAGTAGAAAGTTATAAAATTCTAAATTAAAGTATAAAAGGTTTAAGGTTTAATTTAATTTTAAAGGAATTTCTTTTCTTATATTTTTTCTTTATAAATTTTAAATAGATTAATATTATAATTTTAAAGACTATTAATATAGATTAAATTAATTTAATAGGTTAATAGTAATAAATAGGCTATACTTACTTATATAAATAAATACACTAAGTAGGTCACCTTATTAAGTATAACTTCACTATACCTTCTAAAGAGGTAATATATATATAATTAAAACTAATATAACTATATTATAAATAACCTCTATTCCTCTTATATATATATATAAAAAGTTAACTAATAATAATAATAATTAATTTTATTAATTTAATCTTTAAAATAAAGTAAAATAATAAGTATATAACTAAAATATATAATTATAATTACTATATATTAGAAAATATAAAATTAATAGCTTATAAATTTCTAGTAAATATATAAGGAAAGATTATATAAGTAACTATCTAATAAATTTATAGTAAATTTACTATAAATTTATAGTAAAATCACTATTTCCTAGTAAATTTACTGTAAATCCATGAATTCACGATAAATTCACTATGTATCACCATAGTTGTGTAGCGAAAACCGGGTAGAGAATATGCTTTAAGACAAAAATTTCTCCATCAACCTCCAATTTTAACATTGAACTCATAGGATCTTGATCCGGGCGTAAGGAAAGTCAGGATCCCTAAAGATCTTCTCCTATGCGCTCCAGCCGCTAAGGCCCTCCAGAAGAGGCAAAAATTTAAAATTTAAAATCAAGAGCACAACTAGTATGCGGAACTCCATCATGGCCAGACGGCGACCTAGTGAGGCGTTAATTAGTAAGGTGTTGAACAAGAGTGGAAGAGATTAACAAAGAGGACTCACCAAAGCAGCCTCTATACCCGCCCCTGAACGCGAGACTGGTAAGCGCATATGGATTAAACACTTCCCGGCCGGACTCATCCTTGATGAGCCATCTCTCCGGTTCGAAGCGATCGAGGTCGCAGCCAGCGGGCCCCTGGAACCCGTCTCCGCGCTTGATTGCGGCCTCTTGGCTGCTGTGGCTGCGCTTAGCCTCGTCGACGGGCGCAGGCTGGCGATTAATGTGCAGGTTGAAGAATACCTCCGTGCCCTTTGGGACAGGGTACCCAAGTATCTCAGTATCGACCACTGCCTGGCGGAGATTTCCTTTCGCAGTGCCAGCAAGGCGAAGGCCCTCCTCGCAGTCCAGCTTTAGGAGCTAATTTTTTCCCATTTTTATAAGACCTTTTACCTTAAATAATACTTTATTATTCTTAATAAGGGAAAAGATTATTTTATAAGTATTAAAATATAGCTTTAAGGGCTAATATTTTCCTATTTTTAAAAAAAGTTTTATTTAAAATAATACCTTATTATCTTTAATAAGAAAGAAAATTATTTTATAATTATTAAAATATAACTTTAAGAAAGAATATTTAATTATCTTTAAAAAGATATTATATATAAATCTTTTTTATTCCTAATAAAAAAAGCCTTATTATTATTTTACTCTTTATAATCTTTATTACTTTTATTTTTATTTATATAGTTTTATTATTATTATTTTAAACTTTATTAATATTAATATTATTTTTAATAATTATAGAAATTTTTTATTTAGTAACTTTTTTAAATATTATAAGTTTAATATTAATATTTATTAAAACTTTTTTATTTATAATATTTATTAAATTTAAAGGTATATTTATTTTAAATTTAAATTAATTTTATTAATACTTTTTTATTTTTATAATTAAAAATATTATTATAATAATTTTATTTAAACTTTTATTTATTAAATATAATATATATAATATATCTTTTATTTTAAATTAAAAGGTATTACTTTTATTAAAATTATATTTTTATATAATTAAATAATTTTATAACTTTAATATTAATAAAGATTAATAACTTTATATTAATATTATTATTAATAATAATATTAAATTAAATAATTTAATTTTTATAAAATTTATTTTAATATATTTATTTTAATAATTCTTATAATTTATTTTATAACTATATATAAAATAGTAATTTTTTAAAGATTAATTTTTAAATATTATAATATAATTTAAATTAATTATAAAGTAATATAAAATACTTTTTTATATTTAATAAAATTAATTTTATTATTAAATTTAACTTTATAAAATAAATATTAATATTTCTTTTTTAATTATTATTATATTTAATAACCTTAACCTTTATAATTTTATATATTATTATATAATTAATAATCTATTTTATTTCTACTTTAAGTATATTAATTTTAATAACTATTATATAATAAAATACTTTAACTTTTTAATTTTAATATTAATTTATTATTTTATAAATATTAATAATTTAATAAGTATTTTATTACTTTTATATTTATATAATTTAATTATATTTAAAATAATAAAATTTAATATATTTTTATTTTTTATTAACCTTTATATATATTTTATAAATATTTATATTTAAATATTTTAAAAATTATTTAAATTTTATAAAATAATATTTATATTTATAAATTATAATTAAAAACTTTTATTATTAATTAAAATATAAATATAATTAAAATAACTTTAAAGGTTATTTTAATTTTTAAATAACTTATTTAAAGTAAAGCTATATTTTAAAATAATTATAATATAAATAATATAAATAAAAGAGATAATATTAATAACTTTATTTAACTTATTTTTATTTAAAGTAAATATTTATATTATAATATACTACTTTATATTTTATTAAAAACTTTAATTTATAAATATAATACTTAATTATTTAAATATTATACTCTTTATTTAAATATTTTTAAAATATACTTATAATAAACTTAATATTATTAAAGTATATATTATAAATAAATATAATTAATTTATTTTTATTATTAAATAGTTTATTATATAATAAATTAAAAATCTTAATATTATAATAAAATAAATTAAATATAATTATATTTAATAATTATATATTAAGTTAATTAAATTATTTTATATTTATTACATAGAAAATATAAGTTACAGTATTTTAGCTGCCAGATTTGGCTAGCATGCCCCGCTATTTTCGGCGGCCTTAACACCATGAATATAAGTCCCTAGTAAGTACTATATACCTCTAGCCGGCTATATGGCCTATATCCCTTTTTTGGGTTTACACCTCCTGCTATATAATAACCTATAAGTAATAGCTGCCAACTTTCTAAGAGGTAGTTTTGGCCCATTAATTCTACTATAAAATGGGCTCGCGCCACGCTTATTTTATATTATTTAATTCAACACTTTTTAAAATTACCCCTAAGTTATTCAAATTATCTTCTTTAAGAGTGCTCTTACCAGTTAAATAACTTTAAATGCACTAAAACCCACTACCTACCTCTATTATAGTAGTTACTTCTTTTATTTAATTATTATATCACCCAATCAATTATTTGCATAATGCGCTCTAATTATATGCCCGTTAAAAATGGCAACCTTGCTTGGGCCGCTAATTTCTTTAAGGAAGTTCACGCTTAAAATGTCAAGAATTAAGCAAGCAAGCAACAACTAATATTCATTAAGGTATACGCAAGGATAAGACAAATATTGAATAGTATCCGCTTTATTAAACCAAAATATGCGCATAAAACTAAGATTAATATCAGCAGCATGCTCATAAAATGGCATTAATTGGTCCCCTTGCTCTATTAAGTCTAATTTACCCTTCACTTTTTTAACTACTTTTTTTTTAGGGTGAGTTAAGTATTGCAAGGATATAAAGGTTAGGAACTAGAAAGTTACAATTAGTAATATTACCCGGTCAATAATATAGGACTTCTTCTTCTAGGTCCTTAATAACTACAATATTAAGAGCTAGGGTACTTTAAAAGGGTATATCCACCAATTTAGGTAGCTTTATATTATAATTACTAGCTGCTATTTTAACTAAAATAATAAAAAGAAGTTATATAAAGTGCGTAATAGCCGGCCTCCTATATGGCGCTACTTCAGCCCTTAAACGCCCTGCTAATATATAATCTAATATTATAACAACATATTAAAACTTTTATTTAACCTATAAGCCCCTAATATTTATGGCAAGCTAGTTGTGGGCTATAATAATTTAAAGGTCCTTATTACTTATAATATTATATATAATGCAAGTATTTGTTTTCTTAAATTATAATATTTTAATAATGCTAGCTGCTATATAACCATTTATTATATTAGAGTCCGCCTTGCCAAGTTTATGAAAAGTAAAAGAAAGGCTTTGAAAGATGGGTTCTAAAAAAAGCTTTTTGGCATAAAGGTCGTGATGTTAGCCAACGCAAACGTAGAGGCCAAGGACGGCGAAGATGCGTGGGACAAAGATTCTAAGAAGCTGCACGACCTTCTCCTTAGAGGGGTTGTTAAAAAAGGCCAAATAAAAGCTCTCTATTATAAAGACATCCTTATAATACTAGTCCGGCATTTTATTACCAGGAAATCTATTCTAATTATATTGCTTAAGTTTATTTTTTATAAAGAATATAATAATAGGCTAAAGCTATATATTGGCTAAAATTCGTTAATTCTTGCTTATATTATATTAATGTAATTTAGAATAATATTTTTTATAAAACCTACTAGAAAGTTAATTTTCTACCTGGTATTACTTTATTTGGTAATTACATTATTTAATAATACCTTTAACTTAGAGCTTTTAAAAAATGTAAGCTCTATACTAGGCGCAAAGATCCCAGCCGGCTAGGATTATTTGCAGCTTTGCTGGAAATAATTAAAGCTAAAAATCTCATTTTTTCATTAAATATTCCAAGATAGTACTATTTTAAAGAATAAAGCAATATTATATTCTACTTTTAAAAAATATATGGGCGCTTAGAGCCTTAATGCAGGGTTTAAAAAGAAACTAATACTTAAGGCCGGGCGCCAAGGTGCTGGTAATGCCGCTAATAGTATATTAATGGTTTTCCTAAGGCGAGGACCTATTACTAATATTCTATAGGTAATACGCTAAATGCTATTTGCGATTAAATTATATGGCATAACCCAAAGTTCTTTATATTCTAAAATGCCTATTTAAATATAACTATTAACTTTAATATTTAAAATGCTTTCCTAAAGGAGGAAAAAAAAACTAAGCTATTTTAAATGCTTACATATATTAGCCTAACTTAAAACCCTCGCGCTATAAAAAACATAGTCCCCCTTAAAATATAGGCTGGCCTAAAGCTTAATTAATATATTAATAAACTAGAAGAGAGGCAAGTAATATTAAAAGACGGCTAATACTAATTTAATAGCCATAAAAATAAGTTAAAAATTCGCGAGCTTATAGCCAAAATTTAATTAAAATAGGTATAGCGCAAAAAATAGATTATAAAGGAGTACCGCAAATACTACTTCTATAACCGCCCAACCTAAAATCTTAAGGAATAAGCTAATAGGGGTGTTATTAAGCAATTTAAAAAGCCCCCTATTCAGCTTATAATTCCCGAGAGGCAAAAGTTGGCTAAAATTCTATATTACCAGCCTAAGAATCTAAGCAATAAAAAAAAACGTCAATTACGCCTAAAGGTTATTAAATTATATATAGCTTTGTGTGGTAAGAGAAAGACCTTTAAGCGTAAAAAAGTATAGCCGCCAATATATATTAAACCCTTCTTAACATTAAAATCCATAAAGCTTAAACCTAAAAAGGAGCCTAGTCTAGATTTCTTCCTACTTCTCATAGGCCCGACCTAGTACCCCGGCTATATTAGAAATAAATAACAAATAAAATAAAAGCAAATTTTTCTTTATTATTAATTAATAAAAAGAAATAACTACTTTAATAATTAATACTTAAAGGAAATAAAACATACTAAAAAGAATGGTAAGCTTATTAACTATATATATTCTAAATGCAAGAAATAAATAATATCCTTGCAAAATGTGGACCACTTTTAAAATTATGTTTATATTATTTATAAAGTTAAATTTAAGATATTAAAATAAGTATAATAAAGGCGGACTTGAAAATTTAAGCTACGCTAATCTTGGTTTTCTTCCTAATAAATATGGCCTAAGCGAGTTGCGTTAAAAGGTGTTAGCTATAACTCTCTTATAGTGCACTATGGAACATTAAAAGTAAGAGGCGAGGAAATAAGTTGCTATTCTATTTAAATTTTGCTGCGCTAAGGCAGACTACTTGGCCCGTTATAATATATGTATATATGTAGCACTTAGCGTATACTTACTCTTTCTTTTACAATGTAAAATATATTAAATAATAATATCTCTTTCTTATAACTGCAGCTTTTAAGCTTTCTTAATAAGCTAATTATATATAAACTTTAAAGGTAATATTAAAGCAAGTTAGTAAAATAGATTTTATTAAAGCATTATAATTTATTTATTAAGCAAATATTTATAACTATTTTTCGCAATTAAACTTTTTTTTAAAAAAAGTATATAAAGATTTAATAAAATTAATATAAATACTTTAAGAAACTATATAAAATTAAAATTTATAATAAACTTTTAAATTTTATTAAGCTAAAAGCTTATATAATAGAAAATATAATATAAAATAAAAGTTATATTTATTAATATTATTAATAAAAAAAGGTAAAAGTTATAGTTTTTTTTAATTTAATTTCTTTTTTTAAAAAAGCTATAATTAATTTCTTTAAATAATTATAAATAATTAAAAATCTAATATTTTTATTTTTAAATAAAAATATAATAATAGCTTTATAATAAACCTTAATAAATAAAAAGTTAGTGCCGTAGCAAGGCTGCAGTGCCGACCCTAGGCAAGCCCTACTGCATTTACTATAATAACCTCCACTATATAAAACCTTCTAGCGAGGACTTTTTTCAAAGCCCCTCTCTCTTTTAAAATAACGCACCTTTTAACTTAAATTAACATATTTAAGTATAGCTGCTATATCTCTAATCGCTCTTATAATAACAAAGGGGAAGTTAAATAATTAAAAGTGTAGAGCGACCTGGGGATGACAAATGTTACTTATTTTCACCGCTTACTATAAAGACTCACCGCTTTCTAAAGCTACTCACCGCCTTCCAAAATGGCTTACCGCCTTCCAAACTAGGTTACCGCCTTCCAAACTAGGTCACCGCCTGCCAGAGTGTCTGACCGCCATTCACCTGCCTCTATTTACCGCCTGCCTTTTTAGCTTATAGTTTCCAACTTTTACTATACCTAGTCTTTCTTAATTCACCGCCTTCTTTGTTTATTCCCTATATGCCTTTTTTAAAAATTTAAAAGAAAATGCTAACGCTAAGGCCAGGTAGCAGTATTGTTAAAACACTTACTTATTATTAGTATAAGTAAACTGGCTCTGGGAGTAAAGCTTGAGATATAAAGAAGAGGACTTAGGGGCTTAGTTTTTAACAAAGAAGGAAACGCTTTGCTAAGCGGCCCTTTCCCGGACAAGATACTCTCTAGCCCTGGCCGTGACATAGATGATTAGTGTTAATCTATATCTTACCAATCTAATGATAAGCTTGCATTAAGTACATTAACTTTTAGTTATAGCACAGCGTCTTCGGGATAACCGTAGTAGTTAGCAAGGTGTTACTCGCTTACACGCCATAGCCTACCTTCGAATCACTGGCTGAGGCGCTTAATTTCCTATCCGCGCCTACCACTATTATTTAAATAATATTTAAAATCTTCTCAGTTTTTATCTCTGCCTATGCTCCCATAAGCTAGCTATTAGAATACATAACTATATGGCCCGATAATATATTTAGAAACAAGCTCGTCTAGTTAGTGGCACCTAGCTTATACTATTACTGCTTAAGCCTACAAATGAGGTAACTAGATCCAATCTTCTGGCCAGCGAATAGACTACCAACAGTATATGAGACAATATTGTTCATGCTGACTGAGCCAAAGCCCCTTGCCCTCCCCTCTAAGGTGCAAGGAAGGCAGCCACGTCGCCGCGCAGCTATATAAGCTATGTTCCCCCAGCTTCCCCTAAGGATTGCTCCTTCTTTCTCTTCCTTCTTACACTTAAGTCCTCACCGGTCGGCACCATCCACTGCATCCGACTCCTAAGCTTCAACCAGGAACATAGCAACCTTCATAATGGATCTTATAAAAAAAACCTGCCCCAGCTCTTTATAGGAGCTAGAAAATATTATAAAAGCGCTTAATTCCACAAAAAGGATTATTATTATGGCTAGAGCAAAAATAAGCATAGCTGCTAGTATTCTAATTAGTAAAGCCTCTTTTTTTACTTTAGCTTATAAAACTAATATAATATATAGGACTTTAAATTAAAAAGCGGGCTTTATTCAAAAAAAGCAATCTTTCACAAAGCTGCGCTTTATAATACTAATAGTAGGGCATAACTTTACTAATAAAGCTTACTACTACACTAGCTTGCTAGCAATAATATTCTAATATATATATATAAAGCTCTTATAGTAATATATAATGCTAGGTCTCTTTTTTAATACTATATGTAGAATATTAATATGCTTAAACAAAAAGCCGGCCTACTTAGTGCTTTTAAATTAAATAACAAAATATGTGTGAAGCTTTATAGTTCTTATTATTATTTATGGTACAATTTATATTAGCATTTATTTGGTTGGGAAATTTTTAAAACTCATATTATTGCTAAATAAAACCTATTATGCCCTACTTGTAAAACCTATTTTAATAATTATAAGGTAGCTAGGAAGTAATGGACACCAATTAGAAAACTTTTTCCTAATATTATATGGCTTGGCTAGTAATATTACCCTTATAAGGAGGAGATTTTTAACATTAATATAAAAAATAAACGTATATATTTTAATTTTCTTTTGGTTTTAGAAATAAGTTTTTAAGTTAATAGGCTAAAATAATTAGTTAAGAAATTTACTAAAGTGGTTAGAACTAGTAGGGGCATAATAGTATATATTAGTCTTATAAAACTTTGAAGCGAATTCTATTATATCTTTAATTATTTAGTTAAATGGAATTGTAATAGCTATTTTTAATATTTAATTAAATATGCTGCTAAAGCTTTTAAGTTTAATAGCTTAGCATAAATATATAAGCTTTTAGGGTCTAGTTAAAAGCTAGGAATTTAGCAAGCAAATAGTGCTAGCAGGATATATAAGCTGGGCTTATATTCTTAAAACCCTATTATTTTAAATTGAAGATTGTCTGTTAACTTATAATAAGTAAATTAGGGATTTTTTATTCTTAGCTTTTTTAAAAGATAAATTGAAAAATATAAAAAAATATCGCTATATTATATATATATTATAAAACTTTCCGATAAAAAGAATAAATAATACTTATATATATATAATATTATATTTTTATAAATTAAAATACTTTAATTTTAATTTATTAATATTATTAAAAGTTATTTATTAAAATAATTAAAAATAAATTTATATATTTAATATATTAAATATAATAAAATTAAATAAATAAAAACTTTATATTATTAAATAATATATTATTTTTAATTTTAAAATATAATATAAATTATTAATAAGCTTATTAATATATATTATAAGTATTATAGTTTTTAATAATATTATTTTAAAAACCTAAAGTATAATTATTATAGTTTTTAATAACGTAAAACGCGGTGCTATATTCTCTAGTAATGTAAATGCCGGGATTTCCGGGTTCCTGGAGATTATATTACTCGCATTCCGTATTCCTAGAGAATATAATAACTGCATTCCGGGTTCCTGGAAACCTAAGGACCTATTTGTCCGGATACTAGTAACGGAGGTCGCGGGTGCCACGTTGTGTGGTAATGCAAGGTACCGGTGCTACAGCCTATAATAATGCTAGTATAGGTGGTACAATGTTTTGTAACGCAGGGTACTAGTAGTATAGACTCTGATAATTAATACTATTTTTATTCTAGTAATATAAGGTGCCGGTATACGTCTAACATAGAATGTAGTTGCTATAGTCTTTAGTAATACACTATGCTTTTTTTTATAATATTTAATAATCATTTACTTTAATAATATAATCTTTAGTAAAGCGGGGTATAATTCCTATGATCTTTAGTAATATAAGGTGCTATATTTATAATGCCTAGTAATAAGGGTTCCTAGATCTACCTGCCTCCGGTGCTATACTATTTAATAACCCGGGATACAGTTGCTATAGTCTCCTGTAAGGCGAGGTGTATTCTTTATAGTTACTAGTAATGTAGGGTGCCATATTTATAATGTATAGTAAGGGTTCCAGATCTGGTCCGGTGTTTTTAGTAACCCGGTTTGTAATTTTTATAATCTCTAGTAACCCGGTGTGGCGGTGCCATAGTTTCTAGTAGGCGTTCGAGATTTGCTCCGGTGTCTTTAGTAACCCGGGTTGCAGTTTCTATAGTCTCTAGTAACCCGGTGCGGCGGTGTTATAGTTTCTAGTAAGGGTTCCAAATATGGTCTAGTGTCTTTAGTAACCCGGGTTGCGGTTCCTATAGTCTCCAGTAACCCGGTGTGGCGGTGCCATAGTTTCTAGTAGGCGTTCCAGATCTGCTCCGGTGTCTTTAGTAACCCGGGTTGCGGTTTCTATAGTCTTTAGTAACCCGGTGCGGCGGTGCTATAGTTTCTAGTAAGGGTTCCAAATATGGTCTGGTGTCTTTAGTAACCCGGGTTGCGGTTCCTATAATCTCCAGTAACCCGGTACAGCAGTGCCATGGTTTCTAATTAACGCAGGGTGCCGGTGCTATAGGTTCCAGTAATTCACGGGGCCGCCCATGCTTTATGAGAGGAATAGTTGAGATTGTAATAGTTAATTAGACCGCGCTCGTAGGAAAGAGGCATTAGTTCCTGGTTTTAGGATGTGCTAGTCAGAATTTATGGACACTTGTAGCGTCCCTAAATTAGGATCTTAGGATCCGATAGGTACTATATTTAAGTTGTAGTTATTAATTAAATAGTTAACCCGGTCCTGAGAATGTAATCCCAGCCGCATATTTTCTTTTAGATATTAAAGTAGCGTTTAATAGGCCAAGACTAGCTTAGGCAGTGCTTATATAAGGTTATGAATAACTGCGAGTATGTTATAATAGGCTTATGTTTTAGTAAAGGGCCGTTGTATATGTACATGTTTGTGTTGATATTTAGCTTTATTATGGAGACCCTTATAAATAATAAAGACTCCATGTTCGCCGCATAAATATAGACAGCTTAATTATTAAAAAAGTTAAAGGCTAAAAAATTTAAATTCTCTTTCCTTTAATATAATTTTAAGCTATTATTATTTATAAAGGTTTGCCAGCTTTGCTCCTTTTAAATATTTTTTAAGTTATATAGTTTTTTATTCCTAAATAAACTTTTTACTTATTATAAATTTCTTTTTGAGGATACTATTAAAATAATTAAACTAGTAGGTAAAGATATAGGACTATACAAGGCATTTTTAAAATTTTAAATAAGAAAACCTAATCTTTTTAAGAGTTGCTTATTACTATAAGCCAAATATTTATTTTTTTTCGTCCAAACTATAATTACTTAATTCTCCTTAATTATATTAAGTTTTTAAATTTTCCCTTAAAGGGTGCTTAGCCTATTATTGAATTTTCAACGGACTTTTTAAGCTTAGCTTTTAGAGCACTTTTAGTAAGTTATTTCTAAAAGAAATTCTAGTTTTAATAATATAGATATATATTAACATTCAAAGGCTTAAATTTTATAGAGCGTTAATTACTTTAATTAATAGATCTGGGCCGCGCAAGGGCTGGGATAAGGCGGGCTGATAATATTTAATCTAGCTTACTATAAGGCTAGCAAGGCCACGGGAAGAGACCCGGCAAGAACAAACCTAATGCTATTAAAAGATCGGCTAGGATCCGGATATTAGGAACGACCGCGCCCATGACCTTAATCGTCCAGCTTTCTAGTTGCAGTTCCGGGATTTGCGGAGCTCACCACAGTTACATATTTACCGTTTTCCGGTTTCATGCAAGCTTTACATATGTTTAAATTTAGCTTATAGTCGAGATTAAGTAATTAAAAAATTAATAGAAAGACGTTATTTAGGGGTTTAAACAGTCTCAAGTAAGTAGACAGCTTGTTTTTAAAAACTGCAAATTTTCTTCTAGAACAACCAGCCACCGGACTTAGTTTAGACGAGACCGCTTAGCGCAGTTCCGTCAAAGTAGACCTTACACACAGCACAGGACCTTGCATTTAAGTTATTAAATAAATATTATAGTTATATATAAAGATTATATTTTATAATTGGCTATAAACCCGTATAATATCGCTTAGAGCGTCTCTAACTATACTACTTTTCCTCCTATTGCCGTTAGGGCTATTTCTATAGTTACTTAACTATAATTGCGCCTTTTAAAAGTCTTGAATTGCAATAATAATGCTATTTGTAAACTTTATAATGTTATTTTTTTGGTCTAGCTCCTATTTATATTATATATTTTGCTATTTTAAAATAGTTATAGTTTAGTTTTTTCTTATATTAATTCTCTTTTAGGCAATAATTTTTTAATATAGGTTTTTATTATTTTGCTAAAGCTTATTAATTTAGTCTTTTAACTAGCTTAGCGCTTAAATTAAGGTCTTTTTTGGTGCTTATTTTGTTTTTAAGTAATAGCGCCTTTTTGCAATTAGTAATAAGGGTACTAGGTTTTTAGTAAGTAATGTAAAAAGGACTTTTAAGTGGGCTAGGGGATATATATCTTAGTAGGGTAGGGTAGAACTATAACAATTTCTTAGCTATGTTTTACTCTTTTATAATTCTCCCCACGCCCATAAACAAGTTGTAAAAAGATATCTTATTAGCGCTAAAAGGCACCCGCTATATGTTAGTATATTTTGGGCGCTAGAAATGGAGCTAAAATTAATAACTTCTTTGGTTATAAACGGCAGCCCCGGCATTAAAAGCGTAATATATAAATGGAAAGCAATATTTATAATAGGTTAAATGGTGAAGCTCAAATTAATAGTATTAGCAAGGACTATGGCTTATTATATAACATGCAATGGACCCCTTAATAACCTAAAATCCTGATTCCTCGGTATTACTGCCCTTTAATCCCGGTTCTGGTGATCGGATATCAAAAGATGATCAGTATTGGCACTAATGTTGAGCATCAATATCGGCCTGAGGGGCTTAATGGTTCGGTTTCTTTATAGTCTGTTCAATATAATTGCATAAGAACCTCCGAGTCTATGGTCATGGACGCCGTGGGACCACCAAAGCCGGGTTTCCAACTATAGTTGCAACTGCAACCCGTTTCTTAATCTCCTATCAGCTAAAATTAATTTGAATATTATATGTGCCCAAAATAGAATAGTACACCCTTATCCCCAATTTCTAAGCTCTTATTCTAATATTAAATATTAAACGTTTCTATTAAACTTATCCTATTATTTATATCCTTTTTTAAATATATTTCTATATAGAAGATCCTAATTGCACCTTAACTATTTATTTACTTCCATTGCCTAAAATATAGTATAACTTTATTTAATTTTACTATTAGTAGTAATATTAATAATATTCTTATATTTAGTAGATATTACTAAATAATCCTAGCTATAAAACTAGGAAGTATTAATAATATAAAGCCTTTAAGCCCTAAAAATATAGTATATATTAATAGGATTGTGGCTTATAATAACTTAATTGTAGTTATAATTTATAAGTAGAGGCTGGACTTTAAGGTGGATTATTACTATATAATTAAGTAATAAATAATGTTACTTTTTAGAATATAAGATGTTATTTTAAATAAGAAATACTATTATAATATAGTTAGGTAGTTGGATAAAAGTTGTATATTTATAAATTCCTTCTAACTTTATTTATACCTTATTTTATAGTAGGTTAATATTAGCTTTTTTAGGTTAAGTATAATTATTTTATAATTTAAATTAAATAATATTCTTTTAGAATTAAGCCCCTAGCTTTTATATTATTTTATAATATTAATAATTATTAATATATTTATAGATTAAGCTAAATATAAGAACTCTATATATAATTTTAGGTATGAAAAGTGAAGGTTTTCTAAGAATAATAAATATTTAGAGAATCTTGTACTTTTACTAATTGTTTTCTATAATACTTTTAAAAATGAGGACTTTTAAGATAAGGGGCTTAAAGCCTTTATAGTTTCTAGTAACAACAATGCTAATAATAGTAAATATAGCTACTATAATAGTAATAGTAATAATAGTAATTAAAGTAAGACCGCTCATTCTCCTCTTAGAATTAATAGTAAAAGTAAAATGAAGGCTAGTTTGAGAAAACGTGGTTTATATTAGTTGGATAAGTTAAAGGATTTAGTATGAAAAACGTTTTTAAGTAGTCTTACTAAAGGGAAGGGGCTATGCTAGGTAATAATCCAGTATAATTAGAATTTTAAGAAATGGCTACCTATTTTAAATAAGAAAAAGGCTCGTAGCCTAGATTTAAAAGAATTAAAATTAAAAAAGAAGTAGGTACTAGCAGGGCATGGTAGTAGCAGCTACAAATCTAGAAATGGAAACAATAATGACAGCAAGCGTCCACGAGCACGTCCTAGGCCTTGCACCATCTAAGATATGAGAGACAAAAGAGAATGCAAAATTTTGCCAAAATATTCATTATTTTATTTCTTTCTCTTCTCTCTATCTCTTATTTTACTTTACCGTGGAATGGTTCTTCTGCTACTTTTTGGTTTCCGTTTAGTTTTCCTACTTATATACTCATTCATTCCTTTTAGTATCCTTAAGAATAGCTTATGTAAACAAATTTCGGGCCTCTATTAATTTATAATTAAATTATATTAATTCTAGTTTAATTTAAAATCTGCCTTTTAAATTATATAAAGTAGCTTTTATATTTATAAAGTATTTTATTAATAAAAGAAATGTTAATTTATATTTATAATTATTAATTATTTAATTATAAAATAATTACTTTATTTAAAAGCTTTTATATATATATTAGTTTTTTATATATATTTATTAAATATTATTATATTATATATTATTTATATTAGTATATTACTTTTAATATTTTATATTAAACGTTTTTATTATTATTTTAAATTTTAAAATATTATGTTAATAGTATATTTATTTAATAGATTTGGTTTTCATATTTAAATATAATATTAAGTTTTATAAATTAATATAGTTTGTAAATTTATTATATAACTTTAAAATTTAAAACTTATTATAAAATTATAAATAAAAATAGTTTATATTAATTATTTTAAGTTTTATAAATTTTATTTTATATTATATTATATGTTTACAAGTTTTAATTATAAACGTTTTATATAATTATATTAATATATTAATATTTATAAGAAAAATGTTTTTAATTATTATATTAATAATTCTATATTTAGGAATTCTTAATATTACTTTTAATATAGAAATAACTAATAATATTTAAAAATGTTCGGTATATAAATATAGAATAGAATTTTATGTTCGCAATAAGCAGTAGAAAATAAAACCATTACTACTAATTACAATTCTTCCTTATCATTTATAAAATCCCCTAATAACAAATATTATGCTTTAAACTTAAAAAAGGACTAAAATTTTATCAGCCCCTCTAGATGGGTTTTCTAGGGCTCATTAGGGAACTCAGCCTTTTTAGAGTTTCCTATTCTAGGACTAGGATAACCGCTAGTACTTAATAAGAGTAGAAACTTAGGATGTTTAACTAAAGGTAACCTTTTATCCCTAAAGGTTTCTATAAATAATATTTTAGGAGCCATTAATTTGGTCCTAGTAGGCCGGATAGGAGATTATCTTTGGCTATAACGGCTTTTTATTAAGGATGTACTAGGTATATAAAATATTCTTTTCTTATAAATATTTTTCTAGGAAGATAAACTAGAAACCTTAAATCTAGTTATAGAAGGGCGGATTAAAAATCATCCTTGGCCATAAAGGCTATTTGTTAAGGACACACTAAATATATAAAATATTCTTTTTTTATAAATGCTTTCCTAGAAGGAGAGACTAGAAACCCTAAATCCAGTCACTAGAGGTTAAATTAGAGATCTTCCCCGGCCCTAAAGGCTTACTATCGAAGATGCACTAGGCACATGATATATGCTTTTCTCCTAAATAATTTCCTGGGAGACACTGGGAGCCCTAAACCCAGTTCCTGCAAGGCGGATTGGGGACTTGTTTGGCTGTTCTCGTGGGTATTAGGAGCTAAATGCTTTCTCATAAGTTAGACTAGCCAAGACTAGTCTTATAGGGACTTCTTGTTGCTTGATTTCTATTTCTATAAGCATTTATTCTACATTTCGCTTACGCTTTATATCTCTCATTTTATATAATAAGGTAAGTGGACGTGCCCCATTTAATGATTTATCCTTGGTGCTTACTAGCTGGTTATTCTCTTAAACTACCCCCATAACATGATTGTTTTTTGCATGGTGTTTTGGGCTTTGGGTTCTAGTAAGTGAAGGTTGGGGACGCCGTGCGACCACTTTTAGTTTACGGGATTGGCGCCTTGACTTTTTGAGCCTTATCCTTGCATTGTAGTTTATAGTTTCCTCTTGCAGAGGTTGCAAAATTAAAGGGGCTGGAGGAGGTAGACTAGAAGGCTCTTAGCTAAGCAGACAAATTTTCTTGCTGCGCCAAGGTATTTGATTATTTGGGGGTTCTATGTTCTACGAATTTTATGCTCTAAGTAGTCTAGTTTAAATTATTATCTTTCTTCTACCTTTTCTTTTGGCCACATTTTGGGAAGGTTTAGAAGTGGAGGGCGTTAGGCGAGATGGACTAGAAGGCTCTTAGCTAAATAGATGAATTTTCTTGCTGCGCCGAGATGTTTAATTATCTGGGGTATTTATGCAAGTTTGCCTAGAAGAATATCCAGCTCTGCAAGCTCTAGCTCCGCTTCGCCTGATAGAAGTGTTGTTTTATATGCTTTTCAAATTGCGTAAAATATAGGGAGGCAGGATTAGGGGTCTCTTTGATGATCCCGCTCTTGGCTGGCTATCCGTGTCGACATTTTCTATTTCTTCTGTTTGCCAGACGGGATCTTTATGAGTTTCGTGACGGACTGGGCGCTCCGCTGTCAGGTTGCCTGAGACTCCGGGCGGGGTGGACAAATATATTGGGGACTGTCTTAACGGCTTGTCAATGGTTGGTCTGCTGACGGGGGTGGTAGCCGAGCCAGTACCCTGAGGTGGTTAGATTGGGGATCGCTTCAATGGTCCTGTCTTTGACCGACCTGTCTGCGTGGAGGCCTCGAAGGCCTCGGCCGGTCCGGCGCGCAACATCCCTGCCGTCGCGGCTTTGGGAGGATTAATAGGGGTAGCAGACTTTAAAGGTTGGATTGGGGATCGTTTTAATAACTTTCCTTTGGTCCAACCTGGCCTGCTTGTAGGATCAAACTGGAACAGCCATGTGGCCTGCTGTTAAGCTGCCTTGCAACTGTTATACTTGTTTTGGGCCGGAGCTGCTCTCTGCTACTTCGTAGTGTAAGACGCGACCAGCTCTTGACTTGCTGGACCCTCGTATACGGACAGGTTTTAGTTCTCTAGCTCAAAGGGTGGAGATGCTTGTATGGAATTCTGTGAAGTTTAAACTAGATGTTGCCTTACTAGCTCTTTAATGGCTATCTTAGAATCAGCTAGTGGAGTGGTACAAGTAGGAGGCCGAATTGGGGAGCGCGACGGGCTTGGAGGAGATTGGTTTTGGTAATATTAGGAGGCGGGAATTTGGGACTTAGGGGATTTGCTATACTGGTTTGTATTATGCCGTTTTGGTGGTTTATAGTGACTTTTTTAAGTATTATTGCCTATATTGAGCGGGTTTTTAAATATTTTTGTTAAAACTAGTTGTAGTTAATTTATTTGTATGGCTGGATTAAGGATTTGCGCTTATATTTTAGGTGAATTAATATAATCTATAGCTTCTAGCACTTGGTATGGAAAAGCCTACTTTGAAGGCAATTTGTAAAAGATTTCTTATAATTTGTGCTATTTTAGCTTGTTCTATGTTTATTGGACGGACTAATGTTGGGGCTGTAAATGCGATGGGTCCCTGCTAACTAGTATTGCGCTCCAGTTTAGTGGCCGTGGACCACTATTATTATTAATCTCCATAGCTTCTCCTCTAGATGGGGGACCTAAATTGCTTGTAACCTATAGCCCATCAATTATATATGACCAGGGGCTAAAAAAAGCCTTTAAGAAGTCCTTTTATACCATAATTGCTATTATTTTTATTTAACTATTAGCCTATTTAAGGATGGGTAAAAAGGTATTGCGCTATAGGTTAAGGAAATTATAAATAATGGGCTTGTCGCCTTGCCAATTTTTTGCCTTTGCATTTTAATTAAGATTTTAGTCTAGTTAATGTGGTAAAGGAGGCTTTGCTGTAAGCCTATAGCTAATTTTAGCTATATAAAAGCCGTATTATTATGCTTGGGCTTATAGCTAACAAATATACTAAAAGTTTATAGCAGCTATTAGGGTGGGTTTATTATGCTTGTCCTGCAAAATTGGCTTTTTTAATAAATATAAATAGTCCTTTAGTCCATTAAGAAAGAGCAGCATATAGGCTAATTCCATATTTAATAATATTAAGGGCTGGAAATTCCTATTAGAAACCTTTATATAAGGTCTTTCTAGCTAGGTCTAGTATATTTAGAGGGATTGGAAAAGCTTGACATTTTTATTTTCCTTATTTCTCTTTTAAGACTTATCCAAGTCATTAATGATATAACTTTATAAGATTTTAGCCCTAATAAAAAAGTATATTATATTTTAATAAAATGTTTTAAAGCTTAGAAAAATGGCGTTAAGAGATAGTAGCTTTTATTTAATAGTTTGTTGAATAGACGCGCTTTTTACGCCTTTGAAGGCTTCTCGTATATTTATTATAAGTCGGATATAATCTTCATTAAAACTATTTAAAGGAAGATGGTATTAAAAATAGCTAATAGTCTTAAAGTTTATATGTGGCACTATAAAAGCATTGCCTGCCACCCTTTAATAAATGTGCAATATGTGCTAAAGGTATTATATGGGAAATTTAAGGCATTTTAATGGGGTATATTTATACATATTACTAAGCTTAAATCCTCTCCTTGTACCCGGGAATTTAAAGACCTTGTATAGGGTGCCCATGAAATCTTTATACTTTAATACTCTATTCTTTTGCTAAAGTAGGAGGTTAAGGATTTTCCTTTTGCTCTTTGTTAGCTTTAACGCCCAATTTTTGCCTAGGTCCGGCTTTCTAAGCATGAGATGGAATATATACTAGCAAATTTTACTATTTAAATATTTTATTTAATAAAAAAACCTAGATATGTGGAAGTTGTGAAATAGCTTTATAAGCTATTAAAAACCTTTACCAAACTTTTGCTAAGTTGTTGCAATTTTTTGCCGCCTATTAATATAAATAATATGTTTTTAAAGCCGCATTTAAGGGTAATTGCCTATTTATACTATATTTTAGAATTTGTTTTTAGAAAGCCCCAAAGCTATTAAAAGACTGCTATATGTTGTGGCATTTATTTTCCTCTTGATATGGTATTTTTAAAGATTTGGCTAACATCCCTTCTTGCTAAAGATATTGGAGAGGTGCTTAATAATTGCTAGGTTTTTGTTTTTCCCCTTTTTGGGCGGGAATATAAAGGCATTTAATGGAACTTGGATGATCCCAATTATATTTTTATCTGCTATTATAGATTTTGTGAAAGATAAAGGTAGAGGAACTTTATGTGCTGTACTTGTATTTGCAATACTCTTGATTAAGTCTCGTCCTGGGTTTAGCCGTCACTATTTCCACGCGAGTCGGGCGGTGTGCGACCGCAAGAAGTACTGGCGGGGGCGCATCGACCAAACACTCCCCCTTCTCATCTGCTTACATCCCGGTTCCCCAGTCCTCGGTTTTGCTAGAGAACATGACGCGTGGCGCCTGGCACTGCTCCCTCAATGAGTCCCTCTTCGAGGATCCATTGTTACGCTAATCTGTTTCCATACCGTGCCAAGGTCTAAGTACCAGAATAGCAACCGACGCCGCCACAAAACCGGCCTGAGCTTGCTATATATAGTATCTGAATCCTAGGGCTCCTAAGCGAGATTTATTGCGTGCTGTCAAGTGGGTTTGAGACGTAAGCACAAGAACTAATTAATGCAATAACGATAGAGATCCGGCTGGACGTGGGGAGGTTTCGTCACTCAGGTTTACACGTAGTGATACTTGTCTAACTTGCGAGTTGCGCCGTTCCACTCTAATTCAGTGTAAAACTATGGCTTTGCATTACTGTATACCTTAATAAGCTGCGTACTATAAATATACTTGCTAGTCTGTGATCCTAAATCACGTTACGCCTACCTAGGTATGTACAACCCGAAAGCAGTATTCTATGCAAATCGCAAATAATGACCATAGGACTGCGATTAAACCCTATGTCTTAACTATAGTAACCATCCTAATAGCAGCAATATCGTCCTTCATTCAATGTTCTCATACAGTCCCCCCTAAAAAGTGTCTGCTAGGGAATAGCAGGACTAGCTGTAACACTGTATTTCTTCTAGTGTGGCCTCTTCTTCCACGTCTTTCGCGGGCTTCCACTTATAGGCGTGCCTGCTTCAGAACAGAGTGTGATCTCATCCCAATCTTTGGCCTCCCCCGAGGACACCCCATCTAAGTTATTTTTTCCCTTGTCCAAAACATCATCAGTTATGTTAAATTTGTTCATTCCTTTCTCGGAATCCTTGTTATTGGCAGCATGCAATAGCCTAGCACTCGGTCGGTATTGCATTTCAACGAATTCCACAGGCCGGTCCACTCTACGGCTGATAACAGCGTTGCGGACATAGGTGGAGAACTCGGGTTCGCCGCAGGCTATGATGTTTGTCAGCCGGGGCCAGCTCCTAGGAGAGGGAGACCTGCCTACAACCATACTCTTCCCTGACGTCGCATCCATCATACACTCCAGCAATGGGTGGTGGTCATCCTCTTCAAAACATATCCAATGGCTTGTTTCCCTAAATACCGGCGTCGCCTTCTGTGTGGGCGGGTATACGCACCATACCACGAATAGTTCCTTATTGTATCAGCACGGCCACCGTGGGTAGAGGAATCATGGTACTCACATTACCGGAGTCAAGCTTTTGCAATCGTTTCAGGTACTCAGACGCCCACTCTCCTTGTGAATTTCTGTCCAGGCTCCAGAAGATGTTTACCCTGCAGAGTACACTATCGTGTCGACATTCCCAGAGGGTCCGGGCGATAGAGAGGACACCCACGATCCCAGACCCATGTGCTACGAGCATCACGCTTTCGAATAATTTCAGATCCATATCTCGCCCGTATAGGCCGTCCATAAGCAGCCTCTCACCCTTTCTGAACCGCAGCGATCTGAGAGGGCCGCTGTGTAGGACTAGAAAGGTGACAGTACTTTTCGTTTTCTCGCTTTCCTTTTTTTCACTTTGCGTTTTCTCGAGGTCAGGCTCATACCATAGCGCCGCCATCGGATAGCTTGCTAGTGGGCTGTAGTGGAAGATCGAACCTGGCAGGAAGATATAGAAGTAGCTCCCGGGGAAATGGCGGAAGGAACGATGGCAAGAGACAGTAATGCGCGAGATTTCGGAATCGCCAGTCTCGTCAATTATGGTTGCAGCAGTTGCACAAAATAAAAGCCTGAGATATACGTAGCCAGTGCTCAGAACCCATAGACCTCCAGAAACTAGAACAATAACCCTAGGCTGCCAGCCTCTCTGGTTGAGGACGTGCCAGATAGTCGCACCAAGCATGGCGAGCGCGAGAACGAGGTGTATCATCGCGAAGGTTCGGACTAGGTACCGGCGTATGCAGTAAAAAGAGGTAAATAAAAGGGCAATAAGCAGCCCAACAGCCTGTAGTGGTCAGCTTCATCTTGAAAAGACGGCTGTCGACTTACACTATAGCCGGATATAGTAGTCTGATCCGGCCGCGACCGTCTAAAAGCCAGGGTGGCGTGTATAATGCCTTCAATAATGACCACTCTGCCGATAAAATGGTGAAAGGTATAATATGTTGATAGCGGAACCCCAATTAAGTCCGCGAAAGGGTTGGTGCGGGCCCCAAGGAACAGCAGTGTCGCGTTTATAATAGCCAGCATTGCTGCCACGGATTCAACGTTGGCTCTTTTCAGAACGAGGACTGCCGCATTGGCTCCAAGATACAACAAGAGGAACACGAATTCTAACCGAGTGATGCTCATCCAGTACCTCCTCGGTAGGACAAGGGGATACTGTACATTGCGGGCGAAGCGGTCAGTCCCGGGAATCAGCGAGAGCACAAAAGACGACAGTTTGTTGAGTATAGTATGGAAAAAAGAGTTGAGAAGGTAGAAGGCATGACGCAAACGAAGGCAGCTATGAGTGAAGCGCCGCTTGAGGTACCGCAAGAAGTATAAAACTGGGTAGAACAGTACGAAAGCGACAAAGACTGTTATAGTGTATACTTTAATAATAAGGTCCATTTCAAACACGGAGTAGACTAACGCTGGAGCCTGGAAAGTAATAGCGGCTCTCATTCACTCTTATTTGATAACTGTGTTCCCGAATAAATCTTTGTTGCTCGTCCCGAAACACCGGCCACACCGTGGGACTCCTGGTTCCGAGCCCCAGTTGCCCGTCTTCAAAGAGCGGTGTCCAGAAACAGGCTCCCGGTTCAGGGCAGCCCTAGCTCAGGATCCCGGGATATATGAGATGGCACTTGCATCGTCCAAGGTATATAAAGAAGCCCCATTTCAGCAGATGCACAAGGCTCTCTGAGCATCTCCAACAAGCTTTAGTATCTATTTACTCAGTTCACCGGCAACAAAATGTCGAATGATAACGGCACCCTTCTAGCCCGCCAGGTGCGGCGATTTATCGAAAAAGATCCAGCGTCTAAGTCTCTAGAGAACGTAGAAGAAGATGCAAAAAAGATTATTCTTAAGCTAGGAAACCCGAAGTATTTTGCCGACGAATCAGAGGAGTTTGAACCGTATCCTCTACAGTGGGCAGTGAAGAGATCATTTGAGTCAAAATACAAGATGCTCCAAAAGGAATACCCAAACCTGCCAGATCTTAAAACGAAGAAAGCCGCGGCCGATGAGGAAGCCAGAAAGAACGCCGCGGCTGATGAGGAAGCCAGAAAGAACGCCGAGGCCGCTGAGGAAGCCAGAAAGAACGCGGCTGAGGAAGCTAGGAAGAAAGCCGCGGCCGACGAGGAAGCCAGAAAGAACGCCGAGGCCGCTGAGGAAGCCAGAAAGAACGCGGCTGAGGAAGCTAGGAAGAAAGCCGCGGCCGACGAGGAAGCCAGAAAGAACGCCGAGGCCGCTGAGGAAGCCAGAAAGAACGCGGCTGAGGAAGCTAGGAAGAAAGCCGCGGCCGACGAGGAAGCCAGAAAGAACGCCGAGGCCGCTGAGGAAGCCAGAAAGAACGCGGCCGCCGACGAGGAAGCCAAGACAAGAGCCGCCCTCCTGGATCAGCTTAAATCTCTGGATTCTAAGCAGCTCGAAGGTCTTCTCAAGGATTTGGGAGTCCCCAGTGGCAGAGGCTCTAGGGAGACAACGGTTGACACCACTAGCAGCTGGAACACAAGAGAGTCTAGCGTTGTTACTACAAGTTCTGGGCCCGAATATTGGCCGAAGGTCAGAGACAAGTTCGGCGAAGATACAGACTACTGGTTAAACAAACTATCAGAGACCTCTCAGGAGAACGACTGCGACTTCGTAATTGTCAAGTTTTACCTCGAATACCTTTTAAGGAAAGACGCCGACCGTAGCGTTGACGACTTGGGGGACGATGCCTTCCTATTTATCGACAGCGGCCCTGAAACGCTAACGGGATGGGTGAAAGACCTACGTGAAGAGGACCCACAACTCTATCAGGACTACAATAGATATCACGCATCTTCGCGGATCTCGGGCGAGAGAAAAGAGAGGCGGCCGTGGGCTAGGAATCCACAAGCATACCGAGACCGCGCCCTTGCACATTTACCGCCAGAAACCGACAAGAACTGGGACAAAATAACTATTGCAATTGATCCTGATACGAAAAAAAGGGATGTCAAGGGAAGAATCACGGCCTCTATTAAACAACAATATTTGGATGTCTGCCTCCCTAGTCTTCGTGACAACGATGAGGAACGACACATCCTGGTAAAAAGAAAGGAGTATCTAAAGGATGCTCAACGTTTTGAGGGGACTTTAAGCGGCCGAGTCTTGACAATATCGACATCAGACAGGAGTCTTCTCAAAGGGCGCCCCAAGTCTGACATCAAAATTCTGAACTACACTGTTGCCGAGCAACCCTACATGAGTTCATATCTTAGAGTGTTCTTTGTTGGGATAGACAAGAAGCAGAAAAGTGTTATCCGTGCATGGACCAAGACCGAGTTTTGTTGCTACGCGAAATTCCAATCAGGGATTTTCGACGTCAATGAACAAAGGAAAGCTTGCGGGCAAAAAGAGCTGTTCAGAGTACCTAAAGTAGATGTGCCATGGCCTCAAGAGGCCTCTGATTTAAATTCTGGGCCGGAATCCCCCTTTGCTTCCAACGTTGAATTATAAAGGCTGGGGTTGGAGTTAAAGTTGATACCCCTGTAGGTGCAGGGGCTGCTCGAGGCATCGGGGCACATAGGCAGGACCTGGTGGTCTGAACACAATTTTTACCTAAATAACGTCTATCCTTGCATGGCGGAAAACCCTTTATGCTAGAAAATATGGCAGGTACTTTAATTTTAGATATATTAAAAACTCTATACTTATTAATGTCTCCTAAATTTTTATATTAATTGTATTTTCTAGCTAATATTAAGCATTCTAAGCCCCTTCTACTAAAATCCTACCTTAATGCTACCATTTTTATGCCTAATTTATATAATGTCTTTATTTAAAGCAATAAAAAATTCTTTTAATATGCTTTTACTATTAAGCTTTTATTATTCCTAATACTTATAAAAGGATTATATTTAAGCTATAAAACCTTGCTATTATGCCAGTAATTAATATAAACCTTATAGCTATTATGGTGTTTAAATTTTTAAATTAATGCCATGTAGCTTAGTATTTTGGATTAAAGCGAGTACCAATTTTGGTTAATGTAAATTGAATTTATAAATGGCTTTTCGTAGCTGATTTGGAGTGTGGCTGGTGGCAAGATTTATGGTTATATGACTTTTGCTGCTGGCTGCTGCCTTAGGTATTAAGATGGCCCTGGCGGTTGGACTGGCGCTTGACCAGTGGCTTGTGCGCAGCTCGCGCCGGCTAGCGGGACGCCAGCAAACCCTCTAACCAGCGCTTCGCCGAAGGAGACCGATAAAATGCCTTGCAGCAAGCCTAGCCATCTGATAGGTCATGAACCAGAGCTGCAGGCCGTCTGCGTACCTCCTCATGGACGCTTTTGGGGCTGTGCGAGTCTGCCGCCCCGCCTTGCGGCCTCGTCAGACTCCAGATTCTTGACGGGCGTCTTGATCTCGCTATTCACCCTCATCGGCGACTGCTGACGTTAACCTTTCTCTTCGTATACAATACCGCCGCAATGGAGGTGTTGGGAGGAGTGGCGAGCGCTATCGCAGTAATCGAGCTCGCCGCAAAAGTGGGCGCCCTCTGCGTTCAGTACTCTCTCGCCGTCAAGGGGGCCAAGGACGACATCGAACGCTTGCGGCAGCAAATAGACGCCTTGAAGACGATCGCCGAAGATGCACAGCAGCTTCTGCAAGGCCCAGGTGGACGTGCCCGCCCGCAGGCTCAGCCACACCAGGCTAAAGGCAAGTATAATAACAGTGCCCCAGCGCGCCCGATTTTCTGCATTCTTTTCTTCCTCTTTAAATAACACAGTGCGACCAAGTTGCTGATTTACCTAGGCTGATTTGATAAGGTACATGTTCACAATTTCGGACCAATGCTAGTGTCTGGCCACTTTAATAACACCGTGCATAAAAGATTTGTGTAATAAATTTGTTAATGGGGCTCTAACAATTCAATTTATTAACAAAATCTTGCACGCGCTATTATTAAATTTTGTTGAAGGTCGGCCATTCGATTGACTGGGCCACTTGATTATAAACCACGTTATGTAGAATTTGGCGGATATGCTAACAATCCCCAGATTAGATTGTTCCCCTTACTATGATATATTTTTTTGTTTTTATGTCTTTGTCCTTTTACTGGTCCTAGTGGGTGCAGTAAATTTATGTTTTATGGATTGAGCTGGGTGAATGTTCTAGAATCTTTAAAGTTGGTACTGACATTGGTGTTGCGTATCTCCTCCGTTGGGATCTGTTAACCCGCCAGCGGAATTTTGGTGGTGGGGCTAACGAAATGAGGCTGGCCTGTTTTCGCTTCTTGGAGTATCACGGAACGGCTACGAATCAGCTGGCAAAATCGTCAGGCCCACCTCAAAGATCTTTGATCTCACAGAGCCGCACTGCAAGGCACATTCCAGGGGTAGCGTTCTATGACTCGGCCGCCGGAAGGAGCCGAGAGGGAAAGGCGCCCGTCAGCGATGGCGTACTTCCTTCAGGCGTGTAGACAGTGCCACTGTTCTGGAACAGAGTCGGCAGGATTCTATGCAGCTGTATTTAATATGCGCTTAAATAAACAATAGCTAAAATCCCAGCGACACCCATTTCGCCTCGTACGGTCTTCAATATTTGTGAACATCATCCAGCCATTCTTTGATCATGCTCATGAACGGGGAGGCAATGCCCTCGAAGAACCCATTTGCCACCAATATCTCAGCACCAGCTCTCTGCTCAGTGTAAGGCATTGGTCTATCTATCCCAGGGGTTAAGACAGAAATAAAGTTTAGGCTATATAAATAGGTAATTTATTGCTAGGCTAAGGGTCCTTTAACCTGCCTAAGGCGGTTATGTGAGCAGTATCGATGGTCTGTATGGGGCGTCTTTTTATATTAATAAAAATGAATGGCATCACTTTTAAGCCGATTACAGTAACATTTTTTTGTATTTTTATTACATTTTATATTTTCTTTTTTTTAAAAAAAAAAGGAGCTATAGACTGTTCCTTTACATAGTCCTGAACGCTTAAAGACCTTGTATTTGAAAATAAATACAATATTAATAGCAATAAAATTCAGAGTGTAATAAAGTTGATAAAATAGCGATAACCTTGTGATCAGGCTATTTGAGATCGGCTTAAGCTACGCATGGACAGAAACCGGCAAACAGTCAAAACGGCGAGAAGCAAGCTGGTCTCTCGTTTGTAAAGATACTATCAACGAAGCCCTCCCCGGGCTTCCATAGAAATTGCTAGAAGGATGTATAAGATGGGGATGTGTGGTTTAAACGTGACGGTACGAAGGAATTAAAGTTCGTGACCCCAGGGTAGCTGGAGTGAGTTGATTGGCAGTCTCTGTCCTTCCTTCTGGACACATGGCCTGCGACGACGCCCATGATGACGTCTTCAGTTACTCAGGTAAAGACATCCTTAGGTACCTAAGTTACCTTTCACAAACCAAATGGATCATAGACGACGAGTATATATATTCTGTGTCTTCCCCGCGAACCCCACACTGCGCGTCCTGCAACCCCCTCAACTCGTTTTCTTCTCAACAAGTATCTCCCATAACCTGGAAATTCATTTCTCAAATCTGTGTATTGACTCATCTCGTCCTCACGAGTCGACTAGAAAAGTCACCAACATTGGCTTTGGCAGCAATGGATAAGGCGGCCAAGCTTGAGTTTGCCCAGGAGATTCTGGGATATGAATTTAAGGATCCCAGCCTGCTATGGGAAGCTCTCCAGGCCCCTGGTTCTGGGGTTGTGTCCCATGCGGGCCATATGTATACAAACGAGGGCCACAAGCCTCTAGCCGGAATCGAGGATACCCTATTATCCCTATACATCAAGAACCAGGCCCGCATCCGGGGTCAAACTATCGGCAAGTATCACCTGGGCTTCGCACACATGCGCTTAATGTACGCGGCGGCTAAACACATTACAGGAGTCGCTACCAACAACCTCAAGGCTATGGCCAACAACCATCATCTGGCGGAAATCTGTGATGTTAATAAGCTCACAAGATGCATCAACGGCAACCCCGCACAACAGGGTACCATCTCCCCAAAAACCAAGAGCGACACGGTTAAAGCTGTTCTGGGTGCCATTTACAAGGACGCGAACAACGATATGGCGCCCATCAAGGCCGTCATGCTTAGATTGGGCATCACCATGGTAACTTTATACACCTCCCCTGTCCACCCCGGTGTCGAAATGAGTGTACACTGACTACCTGTGTGGATAACATACGATAGTTCTCGAGCAGCCGGCGTGGGGCATCCCAGGGACCCTCCCGCGAGGGCCCCCTCGTAGCCCCATGGGTCCCGCGTCTCTCCGAGCGTTGGCATATGATCTTGAAACAAACCGCAATCAGGGCCTGCGTCTGAAAGTGGCTGTTCACACCTTAGCCTGCTTTTTGAGAGGATTGCCCGCTGTCCGCAGGGTACGCGGGACGCATGGAAGCTGCGGAGGGGCCCTGGTGGGGGGGACCTTGGGATGCCTGAGGCCGGCTGTCATTCCCGAAGATGGCGGATCCATCACGCAGCCACTGGACGCCATCGTGTCGGGTCTGGTGAAAAGTCATGCGCTTTTGGTGGCGACGCTTCAGACTCGCAATCCTGAGCACACGATCTGATTCGTGTTGAATAGGACGCTGGCTGCCCGGCTGGTGGCATTTGAGCCGGCTTCGCGGGGGAGACGTGTAGACGGGCTGAAGGACGGCTGAGATTCCTTTGCGGGCAAACCTGTGAGGAGGAAATGGGTGGAAATTGGTTTTTGTCGTTGCATTTGAGTTTCAACCCTCGCCTTGTTCATATTCATCCATCCAACATGGGGTAAGGTTTTTGCAAAGAGATGGGAATCTGTTTTGGTTATTGCACTTGAGGCTCAACCCTCACGTTGTTCACATTCACCCATTCAACATGGATGCCGAGACGGGATGCCATGGAGGATTTAATACCAGAAGTGCGTCACGAGTCCCACCTTGTTCCGAGACCTGCCACACACGACCGGCAATACTCATCGTCTTGCATCACATGTTTGGCAGACTAAGAATGAATTTTGAGGTATCGAGTGCGTCCTACAAGGGTCTCTCTCATCTTCCAATAACACATTACATTAATCTTCTCAGCCCTGTTATTTCTTCAAAACCAATCAGACTCCCCGTTTGACACCCTTCCCCTTGGGAACCCTAAAGACCCAATACAACGCGCAGGCCAAGTCAATTTTGGCCGCGACATATACCCAGAGCAGGCCAAAGTTCCTCCAGCGGTCGGCATAGTAGATGCCAAAGCGCGCCAGGAAGTCGTCGGTGGTAGCCAGGGGGCAAAAGGTACAGCTGCCCGTGGCACCCGGGTCCAAGACGGTACCACCGTCGGCGGCTTTTTAGGTGCTTTTTATAAAAGAAGGCTTTAACTTACGTTAAAATTTAGCTAGCCACATAAGCTAGCAGATATATATAAAAGTTCTAGAACCTTCCATGGAGAATAAATATAATAAAAGAAATAATATAAATTACACTTCTCCCCGTCGACCCATTAAGAGAAAGCTAAAGAACTAATAAAAGAACTTCATAAAAGCTAGAATAAGGAAATAGGATATTTGGTTGATGAAAACTGGATACTCCAGACCCGACCCGATTGACACCCAATACAAACTGTTTCCTGAAAGATATTATAGGACTTTGCCCGGAATACTTAAGGTAGCCAGAGTACGTTTTCGCCTTTCCACGTAATCTATAGACCATTAGAACTAAGGCCGTAACCAAGTTCGTTGTAATGCAAGAGAGGAGCTGCGTTTACAGACGGGGTTATAGCTGCAATATCTAATAAGTCTTTGAACAAAATTACTCCCAGGTCTATATAAAGTTGTAAACTAAGAGGTTCAAAGTTCAATCTAAAGATTGTTCTGCTAACTTTAAGCGTAGTTATATAATTGCCGCCCTTAGCATTTTAAACCTTAATAGTTTTATTATATAAGCTGGAAGTAATATATTAGCTATTTGCTAAAAAGGCTATAAACTTAACCAAATAGCTATAGCCTTTAAGTATAACTAAATAATTACCGCCCTTAATATTTTAAACCTTAATAGTTTTATTATTTAAATTAAAGATAATATACTAGCCATTTATTAAAAAGGCCATAAAATTAATTTAGCTGTTATAACCTTTAAATATAATTAAATAATTACTACTTTTAGTATTTTAAATTTTACTAGTTTTATTATTTAAGCTAAAAGCAATATACTAGCTATTTATTAAAAAGGCTATAAATTTAATTAAATAGCTATAACCTTTAAATATAATTAAATAATTACTACCTTTAGTATTTTAAATTTTAATAGTTTTATTATTTAAGTTAAAGGTAATATATTAGCTATTTATTAAAAAGGTTATAAATCTAACTTAAATACTATAACCTTTAAGTATAACTAAATAGTTGCCCTTTTTAGCATTTTAAATTTTAATAGTTTTATTAATTAAATTAAAAGTAATATACTAGCTATTTATTAAAAAGGCTATAAAATTAATCTAGCTACTATAGCCTTTAAGTATAACCAAATAGTTATTGCCCTTAATATTTTAAACCTTGCTAGTCTTATTATTTAAGCTAAAAATAATATATTAGCTATTTATTAAAAAAACTATAAAATTAATTTAACTATTATAGCCTTTAAGTATAATTAAATAATTGCTGCCCTTAATATTCTAGATTTTAATTATTTTATTATTTAAGCTAAAAATAATATGCCAGCCATTTATTAAAAAGGCTATAAAATTAACCTAGCTATTATAGCCTTTAAGTATAATTAAATAATTACTGCCTTTAATATTTTAAACCTTAATAGTTTTATTATTTAAGTTAAAGGTAATATATTAGCTATTTATTAAAAAGGTTATAAACTTAACCTAGCTATTATAGCCTTTAAATATAATTAAATAATTGCCCCCCTTAGTATTTTAAACCTTAATTATTTTATTATTTAAACTAAAAATAATATACTAGCCATTTATTAAAAAGGCTATAAATTTAATTTAACTATTATAGCCTTTAAGCATAACTAAATAGTTACTATCTTTAATATTCTAAACCTTAATAGTTTTATTAATTAAGTTAGAAGTAATATGCTAGCTATTTACTAAAAAGGCTATGGAATTAACTAGCCTGCTATAGCCTTAACCTTTGAGTGTAACTAAATAATTGCCACCCTTAGCATTCCAAACCTTAATGGTCTTATTAACTAAACTAGAGGCAATATACTGGCCGTCTGCTAAGAAAGCTACGGAATTAACCCAATTGCTATGGCCTTTAAGTATTGTTAGGCAGGCATTCCAATCCTCTTCTACCTGAGGCTTGCAAACAATCCAGCCTAGGTCTTCGCCTTAAAAAATATTTCTAGTTAAGCTGTTACTCGGGCTAAATATAAGTGCTAATAAATATATCTAAAAAGGAGCCTTTTTAATTATAGCTTTATAAGAGCAAGCAAATCAATATATATTATAAGCTATAATAATAAGTTTAAACTATAGTACTAATTTCTTAATTAATTAATATATAGCTTTTCTTTTATAAAATATATAAATTTACTTATAGCAAAAATAAGATCCTAAATAGCGCAAATATACATTAAAAAGTATTTTCAAAAATACTCAAAGCTTTAAACTAGTAAAGAAAATACTTCCTTAAAAAGATTTCAATTATAGCATTTACAGGCACTATTTAGGTTTTATAAAAATATTAATACCAGTAAATACAAGCATATTAAATTAATACAAATAAATCAAGAATTAGGCATTAGCATTTAACTTTTTTAATTAAAATACTAAAATATTACAAGCCATATATATCTTTATAAAAAATTTTTAATATAGCTATAATAAACCTTATTAAAATAGTCTAATATTCAACTTCTTACCCATTAAGAAAGATAGCCTATAGTTCTTCCTTAATAAGGAAATCCTTTACAAATTAATACATAAAAAAAACTATTTAATCCCATAATAATAAAAAGAAGCTACAAATCCCTATAATTTTTAATAGTACTTTATTCTTACTAATAGCCCTAAAAGGAATTTCAACTAAAGAAGGCAACTTATTAAAAATAATAAATTAATATATAACTAAAAGAGTTACTAGGATTAACTTACAAAGCTAATAATACCTTAAAATATTAATTTGGCCCATCATTTTCCTATAAAGACTATCCAATCTAGGGGGAAATATGGCCAGAGTCTCCTTATTTACCTCCCAAGCTGACATTATTGCAAGTTCCTAGCAGACCAAAGCCACCCACAGGAACGTACCACCCGCGTTACTTATCAAGTAGCTTTGAATAATGTCCTGCATATCGAAGTCGAAAGCATTATCCTTCGCCAAGGTCTCCATTTTGAATTGAATATAGGTAGCCACAGCCGTAGAAACAAACTCTCCATTTAATTCAAGGGAGAGACCAAAGTTTTGCGTTTTGCTGAAGGCTTTTTCGATATCCGGCCAGTTGCGACTAGACACAACCCATTTGACTTGGAAATCAGTAGTTGATGTCTGGATGATAAAACGAACAAGATCATCCAGGCCCGTAATACATTCATCTAGCGCATCAACGACCAAGTATGTCGTCCTGAGACCTGGATCCTGGAGAATGTCTTTAAAGATGGCTGACAAAGCAAACCAGGCATTTGCATCCTCAAAGAGCGGCCTGCCAGCTTGGTCGTATTTGTCCCGGATGTAGCGTATAAGCGATGGCTGCTGGTCGATAAGTAGAAAGACCAGACCACGCAGTACCGCTATCGCATTGTTGATGCGTGTATCCGTAGCTTGGCAAAAGAAGTAGGTGATGTTTGTGGCCGGCGGTTTCTCCAGTTCGTTGATAACCCCACATAGCAACATTGTCTTCCCTTTTCCGGGATCGCCTCTCACCCAAAGCAGCTGATCCTGGCCATTTTGCCAATGCTGGAAGTCGTTATTCTCCAGGATCCACTTGTAACAATCTTGTAGCAGACCTCCCTTTGTCTGCTCGATGCGCTGCTTATCGTCGCGGGGATCAGTTGCTCGCAAGTCTCCAAGGCATTGCTGGTTTCCTAGCAGGATTATATTTTTATTAGTCTTTTCCTCCCTCCTTTTTTTCCCAAAAAGGGAAAATTATAACTAAGAAAGAAATACTTAACATACTTCTGATTTCTTCCTTGAGCCGGAAAATTGCCTGTGCCTTGCCCTCGCCGTAGGTAACTGGCATCGAAACGCCAAATATACCTTGGAGACAGTATGCCCAGTCTTCTTCGCGCTTGGTCTCCCGTGTGTTTGCCCATTCAAAGCGGTCCTTGATACTAAAATGAGCAAGGCTGCTTCCCTGAAGGGCGGGAACGGCGATCCCCGTGATCCTGTGTATTTGTTTCTCGAGGGATCTTTTATCACCGAGTCGCTGGCCCTCCTCTGAGAAGAACTCCACAGATGCAGGTGCTAACAGCTCTTGGAGTGTCCACCCTCGAGTGAACCATCGGCTTGCCCGGAAATTCGCCTCTAATATGTGCTCACGCTGTTGGTTGTACTCTTCGCAGCCAGACATTGGGACATCTGACAGGTATACGTAGCATCGAGTCGAATTTTGGTACCAGCGGAACATAGAGTTGATGGCCTTAGATAGCTCGGCGTTGTCTGACTTATCGATGCAGCAAGTATCCACCCAGAAGTATTGCAGGCCATCACGCTTTGATTGGGTTGCACAGAACTCGATCTTGCCGAAGCCAGGTTTGTCCCTCCCAGTACCATCAAGTAAGTCTTGAAAAGTGACCTCCTCATTATCAGAGCCCCATGTATGTGATAGTATGGCATATCTGGGTATATCCGGGCCCGGGTATTCCTTCAGCTTAAATTCCTCTCTATATTTGTATAAGAGTCGCATTGTTTCAGGCAGGGTCTGTGGTCGTATCAGGTGCGTTGTTAGGTCGGTTCGGGTGTGTAGACAGACCTGGTGGGGTTAGGATCAGAAGCAGGAATCTATACTGATGGAACTCGTCAGCAGTACTATACTAACACGAGGACATCAATGTAAGTATTGATAGATTCAGCGATGCGATGAAGAAGTTGAAAGAATAATTTGGAGGCTGGAAACGTTGCAACGTGATAATGACGTATAGCCAAGGAGCGGGGGCTTATGTAACACGCAGTATGCAGTCAGTAGCACAGCCCGCAGCCCTCTGGTCGTAGTAGGCGGCCCTCGCATCAACACCATAGGCAAGACGGCCTAGGTTGAGATTGATCAGCTCGCGTCGGCGTCAAGCGACAACACCGTCAAGCTCTGGGACACGGCCATGGGGCAGTGCGTGGCGACGGCCGCCAGCTTGCGTCGGCGTCCGATGACAATACCGTTAAGCTCTGGGACGCGGCCACGGGGCAGTGCGTGGCGACGCTCGAGGGGCATAGCGGCCCTGTCAACTCGGTCGCGTTCTCGGGCGACGGCCGCCAGCTTGCGTCAGCATTCGACGATAATACTGTCAAGCTCTGGGACGCGGCTACGGGGCAGTGCCTACAGACCTTTGACGTCGGTAGAGCACTCGCTACTATCTCATTCGATGCGACGGGCTCATACCTCTACACAGATGCTGGCAGGATCTTGCTTGGCAAACCATCAGCTACGAGTCCCACGTCGATCCAGGCCTCTTCACAGCAGCCTCCTGTGCAAGGCTACGGCGTCAGTGCTGATAATGCATGGATCACCTGGAGCGGGCAGAATCTGCTGTGGCTACCGTCGGAGTACCGACCATATGCGTCGGCAGTAGCCGGGTCTACAGTTGCTCTCGGCTGTGCTTCAGGCCGAGTGCTAATACTTCGGTTCTTGGGAGAGGACAATGTCTTCGGGGATAGAGGAGGGATTTAGACAGATTTTTTTGCATTTCTTTCCATATCTCCGCCCTTATACGGGCCATAGGGGACTGTAGATATTTATACCGTAGAATGCACTTAATAAAAGTTCCAGAACTGTCTTGCTTATTACTGTAGTATCCCTTTTACCGACGCTAACTTCGCGGGCGGTAAGTACGGCGGCCGCTGCAGCGGCGTGCTGCAGTAACAGCTCGATATGGAGAATCCACCAGTCCGCGTCGCTCATATGCCGCTTACTAAGGCTTCTCGCCTCATCGCAAACCCTGCCTTCAGGGGCTAAGCCTCGGCACCATCGCAACCGCCGTCCTCCAAGGAAATACGTGGACGTGGATTAGATCGCTTTTTATCAGTCTCAAAACGCGCAGAAGCATTTTGGTATCGGATTTAGCTTTCAGTATTCTCTATTTCAATTCAAGCTTCGTTCCTCAGAGTTCCCTTAGGCGGGCCGCTTGCGGTTCACGTCTCCTCTTGATGCCTGAGGCCATCAAGCGGTGGAGGTCACATGACTGTAGACCTTGGCACTAGCCACACTCCAAATCAGCCATAGAGAGAGCCATTAGTAAATTTAGTTTACACTAACCAAAATCATTACTTACTTTAATCTAAAGTATTAATTTACATAGCAGTTTTATAAATACCTAAACACCACAATAGCCATAAGGCTTAAAATAAACTCCTAATATTATATTAAAGTTTTAAAGCTTAAATATAACCCTTATATAAATATTTAAAATAATATAAACTTAATAATAAAAGCTTATTAAAAGAACTTTCTTTTACTATTAATAAAGACATTTTATAAATTAAATATAAAAATAATAATATTAAGGTAATTTTTAAGTAAAAGGGGCTTAAAATACTTAATAATAACTAAAAAATACAAATTACATAAAATTTTAGAATATATAAATATATATGGAGTTTATAACCAGTCTAAAGTTAAAGTACCTATCACTTTTTCCGGCATAGAGGGTTTTCCGCCACGCAAGGATAGACGTTAGCACATTCGTTCTTAATAACATTAAAGGCAGGAAATCGAATTTCAAACAAAATTCAGTAGTATTTTCCCTTATAGTCTGCAATGGTTCTAAATTATTCAAGTAAATTCCAGAAAATAATGGTATCTGGTCGCCTAATACGGAGCAACGATCGCCTCCCAAGCCCTGGCGTACTTCTCTAAGGTCTTCGTAGAAACTTAACCGGCTTTCTTCAGCGTGGGAGACATTTGTTGAGCATCAGAGGTATCCAGTACCACTCCGCCAGTCGCCATATTTTGGAACTGGTTTTGGAAAAAGTCCATTAGCAAATCTCCGCATAGTTTGGGACTCTCAGATAAGTGGCGCCCCGCGAGCTCAAGCCATTCGTCAAAGTCGACGAGGAAAGACGATGGACCCAGCTCCGTAGCGATCCACCCCATAACCGTCTTCCAATTCTGACGAACAGGATTCTCAACGTGATAAATCAACTGGGTCGGCCTTGGTGATAAGAGTATCTCGGATAGTACGGTACCGGCCGTGTTAACTGGCAACCAGGACAGAGTATGTTTTTATATTAGCATAATCACACCACAGCCCGAAAGCAGGGACCTTACCCCGTGCAGCCGTGGGAAGGCTTGTATTTTCTGTGATAATTTGATCATCAGGGGAAAGTGCTCTTTCTCGTTCCAATATCCGTTCGTTTCAGCGCCCGAGAGCTGACCGATTCGGACGCAGCTGACTTCCATCTCCGAAGGCCAGGTATCCGCTGCGTTGGCGAGGATATGCTCACATACTAGCTTGGCCCTGCTGTACCCGAGGTTGATGGAACATCGATTGTCTGTGACCCTACGCTCTGGGACCGTCTTGGTTTGGTGAAACTTTTCGTAGTTGCCCACGACTGCGATAGATGATGTGAATAGTACTCGAGGTCTGGTTGATGGCCTGGTCCTGTGGATATGTCTAGCTAGCTGGAGGAGCCCTTGAAGTAGCGCAAACTGGCCTTCGAACGACTCCAGAGGCATTTGAAAATTCATAGGCCAGGCGGCGTGCAAGACGTGGGTGACGCTGCTGCAAAGAGTCTTGTAGTCTTCATCGGATAGGCCAAGCGTTTCTCCCACTGGGTCAACCTCCTGGTTAATCTCTACTAGTGCGATCTTGGACCAGAGATGGGGTGCGATAGTCGCTCCACTGCGTTCTATTGCCTCGATCTGCCCGCAGAACAAGTGTTCGCTCTGTTTGGGTTTCGAGCGGACAATGCATATAACCCGAGCAACTTCGGGTCGGGCTACCAGGTAGGACAGGATCCATGAGCCAAGGCTGCCTGTGCTCCCGGTGAGCAAAATGACATGATCGCCATTATCCCTCAACGGACCAAATCGCTGAACGTATGCTTTTATCTTGAGATCCTCGTCGTCGAAATTGTCTGAGGCTTGCTGCTGTGTCCGCAGAGCGCGAGCTAGACCCTTGATAGTCGTATTTCTATAGACTAGGTCCGTTGTGATCTGGCTACTGGGTAGTAGATCCGGACTTGTCCCTAGTCTTCTGATGAGAGAGTTCCGTATGAGCGTTGCTTGCATTGAATTGATGCCCCATGGCGCGAAATCATCGTCGAGGTTCAATTCGGACCCGTTCCCCAGTTCTGACCGAATAATCTCGCGCACCGTATTCTCGAGTGAGTCTTCCACGAGCTTAAAGATAGGCTGGATCTCGGTGTCAAGTTGTGTGCCGGCATACGCTTTCTGGATTTGTTTTTCAAAGCAGCGATACGCCTCTCTCCTCAAAACCGACCCTTTGTCAGATCTTGGTAGGCTCTGGCCCGATCCTAGGATCACAACTCTCTCCAACGAGGATAATCGAGAATGGTCGTCCATCTGGTGACACGCCCTTTGTATCGCAGGCCACAGCGCCGTCCTCAAGTTCTGAATATCCTCTGCAGGCCGAGCTGGTTCGATAAGCACACCAATCTCAGATTTACCTTCTCCAAAAACCAGTGCGGCGTTAACGAGATCGATTCGGCACATGATAGATTCAAGGATCGTCGGTTGGACTTTGTACCCATTGGCGAGGACAATAAGGTCGTCTTGTCGGGTCACAGCCTCATATACCGCCGAGCATCCGTCCTTTGCGAACAAGTCCTTAAGAGTGACTGGCTCGTCCCAGCCAAACGGCTTCACCGAGAACTGGTAGTACTGTCTCTCACCAGGAGGCCCTACAGCCGCAGAGTCAACCGCCTTCACCTCAATGTCGAGGTCACTTCTCAGGGGCCAGTAGCGCCAGCTGAAACCACTAAGTGGAACCATGAAAGGACTCAAGGGGCCAGTCTCAGTCGACCCAAAGTGACTGAGCAGCTTTATGCCTTGCTTGCTCAACTGGTCTCCCACTCCATGGTCTAGAGGGCCTCCGCCGTGTGCAACATATTGCAAGGACAGAAGTGGCGCAACCCCTTCGTTCGTAGGTAATTTCAAAATCCCTTCCAGAATAACTGGGACAGTTGTTAACGACTTTGGTTTGTGTCTCTGAATCAGTTCCACTGTCAAAAGGGCTGTCGGTATTCTGTTAGATGGAGGCAACAGTATTGGTTTGCCGATACCGAGCGCCAAGCAGGCAACGGCTAACCCGAAGCCCTATCACCACACATTTAGCATACGCTAGATAAAAAGACACCTGAAAAAAAAAAAGGAACGTACGTGGTACAGCGGGAGCATTTCCAGGTTCAGGCCCTGGACATCCTCTCCCTCTGTTCGGCGGTGGCAAGAAGCATATCCGAGCAACATCTTGTGCGATTGGTAAACTAGACTCGGCAGACCTGTCGTTCCAGAAGTGTGTAGAATGAGGACGTTGCGGTGGTCAAAATAACGACTCAGCTCGCAAATGTTGATATTGGCCGGGATAACATCGTCATTTCCTTGACTTGTCAGGAAGGTCTCAAAGTCGGCAGCAGCCAGTATCTTAGAAGCGCCCATTCCATATACCAAGCTTGTCGTTTCAAAAGCATGCTCGACTTTACTGGTCAGCATTGGTGACGTTACCACCGCCTGTGCCTTAATGACTGTGAGAATGTGTTGGATTGAGACTGGGCTGAGGCGGATCGATACCAATGCAACAGGGACGCCTAGGGCTAGAAGAGAGAATAGGTAGACTAGGAGGCTCATGTCGCTATGCATGAACAGGGCAACAGGATACGGTCTCGCAGGAGTTATCTCGGAGGCTTCTTCGTCGTCACTCGCGTTGTTCTCTGTAGCGTCTATGCCGATTAAGCTGGCTCTTAGTTCTCTGGTGCATCGCCATATTGCAGTGCGCAATTCTCGCATATTGACGTGCGTAGCGTCTCGAGATTGACTTGATATAGGATCATGAGCCTGGACGCAGAAACAAGCATCAGGATTGACTCTTGCGTTGTGGTCGATAAGCTCCAGGATTGTGCGTATGGAGCCAGAAGCGCCGGGCTGTTTCAGGTTGATGGTGGCTGCCTGGAACGGAGGCTTCTGCGGCGAAGATCTCTCATCCTCGCCAGTGGCAGTACGGTCCATTTTATGAGCTGGCCCGCAAGCCGACGCTGAAGGTGACGAAAAGTGATCTGTGCCATCAGGTTTCAGAATCAACACGCTCAAATGGCAGTCTAACAAGCACGGCATACCTTTAACCTTGCGTGTGTCTTTAACCATGTTTGCACCGCAGGGCGGGGTGGGTTAACTTGTGCATTCAACCTATAAGTTAAAAGCGGGGATAAAGGGCGAAGGATATTTGTTTGGCTTCTTGTTTATGCTGCGGGAAATTGGGTGTACATAAAGGAGTGAGATTCGCTCGCCCAAAGACGGCAGCTTCCACACTTTATATATTATTTAAACTTAGCTGCTGATACAATTAGCTGAAGCAGTTACAGTAAGGTCTTATAATTGGATAGTGAACGAACTGTATATATCCTGGGCTGCATTATTAATTCTTAGAAATCCAATCACTGGTTCATCCAATCGCCTGTATTGATAAGCTAGTCGCCTTGGCGGTTTACGCGCGGCTTGAAGGCGGTCTCGACTACTCTCGACGAGACTATTAAGAACGAACAAGCTAGTCCACCTAAATATGGAGCTCCAACCTGGTGCCCAGCAGTGCTAGGACAAGTAGTAGCTGAGAACGGAAATCCAATTTTTACCATCAGTCTTACGTGGACTGCAGTGCAATCCATCATCCGTGAGCTGGGCGGTAGGACTACAGACTCCGTGGCTCGAGATCTCCTGGAACCAAGATTGTTGGACACCAGAACTGTATAAATGTACAAGAGACCCCACTGAACAGCTTTCCCTAGTTCTCTAGAAACTGGTGTTAGGACCTTTTCGCCTAAGATGACCTTTTATTCTCCGATTATCACCGTTGCCGTCGTTGCCAGTCTTGTCTCAGGGGCTAAGGCAATCTGGGAGCTCTCCCAACTGGCCATGCCGAAATTGCGCCCGAAGGCTGTGGACAATAATTCAAGCAGACGCCGCTCGAGGAAACGTCGCAGACGAAATCGAAAGACCCCAGATTACCCAGATCGCGGAGCAAACGACGTTAAACGGCGCAGCCGTTGGAGTAGGGATTCGTCTCTCTCTCCGGCGGCTTAAACCTTTCTCACAGCTCCCTTCCCTCTCAACGACAGCTATTGGATATTCAATAAGTGGCAGGACACCGACACCCCGGTATCTCGCTATATAAAACCCGATATAAGCTTGATTCAAACACGTATTCCCTTTTCGGATAGCCTTATAATGGCCGGGTAAATGCGTGTATTCTCTCTAAATTTCTTAAAGGTATGATATAAATATAGGGTTGATATTATAGTGTTAGATATGCGGCCCTAACTTAGCAATAGGCATTAAACAGTTAATTAAAAAAACACTTATTAAGATAGATCCAGCAAGATGATAGATACTAAGAAAAGACCTCTGGTGCACATAGTTGAAGAGTAATTATATTGATTAAATCTATCTAATTATCTCCCAATGCTAGTTGACTAGCTTCCTAAGTAGCTGCCTAGCGTTATGTCTGACTAAACTTGTCCAACCGGTGCTGTTATGCGTATGCTTTAACAAAGTCTTTAAGAGCTTAATATTCTACTATGTAATCAAAAGTATTAAAAGCTTGCTAGTAAGGTATATATAATTTACACACTTACTTTAATATAAATCTTTTTAAAACATTTTTAGCATTTGAATATTTAATATTTTTAATAAAAAACTATTGTTAAAATTATTAAAAAAGCGCTTTATTATATTATATGTTTTATTTAAATTAATATTATTTTTTAAAAACTTACTTTTTAAAAAATATATAAATTAATTTTATATTCTTTATTAGCGCTTTTTTATATTTAAAATTATATATTAAAATAATATTTATAAACCTTTAAAAACTAATATAAATTAATTTAAAAAGCGTTTTAAAAGCAATAATTTAGAAATGTATAATAACATTTTAAAATTAGTTGTTTAAACAGTTTCAAGTAAAAGCTTAATCTTTTAATTTATATTTCCTAAAGCTTATATCCTATTTAGTTTAAATAAATTAGGATGCTTTGGAAGAAAAGTCGGACTTTGACGTCCTGAACAGAAAAGTAAACAACGGAACTACCAGCCGCTGATGTAGCCACCTTAAAGAAAGTTTCATGTTTAGAGGACCGAATTAGATTCCCTATCGTTCCCCTCGGGCCTAGTGGGAACAGAGAGAAAGATTCGTGGGCCTAGTTCCTTTCTCGCCGGGCCATATGGGAGGGCAGGGCTGTCCCCATTGCTTGTAGCGGCTTCATCAAGACTTGTAGGGTATACGTGGGCTTGTACTCCGTTTTCGAGCCTGATAAGGTCTAGATCTTGGTCGCGCTGAGAATCTTCTATATATTCGCATTAGCTCTCGATTTCCCTGTCGTTGTACCAAAGATGTCTCACCGTCGAGAAGTAGAAGCTGGCGTGCAAGGATATTGTCCTTAAATACAGGGACCTCTGCGCCATCCTGACCGGTGCCAATAGGCTTGGACAGTACAAGAGCTCGGGTAAGAAGAAGAGTTTGAATCAGAGCGGCAGTAAACATTTTGAGACGGAAGTGAGGACTTAGTACAAATAGCATGAGAAAAAAAGTCTTGTAAGTTGGGCAGATCGATCGCTTTATACCTGGGTAGTCCCGCCACTGTCGCCCTACGCTTCCTAACAGACGCTATTTCTAAATGAAGAGAAATATAATATTCCAGGTATAAACAAATACTAAATAAACTAAGACTGCTATATAATAAAACTATAGCCAGTAGGATGCCTTGCATTATACTGCGCGGTGTGGCCCGGCAAAGGTGTGGGTACTGTTTGGGGGGGGGGGGTTGCCTAGCACCTGTTAGTTACTAACGGGTCTCTTTTAGAGAACACCTTGACAGTCAGTTTCTGGCGCAGCCAAGCTAAAATATATTTAAGTTTAAGCAGTCTGAAGATATCGTAGCATAATAATATTATACTAAAAACAATATAAGTAGATGTTTATTAATTTAAGCTAAAGTAGTCTTCTTATACAGCTTATATTAACAAAACAGAATTATATTAGCGAGCCTTATTTTTTTAGCCGGACTCGTTCTTACTCCGAACCCCCCCCCTTTTTCTTTCTCTTTTTCAAAAAAATAGAGAGCTTGCATACCAAATACGAGCAGCATGAAGCAGACGACACAAATGTTTCACGTCTTGCGGCTCAGATATGGCTAATCAAATTGCGCTTCTCGCCTAATTTTCAACGCCAAAATATCACCAATTCTCCTTGCATTGCGATTTGAAAAGGCCTCGCCTGCGGTCTCATTCAGCCTTTACTACCTTCGGCGTAAATATAGCCACATTCCAGAACCATAACGGTCTGTTTAATGAAAACCTTGTTAGAATTAATCAAATCAGGCACCAAACCATTAGTCAATAAGATCCGCATTTGCCAGTCTTGTACAATACTGCGGGTCTTGTCTCAGATAACTCCGTTAATTACAGCTAAGGATATATAGTCTTAAAGTTGGAGCAAACTATCTGTTTTAAATGCTGCCTTTTTTTACGTTAACTAAACATAATAAAGGTTATTCAATGCTTCACCTAAAGACAGGCTAGCTGTTCTGATTGCTAATGTCGCCTAGGCTTCCCTTAAAATGTTTAACTAGTTAGGTCTCTAATAAGAAATTATAATATCCTAGTTTCTCAAACACATCTAACATCCATGCATCGTGGCACAAATCACATTGATGTTGTAATAATCGCCCTAATCTAAATGTCTCTCCTGCCTCCATACTAAAGCTGCTCAGCACTACTCAATTAGTTTTCTAAGCACTAGTTATGCGAGACGTTACTCGCATCATAGGGCAAAGTTTAAAGCCTACTAGAAGTCACCTCTTAAAAGCAACAAGAATCATTTTCTAAGCATATTCTACAAATATACCACAAACTCATTTAGCCCCCAACATAAATATCACGTATTATCAATCTTTTCGCAAATTACGCGCAATAAAGGATAACTAACTTCAAATATCTTATCTTAAATAAGGCGTATAAAGATAGGAAGAAGAAAGATAACCAAGCCTAATAAAATAATTCTTGTCATAACTATTAGTTAATATATAGACTGCTCGAGGTAAAATATAATCTAGTAGAGGATTCGGATTCTTTATAGACTTCAGAGCGCACTCCCACGCGGTTTCAATTAATCGGCAAGCATAAAGAACGGCTTATTTAATTCCACATTCTTATGTCTGTTCCATACTTACTAATTCTAGTATAAGGTCCTTTTACTTGTTATTAAGATGGCAGGCGGGGGCGGCGGCGGGATGCCGATAGGGAAGGAGTGAGGGCGTGCCACGGAATTCATTGCCACAATGCCGTCGGTATAATCCAGCTGAGACTCGCCCAATTTGGACGAGTCCCAATCGGATAGGGTTTGAAAAGGCAGTTTTCTCCTACGTCACTTGGACTGTCCTACAAAGGTTAACCGAGACTCGTCCAATTTGGACGAGTCTCAGCGAATGGCGCTTGTAAAGGCAGTTTTCTCCTATCACTAAAACTGTTCTAAAAAGGTTAGATAAAACTTAATTAATTTAAACAAGTTATATTTATATTACAAAAAGCTAAATATAACTTAGAAAAATAAATTTTACTTATATAATAAGCACCTTCTTATAAATATTTAAAAAGTTTATAATATATAATAAATTATTTAAATTATAAAATTTAAAATTAAACTGGATTTTAAATAATAATAATATATTAAATTATATATAATAATAATCTTTATATTAATATATTTTATTAAAGATTTAATATTAAATATAATATTATTTTATATAAATTCTTTTTAAAATAATATATAATTAAACTTTTATAATAAAATCTAATAAATATATATTTTATATTAATAATTTAATTATTATTTAATATAAAATCAAAGTTTAAAAACCTTAGAATAGTTAATTAAGTATAGATAAAAGAAGGCCTGAATTTTATAAGTGGCACTAGTAGACAATATAAGACTTATGGAGGTCCCTGCTACTCTAGAAATATAAAAACCCTTCCGGAGTTTGTAAAAGAATATATACCTGCTGTCTTGTTATTTAACCTTGTTTCTTTTTTTCTCCTTTAAAATAATTATCATCCAAACCACAAGCTGCCTCTCTAAAGTTCCTTGACCTTTTTTATTTGCAAGTGTTCGTCTTTTACCTATTACACTTAAAAGAAAGATGCCTACCCGAGACCAATACATAGTCAAGAGGAAGGAAGTCGACAATAATAAAAGAGCGACCGTCTGGCTTTTTTAGTATGGGGCTAGACTTTACCTTCGATATATTGACGCTAAAAGCACTACAATTCCTCCGTATATCAACGATCCAATCAAATTCAACTCAATAATAATAAATAAAAGCAAACCACCTTGCCCTCACTTAATAACCTTCAATTAAAGTATTCCATAGTGGTTACTAAACTAGTACTTATAAAATGAATGGGAATTACAAGTTATTACGTGGATAATTATACACGCTAATATGGATAGGGAGAAGTTTGGGGGTGAGAGTCTTCGCTGGGCGAGAAGAGTCCTCCCACCAACCTAGGGAAGCCTTCTACGTGCGAAGGACCGGAATGCCATACAGGAAGTACAGCTTAACAACGAAGCGCACTGGCAATCGCAGCATCAGACTCTGCCGGAGACAGGCATTAGCTTTCCCTTCCAACATAGTACTCAGAGCATCAGCACTTTTATTATCAGTGGGGTCAGGCCATCCCCTTATACAGATATAGTCCCCACCTCGACAACACTTAAGTTGCCAGAAACTGAGGCTATTATGTATGCTTCTTAGATGGGTTATAATGAGTATACGCAGGACCTATCTTACCACCATGACAGAGTCCAGGACTACAAGAAAATAGGGCAGGGTGCTTTAATCAATCCTTTCTTGCCTTTTATTCCCAAGAACATAGCGATATAAACAAGCTTAGAAGTCGGGAATCAACATACCCTTAAAATACCCACAAGCAAAAAATTAGTTCCTAATGCATGGGCTGAGGCAGCAACTTCTCGTACTGTGGCCCGTCACTATGCCCTAAGGCGAGTCCGAAAATACTCCAAAAAGCGATAACCTTATCCGATGTGACATCAATGGGATCATTAATCGGCCTTATTATTAAACCATTATCTGAACTCCAAATAGTTAAGCATATACATTATGGGAAATGAGCTTCTAAAAGCGGTGGCTGTCTACAATTAAGGATAACTAGGTTAGATCTATGATGTGGAATTGGATTTAATAAAGCAGCGAGATCCATTTTAGTAGTCCGCGGCACCTTTAGGTGCTTAAAGTTTCTTAATTTGCAATCTCTTAGAATGAATCCCTATTACGCCTTTGTTAAAAGATATAATTAACATAAACCTATAAGCAGTTTTAGGTTTAAAAGAGTTATTCTAGGATTTAATTATAATAATGTTTAATAACTAGTTAGGTTACTAATAAGTTTTAAAAATAGCGGTAACACATGTTTTTTATTAGCAGGAGAGCAATTTTAGCCGGTTACAAACTATATTTACTACTTTGTGGATGCCCAATTAGGAGAAAAGAGCTGGGAGAAACAGCTATTCTAAAGACAAAGCACTATCTTTAAACAATCAAACTAAAAGCCTTCCTACAATACAAAATTAGATAAAAAGTGCTATATAAGGTGGGATTAAATAGATGTAAGCATTATAGTTAATAATAATATAACCATATATATTATAATAAGTATTGTTTATAATATTATAAACTAAGTTATTAATTGGGTAGATAAGCTAATCTAGGTTCTATTAGTAATAAGAGGTAGGGAAAAGTTAGTTGTAATATAGTTTGGCTTGTTATTAAAAAATGGCTTAATAGAAACCATTAAAGTTAATAATAAGGGTTCCCATTTTAATATAATACTTGTTTTTATTAATGGACTTTTAGAAAGGCAACTTGTATTTCCGTCTTGCTAATATAATAAAAATATATCCCCTATTTTATTTAAAATAAAGATAAAAGTATATATTGATAATCCTATATATTACCTATAGTAATATTAGTATATATATTATACCTATTAATATTTTATAGTATATTATATTACTTACGCCATTTTATTAGGCATACCTAACGGGATTAAAAATATAATAATTAAGGGGCTTAGGTAAGGGAAAATGGGCTTAAACCTATAGGAGATTAGTAAAAAGTTTTTATTCGCAAATTATAAAAGGGCATAGCATTTATCCCTAAATAAAAATTTATACCTATTAAGGCTATAATTAGAAAATAATTAACCAGCCTTTAAAGGGTTTTATTATATAATTAAGATATTAGATATACTAGCAATAAGCTAGAGGGGAGAGTTAAATATATATATAAATAAATGGTCCTTAAAGGCTATTGCTATTATTATAAGTAAGGCCTTTAATATAAATATGGTTTTTATAGCGAAATAAAGTTCTTTGCTATAATATTCTTTTTTAAGATTTAAAATAGCGTAATAAATATAATATAGGCTAGTATAACCTTGTATAATAAGATAGCAAACTTTAATAGTATTTATTTTAGTGCGAATTAAATATTAATATCTTTTTTGTACTAGCTATAGATAGGGCAACTATAAAAATCTATAAACTCGGATTACGGATATCGTCTTTTAGCGCTACTTATAATATGCTGCAAGGAAACAGTATTGACGATTGGCCTTAGTGGAATCTAATAGCCGAACCCTGCGAACATGGAATTATTATACCCTTTCCCACCCACGACTCTACCCGCGCCGCAACCTTAAAGAAGTTGCTAGTAGAATCCCAATCAACCGGTTCCCGGCTATAATACTAGGAAAGTAGGTGCTATGAAGCCCAATCCTCTATATAAAGGCGACCTAGATCCTGCCTTTTGGGCGTCTTTTATATATAATATATAAAGATAGAATAATAGCTTTAATGCGCTAAACTTTCTGCCAAATATGCTAGAACTATAAGTTTTAAAGCTAAAGCCTAAAAGTATAGTAAATAATAATATAAGGAGGTTAGTAAAAAAAAAATTTAATCAGCATAATATTAATATTTAATAGTCTATAAATTATAATCTATATAAAATAGAATAGAATTAAGGCTAGCATTATAGTAATACAAGCTAATTTAAGAGATATAAAGAACTTTGTAAGCAAGACTTATAAATTCTTATTAAAATTAGAGTCTAGTACAAATATTTTAAAAAGTATATTAAAAAAGCTATATAAAAATATAGATGTGTTTGCTAAAACTCTATACCGCCTACTCAATGGTAATGCTAGGTAGAGTAATGAATTTGCTAGACATACTAACTTTGCAACAAGGTGTGGGAAGTTAAATTAGTATATATTGTACCTACCTAGGTATGGAAGGGACTTAGGCCACATTGAGTGTTTATGACTGTGTAAGGGACCGACTGCAACTTTTATAATTAGATTTGAAAACGAAACCTATTAGGCTAACATCCATCCCAGCAAGGCGGAAAACCCTCCATGCCAGAAAAAATAATAGGTATTTTAACTTCATATAAGCTAAAAACTCTACACATATTAATATATTTTAAACTTTTATATAGTTTATATTCTCTAGCTATTATTAAGCATTCTAAGCCCCTTTTATTAAAAATTTACCTTAATGCTACTACTTTTATACTAGATCTATATAACATTTTTATTTAAAGTAATAGAGAATTTCTCTAATATACTTCTACTATTAAGCTTTAATTGCATTTAATACTTATAAAATGGTTATATCCAAGCTATATAATCTTGCTAATATACTAGCAATCTTTATAAGCCTTGTAGTTATTATAATATTTAGATTTTTATAAAATTGCTATGCAATTTAATACCTTAAATTAAGGTGAGTAACCATTTTAGTTTAGTGCAAACCGAATTTATAAATAGCTTTTTCTAGGTATAGCTAATTTAGGAGTGTGGCTAGTAGTAAGAGTTATAGTTTGGTGACCTTTACTACTAGATATAGCTAAATTCTACTTTAAGTATTAAATTACTAAGTATTAATTAGGATTTTATAAATATAGAAATTGCTTTTTAGCCTTATATTATTATTTTTATATTTAAAAGTTATAGGGGTTAATGTTGGTAAAAGGGCCTAGGCTTTAATAATATTTAAAAATTAAATTAGTTTATAGTATAATTAAATACCCTATTAATTTTAAAATATTTATAAAATATATATTAAAAATATAAAATTACTATTATCCTTATAACTTATATAAGAGTAGAAATATAAAAAAAAAATAAAAATAAATATTAAATAATAAGCTTTATTTATAATAAAATTTTCTAGCTTTTTTTAAATTATTTATATATAATATATATATAAGCTATTATTATAATGTAAACTAGTTGGGGTAGTTTTTAGTAATAGTTTTTTCCTAAATAGTAATAATTTATTTAAATAGCGTAATAGCATTTTATAGCTATTTATTAGCCTAGTAAGTGCTAATAAATAAGTATTGTAATATAAGCCGCGAGGCTTTAACTAATAGCTTTATGGTTTTTTACTAATATTATATATAGCATATTCCCTTATATTATTTGTTTTATAAATTATTTTCAAATTAGCAATTATTTATATAACTTTTAGTATTAGTATTGGCGCTATTTACGAGGAGCCACTTAATAATAGCTTTGTAGCCTTTTACTAATGCCGCATATAGCGTATGCGATTCTTCGTGGTGTTGGGTAATCTTTTTTTAAAGAGCTTCCACTTCTCTAATAGTTCTCTTGATTTAACTAACGAATTAACTATTAGAACAGTGCTTAACTTTCGCTGTGAAACTCAAAGTAGACTATCTCCCGTACAAATTATAGCGCGGGCTACGATAATTTTAATGCAAATAAGGTATAATTTCGGACTAAACTTATCTATTTTTATCTTTAAGTAAGGCTGTATACTTTTTTTGTATCGGCTTTTTACTATAATAACCCATTTCCAGAGAATAAGCATAGTATAAATTTGTATTTTAATTTCTTTAAACTTCTTAAGGTTTATACCTAGTATATTTTTATTGTTTTTTAAGATTTCATCTTAGCTTAACTTATTAAATTTTTTAATAATGTTGTTTTTATAAGGAGAAAGAGGATTTGGATTCTAATGCGGTGGTCGGTTTGCTTACTCTTTGTAAGCTTTACTAATTAAAGTCTTCCAGTTCAAACCAGCAAAGTTTTATGTTAGATATATAGGGATATAGACGGTGAATTTAGATATGGTAGATGTGGTAAGATTTGGTTAAAGAGAGGTAATTTGTGTTTTAAGCAAATAGCTTACAATAATGGCTGGCTTTAAATATTTTTAATAAGGAAGAGATGGAAGAATATAATATTATGCTATATTTAGCGGAGCTAATTTTAGATGGAATTTTGAAATCTTAAATTAAATATTTAAATTTAACTTAAACAAGTCACTCTTTTTCTAAAAGCACTCTAACAATTACTTAATATTAAAATTACAATCTAGCTGAACCAACTGCCTTACTACTAACCCCCATTCGCCATCACAAATACTTATATTTAAAAAGTTAAAATCCATTTACTGCAAATGTCTCTAAAGGAAATTGAATAGCGATATCTCTAACACCGTCATATTATTAACACAAAAAAACGTGAGATGAGACAAGTGAAGTGAATCGAGCGGTACAGAGATGAAGGTCGATGTATCGTGAGGATGGGAGAGATGCGAATGGCTGATAGCTGTGGAAGGCGGCCAAGGATAGACAAAAAGCAAAAGAAGTCTGAACAGAAATTTCGTTGCATTTCTGCAGAGACAAATCTTTGGTAATTCAAGAAAGCGCTGTCATTGGCAGCGGAAGGCATAGTTTCCAGCCATTGTTCTCTGCCGCCATGAAGCAACGGGTGCGTTGCCCATTCTGCCTTTGAACAAATAGGCCATTCAGCATTGCGGACCGTAAGTAGCAAGAACTATCCTAATTCCCTAGCAAACCAGAAGTTCTTTAGAGGAGTTAAATAAGTAAATGCTTCATCCCTGTTCATCCCCGCAGCGAAACCTTTATACCTGATATATATGCCTTGTTTAATGCCTGATTTATATAAAGTGGCATGTGACTTATAGTATTCCGCATCTCCAGTCCAATCAACCCGGGTCACCAAAGAAGATAGGCCCGCCCGATGCGGTAGTGCCGGGGCTGTGGGTCGTCACGAAGCCTGGTCAAGGTAGACGCGGTCGGGGGGTTTCCTGTGTTCATCGCCGTGCCCCGCGGTAGTGTCTTGAATGAGAGGTCCGGATGCAGGAGCCGCGGATTATGGAGAAGGTGGACGGAACGACGGGTTCGTGGGTCGTGATATAGTCGAGGTAGTGGGTGTGTCCACTCGGGATCGAAGTGGAGCTCGCGTTCGATTGGGACGTGACGGAGGTGACGGTCCCTGTGCGGTCGTTGGGTCTCTGGGGCGGCAGCTCTTCGTCATCGGAGACTGTGGAGGTGGAATTCGGGGGCGAGGCGTCATCAGGCACGCCGCTGCCGTAACACGGGCGTAGGGTGCGCGAGTGCGCAGCGTTGGCCCTGCATCTCCGTCCCGATCCCCGTCCCCGTCCCTTGACCTGCTCTCTTGGCGCTTCGGCAGGGTCAGGGCGCAGTTGTCGCATGGACCGGCCCCATATGTCCTCCTGTAGCTCGACTTACGGCGCGCATGAGATGTTCCCATTTGTGGGGAATCAGACGTGCACCTGGGGCTGACGGGCGGCGTATTCACAGCGAAGGCGGAAGCGATCTGGGTGGCGCGGCGTAGAGCGGAGCGGTTGGTGAATGGGTCTTGCTCGGATGCGGGCGCCGAGGAACTGCGTTTCCTGTCGAGGTCGAGGTGGCGAAGATGCAGAAGCAGGACCGGTGAAGATTTTCAACCCCCTCCAGCCTGACGTCGTCTAGGTCCCCGAGACGGTAGCAAAGCTAGGTGTTCCGCTAGCAGTGAAGGATTGGGTATGGAAGCAGAGAGCCAAGCAGCTGGCAAAGTCGACCAGAAAGAAGGCGTCAAACATGCCATCAGGAGGTCTTAATCAATATGTCAAGAATACAAAGGCCATGAGCTGGAAATTTATTTTTCTATCACAGAGGCTGTTCTCTCATGTCTTAAACTTCGCAAAACAGAAATAGGTTAAATTTATATTGCATGGATATGCATTGTGGACAACATTACTCCACTCGGTAACACGCCCAAAACTTTATATAAAACAAGCACTTATGCGAAACCATTAACAGCGATAAAGCTGACATCATTGTTGAATGACTGCTTAACATCGAAGGCGTCAACACCACCGTTGGATGCGATATACGCAAGGTTGTTGAAGGGGCGCACATAGCGTGTGGGATAGCTCCAGGAGCGAAGCGAGATGCCTTGGCCATTAAGACCAGCCTGTGTGCAGAAGGTGACGTCCTCGTAATACTGTTTGGTACCTTCATTTGGAGCAACATACAACTGAAAGGCATAGTGTCGAAGAAATTGGCCAGGAGAATCATTGCTCTCGAACGAGAAGCAGTTGCTGTTGCCAAGCCCCGTCCGTACCGTCCAGCTTGCCGCCTTCTTCAGAGCGGCAGTACTGCTGGTGCTGACAGCTTGGATGTCGACAAGATTTGTTGTATGGGAAAGATACTGTGTTGGATTTCCAGTGGTTTGTAGCGAGATGGATGTGCCCACGGTGAGTGGTGGCCCGCTTATCAGCGGGGCTGCGGCGTACTGGGCAGCAACAACATTGGCTTGGACCAAGTTTTCAGTAGCATCCGTGGGAAACCCAGTGGTTATACAACCCTCATAGAAGGTACCCTGGGCACTGTTGCTGTTATCACCCCCAACACCCAAGGTAATCGCCCCCTCCTTGCTCATTGGGTTATAACCTGAAGGCCGTGGGCCGTTAAAGTATGTCGTTAACGCGCCAAGTGTTGCATCACCGCCCCGGAGTGCCCAGTTATTTGGCCGCCCCTTTAAAGTCGCAGTGAAGAATTGTTGGCTGACAGCTGGGAGTGCTGGATTCTGAGCAACAGCTTGGGTAGAGTAAAGGCCATTCTCAAGATCTGCCAGAGGCCAGGGTCCAGTTCCAGCGCCAGTACCCCAAACCGTATTAGAACCAAAGTAGATAGATTCCATATGACCGTTGCCGTTGTTATCGCTGTTTCTCTCCGCATTACCGTAGTCAAAGCAGCAGCCACCATTGTGGTGGGTACCATCAACAACAGCATAAAGACCCTCGGGAGCATCTCCAGTAGCTAGACCAGTTGCAGCATTGTTTCGGTAGCCAGTCCCAGGAGAGATAAAGACACCATATGCCTTCTGGCCATTAAGAAACACCGGTGCACCAATAGCACTGGCTAGGTTATCAGCGCCATTAACGTCTGGGCCCAGGAAATGACCAGGTGGGCCCTGGGTCAGATGGTTTCCTCTGCCAGACTGGTCGTAAATAATAGTAATCAGACACGTTGTGCCGGCACAAAAGGTATCCTGGGCAGCAGAGTTGGCGACCCCGCCGGCGGATAGCGGAGAGATATTCAGCGTGGTGCCATCGGAGCCACGTTGTATCTGGTAGAGGACACCGGAGTAGGTTCTGTACAGGGCACGAGTTGTGCTGTGAGCAGCGACGCAGGGAGTACCGCCGGATGCGTAGATATCACAGGGCAAGGCACTGGGTGAGCTGGATGAAGCAGGGGCTGAACTTGAAGAAGCTGAACTCCGCGACGGAGATGTGCTTGGCGGAGACGAGGACGAGCGCGACGGAGATGTGCTTGGCGGAGACGAAGACGAGCGCGACGGAGATGTGCTTGGCGGCGACGAGGACGAGCGCGACGGAGATGTGCTTGGCGGAGACGAAGACGAGCGCGACGGAGATGTGCTTGGCGGCGACGAGGACGAGCGCGACGGAGATGTGCTTGGAGGCGACGATGGCAGGCTCACGGGGAGCGACGAAGGGAGAGGAGACGGGAGGGTAGAGGGTAGGGAAGAAGGTAAGCTTGAGACGAGTGTAGTGAGGAGTGTAGTGGGGACTGTAGTGGGAAGTAAAGAGGGGAGCAAAGAAGGGAGTGAAGAAGGTAAGCTTGAGGGAAGGGAAGAGGGGAGGAAAGAGGGGAGGAAAGAGGGGAGCAATGAAGAGGGGAGCAATGAAGAGGGGAGCAATGAAGAGGGGAGCAATGAAGAGGGGAGCAATGAAGAGGGGAGGGAAGAGGGGAGTAGTAAGAATGGCAGCACTAAGGTAGGCAATATTGAGGTAGGCAGTATTAAAGATGGCAGCATTAAAGTAGGCAGTATTAAGGATGGTAGCATTAAGGATGGCAGCATTAAGGTAAACAGTATTAAAGATAGTAGCATTAAGATGGGCAGTATTAAAAATGGTAATATTAAGGTGGGCAATATTAAGAATAGTAGCATTAAGGTAAATAGTATTAAAGATAGCAGTATTAAAATGGGTAATAGTAAAAAGGGCAATATTAAGGAGGGTAATATTAATAATAGTAGTATTAATAATGGCAATATTAAAGTGGGTAGCATTAAGGTGGGCAATATTAAAAATAGTAGCATTAAGGTGGGTAGTATTAAGGATAATAATATTAAGAATAGTAGCATTAAGGTGGGCAATATTAAAATAAGCAATATTAAAGTAGGCAGTATTAAAAATGGTAGTATTAAGGTGGGTAGTATTAAGGATAGCAGTATTAATAATAGTAGTATTAAAAATGGCAGTATTAAGGATGGCAGCATTAAAATAGGTAGCATTAAGGTTAGCAATATTAAGAATGGCAATATTAAAATGGGTAGCATTAAAGATAGTAGTATTAATAATAATAGTATTAAAGATAGTAGTATTAAGGTGGGCAGTATTAAGAATAATAGCATTAATAATAGTAATATTAAAAATGGTAATATTAAAGTGGGCAATATTAAAAATAGTAATATTAAGGTAGGTAGTATTAAGAATAGCAGCATTAAAGTGGGTAGTATTAAAAATAGTAGTATTAAGGTGGGTAATATTAAAAATAGTAGTATTAAAATAGATAGTAGTAAGGAGGGTAGCATTAAGGAGGGTAGTATTAATAATAGCAGTATTAATAATGGCAGCATTAAGGTGGGTAGTAGTAAGGAGGGCAGTATTAAAGAAGGTAGTAGTGAAAAAGGGAGTGATGTAGGTAAGCTTAACGGGAGCAATGATCCTAAGCTTAATGGGAGCAGCAAAGCTGTGCTTAACATTAGGAGCAGCGACTTTAAGGTCAATGGGAGCAATATAGGTAAGCTTAATAATGGAAGCAATAATAGTTTTAAGCTTAGTAATAGGAGTAGCAATATGGGCAAGCTTAATAAGAGGAGTAGCAACTCTAAGCTTAGTAATAGGAGTAAAAATATAGGCAAGCTTAATAAGAGGAGTAGCAATATAGGTAAGCTTAATAGAAGCAATAATAATTTTAAGCTTAGTAATAAAAGCAGCAATATAGGCAAGCTTAATAAGGGGAGCAATAATATAAGTAAGCTTAATAGGAATAGCAATATAGGTAAGCTTAACGGGAACAATATCTTTAAGCTTAAAGATGGAAGCAGCAATATAGGCAAGCTTAATAAGAAAAGCAGTAATATAAATAAGCTTAATAGGAGCAGCAATATGGGCAAGCTTAATGGGAGCAATATTTCTAAGCTTAAAGATGGGAGCAATAATATAGGCAAGCTTAATGAGAGGAGCAACAATTTTGAGCTTAGTAATGGGAGCAGCAACTTTAAGGTTAATAAGGGAAGCAGCAATATAGGTAAGCTCAATAAGGGGAGCAGCAATGTGGGTAAGCTTAATAGGAGCAGTAATATAGGTAAGCTTAAAGGAAGCAGCAATAGTTTTAAGCTTAATAATAAAAGCAGCAATATAGGCAAGCTTAATAAGGGGAGCAGCAATATAGGTAAGCTTAATAGGAGCAGCAATATAGGCAAGCTTAAGGGGAGTAGTGATGGTTTTAAGCTTAATAATAGAAGTAGAAATGTAAATAAGCTTAATAAAAGGAGCAGCAACTTTAAGCTTAATAATAGAAGCAATAATTTTAAGCTTAATAATAGAAGTAATAATTTTAAGCTTAATAATAGGAGCAGCAATTTTAAGCTTAATAATGGGAGTAGTAATGTAAGTAAGGTTAATAATAGGAGTAGCAATATAGGCAAGGTCAACAAGGGGAGCAGCAATGTAGGCAAGCTTAATGAGAGCGACGTAGGTAAGCTTAGTGGGAGCGACGACGTAATGGCTGGGGTTGATGAGATAAGAGTCATAAAGCCGCTGCCCGGCAGGACAAGAATTGGCACGATCAACGTGTACGTGGCACCCGCGCTTGTCCGTGCAAATATGATGGCGACGACGAGCCCGGGGGCCGTGTCGGCCGCAACGAACCCTTGCAAGAACCCTGCAGCCCCCAACGTGACAAAAGTCGACGGGGGCTGAGTGTCGACAACCACAAGGATGTCACTCGGACTCAGAAGGTAGACACGGAGATCAATCAGATACGAGGAGCCCGTCGTAACGATCTGTGTGGGGACGGGTATGCTGGTTCCCAGTGTAGAGGATGCGGAGGATGTACCAGAAGTTGTCGTGCCCGGTGGACTTGAACTTGTCGTGCTCGGTGTACCAGAAGTTGAAGACTCAATGGCTGTAGTCGATCCGATAAGAGACGTGGAGCCGCTGCCTGGAAGAACAAGAATCGGCACGATCAACGTGTACGTGGCACCCGCGCTTGTTTGCACAGATATAACTGCAGTAATAAGCCCGATGGGCGTGCCAGGCGGAACAGAACCTTCTAAGGACGCCCCAGCCCCAGGCACAATAAATGGTGACAGGGGAGTAGTTGAGATAACCCCAAGAAGGATATCATTTGGATTTCGAAGGAAGGATAGAAGAGGAATTGAATATAAGGAGCCCACTGTAACATCCTGTGTGGGGACGGGTATGCTGGTGGGTCCCAGTGTAGAGGATGTAGCGGGGGTACCAGAAGTTACTGTGCCTGGTGTACCAGAAGTTGCCATACTTAGTATATCAGAAGTTGTCGTTTGTGGTGTACCAGAACTTGTCGTGCCTGGTGTACCAGAAGTTGTTGTACCCTGTGTGCCAGAAGGTATCGTGCTGGGACTTGTGTTATCCAGTGTGGCAGATGGTAACGTGCTCAGTGTACCAGAAGATAACGTGCTCAGTGTGCCCGAGGTTATGGTGCTTAGTGTACCAGAAGTTGTACCCAGCGTACCAGAAGTGGTCGTGCTCGGTGCGCCCTGAGCCGCAATAACGACCACGAGTATGGTCACGGTGTAAGTGCTGTCATCCTGCCTTACAACGGACACAGTGACTGTAAATGTTCCGTTTGGCTGAGTTAATGGGACGGAACCGTCAATAATACCTTGGGAAAGATCATAACCAACCCATGGGTAGCTAGGGATAGATACTATGGGTAGTGTGATCCTATCGGTAGGACTGTTTAGGAACGGGCCTATATTAATGGTAAAAGGGAACCCAGCTGTGATTGTAACAGTGGGTATTGATACACTAGCCGTGGGGCTTGGATTGTTGAACGTCGTTGTAACCCCGCTACTGGTGCTAATACCCGTGCTCGCATTTGCTGGCCCAATAACCACATTAAATGTCACATTAACAGTAGTATCGGAGCCTGCAGGTCTGACACCAAGGGTCACGCTGAATGTACCTGGGGGTGTTCCCAGTGGGGCGGTTCCGGTTAGGGCCTGGAGTGAAAAGTCAAATGTGACAAATGGCTCGGAGGGGCTGAACGTCGCCGATATTACTTCATATCCAAGCCCTCCGCTGAACGTCACGAGTGGGATATTAAACGGGACTCCCGGTGTGATGGTCGGCGTGGGCAGGACAGTACTGCTAGATCCAGGCCCTGCTGATGTGGTTGTGGAGAGCAACAGCGGCGTTGATGTACCAGCAGTCGAAATAGAAGCGGCTGACGTTGGCAAGACAGTACTGCTAGGTCCTGGCTCTGACATTGACAGGGCAGGACTGCTAGTCTCTAACCCTGATATTGACAGGCTAGTACTGCTAGATTCTGACTCTGAAGTTGGCACGACAGTACTGCCAGTGCTGCTAGACTCTGGCTCTGACGTGGTTGCAAATGGCGGCGTTGACAGGCCAGTGCTGCTAGATTCTAACTCTGACGCGGTTGCGGATAGCGGTGTTGATGTAACCGAAGATGGAGCGGCAGACGTTGGCAGAACAGTACTGCTAGGTTCTGACATTGATGTTGTGGATAGCACCAGCGGCGTTGACGTAGCCGAAGTAGGAGCCGCTGGAGACACAATGAAAGGCAATGTGACGGTGTAAGGCAGGCCATCACTCCCAAGAACACTCAGCACGACCTGATATCGTCCAGGGGCTGTGCCTAAAGGCGCTGTGCCGATTAAATTCTGCAGAGGCCCGATACTAAGCCCACTAATTGTCGGGGACGTTGCTTGAATTCCCTGGACGATATCACCGGCACTGCGCAAATATGCTGCATAGGAAACATCGGCAGGGACCCCGGGGGTGATGGTTGGTGTCGGGAGACTGGTGCTTGTAGATCCTGTCCCAGCCGACGTAGTTGTAGCCGTGGCAGGAAGAACGGTAAAAGGCACGGTCAGAGTGTAGGACAGGCCATTCCTTGCAACAAAAGTTAATGTTGCATTATACTTCCCAGGCGGGGTATCCAAGGGCGCCGTGCCAGTGATGTCATGCGGCAGCACGAGGTTGAAAAAGGTGAACGGGGCCGCCGAGAGTCCCGTGGCCGTATCGTCGGGGCTGCATAGGTATGGCAAAGTCGAGAAGTCGAAAGGAACCCCAGGAACGATGGTCAACTCCGGGGTTATAACCGCAGTCGGGCTCGAGGACGGGGCTGGGAAGGTAGGGGTGCTGCTGCTGCCGAGTGATGGTGAAACGGAGGAGGAAGCAGTCGCCACGGCCGTGCTGCTGCTCACGGCGGAGGTGCTAAGGCCGCTCAAGGTGCTGGGACTGCTGATTACAGTACTTGATGAATAGCTACCTGCAGTGCTGCTGCTTATGGCGGAGGCGCTGGGGCTGCCTGTAGCACTGCTTATGGTGGAGGCGCTGGGGCTGCCTGAGGTGCTAAGGCCGCCTGGGGAGCTAAGGCTGCTCAAGGTGCCCGAGGAGCCGGGGCTGCCCGTAGCACTGCTTATGGTGGAGGCGCTGAGGCTGCTTGAGATACTAAGGCCGCTCAATGTGCTGGCACCACTGGTCACGGTAGTCGATGAGGAGCCACCCGTAGCGCCGCTGCTGCTGCTACCAGCGTTGGCGAGAAGGGTGACTTGGATCGTCACGGTGTACGAAGGATCAAATGGTCCTCCAGCGGAGAATGTGATCTGGAAGACGGTGGGAGCAGAGTCGATTGGAGCTGTTCCGGTAATAAATGGCCTTGTTGGGTCTGCCAAATTCGGACTCAGCACAATCCATGGGAAGGGCGGCATGGAAGAGAAGCCAGTTGGGATGTCGCCAACGTTGTGCAAGTAGGGATCCAAGAAGATGACGAAGGGGACACCCGCAGTGATGGTGATGCTGGGACCTGGGATGGCAGTGCCGGTCGGACCCGCGACCGACGTGGTGCTGCCAGCAATGGGGCTGCCACCGGTGGTGCTGCCAGCAATGGGGCTGCCACCGGTGGTGCTGCTCTGGTTGATTGCCGCAACTAGGATCTGCGCGGTGATAGAGTACGGGTTGCCATTACCGTCTACTGCATTGAGTATAATAGTGAAAATACCGGGAGGCGTGCCCAAGGGTGCGAGGCCTGAGAGGGAAGTGGCCGTGCCGTCTGAGGGGTCCAACTCGATCCACGGATAAGGCGACAAGATGGATTGGAGCCTATCAGTAGGCGCTCTTAGGGAATTTAGCACGCGGATAGTAAAGGGAACTCCCGGAGTAATAGTGGCTATCGGCCCGGCAGTTTGACTGGACTGCAAGGGCTGGCTTGTTGTCGATGTCTCGCTGGGCTGCAAGGACTGGCTTGGTGCCGAGGTTTGGCTGGGCTGTAAAGACTGGCTTGCTGCCAAGCTCTCACTGGGCTGCAAGGACTAGCTTGGTGCCGAGGTTTGGCTGGGCTGTAAAGACTGGCTTGGTGCCGAAGTTTGGCTGGGTTATAAAGACTGGCTTGCTGCCAAGCTCTCGCTGGGCTGTAAAGACTGACTTGCTGCCAAGCTCTTGCTGGGCTGCAAGGGCTGGCTTGCTGCTGAGGTTTGGCTGGGCTGCAAGGGCTGGCTTGCTGCTAAGGTTTGGCTGGGCTGTAAAGATTAACTTGTTAATGTCTTGCTGGGCTGCAAGGACCGGCTCGCTGCCAATATCTTAGACTAGCTTGCTGTTAATATCTCGCTGGGCTGCAAGGACCGGCTCGCTGCTAATATCTCAGACTGGCTTGCTGTTGATGTCTTGCTGGGCTGCAAGGACTAGCTCAAGCTTGCTGCCAACGTCTGGCTGGGCTGTAAGGGCTGGCTTGCCGTCAAGGTCTCGCTGGGCTGTAAGGACTAGCTCGAGCTTGCTGCCAAGCTCTGGCTGGGCTGCAGGGGCTGGCTTGTTGTCAACATCTGGCTGGGCTGCAAGGGCTAGCTTGGTGCTAATATCTTGCTGGACTGCAAGGATTGGCTCGCTGCCAATATCTTAGACTAGCTTGCCGTTAATGTCTTGCTGGGCTGCAAAGACTAGCTCAAGCTTGCTGCCAAGCTTTGGCTGGGCTGCAAGGGTTGGCTTGTTGTCAAGATCTGGCTGGTTTGCAAGGACAAGCTTACTATCAACGTCTTACTGGGCTGCAAAGACGGGCTCGCTGCCAATATCTCAGACTGGCTTGCCATTAAGATCTCGCTGGGCTGCAGGGTCTGGCTTGCTGAGGATGTCCCACTGGGCTGTATTTGGCTCACCGCTGATGTGGACTGCAAGATAGACGTTGGGGGTGCTGCAATACTCGTGCTGCTTCTTTCAACAGGAGCAATAATGATAAGGAATGGGATATCGACAAGGTCGCCGCCAAGCCGTGTGCCCCTTAGTGTTGCTATAAGCTGTCCTGCAGCCTGGTTGTCTGGCACAGTACCCTGTAGGCTAGGGCCATTCGGACCATTTGGAATCAAGTTAATCCAGTTAACCTGAGGCTAAGTTGATAGAAGAGAAATTGTACTCAGGTCCGGGAAGTATAGCCCGAGAGCGATATTAAATGACAGCCCGGGCGTGACAGTCGGGGCTGGCAGGCTTGTGCTGCTTGGCCCGCTGCCAGATGTCGTAGTTGGGGTTAGCAGGCTTATGCTGCTTGGAGTACCGCTGGGTATGCCGCTGGGTGTGATGCTGGGCGTAACAGTCGGAGTGAGCAGGCCGGTGCTGCTTAGAGCGCTGCTGGATATGCCGCTGGGTGCGATGCTGAATGCTGAAGAGGAAAGGGGCTTTGGGACAACTCTGACAGTAAATAAAAGTGTAATCGATACAGTAGAGCCAACTGGTACACCAAGCAGTGTTATAATAATTAGTCCTGGATCCTCGTTGATGGGCACAATACCCTGTAGGCTAGGATCATTAGGACTATTTGTAAACAAATTAATAAAGCTGGATATAGGCTGAGTCGAAACCAGAGCTATAATAGTAAAGCCTGGGTAGTATGGCCTGATAAGGATATCAAAGGGCTCTCCTTGCGTGATTTCTGGAGTTGGAAGCCCGGTGCCAGTCGGCTGTACAGACGCTGATGTTGAGCTTGGACTCGGGACCACAGCCAAAGTAAACGTGACTGTAAAGGGTGTGCCATCTGCAAGCCTGCCACTGATGGTTACTGAAATAAGGCCAGGCAGCACGTTGATAGGTGGGACCCCTTGAATGTTTGGGAAGGGTTCCAGAGTGCCAATCGTTATCCAGCCGGAAAGAGGTGTCGATGTGATGGACAGGCCACTGACCACAGTGCTGGGCAAGAATGGTGCCAATGATATGATAAAAGCGACGCCGGGGGTGACTGAGGGCGTTGGGAAGCTTGTCCCAGTCGGGCTCGTCGGAGACACTGTTGATGGTACCAAGGTTGTTGAAGTCCCCGGAGGACCAGAAGTGATGGTGTTTGACCCCGACGCTGACGGCCCAGATGAACCTGTACTACTGGAAGTTCCCAGGCCGGCTGAAGTCCCTGGAGCACCCGAAGTATTTGGGATGGCTGAAGTCACTTGGGTACTGGAAATCGGCGGTCCACCTGAAGTACTTCGAGTACCCGAAGTGCTAGGGCCAGTCGAGGTCGCTAGGGGACCGGAAGTAACTAGGTTTCCCGAGATACTAATTGCATTTGTCGAGGAAGGAAGCGCTGGTGAAGTGAATATTGACGTTGGCGTCAGGGAATCAAGTCCAGAAGAGCAGCTAATGGTGTCGGTCTCGGTCACTGTCACTGGGGGAAGTATGGATGTTTGGTTGCAGATGACGTTGATGATTATGGTGAACTGAACTGGAATACTAATCGTCTGCCGCTTCATGCGAGAGGGTCCGTTGGCCAGTTGACCAGTCACGGTCGCTTCTAGCGACATGTTGGTGGATAAACCAGAGGGAACATTGCCTACGATGGACATATTCGCCTTATCGAGCTGCACCCAAGGTACCTGTGGGTTTAGGACGAATTTCTCAACGCTCAAAAGAGGCATATCCGATATGTCGGTGAGGCTCTGAGAGAAATTCTGCCCGTTAAAGACGGTATACTTAGCAGACGTGGTAACAGCGCGAGCACCAGCCGAGTCAGGGGCGAGAGCTAGGCCTGCAGGACCTGGCGGACCCGGAGGATCAACAGGTCCTGTGGGATCCGGCTTCGGAGGACCGGGATTTGCCGTCGGTCTTGCGCACGGGAGCTCCAGCCATGTGGTATCGTAGGTATAACAGATAGAAGCAGGCTCGGCGAGGCCATGCTCTCCGTACGTTACTGGCAGGAGCAGCGCCAGCGGCGCGGCTAATGTGAGCCATCGCCAAATCTTCCCGCAAGCCATAGTGTTCTTGCCCTAATTAAGATTGGGGAATTCAAAAAAGATTGAGGAAGTTAATAAGGACTGTAAAGAGCGTGGAGATGATGGCGAGAAAAGACGGGATGCTCCAAGTTCATAACCAGCCCTGAAGTTAAAAGGAAGTCTCGATCATTTATAATCAAGTTACCCACCACGTCTTGGAGATAGTCTACAGAATCTCAGTATGCTCATGTACAACAAATCTTCATTCATTGCATGCCAGATCTCCTATCTCTGGAATTTAAAGCCTTTTTGTTTTCGGTGTTCTGAATTAGAATTTAATATCACGACTATCTATACTACAAGACAGCTCTCCCTGGTATTACCCTAAACTTAGTGTTAGTATGCATAATAAACTCAGGTTGCAGTGAACTAACATCGATGGCGTATTATTTACATTGGCCGTGACTTAAGCTGGCTTGTATTTACGTTCCCACAAGACACGCCTTGGGCATCAGGAGAGTTGTACAGCGGATAATCGCGTTGGTTGGTTTGAAAATGGTGTCGTCATGTATATACTATACGTAAGTACTTAAATATAATGAATCATCATCTTTACAGCCTCGGGCGGCACATGGGTTTAGAACTTACTATGTTAAGCCCTTATAATAATTCTTTATGTAAGATATTATGTTTAGCAATTGATCGTCGCTACTCCCTTGCCTTTTAAATGGACATACCCAGCGGCTATTGGACTTTTTAGTAAAAGACTGGGTCGTGGAGTGTTTACGACTGTATGAAGGGACTAATTGCAGCTCTTTTCTTTTTTGAAGGGGTATTGTGATCGGCTCGAGAATGAAACCTTGTATAACGTGAAGCCCCTGGGAGCAGTGCAAATGTTTGCAAACGTGTTTTAGGCCTTGATCCACCTTCGCCACACCCTGTCCATTCTTCCGTTCTTCCCCTGCTTATCCCATACTAATCCCTTGTTATGTGTTAATAAAAGAATAAGAGAATGGGGGCTAGCGCTGGGAGGTATGTGTTATGTTTAGGAAGTAAAGTTCCCAATACGGCTACAGTACTACTGTTCTCTCTAAATACACCCTGGGCACTGGGTGCCCCTTTCCCCACCTACGGTGTCTTGGGATACGATTCTGTGGCCGCAGCTATTAGTACAGAGGAGCAATGCAAACCACAGCCGCATTTACACAATGAGCACCAACACGTTTGCTTGCAACGGATACCCGAGACGTCTGCTATCCTCCAATAACCTCTACCACCATCACTGAGTTTGTGGCTAGTGCAATAGCACACAAGGACGGCCTACAGCCTAATGCTATCTTATAAATTTATAGTGCGGGGCCCATTTGCCAATCATTCTTTATAGAAATGGTCTCATCTCGCTAAGTACCAAGCTTATTATAAAGCATATTATGGATATTAGGCTTTTTACAACTTGTAACCAAGGAGTAAAGGCTAGAAGCTTTAACCATACTTGCATTTTAACTAGGGCTTATAGTATGTCTCCCTAATATATATTTAAAGGGCTTTTATTTAGTATATCTAGAATTATATATATGTTATTAAATGCCTATATAAGCTTTTACAAATAGCCTTTAAAGGTTATATTAAGCGGCATGGCATTATAATAGCTATTATATAATTATAAAAAGAGCCCATAATTATTGCTAAGCTGGCCTAATAGCTATAAAATTAGTATATAAAATATAATAAAGGTATTTTATTTGATATTATTATTAAAGGTAAAATAAAAAAATATAATACTAATATATAAATTGGACTACTAGTACTAAAAAGCATATTATATAGTTATATAATATAGAACTAATTGGCCGCATCTAATAAAGCTATTAAGCTATAAGAAGAAGTTGGATTTTATAAGCTAAGCATAAAAGATAAAATTATTAATAAATTATAGCCTAATGCTAGAATGCCTTTTTTTGCAAGCTTTATTATAGTTAATAATAGCATTAAAAGGCCTTAATTAATTGTAAATAGCAAATAAAATTTAGCTAGCTTTAATAATATTTAGTAATACTTTAATATTTTTAATATTATTTTAAATATTACTAATATTTTTTTATTATAATATTTATAAGGCTAAAAAAAAATATAATAAAATATTATTTATATTTTTATTAAATTTTTATAATATACTTTACCAGAAAGGTTATACTAGTTTATAGGTATTAATGCATATAATAGCACAAATACTAGTAGTAATATGCTTAAACTTATTATATTTGCTTTAAAGTTTATAAATGTAATTTTTACCATTTTTAAATAAGATTTTAATAGCTTTAAGCAAGTTTTATTTATTAGCACCAAATTTATAGTTTACTAATTAGCTATATAGAGTTTCTAATATAAGAAGATGCTTTAACCTTTTAAAAGTGTAAATAATATTACATTTTTTAGCTTTTATAGGCCAAATAAAAGTTAATAATAGATTTTATAATTTAAATATTAAATAATATAATACTAGCTATACTTATAATAATAAAAAAAGGATTTATAGTAGAATATTAAGTGGAAAATAGTAGTTTAAAATTAGTAAAATAATAACTTTATTTATAAGAAAAAGGAATTTTTTAGTAAAAAATAATAATATCTAGTAAATAAGGGAAAGCTATAATTATATATTTTAGCTTTAATTAACTAGTAAAGCGGTAAGGTAATAAAAAGAGTAGAAATTTATTAGTACAGGTATTTATGTTAAGGTGGGCGGTCTAGATGGGAGGAGCCTCTTGCTGCTTTAGCCCTTTAAAAGCCTTAGCCGCAAGCTATACATAAGCCACTAGTTAAGTACTAATCTAACTACCAGGGCCATTTTAATATTTAAAGTAGCAGCTAGCAATAAAAGTTATATAATTATAGATTTTACTATTAATTATATTTTAAATTAGCTATAAAAAGCTATTTATAAATTTAGTTTGCATTAATTAAAATTAGTATTTACTTTAATTTAAAATATTAAACTATATAGCAATAATTTAAAAATTTAAATATTATAATAGCTATAAGGTTTATATTAATTATTAGTATAATAGTAAGGTTTTATAGCTTAAATATAATCCTTTTATAAGTATTAAAAATAATAAAAGCTTAATAGTAAAAGTATATTAAAGGAATTTTTTATTACTTTAAATGGAAATATTATATAAATTAGGTATAAGGATAGTAGTATTAAAATAAAATTTTAGTAGGAGGGATTTAAAATGCTTAATATTAGCTAGAGAATATAATTAATATAAAAATTTAAGAGATGTTAATAAGTATAAAGTTTTTAATATATTTAAAATTAAAGTATTTGCTATATTTTTTGGCATAAAGGGTTTTTTGCCATGTAGGGATAGATGTTATATTAAATTGCTTTAACTAATATTATTATTAAAATCCCCTTTTAGCTTTTTATAGTATAAACCTAGTATATAAAATGTATTAAGATTTTAAAAAGATTTTTATTATATTTAATATTTATTTTATAAGTAATTAATTTTATTATTTTTAAATTAAATATAATAAAGGTATTAAAAATATATAATTTATTTAATTTAAATAAAAGTTTTAAAATAAGTTTTATTTTAATATTAAAAGAATTTATATTTTAAAATTAATAATTAATCTTATAAAAATAATAATATTTATATATATTAAACTTAATTAAATATTTAATTAATTTAAAATATAATATTTTAATAATTTTCAATTATATTAAAATAATAACAAGGTTTTCAAATTTATTTTATTAAATATTATATATTAATTTTTAAAAATACTATATTTTATTTATATTTCTATTAAGTTTTATATAAAAATAATAAATAAATTAAAATATTATTATATAAATTATTAACTTAAAAATTAAAATTTACTTTTAATATATTTTAATATTTAAATAATTTATTAAATAACAAAACTATTTAAAATATTTAATATAAAAATAAAATAAATAATATTAAGATTTATAAATAAATATTAAATTTTAAAAGAAATAAAAATAAATTTGAAAATATTATTAAAATGTTAATTTTATAAAGAGTTTAATATAATTTATTTTAAATATAATAAAAGGATTAGTTTTATAATATAATTAATAAAAATAGAAATATAATTATTAATTTATTTTATTATATATATATATATATATATATACACATTATTAATTTTAATATATTAATTAAAACTTGAAACTTTATAATTTAATTTATATAATAAAGAATATTTTAAAAATAATAAAATAATATATTAATTTATTATATTAATATATTTTATAAATATTAATATATATAAATAATAAAGAAAATTTAATTATATATTATAAATAATTTAAAATTTAAACTAATTATTTTTAATTTTATTAAAGTATTTATTATTTATTTCTACTAAGAAAGGAAATTGAAAAATATAAATAATCTATATTAATATATATAATTATATTTATTATAAAGTTAATTTTATTAAAATTATAAAACTTATTATTTATAATTTTACATTTAATTTTATATTATTAAGGGTTAAATTATATTTTATAATTTTTAAATCTTTATAAACAAATTTAATTTTTAAATTAAATTATATATTTATATAATAAAAATGTATTATTTTTAATATAATATTATTTAAAGAATATTTAAATTATTAATATTTTAAATATTAAATATTTATATAAACATATAATTAATATTAAAAATAATTATTATACAAATTATTTATATTTATTTAATTTATTTTAATAAAAATAAAAATAATTAATTTAAGATTTTAATAATTTATAATATATATTTAAAATAATCATTATTTAATTATTTTTATTAACTAATATTAAATTAAAAATTATTATTTTATATTATAAGTTTTAAAATTAACTTATAATTATTAAATTATTAAATTTAAAATTATTTTAATTTAATTTAATATTATTAGAAATTATTTATAAATAAATTTATTATATAATTTAAAGCTTTTATAAATTTAAAATTATTTAATTCTAAGTTATTAAATTTTAAAAATAATTTATCTAATAAATTTATATAAATCCTTTATTAAATATATAAAGTAAAAATATTAAAATATAAAAATTATATTTTTTATTTTAAATATATAAATAAAATTAAAAGATTTTAATAAAAGTTATTTAAAAGAATTAAATTTTTAAAATAATAAAAATAATAATTTATAGAAATAAGAAATTAAATAGTAATTTAATATATTTTTATAAAATATCTTTTAATTAATAAATAATATAGCTAATAAAATAATTATAGTTTATTATAAATAATTTAAAAAATATTAAAAGTTTTTATATTTTTATATTTAAAAACTAAAATAATTATTATATATTTATATTAATTTAAATTATTTTAAATTAATAAACTTAATTAAATTTAATAAAAATAATAAATATTAATTAATTTTTATTAAATTATATTATAATATTTTAATTTCTAAATTATATAAGAATAACTAATATATTTTTAAAATTTATTTAATTTAAATATTTTTTAATATTATTATTTTAAATTAATTTAATATAATTTATAATAAAGAATATAATTTAAAAGATATTCTATTTAATTTATAGAGAAATAATTAATTTTATTATTTTTATTAATTTTAATTAATTCAAAAATGAATAATTATTAAGACTTTAAAAAAGATTTTTAATATTAATTATATTTTGAATTTTTATATTAATCTTTTTTAAATATTTAATTTATTAGAATTTTCAACATTTTATATTTATTTAATCTATTATTTATTAATATATCTTTTTAAAAAACATAATATATATATTATTAATATTTTATAAATATATAATTATTAAAGAATATATTATTAATAATAATTTTTATAATTATAATAAAATTATTATACTAATAATTATTATATATATTAAAAGACGGAGATAGACACAGACAAATTAACAAGTTATAAGAATGTATATTTTAGATATTGTTTTGGAACTCCTTAAGATTATTTATCCACTAATCATTCCAGCAACAAAACTTAACCCTCTAATGTAAACATTTCTCATTCTAATTATTTTCTTCTTTAATATTATCAGTTAATGTAGATCCCCAATGCAAGGTACTAAAGTCTACGTAGTGTTAGGATCTTATCACGTTGGTAGGGAGACAACTCACCAACACCTTGGGCGGCTCTTCGAATAGGGCCTCCATGTTCGGGCCTGGAAGCGGCGGTAGATGCTCTTATGGAAGACTGCCCACTGAGAACCAGGGATGCTCGCTGTATTTGCGAGTTAAGTGGAATATAAGCTAGTAGTGGCCCTCGAGGATAAGCATAACGGCTATCAATCCCTAAAGGTTAAAATAAATGTATTGGCACCACCTTAATACTATAACTTATAAATGCCAGCCAAAGTTAAATGTATCCTAAAATATATCATTCAAAAAAAAACTCTAATATAATTTGGGACCATATTATTGGTATGCCTAGGTGTAAAAAGAATATGAGGGAAAATCGGGGAAATCACACAACATCAAGTTCCTCTACATTATTATATTAAAGGCCTGAGGAGAACCAACAAGATATGCAGCCATCAAGAGAAGTATTATTCTCAAAGCAGTACATAATAGAATCATAATATATTATTAAACGGACAATCATATTTAAGACAGGCTGCCCACAGACATTCAAGACTTTACAACTAATGGGGGCCATTGTTTATAAACGAAACTGATGTTGGCAGGGAGAAAGAATAGCATAGATGCGGTTTGCTTTTTATATGTTTAAGCTAATGTATTTAAAAATAGCTCATCGAGTCCGTGCCAGAAGGTCCTCGGGCAGAACATCGGGTCAAGCCTAGTTCCCTGTTTCGCTCTTATTATTATATACCTAGGTAGTGTTGCATCAGGGTTATAATAATTTCACCGGTATATCAGGCTTTTATAGAGGAATTACTGTAAATTATGCAGGCAACCACACTCTAAAGACATCTCACTTAAGCCACATAAGTGAATACACTCAACACCTGAACTACCAGCTAAGGGCTTCTGGTTTTCCACGCGAACTCAACCCATCTACTATTAAACAGGGTGCAAGTGAATAAAATGCTATGGCCACGTCGATTCAACTCTAGCTTTGTCTTAACACCGTTATAGTATCGAAATATAACTCTCTCTGCCTTACTAAGCGCCTTCTCACAATTGTACCTTAATGTTCGTACTATTACATCAAGGATCGGAAGTCACATAGAAATCCTGTTCCATGGCTGCAAATCCCACTACAGAGCCCGGTAGTGGAATCACTCGGCCCTGCCAAAATCACAGCCGGTCTTGTTTAGAATGTAGCCAAGGTTTTTAGTGTCGCAGTTCCTTGACCACATCATGAGACCAATTGTTTGCGATCCGAGAATAAGGTGCTATGAGGCCAAAATACCGGTTTCTTGGTCCGAATTGAGAGCAGTTTTGGGTCTCGCTCTGCCAACCCGCCATGCGCTCTCATGGAGCCTTCCGTATATAATGATAGTAGCCTCAAGGCACCTCTCTCAAATTACCAAGTTAGCTACAGGACTCTAGTACCTTTAATATAACGCTAACTATCCAATATCCCAACACCCACAATGTCCATCCAGATGAACGGAATTGATTAGCACATCGCTAGGTTCGGTCACGAGCTGAAGTGGCTATATGCCGCAGAAACCCGAGGTCAAGCTGGGCTACTCCATCAGCACGAGCTGAAACTAATACAAAACAATATATTAGATAATACTCGTAAGGTCAGAATAAAGCTAAAAATAAAGTTTAAACTAGGAATAAACCATTTTTTTAACGTGAAGAACATACTTCTACTATAGCTGGCAACATAAAACAAGCTACTAGAGCGAAAACGCCATTACAACCTTAAGGGCATATTACCAATAAGCCGGGAAATGCTAAATGCCTCATTCTTATCGCTGGTTATATTAACCCGCAAAGTTAACATTAGCTTTGCAAATTCTTCTCTAGTAAGCTTCAAGCCATCGTTAGTTATATCTCATTTACCAAGGCTGCCTAAAACTGGTGGGGCACTGGGTGCTATGGTGTTGACAAGTACGAAGACAGAAGAGACAAAGCTTAACGCGTTACCCGCATTGGGTTCAAGCCACAGCGAGACGCCTTTCGATTCCGAATTAGATGACTCCGAGCACGACTCTGATACCTCAGAAGAAAATAAAAATCTCATCAAGAAGGGGCAAAGTAGGTTCGAGACTATTTTCGTCTTAGATGGCGTGGATGCTAATGGTAACATTGGATCCGCCTATATCGGATCGCGGGCCAGAAGGCTCTTTGGTGCAGACGTGGCGTCTCCATTCTTATAACCCTAAGGGTTAGGCACCTGCTGTGCCAAAGTAAAGGGGGGGCGCCGAAGAGCACCGGTACATTGTTAGTTCATGCTGCGTATATTGTACTCAGTCTGGCCACATGGATGTTTCCTTATTGATTTCTGTTAGGAGTTGTGTATTTATTGCATGCAGGTCGACACCTCCAGCCTGAGACATTGGGTCCTTGGTAGCTTTAGAGCTTCAATCACATGGGCTTGTCCCATTTCTCATCTGCCAGTTTCATGCCGCTATTGACAAAACTGCCGAGTATATAATTTTTTATCCCTGCTCCTATGCTGCAGCTACATTTGCAATTGAGAAGCCTTGCTCTTTACATATCACGAATAAAAATTTATATGCGAATTTGAATTAAGCACATTTTGATGATCACGATGGCTTCTTGGCTGTGTACCCTAACCTACAGATCAAGTGGTCTGTACCCTGCTTTCCGAACTCCGAGGCCTTATGTTGGCACAGGCACAGGTGCGCAACCATGTGGCGGCCTATGAGCCCAAACGGGCCTAGCTTTCGGAGAGACTGCTACGTCGGCCAATCATACCACCGGCTCAGACTCGTCCATTTTGAACGAGTCTTGTCCGGGGCGTGCAAGTGCAAGAGCAGGGTAGCATCATATAAGTCGTACCATCCGCCCTTTCGTTCGAGGAGCGGTCACGCAACACCCCCGTCTGGTCACCGCAGCTTTCCTCATGATCAGAAGCTCGGTAACCACTCAAAGGATCAGCGCAGGCTACGACCGCATAAAGCAGAACAGCAAAGCAGAGAACCGGTTCTCAAGCGAACAAACACATGCTCACAACCCAACGGAGAAACAACTCCACGTCTCATTCCGCCAATTGCAAGCCATACCGCCTCAATAGAGGAAAAAAAGATGGACCAATTCTACCTCCTCTTAACGAAATCACAAGTAAATACCCTCAAAAAGTTTAACAAAAATATTCGCCACTACAAGACCAAAGCGAAGAAATTCCAATTATGCAGCCAAATGCGCAGCCAACTACTAGAACAGCATAATTTAATGGAGACATTCATTACTGTCACCAAGCATATAATACTTACTATCTATCCAAAATATCAAAGATATAAGACAGGAAAGCAAAGATAGGAAAGGGTCAACGACAACAACAACAAATGGCAACATTTTATCAATATCGCAGCTAGCAAATCCAATATTATCAACAAGTATCTACCACACCTAATATCGGCAAGCTTTATTTGGGGTCGCAATAAACTCCAGCATTACCGCTAGTATAATAAAGGCCCTAATTTCTGCAAAAAACTCGCCCCTATTGCCAAAAATATACCATAAAAGAAGTTTGTTATTAAGGCAAACAAACTCTTATAGCAACAAGCTACCACAGCGCGCAGACACAGGAGACGCTATATAAGGGATTCGCTAGATCCGCTCAATAAAAACAAGTTACACTATCTACAAGCCTGGTCAGGCAAGCGCTCATATATTAAACCAAAAGATCCTAATCAAATTAAACTCAAACCCAAGGTTCTGGCCCCTAAAGAGTTGCCTAACAGGTTCGAATTCAACAAATTTGGCCTCCTAGTCCGCAGCAAATATACACTACCAGTTTCACCACATGGGACCGATACACCCAAGATCGGTTGGAAGACAGCCTCGCTGGATTCCAAGTCTCTCGATAGCAGCCCTCGATCTGTCGATCAAAATATGAGATTGATCTCACCAGAATTAGAAATAACCAGCGAGTCACCATCCACCATATTTAACTCCCTTTCTGGCCATAGTACAGATCCAAAGGGCCCCAATACTCCCAACACTAGGTCCTCACCTTGCTCAGATCCTGGGGTCCACAACATCCCTGACTCCAGTCCTGGCCAGTGTGAATCCGCCTCTAGGAGGGAGAATTCGGATTCAAGGGGGCTCGATACTCCCGGGAATGTATCCTCACCTTGCTCAGATTCTGAAGTCCATAGTGAAGATTCTAATGCTCAAGCCGCGGGCGATACTCACGACGCCAATGGTGATAGGATCACTGTCATTGGTGAGCCTAGCCGTAAGGTGCGAGCACTTCGCCGAAGAAAAGGACGTACATTCAATTCAACGTTGAAAGCTAGCGGTGGGAACTCAACAGAAATAACCCATAGGCCGCTCGAAACAGCGAAATTTGGGCTGTGCTATTCAGCCACTATTTCCCCTAAGCTCTTGCAAATTCTCGACCTTGGATCCTTGAATCGCACCGCTAAAATAAGCGTTCTATCCAGCCACATTCAGTATAGCGGTGGTACCATCCCGCAAGGACTATGTGTGAAACATTTGAGGAGGTTTGCAAAGGCACTCGTCCCTTTTGAACAGGGTAGTCGAAATATCCCACCTCCAGCCACTGGTCTCCAACAACGCCGGGCCTCACTTACTAACGCCAATAGACATCCCGCATACAGGAAAGTCCGCCTTAATGAGCAAGCACATAATCAAGGGCCTTCAGCAATTTCTATAACTTAAAAAAGCCAACCAACGCACAACCTAGTTAGTAACAAAGACTTTCAAAGGCAAACTCTCCATTAGCTTAAAACAAGGCTACAACAAGCAATCCCGGGCTCTCACAAGGAAATAAGGGATAACCTAATCTATAAACTATTAATAAAAAGCACACCACCAATAATAAGCGAGTCGAGCACCTCTAAGGCGCATCTTTGGTCCGGAGACAAAATAGCAATTAGTATCAAGGTCCATCCTCCTAGGGTTCCCATCTTTACAAAAGGACAGCAGCAATTTCGCTAACATAAAGGCCGTCCTATTAGACAGCTTTTTTATCAAATAGTAGATTTTAATCGCCTAGTCCCTATCCAAATACTATTACTTGGTATAAATAGGCCCTCATTCCAACAAAAAACTCTGGGAAAGGTAGGCGAGCGCTTTCTCGACACTTAGCCTACCACTAATCCTTGAAGCCTCCTCAACATCCAGAGCCCGCTTCCTCCCTTAATCCTGCCATCCTTCTTAAATGGTAAGAACTATTAGTTGCTATCGCAAATACGTAACGCAATCCAGGCGGCTACTAAGGCAAAGGAAAGCACAGAACCAATCCAACCCTAGCATAAATAACATGAAAGTTCAAAATGGGTTCTCCTCTCCAAGGGTGGACACAACACGGAACCCCGCATCAGCAGCCATAAACTTTCAACCTGGATCACGGCTCAAAAGAGCTGCATCGACTTTAAATGGATATTACACCCTACACGCAAGGAACATCATAATTAGGCACTTCAACCAAACACAATCCCCAAAGGCAGCCATTAGAGGTATTTTATTCTCCGCCCAGGCTGGACAATCTTCTTTGCCTCAGGCACAATCCATTTTCTTTTTAGAGTCGAAGACGGCCAAACACTTACACTAGGCGGTCATATCCTACAATAAACGGAAATTCGGCTATGGCTAGATGTTATAGGCAACAAATTAAAATATGCAGGCTCAGGCAAAGATATAAAGGAGTATTCAAGGAGTATATCCATTATTATAAACCTTGTCGTTAAGAAAGTAAAAAGCAGTAGTTCAGACCACCTTGGTGGCAAGAAAGGACTAGAAATAATCCGCAAGCAAATAACTATAAGTGCTCCCCAAAGCGTAATCATCGGACTTCCTAATAACAACTACAAGGCTATTCAAAACTTTACCACGGGTCTCAATATTCCCAGACAAATTAAGAAAGAGTTTATAAGATTGGCATCAGGCTCTACGCACCTCGACCAAGACGACCTAATATAGGGTCTTCCCACATGTTTTCCTCTTTGGGCAATTATTATAGAGACGAGAATTGTAATAGGACATATTTAAAGACGTTGGCCTATTCTTTGGAGACGCATTTGTTGGCATACAGCAGGCGCCCTCAGTAAAAGCAACCAACAGTCATGATGTTGTCTTACTGCCGGCGCTCGTACCTACGTACTTGGGGCCTTGCCGCAATTGAAATTTGAATTTTCCAAGAAACGTACATATCGTAGTAGCCTTAAATACATCAGGGACCAGTGGGCGGGACTTTGGAAGTACAAGGATCATATAGCGACTGAATTTCTACCCTTCTCCTCTTTGCCAGAGGGCGCAGAGGTGGGCTAATCACACCGCTCCCGCAAGTCCTTATCTTCACATTATAGAATAGCTTGTTTCCGACCATTGTTTAACAATGGGGAGTCACAAGACAGGGAGATGCAATAGTGTACAACTGCACTGCTGGCAGCAATAGACCGTCCGGCCAAAAGACCATAATAACAATCTCATATTGGTTATTCGCAGCAGTCTATAGAGTCGTCCCGTCACAGTAGACTAAAATTACAACGAGAAAAAAGCATAGGCTATAATTGTAAATCAGCTGAAGGCTGCAATATTCCCTAATGGCAGAAGTGATTCCCAAAATAGGACTTTAAATAATTAAAGCCTTTCTCTAGCCAATTTTATTATAGGTTGCTTGTAGCCTCTAGAATCATGTAATACCGAGTATGGGCCGCTGGGGAGAGTACCTAGGTATATATAGGTGAGGAACAACATATAAAACATATCCATTTAAACAAGAGATATTATAAATCTCTTTCTTACCAACTTTCCATTAATCTAAACTTTTAAGAATTGACTTAGTTACAACTTTAAATAGCTTCATAGTCAAGGCTATATCTAACCTTGCTAACAAAGAAGGTGCAGGCAAAAAACGGCCTGCCGACTCCCAAGACCATGATATGAGATATATGGCATCCCTAAGCCAAAAGTTAGAAAATGTCTGCCTAACACCAACTAAAGCTGCAAAGCTCTACCTTTCAATCTGGGCGCCTAGTCTAATATTTGCAATAACGCTCGCATTGTTTTTACTTTATGTAATATAAACTCCCTCCTTTTTATAAGATACAATACATGTTATAGAAAAAATATAATTAACATGCATAAGATTATTATAATTGAGTCACAAGGTTTTTAGAAGAACACACCGGTTGTTAATCATAGGCTAAAGGAACGCCTTAGTGTCTGGAAGGGCCAGCATTATTGCTATTATAAGTTTCTAGTCTTATTTAGGGACCGTTATTTATCTCCTTCGTGGACATATAAATGCCCAAGGGGCCTTTATGTTCGAGTGACAATGTTCGCCTTCTAATGTATGGGTAAAGCGGGACGCACCAGTGATGTACCCGTGACAGACGACCTTATAACAGGTATATATAACCAACACCCCGTCCGAGCAAGAGATACCATTATGGCAGACGGTTGCTCCCATTTCCCACCGCTTCGCCATACCTAAGCATCATGACTTTCTCCGAGTTTAAGGACTTTTCACTGGCCATTCTCACAATTAGAATGCGCTATTTCTTATATACACTCTTCGTATTCTACTCTTTAATCCTCGTAGCCTACCTTTACATCCTTATATGGCAACCTTGCACTCTTACTATACCTAGCTCCCTTCTTCCTCAAGCGCAACCTGCCATAAACCACTTATTAAATCTTAATATATTCCTTCATCAATTGCAGTAAATCAATTTAAGCTTCACATCTTAAAAGCATAACTAATTAAACGTTTTAGCCTACGCCTATACCAAGCTTGTGTCTTTATAATACTATCCTATCACAATATCCATCTAGTAAAGCCGGGAAAGCAGGTTCAAGGCCTTTAAAGGAGGCGTAACCTAGTCCCATTTCCTAGCCTAATAGGTGCCCTAACAAAATTCTTCAAAATGCCCCAAAGCGATCTTTTGGTATTTAAGCACGATAACATCTCGAAATTTAAGATATCAACAACCCTAAACACATCTCATCCCGATCCTTCCCAACAAATTATTAACCATCAGCGCATAAACTTTAGGACATTCTTTCACAAATCTCATCTACGCTCTATAATTAAAAGGTTCTTAAAAAACTTTTACTACAAGACTAGTCGCCAAATTAGGCCTATAAAGTCTCTATCCCCAGACCTCTATTATCTGCTATTCCCTATAATCTTCCACGCCAAAGTCAAAGCTCTATACAGCAATTACATCTTCAAGATTTGCCCTACACTCTATAATGACTTTATTGCGTTTTATCGGGCATTCCCGGCTCTCTCAATGGGCACACCAGCCTTACTCTCCCCATCACGACATAAAGCGCGGGCCAAAATAGTTCATAACTTCAAGATCTAGAGGGCGATTTATAAGTCGTTAACTAATTGGAGATCCTTCAAGGATCTTAAATACAAGCCAATCTAGGGGTCCAAATACATCAAAAGGATGGTCCAACGCCACGAAGACCTGGGCTTCTCTAACAATAGTATCACTAGCATAATGTTAGAATATCTCTTCATATATATGCCTAATATAAACCTTACTCCTAGGCAAAAGCTAACTTCAATTAGAACTATAGCAAACAGTATCCCAGCTACTATCTAAATAATATTGTACATCCTCCTCAATCAAAACCTTACAGGTCGGGTTGAATCTAAGATAGCTACTACATACTTAGGGGCCGGGAAGCCTAATACTAATAAACTCATAAGAGCGCCACTATTAAACTCCATCTACTATAAGACTCTAAAACTTCATATTGCAGGAACCGTGGGCAAAAGGTGCCCTAATTCCAAGTTCTACCTTGTAAAGGGTCAGCAAATTAAGCGGGACAAGCAGATTATACTTACTAACTAGGACGGTGGCCTCAATCAATCATTTTAAAACACTGGTCCATTACTATCAAAAATGAGGCCCGCATACCCAGTTGACACCTTTTGGGCAAAGCAATTCCTAAGGTATCCTAACAAGCCTCAGGGTGGGCCTCTTCATGAGTCAAATGTTCCCACGCTACCAAATAGACCAAGAACAGCAAAGGACGACCACAATGCACAACTTGTTACTAGTGGTATCCAGGGACACTAATTCCCCTTCGAGGGCGGGCCTTTAAGGTGCCCAGGCAAGACCTTGGCAAAAATGACAATATTATGTTCAGTGGCAATAGTAATAAGGAACGTAAAAATCCAGCTCCTTAATACTATTGCTGCGGCCAAAGTTAATTCACATCACCAAGTCCTACCTTTTGGCTTACACAATTTCAACAAAGCTGTGCCCGTTATTGTCGGTCATCGGGGTCTGGGTGAAGGGGATACCAAAGGGATTTAGCAACAGAACCTAATAAATCCTACCGCTTCTAAGCACATGCCCCTCCACAGCCGACTCCTCACTGCAAAATAATTTCTCAAGGGTGCATAAGCAACCTTAATAGCTTACAAAATTATGTCCTTCCCCATTCCGTTATCAGCATCGCTACTAGCAAGGTAAAAGGAGCTAGACTTTAAAAATATGGTTTCTAAAGATAGATAAGGTGTCATACAAAAACGACTACTATACTATTAGAACAAAAGTGTGCCGACACACCCGGTAAAGTAAGGACCCCTAGCCTTATCTCGTAACATAAGCGCGCCAGACAACTTTAGCTTCTTTCCTGATCATCGCGAACTCACTAATGTAATTAATTCTCTCACTCTTGGTTGTCGAGATTTATCAGACGTAGCTACACGTCTTCCCTAACTAGCTGTACTCACATACTTATAAAAGGCCGCATCTTCGGCCTTCTTTGCGATAAACACTCAATTTCTCATCATTCTGCTAAGAGCACTTCCATTGGCGTCATTGCAAGTCATACACAGAGCACACTATGTCTTATTTAAAGCAGCCACCACACACTTACAAAAGTCCAACCGTTTTAAAAGACGAGGAGTTCCGAAATAAGGGGCTTATATTAACGACATAGGCACCAGCTATACATCACGTTCCCGTCGCTGCCCTTTATAGTCCAACCCCTCCTAATACGCCGACTATAATAACTTCAAACCACTTCTCGCTTCCAAGCAATCTTTCCAGCAATCATCTTCTCCCGTCAGGTGAGCACGTCGCTCATCAGACTTGGGCACCGAGTAATCGCCAGATTCTAATTATAATAACGCTCTCCATTCTATCTTTCATGGTGGCTCTCAACTCCTACATCATTGTTACATCTCTAAATGTTAGCTCCCCAATCACGTATAATGAAATCCAGTATTAACAATCACTAGGCTATCGCCATTAATCTGGATTTAACTACAACTTAGGGCATTTGGGTTGGTACCACATACCTCTTGTTCAATACAGTCACAATGCCATTTCTTGCCAAAGCCAGCCATATATTCGGGCATGCTGCCATCCTTCGCGCTTATATCGAGTCTTTCACGGTTAGGACCGCATTCTATTATCTTACAACAAACATTACACCGCTTCTGGTCGGCAGAACGTTCCAAGGGGTCGGCGGCACTAAAATCATAGTCCTAAGCCTGGTCATTTTCACAAATATTATCCCACTCCAATTCAAACCCAAATAGTACAGTTTTATATATATAAAACTACCCTCCTAGATAATACCAGCTAAATAAATATAATCTAGGCGCCTAGGCCCTAGAAAATTGCTTAAGTCCTATATTAGGAGGCGTTATTACCCAAAATTCAACCTGGCATTGGGTCTTCTACATTATAGTTCCCCTTCTACGTAGCAGGCATATTGCTTTCACCAAGCATATCCAATCTCAAAGCACCTCCTACTACGCTTTCAAAAAAGCTTAAAAGAATAGATTAGATCAGTAGTACCCTCTTTATCATATCCGGGACTCTATTCCTCATCGCTATTTCGTAGGGCAGTATACAATACAGCTAGTCAAGCCCCGGCACAATTATTCCGCTATGCCTTAGAGCAATTGGTCTAACATGGACGTTCATACACAAGGCCAAATCTACAAGGCCCTTCCTCCATCAAAGCCTTTTCTGGAATATCAGCTCAATCGTCACCTATACCTGCAATACAATCCAAAAACTCATTATTTGTAAAGACCCCGCTATCTCAACTAACGGCTTAACAGGCTAACAATGAACCAAATCTATGGCCAGCTCTACTACATTTCGCTTTACTTTCTTGCTATTAAGGCTTATAACCCTATACGAACTGGCCTCTCCACACTGCCAATTATGGTCACACTCATACCAAGCTTAATAGTTATCGGCGCATTAATTACACGTACAGCAAACTTTCGCTGGCCTATCTAGCTCGGCTAGGTACTTACAATACTTGGCTTTTCCCTTACAGCCTTATTTAATACAAACACACCAACCATAATATAGGCGACTATTCTTATTATACTTGGCCTAGGCCACGGCGCGGTTCTTAACGCCTAGAATTTTGCCGCGCAGGCCACATATAGGCGGGGAGAGGAGGGGCCAGCAACAGCCATGTATGCATTTATGCAACAATCCAAAATGGCTTTAGGTATAAGCGTCAATAGTACCATGTTCCAAAATGTGATGCGTATAAAACTTAGGTGGGAAGGGCTTAATCCCAAGATCGCGCAAAAAAGCGAAATCTTTATTAAGGAACTTTAAAAAATGCCTAGTAGAAGCTTAAAAAGGTTGCAGATTCTGGGTGCATATATCTATGGCCTGAGAGGGGTTTATCTATTATATAGCGGCATCTCAAGAATGGCCTGCTTACTAAGCATACTCTTACGTCACTTCAACATAATAAGGGAGGTTACAAACAAGCATCAGCTTGAAAATCAAGCTTCAGCTCGGACTCGCGACCCTGGTTATTGATTTCAAGGTATGTCGGCAACACGTTAGCTTGCAGAGCTACATATGCGTAACCCACATGCATGCTATAGAATAAGGCTTGAATGGATGGAAAGTGGGCCCAATTCAACATTGCACTGCTAGTCAAAAGCCTCTTCAAGTTTGACAGAATTTTAATATCCAATTTGAACACACCTTATTGGGGTTTTATTAACGCGAAACCCCAGTCTTGTAAATTAATTTTATAACGATGGCGGTCTTCAATGAGGCAGGCAAAGTCTTCTGCTACACTAAGAATGCTTAAAAGCCATAGAGGACTATGGTTTGAAGAATTTAAGCTCTTAGAGGGTCTCTGCAAACTACCGGATACACCGGACCTGTTCCCAATTAGTAAATTTTCAAGTCTCTATGAACATCCCTCAGCCGTGCCCAGGCCTTAACCCAAAAGATATCCGGAAGGTTCGCTAAAGTGGGCGAGGGAAACAGCGAACGAGGGCCAACTCCCTCCGGACCTAATACCATCGCTGCTGCCTTGCGGCCTACCTCCCCACGTCCGCCCACCCAGGTTTAATAGATAATCCAAGTATTTAAAGCTATAAGAACAAGCCCGGATGAAATCCATGCCCTGTAATCTCCACCATCCATTTCACAACACAGCTCAAACTGCACACAATGTCGCAAGTATCCTCAGAAGACAGTCAGATCATTAAGCAACAGGCCTTCTATATTCAGAGGGAATATGTAAGACTATTCGAAATATGCCCAGATGGAAACATCTACTTCATTTTTCAGATAGAGGGCAAATTCTATTCCTTCCAGACTCCCAATGCCTGGCCCATTAGAGTTATCAATATCGCCGGTACGGCCCTAGGCGAAGCAAGGCCACCCGTCAACATCAATACAGTCAATAAGCCAATGTATACCCAACGACAAGCTGAGCCACCCGTTAGCTATTCACGAGCTCTAAGATCCAATAACCCTGCACTTGGGGACACGCCCCCGGCCAAGCATGTATATGGTCCTGGGGGGGTTGATATCCTCAGTTCTAACTCCAATTCCCCAGATTTAGTAAGCCAATTGAATAATCCTACATTGCTTCTAGCACGTCTCGAGTTATTCTACTAACTGTCTTGCAGAGCCCATCCTTGCGGATTGACGGTGCGGAGCTTCTCCCCTCTTCTAAACCAGCTCGAGGGCTGACATCCAGTCCAAATCCAGACAATATGCAGACTATGGAAGGCCGCAGCCCTCGTAATATCGATGTCCCCTTGGCAAACAGCGATTATTCCCCCCTACCCAGCGGGCAGACAGAGCAACGCATGCCGCTTTCTGAAAGCGGCCGATATAGTGCTCAAGTGATTAGTGGAAATGAGCGACATCATTATAGCCTTGGATCACAGCCGTGGTAGAAAGGGATCTATAGTTCATTAAAGCGGTCCTATACAATATCTATCATCTGCTTTCTAGCCTTGATTTGGCTTACGAAAAATGGGCTACAAAATACTTACTGTTACTATTAATAAAAATATTATTTTAAATCAGAGAAACATGTTGAGGGCTTCAGAGCATTATGTGTATGTCTAATTATTTTGCAGAATTAAGCTATAAATAGAAGTATGTGAGTCTCCCTAGAGTGTGCTGAGGTGATTTCCAGAACCTGGCATTGTTGCCCCAATTCAAGGCTTGAATCCAGTCTCTATATAATATGTGCCATCCAGGCCCCTAAACCCGAGCCCAAAAAAGGCATTATGGTATCTGACAGTACGTGATAATAAACAACGCTGACTACACCTGATTATTAAATACACTATGACTATCTTTCTTTTCTTTCTACGATTATTCCAAGCAGCTATGGCTTGCTCTGTTACTCTTCCCAATATTCAAGTTGTGGTCAGGGTGAATAATGACAGCCCGCCTCTTGTCCAGGTTTTCAATGTGCCTTTGTTTGACAATGATTGCTCCTATCAGGTTCCAGCACAGCCTCTCAAGACTGATGGTGAGTAAATGAAACCAAATTGGGAAAAGGAGCATCAGCTAACGACTTTCAGGGCAGTTTATTCCTTCAGAAGCAGTCTCAGCCAATATTGTTCTCAATACCTTTGTAGACCCCACTGGAAACTCGCTTGATCAAGACAGCGTTTCAACCATGTCAGGGTTTATCAGTGGGTATCTGGGCATTGACACACAATTGGACGTTCAAAGTATCTTTGATCTGGGACTTGTTGTATGTTCACTTGAGCCTCGTGAAGGTGGTCATATGATCCTTTCTGGATATTCTACAAACACTGCACAGCTTGGGGGTCAAATTTCTGTCAAATCATATCAGTGCTGCATTGATTACAATGGTGATAATTGTGGGTCTTAGAAATAGGGGAGCAATGCTCCAGTGGCGTCTCTTGAATGATGATGATGGATCAAAGCAGAGAATTGGCGGAGGGCGGAAGAAAGATTCTGGGCGTGCAAAGCCTGCAATTCTGTTTGCCCTCAGTTCTGGTTTTCCCAAGCGGTTTTTCCAGGGCTTCCACGTGAATACGGAGGGGTTTATAATTATACGTTTGTTACTGCTCACTTCAAGGACATATTATAGACGGCTTGCTTCCGAGGTACTCAGTGATAGCCCTATCATGATAGGCGGGTCTGTTGTTAAACGTATTCTCCCCACCCTTGCCATTTTGCAACGGACCTCTTACCAAACTTACTCTGCTCTTTTCAGTACATATGTGAGGAGGACAAGCAGCAGCGATGAAGTAGATAACATAGAGGACTTGGGACTGCTATACCATAACTTAACAATTTAAATTCTGTAATAAATTATATTTATTTACTTAATTAAACCAGTCGATCCAACCAGAGCTTATAAAGGAGAGACATAATTATAAAGTTGGAAAGTGAAAATAAAACAATCCCTAAAGTAAACCAAGCTGTTGGTGACCACGTGCCATTTTAAGCAGTGTATACGTTTATAATAATATTAACAAAGCCGCTTAAACAGTTGAAGATACCCGGGCTATAAATCAGTATATATTAGTACTTAATACATTTAAAGGTTTAATTTAACTTACTAGAATATATGAGTAAGTAGCCATATATAATTAAATCTGAATATAAACCAGAATAAAGCTAGCCCAGTAATGCCTATAATATAGAGGATAACCGCAAGTGGTATTAGAGGAATATTCACAACTGTACTTGCAACCCGTGAGCCATCTATAATCTGTGAATGCTCTTTAAGGGAGGTGAAGGTGCCTGGGAGAATAAAAAACCCAGCAAGAACAATCCACTGTGCGGATGCAGCTAACAGGTTGCAGATGATGGGAGCCTCGCTCGACTTGATAATCATGCGTTGACGTGCTTGCGACATCGGAAATAGTGGGCTCTGAAATATCTCAGACGGAAAAGACTTATGTTCTTTGAACGCGAGTGTATTTATCTTGCCTCCGTACCTGCTCTCACTCCCGGGCCAACGCCTGATTTAAATGTCAGGATAGGAAAGAAGAGCCCAGACCGGATCAAAAAAATAACAACCTTGAACCGGGATTTGAGGAGCTAGAGAATCATAGATCAGTCCTGCGTCCGGGTTCCTGGTTACTCCAACGTCATCCCGGCCCCGGGAGTGTAGGCCCCAGCGCAGACTTCAGCTCAAGTGTTCCAAAGATAGCTTCTCACGCATGGTGACACTGTGTCAGGGCCTGTCGTGCCGCTCCGGCAAAAGCCCCAGCACTGAGGTTCCACAGCGGAGCCTCGTCGATAGCCTCGTTGATAGGGACCGGGCCGGGAGCCCTTACACGCTACAGAGGAGCAGCGATAATATAAGGAGAGATCGAAACCTGAAAAAGGGCTAATTATAAAAGGAGGGAAGTAGGGCAAACGGAAGAAGAGATGGAGAGGGCTAAGTTCAGTTATATCTACCACTATACTACTTTTCCGCTGCACTGCCGCTACATATACCTAGTCACTCTACTTATATTCAAAAACCCTTGCACACTGGTTGAAACCAGGTATAACTACCTATTGTTATTTATTTCACAAATATCATTTTTTTATACTTATTAACATTCAGCAGCACAGAAGTTGAATAAGGAGCTATCCCCCAAGATGGATATCACTGACGATCAATCATTGGAAAAGCCTCGCTCTGCTAAGAAGGCATCTGGTACAGAAATAGCCAGATCTCAAGATGGCTGTAAGAGAAGACAGCCAAGAAAGAGGGACAGGAGCGGTGAGAATTTTAAAAAAAGATGGCACACTCTTGTCAGAACATTGAGCAAGCTTCACTACGATTACGGCACCGAATTCCACGTCTCGCTAAGCAGGAAGGGCCGGGGCTACGTCTGCCGGTCTAGGAAGGGCATCTCGCCCCTGCTGGCAGATGAAATTGTACGATCTCTCCTTGCGCTACTGATTTCCTCACTGTCTAATAACTGCTAGGGCGTGCATTTCCCTCCTCAAGTTCTAGTCACTATAGTAGAAGGAGCTGAAACCACATGCATCTAGATATGAAGTACAGGGTCGGCCGAAACGAGTGTCCCTTTGTTGTGATGTGTAAAAATTAAATATTAGCTTATTTGGGACTAAGTGTGGCTGTGCGCACAGTATAAAATCCAAGTCTGCACGCGTTCATAAATGTACCACCTGCTGCAAACCAAGCTACCCTGCCATTTTTAAACGCCTACCTCATCTCAAAACTGATCAACACTGTGATACGGGCTAGACCGAAACGAGTGTCCGCCTAAGTTTGTTTGTAAAAAAAAAGAGTAAGCACTAACCGCATGCGCCACACGTGGCTTCTACAGTCTATTCACTGTGAGCCGCGGGTAGACTAACCACAATTGAGCCACTCTCTGTACATCTTTTCCTCCTTCCAAAAGCCAGGACACCATCTTCAGAGTACAGCGTGGGCCGAAACGAGTGTCCGCTTTTTATGACGGAAAAAATAAATCACTGGCTTATTTGGGACTAAGCGTGGCTGTGCGTACAGTATGAAATCCAAATTTGCACGCGATCATAAAGGTACTACCTACTGCAAACAGATCTACCTCGCCGTTTTCAAAACGCCGACTTTATAACACTCAACTGAAAGATTGAAACATATAACTTCGCCCTCCAGCTCAAGGCAGTGTCGATCCAACGAGGTCAATGTTGATCCCAAGCTTAGAGTTTGTTCGTTTGACAAATTCCCTACAATCGTCACAGCAAGGCCGAGAAGTAAGGATTGTAGCAGTTTTCAAGGAGTTAGGGGGGATGGCAGCTGCGAGTTTCGAAAGCTGCCTTTTGAGCTCATGCTTTTTCATCAGCTCTTCAAATCGCTCGTCTGGAAGGTCTCCGATGCTCAGCTCGGGGTCATACAATTCCATCTCTGCATCAATTTCGTGAGGCAGGAACAGGTGCTTATGCACGAAGAATGCGATCAGCTGCTTCTCGGCGTGGCATGCATGAAATTGTCCAATGCATCCATTGTCACGTCGATCATCTGGTTTCAAGTGATGCCCAACATATCGACTGAGATCCTGAACTTGGTTTGTCCACTCTTTCCCTTCAATCTGGACGTTGATATTCTGGTCTGCGCCGTGGCCCCATCCGCTCATGGCCGCAACAGGAGGGTGTCCGCCCCCACGAAGCAGAACGCCAATTGTCTTCCACTTCTTGGGTACGTCAAAGTAGGCGATAAGAGTTAGAAGGCTCTCGCTGGTGGGCGACGTGGTGAATGCAAATCCTCTGAGGCTGTATCTCTCGTCGCGCGATTCCTCATCCTCATCTGACAAACAGCGGACTATAGCCTTGCGATCCTTGTCCCTGTCGTATGTGCGTTCATTGTAGACACCCCCCGACCGGAGGTGTCGCTCCTCGATATTCTCTGTCAGTGGTCGAGCAAAATCAATAGCTCGAAGCCGTTTCCCACTGCGCAGACATTCGAGATGCTTGTCAGCGCCGTACTGAAGCAGAAGCTTGACATTCTCTAGTCGACCCCAAATGGCCGCCTCTGCCAATGGGAATCTTCCATTGAGGGCGATCGCATTCGGGTTGGCGCCTCGTTGGAGGAGCAACTCGAGGATGTGTTGGTGCTGCTCGCAAGCGGCTAAATGTAGGCATGTCTCGCCCGTCACTTCCACATCTTCTTCGACGCTTGTGGCATCGCTATTTGTGTCCTGATGGTTGTAATCAGATCCATCGCTACCGTTGGGAGTAGCAACCTTGTATGCCTTAACCCCATGAAGGAAGATCTCAGCCTCGGGGGAACAGTCGAGGTACTGGCGAACATATCCGATATTTCCCTGGACCATCTCGGCCACCACCATTTTTATCTTCGGAATTTCACATTTGAGGTTATCATCGCCGATCAAGATTGTTTCAGTCGCCTCGGTCCACTTTCTTTTGGTGCTCGTATCCTGCTGAGAAACAGGACCGTCGGCCTGTCCATGCAAGTTCAGGAAGTATTCAGCCGGATCTGAGCCGGCGGCTACAAAGAGAATTCGCTGCTTGTCGATGTCGTAGCTAAGATTAGCTGTACCATCGTTTAGAGGGAAATGAAATTGGTAGTCCCCTTCGACATGGCCGCAGTGAGGAACGCGGCAATGCTTGCGCAGGTAATTGCCATCGAATCCGTGGTGATGAGTCGTTTCGCAATACGGGCAGCGCACATATACATCGGTGTTGTTCCAAAACTGCACGGCCGCCTGCGCAAACTTGGGAATAAGGTGGAACCGGTTTGCCATTATTGTGATGTGAGACTGGCTGTTATCCGCTGGTGACTTTAAGTCCTCTTAAGAAGAATGAGATTGATCTCCCTAGAAGAAACTACTTATGCTCCCGATTGTAGTCGTGGTGCCACGAAAGTGTTTCACACGGCCATACACTCAGCTGTGTAATGGCGAGAGAATTGATAGGAAGGCGAGGAAAGAGAAAGTCTAGTTGCGGGGGATGCCAGGATACCCGAAATCAGCCGTTTAATTTCTGCAAGTCCAAGAGATTAGCCCAAAGGCGATTAGTCTATGCTACATGTGGCTCACTGTCTACACACAGTTCAAGCCACAGGTGGCGCATGAGGTTTAGCGCTTACTCTTTCTTTTACAAACAAGCATAGGCGGACGCTCATTTCGGCCTGTCCTGTATGCGGGATAGAAATCAACAAACTTTACGAGGCAGAAATATAAACGGGTCATGCATTCGATTTGTGTTCTGAATTTGTCGACGTCCGTGCGGGGCTGGAGATCGAATGAGTGGCGCCGGCAGCGTGTTCTTCTAGGAAAGAACGCACATTCAGTTCCCATGATCGCCATTCGTCGAGATTCGAATCGTTCATTTCATCTGGAGTCCTACATGTGCGCTGACTCGACAAATATCATTTTCTCATTCGTCACGACGCGCTCGGATGGACTGAAAAGAGCAGCGTACCAGCTTTTATGATCGGGCGCACTCAAGATCGCAAGGAGCACACGAAACACTTCTGGGCCGAGGGCTGTCTCGATCACAGAAGCGTAGACTAACTCCCGGTCAGTGGTGAATGCCTTTAAGGCCGACGGACTGGCTCGAATTGTTGACAGGATGTCGTACGGCGACGACAGGAGGATGAGCACGTTGAACCGCAACTTTTCATTTATAGATTCGAAGAAACTGATCTGTTGTGGAGCCATGGTGAGAGAAATGAGGTGAAGAGTCGCGAAGTCTCTGAAGACGTCGACGATGCTGATGTCGCGGGAACGAGGACGTTGGTTGGCGTCGCGCGAAGTACTTCGGGCGGTCGTGAATTGCAGACGTGTCAGGGTTTCGTACAAGATGAGTATAATTTGGTATTAATTCCTCGTGTTGATTGGGCAAAATTTCAAATGATTGATTGCCCGTGAATCATGTGCGTGAAGGCACGCGTGAATCAGTTTATAAGCGGGAGACGCAAATGATTTGTTTTGGCTGGACGCGAACGACAAGGGTCTATGATTGACGCTCGGTAAACGGGCTTACATCTGACCGGGAGATACGAAAATGCTAGGCAACAGCTAAGGAAGGCTTAGTGTTAAGTAATGCTCCGGTTACGGTGTAAGACCTTACTGCATTAGGGGCAATAGGCAAATGTTGTAACAGTGATTTTGTTCTAAAAGGACGAATTTGTGCGCTAAAAGAAGTGGTTTTACTGTAGATGAAAGTGCATTTTATTTTAAAACCTATATCTAAGCGAATTACTTCTTTGCTTTCTTTTTCTTTAAATAGTAATGGCTAGACTAATTATAACCAACCTTGTTTTAAGCTGTATTTGGTGCTGGTTTATATATGCTTTTAGGTTCCATTCCACATACTACATTAATATGAGAGGATTCTTTAATGGTTATTAGTTCATTGACAGGAAATGATTCTTTGCATGGACCATTAAATGTGATAGTCTTTGAAATTTGTAAATTCGCGTCTTCCTATTGCAAATTGCTATCTTTCATTTTAATGAATGGATTATATAATATTTAATTTAAGATTGATATATTATACGCTAAATATAGTTAATAGCTATTAAATTGGTTAGGGGGCTATAATTTTACTAATAATTTTAGTAAATGTAAATTACTTATAAATTTTAGCTCCTTTATTAAAAACCTTAAATTACTTATTAAGCTAGGCCTTATATAATTAATTTTTTTTAAATTTATTAATAATATTAGTAATAAGTTTATCTTTTATTTTATATATAAAAATTAGTAATAATATGTTTATTAGTACTAATATAAGGCTAATTTTTATGGCTTTTACTATAATATTATTAATAAACTACTTTTTAGCAACTTATAAATAAATATTCCTATTAGTTTTCATTTATCTCTACTATTTGGGATTTTACACCTTATAATATATATTTATAAAATCTAAAACTTTTAAAATAGTAAATTAGTTTATATTTAGCTTTATGGTACTTCCTATTATAATATTAATAAAATTTAATAGGTTTATATTCTCTAAGTTATATGGCTTAAAAGTAAAAAGATTAAAAAATTACTTTATAATAAAAGCATACTCTTTTTGCCTTATATTAGTTTAAACTTTTTAAATGGCTTTTATAAAATTATAATTATAAATTATAAAGTAAACTTTTAATAAGTTTTTAATAAGTTATTTATTTTAGTTTTAATAAATATTAAAATATTATTTATTATAAAATTAATAATTTTTAAAAATAGCTATTAAGGTTTTAAGATTGGAAATATACGTAATTATATTATAAATAAAAATTTTATATACTTTTATATAAATTTAATATAATTATAGGCCAATTTCTTTTATAGGCTAGCCTATTTATAAAATAAATTAGTAATAATTATTAAATTAAATAACTTAAAGAGCTCTTTACTTTAAGACCTATATATTTTAGCTTTTATATACTTAATAAACTTATTTTATATAATAGTAATATTTATAACTAATTTTAAAAAAATTATGCTTAAATTATTAATATAATAGTAGTAACCACTTTTTAAAAGCATATTTATGAAAATCTTATTATTATTTTAAATAATAGTATATAGCCATTATTAATAGCTATTATTAAATTTGCTATTTTAGAAAAAGGTTATTTTAATTACTATTAATTGTACTTTTAATTAAATATTAAAATAATTTTAAAATTTTAAGTAAAAAAAGTTTTTAATTATATGTGCTAAAATGCAAGTAATTAAATTTAATTAATTTTTTATAATAAATTTAGTGCTTTAACTTAATCTTATTAACTAAGCTAGGTAGCTTTAATATAATATAATTTAAAAAAACTTTATTTAACCGCTTATATAATTAATTAATTTTAAATATAATATAAAGAAGCCCTAACTAAATTTCCTAGTTAAAGAATTTTATTTCTAAAATATTATATTAATTTAAAAATATAATTTTAGTTTTTAAATTTATATTTTTTAATATATGCTAATTAAATTAAAATTTAATTTACTAATTTATTATAAAGGATATATAAAGTGCCTTACTTTTTAATAAAAGGTATAAAGTATTTAGCTTTATAATAATGCTAAGAGTATAGCTACTAATAGTATTTACCAAATAAGCTAGCTTTAAAATAATTTAGTTTATAAAATTGTTTTTAGTAAAAATAATAATAAAAATAATATTTTAAGGTTTTTTTATACAAAATTTAATAACCTTTTAAATTAGCTAGACGTTTAATACTATTTATTGCTTAATTTAAAAGTAAATAAGGCCTAAAAAATTAATAATTATAAGGTAAGAACAATTTGGCCTAAATATTTTTACATAAAGTAGATTTTTTATAAATATCTTTTTATATATTAAAATACCTATAATGAACTTAGTAATATTTATAAAAGCTAAGAATTTTTTAAAATTTTTTAATTTTTTTTTAAAGCTAGTAAATATAGCCTTTTTAAATTTGCTTTTAGAAGAATGTGGGATAATAGAAATGCAAGCACTAATATAAGACGCCCTATATAGAACAAGCTTAGTAGGAAAGTGCGTATAAAGGTTGCTTTTTATAAGAAAAAAAATACTAAATATGGCTTTTAAAATAAAGCTTTTTTTTAATAATTAATTATTACAAATTATAATTTATAAAAGGGACATAAAATAGTTAATTTTTTAGAATTAAAGATTATTAATAAAGTTTATAAGGTTTATTTGGTTTTGCAAATAGAGGCTATTTAAGGCCTTTAATTGAAATTATATAAGTATTATTATTAATATTATAATTTAAAAAAAATAGTAAGAAAAAGATATAATGCCAAATTATATATACTAAAATATATTATAGGAAAAGCAAGATTATAGTTATATAATATTTTAAGAAATAAAAGCTTAAAAATTAAGTTTTTAAGAAAGAACTTAGCTTATAAATCCCCATAATTATGCTATTTCTATTTACTCTTTTAGTATTAATGGTATATATTAATTACTTAAAATATTATAGATTTATAAGCGGTTTTATAGCAGGGAACTTAATATATATATCCTAAGGTTAACCAGCCTTGTACTATACTTTACCCTAGCACATTAGGTATTAAGGAAAAAGATGATTGATTGATCTTGGTGGGTGGAATTATAGTGATTGTCGCTAGAGAGTGCAATTGAAGCATTTAAGATTGCCCACTCGACAAACAATGGCAATCGTACTGTGAGAACAGGTCGGCTTGAACCAAAATATTGAGACCATTTGATAGAGTGCAAGGAGAAGAAAAGAAAATCTGAGTGTCAAGAATTGCGATTCAACGCTTTTGAGGTGTGCAGCAATTAGTAGATAGAGTCCAGATGACAAGTTGCTGGGGATAGGTAGGTATGTCATGCAGAACACGGTAGGCCGGCTGGACCCCAATCGAACTTAGGAGTCGTTGATCTCTCTACCAGGAGTCCAGAATCCCTTGCATCGGACTTCCACATTCGTCCGGTTAGCTCCAGCCATCTCGTCCCAGCCCGGTGAAGATCAGTGGCTGGCCCTAGCCACAGAATGGATCGGCGCCTGAACGGAGAAGATTTGTGGTTCCGGCAATCGAATTTATGTCCTCCCTTGCAATGAGCTAACGTTGTATGCATGTCGAACATGTTTCTGCTAGTGCTAACAGGAGCTGAATCCAGCCAATCATATTATAAGATTTGACTGCATAAGCGGCTTCGCAGGTGCGTGGCAAATTGGTTGTCATCCCGGCCCTTCAAGGGATGATTATGATTTCGGCTGCTGTTGCGGCCTCCGTTCCTGTCCTTTAACCTTCATTTTTTCCTTCAAGCTGTCCACGATGCCACGTTGGGCGACCTTGCTTCTGGCAAGAGGAAGGCCTAGACAAGGCACACGCGGGATTCATGTATCGAGCTGGGCACCTCGCCTAGTTGCAAGGCCCATTACCAGACCCTCGATGGTTCTGATGGCTCGCATTCATCGACAAGATTCCCTACGCCATAGTCAAGTCCAGCGACTGGCCAATGCAGAATCAAGCAACAGCTTCATACGAACCCACTCCGAAGAGCACCATTCCATGAGTATGAACCAAGAAGTACTTTCTCCCATCTCATCATTTGCTCTTTGAGCTGGTTGCGTAGACTAAATTTCATTGTAGGCAAGAATCCAGCCCAAGGCAGCGACTTCCTTCATGTTCCCACAGCTTCATGAAGCTATTGTCGCCGCTGCATTGGAGATCAGTCCCTGCCCCGAATTCGAGCATAATGAAAATCTCATTCCTCGCGAAGAATACTCAACGTCAATCATGGCCAAATTCACTTGCAACAACCACAATGGGGACCCCCATGTCTGGACTAGTAAAAAGGTGTCCCTCGTCATCCGGAGCTATGCTAGAAACCGGTATAACGCCGTTGTCTATGGCCAGCGCTGCGAGAGCTGCCAGAAGCTCGGTGTAATGAAGCTGAATCAGAAGACGTACATTGAGCGTGTCTCTTACCGTCTCAAGAAATGGGCCGATATCCCCATGGCAAAGCCACCTTTCTCCGAGGGAAAAAAAGGAGACGAGCCACACCGCAGCGAGTTGTGCGAGGGATGCAAGGTGGGGAATTGTAGCTGGGGCGTCGAGGACAATTAGGATTTGTGAATGTCGGTCTACGGAATTAGTATTGAGGGTATTAGTGTGCTCTAGAGAGCAGTGTCACATCAGAGCATGGAAGCGACGGCTCTGTCAAGCGTAAGCCAGCTCTGATGCAGAAATTCGACTATTGTGGTTCTCAAGTTCTTAGGTCTGTTGGTAGTGGCTTTTTTCAGCTCTTCAATGGAGGGTAGCGCGGCAGCGAGCCGTCCAGCTCCACTGAACCGGGTTCACTGGATAATGGTGATCCAACCGTGACAATGCTCCGAGTAGCGGCCGTCCACATCGAAGCTACTGATGTGGAATTCAAGCCAGTCGTCACTAAAGCTCTTGGCAGAAGTCATCTCAGGTTGTACGCTCAGTATCGTCTCCATGCCAACTTCGTTGTCGCGCAGCGTCATGGCGGACTTGACATCGATGTCTTTGAACCGCACCTTGAGATCATTTTGGCCACGTTGGTGGAATACCACACTGCCGCCTCGACGGCAAGCGAGAGGTACCCTCAACGGCAAGCGAGAGGTACCCTCAACCGGGAAACACCATCTCGCCTTCTATAGCGTGGCCAGTGAGCCACGGAATCTCGAACATGCGAATATAGTTGGCCATTGCATGTTGTGCGATGTAGAGTGCGGCACTGGAGTCCCGAGGAGCGGGTGCTTGTACTTCCTGTGCCGTGTTTCCACGACCAGTCCCCGAAAGTCACGAGCTATCCTGGCCCAACTTGAGAAACCTATCCGAGGACACGTCCTCCCGAGACTTACCGATGCCCTTGAAAAGTCGCCTGCCGGTGTAACAGCATTACTCAAACGTACAATACCTGTGATTAGATTATAAAAGATTATACCTCATAAGGTATAGGAAGAGGTGGCTGGGCTGATAATTAAAAGCCCCGGATATTTTTGACGCAGATACGAACAGAGCAAAAGAAGTGCTTGGAAATTAAAGAGCATATTATCGGAGGCAGCAGGCAGGCAATCATGATAACTCTATAAGACAGCTTGATACTGTACTGTACATATATTTATATACACTTGTTATGAACCACCCTAGGGACCCGTTCCGATGGCCCAGGCACTCAGGATCAGATGCCACGACGCAACCCCGTAGGCACTTGATGGCGGGGTCAGGCAGTGTTGTCTGCCTAACTTCTCAACCGGCTTAACTTCGGATCAAAGACAAACGGATGAGCCAATTTTGGCCACGGCAAGACGGTGCAGTTTCCTATTTGTACTGTGATTCAAACTGTGGCTTATCATTACGTGTTATCATGGCCTTCGCGTTCTGTTCTCCCCGGCCCCATCCAAATTGTTTCTCCAGCCCGCTGAATCATCAACACCTCATCATCCGCTTCTCAGGTCGTCCTACCTGCTTGAGTTCCTTAGCCTGTAGCATCATGACTGTCCAATGGGCCGCCACCCGCCCTCGTCCTAGTCAATCCGTTCTCAATTGGCCCCGAATGCTTCACCCAAAATGAGGCATCCTTCAATAGGCCATCATTGTTGCCCCCTTCTCCACGAACACGGTCAACAACTTGGAAGCTTTACGCAAACTAGTGCAAGCTTCCAGAAGCTGAGGCAATGTATAAGAGAGCACTAAAAGGACGGAGAAGGCCCTTGGAAAGGATTACACATCACCCTTTAATATAGTTAACAACTTGGGAGCTCCCTATGTGCCTGTTTGCCATATAGGACCTTACCATCTTCTATATCATATTTATATTTATGGCTATTTGTAATTTATTTTTTATATATATAAGCTCTAGTAGGGCGATAATTATAAGATGGGGATGCTTGAATTTAAAGATTTTAATTTAAAGAATATTTTTTATAAAGGCTTTAATTATTTTTGCTAGTTTTATTGCTAACTTTATTTTTTTAATTAAGGCAGGTAATTTCTTAAGAGTTTTTAACGGCTTATAAAAAATTTTTTAAGGATTAACATTTTAAATTTATTCTATTTTGGCTTAGTATAATTATTATCAAGATTTTAGTTGTGGGTGCCTAATGAAAAATAACCTTTATTGTAAATTATATGTATATATTATTTTTTATTGGGAAGGGAATGCTGGAAATGGCTTTTAAAACCAAGCTTTTATTAGAAAATTAATTATTATATATAATTAGCTAAGAAAGAGATATGTAATAGCTGATTTCCTGGCATTTTAGCATATTAATGGCATTTAAAAGGCTAGTTTTGCCCTTTAGATAAAGCGAATTTATAATAGTTGGCTTTATGGATTGTAATATAATTAGATACTGTTTGTTTAGGGAATTTTGACGAGCAGGATTTGGTATATTTTCTTTACTGGCTTAATTTAAAGCGTGAAGGTTATATATTTAGTAGAGTTGATACTAATTGTGGATTTTTGTTATAGTTGTGAGTATAAGTAGCTTCCTCTTAGCAAAACAATGTGTTATTCTTTTGAACTTTGGGAGGACTTTAAGTTACATCGGTCTACCTTGGCGAGATCTTAGTCATCTACAAATGGCTGCAGAAGCCAACCTTGTAAAGTTGTATAAGGTCTATACAAGTACAGAGCCCTCGGCCAATTATAATTGTCCGAAGCTACAGTGCGACCAAGTTGCTGATTTACCTAGGCTGATTTGATGAGGTACAGTACATGTACATTTTCGAACCAACATTAGTGTCTGGCCACCAGCTAGTTAGCGCTGCTAGTAAGCACAGAGAAGGCCATGGAATTGTCTGGATTGCAGGGTTGCTTATCTACAATTGCAGCAGAATATATCAACGTTGAGCCTGCGATGCATATTTGATTTGCCAGTGGAATATGCATTCCACTGGGTCTTCTGATGATGCGGAAACCTCCAAAGACTCATATGTCCTCCTCTGAAGCGAGGTGTCTGGATCCGTGCCCTGTGCCCTTAACCCGAAAGAGCCGGCTGGCCCAGTGTAGCCTCCTTGGCTCCCGGAGGCCACGATCAAAGCCTTGATGTTGTGGGGCTACCCGAAAACCCTGCCCCGAACGAAGCCGGCCGAGATCTAACCATCACGTCCCCTGTGCTAAAGCTGCTGCGCGAGCACATTGTTGACAGATGTGGCCTGTATAGAGATAAGATGGCTCTGTTCATACCGACTTGACAAATGCAATGCTCCCGCGATCACATCCTGTGTTAGAAGGCCCTGGCGTCAGCTTGCTGGCCAAGGGAGGTGGTGCAACGCAGCGCAAAGGAGCGGCATGCCGACCTCAACAGCCAGGACCTTTATAAACCGTCGGTATCTCGCTCACGCCATCTGGTGTACAATACCTAAGGATAGTCAGTCCGAGACGGCAGCTACCGCTCCGGTTGCATCCAAAGCTTTATAGAATACTACAGCAAGTGAAACACTTTAATACAAATAAGCTACCGATTGATCTATTCTGCTATAGTGTAGTTGGACAAGATGACTGCTGTGCAGACTACGGGAAAGAGCAGGAAGAGAAGATTGTAGACAACGGAGCAGTTTTAACCAACGGACTGAAGCTTCGCAACGATGTCTGCATGGCGTGAGCTGCCTGCCCCGTGAACAATTGCCACACCATACTCAGCACGAGTATAGTATCCTCTTGCAGCTTCGGCCTTACCCTGCTCTCGTAATAGGTCTCCGATGTTCTCTAGGGTAATTAGCGCAGGAGGATATGTTCTAACCGAATTATCTCCTAGGGCTTTCTGGTACCCTTGAAGCGCCCGTTGGTACATGGCCTCTGCCTCCCCTAGGCGGCCTTGGTAGTAGTAGAGATTGGCTAAACTCCCAAAAATCCATGCTTCATCTTCCACATTATCCTTGCTTTCAACCAGTCGTAGACTATGATCTGAATGTTGGAGCAGACGTCGTTGCACCCACCAGAACTCAGGCTCTGTCGTGTCAGGTACGTGCTCAGCTACACATAGTATAGCTGTTCTCGCCAGTTGTAGATTAGGTGGGTGATTGAGTACGTGTTGTATCCATGAATGCACACACCCATGCACGCTGTACCCACGCGATTGCGTTCCGCATTCTCGTGTTGCTGGATCAGCATCTACTAATCCGTGCTGGCAGAGCACTCGCATAGACTGCTCAAAAGTGATTTGGTCCTCAGTAACATCTTGCAACCATCCAGGGATAGCAGGGTGTGTTTTGCGTAACAGCTCGTACCATAGGTCGTCCTTATCAAAATACGCCCATAACGTAAGCAGCTTGGCGGCTGTAGAGTCTTGTTCTTCAATGTGCGTAAATGAGATGTTCCAGGTCGAGTACATGGCATACTCGTATTCCAGAAGCTGTGGGGTTGCCTGCTGTAACCGTAGCCACGATTCCTGGTAAAGCGTAAGGTACTTCGTCCAGGTCGTCGGGACCTCACACAAATAAGCGCCAGCGGTTGAGAGTGCAAGGGGGAGCCCATCAAGTATTTTAGCTACTTCAACTGCAGCCTTGTCTAAATACAGGAGTTAGCAGAGTGGGCTGTCTTTATGGCACTGAAGAACTTACCATCCTGTAGGTTGCTTCGACCCGAGGTCGAAGCAAGAATTCGTAGGCCATCGTCTTTTCCTAATTTGTCTAACCGGATGCTTTCCCCGAGCTTCACTGTGGATGATCTGGTGGTGACGAGAATTGCTCCCTGGTAGGAGTTAGGAAAGTAGGGTCGAATATCATACGCCTTGCCCGACATTTCTGTTACAATCCCGGCTCCAAGTCCGTGTCCTGTCGCGCTCTTGGTGGTTTCGTCTCTCTGGTGCGTTTTGTTCAACTTGGGGTCGTCATAGTTGTCATAGACAAGGAGCCAGCCATCATTTTTCGGCTGATCAAACCATCGCTTCACTGCTTCTATGATGTCATTCAGATCTTGTCCATCAACAGCCGATCGGACGTAGGTGGCCTGAGGGTGCTGTCGCGTGATCCATTTAGCCACGCGTGCAAAGCTCTGTCGCAACGTTTCCTCATCTCTCGCGTTCAGCCAAACCATCGCAGTGTATGCGGACTTGTAGGTCTTCAAATACTCAACAGCCAGCTGAGTCTTTCCCATACCGCCTAGGCCATGTACAATGGCGGTACGGCGGCCACTCCGCTTTTCTAGGATCTGGTGGAGCCTCTTAAGCTCTTCTGTTCTTCCAACAAAGGTCTGTATTTCCGTGACTTCGGAGAGGTTAAGAGGAAGAGCAAAACTATTGGAGAGACTTTTATCTCGAGCTACAAGAAATAATGGTTAGGTATTGATAAACAAGGTATTAATAGTGCTCTAGCTAACCTTGCTCAACCCTCTCCTCTTCCTCCCATCGTGACTGGATCTTTTCAGGAGCTGATTTTATCATAATTTGGATGTGTTCCGATACAGTTTCATACCCCACATCCTCCTGCGAGTCAAATTTAACCATGTCGCGATGGTTAGCGTGAATAACAATCGGCTCAGCATCCGCCTGCCCTGGCACAACGGCCGACGCTCGAGGTACGACCTAAGATAAATTAAGAAAAGGCATTTGTCACGCTTAGGGGTTACCCACCATTATAGAGCGGCCTAACGCCGTAGGGGTTGGGTATTCCTTATAGGCAAATTTCGTCATAAAGGCCGTGCTGATAGGCCCATATTGCCCAAGCTATTGCTGCAGCCACTCCAAGTCTCGCTCGAGGTAACGTAAAATATGGTCATTTGCCGTAATAAACAGCAAAGAAATGTTGAGCAGTAGCTATTCAAGCTAGATACCGTTGCCACCTTGGTGCGGCGTGCCCATAAATATAATGCCGAACGTAAACAGTCTGATTGACCGATCCTCTATCAGTGCATTTTGTTGCGCGGCATTAAAGTGAATTAAAGCCTGCCTATTTTAGCAACATCAACCCAAACCATATGGTAATACTCACGCTTTTGACTATAATCCCACCAAGGCTATGCGCGATGAATATAATCGGACGTTGTAATGACTGGCTGTAGTCAGCCGGAAGACTCGTCCAGGACCAAGCTGTATCCAATTATGCCTCACATCTGTCAAAGTACGCTTTCAATGCAGGTCCGACACAAGGCTGCGCGCGTAGTCGTATAGATATTGGCAGCTCACGCGCGAGCTGTCATAGGTGTTCGCGTCGTAGCCCCAACTCATAATGCGCGCGTGTGGGATATCGGTGGGGAGAAGATCGCGGAGCCAATTAACGCCGTTGAAAGCTGTCCATATCTTTTCTCGGTGACCATTGAGGCCATGCACAGCAACAATGCTGGTTGGTGTCAGATGGGGTCAGTGGACTAAGTCTAATGGACCTCGAGGGGTTTGCTTACTCCACGACTGGGCTCGAGCCTTGGCAGATGATATTCAGACCGTATGCTCTATCGGACGTGGATGCGGTTGACTGAGGGCGATCGAGGGTCTCCGACTCGGTCTGGGCTACGTCTGTTCCCCTCTTCGCCGACTTGGATGGGAGCGCCCGAGCCAACTGTTGGGATAGCTTCCATTTTGACGGCATGGCAACGTTGGATGCGCTTTCTTAGGGTGGCACGTGGCTCTCGCTCGGCCTGCCTCTTCGAAGGGGCGTTGAAGAAGATAAAGGACATGTTTTCGAGAAGGAAGAAAAAAACGCAGAAGATCGGGCGTGCTGGGGCAGTGTTATTATACTTGCCTTTAGCCTGGTGCGGCTGAGCCTGCGAGCGGGCACGCGTGGGATTGGCTGATAGAAATGGACTGCGGTCGTAAAGCTTTACTTTTCGCTGACGCAGACTGTCCTGTCCTTGAACTACGCCTACTATCAAATCAGTACGCAATCTCTCAGAACAAGGCCGCAATCGTCAAACTATGATCCTCTCGGGCCGTCCCTCGTTCAAAAGCTAAATACGTCTCCACTCATGGCTGCAGTAGGGTGAAACCCCGCGCCATCTAGGACAAGTAAAGGCAGTCCGTGCGGCGACTGGCGTCACGCTAGCCATCGCCGTTGACTCGTGTTTCAGGAAAGCATAACTTGAACGCGAGGTTTGGATTGTGCCACTTCCACTACCTTCCTGGCTGCCCGACAAGGCACACTCTATTGAGTGCGGCCTCAAATTCACAAACCACTACTAAAACTTTTTACAAGCTCTAGAACACAACAACTTCTGGAAGCAGTTCAACGCCGAAAGAACCCAGGTCGACGAAACGATCGAGCCACGAAGCGAGAGGCCGTCGACCGAACCACCCAACCTTTCGACGATACGCGCAATCGAACCCCTACCAGTTCCACGCCATCACAAGGGCCCGCGGAACACGGCCCACTGTCATTCCTGCAGTTGGCTGACTGGGACCAAGACAGAGCGTACGATGCACGACGGCCAGCCTGCATACACTACACGGTAGAGGGGAAGGCCACAATAAACAACAAACAAGTTGCAAAATAGACGGAATTCAACCTAGCTTGGGTTCCAAACGCATTCTGGGCGACAATTCCACCACCGAAGCTGAACACATTGCTGGCGAGAAAGTTTGCGAACAAGCCCCTCCGAGCACATAAAACCTTTGCCGTCCTCTCCATAACCGACCGTCCCAAGCGTAATATACACATACATTTTAATGGTGTCGAGATTGATTAGACCGTCCTTGAGACACATCTGCGGACCTGGAGCTACCTCTTGCGAGTCGGAGACAAGTTGCGGGTCGACTTGACTCTGAACTACATTGAGCCGAGTGGTGTTGCGGCCTTCTTGTGGCGAGGCGCGAAGCGACAGCATCCCTCAGCCCCCCCGAGTATGCTTGCATAGCAGAACGCAGAACTAAAAGCGGAAGAAGAGGCGACTGGCAGCCTGTCGACCTGGCGGTGTGTCTATTGCCTTATGTGGTATCCTGGGCCGCCCTGCCATCTCGGCTGGGTCTTTCGCTTTGGAAGACTTTTGGACTCACGCCATCTTCTGTCGTCTATGCCGTAAATAAGATAGGGATATAGCTTAGGAAACTACTGATAAACGTCTCGAAAATTCTGTAGGTCGGCTAAATGTATGTTATGAATGCCAATTCCTGTATATTATGCTAGGTTGATCAGGTGGGACTATAGTTTGATTCCTCTCAACCTAGATCAGGAGACCGAGTTAGAACAACTCTTCGGCATTCCTAAATACATCATTAATAACAATAGACTAGATATGCTTCATCCTGTTATAGACGTCCTGCAAAGTTTATTATCCACAGTAAAAAGTTAATCCTATATTTATACAGTACTTTCGCGTTTCTTATTAGACCCTAAGTAGCGAAATACGAATCCATTCTGGGCTGATAAACAAGAGACCCGTTATCAGCTGGCTATTAGGTGCTTAGCAATTTTTAACCCGAGCCCAGCAGAAACTTAACTGAGGCTTTACCAGAAGGCTCGCTTTTGATTTATCCAGCACATAACGTATTACTGATCTTCGGACCATAAATCTGTTTCCAGACACTATTGCAAGTAAAGTGACTACTCTTAAGCACCCAGCAGTACGTCCTCTTATTAACGGATATGGCTTGACCTCTGGAAAACAAGGGCATCAGCTGTGAAAAACTCAGTTATCTGCATCAGGTGTGCTTCAGGCCGTGTATTATATTTTCCGGCTTCACAGCTCTGATCCTAAAGGAATTTAATGGCGAAATTGCAAGAGCAGTCTCCATTACTCTTCTCTTTCTTTTCTCCATAATATGGCACGATAAGGGCCTGGGGGAGCAGATTAATTCATAGCTCACACATCTGACCTCTTCGGAACAATTTTACTGTTTTCTAATAATGGCCTCCTGAAGATGGCGACAATGAGGCTGCTGACGTCAATAGCACATACTCGAAAACTCGGTGTGACCCATGACGTTTTAGTACCAAGGATCCGTTGTCACTAAACCTGGCTGAGGGCGTACACAGTGCCCGGGATCAGTGAATATACACTGTGTGGGGCGCACTTAGAAAGTCGAAGAATGTTGGAAAAGCGGAAGCTACTTTTGCTCCAAACTGTATGCCAATGTAAATGAAAGCCTCTAGCTAGCAGTGGCAGAACTAGTAGGTGCCGTCCATTGCGTCCTTGCTCCCTTCCTCAGCTACCAGACTTGCAAAACTATAAAAACCCCCCTCCAGCAAGGATCTCTTTCCTTATTTGCACCACTATTATTTCTTGGCGGCCATTTTTTAGCACTTTTTTATTATAGGTTGCGTTTATGCTAATAGTGGGCGCGACCTTCCCTAAACCTTCTATACTTTTAACTAGTAGCCTAGGGTTTGGGGCTATTATAGTATGCTAGTTGCATTTATAGCTATTACTTTGGCACTCTTACTACCTAATAATCCAATAGCGGCTAGTACAATAACTCTATTAATACTACATTTTCCTACAATCCTCTTAATAATTCTTTTGCATTGGGTGCTTATTGTTATTGGCATTTATGGAGTTAGTTAAAATGATAATATATATTTGCCCGAATTATTTTTTGCTTTATAATACTTACTATTTTTTAGCATTAAGACTTTTATAAAAGTTAAATAACTTTGATCTTTTTTAAATAAAGTTTTTTAAATTTATGCTTTTAAAATAATTTATATTTTAAATATTTTATAGCAATATGGGGAGTTAGCAGCTATATTAAGTATAGCAGATAACTTAAAGCTGATATAAGAATGCAGTTAAGTATATAAAAGTGGCCTTGGCTCGGGTAGAAGATTTAATGTGGCCCTCGCGAAAATCTTATTTAGCTTAGTTTTACAATAAAAAATAAACTATACTTAATTCTAAATAACTTGTATTAATTTTATAGCTTTATAATTAATTAAGTAGAGAATATTATAATAAATAAATGGTGCTAGCTAAAAAAATCTATATAAATTATAGCGGGAAGTCTTAATGCTTTTTATAAGCTTTAAATTATTATTTTTATTTTAAATTAAAACTAAATTATATTTAAAAAGGAAAAAGGATTTTTAAGTATAAAATATTAGGCTCTAAGGTAATAGGCCTAAAATAAGCTTATTTATATATATATAAGTAATAAATGCTATAATAGACTTAATATAAAGAAATAAGTTTTTAATTAAAATACTTTTATTAGCAAGCAAGGCGTATAATACTATTGCCTTAACCGTATTAGGCCCTATTTATATTGCTTTATATTAGCATTAATGCCAGGCATTATCTAACTTAATAAGCCTATAAAGTAATTTGCCGCTAATATAACCTTCCCTTTTTAAAAAAAAAAGAAAAGAAAAAAATAACGGAATAAAAAATCGCATAATATTTGGCAATATGCTTTATAGTTCCTTAATTATATATAAATGCCGCTTTAAGGCGGTAAATAACCACTTATTTATTGCTATTATTGGTTATTAGCCCTAGGAGTGGAAATGCATATAGTCGGGATATATATTACCTTATCCCTTTTAAAAATATATAGATTACTTTTTGCTAAGTGTGCGCGCGCATATATACAAGTATATATATTAATGGTCTCTAATTTCTAAAAATAAGATAAGGCTTAAAACCTTTACCAGCTTAAAAGTATATTTATTTATCTTCTATTTTTATTATTTGCTAATTATATAATTAATTGCTAAAATATATTAGCATTATAAAATAGCTTTTACTTAATTAAAAACTTTCTTTATTATAAATATTTTATTAGCTAGCCCTATATTACTATTTATTTATTTTATAAAACAAGTTTTTATTACTATTAGTATTAATAATATAGCTAAATTATTACTATTTATTATAAAAATTATAGGCAAATACCTAATTATAAGCTACTATAATTACTTTTAGTAAATTTTAAATAAAATATAAACTATATTATTTATTTAGGCGGCTATTACTAATACTTTTATTAATATAATATAAAAATAGTTATTTACTAATTTTATAATATAAAAAATTATATAAAGTTTAAAATTAAATAAAATATAAAGGCTAATTATATAAAATTATAATATTTTATTTATAAATAAATAATAATAAATATAATTATTAAATAATTATAATAGGAAATTTTTATGCTTAGCATATAATAAATTTTAAATTTTTATTTTATTTATTATTAAATTTAATATAATACTTTTAATTAAGTTAAAATATAATATATATATTTAAATTAAATTTTTTATTTAATTATTATATTAAAATTATATTATTAATATAATATAAGCTATATAATTAATAAGTTAATTTTAATATTTTAATTAAAATAATAAAACTTATTATATAATAATATATTATTAAAAATACCTAATAATTAATAGTTTATATTTAAGGGTTTAAAAATATTATATTTATTATTATATATAATATAAATTATTAAATATTATTAATATTATATAAAATATGCTATTAATATAAGCTAAATTTATAATTTTAAAAAAATGCCTATTATTTAATATAATTATTATTTAATAATTTTTAGCTTATTAATTTTTATTTTAATTAATAAAAATAAAAATTATATTTATTAGTTTTATTAAAATTATTTTAAAATTTAATAGTATATTTAATTTATAAAATAAAATTTACTTTTATAAATAAATTTAAATTTCCTTATTATTAAATAGCTTTTTATATTATATAACTAAATTATTATATTCTTTTATATTTAAATTTTTATAAATAATTATAATATTTTATATACCTAATAATATAATTAGTAATATAATATTTTAATTTTTACTAATTATAAAAAAGTATTTTTAAAATATATATTATAATAAATTTTATAAACCTAAATTTATATAATTAATAAAAAAGTTAGCTTAAACTATAATAAATATAATAATTGGCTTTAATATAATTATTTTTTATAAATTTTATTTTAATTATAAATAATATAATATTTATAATTATTATAAAATTATAGTTTTATATTATAATTATAAAATTAAGTTTAAAATATTTAATATTTTATTATTTTAAGTTTTAAATATAATTTTATATATAATTATAATAAAATAAAAATAAAAAATAATAAAAATAATATATTTTATAATAATTATATATTTAACTAGTTTAAATATAAAACTATACCTTTTTAATTATTTATAAAAATTTTAAAGGCCTTTATTAAAATAAAATAGCTTAGCCTTTTTATTTTAAAAATTATTTTAGGCTTATTTAAATTAGCAAATTATTTTAAAAACATTTTAAAAATATAATATAAAGTTAATAATAGCTAACTAATTAGTAGTAAATATATTATAATTAGCCTTTTATTTTACCTAAATATATTTTTAATAAGGTTTTAGCAGTTTTAATTTAATATTAATTAATAAATTTATTTTATTTGGCTAATAATAATATAATATATTTTAGTAATTAATAAAATATAATATATATTATAAATTTAAAAATAAATAAAATAAAATTAATTTTTTATAATATATTAAAATATTATAATTTTTAAAGAAGTTAATATATAAAATTTTACTATTTTTATAATAATTTTATATATTTTATATTATACTAATAATAAATTATAAATTTAATTTAATAAGCCTTTTATAACTAATCTTTTAAAATTACTTATATAATAATTAATAGAAATTATTATAGCTTTTTAGCTAAAAAATATAATAAATATAAAAATAGCTGGCTAAGCAAGAAAATAAATGCTTATAAAATAAAGTATAATAGTATAATAATATAAAAGCTAAATTTTAAAATACTATTTAGTAAAACTAAAATAATAAAAATAATATTTTAAAAAAGTATAAAAGTTAATTATATATATAAATAAGCTATTAAATTTTATTAAAAGTATTAAAGCTTTTAAAAGGAAATTATAAATAAAAGGAATAATAGTAATATTAAATAGTAATATTAGCTATAAATATAATATAAAATTATTAATAGGTAGGGTAATATAAATTTATATTAAAAATAATAGTAGCTAAATATATTAGTTTGGCTTTATTTAAACTAATTAATATTATATTATTAGAAATATATAATAAGGCCCTTTTTATTTACCTTCTACTAATTATATTTATTAGATTATAAGTTAAAATTAGCTATTAATTTTAATATAGTTTTAATTTAAATATTTATATTATTACCTTACTTTTATTTATTTTTTTAATTTTAAAATTAAAATTTTTATATTTTATTTTACTTTTTAGTATAATTATATTAGTTTAATATATAAGTTAATAAAAATGGAATTATTTTAACATTTAAATTTAAGGGCTATTAGGTAAAATTCCTTAATAAATATTAAAAATTTAATAAGAATTTTATAGTTTTTAAAATTATAACTTTTAGCCTTAATTTAAATTTTTATTTTTATTAAATAAGCCCTTATATTTAAGGTATTATTAATTTAAATATTATATAAAAATACTTTAAGGTAAAAGCCTAATATTATAAATAAATTATATAAATATAAGTAAAGTATTAAATTTATTATTATAATATTATATAAAATTGTTATTATTCTTTTATTAATATAATATTACTAAATAAAAGTACTAATATTAAAAGAATAATTTTTAGGATTTATATTTTTAAAATAGCTATTAGTTTTAAGTTAATTAAATTTTTATTATTAAAATAATAGCTATAGCATTTTTTTTAGTAGCTTAAAGTATAAATATATTTATAGTACTAGTATTAAGTTTATATAATATTATAAATATTAAGTCTTTTAATAATTAAAGCTATTATTATTTTTTTTGGCATAGAGAATTTTTTGTTATATAGGGATGGGACGTTAGAAATTTAGATAGATTTAGTTTATTATAATAATTTATATTTGAGGAATAAGACTTTATTTTAATCTATAACGCTTGCTATCTTCTTATAAATTAGCAGCTTCAGCCTATTTCACCATAGCATATGCGATGGCACTATAGATTTCTATGTATGTCCAGGGCGACTCTAGGCAAATGCGTGCACAGCATATCATCTTAAGTAATTTGCTTAATAATAATGATAGCTTTTTGAATAGTAATAGTAGATAGTGATGGTAAATATGTTAACATTTATAACCACTAAAATTAAAAATGTATTCCCTAGTAAAGCTTTAGTATTCTTATTAACTTTGTTTCCTATATTATTATTAGTATTTAAAATAGGCCTTAAATTAAATTTGGGGACGAGTTGTTCTAAGTGGTTAGCCTTAGTGTCTTTATAGCTATTAAGGTTAATAGGTTTAAAATTAGTATAAATAATATAAGTTTTATTTATAAAATAAAGGATAAAGTTTTTATTTCTAAAATAAATAAAACTACCCTTTTTAAGTAAGATATAGTTATTAGTATAAATAATATTAAAAACCTTAAATATAATATTACTGTACTTTTTTAAAAGATCGCTAATTTAGTAAGTTTATATAGTAATTGTATTATATGGGATTATTTTACTATACTTAAATAGGTTAAGGTAAATTAATATTATAGTATAATTACTATTATTGAAAATAAGGGCGTCATACAGGTAATATATTAGAGCCTATTAGTAAGAATAATAGTAAAATAAGGACCTTAATTTATAGAAAGGGCCACCTTCTTTAGGCAACTTAGAAAATTAGACTTTAAAAATAACACTTATATTATTTAAGCTTAAAAAAGCATAAATAAAACCCTTTATATTTCCTCTATTAGGGAAAGTATTTTTATAGAAAGAAATATTAAGTAAAATTACCTTATATATAACTTTAAATAGGTTATTAGTAATAATTATAGTATCTCTAAGTTTTTAAATAAGAATTATTAGTAAATAAGACTAGAAAAAGGTAAAGAGGAAGAAAGTAATATATACTAATTTCTCCAGTATAGGCGCCTATAAGGGTAAAGATAACCGTGGCAGCTGAAACTCGCATTTTTATAACTTGGTGGCTTATTTCTATTAAGGCTCATTAACGTTTATGAAAATATGAATGGCGAGGTGGAAACAATGATGGATATGAGCTTGAGCCTTCCAAGTAATTAAATGACACAATGTGTAACAAAAAAAGCTTTGCGCGGCGCGGGTTAACTTTGGTGTCAGTTAATATAGTACTGAAACTTACTCCAAGAGGCGGGCAGGAAGTCTACTTATATAATTATGGGGTGTGGAATATAGGTAAGTAAAGTACGTTTACTTACTTACATACCAACCTCCCACAAACATTTTCCGCTTAACCGTAAATTCTAGCTATAAAGTTAATTTAATATTTATTTTTAAGTATTAATAATTATATATATATATATATATTATAAGATAAATATTTTATAATACTAATTAAAATAATTCTTTTATTTTATTGCTTTTACTTTAATTTATATATAATATAATATTTATACATTTTAATAAAACTTAAAATGTTAAATATAAAGAATATTTAAAAGAAAATATATTATATTTATTAATTAATTATATATTTATTCCAATTTTAAAATATAAATTTATTATAATATAAAATATTATTTAAATAAATTAAATATTAATAAGTTATAGCTTTTAAATACTAAATGCCTTATAATAAATAATATTAAAAGTTTCATATTTTATATAATTATTAAAAAATTCATAAATAAATTAAATATAAATATAAAACTTAATAGTTTAATTAGTATTTTAATTTATATAAAGTTTAATTAATTATTAAATAAGCTGTATAAATTATAAAAGTAACTGTTATATAATTATATATTAAATTATAAAAATATTTAAATATTTTATTAAATATAAATAAAAGTTATTTAAAATAAATCTTATAAACCCAGCTATAGTTGTAGAAGCCGCCCGGTTAGATGACGCCGAGCCTCCCGTTGCAGGCGTGCATAGTAAAAGTGCAGACACTGAATTCAGACTTGTTTAAATTGAACAAGTCTCGGTCTAGATCCCATCCCCAGGTCCCACCACACCCATATACCAGATCTAGTACCTAGATAGGTTTCGTTTTCAAGCTCTAGCGTACACACCAATCTCACCACCAGATCCCGCTATCAGATGCAAACTCACATATCGCACATCATCCAGACTACAACCAAGTCACCCGAATCATACTGAAGAGGTTAAACTGACGCCCTGTATTATAGACCCTAAGTTAACCTAACCCAAGGAGAACATAAAACTATAATTATTTCATAATAGAAAAACTCTATCTGATTTACGCAGCTAAAAACACACACATATTAAGGGAATGGTTCAATCTAACTACAACATTTACTATATTAGCAAGATAAATACAAATATATAAAAGCTAGTAAGGACACATAACCAAGGTTTTAGTTGCTGCCACATTTAGGCTTAAATTGTTTATCTTTTTTAAATCCCTATTTTATATAGTTAGCCAATAAAATATTTAATCTCAAAGGGGAGCGGGGGCAGGGCAATACACAATTAACTCAACTACATCTAAATAAATTAACACAAATAGCAGTAATTCTTTAACTAAAACACTCCATCTTTTACTTAATCGCTTCCAACCTTTTCTTATTTAAATCCTTAATCCATTTATATTAAAATGCGCTTCTTAGGCGCTTATATATATATCCATAGCAACATAATGGTCCTAGTAGTGGCGCTTATAATACATTCACCTAGTAACTCTATCCGTCTTTATAATAGCTTTTAGTAAATTAAAAAGCTATAATAACTAAATATATGCAAGCCTTTATAATATATTAGTGCCTTACCCACAAATAACACTATCTACAACTTTAAATACAGTTATAATATAAGAGTTAGTACTCTAAATATCATCTAATAATATAGCACTATTAAGTAATTTTACCTAATTTAAAAATATTCTTTCACAATTCACGGCAAATTTATCAATTAAACTATCCCCAATAAGCCTTCTACTAAGAAAAGTCACTCTCTTAGCTTTTATTTCTACATATAACCAATACCATCTATCTCAAAATACAATTCTTAATAATAAAACAGCTATTATCGCTATAAACCCAACACTTTCACCACCCTTCAAATACCTTAAAAGCCTTTTCTCATATATTTATTTGGCCTGCAATAGTAAACTTAAGCTATTAATTCTAGTTTATAAAATTTATAAGCTGGTATTACCTACATATACACTTTCCACTTAATTTATATCTATTTAAGTAAAAGCTCCCATATTAGTTACTCCTTATATACCATAGCTAAAATCTACTTTAACAAGCATATTAATATCCATAAAATTAATATTAATATTTATTAAATTTATATCAATATTTATAAAATTAATATTAATGTTAATAGGGTTGAGAGATGATATATGTTCATTTCCCGTCTCAAAGCTTATATTTGTTGCAAAATGCGCACCAAGTTTTAAAGGCTCGAGGACTTTATCCAAACTATTGACTCTGTCCCCTTAATATTTAATGTCTAGAAAGTTTAAGTATCCCATAAGAATTGCTCCCCTAGTCATTACTCCAATGGATATGCGATGCTATGATAATGTATCGTATAAGTTAGCAAGTTCTTGAGTGCCGCTTACAAGTAATGCAGCGGCATGATAGAAGGGGGGTTTGGACCTTTTTTTAAATGATTTTGAGGAAGGGGCCGGGCTGTAAAAATTAAAAATCTGGCCTGGATTCCGTGTCCGGGATGCTTCGGGATGGTGTGCAATAGTAGTCTCGCCCTCGCTCTCGGATCTCAGTGTCCAACCTAGGCGTCAGGAGCTTCAGAGGGCCTAGTTGGAGACCCTGGCAGAGGAGCGCAGAGGGGCAGTACCTTGAAACCAATACACGGGCATCCTCATCCCAGGATCTCGGATCCGGGAACCTGGTGCCACGAAACTAGGTCCTAGCATTCCCATCCCAGAATCCCGGCTTTACGAGCCGTCATGCCAGTAGCCTAGATCCCGGCATCCCACCTCCGAGTCATAACCAGCAGGTCAATGACTGCTGGTGCAAATTTGATTCCGTGAATGCGGGGAACCCGAAACCCATATGCCAGAAACCCGGATCCGACAATACCCATCCCATAATCCCGGATCGAAGGATGTCCATCCCACGATCCCGAATGTAGGAGCCTCCTTGCCAGAAACCCATATCCAGGCAACACTGGGATCTTAAATGCTGGATTATTTACTTATCATCTGTGCTGTATTTATACGGTTCTTACGCCGCCGGGACTGCGTCGAGAATCTGCTGTCTCGCGCATGTTTTATGCATATGGACAAGGTTTATGCTATGCAGTCATCCGAAGCTGTTCTCCAGGCTAAAGAAGCCCAAGGAAACCAACAGCTCAATATACGCCGTCTAGCAAGATCCCCCGCAGGCATTAGCACGCTCGCCCAAGCTCTAATCAGGAGCGATTGCAGGCAATACTTTGCGGTTAATTGCGAGGGAATATGCAGAACTTGGATTTTTTTAATGCAAAAGACGTCTTTGCCGTACCACGCTACATACACAGACAGTCGCGTGGGAGACGCGGTGAGAGCTTTGGGCGACATCATCATAAAGCCGGACAACTTTTACTAGTCAAGACTTGCTTATTTTCAACTGACGCGAGTGATAGCTGCGCTCAATGAGATAATTGAAAATGGACGTCGTGATGGGGTGGTAAATGGGAAAAGTGGTCAAGGGAATGCTACTATCATTATTAATATGTTCCTCAGCGATGCGTCCGCTGCTAAACGCGTTGCTAACCGTTGGGCTGCCCTACTCAGCACATCACCGCTACTTTTGTTTTCATTTACAGAACTGGCTGAGAAAATTATATATATCTGCCCTTAGATCACTTCTTGCTTTGTGATGCTTACTATCTCTAAGTAACAGGACTTGTATAACAAGTGTTCAACTCTGATCTCTCTCTCATGAGATCTTTTGGATTTGTTCTCTAGAGCTAATCCATATCTCAAATACTTTGCAGCAATATGGGGAGTTAGCAGCCCGATTAAGCATACTAGATAACTTCAAATTGATGCAGGATATAATAAAGCATATAAGAATGGCTCTGGCTTAGGAGGCTGGAGGATCAAATGCTGAGGGATGTTTGGGAACCTTGTAACGCCGAAGAGAAGTATTTGGGTTGTTACCCTTCTGAGCCCTAGTTTGATTTAAAATCTAGTATCTTTCTCGTCATCACCTGCTACTCTCCATCTCATTGATTTTAAAAACCGCTGTCATGCAATGGGACACGGTCTCTTAAAATCATTCGAAATTAGACTTTGATTTGAAAGTGAGGATTATCTAGCTTCGAATCTACATCAATAGATATGAGAGTTGCTTTGACAATAAAGGGGCACGAGTAACACCCTTATAGTTTCTCCCCCCAGGCCAAATGCATATAGCTCTAGGTAAAAGTATTATTTGCCACGATGGTACTAGTACTTAAATCCAGTATAAGTGCAAATAAGGTAATTATTCCTGCTAGGCGAACCTTTATACCTGGCGTGTTATACTTAAGTTGCCTAAGCGCCTTACGCTAAGCTAGGTACTTTATACCACCTTTGACGGTTTCTACTAGCAGGGACGGGAAATAAAGTGATAGCTTTAAATTTTTTATTTTATTATTTAACTTAGAGGTTAAGTAACTCTATAAGGCTTTAACGATACTTTTAATGTTCTGCCTAGTTAATATAAATAAGGCTGCCAAAATATTTGTAATATTAATATTAGAGCCAAATTATTTATTTTAAATTCCACCATCTTTTATAATTTGTTATATAAAATAGAGGCAATTAATGCTATACCTTAAAATTAACTGGCAGGTTTAATTGGTAATTATCCCCCAAATAATGACTTTAATACCTTTTAATATTTTAATGTTTCCCTATAACGGCTTCTTATTAGATGCTAGTTGGCCCTTAATTAAAAAATTTTAAATGAAAAATTTAATTTCCAATTTCTTATGGAGCTTATTATAAGCATATTATATAGCTTTTATAATTATGTTTTGCTTAGCGGCGCTATTATAATAATATGTGTAGAGTAGGTGAACTTGGGATTTAATGATTATAGGGTTTAGGGACTAAAATTAAATAAACCGGCTAGTTGACTTAGCCTACTTAAAAAACCTAGCTTGGAATGTGGGGATCGCACAAGTAAAAGCAATAATGTTTTTAGGATAATTAAAAATGAAAATGGGACCTTAAAATATCCCATTTTTAAGAATTTTAAAGTTTAACCTACTAAAAACATTAAAGGCTTTATAGCCCCTTAAGTAGTTGGTAATAAGGGTGGGCTTATAGGTTGTAAAAGGTGCGGCTAGAGTATTTATAAAAAGGGTATTGATATTATTTAGCCCCGTAATGTATAAAGGGCTAGCTATGCTAATAGAAATTTTAGTAATACTAATAATATTCTTAATATTATATTTTTGAAGATATTTGAAGTTTTTAATAATAGAAATAAGATTCCCTTTATTATAATAAGAGTAAACTGTCCTCTTTTAGGTAGACTTTTCAGCTATATTGAATGTTGAAGTATTAAGTAGTGATGTGTTTTTATAAGTAGTGATAGAAATGTAGGAAAATAATTAAGGGGCTCCTGAATTCTAAAGACTACTTTAAGTAGAAATTGAACTGTGTGACAAGTCTTTTAACTCGCCACTGCCTATTTTGAATTCTTCGGGGAATATAGTGTAGTAACATCGATTCCGACTTATATAAACTTATACTTTTTAAAAACTTCTATTAAATCTTAAAAATAATTAAAAAGCTAAAATATTAAAAAGATATAATATTTTTTTATTTTTGTAATAAAATAATATATATTTTTATTATATATATATATATAATTAGTAATTTAATATATTTAAAATAATAATAAAATTATATTTATATCGAGGTTTATTATTATTTATTTTTTTGTATTTTATAATTGTATAACTTTTTAAATACTTTTAATATTTAATATATAATTAATAAAATATTAAAAACTTAAATAAATTTTAAATAAAGTTTTAAAAATATATAAATATATAAATAATTAAAATACTTCATTAATTAATTTTTAAATATATAATTATATTAAGAAGTAAATTCTACATATTTAATATAATATATATTATAAGTAAATAAAGGTGTTTATATTTTATACCCTTGAGTTATTATAAGTAGATGGCACTAATTAATACTTATTTGAGAGGTTGGTGGTAGCAGTGCCTGCCTTAGGCAGGCACTGGTTGCAGTCACGGCAGAGCCCCACTATAAAAACCCTCCTCTCTCTAAAGGGCTCCTTCAGAGCCCCTCCCTTGCTTTTAAAGTAGCGCCCCTCTCCACTTAAATTAACGTATTTGAGTACAGCTGCTATATCTCTGTTCCCTCTCGTGACACTATACGTGAGTTGCCTCTTTATTTGACCTTATAGTTTACATGCGGAGCTTAACGGGACAAGGAACAATCTTTGTACAAATTGAGGAGTCCGAGGAGATCGTGGGTGTTGAATTGTCTAAGAATTCTACCTTTTGGTTCGGAGCTAAAATCGCCTATTTGGGCCCAGAGGCCCCGGGCGGCCCTTCCCACACCACAACCTCTCAATTACAACCTCCTGTACGCTGCCACAAAAACATTTAAGCTACATACGCATTTTCTTCTGAAATAGTAACCCTGACACCTTTACTGTCCTTATTCGTCCTTGGTATAAGCGTGTCATGATCATATCTAACATCCTCCTGGCTAGTCTTAAATAAAGTCATCCGAGGAAACACCCTATGCGTTAGAAGAGAGATTGCAAGGTAGATCTCGCAATACGCTAGACTGTTTGGTTATTAGCACTTCGACTATGTAAAATGTGTTTGTCTTACTTACTGGATACCTAGGCATTGCCGACTGCCTCGTGAAAAAGACAGTATGTATTTTTCCAGGTCGCATCTTTTGTTCCCACGGCTATCAATCCAGCGGTCTGGTAGGAACGAGCCAGAATCTGGAAATATATCCTCGTTGTGATGCATCACAGCGGAAGACATCCCGATCGCCCATCCTTTCGGAATAGCCTTTCCTTTGAAAACCAGCTCCTCCTGTGTCGCAATCCTGGGAGTCCGCCCAGATACACCGTACGACAAGCGCAGGCCTTCCATAACCACTCCACTTAAATATGGCAACTTTTCCAAAACCTGCCAGGTCTTCTGCTCAGGATTGGTTTGATTGAGCTCTCGAGTGAGTCGATGCAGGATTTCGGGTTGTGACAACAGATAAAACGTGATGACAGATAATGCCCAAGCCGTCGTTTCGGTCCCGGCATTCAAAAGAGCCATGCTTTCTGCAGATAAACGTGACGGCGATCTTTCGCTCTCTGGAAGGCCATTTGAGTCCTGGATATGTGTATAAAGAGTCTGTTGTGATCCCGACGCGATGCTCCTAGGAGCTTTGGAAACCAGTGTAGGGATGCGGACATGTATTGTGTGCAAGACCATCTTGATATCTGATCCTAGCCACCCATGGAGTGCGAGAAAATTTCCAAAACGTACCAACCTACGGAGAATCGGGAAAAAACGAAGCAGAAAAATCGTATCTAGAAACGAGTATGTAGGGCGACGCCAATTAGGCTCCCAGCCACTTTGCGCCAGGAAACCCAGAGGTTCGCCGAAACAACACGTTGAAATGACGTCGGAAGTAAAGCATGAGTAAGCTGTAGTAATGTCAAAGGCCGCTCCGTTTTGGCAACTTAGTAGCTTTTTGCAGAAGTGTTCAAGCTGGTTTAGAACGACTGCCTCGAGTTGCAGCGTAGATTGACGAGAAAAGTATTTAGCAATAGGCGCACGCCGGATGCGGTGAAGGTCGTGATCCTCTGTAGCAAACGCAGTCTTGTCGATAGGCGAGATCATAGATCGATAAGTGTGTGGGTCTTTATTCCGCTTGCGGCCCCCACTTGCGTAAATCTCGGGGATAAACGACGGATCATTGCAATGTAACTCTGACGGGCTAATCCGTACAATGGGACCTTTCAATATCATTTAGCCTCTGACTTAAAAGGAGTATAATAATGTGAAAGTGTACCATATTTGTTATGCATCTCTCCAATTTTCCGTGTATAGCGCCCCACTTTGATGAAGTCAAACCAAGCCTCGTAGTATAGAGTGGCAGCTGCTAGCTTGGGACCAGGGAATTTGCTGAGAGGATGAAGGCGAGAAATGTTATACAGAATTGTAATGAGCCCATATAGAACCCATAAAGATCCGATAAAATATAATAACTTTACTATTGAGGCTGGAGGTAGAACAGAACCGAGCGAGATAAGCACATTTGGAGGTAACATTTTAATGTTCTGTTTCACTTGGTCCGAATAGCGTATAAGACAAATATCAAGGTTGTTTGAGAAAACTTGAGAAGTATTATACTAGAAGTAGGCAGGAAGTCTCCTTATATAGTTATGGGAAGTGAAACGAAGGTAACTCCCTATATTCTACTTCTTGTAAGGTTTTAAATCACTCGTACAGCAACCAGAATCTGGAGTTCGGGAGCCAGTTAATTGATTGTGGAGAGATCGTGTGTTGAGGACCAAGCCGCAGCAGGCTAGAGGTGCTAGTAGTGCACCTTGGCTGCTTACTAAGTACGTAACACTTCTACCAAGCCTTAGAGCACCCTACCTCCCCTAACCTTTAGACATCAGCTTTAGCATTGAAGTATTCCATTTAGCAACGTAGCTCTACAAATACCTATAATACCTCAAGTGTTGGACTTATAGTACTATAGCATAAGAAGCAAGGCAGACTGAGAGGAGCCAGCTTAGTCAGGAAATCGCGCCACCGAACTGAGACTCGTCCAATTTGGACGAGTCTCAATTTAGGTTCTATGCCCATGGTATTACATAGGCTGCGTTATCTAGCTGTTCCAGCAACACACCTCGCGCTCTTCCTAGAGTGCATGTGAGGCGTGGGCAGTCGAGTCATACGACTACGTTATTTCCACCAGTAATGTAAGGTGGGGTCGATAATCCCCGCAGCATGTGTAGTGTGGTACGGTATATTAGGCAACGAGTATAGCGTATAATCAGTACGCCAGAGATTCCGCTCGGCATGCGGCTATTCTGTATTGCTATCCTTATCTTAATTCTGACAATCTTTGCTGCTACAGTTTTTTCAGACAATTTTATAAGACCAAGGCGTCGAATAGCCTGCGTAAAATTACCATTTTGCTATTAAGTTTTATAAATTTAAGCTTAATTCCTAAAAGCCTTTTATAAAAGATTTTATATTTTATATTTTATATTTTTATTCTTTTATGATTAATTTATTAATTTTTTAACAGATTTTATAAACTTTATTTACTTATTTAATTAATATATAAATATTATAAATTTTCTTTTTGAATTAATTTAAAATTCAACTACTAAAATAATTAAATTATATATTAAATACTTTATAAAACCTTTAATTATAAAAATAAAAAATTAAATATATCTTTATAGTATAATAAGTATTTAATTAATATTATATTACATAATAATCTAAATTATTACGTAATATAATTAATCAGCAAGCACCAACTTTATAAAAATGAGCTTTAGTATAGCTGTAAAAAAAGGCTATAAGCTTTTTTTAACGTAAATACAAACTCCTTTTAAACACTCTCTTGCAGCCGCTATAAAGCCAGCTTATTATATATTAACATAATACTAAAAAAATAAAAATATATTATATTATTATATTTTTAAAAATTAATTTATTGAAATATTTTAAAACCTTAATTATATTTAATATTAATTATAAAATTATTATGTTCTTTAATTTCATTTCTTAATAAAAACAAATAATAAATGCCCTAGTAGGATAAAAAACAATTAGTTTAAATTTTTAACAGTTTGCAATATATACTTAAAACAGTAATTATTTAATTACTATTTTTAATATTAATTATATTAAAATTAATTTTTAAAAAGTTATTTTACTTTAAATTTTATTTAAAACTATATATAAATTTACTATAGCATTTTTAATAAAATCCGCTAATTTTAATAAGCTACTAAGTGAGTAGCTACTTTTTGTTTAATTCTTTAAGGTAGGCTAGTGCATGCCTACACATCACTTCTGTTGTAACCGCAAGAGGATTATAGCCTTTTCGCGCTTTACGCAAGAGAAGGATGATCCTGAAAGGGGCGGGCTTCACCCACGAGCCCTTACCAACCGCTACAAGGATATCAGCCCGTATTTCAGGTGGTTGAGGTGATGAAATAAAATCAACAGCTATCTTCTTCCATGCGATTGGTTGCTTCCGGGTGAATGCGTTGGGGTCTAGAACCTTAACAGCCATACCAATGAGCGACTGAACCATTGTGTCGGGTCGTTGTGGCATCCAATCCCATCTGCGTCTCGCCCGTTTGACCATATTATTACCGCCAACACTACCCGGCCTTTGGGCGTTTATAACTATATGAAGGGACCGACTCCGGTTCTTTTTTTTCATTTACTTTCAAAGGGCACTGTGATCAGATTAAAAGCGACACAAGGATTACCGCCGGCACTTGAAAAGGGCGAGCAACTAAGGCTCTATAATGCCTCGTACGAACTTTCGCCCTCTCAATACTAAACTGCCTTAGAATAAAAGGAGTACGGAGTACGACGGACTGGAGTAAAATCCCCGGCAATCTAACTAATTCCGTACCATCGGCGGCATTGTAACTATAGCTCACGTGTTATTCGCACAATGCGGTTGGTTGCTGGATGCTACCTTAATGTGATCGACACCCTTCCATAGACGCAACAGACCGAATTCCGTTATTCCCCGTCAGACCAACGGTCTCTCATTGACGAATTAAAGCACAGGAACAGAGGATGCCAAATGCCTGCCGAGGAGCTGATAATCTCCTGCTACCCTCCCTCAAGCAAACACCACGACTGGTCCCTGCTCCCCACCCAAACGTATCTTCGGAAGGTGCTTGGGCTGTTTGCATCTCGCGTTTGACGAAGGAAGCTTGCTGCGCCGCATGCCGGCGTGGAGGAACCGACAAATGCAGGAGTACAAGACTCGTGCTAAATACGCAAATGAACTCACAGGCTGCTGTTCGCGGTTTCCTTTACATCCCAAGATCCCTATTCCGCGGCGAAGGCAGCCAGCTTTTGTTACTCCATCTGTTCTCCAATCCTACATACTTAGAATCGAGATGGCTTCAGAAGACTCACAGCAATGCACTGTTGGCTGTCGAATAGTCGACAGCCCCAAAAGGATTGGCGCGTGGCTTTTTCGGTGTGGAGCCAGAGTCTATCTTCGACATGAACATAGAATGACTGCTCCAATTCCTCCCTATGTCAGCGATCCAATCGAAGCTACTGTAGTAGGGACGGACACGAGCCCAGACCCGCCCTGCCCTCATCTGGAAACCTTCACCCAGCGCATCCCACAGTGGTCACTGGGCTGGTGCCAGCGGAATGGATGGGAACCACAGAACACATGGATCCTAATGAGTGCTGACAAGAATCGAGAAAGCTTTGGGTCTCAGAGTCTGCGTTGGGCTAGAAGGGTCGTACCGGCGGGTGACCAAAGTACCGTTGCAGAGGATCACGATATACAGGAAGCCCTGCCACACTACGAAGCATATCCGCAATCACAGCAAACCGTTCCTGATCTCCTTCTTCAAGCATTTGCTCCGGACACCACCCTTTTCACGGACATTACAGACGAACAACACACCTATGCCGATGCTATACCCTTTTCGACACCGTTAGGGATACCCGCGCTTGCAGCAGAGGGGATAACGTATAGCTCCCAGCTAAGCTATGGTTTCGATGCCTCATCTGCTTGGGAGCAGCAAAGCCAAGCCCCATACGATAATGCAAACGCAGAGGATGTTTCGAGTACTGCGAGATGGCCCTCCATTCTCCAAGAGATGGCCGCGGCCCCCTTAGGAGTCGGACACCAGCACTCACTTGAACAACTCACAAGTGAAGCGGAAATTCCTATTGAACTTGAGGCATCACCTCATTCTGCAGGTTGGAGTTCCTCAGGTGAGTTTTGAGACAGGAGTCTACAGATATTCTAAGAAGGTATGAATTTATCCGGGGCGAAGTTAGTGACATAGCTGACGTTGATAGTCTAGTTCCGTTACTGAACCGTCGTGAGTATTCTTAATATATGTATATAAAGACTGTGCTTTTATTGATGCTGGTTTTCTCCTTAGGTATATTTGAGATAATTAGATGTTAGTTCAAATATGAAATAAGATCGACAATGTTAGTCTCTGCTGATACAGAGCCCGTTTTTAATCTATCTTTAACTTCTGTACCTACGTAAACAGTTCAAGTACTCATTAAAATCCGTAGAAATAGGGTCTGATGTGCAATTATATACATGGGCTTCGTTCCTGGCTCTGCCGCTTTCCACTCAGAAAAGCAGCTGGCCTGAGATCCGCCTTTGCTCACGCTGCTCACTGTCTCCCTCCCCTTGCTGCCGTCGCTGCGTCGCTGCTCAGAGGGACCGCATCTGCCCTATTGCTTTCACCGGACTATAGAAGTCCGTAATACGTGTCTGTATCCTTCCCTTTAGAAGAAACAACAGCGTGGTTGTCAGTCCCGGAGTCGCCAAACTGCTCTTGCGCATCAATCGTGCGCCGCGGTGGTGCAGGCCTTGAGAGCACCAACGGTGATTTGAGCCTCCGTAATCTACCCGCGCACAGGGACATTTCCCGCGGGAGTGATCCCTCAAAATGCTCAAACCAGCGATGCCTGTGCCATTGGGAGGAGGTATTGGTTTGTTGCATTTCCTCCCCCAGGAAGACTCGCAGCTGCCCGGTGATAGCCTCCACGATGGCTTCAGCTTGTGGAACGGCATCCCATCTACAGATAGGTATCGAACTTCATAATGAAAAGTGCACCTGCTAAACCTAGCAGATCGTGAGGTCGACATGGTGTAGCAAGGGGTGACGTGTGAGTTGAAGGTGGTTGTGTAAGAAGACGAAAAAAAATGGTCGGGGGGGAATCAGCAGAGGGAAGCGTCACCCCTTTTATAGACATTCGCCGGGCATCCATACTAAAAGCCTGAGCCAATAGCTTGTCATTCCTGTGGTGAAGACGCTGTGCAGTCCTTTTCTGAGCTAATTTGGACTGTAAGAGTCTGAGTCCGACCTGGCCTCTGGAGTACTCTGGCATCAGCCCCTTCATTTCAGCCTTGCCCGACGGCATCCCCGTGGTTGTTGGCTCCGAAGAATTGAGTGTAATATAGCTGATGGCGAGGAGGGCCCTGGTATAGTTACACATAACCCCCCCCCCCTTCTCGACCTATATTTGGAGTAGTCAGTGGATGGCTGGCTCACAACAAAGTCCACGGCCAACAACGCTTTCCAAGGCGCTGCCAATGAAACATTGGGGGATGCCACCCTCTACAAGGGCCCGCCTCATAAGGAGGATCGCTTTAGGCACCCAGCGATGAGAGGTTCTACGTATATAAAGCTCGGGTGGACCCCATCCAGAAGGCGGATGCTCCATGTCAGTCTTGTCCTCAAAACCTTCACAACTGACACCATCACAACATCACGCCTTCCAAAAATATGGACTTGAATTAGCCCACGCTTACGAGCTAAGGAGGTCGATGGTGATGTAACGTGGGTGGCTCACATTTGGGCACCCCCCTGATCTGGGCACCCCCCCTCGCCAGCAATAGGGCTATTGTCAACGTCAATTGCTCGCCACCACGATAACCGATCACTCTCTTGCTGGTATTGACGAATCTTCAGAATCGTCTCTATCAGGTGATACCTCTCCGGCTTCAATTTTCGCCTTACGTATCGCCTCGATATCGGCGAAAGCCGAGTTTGGGTCAATTGTGACCTTCTTTCTCTTGAGCTTCCTGCTGGCTTCAATTTGACTCATTAGCTGCTCGTTTTTTCGTGTGTACATTGTTGATTCCTTCCTTTTCTGTTAATATTCTTTGAGAATTATTTTGAGGAGTTGTCGTTGCGTGGGACTCGAGTGTTTCTGATGCTCGTAATCAGCTATAAGCCGGCGCATCTCTTGCGATCTCTTCGGAGTCGTGAAATTGAGTCCCATAGGCCGAAAAATATACTCAGGCGTTCCAATCGATCCAATAAAGCTATTCTGACTATTATACTTGGCTGATTCCGGCTGGCTGGGGTGGTTTTCGAGGACATTGTGGCTACCCAGGGCTCTCACCCGGGAGACGGGCCAAAGACCCGTCGCTCTCCAGTCAGAGCGAACATTCGCCTCTGTAATTGCCCAAGATAGTGCAAGTACTTCTTGAAGGAGGCTTTCAGCGGCGCAAAGACCCCAACATCGAGGGGCTGGAGGACGTGGGAGGTATGCGCCGGCAAAAAGAGTATATATATTCGATTCGAGAAGCATTCCCACATGAAATCGATTGTTTTGTGGCTGTGGTGCCCATCGATAATTAATAATCGCCACTCTTTGGCGTCTCTGGGCTTCGTCTGAGGAATGAAGACTCTTTTCAACCATTCAATAGCAATTCGCTCCTCCACCCACCCCTTTTTTGTTGCAGTGAATTGCTAGCTGTCGAAGTCCTACTATAGGAAACCACTGCTGTTGAAAGTTCTTGCCCTTGAATATAATCAATGGGTCCAATCGCCTCCCCAGAGCGTTGACACACTCAATGTAGGAGGTCCACGCTCTCGAATTATAGTCCAATTGGCTGATTGGACTATTATTTGAATAGCCGAGGACCAGAACGTTCTCTGAACGCCCTTCCATCACTCCTCCTTCGTCAGCGTTCCAGCGATTTCCAGGGAGAATAGACTTGACTATAGGCAATTGAAGGAGGTCAAACCAAGCCCCAATATTTGCCTTCGTTGTTACCCTCAGCCTACGGGCCTCGACGAGTTGATTCTTTCTGCTTCGAAGTTCAGAGTGCCGGGAGAAGAACTCTCTGAGCCATTTCCTCCCCAGGGGAGGGCGATTCGCATCAGGGAAGGCGAGGCGGGCTGCGAGGGCCCGGGTTTCATACCGGGTCAATCCAAGGCCCAGACTGGGTTGATTGATGATAAATAGTACCAATTGACCCTCTTGATAGTCAGAAAGGTACCTTTGAGGGTCGGCTGCCTCTTGATGGCTTTGGAGACCGTGGAGGCGGCGTTGAAGGGTTGACCGTGGGATATGCCAGAGCCTGGAGGCTCGCTGGATTGGCATCCCATCTGCTATTGCAGTAAGGGCGTCGTGAACTTCAGGCTCTCAGTATTGCTTTATAATGGTCTAATTGATGTGCATAAGAAGTTTGGTGATCAGAATAAAATCCCTCATCAAGTTATTCAAGTTTTTCTATGGGGGGTTGCCTGACGCGTACACCGCGTCACGCGGGTGGGGGGTGCCCAGATCAGGGGGGTGCCCATGTGGGCCACCCACGTTACTGCTATCGGACGAGCGAGACAGCAATACAGAAGAATGCCGATCTATGGGTATTTTGGATTCATGCGGAGACGCAGCACGCATTGAGGAGGATTTCAAAAAAGTCGCCGAAGCCGTGAAATTATTAGGACGAAAGGACTGCAAGACCAACATCGCACAGCTGATAGAACAGTGGCTCTGTAACATGGAAAACGGCCCATAGTAAAAAAATCTCCACTGAAATTTTTTTTAAAAAAGACCTGTGCACTCTGCTTAATAATTAATACAATTTAATAAGACTTTTTCTTTTTATCGGTGTCTCTGCTTCCGCTTCCACACGCCCGGCTCCATCAGGCTCGTCGCGCCCCAGTCAGTGCCGCCGGGGCAGCTGCATCCAGCCACGCCCGAGGCCCAGGCCGCCTTGGGCTCGCTGCCGCATATTGCCCGCCACGCTGCCGTAATTTGCGTGCTTATCCCCGCCGCTGACGCCGAAGCCCTGCCGCTCGACGCTTGCTGCGAGACCATCTCAACCCAGACGCTCTTTGCGAATCCCATGCGCCCAGAGCCCGGCCTGGTCGGCTTGCGCACGCTGTATAGCGGTACGGGCGGCCGCATCGTTGATATCGCCGGAGAGCTGGCCTTGACTCGCCCGCTTGACGCCGGCCCAATAACAACAACCTCGCCGCCGCCGCCGCCGCGTCTTCGGACCGTCCGCCTCCTGAATATGGGCAGGCTGTTGCATCCCCGGCACCTGCCCCTCTGGCCTTGCCCACACCAAAGGAAGCCCACGTGACAAGACCAACAAGAGGGAAGAACAAAAGAGTCCGGTCTCAGTCGTCGTCGCAGTCGCGTTCGCGTTCGTCTACGAGCCCCGGCCCGGGATCGGGCTCGAGTACCCCTAAATACCGCACATGGGCTCATTTCAACCTGGCCGTTGGTGAGAGAGAGAAGATAATGGCAGAACTGCTTAGACGCGCAGACAACAAAGAAAGAGCCCTAGACCAACTTATAGTAGAGGCAAACAGGGCCACTTCCAACCTCAGGATGCTGGTTAATGTTGCCAATAATGAAAGCGGCGCGGCGGCGGTAGAAGCATTACGCCAGCAGGCCCAAGCAGAAATGGCGGCTCGACCCCAGCGGCGGGGTCGGCGACGGCGACGACACCGCCTCCACCTCCATCGGCCCACGGATCATCCTCCACAGCGTCTGTCGCCTCCAACATCTCTGACCGTGTCCAGACCTACGTCAGCGCCAGGCTCCGACAGCTGCGCCGCCAGGTCTTGGACCAGGGCTATGTCACGGCCGACCAGGTGGACGATATCCTGGACGAGGGTGCCTACGTTAGGGAGGAGGCTATGATGGAGGCAATCGAGGAGGCGGTCGACAGGACCGTGGATGAGTTCCGTGACAGGATCCTCGGGGCTTTCTCCTAGAGGAGCGTCTGTGATGGGTACATCTAGATGAAGTACCTACCTAGGTAGGTATCTTGCTCCTGGTGTACCTAGGTATTTACTAGTACGTCCTAAGGACGCCTAGGCAGGGGAAGGTCCGGCCCACCTTCCGCCCACCCAATACAAGGAATTAAGCGTGCAGCCTACTATAAATTCTCGTACCTCCCCTCTACACTACCCTGCCTCACAGCCCCTCAACGCTAGAGCTCCTCCGCGTGCCCCTCCGAAAGGGCCTACAAGGAACAAGATCAATTCTGAGAAGAGTACAGTAAAAGGCGAAATGAGTGTCGCCGAAATCTTTAGTTAACATTTTTAGTAGTGGTGGTGTGGGTCCCGGGCTTAGATGGCTTGGCAGATCGCGGTTGTAGTGGCGGGGTACTCAAAGGATAAGTCGCTAATAGAGCTTGGACTGGCTGGTAGTCTGCCTGGGACCAGTCCCTCCCGTCGTTCGTCCCATACCTATTCCGTCTTGTCTCCCTGTATTGCGCCGCACGGAATGGATACCCACGAATATCGCTGAATATCGCAGCGTGGTCGGATTCTGTGCGATATACCTTGATCAATCTCAGCCCAGGCAGACTTGCCTATAATGTTGATGCGTGAGCCGCCTATCACGACCGGAGGCCTGTGGGCTGTTTCAGCGACACCCATTTCGCCTTTGACTGTATGTCGAGTGGCACACATCCATAAATTGACCGTGGAATATTATGTACGCAGCGGTCTGCTGGTCGAGTTCGAGGTTCTGGAGGAACCGGTATTGCGGCGGCGTGACACACGCGCGCTAACTATCTTGAGTGCTCGAGACACCTGGTGTGCCCCCGAGTCGGGGCCGGTTTGGCCGTGTGCTTGGGTCGGCGAACTGAAAAACGAGTTCGCAGTTGGACCACATATGCCGTATGCAGAAGAAGGACAATCCCCATGCATTTGTTTCCGGCATTGGGGCCTTCAAACAATACACCTAGGTCGCCGTCTGATGTTGGGGTGTCAAATTGCGAAGATGAGGCGAGGTGTCTGCCGGAGGTTAGCCGTCCCGTACCTGACCCTGACCCCGCCGTATCAAGGGGGGCTCGCTGGGATATTGTTGTCGGGGTAACAGTCGTCCGGGCAAGTACACAATGCCTAGACCAAGCTCCAGAACACATACAAATAAATAAGGTTAGTATCCCACAACTTGCATATTTACCAGCATCTAGCCTAAGGCGTTTATACATCCCTTTTGAAGTGTTTCCGCAGCTACTATAATATAAAACGACCGAGACATCGTATTATATCGCCACGCTTGAACAGTCGCCCGATTACAAAAAGCTGTTTCTCGAAGAACAACGTAGGCGCGAAGCCGCCGAGGAGAAAACGCGCAAGACGACTCTTCCGGAATTCCTTGCCGCGTGCCACACCCATCTACACTCCGCTCTCACCGTGCAGACTGACAAAACCTTGTCGACGCAGGGCGACCCTGTGAATGCGACCAACAACCTTCGACCCGACAAGCTCGTTCAGTGGGAGGACTTCCCGGCACAGCAGGCAGCGACCTGGGAGATGCTTATGGCGTCTGGCTTCGCCTCAGAGCGACACTTCACATCGCTGCATACGTTGGAAGAATCTGGGGCAGGGGTCCCGCGCAAGATGAGCTCTGAACTAGATCTCCATATCTTCCAGCGCTCCACCGTAGACGACCCTGTCACGTCTATTATCGAACAGTTATACTATCAACGAACACTCCGACGGACATTTCGGCTCAAAGGATCAGTACAGTTTGAGAACCATGCCAACACCCTTAACCCGGAAGCAGAACTAGAGGACGGCATCCGATCCATGACCGTCTCCGGGGCTCCGCGACGGCGGTCACCACGCCTACAGGCCCGGGACCGCCCAGAAACAGTGGCCGCACCACGCCCCCGCGCAGCACGATCGTCCCGGCCTCGAGCCGATCAGTTTTGTGTCTACAACAGTAGCATTCACAACAAAGAGGCGCGCACCGCGGCCTATATCACCGAATACAAGCCTCCGCATAAGCTGCCGCTAGGGTGCATCTACGAGGGTTTGGAGGATATGGAGCTGGACGAAGTGATCAGGTGCGAAAGAGATACTACGCGCGACCGCTGTCGACGGCTAGTAGCTGGCGTCATCACACAAGCATTCTCTTATATGGTCAAGCTTGGGGTGGAATACGCTTGCGTGTGCACCGGCGAAGCATTCATCTTCCTACGGGTTCCCGATGACCCCAGGACAGTCTATTACTTCTTGTCTGTCCCCAAAGGGGACGTCGGCCGAGAGTGGGCGCCCGACTCGGATGGACCGAATCGCCTGCATCTAACAGCGGTTGGGCAGGTGCTGGCTTTCACCCTGCAGGCGTTGAAAACACCCCCCCGCAGTCATCAGTGGCGTGTCGAAGCTGCCTCTCGGCTCAACAGCTGCGAGGTTGTGTATGAAGACCTACGAGATGCTATCCCCGAAGAGGACACGCCGTCATCAGAGTACCGCCCGCCTCGGTACGACGCGTTTCTTCGCATGTCACCCGTCCAACTCCGCCGAAGGGATGCCTCCATCAGCTCCCCAAGCTGCGCACAGCCAGAGGACCAGCACGCCGCCAGCGACGAAGAACCCGACACTGATACTCCGAGCCGACGGCGACCCTCACCCCAGGGCTTGTCCCGCATACAGGCCACCGGCAGCAGCTCCTCGCCTAGCCAGAGTTCGCGCGGAGCACAGAGTGGACAGTATTGCACGCAAAACTGCCTCCTGGGGCTAGTGAACGGTGGTCCGCTTGACATGTCTTGTCCGAATGTTCGAGATCATGGGCAAAGCCATCATCAGATCGACCGGCCTACCTTCCTTGTTTACATACGCCAGCAGCTCTCGAACGACTTGGATACCGACTGCAAGCCTGTCAGTCTGCCTGGCGCTTGCGGCGTCTTGTTCCAAGTCCGGCTGAAATCGCACGGATACACGGTAGCAGCCAAGTGCACTCCTGTTGACTTTGTCCATCGTCTCCAACATGAGGCTGCCGTTTATAACGTCCTCCATCCGATCCAAGGCATTCATGTGCCAGTTTATCTGGGCAGCATAGACCTGGCAACCCCGTATTACTACGAGGGGATTTGTGAGCTTGTACACATGATGTTTCTTAGTTTTGGCGGCAGACGGATCTCCCAATGCCTGACGACCAAAACCAAACCGCGTATTACCAAAGAGGTTGACCAATCAGCTCAAATGATCCACAACCTTGGAGTCTTGCACAAGGACCTCGAACCTCGCAACATACTGTGGAATGAGGAGACTGGTCAGGTAATGGTGATTGATTTCGAGCGGGCCGTGGTTGTCAAACAACGAGCTGTACTAGGTAGTATATCGGCAAATCGGAAGAGGAAGGGAGGGCCCGATGTGAGTATGGTTAAGCAAGGTGGGGATAGGTCTTCTGTGTTTGCCGAGGAGAGAAAGCGGGCGGCTATGAGACTACATAGCCTTGGGCTTATTCCTTGACAAATAGAGTTGAATGAATGGTGTCGCTTTTAAGCCGATTGCAGAGGATCGCCCAACGAGGACGTGTCACACTCGTCCATCGCACCAATTTTTGCTATCTCTTCAGCAGCTCCCGAAGTTCTCAGAGGTGCCATGCTTGATGGACCCAAGCCAGTTGGCCGTCGTGGGCGGACTGCCGTCATTGCTGTAGCAACGAGAGCAAGACTTTCAACTTTAATTCGTCAACACGGCCTCCACATCATCCTGCATTGTTTACATATCTTATAAACGCAGTGCACGCGGCAATCATTAGATCTTCCAATCCTTCTCTTCATCACACGGCCACTTTTTGCTGTCAAAATGGCAGCCCCGCAGCTGCCCGACTTCCATGCCATAAGGCAACACTTTAACGCCCTGGGGGACCAGCTCCAGCGCTTCGCAATTGTCCCTGATATGCAGGAGGGCCAGCTTCTTCACAATATCATACAACAAAATAATGACATCCTTCAACAACTTGTCACATTAAATCACCGCGTCGACGGGCTGAGCAACAAGTTGGACCAGCTTGAAAACAGGTTTTGGCAGAGTATGTGGTACTCCTTCTCCTGCCAACAAGTGCCTAATTAAGGCATCACAACTCACTCTCGCGGATAGCCAACAACAGGCTACCAACACCGGAATACCTCGAGGGCCTACACAACATGCAGACAAACGGGCTGATTCCTAATCTCCCTAATACAGTGCAAGGCATCCAGAGTCTTAACCGTATGCATCTGATTTATAAACGTGATTTATAAACGCGTCACAAGCTGAGGCTGACATGATGGCTAGTGAACAATGCCAACCGCATTCTCGAGGAGCTTGGACACGAGCCGAGTGGAAACTTAGTGGCCCGGAAGCGCCGGATCCTGCTGGAATTCGGGGTCACGCAACAACTAACAGACTCCTTGCATCAGCCATACAATGAACACACTAGCAGTGCTGAGTGCAGCGGCGTCGCTGACGGGTGAAATTGGAAGGGGTTATTTGTGGGTTGATTGGGCTCCGGTGGCTTCACTTAGGCCTACGTTTGCATTGATGCGTGCAAATCAACCAAGACGCGTGCAATAGCGACAAATATTTTTGTAGATAGGGTAAATGGAATCAAGGCCTTTGCAGAGTGATAGCCCATGATCCTACTTGCAAATCATCTACAAGACGATCATGAGCATCCTGCAATTCGTTCGTCAATTCGTTCTTCAAGTGATCCTCCAGATCGCCCTTGACGCCAGTAACCATGTCTTCCATAGAGCAACTCCACTCATATCTGAGTTCATCAGCTGTCTCTTCTATACGCGCTTCTACCTCGTCCATGATATCCGGTTTCATGCGTTTTATGCAATCCTCCATCACCTCCATCTTCCGTTCGACACGACGAAGATCTGCCCTCGTCCTTTCAACAATAGATATCATTCGGGCGAGCAAATCCACCGCAGTTGATATGTTCCCCACAGGTGGCGAATTCACCGCAGTTGACATGTCCCCCACAGGTGGCCGATCCAAGCGAGGTTTTTTGGAAGGTGGCAGACCCTCTGAGAGGTCACGGCAGCGTTTTGAATAGGGTGGAGGATTCTTGACTTCCTCATTGGGTCTTGAGGGCGGGCTTGTTTGATCCAAATTTAAGACACACCCGCCCTTGCCCTCGTAGAGTGTCGTGATGTCGGCAGTCGAATTGTCAGGCTTTAATCGACCCTTAGATACTAACGTGCAAAGCGATATCAATTGTGAGGCGGGAAACGCATCATCGGCAATATGAATCGTCAGGGTAGTCTGAGTTGTGAGATATTGCGCATAGGCCGAAGCCCGGTCCATCACCTTGTGTAGAAATGTTGTGGAATCTCGAGGACCGACAAGCGACGCGGGCTTCTCTAGCACAAATCGCAGGGAGGTCGTTTGGGTTGTGCCACGCGCGCACCTGAGATGGCGGGCTATTTGGGGGTCTGTACATTGTTCCGTGGAGACAGAGGCGATCTGCTCAGGGGAGATGAGGAGATAGGCATATTCGGCCGAGTCTTGCGCGATTGCGGGAATGAGGAGCAGGCGGAACCTGAAAAAAGCGGTGCTCAGTTCGTCGTCGAACACGAGACGAAGCTTGTCAGTCTTGGAAGGCTGCTTGCGCACTGCCTCTGGCGCGTCAATTAAGACTCGTCGCGTTGCTGAGACACGGCGGACTGGTTCGGACATTTCCAACACTCGTTCGTCCCTAGACATGGGTTAGCGACAGGATTCAAGCAGTGTGGCGGCGGAGAAGAAAGCCCCCTGGATGAACAGGACTCCCACCCACCCGGGCTTTTCAAGTTGATCGAGAGTAGCCCTGACTCCGTGCTGGGGACAATTCAAAGGGTATAAGATAATGGACAATTCGGTGCAGTCAATCGTGCCCGCTCAGCAATAGCGCGAGAACGGAAACCATTGTGTTCAGTCTAGCAAGCAAGGTGATTCCAAAGACAGGGCCTGAGATGATCCGCCTGGTAGGCTGATTCCTGAGACAGCGCCTGTGGAGACCCCCAACGCCCTGCCCAAAACCCAGGGGCTAGAAAGCCAGGCCTGTAGCTTGGTAATGGGCACAACTGAACAAATGATTTCCGCGTACAATGCGTGGGTGTGCAATGCAATGTTTCGAGTATTGCGTGTGCGACAGGATTGACTGAAGAGGGGTGTTCGAGTTAAGGAAGGGAAGAGGAAATGGCGGAGAGTTGAGGAGCGGGAAGAGCGGCCCGGATACATGTACTTACCTAGGTTAAGAGGTAACCTGAGCTGATGCTGACTAAGAAACGCGGAAAAGGGAAGGCTGGATAGCGCCTTGGCCATTGCTTCCGTTGATCGGAACACCTGATTTTATAGGTCGTTTTGTAAGGCCATTCCCTGCAGCGCCACAGGAGTACTGTGCTTATCGGCCGCAGGCCTAAGGCCCAGGGCTAGGCAAGGGTTACTTTCGCTGTGGCCGGTTTTGTGACCCGGTGACCTGTTGTACCATCCTCATCACAAACTGGGTGCAAGCGCACAGGGGCTGCAGGCCAACTTCTCTGCGGGCAAAATTCTCAGCCAGCTTTTGGTTGCATGCCCAGGTGACCAACAACAGGGCCCACTCCACCATCTAATTGCATGCATGCACACTATAAGGGGCAACCAACTTTCATGCCGGCAAATTTCAGCCAGCTTTCAATTGGTAGTTCCATTCCTGGCTGGCACATTGCCAGCCCCAGCATAAGCGGGCCAACTTTCATGCAGCCTTGCCAGCCAATTTTTGAGTGGCCGCCGTGTTAGTCGCGACGCCACCTCTCAAGGATTAGAATGAAGATGAGATACCGCCACTTCCACCAACTCCGGTTCAACGTCTCCGTCTTCGTGCCCACAGGTGAGAAGCTCCCCCCCGCTCCGTCACCCTTTCCCCACCCTAAGCAGCAGGAAATTTTGTGGAACAATGGTGAGCAGCGGAGGAGTACGACGCAGCTATGGTGGTGATCATTAAGAGCATGACAGACTATTTAACAACGGGCACGTTCTCCGCGGTGGAGTTTTTCAGAAATGATAAAAATTGACGTGAATGATATCCATTGTGTTTACGTACAAATAGGAGGTAGTTATCTTGCACTAAATTATCCTTCCACTTTAGATTGGGAATTCCTCCCTGACATAACATATTCCAAATCCTGCACTCATCGTGCTGTAAGGTATCCGACCTATGTCACCGTAGCCATTTTTGTCAGCGTAGAATGGACCAGTGACTACGTCAAAGCCTTTTAGGATGCTCGCATCCTCCCGATGCTCCGTATTAGTGCGCAAGTCCCGATATTTTCTCAGCTGCTTTACCGCTGTGTCAATGTCGCTACCTAGGTGAAAGGTAACTTGGCATGCAGCCCTCTCGTCTTCAGGAGCGTCTATCCACTGTACTGCTAAGCCTTGAGAAACACCGGTCGAAAGCGTTAAGAAAATAATAGTGAAATGCTGGAAATCAGGGAAGAATTCCAGGATGTAATTTCCCGAGTTGCGAGACTCTCGGAAGGTGAAAACAATGGCGACTGGCGTGCGAAGCTCGAGGGGAATCTCGGTTGACTCAGTTCCACTGTACCATGCCTGATAGCCAAAGTACCGGGCCTGACTTTCGTCGACTGCAACATGCTTAACTTTATCAAGACCACGTAGGCCTTCAAGCGCCTGTGGATGTGTGTCAAAATCCCATGCGTTGTCGAAACCGAGGATGTCTTGATCGGAGTTCCACCAAGTTCCAGCATCATAATCGTTGCCAAAAATGATGGAACCGTGTTGGAGTGCGATATTGCGAGATTCTCTGCAGATTTGCAGCACAACTGGAACCTTCAAGTAGAATATGGTGCCATCTTTGTCGAAATTCCAGTCGTAGACTCTAAAGAACCACTTGCCTTTACGGCCTCTGATTTCTTTAGAGCGGTCACGGCCAGACCACGCCTGCGCCCGTAATAATCGTTTTCCAGGAAGAAGGTGCTTCCAGACCATGGCACGCAGCTCAGGCGGCAGAGAAAATAACGGCCCTGTTTGACCATGCATGTTTGCGTTCTGGGCAGCAGAATAACACAGACTAGCAATTTCTTTGGGTAAGGGCGGGAAAAGAGGGAAATTTCAGAGATCAGTGAACGGCATCAGGCGCTAGGCAGGGGAGCGAAGAACCTGTGAACACTGTCTTGTGTGAATTTTGAGTTGAGAAGAATGGAAACAGAGAAGGAGACGTCGAGGAGAGAGCGTGCCAACTGGCGCCTGATAAGTGTTCCCGGCTGAGGAGCGGGAAGAGTGGCCCGGACACATGGAGACAAGAAGTGCCCGAGAATATTGGTGTCAGCTGTGACGGAACGAGAACGGAGGCATCCTTATCGCAAACTGGTCGCACGCACGCACGCACAGGGGCTGCACATGCAGGCCAACCTTTCTGCTGGCAAAATTCTCAGCCAGGTTTTGTCGCGTGACAGAAAGAGGATGGAACCGCTCCACGCCATCCTTGTCTTTTACGCGCAAAAATCCTCAGCCAGCTTTTGTCGTGTGACAGAATTCAAACCTGGCTGTGCTACGAGAGCTCCACTCCGCCATGCCCAGAGGTATCAAATCAGCCCACTTATGCCTCAAGGATCTGAGGCCATTCAAAAGTTGGCTGACGTGGAACCAAGAATGAACCACCAATTGGAACTTGCTCAATTTTTGCTGCATAAAGTTGGCCCGCTTAACCTGACTCGGGGATGTGAGGTCATTTAAAAGTGGCTGGGCATGTGTGGCAGCCAGAAATTGGAACCACCAACTGGAAGTGGGCTGTGTGCTGCACCCCTTGTAGTGCATGCATGCCACATGTGTGTTTCATTATAGGGCTTTTCTGGCAAGCAGAAGAGTGGAGACTGCTCCGCTTCCTCAGCCAACTAAGCATCGATGTCCCCGGTTCCCCGTCTCTCCGCCCCGTAAGAGGTCTCATGGCACATCCCGAGCGAAGTACAAGTGGGCCGTCGGCCAACTTTTAATCTGCAACGCTCCATGCCATGGTGGAGTGGAGCTTGATAGCCAGCTTTTAGACTGAGGCCTTTTCTGGCGCTTAGAAAAGTGGGTACTGGCACAGCTTCGTCCTCAGCCAACATTTGAACCAGGGTTTTAAATAGGTGGCACCAGGGACTGAGACCGGCAAAATCAACACCACTGCTCGACCTACTCTATTATTTCCGCGCTGCATTATCTATCTCCAATTCACTATGGCTTCATTCACGCGATTCCTCAGACCTCCTCCGCCTCCAACTGGTAATATGGCGGCATCTCCTTACATTCACCCGCCACCTTACCTTCACAACACAACTATTTGGCGTCCATCCTCTCCACCTGCATATCCTGATTCTGAAAGCATCGGGGAAGACTCGCGTTCCAATATGACGGCATCTCCTTACCCTCACGAGCAGCCAACTCCTTGGCGTCCAACCGATACTGGAACGTCTTGGCTTCTGACCTCTTCACGTGATACTGAACGTGACTCCTCGCACTCCGATTTGCCGTCACCTCGACCTCTTCTTGAAGACGGCTCAACTTCTGCACCAAGCTCTCCTTGCAGTACCATCCCCGCACCGGATTATTCGCCGTTGCATTTCCCAGCGATTCCTCGCTATGCTAACATTGAGCAAAGTACGTTGGGCACTAAATATAATATTCATGCCATTAAAACTAATTCTTCACAGTTGCTTCGTTGTGGACAGTGGATGTTGGTTTTGATTGGACATCTTGTATTTTCTTCAGCCTCCATTCCAAAAGCATACTGTGTCCAATTCGGTCCGCTTGGGAATTGGAACCCAGCATGGTAAATGACTTCTTGGCTGGGAGTGAGATACCCAGACAAGTATATCAGGGTCACCCTCCTCAGGAAAGAGTTTTTATGATGCATGTGTTCCCATGGAATGTCAACATACACAGGATTCTGGGTGTAGAGACGTTTGATTTCCAACATTTTCTACAAGTCGAGGTAGGGATGAAAATCCGTGAATGGCACTTGTGCGATGGCCAGCACACATTGTTCAAGAATATTGTCAGACATGGTCTCAGCAAGTCACACCCGGGCATCAGCAAATGGGTCTAGTATATAACGCACATTTCTTAGCTCTTTCTTCCGTAGGGTTATACCATCTATAAAATGACAGGACAAGCTTGTCCAGTGCTTGAATGGTCCTCCGGCACTCTTTTCTCTTGCCCCTTTTGAGAGCCGCTCTCTTAAGTCATGTGCATGCCACTTGCATGCCATCTTGCCTCAAGAGGCCCGCTCGACCGTTCTGTAAACTGTGACTGCTGCAAGCCTCTAGGTCCATCCACCCATCCCATGAATGTATCTAGGTATCGATTCCGGTAATGAATGATAACCAGGGATGAAAAATAACAAGTACATCTCTGCGAGGTCCATTGCGCCGATTTACCAACCTCTGGCCTGGAGAAACCTTAATCGCTCGGACCAGCCTCCTGTGAAGACATCGAAACGCCAATTTTCATCGTTAGACCCAGAAAAGGGTGTAGCCGGGATAGACGGCGGGTCGGACGGCGGGTCGACGTCGGCTACAGAAAAGGGTGTAGCTGGGACAGACGTAACATCACCCTGGGACTGAGCCGGAGCGGTCGCAAATGACGTCGAGGATGGTGGATATTCGGATTCTGCGAGCGGGGGCGGGCCGCGAATAGTTAGAGTATATTCGCTGTCGTTCGTCCTGCGCTTCTTGTTCTCAGGGAAGGCCGTCGGGCTTGCGATTCGCTTTCGGCGGTGGTTCGGGTCAGACTCAACATCCTGCAAGGAGTACCTAGGGTAATTGACCATCAAATAATTGATGACCTTCTACGCTGTCCACCAATCCTCTGCCGCATACGCAAGCGTCCCGCAAAGTACTTTGATGAACTTGCTAAACTTCGAGTCAACGTCGCTCAAGTGAGAAAGAATCACGTTACACATATATCGCACTTGTTCCTCAGGCGAGTCGTATAACTTGAATGTGGTACAGGGACCTGTGATGACATAATAAAAGATCATTCCAATGGAGTATACGTCGGCCTTCCTTCCTCTTACAACTTCTGAAGCGCTGAACCCGGGAGTGCCAGAACACAATGCCTCACCGCCCAAAAGGTCCAGGTTGATTACTTTAACCACCTATCGATTCTTGTCAGAATACAGGCGAATGTTTGTCGGGCTGAAATTCTCGTGCGCGACACCCTGACCATGGAGAAATACAGCAACGCTGAATACCTGCCAGGCAATGTCGACAGGATCAAGTGTTGGAAGTGGATCTTTTGGCCATGGGCCGTCGGCATTTCGAAGGATATAGTCCGCTAGACTGTGGGGGATGTACTCAACTATCCCCCAAGGCAGCGCAGAACCGTCCTGCATATAGGCAATGTCGATGCCAGCTGCAAGGTGTGGCTGTTGATAATTTCTTTTAGCTCGAGTCAATGCAATTAGGCACAATGACTTACATGGGAATATTTGTGCGCCTCAAATTTCTTATGAACCAATCCGTTCAGTAACCTCAATCCCTTGGCGAAGAATAGGGATCGATCGCTAACTTTCGTGACTATAAACACGGTACCAAAACCACCAGATCCGTTCGCCACTGACAGGTCCGGCACCTTGGTATATACATTGCCGTCCAATGCCACGCGGCAAGCTTCATCAGCTCGAGTAGGTAATCCGCTGTCAAGCCCAGGCAGATGTTTTAAAGGTTTAATCGCCAGACGATCCATATCTTGGATGTGTTGAATGTACGACTTTTTCTATCGGCGGGGGAGGATAGGCAGCCAAAGGCGGAATTGGAACTTTGCATGATGGATTATAGCGTAGGTCGAGATAGTATCGAATTCTCCCTTTCCAGGACGATAGTACAACTGCCATCTTTGCAGTGTTTTACGAACAGGGGTTCATCAGATTCGTTCGTGATCCGCAGAAGGGGCGTCTTGTAGCGGCCGTTGATAATGGGAAAGTCGATGCTAAGGCATTTCCCGCTAATTCCGCATTGATCGTCCCTGGCAACTTTAAAGTCTACTGCATCGAGATCAGTGTTACTCCCGAGTATCCAGCGGCCGGCACGTTTACGCATTGCTGCGAAGGAAATGGCGAAGAGAGGTTGCCGGAGTTCCCATTTTCCGGGGGGTTTATCCCTCCATACAGTGCCCAAGTCAGGAGGAGAATGGTAAACAAATTTGTTGTTGATACCTTCACCCAGCTGAAGGAGTTCTTTGGTGTCATCGCCACAAAAGCAGCCCATCATGAACGCAATGTCACCTGAAGAAGGGGATAGGAAAACCATTGTGGTGAATGAATACACAGTAAGTTTGAACCCGAAAAGGGTAGTAGGTAAGGTGTTTGAATTTTGCTGAGGACAGCCGTCCGAGGAAGTGCAAAACCAACGGTGATGGCTTCAGATATTGGCGAGGGAGAACCTGGGTAGCCACACAGAAACGGGCATCCAAACTCTGGCAACCTCGAAGGGGGCCACTGGGTAGCCACACAGAAACAAGCATCCAAACTCCGGCGAGGGGCTTCGCCAGGGGGGACAAAGTAGCCAATGAAGCATGATCAAGGGGCATACATGTCACGTCACGGAGATATGCAGCATGGGGCGGGATGGCGTGTTCTTGTAAAATGGGTAGCGCCTGCGATGCATTATGCAACACCCCCGCGACTCCCTACAGGTCTATCTCAACCCGGCAAGCTCCTCCCTCCTTGTTTCCTCTCGGCCATTTGCTGCAAGCGGGCACTGCGGCGTCGTTCTGAGGGCTTTGGCCTTGGCTTTAGGTGGGGGGGGGGGCGTCCCTTCGCGACTTGACCACCTTTCAACAAATTCCTGGGGGACTGATGCTTGCGAGCTCTCAACACTCTGTTCGATTGTGCTGATAATACTGGCTCCGGTGACAGATGACGAGGCTGCCGCTTAGCTGATTGCTGTTGCTATATCTCAAGAGGATCAGTAAACAATAGACTGGATGCTGGGTAGGATAATGCAATACATCATACTCATGTTGATACCTGTGTGGCTTCAGTGCTTCAACCTCACACTTCCAGTATTGTTGGTCGGTGATGTGCTGTCGTGCCTCCCAGATTTGTTTGCCGAACCCCAACTTCTGAGCAACGCAATATAAACCGCTGATATTCTCTCGCCGCTGGATTGCTGTCGTGGCATTCTCGGCCCTTTTGATCATATTTGCTCGAAGTTGTGTTGAAATTTCTGTCACATATTGGTACATTCTCCCAATATGTTCCTCCATGTCTATGCCGAGCTCATCGCTTATAAGCTCCATTGCATCCTCATATGGCCGCAATACAGCTTGAATTATTTCCTGTATTAGGGATTCCACAAGTGTGTGAGTTTCCACTGACCAGTAGTGGATGTCTTGTATCGTCTGGCGAAGGGTGTCAACGTCCTGCTCTTGGAACCATGCTGAGATTTGTTCGCATTTAAACTTGAATGAGTGTGCCGGATATTCTCCATCAAATTCGACTTCAGGTGTCTGATCCTTGCGATCCCTGACCTGGTCAAGCTGGGTGAGCGTGACAAGTCTGTTCAGGTTAGCGGCAATAAGCTCCTGGCCGAGATCCTCAGACATAGTAGGTGGACTTGTGCTCGGATGGATGTGCTGAGAGTCAGTTCTCTGCTGTGTCGCAGGTGAGAATGGATCCGGAGGCGATAGTAGCCTACAAAATGAAAACGGTAGCTAGTAGGTAGTGGCTGCTAGGGCCCGGAACGCAACAGAACGAATTATTAATTGCCGGGAAAACTCCCTGGTCCATGTGTCTCGGTCTGACTTCCAATTATGATATGTGGCGTGAATTTTGGCGCCATCGGAGATTTCCAGCAGTCAGAAACTTTCAGAGCCACCTAATGCCGATCACGTCCCTTTCGACACGTCCAGCTGATCAAATTTGACTCAGAAACCTGGCACCTGCTTAAGGTTGGCTCACAAACCTGGCTCAGAAACCTGGCTCAGAAACCTGGCTCGGAAACCCGGCTCGGAAACTTAGCACAGCATCGAAGTGGAGCCATATTCGCCGGCCCAATTAATCCCTCCAATAATTTTAGCGGACACGCCAGCTGTGCACCAATTTCTGAATCGGCCAGCATATTTGGCCGAACCCCTTGATCCTACATTGTGTCAAGCGAGCTAGCTGGTCCCGGAATTTACCCGGCCCCAGGCTGAGCGTCGATGATGATGTATCGATCGTTTTGCCGTGGGCAGAAACTGGCACGCGAACTCCAAGCTGTCCGTTAATGCGCCATGGGTTAGCTTTTGGCATTTTGATCCATCCTGAATTCGATTTGGGCCTTGCTGACCTGGTCGGTCTGTAAGACGCAGATGAAAACAGCACGGCGACAGATGGTCCAGTACTCCTAGACGCGTTGTACATGCTCACGATGGATTACTGGCTGCGGGTATACCATTTGCTTGTGTCAATGTATGGTAGATAGGCAAATTAACTATTGAACTGTCTGATATTTGTGATAGTCAGAGTTCAACCGTTATGCTATATACATTTGGGGAGGGAAGATGAAATTACCAGGTCCCTAGGCGTATAGTCTATCTCGAAGCGCCATACCTTCCTTCGGCCATAACAATATAAAGATATCTGCACTCTCATCTGCCACGGAGGAAATTGCCATTGAAATACAGCTTGTATACCCATTTCTTTGTTGAATATCCATCTGATAGATTGGAGTGGCGAAAACTGCATCTGCAAGCTCTGAACCGAAAAAGGTACCGATCTTATCAAGGCGGCACTCCCGGAGGAGGAGGCGAGGGTAAGGAGTAATCTTCTGGCCATTTGGCTGGTATAGATACCGAACACCGTGCTCCGTCTCTAGCTGTGCTCCAAATAACTCCTGGGCGATATGCTCAACTTTGCTACTTGTGACCTCTATCCTGACCAGATAATTTGTAAAGTCTTGATAAGGAAGTGCCATTGAAATTGCCGCTCCTAGTGCGGAAGAGTTGTCAGGTAAAGTCTGTCTGACAATAGCCCTAGCGAGATATGGAGGGAAGATAGAGGCACATTCGGCGACGGAGGCATATTTGAGGACATGTCGGTCTTCGGAGAAAAATTCGGTCGGATTCAGGACGCCAGCGCTCGTCGACGCGGAGGTGGGAAAGCGTTGTGTCGTTGCGAATGGTACTCGGGGAGTTTGTTGTGGAGTGAGCTGGCTCGTTGAAGAGTCTGGGCCTGCACTTCGTGCCTCGCTCTGCTGTGAGCTCTCCCTTGCTAGTTGATTGTCTCCGGTGCCCAGGGAGCCCTCTGCGTAGACGACTTCTCCATTGCCTCGGCTTGCAGGTTGAGATGCCCGTTCGAACCGCTGCCGTTGCTTAGGCCCTATTCGTTTGTCAAGTTCTTGCGCTAGTGATTTCCGTGATTCGATGCTTTGCTCTTCTACGCGTTCCAGAAGACGTCGGCGTTTTGCTTTGTCCTTGACGTGGGAAGTAGATTCTGTCCGCTTTTTTACCAGGACGTAGGCAGTCCAGGCAGGTACCCCGCCGTAGTCGTAAAAGATTCTCTCCGTCGTGGTCTCGTCAGATTCCTGTAAATTCTTCAATGCTTTTGGCAATGAACGTGGGAGATTCCGCCGATCTTTAATCTCCTCAAGAAATTCGTCAATATTCTCATCTTGTTCGGGGTTCTGCTGGTCGGTCATATTGGGTTGCGCAAGCAGAAGCTGCCTGGCTGCATGTCTCGTTCAGGACAGCACTAGCTCTTGGGCGGCCAGCTGCCGCCGGCATAAAGATGACGTAATACTCGCTTATTAAGCATAGCTACCAGCGCACCAAAAACCTAAGCGTTCAGGCCCGCCCTATTCTGCACTGCCACCAGAGCCACAGGGATTACTAAGAAACCTCGGGCCCTGGTAGTAACGTTATCAAATCCTGAGAGGATAAATCGTTCATGAATACCTATCTAGATGGTTGAATCCACGCACCTAAATCACAATTACTTCCATATATTCTGACAGCAAACCCAATCGGTACTTTACACCACGGCACTGCCTCCAACGCTGTTAGATTAGCAACTATGCCTGGAAAATCTCTAGCTGGACTGCCCGCTGCCCCCAGCCCTGCCAGGTTTACGGGTATGTCCTGAGCGCAGTGATAGGACGCCCGACTGTGCAAACGGCCCAGTCATCACCAAACGCGCCTTGCCGTGTGCAAGGACCGGCCAGCCTTCTCCGCCTTGAGAGGAGTGAGCCTCCCCTCTGCTGCGAGAGCCCCGCCCTATGTCCATGATGATTGTGCAGCTCCATTTTTCCCTTTTCACCGGCTCCCAAGCCGCGTCGGGGATGGCTTCCGCGGCATCTAGCCTGTCATCCGCTCTCAACGCTAGCATTGAGCGAAAACTTTGTGTTGCCTGAATTCTCAATGAACGCCCGGGGGGTTGTTTCATGGCTCACTTTTCAGCTGGGACCTTTGGCGGCCTCGGCTTCGTGGTACGCTCGGAACGACAGTGCTCTCTTGGGGTTGTTGCTGGCCCTTGTAGTCAAGCTCAAAAAAGACCTGGCCACTCAGCCGGCTACGCCGTGAGATCCGCTGGAGACGGCGGTCCTGGCTAATTCTGCCCATCGGGATGTGGCGAGATGCAGGCTTGTTAATATTGCTCAGGGGGCGGGCGCGGCGTGGACTGGCGGAGTGTGGCAGATGAATGTACGCTAGGGCCTAATACATCTTGGAAGGATGGTCATGCTGGCCTCCATCTTGGCGAGAGTCGCTGCCGGTGACAGTCTCTGCAGGCTCCCGCCTATTTCCCAAGTCGGTGAGCTAAGACCTAGACATATGGCCGCATCGTTCAGGGGAATCGTTGCCGTCGAGTCCATTGGCTGGAGTTTGCAGTTTAAGATGGGCGAAATAAGCGCCTGGGGCCACAGTTATCGCAGGTGGAATCCCACCTGAGCTGGGGGCTCGAGGCACTGGCAGCTAATGCTCCTAAGCTCGCCTCAACTGACGCGAGATTAGCCTTCGAGGTGATGTGGACCGGGTCCTTGCTGGGTCACAGGCACCCTCGTCGACGCGTATCTTTTGCGAAGGATGCATCCCATCCTCGTCGCCTTCAAGGTTATAAGCTGTTCTTTTTCGCTTTCGGGATGTGGTTGCTGCCGCAGCAAGGCTTGTGAGTCTGCTTTCCGCAGGGACGAGCCGCTGCTGAGATATCGGGGTGACATGTGCCAGATCCATTTTGCATGGAATCTTCAGTCTGGAGGTGAGCGCCCGACATCTACGAACACGGGTATCCCAAGACTCCTCTGTTGTCCCTCCTTCGGCCTTGCGTCCTAGCAGGCGATCCCTCTCCCGGCCTCGAAGCGGTGCTGCAAACGACGAGGTATCGGTGATATGATATTGTGGGCGGGAGTTGGGTAGAAGGTCGTTACGGCGCTTGGCGACGCGGTTTTGGGCGGCTTTATGGATTAATCGGTTTTGTTTGACTTCTAAGTTCCCAATGTTAGCCTGTTTTAAACAGGAGATTATATCGTATACTTACCTTTCGACTGTTTTACACGTTCCACTACTATACACGCAACCTCTTTACGCGTATTAGTATGAAGTTGATTTATTCTCCAACCAAGTTGGTAATCTCCGGCTTGCGCTTTTGCCCAGAAATCCAAAGCTTCAGGGCCATACTTGAGGAAAAGACAGTCCAGCTGAGGGTAAACGCCTCTGATGGGTTTCTGATTCTCTCCGCTCTTTCTGTATGCTGTAATGACCAATCGGGCGAAGTACTTTGCTTTTCCTGCAGTGCTGTGTGGTCGGTCCATAGTCATGGTTGGCGAGGTGATTGCAAGATAAGGATGGAAACGGTATGGAGCCGATTCAATCGACGGACATTTAACTCGTTCTACCATGAAGCCGTGTATGGAGGAAACGCAAGCACCCGCTACTGTAAGCGAGGCCGTGTCAGATGGGCCGGAGTGAGCGGGAGGGTGGAGAACTACATGGGCTTGTGGAGTGGAGAGTATGAAGTTATCACTCCACTCCCTCCGAGCTGGGTCAGTGGAGGCAGCGAGCGAAGACATCCATGCAATCACCATGCTACCCTGTTTAATCGCAGATCCCGGCGGTTATGGATCCCTGACAAGAACCCATGTCGACAATGACTAGAGATCGGCAGAATGAACCACATTAGGGCTGAGCGCAGACAGGGTGAACTGAGAGGAGTACGCTAGGGACTGGGAAGGAAGAAGCTCCGGAGAGAAGGAGGATGGAGGTTTCCCTGGAGGGAGGCAAAAACGAGCCTTGGTTTTGGCACTTGTGATATGTACCCAAGCCCTGTGAAAGACCGGTCGCCGTTGAGTCTCGTAGGATCTCTGAAGTCAATGAGCGATAGCACATCTTTCACATCATTGCTGCCAGCAGCGTGCGGCAGTTTCAGGTCTAAAGTGTTGGTGTGCTGCTCAAGCAGTGCAATAGTAGCTTGTTTCTAAACGGCATAGCTGGATTCAGTTTCTCTCCTCCCTCGCCCATGATGCTGGAATGTATGTATATTAGGCCCCCACCCGCTCTTGAGTCATATCTTCTCCTGAACGAATGTCGGGCATAGCTCTTTAGCTATGAGCGATATCGTATGTGCAGTGCTTTGGACCCTGAGGCAGCTTGGGTCTTCGCCATTGCCTTTGATGTCCAACGATATGAGGGTGGTAAGCTCTTTCTTGAGCCCCTCGAAATAAAGGGCATCCGCCTGGACAAGTTCAAAGACTCGGCCAAGCAACCTTTTGGCAGTTGCAAGGTGTGCCCCAGTCAGCGTTATCGTTTCAAATGATGCGAAGATGCCACTCTCAAGTGTCGTGGAAAACCTATCGCCCTCCACCATCAGAAAAAGCCCGAACAGTCTCCCGGCCACGTAAGGTACATTTTCAGGATAGACATCGATCTCTAAATAGCACTGCGAATCTGTATCCCCAAACACTACCCGAATGGTTGGGTCCAGACCTTTCTTGGCGATTAGTCTTGTGGTCTCAACAGGAAAGACGGAGAGCAGGTTGCGTTGGTCCACATGTATCTCGGTTGTCCTTCCGGCCAGAGAGGCGTCCGGCACGTCCTGGGAGTGGCCTGGAGAGGTTGGTTGTTGCATGCCCGGATGTGCATTGTCCAATGAAGTGGCGAGCCTCATGCCTGGGCTGGCATGGGCTGCCAGTGGCGCCAAGCTGGAATTGTTGGGATCATTGGCAGTCGGAGGAAATTCGGCATTACTCTGTCGTGTGTGGTTGTCCGTTGGTTGTAAATCATCAGGGTCTTGCATATGGACTGAAGGCGCGCCACCAGGGGAGGTACTCCGTTGTCCGTCATTGTGGACAGGCAGTGGCTCGCCGGAGTCCTGCGGTTGGACAACATGTGCCCTGCGTGGAATGGGATAATCCGACTTTGTAAGCAGAGCTAAGAGCCGTTAGCAGTGGACTCATCGACCATCGATCTGGCTCGGTGACTCACAGCGGCGCGCCTTGCAACGATAGGGAAAGCCAGTGTAGAAGATATGTGTGAAGAGTTCCTCGACGTCTGGATGGGGTTTGATGCTGCAAATGCGACGTGCTACGAATTCAGCCGTTGCGTGTGGCAGGTTGTCAACCCCCGCCTGGGTCTGAGGCTCGGCTCGAAAGTATGCAAACCATGCCTGAAACCCTTGGTCTAGGAAGACATTACGATGAATACTGGTGCAAACTTTTTGAAGCTTTGCGTCGAAATGCGCGGGGGCTTTCTTTTTGCTAGGGGGGGGCTCCACGAGCGGTTTCGTTAAAGCAGCAATGAGCTCGTCTATGGCCATCCTCGTATCGCGACGTTCCCGACGTTCATGCGAACTGAATTTATAAGTGGCTCTTTCCAGGTGTGGCTAATTTGGGAGTATAGCTAATAGTAAGAGCTACGATTATGTGACCTTTATTGCTAGATATAGCTAAATTCTACCTTAAGCATTAAATTACTAAGTACTAAATAGGACTTTATAAATATAGGAACTACTTTTTAGCCTTATATTATTATTTTTTTAATAGTTATAGGGATTAATATTAATAAAAAGGCCTAGGCTTTAATAGCATTTAAAAATCAAACTAGTTTATAATATAGTTAAATACCCTATTAATTTTAAAACATTTATAAAATATATACTAAAAATATAAAATTACTATAATTCCTATAATTTATATAAAAATAAAAATATAAAAAGAAAATAAAAATAAATATAAAATAATAAGCTTTATTTATAATAAGGTTTGCTAGCTTTTTCTAAATTATTTATATATAATATATATATAAGCTATTATTATAATGCAAGCTAATAAGGGTGGTTTTTAGTAATAATTCTTTTTTAAATAGCAACAATTTGTTTAAATAGCGTAATAATATTAAATAGCTACTTATTAGCCTAGTAAATGCTAGTAAATAAATATTATAATATAAATTACAAGGCTTTAGCTAATAGCTTTGTGGCCTCTTATTAATATTACATATAATATATTCCCTTATATTATTTGCTTTATACGTTATTTCTAAACTCGTAATTATTTATATAACTTTTAATATTAGCATTAGCGCCATTTACAAAAAGCTGCTTAATAATAGCTTTATAGCCTTTTTTTAATGCCATTTACAGTATATTTTTATAAAATCTACCTTGTATATTAGCATTAGCGCCTTTTACAAGTAGTTGCTTAATAATAGCTTTATAACTATTTGCTAATATTACCTGTAGCGTATTCTTGTAGTACCCGCCTTGCGGATTAATATTGGCGCTATTTGCGAGGAGCCGCTTAACAATAGCTTTGTGGCCTCCCGCTAATACTGCTTGTAGCGCAGTCCCGTAATCTCTGCCTTGCGCGTTAATATTAGCGCCTTTTGCAAGAAGCCGCTTAACAATAGCTTTGTAGCCTTTTGCTAATGCCACCTGCAGCGCATTCTTATAATATTCACCTTGCATGTTAATGTTGGCGCCTTTTATAAGGAGCTGCTCAATAATAGCTTTATGGCCTCCCGCTAATGCCGCCTATAGCGCATTCCCGTAATTTCCGCCTTGCATGTTAATATTAGCGCCTTTTACGAAAAGCCGCTTGATAATAGCTTCGTAGCCTCTTGCTAATGCTGCTTATAGCGCATTCTTATAGTATCCGCCTTGCGTGTTGACCAGCTTAGAAATTTCTAACAAATTTTGGCCGCGAAAGCAACCTCCATAAGGCTTTTTGCAGAGTAGCTCGGCTATAACTGCATTAAGCCCAAAAAGTGAAGCATAATAAAGCGGCGACAGCATCTTTCTAGAAGGTTCCTCGCCGTCATAGCTGTTAACATTTTAAATTCGAACCTAATTCTCAAATGCGCTTCCTGGACTTTAAAATAATTAGATAGCTTGCTGCTAAACAAGGAGCATGTTTTTATCTCTATCGCGGAAATGCTTGTGCTAGCTTTTTATAGCATAAAGTGCTAATATATGCTCTATTAAATAATCCGGGATTAATATTATAAGTTTTAGCAAATATGTTAGGTAGATGCAGGCGATTTCTATATAAGCTTCTAGTTTTTTTACGCTAAATATTGCGGCTTTATATTAGTGTATTTGATTAGATTCTAGATATTCCTAGATTGAAAAATGCGCGATATATATGGTAGCTGGCTTGCTGCTAGCTTGCTAATTTACTTCGATAAGGCCAGGGCAAATACAGTAGATATTATTTTCGTTATCTAGTCTACTATTAGGATTAAAACGCGGATTATCCCTAAGTTTTACTACAATGCCCTTAATAAGTTCTGGCATAGTTAACGGCCTCTTAGCGCAGCAAAGCAGAGTTAAGATTTATTTTGCATTATCTATAGATTTTTTGCTAATTCTTAGCAGCATTTACTTATATATTTTATTTAGAGACTAAGGTAGAAAGGCAAGTAACGCATCGAGCTAACGTTTACTCCTAGTATAATTGCATAATGCTGTAAACTAGCATTTAACTTAGCGAAACCTAGTTAAATTAGTAGCTTTTTTAATTAAAGACAAAGAATATATACTTTATTTGCACAATCGGTAAGCGCCTCCTAAATTTACTTATAGTATTTTTCTTATTTTCGCAATTGTCGATTATTCCTTAAGAAGCTAGATATAAAGGTTGTAATATTACTATTAATAGAGTTATTTTTTATAGAAATAGTCTTATCTCCCTAAATATTAAGCTTATTATAAAGCATATTATAAATATTAGGCTTTTTATAACTTATAACTAAGAGGTAAAAGCTAGGCTTTAATTATACTTATATTTTAATTAGGGCTTATAATATATCTTTTTAATATATATTATAAGGGTATTTATTTAGTGTATTTAAAATTATATATATATTATTAAATACCTATATAAGCTTTTATAAATAGCCTTTAAAGGTTAGGTTAGGTAATATAATATTATAATAGTTATTATATAATTATAAAAAAAGCTTATAATTATTACTAAGCTAGCCTAATAGTTATAAAACTAATATATAAAGTATAATAGAAGTATTTTATTTAGTATTATTATTAAAAATAAAGTAGAAAAATATAATATTAATATATAAATTAGATTGCTAGTATTAAAAAGTGTGCTTTATAATTATAAAATATAAGATTAATTTATTGCATTTAGCAAAGCTATTAAGCTATAAAAAGAAGTTAGGTTTTATAAGCTAAATATTAAAGGCGGGGCTATTAATAAATTATAGCTTAGTGCTAATATATTTCTTTTTATAAGTTTTATTATAATTAATAATAGTATTAAAAGCTTTTAATTAGTTATAAATAATAAATAAAATTTAGCTGGCTTTAATAATATTTAGTAGTACTTTAATATTTTTAATATTATTTTAAATATTATTAATATTTTTTTATTATAGCAACTATAAGGCTAGAAAGAAATATAATAGGATATTATTTATATTTTTATTAAGCTTTTATAATATATTTTACTAAAAAAAGTATATTAGCTTGCAGGTATTAGTATATATAATAGCTTAAATGCTAGTAGTAGTATTATTAAACTTATTATATTTGCTTTAAAGTTTATAAATATAATTTTTAGTGTTTTTAAATAAAATTTTAATAGTTTTAAGTAAGTTTTATTTATTAGTATTAAATTTATAGTTTATTAATTAGCTGTATAAAGTTTTTAATATAATAAAAAGATATTTTAACCTTTTAAGGGTGTAAATAATATTGGATTTTTAGCTTTTATAGGCTAAATAAAAGTTAATAAAAAATTTTATAATTTAAATATTAAATAATATAATGCTAGCTATATTTGTAATAATAAAAAGAGGATTTATAATAGAATATTAAGCGGGAAATAGTAGTTTAAAACTAGTAGAATAATAATTATATTTATAAGGAAAAGGAATCCCTTAATAAAAAATAATAGTACTTAATAGATAAAGGAGAGCTGCAATTAAATGCCTTAGCTTTAATTAATTAGTAAAGCGGCAAGGCAATAAAGAGAGTAGAAATCTATTAGTGTAGGTATTCACGTTAAGGTATGGCGGCTATTAATATAGGAGCTGTTTGCTGCCTTAGCCCTTTGACGCCTTAGCTGCTAACCTAAGCGACCCCGCTAGTCGGCGCGAGCCGCGCACGAGCCACTAGTCAAGCGCCAGTCTAACTGCCGGGCCCATCTTAATGCTTAGGGCAGCAGCTAGCGGCAAAAGCTACTAGTCGCACTTTAAATTAGCTATAAAGAAAGCTATTAATAAATTTAGTTTATATTAACCAAAATTATTATTTGCTTTAATTTAAAATACTAATTTATATAGCAGTTTTATAAATGCCTAAATATTATAATAGCTATAAGGCTTAAAATAAACTTTTAATATTATAATAAAATCCTAAAGCTTTAATATAACCTTTTTATAAGTATTTAATATAATATAAGCTTAATAGTAGAAGCTTGTTAAAAAAACTTTTTTTTACTATTAATTAAGATATTTTATAGATTAAGTATAAAAATAGTAATATTAAAATAATTTTCTAGTAGGAGGGGCTTAGAATGCCTAATAATAGCTAGAGAATATAATTTACGTAAAAGTTTAAAATATATTAATATATGTGGAGTTTTTAACTGGTTTAAAGTTAAAGTATTTATTATTTTTTTTGGCATGGAGGGTTTTCCGCTATATAGGGATGGACGTTAATATTAATACTTTTATATTTTTTCTATAAAAAATTTATATAGAAAACTTAAATGTTTTATTTATATTATATAATAAACTATTTTTAAACTTATATTCTTAATAATTATATAAAATAAAATTTATATAATGTTTTTCTAAAAAAAGAAAAATTATAATTAATTATTTTAAAAAAATATTTAGAAATAAAGCAGTGTTAAGATTTATATAAAGAATTTTAAGAAATTTTAAAATTTTAACAAGTTTATATTTAAAATTTATTTTAAAAATATTATTAATAAAAACTTTTTTTAAATATATTAAGATTAATATAATAAATATATAATATTAAATTTTTTAATTAAAATTATTTTAAAATTTTATTTAAATTTAATATAAAATATTAAATAGTTTTTAATACAAATTATTTTTAAAATATATATAAATAATTATAATTTTAAAAATATTTATATATAAATCTTTTTTTAAAAAGCTATAGAATGAGTCTAGGGTTAGGGCTTTTAGGCTTAATTTTAGCTTAAAATTCCAATTTAAAATGTGGTCGGGATCAGAGGGTGGTCGGAATAGGGGTCCACCATATTACAATATACGAGGAGTGAAACCCGCTTGGCGGCTCGGTAGCAGAGGTAAGGGTGCAATAAAGTGGGTCTCGGAGGGCCACATCTTACTCTACATCCTTTTTGCAGGTCGATTATCCCGCAGTCCCCGCCTCTTGGGCTTGGTGCGCAGTCAGCGGAACACGCCAAAACCAGGGTTAGGGTCATGGACCCACCCTGGGGAGATGAATCGATGGACTCGACATCGATTCTATCGAACAACACCAGGTCGACGGAATCACCATCGCTTCCATCGAGGCAACTGAAGAGCCGGAACATATAAGGAATGGCCATCACCACAGTAAATAGTATTCGTAGTATAGGCTCTTCAGCAGTCAGTCTAAGTATTCACCTCGAATAGCTCTCACCAGCTAGTGATCATTGTCAGTCAACAATATTGCTCAACAACCGCCTAACAACGTATCTTGGACACAAACCCCGATCAGCAGGTTTAGAGGACCCAAGAAGCCTTGGTTATTACATATAGCTACACATTAAATCTATAATTTTGATCTAAATTCTTTATATAACATATTATAAAGCATAATATTATTGATGCATAAAAATTCTAAGACTTAAATTGGCTTTAAAATGATGTATACATTATTGGATATATTAAATATTATTAATGTTAAATTAGTTAAATAAAGGAAATGTTAAAAGACTGAATCACTCACTGATATGAATCCCTCACACGTTATCGCATCGGCCCAGATGAGCCGATCGACCGTCTTGTACCTGAGATGGCGGAGAGCCTCGTGCAAATTAGCTGTACGGTAATGCTCAGCTCTGAATTGCCAATCGTGATTGCGAGAGTTTTCTCGTCATTTCCCGATGTATACGAGAGAGCCTCGTAGCTGGGATTGCTATTTAATGGCACATAGGTAATGATCAAGAGTGAAAGGAGAGGAAGGTTGTACTTTGACTTTGGCTTGGAGCGGGGGCGTTGAGAAGGAGAGGGATGTCATCAGGGTGTGGGTAGGCTGCTGTGGTATGCCCCCTGCATGGGCCAAGCTCAAGCTCGGTGAATGCCCCTTCCCCCTCCCTTGAGCTTAGGTCGCATATCCGTCCATCCCATATCATTCAGCTCGCGCCCACTCTTCTTCCAGGCCTTCCCCTCTCAAGGAGCTCGGCGGCCTCTCCTGATCTCTCCAGATTCTTCTCCTCTCCACTCGTCTGTCATATTCATCCTCATTCCAGCCCTCATTCAACCAGCCACTGTCCGGCGGGACCTGCAGCTGTTCGAGCTCGCTTGCTCTGTTTTTTTCCGGTGCTGTCGGTGTGACAGGTTGGTTGAACAACCCGTCCCCCCCTCACTTCGGCTCTCGTCACCCAGAACATCGTTCTTGGCCATGCCACACTACATTCCATACCACCGCATCCCATACTAACATAGAGATAGATACTTTTTTGCATACATGGTTCTCCGATAATTGTTTGCTGCATCGATATCCCTTGCTGCAATATTGCTTTCCTGAATCGCTCACCGGCGGTACAACATCTCAAACACCACTCCCCCCCAGGTTGACTCGCACTGCCTTGTGACCCACCACAATATCACTATCAAGCATATCATCCTTGGACACTTGCAGTCACGGCCATGGCTGATAGAGGCCGTGGAAGAGGACGAGGACGCGGTGATAGGGCTCCCCGTGGTGGTGGCCCCAGCCGAGGCGGTGTCTTCCCGCCTGATCGCGGAGGAGGCGACCGTGGTGGCTATCGTGGAGGTGGCGGCCGCGGCGGAAAGGAACCCCCCAGGGTTTACACTCCGCGCAGCGGAGTCCCGGTGCCTAATCCCCAAGTCCAGGACGTCGAAGATGCTCGCCAAAAGGCCCGCAGCGCCCCGCAACATGCAATAAGTTCGCTAAGCCTCGCCGGCTCCAGCGTAATGCCAGCGCAACCTGGTTATAGCACCGCCGGCCAACCCATCACCATCTTCGCCAACTATGTCCCAATAATGCCCCCATCCAACCTCACACTATACTCATACAACGTCTCCAAGGTCAAGCCTAATATAGTTGGCAAGAAGCGCATGCAAACCATCCGCCTTTTGGTCAACAAGTCACCAAAGCTACAGATATACCAAGGAGACATGGTCACCAACTTCAAGTCCACCATCATCTCCTAGAAGAAGCTGGACCTCAAAATAACCGGTATAAAAGAAATCAAAATCACGTACAAGGCTAAAGGAGAGGATGATGCCAAGGACCATACCATCACCTATACCATCTCGGTCAAGCATACAAAGACCATAACTATTGGAGATCTCGTATCCTACCTTACCTCAACCAACCCGGCTATCCAGTACAACAGCAAGTTGGAGATCATTCAGGCTCTAAACATTTTCCTAAAATACTATGCAAAGTCGAACAATAATTTGGCTACTATTGGGTCAAGCAAGACATTCTCAACAAGCGGTAGTACCAACAGGGCCGACCTTAGCCAAGGCCTTACTACTTTTCGTGGCTTCTTTACAAATATCCACGCCGCTATTAACCGGATTCTTGTTAATGTCAACGTAAGCCATGGTGCCTTCTATAATGAGGGCCAATTGACGCAGTTAATGTTTGCGTACAGTCTTTATTACAACATTCCCGCCTTGCATTCCCTTAAAAAGTTCCTTAAGCGTGTTTATGTTTAAATGATATACTTGAAGGTTAAAATAAATAAGAAGGGTGAGCCTATTTACCATCTAAAGATAATCTTCGGCCTGGCCAAGAAATTTAACGGTTAGAGGCCTAATCGGCCTAGGATTAAAAAGTTTGGTGCCGAACCCAAGAATGTCGAGTTTTGGTTTGAAGATAAGTTCATAGTAGCGCCTCCCACTTCTACCGTTCCAGGATCCGATTCATCTCCGGCTGCATCCAAGAAGAAGGGAAAGGGCAAGGGCAAGGGCGGCAAGGGCAACCCAGGCGCGCCTACAACAGCAAGTCCACTACCTGCCTTTGCCTCTACTGGCACAAGCCGTTACATCAACATATATAACCATTTCAAAAACACGTACAATATTATATGTGCCGACAATTACCCCATTATTAATGTTGGCACCAATAAGAATCTATTTTACCTCCTGGCAGAGGTTTGCATCATATTACCTGAACAAAGCGCTATATTAAAGCTTATTGGCGACTAGATGAGGGCCATGATTGGGTTTGCTATGCGCGGACCTTGGCAGAACGCCAAGTTAATCATTAACCATGGGCTTCTTACTGGCGGCCTATTTATTGAGTCCAACCATCTCCTGGTAAGCGTTGAATTCCTATTATCCATTCTTCTAGTTCCGATAAACTCTGCACGTCACTGCTAACCTCACATCAACAGGCAAATTTTGGCATTAACATTAGCTAGAGTCTAATTACTATGCTAGCTCGAGTACTTAGAAAATTTAAGGTGTTTTATAAAAATAATAAGGCAGTTAACATGGCTTTTAGTAGCTAAAACATGGAAAGCGTTTAATTTAACAAGCCGGGAAATCTTAAAAGGTGGTCCTGGCTTGCAATTAAAGATAATAGGCGACTATTCTACGCGAACAAAGTCCTCCCTACTACTATTAGCAGGTTTACTGCCTTGCTAAAAAAGAATGGGGTAACTATTTAGACCAAAGCCCTTTATGGTTGGTCAATTAAGTTGACTTTACTCATAAACCCCAAGTTGGATAAGGTGTTTAAAAGCGCGTCCACAAATAAACTCAACCTTTTCCTCATTATGCTCCCTAAAAAGGATAAAAGCGACAACACCAACCTCTATAGCTATATTAAAATGCTTGGCAACACCAAGTATAGCATTTATACTATTTATATTATTGGAGCCAAGTTTACTAGTTAAAAAGGTGAAGACTAATATTTTATAAATATTGCCCTTAAATTCAACCTCAAGCTTGGGGGCAACAACTAAACAATTAATCTCCAAAATTTATCCTTCCTCCCTAAGGGCAAGATTATAGTGGTTGGTATGAACATAACCCATCCATCCCCTAGCTCGTCATCCCAAACACCCTCTATCGCCGGCATTATGGCAACTATTAACAATAAACTTGCCCAAATGCCTGGCATCCTAAGCGTCCAGGCAGGCCAACAGAAGATAATAGCCGAGTTGGTTCACATGGTAAAGCGCTATCTTAAAAACTAGATTAGGATCAAAAGGAACGCGCATCTTCCAGAGAATATCCTAGTTTACAGGAACGGTATGTCAAAGGGCCAGTACCAGACCTACATTAAAAACAAGATCCCTCTCTTCCATTAAGCGTGCGCCAAGAAATACCCTGCAAACCTAATCAACAAGAATCTTCCCCAAATAACATTCATTATCATCAGCAAGTAATACTATACGCGCTTTTACCCCAGCCAGGCCAAGGATATAAACCGCCGCGAAAACTATAAGCCTGGCACTATTATTAATTGCAACATTACCAAAAAGAGCATCTAGAACTTCTTTATATAATTGTATGCTATTATCCAGGGTACTAGCCGCCCCGCGCACTATATTATGCTGCAAGACGAGATCTTCCGGGCCCGGGCCCGCGGGGCAGGGTTGGCGCGGCCAAACTAGTTGGCGGCCAACAAGCTCGAGGGTATTATACAGGCCCTATGCTATATATACCCACGCGCCACCAAGGCCGTCAGCATCTACACCCCCGCGTACAACGCCGACATTCTATGCGAGCGCGCGCAGCGGTACAACGCGGCCCTGTTCGAGGGCAGCGCGAACGACACGACCAGCATCGCGGGCAGCGAGGCCGTCGCCGCGCGTGCGACGGTCGAGATCCATGAGAAGCTGCGGGACACGATGTTCTACATTTGATTGGATGGGCATTTTGTTTTCGCCCTGTCTTCTGGGTTGATTGATTGATTGATTGATGAACAAACACATGGCGTGAGACGTATGAATTGGGAACTTGTCGGTGCTTGGTTTGATGACCTCACATATTTGGATGTGTTGAGTTTTGGATACAAAAAACCGTGGGCGAGCTTGCAGCATTTTGTTTATGTGTATGGTCGGGGGTCGGACTCGGCGATGGCTAGCTACTTGTCGATAGCGTTGTTGTTCGTTCTGGTAGCTACAGCGTGCGTTGACGATCAGTCATGAGTAGGAATTCAACCATCTCTTACTCGTGTGCTTTCAGACCGCCACCAGGACGAGGTGGCGTCTTTTTAAGATGTCTGACATTCCCCCATCCCCCCTTCTCCCCTTCCCGAAGCCCGGAGACTGACCGGGTAATTTTGTGTGCTGAGGTCCCGTTGACAGCATCACGATTTCGCGCCTATGGATGGTGGCATGTTACCGGAAGTTGAACTTTGGAGACAAAGATGGCCGTTGATGATGGTCAGTGATTTTGGAAAGAGGTGAATAAGAACAAGACCTAGCCAACCTCCTCCCACTCCTACTCCCTCTCTTCCGCCCCAAACATTCAGAACAATCAAGCCTCACCCTCATCCTCCTCCTGATCCTCCCCCCAATACCCCCCTCCCCCTCGCAAAGAAGACAGCATCACCCGCCTCATCACCACTATACTCTCCGCCACGACCATGCCGTCCCGCTCCTGCCTAAGTAACTCGTAACTTCTTCCGGTACTCCATATTTGGTAACGCTCGCAGCCTTGATTTGGTTTGATTTCTTCCTCGATCATGTCATCAAACTTGACGAGGTCGGCCAGCCTCAAGCCCTCGGCATCATCAGGGTCCAGGGCATCGAGTATATATGTGGCTCCGTCAATGACGATCCAAAATCCACAAGTCTTCCCCCGACGAAATTCTCTGCTCGGATATCCATGTTATATATTTGCAGCTCGTTTAGCATCTTGCCCCTCCTTAGGCTCGCCCGGACACAGCTGGAGCTGACGGACGCCTTCGAAACCGCAAGATCTTTTACGATTGCTCGGACGCGACCTTCCCCCTCCAGTACCAGCCTTAGCTTTTTATGGAGAACATCCATCCCAGGGTCAAGACCCATTTCTTGCAGTTTCTTCTTATTTCCTTCTTGAAGATAGAGATATCCATGGCATTTGACCGTCAAGTGGTCCTTTATTCCTGTCTTCTCGGAGGCTTCTTCAATGCGTCCATAGGCCCAACATTCTGCAAAGAAGGGGTCCGTGTAGTAAAAGATTTTTTCCAGGGGTGTGGAAACCCCAAGGTACACTCCCCAGTAGTACCGCGTGTCGTGAGGGTGGAAAAACTTGAACCATACACACGATTAAGATCTACGAAAGAGTTTGAAAGGTTGGGACTGACTAGCGACTTTTAAAGCATTGAGTTGAGATTCAATTTTCACTTCAAACGCATAGCCATCAATCTTCCCCGCGTTCGGTCATCATCCAGTCTCCTGCCCCACTGTATATCTGCATCTTGGTGTTTGAAAGCTCGCAGCTTGGGCTCGGGGCAACCATAATGCGGTATGATAGTTGTGTCCTGCGAATGCTGAGACCTTTAAGACTTTGCGAGAAAGCCTCCGTTGTCCGAAAGCTTATGATTATTTGGACACATGCCAGACAGAGAGTCAGATTTAGTTATATGTGGACCTATCGTGCCGGAGTGCCCTTGTCCTGCGGAGAACGGAGATTGTGTGCTCGGCACCTTGCGTCGATTAGTAGAACAGCGAGATTGGCAGATGGTGGCCCGAAATGCATGTTGGTCTGTCAACAGTGGGATTTAGCCAATCCAGCCTTGGGTAACCATGCCTACACAATAGGCGAGCCGCATTAAGCGACGCAGCAATTCTTTTTTTATGGTAGATCAAGTGCCCCCGAGTTTCGGTTGAGGCAGGTAGATGTGGAAAATGACGTTGGCAGCAGGTTGGACGATGGAACTGGAAGGGATTGGGCTTCGGCGCGAATTCGAGTGGTCCGTTGCGTTGACTGACACGGAGCCTTGGGACACTTCCAACTGATCCTTCAACCCAACTGAAAATTATAGTAGGAAAATATAAACCTGGATCAGCTTACCCCCAAGCATTAGGATTTGGCGACTCTCCAAACTTCCTACAAATCAACGCTTTGCATTAGTAATCAGTCTTAAAAGCAGATTTAGTAAGATTACCCTTTTCAATAGACAAGGAGTGTAGAGGCAGGGCGAAACCCTCAAGTGTAAGGAGACCTGCACCAAAAAGAATAATATGCATGTTTCCGATATTGAAGTTTGAAATATAAATAGAGGGCAGCTTGTCTTCCAATGAAATTGTCGTGATTTTACATCAAGGGTTGAGTGGTAAATATACTTGTTAACCGTTTCACTTTCAAAGACTTATTTGCGAAATAGCCTAAGAAATAAACAGGTATAAGAGGAATCTTTATCCCAGACTGATCGTTTATTATGTATTTCAGTTTTCCAATTTTCTTATACATTATAAATCATCCCATAAATTAAATTCTGTACACTTTTGCTTTAACCATTATCTTTTCAGGGGGGCAGCCAGGAAATGCGGAGTAGACCCAACCCCTAAAATCAAAACGCATTTGATTTCAAAATGCCATACACGTCGGTCGAGTTACTCATGAAGGTTAATCCGTCATTGATGCCAGGGGTCCCGAATCTCAGCTGTCAGCGGCAAACTCATGGCAACCCTGGGAAAGCGGTGACTAAGACTTGCAGGGGGGGTCTCACTCCTATATTTCTCACACATTCTTGCATTTTTGGCAAGTCTTTGTCGAGGTAAGGATGCATATAGTTGACACATTACATGTTAACCTTAGAGATTGAGCTACAGGTGGTAACCTTGGAACTGGATTGATTCAGTAGGCCAGTATCACACAGACAGGGCAAGAAACCTTTCTTTGCCTTCGCATGACAACGATTGCAGCTCTACCTAGGTATGTCTCATATCCTTTGTTTTGGCCAAAGCAGTAATAATCAGTCATTGTGCTGGAACAATCAGATTCTCACCATTGTGATCAAAGGAACTTGATGAATGGATGGAACAATGGCTCCTGGGACCCATTTTCAATGCCCAGTTCCGCCCCATCAAACACATTGTCTGTTTCCCACAGTCTCACTCAAACCCAGATAACTATCATCCTGCGGATAAATATCTCAAACCTTCTTTCGGTGAGAAACATCAAGATATTGGACCATAGACGACGGCTGGATTCAAGAGTGCAACGACGCACATGTGCTGTTCGAGATGACTCAGAAAAAGCACAAGAATTGGGATAAAGAGACGGAAGAACGGGCAACTGAGCGGCTCAGAGAGCTAAGCAGCCGCAAGTTATATGTGCAACCGCCAATGGTGCCGGCTACGCCTTCTGAGGAGCGGGCTCAAGGCAAGGAAACAAAGCTGGAGATTGGCAGGAGGGGCAGTCAGCCAATAACAGTAGGAGGCAACCCAGATTCAAAAAGAACAAGCCCAGGGGGCTGCTTGGTAGTCCTGATATTGTGGAGAAAGTTGTTATCTCCTCCGACTCAGAGTGTGAGGGTAGGTCGGACCAGGCAAGCTCGACAAGTCGGCCAGCACGGCGCAGGCGCAGGCGCAGGCGGTTGCACCATCCTGATAACCACACAAGCGATTACTGTCGGTGCCCCTTAAGTACGTGCTAGAAAAATCTTCCTGAATATTGTTTTACAAGACATTCATTGGTGGCTCGGCACCTCAGGAACAGGCATGCCAAGGAGCTTGTCTATCCATGCAGAAGCGGGTGCCCCTGGGCATTCAGATATGAAGCCGCGTGGGAAAGACATCTCAGGTCCTTTCATGCAGGTGAAATTAATGAATGATACACGTAGCACGGAATTCCGGTTAATTTGTACCACAATATAAGAATGGCATACGGCTAAAAGATTGTAAGTTTGTCATATAAAATGTAACGCCATTCCTGTACCTGTGGCCACCCGTACGTGCTTATATCGTGACAAGTTTGCATCTGATCAAGGTTTATGAATCCCTTCAGGAAGCTGAGTACAAGTCCTGGAACTGGAGAATGGTTAGTCATATCCCATATCAATGTCATTGAGCTATCCCTGGGATTAGGATGCCCCAAATCTTTGATATACTCGGTGTTCCATGACCGTCTGCTTATCCGCAGCCCCTAAGGCAAGTACATTTCTTTGAACTAAACGGTGATGTTCCTCGACGCCTCGATAATGACAGGGCGGAATACCTCAAGCAGCCTCTTCCACGTGGCGCTGCTCTCTGGATCCGACGTATCCCCTTCCGTCGTCAAGGTGGCGCGGTTCCCGATGACGACCAACCCCGACCTCGCCCGTGTCAGCGCGACGTTGAGGCGGCGCAGGTCTCTCAGAAACCCGATCTCGTGGTGTTCGTTGCATCGGACTGTGACGAGAATGATGATGTCGGCCTCGCGGCCCTGGAACCCGTCGATGCTTGAGACTTCAACCTGGTGAGATAGTCCGGAAAGCAGACGCTTCAAGAGCTCCACTTGCTTCGCGTACGGGGTCAGCACGCCGATGGACAGCTTTCCCGCCTCGGGCTGCGTCTTCTGCTCCCCGACACCATGTGGGCCTGCTGCCGCTACAGTACAGAGCAACCTGCAGACCTCAACACAGAGATTCGCCTGGCCCTGATTGCTCTTTGACTTTCCTTTGAAGTCCTCACGTGCCGCACACTCGATAAATACCGTTCGTGCTCTCTCGGTATTCCTAAGATGGGATGCTGAGTCGGACTTCGGCCATGGAAAGGCAGAGTCAAACAGTGGCCTCGACTCTGGAGTGATGCCGGTGCGGAGCTTGCCGTCATAAAACTCATCCGAGCTAAAGTCGCAGATGGCCTTGTGCATGCGATACTGCGTGTCCAGCATAAGCCTAGATATGAAGCTAACGCTGTTCTCCGACATCTGTGACTCTCCAGCCTGCCCAATTCCGGTAACATCGGACGTGTATAGTCGCTCGAAGAGCGAAACATCAAAGTCCACTGTCAGCGCAATTTGCTGTACTGTTGGTCGAAGTTGGACATGATCTCCGACAAGAATGGCCCTCGAGCAGCCTTTGACCAAGGGCACCAGAGACGCGGGCTCTGTTTGCTGCGAAGCTTCATCGATGATGACAATGTCGAATTCTTGGGCTCGCAGAAGGCCAAGACCTGCTCCGATACATGTTGTAAAGGCTATTTGGCAGCTCTTGATCTTCTTCTTTGCCTGTCGGACGGCAGCAGGGCTCGCATAGATTTCCTGGCCTGCAATAGCATCACAAGTGAATTCCCTGAGGTCGTGGGCCACTCTGCGAATCTGAAGAAAATATAAGTATAGACGTGTTTCGTAAGGCAGCTAGCTATACTCACATCTGTGGAGACACGCAGCGGAAATCTCTTCTCTCGATCCTTACTGCCGGTCTTCGTGATGTATCTGCGCATAACATTGTCCACCGCATTGTGGGTTGGGGCTGTGACTAAGATTCTACTCCCCTCGAAGTGGACCTGCAGGGCTCTGATCATCTCCACGATTGTTTCCGTCTTGCCTGTCCCTGGTGGTCCCCAAAGACAGGTCAAAGATGACTTCAAAGCCGTTTTTACGGCTGCGTTCTGGCTTTTGTTCAAGTGTGCCTTGGGTAAATATTCAGGTGGTGCAATATTCAATGCCGGGTCCAGTATCACAGGAGGCAGTCCGAGGATTTGCTGTGCAATCCCGCAGCAGGCTTCAAACTCAACGGCAAATGTGCGGATGGCGTCGAAAGTCGTCTTCGTGGTGACAAAAGGGCCGCAGTTCTGCATCTTCCACGAGCAATCTCGAACAAAAGGAGGGGGCGGATGATAGCATACAAGCTTGGCCAGCCCTTGTTGAGAGTGTATGACGAGGGCGTCGATCGAGTATGGCCTGCCCACCACCACGTTCGTCGGAAGACTTGCCGCAGTCAGACGAACGTGGGCTGATGTTTCCGGCGTGCCACCTGCGGCATCAATCCTGAACGGTATTTCTACCATCGCGTAGCCGTCTTCCTGTTCGTCAAGGAGTCTGATCTCAAGCAGATCGTCCCTTGTTTGGCACTGCTCCGCAGCCTCTCCGATATGGTCCAGGGCGTTTGCTATTAGATTGCGCACAAAATGCTGGACCAACGGCGGCTCTCCAGGAAGGATCCGTGTAGCTTCAGGCTCAAGACATCCGAGGAGGACATCCAACGCCACCTCTGGAGATCTTACCGTCAGCGAGATAAGCTGTACGAGATCTGCAAACTCAGAGAGACTCATAAGCTTAACAGTCGAAAGGAAAGATCGTAGTGGCGTCGCAACAAACTCCTCGGCTTGATTCGCGGACAGAATGAACGCGCGGAGTATGTCGAATGCGGATCGTTCGAGCAAGGCGGCTATTGCCTCCTTGTACACTCTCCCCTGCACCAGTCTGCCAAAGGCAATCGATAAGTAGGGGGCACGTGCAAGAAAGCCCACCATTTTCTGGAAAATGGTGCCTGAACCTTCTCGCTGGGGTACATCGTCTGCCAATTTTGCGAGAAGGTGATCATAGCACCGAAGGAGCAACGACTTTTGATCACGCTCATGAAGCCATGAGAACAATGCCTCAAATCTGTGGATTTCTCCAAGTTCAGCAAGGCCAGAAAGGTCATTATGCTCCACAATCTGAGCAATGTATTTGGGCTCTTGGGACCAGTCTCCGGTACTCATTGCCGGGATGGCGTATTCCTTGGCATGTTGGTCGAACAAGGGCAACTTCTCGGCAGTTTCGATATATTCCACCCAGAGGTCTAGGTTCTGCATCGACCTAACATCTCGATTGGAGATTATGTAGATTTCCTAGCGTCTCGTCAGCTTCCGCTCTGAAGAACGACAAAGTTTTCATGCAATAGCTATCTCACCGAAGCAGAAATGCCATTTCTGTTCACTCTGCCAACATGTCTCTGGAGGCCCTTGCTGAATTTGTCAAGCGCGATACTCGCCCTGTTGTCAACATTCAGCCCACTCTCTATTGTGGAGTGTTTCTGCCGCCTTCTATCTCCTCGGTCTTCGGTGCTTCGATATAGGCTGTCATCAGAAGCTCCGCGATTTATAAAGATCCACGTATTCGCACGCCGGTTCTCAAACAGCTGGAGGCTATTCTCGTCGCAGTAGAGGCGGTAATTCTTCTTTGTTGGCAGCACAAGCCGACTCTGGGTTTCTGGCCCCTGGGAATGCGGAAACGCAAAAACTCGGACACGGTCGTCGACGACACATTCCTGCGACGGCTCCACCTTTTGTGGTACGTAAATGGCGAGTGTAAGACGATCATCCGCGCGGAAGACAATAAGTTTCCGGTGAAACAGATGCAAGGCCCTGGCCGCACGATTAAGGAACAACGCTTGTCTCTCCCATGAAGAGCTGTACAGGCGCTGCCATCTTATCCCGGGATGTTGCAGGTTGAATTGACGCAACTCGTCCTCTTGGAGCAGATCCGATGAGCACAGAGCATTCAGCACCAGACTCGGTGTGTGGCTCGATGGTGGTAGTTGGGCGAGGATCCAAGCCTTCTCCTCGGCGGACATGACGTTAAAGTCAAATAGATGAAGGAAGTCATCGATGGGAGTATTGTGTCTGTTGCACCACTTCAACGCCAGTCTCATTGCTTCGAATTCCGACATTGCAATGTTGTCGCGAGCTAGAAGAAGCTCTAGTGCACTGAAATCATAACCATCCCAGATTTTCGATTCGGAGGATTGGTCATTTATCAATAACTTAGCGGCATCGTGTAGCTCATCAAGAATGAAAGGAGGGGTATCGCCAGGCTGGGGCCTGGGGACGATTTCCAGCTGGGGTGGGATTTTGATGCGGTTACCGTCGACGCATTGGGAGAATAGGCGATTCAACTGCTGACATTCCGCACTCATCGGGCCAGACACTCTCGCCCAGTCAAGGTACAGATTCTTGACCCGTCCCAGAGAGGCGTTTGTGTATCTTGCAAAATACACCAGGCGATCATCGTCAGAAATCGGCCTGAACATAACGGGTTCACGAACGCCTGGGTACTGCGCTGATTGCGATAGCGTGCTTGGTATGAGGTCTCTGTCCCAACAGACGAAGACTACGCACAGATGGTATGGTTAGATTCCGGCGATATGATGTGGCTCGAAGCAGGCTTACAGGTATCGCCATCCAAATCACCACCTGACATCAGGTCTGCGGCCGGTCGTTTTCCGCGTGTGGAGAAAACGATACAGTCCACGAGGTGTGCCAGCTCGGGCTTCGCAACAACCCTGAACTTCTGTAGGTCTCCAGGGTGCAAGCATGGATTTCGCGTCACAAGCACCTCCGTGTTCTCCAGAGCACGCGGCATACCGTCCCCATCCATGGTGACTTTGACAGCGCATTCCCCCTCCTTCAAGACATCCCATGCATCGCAGACTCCGAAGAGTAGCCTTGAATTTGGGATGAGAATCCGACACTTTTGCTCTTCTCTCTTGTTGAGCATTTTGTCATATTCGGTATTGACCTGGGTTCGTATCTTATTCCGGACTGAATCGAGTGAATCCATGATGAGTCTCTCAGCAATATCGGGCATGTTGATGGAGCACAAAAACCGGAAGGCGGCTCGTGGGGTCTGGGTTGCCTCCTTGAGAAAACAGAAATGCTCTTGTTGCTTCCTTAACAAGACTTTTCGATCTATGCCCAGTGCGGAAAGCAGCAGGATCACTTCGTCGTTCAGAAAGCCATAAGTATACGGCTAAAACCATCACAAAGATGTTAGTAATTACTCAGACTCGATACATCTGTTCAGGAGCATACAAAACGTTTCTTACTTTGGAGTATTCCACCACTGAGAATGAACAATCATCACCGCCGGCGAACTTTTTCATAGATTTTCTCAATTTCAGCAGCACACGCCCATCGGTCATTCTGGGATCCACCGTGACAACGCCTTTGTAACCTCGGTATCTGATCTGAAGGACCGAAGGCGTATAGCGTTTATCCCTAAACACGACTCTCACCTTGGCGGCGAGCTCATGGGCAAGGCGCGGTGAGATCAGGCCGCAGCCGTCAGTGAAGATGTAGTCGGCGGTCTCGACATCTGGAATGTCTTCACATCTATCCGGCTTCACGATATTGGCCATCTGGGCAACGGAGAAGAGAAGGCCAATGCGCTTGGCCTTCTTGGCAACCGTTTTCATTTTGGTAAATTCTCCCAGCGCCTCAACCTTTCTAGTAATCTCCTCCTTCCGAGCAGCGAAAAGGAAGCATGTTCGGGACTTCAACTGACTGTTGCTATGGCCATAGAAGTTGTAGTGTATTCCTTGGATCCAGATGCCAGCTCGGAGGAGGCGGGTGGAGTATTCGCTGCATTCTTTAGGGCTCGCAGGCTGGAGAGACTTTTCACTGTTTTCGAAGGAGGCCTGCCGACTTGGTGGCTTGAACTGGGCTAAAGAGACCAAGAGGAACTTGCACAAAGGTTCTCCGCTGATGGCCCGATTAAGTCTAACGGGCTCCAGCTTGAGTAGTATTCTCTGCTTCAAGCCGTCTGTGATTAGTGATATTGCCTTGACGAGTCGCTGGCTTTCCAGCACTTGGGGATTCGGCAGATTTGGGACGGTGAATCGCCATTCCCGGTCGTCCATGCGTATAGAATCCTGCAAGACAAACGTGAAGGATATCAAGGCCTGCCCGTTTGTTGGCATTGCGGCGATGGCAGAATAGATCTGCGTGAATGAAACCGGACAGGGCGAGTGGAAAGAATACTGATATGGGGTTGGAAGCCGGAAGTGTCCCTCCAGACGGGGATAGCACTCGCGGCCTTTGACACTATGGCGAGGAGTGCCAAGAATAAAAATTCCAAATCGATGCGGAGACACCTTGGCATCGGTATGGAGGTCTTGGCATCGGCATGGGTGCTGGATATGTAAAGAGCGGGGTATAGCCAGCCTCTTGATGAGGATCTCTATCAAATGCCCTGTATTACCACACGTGCGATAGGCGGTCGATCGGGTCCTATTCGTTCGGATCAGCACACAAATGCAGCTGCCTCCGGCGGATATTCCGCCCATCCAATTAGTCAGTAGTTTAAAGGGTGGTGAAGTCGTGAAGTAGAGGAGTCCAGCCGGCCTCACATCAGTTACCAATGCATTCCCGGATCCAATCTTCACGATGGCAGCCACCCCCATCCCGAATATCTATGTTATAGGAGCCCAGTGCACAGGCAAAACTACGCTAGTCAATGCTCTTCAACGGCACTTCAATGATGATCCGGATTTCGAGCACAACGCGCCGCACATCATCTCAGAAGTCGCCCGGAAAGAGCTCAAGAGGCACGCCTTCGCCACAGACGATATCCGATCTTCCCCCGATCAAAGTCTCGCTTTCCAGAAGTTAATACTGGCGGCCCAGGTGGTCTCCGAACGATCGGCTCTACGGGAGAAAAGGTGGTTCGTGTCTGATAGGTCCGGCGTCGACCCTATCATTTACGCAACGAGATATGTTGGACTCGATGCCGCAAGATCATTACGTGAGTCCGCCGAATGGGCCGAGCTGCATGGCAGAATGGCGAATTCTGTTGTTGTTGTGTGCGAGCCTGGCAACTGGTTGGTAGATGATGGCGTCAGGCTCATGCCAGAGCATAAGGAAGATTGGATCCACTTTCATGACATGTTTTGCACCTTTTTGGACGAAGTTGGGCTGCAATATCAAATGGTGCCGTGCTTTATGGAGGACCTGTCTAGCCGGGTGAGCTTCGTAGTGTCGAAATGGGCGGTCCAAGTCGGCGGACAGAGTAAAACATGATCCACTATTAGAGCCAGGGTATTTGAGTGTTTACGACTGTATGAAGGGACATACTGCAGCTCTTTTCTTTAAAAAAAAATGGTACTGTGATCGGATTGAAAACGAAACCTACTATCTACCATACGGATTATCACGATTGTCATTAAACAGTCCAAACAGAGATTGGGTGTTATTTGGAGATTGATTCCCTGCTACTTTTAGAATAATGCACACACTCTTTCCTGGAACTGCACACACTTCGTTTCCTGAACCTAATGATACCTTCTCCTCTTCGCTAGGTGCTGAAACTTGATATTCGTGTTGATGCCGTGCATGATCTGAGTATGGTTCTGAAGGTGCTTCTTGTTGACCAGTGTCACCTGGCAAATGGGGCACTGGAACACTTCACTCTATTCATACGCATCCAGATGAGCAGGAATGAAATGGCGGACAAGTGTGTGCGGATTGCTGTCCCTTGCAATAGTCGGCGTAATAGGGATCATCCGCCCCGAGGGCCTCCGGCTTTGGCCACGCAGATGTAGCACCTCAGCACCTTCCCGAAGACGCGGACTAGTGTCGAGCGCCGCATATCTTCGGGTTTCTGCGGTGGTGACTTCGTTGTGCCGTCCAGTTTCAACCGTGACGGTCCTGGCTTCTGCCGCTGTTGGAGCTTTGTCTTACGTGGCTCTTCGAGCTCGCAGTATGTCCTGTTCACAGCGAGCGCATCTAGATTCCAGCTAATTTGTGCATCTGAGTTGTTGAAAAGGGTGGCCGTAAGCGCGTTGAGCATCCTCTGCTGCGCTTGATGACATGGGCAGCCTGGACGGCTGTCTCCTGTTGCCTGCGTGGACTCCCCACTGAGAAACTGCCGCTCCATGTCTTCCACGCCCTGATTGACGCTCCAATCCTTACGGATATGATCGAGCTTCGCCTTTCGAAATCTTTCCAAGTAGGCCCTCCTCTTGGCTTAAACCTCCTTGTATCCTGGAGAGGCCTTGGGAAACCCCTCGAGCACTTTAGTTATCCGTTGGTATTTTGCGTCCTGTTTGAGTTCCTCGCTTTGTGCTTGCGTCAGCTCAACCGGCCGCCGCTTCCTCATAGAGTGGCCGTGGCTGGTAATCTGGTTTATCAGAGCTTCCTGGGGACAAGTTCCCCGATGGATGGCCATGAGGTCCACGCGGAAACAGCGATTCAGATAATTCGTGAAGAAGGTTGCACTCCCGTGGGAGTGGTCCATGGCCGAGTCACGGAGCGCAGTGCTGCAGTTAACTGCCAGAAAGTTAGGACATACGGTGCGAAGAAGATATGTAAAGTTGGAAGGGATATGTGTGAGATCCATCAAGCAGTCCCCCGCAGCCTGAGATACGTACCACTCTGATCAAGATTATTGCCTGCCATATAGTATAGCAGATAGTTTGCCTTGAAATCCGGCAAGTCTGCCAACAGCCCCGATCATCTTGGACATCTTCGACCGGGGTATAGGTCTTGTGCCCATTTGGAGGCTGTCATCGTCTTCTCTGTTTTTCGGAAAACATGTATATCCATGATTTCAGAACGTAGGCCTACTTTAATCAGATTCTCTGCATGCTCTATCCTCGATGTATAGAGAAGTCGTGGGTTGTCATTCAGGATATCTGACTTGCAAACCCGGTGTTGAAACATAATCGCTGGGAGGAAGATGTGGGGACATAGTAGTAAGTCCGGGTCGAAGATGGCTTCTGGTATCGGAAAATACTTGCTTTAAGCAGCATAGACGTTAGCAGGATCAATGGCATCCACGTTCAACATTTGTGCTAGATAACGTCAAAGCCTCTTGGATAAAGGCGCCGACAATCAGAAAGTAGAGGCAAGAAATCCATTTTCAAAGCAGCACTGCATGCCAGGAAGCAACCAGCGGAGACAGGAGGCCCATAAGAGTGGATCATATTTATAATATACGTAATTAAGTATTTAAAAACTTATTATTAAAATGACCATTTTATTAATAAAATAATAAATATAAACTTTTTCCGTATAAACTTTTGTTATAAAGAATAAAAATAAAAGGTTTTATTAATATAAAATTTAATTAATAATACAACATTTAATGTATTAAAATTTAGGATTTATTCAGTATATCTTATATATTTTCTATTTCATAAATATTTTATGATTTCTTAAATCCTTAACATTTTAGCTTTTTTATTATTAAACATCCTTATTTAATTATATATTAAAGTACTACAACAGGAAATTATAAATAGAATAATATCCTTTTATATAAATTAAAAGAGTGAATATTTTTAATATTTTTTTAAAACTAATTGAACTCAATTTTATATATTTTATTTAAAATAGGGATATTCGCACAGAAGAAAACGGTTCCTGCACAAAGTCAAACGGATGGTACACAGATACCTCCGGAATAATGGTTGTCATTTTACTTATTGGAATGTAATTTTAAACACAACTCCGCTCGCAGCAATATAAAGACTTCCCATACCAGGTAGGATCAGAGGGACCTCAGCAATCAATCCGTTTGCTTTGCCGATGGATATGCTTTCCTCATCCTCCACTCCCACAATCTCATCTAGTCCCAGCCGGTCTATGGCGAATGGAAGCTTCCGTGGTGGCGTCCCCGCTGGTGATTGCAGACGCGATCCCGTTGAGTATTCAATTTGAACCGCAAGAGACCTTGTAAAGAAGGTTTTCGCATGGTCGGGGCGTATGATCTGAGAAAATTTCTGACCTTGTTGCAAATGATAGTATTCTTCTAGTGCATTACCACCGTCCTTACAGTATTTTGAAGACTTGCGAGATTATTTAGAGTCAGTGGACTTAATGGGCTTAATGGGATTTTTGATAATGTCGGCAACATCCATACTTTCCATGATACTGTCATCGTGTTTGACGCATCTGAAGTGGTTCGAGTTCTTTGGTGATGAGGTAGACTGGGCGGATTGCGCTCCCTTTTTGCGTTCTGCATAAGGCGGCGAGTCCTGTACATCGCGCTCGACCTGTTGACTATCCCTCCCTGCCATCCTTTCTGTTCTGCATGACAAATTTGAGGGCGAGTGTTGGGACTCGGAATCCGATTTTCTGCGTTCATTGGCTTCCTTGGATGGGCCGGCAGGGACTGATGTAGGCTCCACTACTCTTGCCAGATGCCCAAAGCTCGATTTTTGACCTCTGCTGACGCCCACCGCGCCTTTGCTGTCATTTTGGCACGCTGTTTCGATGCTTTGTGCCTGGATCTGGCTTAATTCGACCTTGCTATCACCTGCCGCAAATAATACACACTCTTATTAAACTATATAATAAAGATAGCCCTAAGTGTATTTATTATGATTTTAGGTAGAAGGTATTTAAATAGTAGAACATCCAAAGAAAGTAAATTTGTCTAGATACGGATCCCGATCTCGTTCTAGCTTTAAGCAACTTTTAGAAAATCACCTTTAAGCTACAACTTATAACTTCATTAAAAAAAATAAGGATAGATAGCCTGGGGATAAGTATACTCATAAAGAAAAAAAATATTTTTATCAAGCAAAGCCATCAGCATGGTCTGAATAAGCTTTACAAGGAGTTGGATATCAACTGGAATATGCTGGATAGCCACATGGAAGGCCTCGGGGCCCTGTTCAGTAAAAAGAGGACAAATTCGGCGTATAATTTGTTTTTAAGGAAGCCATGGGCGACTCATCCTCGGCTAAGGGAAAGAAGAAGGGCAGAGCGCTACCGAGGCGCAAAAGCTTCAGAGAACCGCTAATGCAGGTCTCTGGACCCGCGTTTACAAGCACTATCGTTGCAGAGGCAAGTAATGCAAGCAGGGACCCCACTGCTGAATCTCTTCATCGTCCCAAAAATTTTTTTTGAGTTACTGACTTGTGTGCTTCGCGAAGTGAGGCCGTCCTTGATTCGCTGTTGGTTGGCAAGGGGGCTCCATATCTGGGGAGTTGTCTGACAACTTCAGCCCTCGTCCGTAGCGTCCCTTGAACTCTACGTCTTGTTCGTCTTCCGCATCTGCGTCATCTTGCGAAGCTGAGGATTCCGGTTTGGATGCCCGCAAGCTGATTCTCACGTCCCGTGACATCTGCTGGAGTGACGCGTCGCTGAGGTGGCCTCCAACCTGTCTCGTCATAATTCCAAAACCTCTGTTCTTGCCGTGAATCGTCTTTCCGTTGGTTGAAACCAAGAATTGAACTGTGTCGTCGCCCCTTGCATAGTTATCGATGATGCTTATGTTTTGCTTGACATGACTCTCTGCACTCGAGCAGATGTCGAGACATTGACGAGCTGTGGTCCACTCTTCCTGGAGCCTAGTAAGCTCGGTAGCCTCGACCTTGGAGTTCATCTTTGCGGCCGACTTCTCAATCAGCCGGTTTATCAGCTCTTGCATATGCTTTTCCAATCTGTTAATCGTCTGGGAGAGACGTTCCTTGCATACTTGTAGGCCCTCATTGGTGACTTGGTTCGCGTAATCTGCATCGGAGGAGCTGCAGAGATTCGGGCCTGGGGTAGACTGAAGCTGGATCCGTTGGATATGATCTGCCAATTGCGCGCAGATCTCGAGACATTTTTGTGTGCTCGACCGCTCTTCCTTGATTCGCTGTAACTCCTTCGCATCCGAGTCGGTCTCCGTTACCGTGCGCTCGAAAATGGTCGCAAGCTTCCCGTCAATGCTCTCTAAACGAGCTTCGAGGTCATCAGTAGCTGTCTTGATCATCGCTTGATAGTTTTCAATACTCTCGGCGGTAATAGCGGATTGACGCCTGCAAAATACTAATTTAGCTGTTGTTCGCATGCGTTGGCAGCAGAAAGAGGCTCACAGATTCGCATCGGTAAGGGCAATGTTGATAGTAGACTTATACCCGGCGAGAAGTTGGGTGAACTCGTCAATGCCATCACCCATGTACTGCAACTTCGCCCAGTCGCGGAAGCTAGTACGGTCGTCACCAGACCGCGATGAGCATTTCATTAGCTCATGTTCAAACTCCTTGCATGCCTCGCCGCATCGACGCAGAGGAAGCTCGAGGGCGGAAAGATCTAGTTCAGCAGTAGCATTGATGGTGTCGGCAAGCAAAGACAGAACCTCGCTCAAAGCCTTCGCCTCTTGGGCAAGATCACGCACGCGTTTAGGGTGGTTCCTGTAACTCTGTATGGTGTTGAAAAGTGAAACACTGGATTCGAAGGCAAATGATGCCAAAGCCAGGAGTCCCGAGGCAAGACCTACAGTTTCAGCCATTACGTCAATGACTTGAGCGGTATGAGTGAGTTAAGAACAGATTTGGGTGAAATTTGACGCACAGGCTGGGCTAAGTACTTTCTGGTGGAATGCTTAGGGCCGTGCGGGTCCTATCAGACGTGGGAAATAGCCGCTCATGGAGCGTTGGATTGTGCCGATCCAGCACCCAATCAGGACGCCGTGGAGACCAAGACTCTTCAATGCTCAGCGACGGTCACCCTACCCATACTGACCATGTTTGCCTCATTTCCATGAAGATATTGGTCACTCTTTAAACATTTTGTAACAAATGAGTCATTGATAAGGGTGCTGAGATGATGACTGTGCTACCACGTCCGCTTTCCAACTGCCATGGATAATATGGAGCTACTGCCGGTGGCTCGTGCGCGTGCACATCGCCACACTTCCTACCCCGCTCAGTAATCGTGAGCCGCTTGGGCCGCGTGAGCCGAAGCCATTGAGACCCCAGCTCCAGGTCGCATTCAATATGCCCACATACAATACCCGGAATTCGGGACTTGGCATACAGGGTATAGTTGCATCACGAGACCACCATCAATCTGCAAACTCAACGGATCTTTAAAATTTTGAGGAATTGAACTAATCCTTCACCTTACACGTCACATATATACGACAATATGAACCTGACCATACACTGTTCGACCAAGGACCTGCATTCCCAGATGGATGTATGCACGACTGATTAGGGCAAGAATCTAGGTCTGCTGAGACGCGATTGGCACGCAAACGGCTAAAGCGAATGCTCACCGCATAAGAACCCTTAATTCATGCCATGGGGGTCACTCAGCACGGTGTTTGGATAGGCAAATATTTGGGCTCAACCATGGTTTTGTGTACAAATGCCTAATGATAATAGCAAATGCGCCAAGCAGGCCTGGAAAGAATGACCCAGATAGCAGGACAGAGGTTCTTAGAAGACTATTAACAAAACTTTGTAATATCATCTTACGTCGCAAATTCTAGGTGAATTATGTTTGCCATTAATGATAAGGATGGTATTAGCTGGACTTTATATAACGTCAATTATGAGGATGATCTTAGGGAGATAGGAGCTGTAGTTCTAGGGAGGACAGGGGACAAGTTTCCTAACTAAAAGTATTGCATACTAGTCGTAAAGCCAAGAAATGAAGGAAACGGGGAGTATATATAAGTTGGCATTGGAGAAATTTAAACCAAATATATAAATTGCTTTTTGCCAAATATGCGCACATATACGTGCAAGTATGTATATTAATAGTCTTTAATTTCTAAAAATAAGGTAAGGCTTAGAACCTTTATTAGCTTAAAAATATATTTATTTATTTCTTATTTTTATTATTTACTAATTATATAATTAATTGCCAAAATATATTAATATTATAAAATATTTTTCGCTTAATTAAAAACTTCCTTTATTATAAATATTCTATTAGCTAGCCTTATATAGCTATTTATTTATTTTATAAAATAAGTTTTTATTACTACTAATATTAATAATATAGCTAAATTACTACTATTTATTATAAAAATTATAAGCAACTACTTAATTATAAACTATTATAATTATTTATAATAAATTTTTAAATAAAATATAAATTATATTATTTATTTAAGCAACTATTATTAATATTTTTATTAATATAATATAAAAATAGTTATTTACTAATTTTATAATATAAAAAATTATATAAAACTTAAAGTTAAATAAAATATAAAGGCCAATTATATAAAACTAATATATTCTATTTATAAATAAATAATAATAAATATAATTATTAAATAGTTATAATAAAAACTTTTATATATTTAATATATAATAAATTTTAAATTTTTATTTTATTTATTATTAAATTTAATATAATATTTTAATTAAATTAAAAATATAATATATATATTTAAGCTAAATTTTTTTATTTAATTATTATATTAAGGTTATATTATTAATATAATATAAATTATATAATTAATAGGCTAACTTTTAATATTTTAATTAAAAATAGTAAAATTTGCTATATTATAATATATTTTAAAAATACCTAATAATTAATAGTTTATATTTAAAAGTTAAAAATATTATATTTATTATTATATATAATATAAATTATTAAATACTATTAATATTATAAAAGGTATACTATTAATATAAGCTAAATTTATAATTTTAAAAAATACTTATTATTTAGTATAATTATTATTTAATAATTTTTAGCTTATTAATTTTTATTTTTAACTAATAAAAATAAAATTATATTTATTAGTTTTATTAAAATTATTTTTAAAATTTAATAACATATTTAATTTATAAAATAAAGTTTACTTTTATAAATAAATTTTAAATTTTTTATTATTAAATAGCTTTTTATATTATATAGCCAAATTATTATTATTTTTTTATATTTAAGCTTTTATAGGTAATTATAGCATTTTATATACCTAGTAATATAATTAATAATATAATATTTTAATTTTTACTAACTATAAAAAAGCATTTTTAGGTATATATTATAATAAATTTTATAAATTTAAATTTATATAACTAATAAAAAAGTTAGCTTAAACTATAATAAATATAATAGTTAGCTTTAATATAATTATTTTTTATAAATTTTATTTTAATTATAAATAACATAGCATTTATAATTATTATAAAATTATAATTTTATATTATAATTATAAAAGTTAAATTTAAAATACCTAATATTTTATTATTTTAAGTTTTAAATATAGCCTTATATATAATTATAATAAAATAAAAATAAAAATAATAAAAATAATATACTTTATAGTAATTATACGCCTAACCAATTTAAATATAGGACTATATTTTTCTTAATTATTTATAAAAATTTTAAAAACCTTTATTAAAATAAAATAGCTTAGCCTTTTATTTTAAAAATTATTTTTAGGCTTATTTAAATTAATAAATTACTTTAAAAGGCATTTTAAAATATAATATAAAGTTAGTAATAACTAATTAATTAATAATAAATATACTATAATTAGCCTTTTACTTTACTTAAATATATTTTTAATAAAATTTTAATAGTTTTTAATTTAATACTAATTAATAAATTTATTTTATTTAGCTAGTAATAATATAATATATTTTAGTAATTAATAAAATATAATATATATTATAAATTTAAAAATAAATAAAATAAAATTAATTTTCTTTATAATATACTAAAATATTATAGTTTTTAAAAGGGCTAATATATAAGGATTTTATTGCCTTTTATAGCAATTTTATATACTTTATATTATATTAATAGTAAATTATAGGTTTAATTTAGTAAACTTTTTATAATTAGTTTTTAAAATTGCCTATATAATAATTAATAGAAATTATTATAGCTTTTAATTAAAAAATATAATAAATATAAAAAATAGCTAACTAAATAAAAAATAAATACTTATAAAATAAAGCGTAATAATATAATAATATAAGGAAGCTAAACTTTAAAATACTATTTAATAAAAGTTAAAGTAATAAAAATAACATTTTAAAAAAGTATAAAATTAATTATATATATAAATAAACTATTAAATTTTATTAAAAATATTAAAGCTTTTAAAAGAAAATTATAAATAAAAGAAATAATAATAATATTAAATAATAATATTAGCTATAAATATAATATAAAATTATTAATAAATAAAATAATATAAATTTATATTAAAAATAATAATAACTAAATATACTAGTTTAATTTTATTTAAACTAATTAATATTATATTATTAAAAATATATAATAAGGCCCTTTTTATTTACTTTTATTAATTATATTTGCTAGGCTATAAATTAAAATTAGCTATTAATCCTAATATAACTTTAATTTAAATATTTATATTATTATTTTGCTTTTATTTACTTTTTAATTTTAAAATTAAAACTTTTATATTTTACTTATTTTTTTAATATAATTATATTAATTTAATATATAGGTTAATAAAAATAAAATTACCTTAATATTTAAGTTTAAAGGCTATTAGGCAAGATTTTTTAATAAATATTAAAAGTTTAATAAGGGCTTTATAATTTTTTAAAATTATAATTTTTAACCTTAATTTAAATTTTTATTTTTATTAAATAAGCCCTTATATTTAAAATATTTTAATTTAAATATTATATAAAAATATTTTAAGGTAAAAGCCTAATATTATAAATAAGCTATATAAATATAAATAAAGTATTAAGCTTATTATTATAATATTATATAAAAATTATTATTACTTTTTTATTAATATAATATTACTAAATAGAAATATTAATATTAATAAAATAATTTTTAAAATTTATATTTTTTAAAATAGCTGCCAACTTTTAGTTAGCTAAATTTTTATTATTAAAATAATAGCTATAATATTTTTTTTAGTAGTTTAAAGTGTAAATACATTTATAGCGCTAGTATTAGGTTTATATAATATTATAAATATTAAGTTTCCTAACAACTAAAGCTATTATTATTTTTTTTAATATAGAGGGTCTTTTAATATAGAGGAATAGACGTTAGAGATTTAAATAAATTTGGTTTATTATACTAAGCTAAAGAGCTTAACTTGCTAAAAGATTGCGGCTCTTAGGACGCTTAAGTAGGCGAAGGTCCGGCTTACCCAGCTTTTTACTTTCCGCTTACCTAGTATAAAGAATTAAGTGTACATCTTACTGTCTTTTGGCACCGAGCAGCTGGCCGAGATCTAGTCGCGAGGCCTCCAAATGGGCATAGGCGGCACAGGTAGTTCCTTTCATTTGCATATATCTGCTGACAGTCTAATGGGCAAGAACACGGTGCAGCGCACCAGCTGAAGAAAATACAGAGCAGGTCGGCTAGGCATTGGGCCAGAGCGGGCGGCGAGGATGTCGGCCGCAGGGAGGGGGGAGACTCGGTGAAGTTGAACTGGTTGCTCAAACACTCCATCGAGGTTACTTCGTGACATAGCATCCCATAAGAGCTGCACATCTCTAGTCAGCAGCTAGCTCCGGCTTTACATCATTTCCAGAGATAACATCCTAGCGCGAGGTTGAATGCCCTTCGAAACCACCGGCCACCTCGCAGATTGACGGATCAGGCCGTGCAACGGTCCACAATCTATGTTCCTCCTTTCAAAGGAGCAGCATGGATTTGCGTCATCTGCACTAAGTCACATCTCAACGGTCAAGATTGGTGGGTGATGCAGTTCTCCAGGTGGCTACTGGAGATATGCGGTCAGACCTTTGCTGTCGTGGACACAAAAAGCCAAACTACCTCTATTTCTAGCAGTAAGATATCCTGGATGATGGATGGAACCACAAGTGCTGCGATGAGCCTCGAAATCGAGACTTCTATAAGCCGCTTCACTTCGATTTCCGTAAGCGAACCATGAGAGCTCTGCAGCTCCCAGGAATCGGGAGCAGTGCAAGCGAGTGAACGCCTATATGGGGAAACAAGCCTTGAGATGATCAACATCGTCGCAGGAAGTTCCCTTCCTGGTATGTTCTCCATGCTGGGCCTCGTCTTTCTGAACTGCCATCATTACGTCTGAAGATATCAACACAGCACCAGCGAATATTAAGGACCATCGAAGCTGATTTAATACAGTACACCTTTGACTGTCTCTTTCAATATATTTGCCAGTCAACACAGTTTTGTGGCTTGAGTAGCGGTTAGGGGTATGTGGGCCTGCAAACAAGGTCACGAGGTCATCACTACGACCGATGCCACCATGCGCGGTCCTACCCGGGCATGAATATGGTCTTCACCGAGACGATACCCACTCAGCCGATACCTACTAAGCCGGGTGTAGTTAAGGTGTTGTAAGATGAGGAGATCCAGTGGACATCTCGGGAATGGGGCGCAGCTGGTGGACGCACCCTTGGCACAGCCGCCTACCCAAACAAACAGGTTTGACAGCATGGTTCAGTGTGGTCAACAATACGCCAACATGAAGCGAGTCAAGGATTAACGCGCTGCTTGGATGTGTAAGGTGTCCTGGGTGCCTCGAGCAAGATGTGGTATCTAGAAAGATACATCATGTCAGCAGACTACATCACCATCGACCTCCTTAGCTTGTAAGCGTGGGCTAATTCAAGTCCATATTTTTGGAAGGCGTGACGTTGAAAGTAAAAGAAAAAAAAGAACTGGCATTGGTCCCTTCATATAGTTATAAACGCCTAAAGGCCTGGTAGTATTGGCGGTAATAATATGGTTAAACGGGCAAGACGCAGATAGGATTGGACGCCATAATGACTTGACAAAATGGTTTAGTTGCTTTTTTATATGTTGTACTCCGCTTTCGCTCTTTGCCACACCCCCTTGCTGCTCTCCATCACTTATATAGGGCTGCATTGTGGATGTTGGCCCGCTAAGCTATTAGCATTGTACGGGCCACTATTTAAATATTTATTTAATTGACACGTATACTTAATTGAAAGTTATAAGGTGAATATAAACTTTCTACTAGCATATTAGTAGTTAAGTATGGCAAATAATTGATTTTATTTATAGAATTACTTTTTATATTTGCTTTTTAAATTATAAGGAATAAATAATAGATTTTAGTAAAAAGCTAGAAGCCTTAAAATTAAATATTAAAAATGCCCTTTAAATTTTATATTAAAAGTTAGCATTAATGTAGCATAGCTTTTAGCATTTTATTTTATAGAATAACCTAATTATAAGCTAGTTTGATGAAATTTTAAAGAAAATGGTCTACTTAAAGAAGCTTTTAGAATTATTTATTAAGGAATGAGGAGTGCATATGCAAGGCGCTAATAGGGTAGTAGATAGTGGGATATCGTTGGGTGATAGTTGTACCCCTTCCAGCACTTTACCACCGCTAGAAATTGGTGATAGTGCCATTACAAACTATTAGCTAAGCATTATAATAACTAATATAGGATTTGAATTAATATAAAACCTTAGTTGCTATAATATTAAATTTTTTAAAAAGGTTTATATATTTAAATTTAAATTATTTAATTTAGTAAAAATATTAAATAGAATTATAAATCTTAATAACTGGGCTTTTTTACTTATTATATAATATTTCTTTAGCTTGAAAAATAGGATTTTAAAACTTTTACTATTAAGGAAATAAGAGTTTAAGTTTTTAAATTTTTTAAAAATTTTATATTTAGCTTTAAAAAAATATAAAAAGTTATTTAAAGCTATTATTATTTTAACCCCCTTAAAACCTATTAGCTATTATATTAGGCCTCTTTTTATTTTTAATTTTAATATATTATTTAGTTTAGGCAAATTGCTTAAACTTAATAAAATTTTAAATATAACTATATTTTATTAGTATATTAGAAAAAAGAATTTAGAAATAGCTTTTATTATAAAATAAAGCTATATGGTTATATAATATAATTATTATTGGCTTTAAACTTTAAATTTTTATTAAAAAGTTATTAAATATAAAATTTAAAAATTTAGTTTAAAATTTTTATTTAAAAATCTAGTACCCTTAATGTGGCTAGTAGCTATATTATTTTAATATTTTTATTTTTCTTAAAATGCTTATAAAGATAAATATTAAATTTAATTTTATTTTTACCGGCCTTAAAAATATAATTATTATTATTTTGGGCTAATATTATATGGTTTTAAACTTAATAATATGCTTTACTATTATAATTAATTTTATATTTTTAAATAATTTAATTTTAATATAAACTATTATTTATTTAAAATGTAGCCTTTATAAGCTTAAATATTTTACTTTTTAATAGGTTAAAGAAAAGGTTGCTTGGCCTTTATAAAGTTATTTAAATAGGTTAATAAATATATTATTTAAGTAAATACTTATTTAGCTGGAATATAATATAGACGTGTTAAAGCTAATTACTAATAGCTGGCAATTATTTTTTAATAACCTTTTAAATAGTGGGAGCTTTTTGGGTAGCTATTATATAAGATTTAGAATATTATATGGCATTATTAATAAAAATAAGAGTAAAAGTAAAATTTAAATTAAAGTTGTTATTAGAATTATATTATATAAAAATATAGCTAAAAAAAATACTATAAAAAATTGCAACCCCTAAAAAATTATTTAATTATTAACTATAAAAGCTAAAAGGGGATTATTATATAAAAATATTGCTAAATAGTTTAAATTATATTTACTATTTGCTAGTATAATTTTAAATAATAACCTTTTAGAGGTAAATTTGCTTTATAATATTTTTAGGTTTAATAAGCTAATATTACTTAATGCATGTATTTTAAAACTTATAGTGGTAATATAAAATTATATTACAGTTTAGTAATTTTATAATTTTATTAATATAAAATAAAACTTATAATTTTATAATATTTTATTTTTATATAATATGCTTAATATGGCCTAATATTTTATAATTTTTAATAGATTTAAAATAATAAAATTATAATATATATTAATTAGTATTTTTGCTATTAATATTAATAATATAAGAAATAGTATACTTAAATTGCTATTAAAACTAAAAATAAAATTATAAAAGTTGTAAAATTAGTTAATAGGTAATATAAATATTATTTTTAGTTGGGTAATTAGTAGTATAAGGTATATAGGGCCTTTAAGGGTATATTATATTTTATTTTTTTAAATAAATATAATTTCTTTTAAGTTTTAGCGGTAATATATTATAATATAAATAACTAAAAGTTTAAGGGATTTTACGCCCTTTTAGTTAATAATTATATTTATGTTATTTATATAATTAGAAAAGCTTTTTAGTATTTTCTAAAAATATAAAATTCTTATTTTATTTGGAAAACTAAAATGCTAAATAAGTTTTTTTATAAGCTTTTAGAAAAGAATATATTATTATATATTAAGCTAATATTATTTTTGGTAAAAAATAAATATTGCGCTATAGAGTTTCTAGATTAGTTAAACTTAATATTTATATTTTTTAAAAAAAAGTAATGTGATTATTGCTTATTTTCCTTTTATAATTATTACTTTATAAATGTATTTAATATTAAACCTTATATTATAATATATTTTAAGAAAGGTCTTGGCTTATAGGCCATATTAGTAAAGCTTGGAATAATAGTTTACTAAAAAAATAACCTTATTAGATTTTTTATTAGCAAACTAGTATTGCCTGGAAGTTTAAATAATAAGTAAGCTATTAAGTTTTATAAGTATTAAATAAACTTTTATAATAAGGGTAATAAATACTAGCTTATAAATTATGCTTATATAACTTATATAGCTATATAATTGTTTAAAAAGAAATTATTTGGCTAGTTTAGATTATGTGTTTTTGCTTTAAAAGATATTAATAATAGTATAGAGATTATAATTATATACCTGTTAGAGTATGAGTACCAGTGCGAGGGTTGTAAGCCAGTTGCCATGGATAATTGGTATGTTGTACCATAGAATCCTTGTTATATCTACTGCCTATTTGTCAAATCCATTAGAGGCTGACAAGATCTAGGCACAACGCGAAAGGAATTGGCCTGCCAAAGTGAAGCTTGAAGATGATTTGTCTTAAGGCCATTGCTGCATCTTGTAATTCTAATTAGTAATTTGGCCCCCAACTAGGGCCAAATGAATCCCGGCCTGGAAGCCTGTTTATATCCTAGGACGCGTTTACGGTATATTAGATGTACGCTAAGCAGTATACGGTTTGCTGTTTTCCTTTTCCACGTTCCTGGATATTGCCTTGGTTTCTCCACGGCGAAGGAGCGACGGTGTGCAAGATAAGAGGAAGAGAGTCGGTACAGTGAAATGCAACAGCGCACTGACGAACTGCTTCATCCGCTTAAATCTGCAATTCATTTTATCTACATCTCTTCCGCTGTGAGCCTTACCATGGACCCACCTATTTTGCCGGTGTTAACCCTTAGCCCCGGCTCTCCCGCGGCGTTATGGTCCTCCAGCTATAGCTTTGCTTCAACCCTTCATGATAATGAAAGGGACAGGACTGCGGAATTCGCGGCCCTCGCGTCTGTTATTCTGGTCCAGAACACTCAAAGAGTTTAACTGCTCCTCGACCTAGGCATTACGCTGATAAAACAATATACTTGGGTTTTATATGATGCGTGCTTATACGGCCTAGAAATGTTGCGTCTGCTATTGTCTAATACCAATATTGACTTTAATGTTTTACTTCCTTAGGATAGTGGTGACATAGTTGTACACTTTATTCTTTGCACGCCAAGAGAGCGGTTTCATGAAAATAAAGAAGAGGTTGTGAAGCTCTTGCTTCAAATTGGAGCTAGATTGCTTTAGCGCGACCGGCTGGGAGATACGCCACTTCACTTATTGTTTGAAGATACTAGACCATTAGGGTCCTCAATAGACGGCTGCAGGCTTCTCAAGGTCTTCTTGAATGATTTCCTGGAACTTCGGGACCTTTGTTTAAGCCACATTAATAGTAAGAACAACTATGGCGACATGCCGCTTATTGTAGCCGTCCTCTATAATAATAAAGACTGTGTCTAATTACTTTTGGACCATGGAGCTGACCCTTACGAGCCTGGCTCACATGGCAGCGGGGGAGGCAGAACGCCAAGAGGACCAAGAAGAGGGAACGGGCCAATACAATAGTCTAACCCCTCAGATTATTTTCTAGAATTCAAGACACGGCATTCAATGTAATGTACACTGATACACTCATGCGTTATTGATATACCACCTCCTTGGAGCCAGATTATTTGCGGCCCAGAATAAGTCTTCTCTCAACCATGACAATTATGGTGTTCTCATTATTTGTAGATTATTTTAAAAGATATACGAGCCGAATTCTCATTATCATAAAGGATGTTATTGGGTTCCTCTGCGTAATTGGGCAGAAGAGAGACGGGTAGTCGTAGTAGATTGACCTGCCAGAAACATATCTTCGCGGAAATAAGAAATCTGATCAGTCAATTTCCGCATGTCGCTAAGGACCTTATACAGGTCTGCATTTTGTAGGGTGTCCACAGATTTTATGATCAGCATAATAGATTAAGAGCTACCGTACTCTGGGTACAATTAAGACAGGTGAAAATTTGTCGGAGTCGAGAGCCAGGTCGCGTCACACGGGTTAAGGAATTACCTGGAATTATTTTCATCCGGACAGTATTTGGAAGCGCAGCCACGATGTTCAGTTGTGCCAAGACAAGGAGGAGCACGTTGCATGCCAAGGTCCAGCCATACGGCCAAGTGGGGCATCACGACCAACTCAGCTGCACAATTCACTGGGTCTTGGGTGGTTCTGGCTCCTATCTTCACTCCATCGATTAAGACCACTTTGTATGGCGGACATCTGATTGACAGTTTCTTGTTTTTGGGAAACCTGCCTTGCCCGGAATTCGTTTCTTGGTGCTATATTATTTAATATGTAGGGCTAGACGACGTTTGGCCGCGATTCTTCCCTAGAGATATCCCTATTCTACGGCAAAACTGCTTCCCAGGTGAATGGTCTCAGCTATGTCTGAGGTACCCACCCATGAGAGAGCGCTTGAAGAAGTTATATCCGGACTACCGGCTGAATTAACAGTCAATATCGTGCACTTCTGTCGTCCCCTCCAGCGGCTTGCCTCGTATCGCGAGTATCGTCTTAGCCGAGAGAGTTTTTTGCATGCGCGTGCTTGGCACAGGATATTTAAGTTCATCGGGCATGAATGGCTGGAAGGCCGGTCGAATTCTGAAGGTAGTGTGATTATTGGCAAGGGTGCCCAATATCTCTACGACGGCGATGCAGGCCACCCAATTCGCCTCCTTCTCATATACCGAGGTACCGGGGAACACCAGAAGCCCTGTAGGTACTTTCAAGAAGGCGAACATTGTGGTTGTGACTACAACAACGGGATCCATATGATTCGTGGCACTGGAATCCAGCTGATGGTTGCAGCACACAGGGCAGTTCTGGACCTAACGAGACGACAATTCGAGTGGCTTTTTCTGGATTAAACGCCAAGTACGAGTGGCCCGCTACATCGCTTCTTTACTATCCTGTAACAATGCCGCCAGTTACAGTCAATGCCTACCCCTATAATGGATACTCCACGTTATGGACTATCGAACTACCACACGCGTACAATGAGCACTCAAAGAAACCACTCACGATTACGATTCGAGAGAATCCGTATGAAAATGATGGGTTTGCGGTTGAGCAAACCGAACCTAAAACTGTAAGTTCAATTTTCCTCTACTGCCTGCCTATACTAATACTCCTTAGAATAGAGAGGAGTACCATATATCCGATGATCTCTTATTGGTATCACCATCTCAGGTCCGACCCGCCTTGAACTTCCGTGATCATCTCTTTACGTTTATTGTAGAACGACGACGGGATCAGAGTTTGCCCAGTTGGATTACTTCTGGGGACCAGGCCGCTGTTTACAGAAGCAATAGCCTCCGTATGATCGCCAGCCCGTGGTCAGCGCTCGAATTGATCATACCACGATTACGTCAAGCAGAACCTGAGGCTGCATGGGCGATTCTCTGTCATAGTAGGGGAATGGCTAGCAAAAAGGCTTGTCCTCCATGTGCAAAATGGAGAGGGCCATTCCACGGGTGTGTATTTGAACCACGGGCTGGGAAGGGGTGTTCAAATTGCATCATCAGACGCTGGCAGGAGAAGTGTACAGAATATGTTCCTACGAGTATGGAATATACAGAAATCTAGGTTCGGGAATAGGTATATCGAGGCGCTGTCGTGCGAAGGGCGTGGGCTTCAGGTCTTGGGGTTCTCTCCTCCATACTCATCTTCCCGAGTGATTGGAGCCCCTGATCCAGAGCTTCTCCCTGTGCCTTATGAGCCTTTCGTTATCCACGTGTTTGAACGCGTATTTGATGGCCTGAGCTAATCTCTCGGTCCCGTCTTTGGACTGTCTGGTGCACCTCTTGGTATCCCGTGTCCGCCCGTGCGGCTTCCTCCCGTAGTCGCTGAGTTCCGGGTCGTTAAACAGATCCTGATCTTTAATAGTATCGGGGATGAGCAGATGCCAACTGGGCCATACGACGCAAGGATATCATTAACCTTGTCCTAGGCTACCTATACGCCTTATATTGCATTACACCTTATAGTACAGTTAATAACTATACTCAGCCGCGCTTATTACTTATATATACCTTAATTTTTATTTTAATTACAATAGTATTATTATAATTAACTTTATGTAAAGTAAATAGCTTATAGCTATATAATTAAGGTTTAAAGTTTATTTTAAATTAAAGTAAAACTGTTATTTAAAAAAAAAGGTCAAGGATAATAGAGAAAGGGCGTAAAGAGTAGATATAAGGAGCAAGGTGTTTAGTATAGGGTGGCAAAAGTTAGGGATGCCTTAAATACCTAGGAAGTAGCTAGCAGGAACACCACTATCCGGGATATTAGTGGATACTCATCCTCCCCTTTCGTAGTAGCCGCCCGCTGAAAATTGTAACTTAAGCTAGTTAAGGGAAGGGGTTCCTAGTTGGCAGGGTGCTCTAAGTAACCCTAGTACCAGAAAGCCTGGCACCCGCCCCTTATTAGAGGTGCAAGTTAAATAACTCAAGCCCACATGCACTATTAAATACAACACAGCATATTATTAGTTCTTATTAATAATATTTATGGCTACTATATTATAGCCACGGTTATGCTCCTGATATTGGGCAACTAGTGGCTGGAGCTTAGTTAGCAAAACCTGCCTAAGAATTTAATAAGGTCGTCCAGCAAAACTAGAATTTAAGCGCCATGCTCGAAAATACAAATTACCGCACAACCCCACAGTGCAAATCACCCCCGCTATTTTAGGAACTCCAGTCCACCAGCATATTGACAGCTTCCCAAACCCACACCAGCCCTAAAAATAGCAACCTACCCCATCAAATGCCAGGTCTACTCTAAAGCTGTCGCATTAAAGGCTAAGCTTTTACAACACTTATATTTATACCAAATTAGGGTTTCTTATTATAACTAAAAACTTTAAATATTTCTAATTATTTAAATAAAGCTAAATTACTTTATTATAATAGCACCTTTTTAACTAGCCCACACCTTTAAAATCTTGCATTAATTTCCTATATACTAACCCTTAAAAGAAAAAAAAGTAAATATGCCTAAAATAATATTATAATTATATATTTATAAAGTAGAAAAATGCCAACAAGTATTGCTTTATTTATAAGTCTTGCCTGCTTATACCTAAATTATTCCTATTAATAAACTTATTTAAATTACTTTTAAAATAAAAAATATAATAATTACTATAATTTATTTATAATAGTAAGCACCTTTATATATTATAAATATAAAGCATAGCCTTCAAATAAAAAGGAAATAAATATTTATAAAGACATTATTACATAAAAATTAGGCCTAAATAAGCCTATTATAATCCTGCCCCTATATAATAAATGCAAAAAAATTAAAAGTACTACCACCCTAAATATTATACCCCCATAATATAAAACGCAATTTTTTAAAAATTTAATTTTAAAAGATTTTATATAGCCTATATAAGATATTTCTTTATAGATTATCCAACCCAATATTATATTAAAACAAACCTCTACCCACCACCAACTGCTAGACTAGAATAATAAGTGGGTAGATGGAAGTAGTTAGGTTGGGATTACTCTAAGAAATATATTCACACCCGTTAACTTCGCGTTGTTTCCTGCCCCAAATCCAACTCTTGCCGCTCTGCTAAGTGTTTTAAGTTCTAACTTGAATTCTTATATGAAGTTATCCCAAATAATAGAGAACACGCAGTTGCATATTTCCATGGAGCTGCTAATTGATATTAAGAGCATAGGGTTATCCTAGTGGGATACCTTTATTACACTATAATTCCAACTTATATAACTAAGGAGAGTTATAAATACTATTAATTTAGTACTATTTGCAATAAAAGGGGATATTAATGGCCTAAAATAATTATTTAGCCGTAATTTAGCATTTTTATTTAATAAAAGTTCTTTTTAAGGTTTTAATTTAATAAAAATATATATTTCCTAACTTATTTTATTTAATAATACTAATAATTTTAGTAGGCTTTTTATAGCAAAATATAATAATATAGAACTATTTAGTTTTTAATTTTTTAAAGAGCATATATAAATAATAAGTAAATATAGTAAAAATACTAAGCTATAATAATACTAATTTTAATTTATTTAAATAAGTTATATAAATATATATAAAATTTTATTTTTTATAGAAAATGCAATATTAATAAGTAGGAGGGCCTCCACTATATTATAGGGTCCAAGTAAAGGTATTAGGTTGAAAAGTAATGCTTTTTATTAATTTATAGGATTGTTTTAGGTTTTAAAGTTATAAAGAAACTTTATAATTAGCTCTAGCATAATCCCAGCGCGGTTTATGCTATTGATGCCCAAGGCCGCACTGCCCTGGACTGGGCTATAGCCCTGGCCCAGTTTAACTATATGAACGTGTTGATTGCTTATAGCTCCAATTGCAATGTAATAGATCACAATGGCCGTAGTATAATCCTCCATGCAGTCGACAGCCACAGCTCTGAGGCCCTACGCATCATTCTTCGAGCCGGAGGGAGAACTGACCCCTGGATACCAAATGGTTCTAAGCGCAGCAGCCCCCTGACATCTGCCAGCTTTGGTGGCTTAGCTGAGATGGTCGAACTACTTCTTAAACACGGCGCCAACATTAACGCAAGCAATCCAGAAGGCCGGACGGCATTGCATTCAGTAGCGAGCATGGGGAGTCTGAAGTGTGCCGAGATACTACTCGACGGCGGCGCTAACATCAACGAGGTCTCAAGCAACGGGTACACACCACTCATGACAGCAATCAGATGCAATGCCCACTCAATTCTGAGACTTTTCCTAAGCAGGTATACTGGATTTCTCAACGGCACCCAGTTATTACACACAATAGCCTGCTACGCAGATGATGAGACAATATCGATCCTGAAGACCCAGTCTTTAGACCCGAGTGAACTAGCGCCTCCAGTGGATTACGACACATCGCATGCGTTCTTGGAGTTGCTCGCCAGTTGGTACGGGACTTGCAGTGTCCCAATGAGACCAGGAGTGACAGTGACTTGAGATTGGAAATCTTGTTAGCTAGAGAAACACGGCAAATAGCAGTAATTCCTTTCGTCCCAGAAACCTGCCAGAGATACTGTGTGTCTACGGAAGTGCTATGCCGATGTGAAAGGCCGGCTTGTTAATGTCATTGTTTTTGTAGCTTCCACGAGTTACATCAGCATATGGTCGTTTTCCCAAACCTATAAAGTTCTACGTACCTCAGAACTGCGATTCCTCCAGGGGACAGTATCATTTGCAGGTTGGAGTCAATCTCGAGTCCAAGCCATCGCTTTACAAAGCAACGGAGGATGAGCCCATGTGCAATCTATTCATTTTCAGCTTAGTGATAAATGTGGGACTCAAGGACAACATACCACGAGCACATCAGCTGGTTTCTGCCCCTTCATCGAAGGCTTTTGTATATCTCTAATCCGCGAGATAAGCCTGTCGAGGCGTTGTGTGACTTGCTGCATAGATCTTTTTGCCACTGAGCATTAGCAACAGCCAGGTGTAAAGGTAAGGTGACATACTCTCCACCTTCACACCCATCCGCCCAGATATACCACTCCCTTTCTGTATCCAGGCCCCTCTCTTTTCTTAATTGTCTAATCTCATTGCTTTTAAGGCCCTCATAGTCGCCATAGTTCCACTCCGCAATATCGTCCGTAAAGGTGACGTCCTGGTCTTTAATAGTATCGGAGATGAGCAGTTCGAATGTCCTTGTAGCTCTCTTTCTCGGGCTGACAAATACGTGAGTAAGGCGGGACGGTTCGAGCAATTTGCCGGCGCCGACAGTCCTCGCTGCCATTGAGGAAACCTGTCTGACGCCAGTGGGAGTAAGATCGATCTCGGTTGTGCCTGTAAAGCGGCCTGATTTTGCCCATTCCGTTTCTCCTGTATACCAAAAATGTTATGAATCTTACAGGCTTAATTCGACAAGAACTGACTAACCGTGACGCACAAGGAATACGCGGGGCGTTAGGGCTTCTTGGTCGGACATAATGCTTGGTGGTTGAGGGAAGTTAGAGGCCTGCATTGGCTAAGGATGTAGGAGAGGTGTACGCACGTGGGCTTTTATTGCTTGTGCCCGTCCCGAAGTCGGCTTACGTATGCATTACCGCAGTCGGGCATTCCCGGTAATGCGGCCCGCTAGACGCAACATTGGTCGCGTTGCCAATGTACAATGCCAAAGTCATTCGAATTTCATTGATTTATTGGCGACTCGCTTGTCTTTGGCTACGTTGGACTGATGAGGGGTCGCCCTCGCAAACCAACTCGGGGCTGTATCCCTAGCACTCGCCATGTCAACGCCATGGGATCCAGAGGACGTCAGCATACTCCTAGAAAGCATCAAGACCCGCCAAAGGCTCCCCCGGACGCTCGTTAACGACTTGGAGGCGGTTGAACATATGCGGAAAGAGAAGACGGAGCGTATCTTCTTCGATTATGGTGGACGGACAGCCTGGGCGGCCTATGCCCTTACCAAGAGGGCCGCCAGCGCCACTGGCCATGTCACTGGCAGGGGCAAACGTCAGCGACTTATATCTCGTCTACAACGCAGCTCCTTCGAGTCTCGTCGATCGCTCGCCGAGCAGCTGAATTCGGCACTGGGGTCTGACGAGAGGGAGAGAGTCGATCGTCTCCTCGAGATCCACCAAGCCCACCTACAGCGGAATCGTCGTCAGACAGAAGGCAGCAGGGAGAGCTCTATGATAACCGAGAATCAACAAGAAACGTCCGACAATCTTACAAATATCTCCGCGAATATAACAAGCCCTATCCTCCGCAAGCCCATCCTACACCAACAAGCCGCCACAGATAAGCATGCTGCGCGCTGCGGAATACTTCTCAGGAGATGGTCATATGTTCGTGGATGCTTCTATTGTGGAGTGTATAGAGATGTTCCCATTCTATCTAGCCAACGCGATTCGCAAACGGCCTAGCAGCAAGGGTATTCATAGTGCCGCCATCTCTATCACACTCCCCTGCAGCAAGTAGACGGATTGCCTAATGAGAATCGAAGTAATAGGGACAAAGGTCGACCAAATTGCTCGCAATATCTTTGGCGCATATATGAAGACGGAAGACAACCACCGGGTTCTATTGAATCCCAACGGATCACATCACATACCGCAACCTTCTCCCCTGCTCAATGGTTGTCTATTGTCCACAGTACGGCCTTTCTTTGGCGCGCAGATAGCCGATGGGGTTGTTGCAACCCGAAGATGTCAGGAGGAAATGATGAATAGACAGGAACGGAATCTTCTCCGCCTCAAGGAAGGCGCACTACTCAGGAAGAGGCTCTTCAATTAAGAAGGCATCACAACACCTTCAGCACGCCATCTTTACCCCCAATATACACCTCAATTCCTTGTGGGATAGTAGCCTGACCATCACATGTATTGTATTTCTTTTTTGGCTCGTTCACATTTTCGCTTGTGTACTCCAAGATGAAACACCTGCGAAACGCAATCCTTTGACCAGACCCGACAACCATCTGCCAGCCGACTGGGAGTTATCAAAATCAAGAGAGGAGTCGAGATCCTCAATATTCAAAGATGACTATAATACTTAGTTTAGTATCTACCACCACATTTGATATAGCTTACTAACCATCTTCTGGTGCAAAAGTGCAATTGTACCTAGGCAAGTATGGCGCGGTCAGAGAATCTTTGTTAACATCACTTCCGAGGCGGTTCCCACCACTCAACGTGCTCTGGAGTGCTGAATCGGCAAATAGTTCTTCCGCTACCGCATGGTACAGGTTGGCGGGTGCTCGGTTCAAGCGCGCCACACTAGTGGGGCTCCGTGGTTCTGCGCTGTATGTCCGGTGTGTGTGCCTAATCGCACATTCCAGCCACGGAAAGGGCAGTTCCGTGTGTCCTCTGTTCGGTGGCCATCAACACGGGCATTGAGTTACTGGGTGTAGGGAGCTTGATGTAAGATGGTTCGGCCTTGTCAGCTCTCCTTCGCTTAATGCCCACCGCGGCTGAATCTTTGTTTCCGATGCTCGGGTTCTCCGACTTATATGGTGCTGCCTGTTGATTTGTGTTGTCTAGGCTTCGTTTTGTCCGTAGAGTCTCTGCAACTTGTGGCAAGAACCGTCCCTGGGGCGGAGGCCTAGGTTGGCCCTGGCCTTGTGGGTAAAAATAGTTTTGGAAGTAAGGTGCCTGGATGAGGGCAAGAAAAATATCAACATTGGGTTGCTTGCATGCCCCAGGGAAACGGGGAGAACTCACACTGTTGAAATGGCTGGGTTGTTCAGCATAGGAGCATCAACGCGTTGAAAGGCTTGAGCTGTATCTGCGAATGCTGATATCACGTTATGATCGAGAGCCCGCAGAGCAAATTGAGGAAACTTTGGTCCCTCCTTTCCCAGCCACCAATACAAATTCTCGTAATCAGAAAATCTTAGGTTCGCCGCAGAGGTGAGCGAGAGACATATCCCACACAGTAGAGCTGATTGAACCCTGGCGAGTGTGTTATCATCGGCCAAGGCCGAGTTGGAGGCCTTCTGCTCGAGCTCCACAACCTTAAGAATATAGAGAAGCAGCTTTTGCGTTCTGATCATCGTTTTTGACAGCTCTGTTGGTTCGAGTCCCGCGAGCAGCTTGGCAGCTGCTTCAACCCTTCTTTTTTTTCATCCGTTACTGATTGGGACGAGTGAAGATGTCTAGCTCCTGTTTCGATTTTTTGTTTAACATTCTTAAACGCACGCTCAGAAAAAGAGAGAGCCATGTTAGGCTGAAAGGCAACCGCGTTGAGAGAACTGATTAAACATATAAATGAGAGGGCGAATCGACAAATGGTCAGATTAGGTAGAGAATGCCTGATGGGTGGATAGGTGTAAGTAGGTAATTAATAGACAGGTAAATGTGGGATGCTGAACTGACGGAAATATAGTAGATAGGTAGGTCATGGCGGTTGGAACAGCCTGATGCCTTCCTCAACCTGCGTTGAATTGAAACTGGAACACAGCAGGGATTAAATTAGCAACCCGGTAGGGACGTCCATCCCAAGCCGGTCCGGAAATTCAGGTGTGCAGCCACGGCAGTCACGGTCACCATCTGGCCTTGTGAGGTTCAGACCTAGCTTTATGTAGAACGTTGCATTTTGTCAGCCACATATGCAGCCAGGTAGATTCCGCTTCAACCGGTCAAATCAGAGTGAGGACCAGCTCAGGCAGCCGGTTGGCCTCGCCAGAGGATGCCATTATACCTATTTCCAGGCGCCGTGGGCCACAGGAAATGACGGGGCAATAGGGGGCGACAGGGCAAGCAATTTCGTGGAGACTACCTAGGTACAGTCGGTCCTTGTCCCGATACACTGCCCAAAACACTCACCGATGGCCCGCTCGTGCCTCCTTGAGAAGTTCCAGATCAATACTGTTGCTTTTTCAAGTGTGTAACAATTAAAAATGTCCCCAGTGACCTGCACACAGGAATGGGGATTGGTGGTGGAGGGTGCTTCAAGATGGAGGGTACTCCGGGATGGAGGGTGCTTTAGGACAGAGGTTCAGGAGGGTATGAGATGGACGATATATTATCCCAGTGTGTAAGTATCTATATATATATGCTCTTAGCTGATGAAGCTATTCAGCTCCCCTCTAGAACATCCAGTAAAGCACTAAATCAGTCACTCTTAACATGGATGGCCCAGCCCAGATATGCACAGGCTGCCGGCTGGTCCATCACGTCGAGCATTTCTGCAGCGTCTTCACCATGCTAGAGACAAGGCAGGCGCGGTCGATGACGGTCGATGAGGCAGGCGCTGTCAGCGGCAGGTTGTGTGAAGCGCCTCCTAACCTTAACCGCTGAGGGCTTGACCGCACCATATATCGACAGCACTGCAAAGTAGATCTCCTTTCCTCCATGGCCAGGCAATTCATCTGGGCAACATGGAAATGTATAAAAAGGCATAACTCGTAATTTCATAGGAGACACCCCGCCCCTCTCCCTTTTTCAGAACTTTCTCTCAGGAATCCAAAATACTGCGTCCTCCTTGCAGTCCTGAATGTAATCGTTGGTTGTTATGAGATTATTTACTGGTTACCTTGGGTTCCATGGTCTACCTGATTAGTTCCCTCGAAGCCAGTAATCGATGTAAGGCACTCACCTTCGTGTTGTGTTGGGCGAGGAGGACACGCTCAGACCCAGAAGGTTTATTCCACAGAATGATGGACCAACGGTAAGGTCTTTTGACGTGTGGAGGAGCAGTTGGGATTCGGAAGGAACACTGATAGATGAAGTATAATCCATCAAGTGTTTTGGTCGCCTCAAGGTACAGCTCCCTTTCACCCGACCACACTTTGTCTTCTAATTGTTCGAATTTGACCTCCACGTATACTGGATCATTCTGGCTGGTACCTTTTTTTGCCAAAAGATCCGAAGCATAAAACGTTACAGTGGCCTCCTTATGTCCTTCAGGTTTTCGGGTGACGATCACCTCCATTCTGTGCTCAGTGATAGTATGATCCAGTGTCTGTAATGCAGAAGAAGAGGAGCAGAGTAGGCAACAAGTGTGGAGAAAAGGAGGCAACCATGTCTTTCAGGTCTGAAATCATATATACTGGCGACTGGATCGATTGAAAGGTGGGAAGTGACAGACATGCTGGTCCAATCCTCCCAAGTACATGTGCCCCTACTATGAATCTGCTGGATCCAAGTATGCTACAATATTACCGAAAGTCTCCCTCAGGCGCACCGGGGCACACCGGGCCACCAGGGCACCGGGGCGCACCAGGACGCACCGGGGCACACCGGGCCACCAGGGCACCGGGGCGCACCGGGGCGCACCGGGGCACACCGGGGCACACCGGGCCACCAGGGCACCGGGGCGCACCGGGGCGCACGGGGAGTAAAGGGGAGGGGACAGAAGAGACCCAATGCATGCCGATGCCTCTCTGCTGACCTACCCATGCTTTACGTTGGGGTCTGGGGGATCTGGTTGGGGTCTGCATGAAGAAATGAGAGGGAATTCTTAACGCTGACCCGTCCATGTGAAGGTACTCCGAAGGGACGGTACTTTGGAAAGGACTTATGTTGTCTGTGCTAAGCTGAATAGGTAAGTACCTTCATTTGGCTTGTGACGAATGTTTCCCCATTGAACACCAACGCATGTACACATGAGCAACCGCGAAGGAATGGTGTCATATTGCTAGATCAATATCTACGGGAGAGGGGGCAGCAGCGTAATACCTAGAGCATCCGCAGGCTGTACTCAGACGGTGGTGACCGTCCGACCAACAGCCAAGAGATAACTCCAAGGGATCGGGGGACTATCCCAGGTACATAAGGCTTGCGCAATTCCATTTTGCCTTCTGCTGTGTCAACATAGTTTCCTCCTTCAATTCTCAAGCGATGAACATGGCGACTGAGCAACCCACATACGCTGACTCCCCGTGGTTGGAGGATGCCTACTTCCCCCTGACTGCGCCTCCTGGCTCGGGTCGGGTGAGATTGGCACAGCTCTCGCCAACGACTTATGATACTTTCTCTGCTTCCGAGGATGAGGATGACGAGATATCCGGTGCGGGCTGCGGCATAAGAGCAGCACCATCCTCTCCGATAACAAGAACTGAGGACTCATCCGATGAAGACAGTAAGCCATTGGCCCTATCCTTTCAGAAAGCGCCTACTGATACAAAAGGTAACAGTCCTAACCGGTCTGAGTGAGTTTTCTCTGCAAGAGCAGGAAGAAACAAACTCCCGCCCCCCCGAGCCGGCGGATATCCCAAAGGTCGATATGCCCCAGGTCCCGACGACTCAGCTCCCGTTTTCCAGAATAGAAGAAAAATTGGCCCCTCCTCGTATCGTAACTGTCGGCCGTTTGATGCAAACAACGGCCATTCAAGTGGACTTGGACCGGACTGTTTTCGGATTCCTTTCTGAGATCTCTCTCTGGATGGATGTTGCACTGTTAGATTTGAATACCGGATTCGCCGTCGACGGAATGGGCACGTTCGAGAGCCTTTCGCCTGTTCCAGGAGTCAGCGACAATGGGACACGCGTCCTCAAGTATTTGTTCTTTACTCATTCGATGCGGCCAAAGAATGAGGGTGGGTATCGCTTATTCTACAACGTTCAGATTCCCCCGGCAGATCCTCGGGGCAACACAATGCTCCTGAATCTCCCAAGCAAGGGCTTTGTCACTGGCGACTGCCCGCGTTTTGGGCCACGTTTCAGTAAGTATCCACGATGCTTATGTGGTAGAAACGTGGCTGATTTAATGAAAATAGCATGGGAAGAGACGAAGTTCATTGAGGAGCAAGAGCGGAAAGACCATCTACGACTTCGCGAGGATGGACGTCTCGACATCGTCGGGCTAGTTTTCGTAAGAGACAAGAGTAATCATAATGCCTTTCAAACGGTAGCTTGTATTCAAACTTGAGTATCTCCATAGTCAAAGCCTCATAGAACGAGGAATACAGTAACGACAATCCAGTTCCGGTATACTCATCCCCGTCCCCTCCGTCTTTCGCAGGGCGTTGAGACATGTCTCGCAAATCCGTTCCCTGTCATGGAAAGGAAGCATGCTTAAGATCGCATCATGTCCGAGACAGGAGACACTGTTCTCAACCACAAGATCGAGCTACGGATTCGAATGTTGTATCGGTTACCGAGGGATGCATTTGAGAGCCTAAACTCGCACTTACTCACCAACATGCAGCAGATTCTCGTTGAGCAGAGAGTTTTTGTAGAGGACCTAGAAAAGCATTTCGCAAAGTTCAAACCATCGAATCCCAAGTCAACGCAAGAGCGACAGGTCTCGCTCAGGGGCCAAGAAATCATCATCAAGGCGATGCGGATCCAAGGCCATTTGAGGGAAGCTGAAAATAAATATGTCGAACGTAATATACCACCGCTAACGCACCCCGAGTGGTTGTCCAGTGGCTGCGTCCACAGTATCTCCTCCACACCACTACATTCATTACACCCTGGGCAGGTGAGGTCGTCCAGGTTTGTCGCGGGCGGTGAAACCACCCGACGGCTGCAGCCTACCTAGGTACCCATCCTGAACCTCCCTACTAATGGTTGCCCCTGTCTGTTTGCCCAGCCTCCTCTCCTGTTTAGTACACATGCATTCTCGATCCACGGTCGTATGCACGAAGATTTGGAAGGTGTTTCCGAGAGCTGTGCGCCTAAAGCATGCTGATGATTAGGCCCGTGCGGGCTCCCAGGACAAAACACGTTACGAGGTTCACAAGTATCGGTTAATTTTTGAAAGTCATCCAGTTTAGATGATTGGTTGAGTAGTACAGAGCAGGCCATAAAACATTAAGGTGTACTTTGGACAAAAGTACCCTCCAACACTTCTCTTGCTCAGCGCCTTTACAAACCCGTCAGCCAACGAACCACTCCATCCTGAAGCCGGACTTAACATCACCTCTGATCCAACCGTGTTGCGGGACCTAACTCAAACCAATACAACCACCGCCCATGCGCATTCACATAAGTTTCACATATCAACGAGCTTTTGAAATTATTATTTCACCAGTACGGGGTACGTCTTACTTTTATCCTGATGTCCTTCAGCCATGAATTTACACTGTCTCGGTAATCTGGCATGCGGCTCACTGAACTTTGGGCACATGCGTATGTGAAATTTCTTTCTAGTCCGAACAACTTGAACTCCCAGAGCTGCCACCGTTGGCCCCCCCCCCTCTCTTATCTTTCCTAGCTATGTTAACAGGACCACTCGTTCTTAAATGCTCTAGAAACTCTGCAGCAGTTAAAGCACAAGAGACTCTAAGAAGTATACAGTTGGTAGGCGAGCCTGCCATTATCTTTATTATCTTGAAAGACATCGTGCAAGATTGTTCTTTCCATGTGCTGGGGATGCGAAGGTGGAGTGTATCGTTTCGAGTAGGTCGTTCCTTAGAGAATGTCCAAATCTTTGTCTCAAGACGGTAACGAACATCAGCTTCATCTGTTATACGCCTTCCTTTGAAACATGATAGATAGGCTGTCCATTGAAGATCTAGTAAGGTTAATTATAGTTCTGATAAGAATGAAGTAAGCTGTTTACCTTGTGCCCTCATGTTAAGATCACAGGTTTTGGTACTGGAACCACGTGGGTTGCTCGTGGTAATCACCCATATAGGTGATTCTGAGAGGTAAATACAAGTTAATACGACAAGGCATAGATGACCTACTCGGAGTGTTCTCAATCTGAGTCCCAATCTTGCTTCCCTCATCTGGATCCCGCGAAATGGTTGAGGACAATGGATAAATGGTTGGGCTTGGGGTTCTGCCACGGTTTTCCAAAGGAAGACTCATCTTGACTGAGGAATGTATGTTTGTGGGTGTCGAGACGATAGTTGACATAGACAAAAGCGGGCGGTTGGAGTGAGTTATATGTTTCGCGGTTCTCTCACTTACACAAGCAGGCAGTATGAACAACATGTCGTACATCTCAGAGTACCTTCCATACTGAAGCACCCTCCGTCCTGAAGCACCTTCCATCCTGGGGTACCCTCCATCCTGGAGTACCCTCCACTATTAATCCCGGGGCACCATTAATCCCCGAGCCCTTAATCACTATCTAACTTAATGATCGAGGTATACCATATCCAGGGTATATTAAACAACAAAGCCGCATCGTCCATCACATTCCTCATACAAAATATATTCATAAACTGCCACATGAACGCCAAGATGACCACCGAATGCGGCAAAAGCAAGCAAAACGACGACCCGATCGCCCTGGATGACTTCTACCTCAAAGACCCCGAAACTAAGATGACCACGGGCTGCACAAGATACTTCATGACCAACGCCTGCGGGCACGTTGGGGTCACCATGTTGGGCAACTGCAGTAAGCACCTGCACGACAACGACGTGCGTGTCCTGCACGAGTGCTGCCTTGGCAACGAAAAACCCGGAACCGAGGTGATCAAGATCAAGATCGGGGACCGGTACTGTGATAGGGGCTGCGAGGCCAGGAACACGGGGTGGAGATGCTGCACCTGCAGGAAGCATGTGGAAGGATATGTGGATCAACACAGCTCACTGCTGGTTCACCCGGACGGGTCTCAGGACCTACATGCCTTCTGCCCGAACTGCCTGATCGAGAGCGAGTACGAGAGCAAGACCGGCTCGTCCAACGCGGACAACATCGTCAACTCGGTTATGGATTCAATCGACATCATGATGGACAACGTATCCCGATACGACAGCGTCATCCCGTCTGACATCGATAAACTGGACAACGCCAAAATGCTGTCCAAGTGGTAGAGCTGTTCGAGACGATGGTGGTTTTCACTGGGTATCCTTCTTCATGGTTATGTTGTATAAGAGCGTGGGTGGCTGTTGCACCAGCGTCCTGGTCGACTCCGGGTTGACTCGCTTGATTCCGTTATGTCGCCCCATTGTCTTCCTCAAAATCCAAAGGTCCCCAGGTCTGTGTTGCCAGGTTTATGTATGTGTGCCGTCGAAAAATGATACGCGTTAAGCGTTTATCGCGGTCCGCACATGCAATGCTCGTCGGAGGATCGATGCTATGTCGCGTAGGCGCCTCGTGTACGGTCCGCTGTTGTTGCATGCAAAAACCCAATCATTTCCAGAAGTAAACGCTTTCCCCTTTCCTGATCCGCCGTGCGTCATCATCTTCTTATCCCTTTTTCACTTGTAGGTGTCCCTTCTCCGCCTCTTTTTGCCCAGTGAAAAAGTTAACGCGATTGTCCCTCACCCTTCCGTTGACCCCGCGCTGCTGTCGTACCGGTAAGGCGAGGTCGACGCCGGCCCAGGTAGCGTACCAGGCGGCGAGTTGAAGAGGCATCGCCCGAGAGCTGCCGCCGTGGCCGGGGCCGGCGGCAGCTGCGTCGCGTTGGGCGTGGCCGCCATTCCCAGCGCTGCCTTTGCAGCGCCGCTGGCGACCATGCGCGCCGAGTTGGCGAGGTACTGCTGGATGAGGTCGTCGTCGCAGTTGCTGTGCATGAGCAGCTGGTTCTTGAGCGACAGCACCTCCTTGCGCAGCGACTTCGCCGTTCGTATCAGCGCCTGGTGCTCGGCGCCCATGGTCCGCTCCGCCGCCTCGAGCTCCGCCATGGCCACCTTGCTCTTGGCCCGGCACCGCTTGGCAGCGCCGCGGTTGCGCGACCAGGGGTCTGGCTGTTTTTGCTGCTGTGGCTGTGCTGGAATCGTCACAGACTGCTGCGAGGAGGAAGACTTCGGTTGGGGAGGATCGGAGAGGTCATTGCTGGTCGTTTCCTTCGTTTCCGTCGTCTGTGGACGATCAAACGCAATTCTACTGTTGTGCGCGACTTTGTCGTCGTTGTTTGCGGCTACGGCACTTGAAGTTGTGGCGATCGGGGTTGGAGTAGAAAGGCCCAGCAAAGAGCTACTTCGGTAACTTGGCTTCTCGGCAACAGTCTTTGGAGGCACCTTGCCAGCTGCCCACGTCTCCGGAGCTTGGGCACCAAATGCGGGATCGCAGATCAGTGGGTCCTAAAACTGATAGCAGATTTTCGATGGAGCGTGTCCGTCATCAAATGGTATCACATGCTTACCGCTATGCATACTACGGGTCCACTCGATCCAAAATGTTTCGCCCCACACTCCACATTGCAACTTAAAACGGCTGATCCTCATCATTTTCATAGTCAATTATCTCTCAGGCAATCAACATCCTGAACCCTGCTCATACAAAAATGACAGAGTGGGAGCAGGAATACTTCTCTAATGAGCTGTGGGCAGTAGATTTGTTTGGTAAGACATGCTATGCGAAAGCAAATGGTGCCGAGGAAGGGCCGGGGATGGTACTCGCTAATCCACATCTCGCGCTGTCGTGCGGCGTCGATTGGATTACGTCGCCGTCATCACCCGCCCTACCCCTCCCTTCCTCAGAGCGCCGCACTGCACCTCTGCTATTTGTTTTAGATCGGGGGTGATGATGACGACGTGATCCAATCGTGGAGCCGCTTTACCGACAGCGCGAGAAAGGAAAGTTGTTTCTTATACATCCGTTACATTGGCCCCAACTGCACTGACGGAACCACAGATTTAACCGAGCCCTGGACTGTAAATAACAGTCCCGACGACGCGCATGAGAAGATTAAGAATGCTCAAAATGGGCCTGCCAGAGGCTCACCTCCAACAGGACCGTCTCTAGGTTCTTTCCAAGTCGCGGGTCCCTTCGAATCTAACCACGTCCACGAGGGTACCCTTCCTTACCGCGAGCGGGCTGCTAGCGAAAGCGATCTCCTACTGTCGACTGTGTCGCCACATGTCCTTGTCTTGAATAAATTGAAGGACAATGAGGAGGCCTATACCAACGCAAATACTGGCGGCGCGAGCATTACAGAACAGATGCTCGATGAAGAGACCGATACAGAACCTGATTCGGCGGCCCATTCGTGTAGTACGCCACTCCCGGGGAATATCAGTGGTGCCGGAGCCCTGCCCCAATTTCCGTCTGTTTCTTCCTGTGCGAACTTGCCAACCGAAGTTGACGGACCTAGTCAGCTTCAAGGCTTTCCGCACTCGCCCACAACACCACCAATTGATGGTTTTGGTCCCGCATCGAGCACTAAGCACCCAAGATCTCCCCGGGCCGACCCCCGCGGTACAAAAAGGTCCCGTTCTTGTGATTTGAAGTGCGTCTCTTCCATATCTCATCAAGAACTCACACTGATCAAGCACTATAGTAGAGAAATGAGAAAATTCAAGAAGCCGGAAATTTGTGTTAAGTGCGGACGAGGTTTTGCTTGGAAAAGGGACCTCACTAGACACTACAAGGTCCATCACAAGACGCATGCACTTGAGATGGGTGTTTCGGTATCTCGCATCCGTTGTGCATATCCGAGCTGCACCCGAGTCAACAAGACCTTCAGCAGAAAGGATCATTTGACTAGACATCTTCAGAAGATTCATAAGGCAGTAATCCATAAGGGTCCCGTGTAGTTAGCTCGAAGAAACCGACACAGGGACCACAAGCAGGAGCTGGAGGAGAAGCCCGAGAGTTGGTACACCTCCACGCAGGCATTTGTACACAAAACCATAGTTGAATAACATACCTTGGCTGTAATACAAAAGTTATTAGTTGCATGTAACGGTATACGTTTGAATATGAGTTAGTCCAAGAGCCTTTCCCCTCCGTTCTAGCGCTCGCTTGTACATCACCTCAGCTTCTGAAAGCTCGCCGTGGTTTGCGTAGGGAGCTTCCAAGTTGTTAACTGTGTCAAAGGGTGATGTGTGATCCTGTCCAAGGGCCTTCTCTCCCTTTTAGTGCTCTCTTATACATTGCCTCAGCTTCTGGAAGCTTGCACTGGCTCGCGTAGAGAGCTCCCAAGTTCTTGACCGTGTTCGTGGAGAAGGGGGGCAATAATGATGGCCTGTCGAAGGATGCCTGATTTTGGGATATGAAATTTCTACAGAAGTTAGGGGAACCGTACTGTAGGGGCCCTATGATTACCAGCGGCCTACTATGGCTAAACAGATAGTCTGCCTTGAACATATTGTTCTCGAGGCTCATACGATGGAGCTCGCGTTTCAGCATCTCGTTCTCAGACATAGTTTCGTGCTGTGCGGCTTCTAGGGAGGCAATCTTTGCCTTACAGTCTTCGATATGTTACGTTTTCCGCTTCCTGAAGGCTCGCTGACTATAACAGTGGACAAGGCATCAGCATATTCATATGCAGAGAACCAAGACGGCGTCGGCTGTAGAGTGTTATCCTCTCCCTTTTCACAAATAAACTTCTGCATGTTACTCGGTTGTTTTAGCACTTACGCAGCACGATTATAAGCCCTGCGCCTTGACTGAGCAGTTGTGGTCTCTGAGTTTCACCCTTTGAGATGAGGACCTGGATCCGCGGTTGGGTTCCACATGGTACTTGGACGTAATCTATCTGTCTGGAAGGGCATGACCACAAAAGAGGCAGCGACATGTACGCCGCGATCTATATTGCATGGGCCACTACGCGGCCGTAACGATAACAAAGACGACAAGGACTGGTCACTCCTCCGGCTCAGCTAGTACCACCACGCGTCCATTACTGCGCCTCAAATGTAACACACCTAACGACCTACTACAAAGCAGGTTATGCGCACTAAAACGTTGTATCAGGCTGCGACCTTTGACGCCCTGGCTAGAGAAAAACGAGTAAAGCTCAACGCAGCGTGCCTCTCTCCCTACCATTTATGTGTTTAGTATATAGAATTAGCAGTGAATTATAAGTTTAAAATCAATATCTATTAATTAAACTAAAAATTGCGCAGCTTTATTAATAATCGCAGAATTAAGCATATACCAAATCTTTAAAACGCTATTTATTTTTCCTTGCACTTACAATGTTCTAAATTATAACTACAATATATAAAAGCAGGCATCTAATAAAGCAGGCTAAGTAGAAACCCAACTAAGCAATTTATCTCAATATTACACCTTGGCTGTAAATCATGAAAAGGGCCACTTATAGTAAAGAATAAACTGGCTCTCTACCTTTACTTTGTAATAATAAGGGTTTATAGTAGAGTTTCCATAGCAGCAGCTACTAACAATATAATATATAGCATGTACTATTAAGCGCGTTTATAGCATCTATTATATATAATAGTTTAAGGTTATGGTTATAATTGGCAAGGTTATAGCGCTAAAAGATAATTGGCTTAAAAGAAATAAATATAAAATTATGCTAAAGCTTAACTTATAAATGTACTTAAACCCTATTTAAAGCCTACTAGGATTATTATTATATAATAAAGTTTTAGCTTTAATGCTTATTTACTATTTTATTTTTTTTAATTTCCCCATTTTTAGCTTTTTAAAATAGGTAATAAATTATTTTTATATGGCGGTATACGCGTAATGGTTGGTTATTATAAATTATATTATATTGCGCGGAATTTTATATTAAGCTTAACCCTTTTCTTTTAATGCTTAATTATAATATAAATTTACTTATCTTTTTTCCTTTATTTTTATATTTTATTATTATGGCCTAAATTTAAGCCTAATAAGTTATTAAAAGGGGGCATAATATAAATAATTAAGGTATGCTTTATAAAGCGCTAATAGGCCTTAGTTAATAATAAATAAATTAAGTTGCTTTAAAATATAAATATTAAAGTTTAAAGTGGTTAATAGCACCTTTTATTTAATATAAGGGCTAAAAATAAGCTGTTAAAAATATATATAATTTTACGCCTTTAAAGCGAGTTTAATTAACGCCATTTATTAAAGAAATATTTATAAAGCTTGCTAATAATAAATATACTAGTTTAATTAGCTATTAGGCAATAAAAGAATTTTAGTTATATAAATATTTTAAGTTTAATATAAAATATATATTTATATAAAAGCGCTTTTTATTATTACTTTAATATAAGCATTTAAACTTTATAATCTTTATAATGCCTAGTAATTAAAAGCTATATAAAAAGAAAAGTGCCCTATATTAAAACACGTACTATAAAACCTTGCTAGTAATAAAAGGAATATTTATAAAAATATTAAAGAAGAGGGTTAAAAAAAAAAATAAATATTTTTATTAAAATATATTTAAGGGTAATTAAAACCTTTTTTAGAAAATTATTTTTAATAGTAATATTTTTAAGAAAGCTTATAAGAACTTTTATAGTAAAAATAAAGCTAGAATTATTTAAAATATTTTTAGGCTTTTTATTCTTTTAGTAAAGACTTTATTACTTTATAATAAGGAGCTTAAAATTTTAATAAAAAGTATTAATAAAAAATGGAATAATTTGGTCCCCCTAATTGGAATTTATTTATAGCCAAACTACTTTATTAGGTTTTGGCAAGAGGTATTTACTAATAACCAGCTTATTAAGCTATTGCCATTTATTAGCAACTTTATTGCTGGTAATTTATTTTTTTTTATATTTATATACTATATATACTTTCCCTTTTTTGCCTATAAGATAAAGTGCGGTGCTATAGTACTAGATGTTGCAAATTACTAAAACGCTTATAATATGTTTTTTGTAATATAAGGTATTATTAAGCTTTTTTATATTATAAAGTGGGAAAATAAGATTTATTAATAAATTTTTTTTTTTTTTGTTTCGCATAACTATTATATTATAAAAATTTATAAATATTATTTAATAATTAATGGAAAAAATATAAAATATTATTACTACCTAATTTATAAATTTAATTTTATAATATTTAATAAAAAGGATAAGTAAATTATAAATTAGTTTATTATAAATGTTTATAATACTTAAATGCTAGCTTATTTTAAGAGAATTTGTGCTATTATTAATTAATTACCCTTTAAAATAAACCTTAATGTTTAAGTACTTTTTAAGTTAATTAGCTTATTTTAGGACCTTAAAAGTTATTTAATATTATTAAAGGCTAATTTTAACTTGCTATTAGCAAATAAGGACAACTAGTTGGGCGTATTGGGCTTAATGGCAACTTTAAATATATTATTTTTAAAGCCCGCGCCTATTAAAAAGAAAAAGAATTTGGCTAAAAACTTATAGCTTTTACTTATTTTTTAAATAGTTATACGCCTTTTTTAGAGAAGGAATAATTAAGTTATATATAGCTTTTTAACTATAAAGTCTAATATTTAATTATAATAGTATAAAATTTTAGCAAGTAGTTATAGTATTATGGAGCAATATAGTGGTAATACTAGTAGTTTTTTTATTTCTAGCTTAAGGGAGATATATATTATAATGGAATTTTTATTCTAGGGATTTATAAACTATAAGCTAATGCGTTGACAACTAGGCAGTACTCGGGATCCCCCCATGCATGCATGTGGCATATGCTATTCTGCACGCTTTCAAGGAGTTATAATTACTGCGTAGCCGCAGGAAGGCCACCTGATTTAGTAGCTGCCATGTCGAAGCCGTTTGCGGCGCGTAAAGGCTATCTTGAGTGTCTAGTTCGGGTCCAAGATGTCGCCATTAGACTGTACACAACGTCCCATCACCCTCTACCGGCGTCTCGCATGGATTAGAGGATCTGGGATCGCAGGCTGATTCTGCCTCGCTACTACCGGTAGGGCCTGTTCATGGTCAAGGAGCGATGCCGGAAGCCTCGATTAGGGAAAGCCCGACACTTAGGAAAGCCACCTGGAAAGTAGATTTTGCCTGCTTCTGCTTTAAATGAGTATTGCATGACTCGATGGTTTCGATCACAATCGTAGTTTGGCCTCCCACTAACGCCGAAATTCTTAAAAGCATCCTGCAACTGAAGGTTTCCTTAAATCATCCATTTACCTTTATCTGCTAACTGAAAAACATCAATATCAAAGTTGGTCTCATCAAATATTAAGGGTGGACCTCCCTTTTCAGGTTGCGGTTCATTCGACGTTTCCACCTTGCGGGGTTAAGTGGGTTTAAATTCATTTCGTTGATAGTGCACATTTACATCCTCAATAGATTCAGGTACTCTCGGAATCTTGGTTGAAGCAGGGAATGAGGGACGTCTTTGGAGATGTTTTGAACTTGCCTGCAGCGCGATGCACCACCTTCTCAATCAGTACTCTGAGATATGCAACCTTAGATTTGCCGTCCCTGTGCAATCCACAAGGTCAAACGTCTTATTGAGCTTAAAATTTCCTAAAAGTACCCTGAACTGCAGGAAGCAGCGACTATAAACTGGTAAAGTGGTGTATTATCTGAAGATAGTCAAATAGGCCGCTTCGCGTGACTGCAGTCCCGCTGCTTCTGGACTAGAAGAAACACGAAGACAAACGCAACCAGTTCTAAAGAGCCATTCATCTCATAAAAATGCGTATAATAAGTTCGAACAACCATATGATATTGCTATGGGACCATATTGACCACAGCACTTACACCCCTTGAATCGGAGGTGTCAAGGTACACTGTGGTACTCTGTCGTTGAGAGGCCATTTTGGTTTTCACCATATGACATGAGCGGGATCTATGGAAAGAGATAAGAACCTGCTGAAGTGCCAAAAAGCCAGGTTTGTAACTCAGTGAAGGCATTGAGGTCATTCTGCTCCGTTGCAACCGTCACCTTTGGGTCGTGCCAGCCGTAGGTTCTTTTCGTGTTACCTAGAGGCTCACCACGGCGCTGACAGCTGTCGAAATCTATGAGGACAAGTGCACCGTCCTCGTCGAACATAATGTTGGCCGGATTAATATCGTTGTGGATGATTCCAAGGGAATGTAGATGTTCGATAGCCTCTCGAAGTTTGTAGGTAGCCTCCTTGAGTGAGTGATCGACGGATAAGCGGCGATGCTCACTGTCTAGGAACATTGCCTTATTCAGGCCCTGAGGGTTGAGGTTCTCCAGTAGGGTTTGCCGATGCTTTTTGAAGCACAAGCCAGATACACGGCCTCGAAGTTCGGTGCACCCATAGTAGGGGCTTATGTTTGGGTGAGGATGGAGCTTCAGCAGCTCACAGGTCTCGATTTCCCGGGTGATTAGACCTTCGAGATCGGAGACGTCGTAGAATGAATGGATACTCGGTGTTTTGACGTAATGATGTTGCTCTGGAGTTGTAACCGTCCAGGCAGGCTTGATCAGTGGTCCACGATCTTCAGTGTATATCTTTTGAATGCTGCGCAGTTCAGAAGTCTCCGTAGGTAATTGCAATCGATCATGCCATTCCGCGAGGTAAAGCAGACCATCGATTCGGACAACACCCTTAACACATTGGTAATGGAGCTCATTGTCAATCTGTTTGAACGCTTCATGGTACGAAACGATTTCCATGATGGCAAGAAATTGTATTTGTGAAAGTGATATTTATGACGCGGGGTGGGATAGCTCAATGATAATCAAATAAAATTTGTCGTTACATAATACACTTGTGCGCCCTCTTGAATTCAAGGTTAATCCTAATGGGGTAAGTATCGCATGGGCCGTTTCCCCGACTACCTAGAGACCCATGCCAGTCGCCTACCCTACAAGAAATAAAAATCTCATCAAAGCTCCGATTTCCCTACTGATTCGCAATATATTCACCTTGGTCCTACTTGATTAAGAAAAGTATCAACTCCGGCCTCCCGCTTAGGCTCACTTCTTCGGCGCATATTTGACAGAGTGAGGACAGTCGGTCTTGCCACAGTCGAATGTCTTTTTGGGAGTTCCATCCGGCTCTGCTGAGTTGAAATGGCAGGAATCCACAGCCACTTCACAAGCTGATTTGATCATCTGCAATCGCGGTTTTCATGTCAACACTAGGGGACGACGGTCTGTCAAACAACATCTTTGTCGGCTTACACTAGATTTCAAGTACATAGAACTCCACTGCGACATTTTCTTTCGGGTCTGGTGTTTATTTATGACTGGGGAAGTGGTGATGCTTGCAGGCAAAATATCGGAGTGAGGTCTGCGCGAGGATTTATATTTCTACAGACGACGAGCGTCCTCGGACACAGCTGCGAGGTGTAATGTAGTTGACACGCTTGGTGTTGCCCGTCTGAAGCGAAAAAAGATGAGAGGTCAAGAGATCATGTTGGGCAGAGAGCGTAGAGATCCGGCGCGTTGGCGGCGGGATGAGTATTGTAGAAGAGGGAGAAGAATGTTGGTGGCTGATTGATGTGGGCCTTGCTTGGGCTTGGTCTGTCCAGCGCTAATATGCAGTGTGTCTCGGGGGGCCACCGGCATCTGCCGCGCTGCTAAGCATGGACCTATCATATGAGATGACGCCGGCGCTCCCGCTCCGCGAGACCGCTTTAGCGGCTGATCGCGGCCGTAAAATACGCCTGCCAGTGGTCGTACTTGGAATCTTGCCTTTTCGTCTCAGCCTCTCGACCCCGCACACTCACCTGCAGCCTGTTCCTGGTCGCTGCACAAGTTTAATGCTGCCTTGACTGCCAATGAGAGCAAGGCTGGGACTGTCGGCTGGCTGCGGCATGAAGGTCACCGGGGTCTGCACTCCTCAAGGCAGCTGAAAGAGCAGGGCCTGTGGTAGGATCAACAAGCAAGCACGAAGAGATCCATTATGGAACCGGGCGCTACGAAGTGTTCCCCATATCGTCAGATCCTGCACAGTTGCCACCGGAGGGTCCGGACAGCTGGCTTGCGTCTTCGAGACAACCCAAATGGAATAAGCCGCGGCGCTTCTCATGCATTAATCCTGCAGCCTTCATGCAGGCGCTATGTTCAATACGATCACCGTGACTGCTGTATCCGCCTGGGAAGTGTGTCTGGGTACACCAATGTGCCCCTGAGAACACAAGAGACAAGCAATATATTTGGATGACCTTGGTAGAATGAAAGGAATGGCGGGGGACTGCGCCAGGATGGCTTGCGAGACGGAGAATACCTGAGCCAACGGCAGGGAAACCGGGCGGCTGACACCACTCTGAGTTCACTGGCAAAAGGCCATGGCTATTTTGGGGCAAGACCTATGATGCGATTTCCTTGGCATCAAGGTGTGGGAGGAGACTGTGCGAACCGAAGGTCAGGGACGAACGGGCGTTTTTTTCCAATGGCATCCGGGTGACGAGTCGACAGAAAAAGATGTGAGATGAGTGAATGAGATGCTCTGGTCCATTCCTCTGGACCGATCTATCCAAGCTCGCGGCGTAGATACACACGACGAATGGCTGCTGACTGAGGGGATTGCTAAGTCACCTGGTTCTGGTGACTTGCCATAAATCCAAGCAGAGAGATTTGGCACCAGAATCAGATCATCGTGACCTGTACGCGCTTTCAAACCAGCCACCTCTCCCGAGATGACATGTGCCTAGGTATCGGGTGCACTTCCGGTGGATTGACCCAGGTCCAAATTCCTGAACATCATTATACCAATTGTGGTGTGAAATTCCGACGTTTGGATGATTGCAGGACAGGGCCTCCCTGCAAGATTTCACCATAAGTGCTCATGTATGCATTGTGCGGGACTGCTTCTTGATACTCAGATGGTTTTCCGAGGGAGCTCCTTACTAGGCCATTCCGCTCTTGATATGCGATGTCCGAAAACAAGGTCATCTCAGAGAACGGTATTAATGATATGATTTTCCTATCTTCTTCATTGCCTGAGCCAACTGTGCTTAGAATAGCCACAATACTTCGCCACAGCCGATAAGATTACGATAAGATACGGCCAGTGTAAAATCGTGAGGTCATCTGACATTAGACTGTGAAAACGGGTAGTATCACCAGTCCATTCTTGCAGCCAATCTAGCTGCTAGCCGAAATCGTCGAATAATCGTCTCGGAATCTCACCAGCAAAGTCCGCTCGAGAATAACGACAAATCGAGGATTTCGAGCAAACGTCCTTTGTGAATTTTCGCTATATGGCCTGCTCCAGGTTTTTGGATAATCTTGTCTGGCGAATTATCGCCGACAGGGTCTATTCTAAACTTTCGTAAAACTGCATATCCTCCAATGGCAACCAATATGATGCCATGAATTGTCTAGAAAACCGAGTATTTCCCTATCCAGGTTAGATTGCTGTAATAAGGCCGACCCATGCAAACAGGGTGGCAGCGACGGCCAAGATAAATGCACTGTAAAACGAGACTCTGGAGTGCCATGACCTTGACTTTGTCACTCCAGTAACCGGCAGTTGCTCCGGTGCCTCTGAATTGATCTCGCAAGATGCCAGCGAGGAGTGTATCCACCGAGTTGAAAATGGCGGTTGCTAGCGAAAGCAGGCTGAGTAGAACGATTGCAAGCCAAATTCGCACCGAATATCTGGTAATCATTGTAGAGGCTTCTACTAAATAAATTTGCGCAGGTAATTATATTGTGGAGTGAAGCAGTCAAAAAATTAGTCATTTGGACCTGATGTTGAGTCATTATGATGACTTCGGGCCCGTCTTCTTAAATACGTCTGGCGTGAGCTGGGCTGGAACCTTATAATGGAGGCCTCCCGCATCTTCCAAGTGACTTATAATTGTAACCACTAGGTAGAAATTATGCGTCCTGCTCAATAGCGATGGTGAGGCCGGGTGAAGGATGGTAAATTTCGTACGTACCGTCTTCCTTGTGGTATGAGTGTTGCGGAAGAAGCCGGGGAAGGCAGCGTGGCACCTTCTGCGTTTGCCGTGATTAATGAAATATATATTAGGATATTAGGCGTAATGACAGAAAACTGTAAACTGGATGTGTCGTATTACGCGGATCCCCCGCAGAGCGTATATTGTACTTGTATGTATGTGGACAATTTTTACTGATTAGTCATTCTAACATCTATAGAGCTTCTGTGCCGGCCTTGTTCCACTGCTGAAGATTACCTGGCGCCAGTCGTTATGATCTGTGATTTGCAGGCTGCATATGGGATCATCCATATAGATGTATTTGCAGCAAAAACGTAGTTGAACTACGTTTGTCTTAAATTCCGATATTCCAGCTTCGTTTTTTTTAATTGTGGCAATCACGAAGCTGATGCTATAACAGAGGAAGCAGAGAAGGCGATTACAGATTCCGACTGGGTCACAAATGAAACTGAGAAATGCAACATCCAGAACTGTGTAATCTCTAGCCAATAAAGTTGACGTTTTTCTCTGGTGGTTTTCCAATCCCCTCGTCCGAGAAATACCATGCTAGAAGTATGGCCAAGTCTTAGTAACTATTAGTTATTAAATTAGTTGGTACCTACTGTTATAATGCGCCACGCGCATTCGAGTGATCGCAATTTCTGTTTCCTCCGCCAGCGTCGGTTTGTAAATATTTGAGAAGCTGAATGTTGCAGTACAGGATTCGGAGAGAAAGGAAAAGCAACAAGAGTGGCCAAATATTGATCCGGACCACACCGTCTGAAGTGTCTCAAAACCCCGCTTCAACATCATAAGGGATCAGGTGAGCTTCTTTCGCCAAAGAAAAATCCAGTGGACTCAGTACGAGAAGCGCATACGACCGCAAGAATCCGACTGCCATCGAACCGTCGAAGGCCAAGGATCTGGGTTGAGACGCCTGCTGGGGCCTCTCTGAAGTCGGTTTTCCTGTTGGAGAGTGTAGATATGTCGCAGCGCCCTCGGCGTCTAGCCGTCGCACCTTGGGAGGCGGAGCCTGCACCTGCTCAAGTGCGGTGCCGCGTAGCCAGGGACGTCGGGGCCGTCATCGTCAGCCTTCTGTTTGGTGCCGGGTCTGAGCTGTGGCGCGCCAGCCGACATCGCCGTGGCCTGCTCAATGTCGTGACTGGCAGCCTGACGAGAGAATCTAGAAAAATAAGTAGCCTTTAATGTGGCACTGGCACAACTTAAGGAACTTATCTGATCTGATGTCTGGGATTCATCGTTACCATATTCTATTCCCGAGAGTATGGTGGGGCATAGCTGGGCTATTGTGGTCACCACTCCGATGTTGATGGTCCGGTCGTTGGCATTGGGTATACATGACGGATGATTAGTGGCCTCTGAGCGTCGACCGGTGTTGCTTGCTGACGGCAGGAAAAGGTACGTACTGACGGCAGAAAAAGGTACGTACTGACGGCAGAAAAAGGTACGTATTGACTGGCAGAAAGAGGTACGTACTGACGGCAGAAAAAGTACGGCAGAAAAAGGTACGTACTGCTTGCTCCGTGGTGGGATGCAAGCCAAAACGACGGCGCTGTGCTGCACAATGGCAGCAACTTATTACTTTTTTTAATATCTTTCACAACTTAGATTGGGTAATTACCTACTAAGTAGGTATCTAAAACTACTACAGTTAATCAGGTCCAATCTATAGTTTACTAAGCACCAGATATTTATAACTATAGCCATAGCATACTTAAAATAAAATATAAATTAGCAACATGCTTGGCCATTTTATTCTTTACGTTAAGCTAGTCTTAAACGCTCAAAGATCCAATATTTAAAAAACGAATACCCTATAATGATAAAATTTAAAATAAAATAGCACTAAGAAACCGTGAAAGCCTTATAATAAAACTATTCGAGACCAGCTTAAAGCCGCACATCTTTAATTAATAAGGGCTATAAATCCTGTAGAAATAAGTAATAATTCTAATTTCAGCCGACTAATAATATATAACATAGTGAAATTTAAACATCTATAGGATAAAATGGTTAATATCATTACCTAAAATATTTACTAAATGTAGATAATAATAGATAATATAAAGCGGCCCTAGAGCCTGGCCTAAATAATAAGTTTATGTCCTTAAGTCCCTCTAGAGCAATAAGTTAGAGTAGCCCATACTATATATTAAAGGCCTTTAGTATATCCATTTTAATAAAATTTATTTATAGTTTTTAGGTTAGTTTTTTAAATTGCGCCTATTTTATATAAATTTGCTAGCCTTTTTTATGCCTTTTATGCTTTATAATTTTTTTAATTTTATATTTTGCCTTAAATTTTAATAAGGGCGGGGCCTAGATATTATTTTCTATTTATAATTATAAAGGTTTTTTAGTAATATATAGTTTATTATTAAAAATATAATTTAACTTTAAGTTAGGCTGCCTGGCTGGGGAATTAGGTATATAATTAAAATATAGATTATTAAGTACTATAAGTTTACATTTTAAGTAATAAAGGTCTTACTTAAACTATAGCTAGAATATTATTATACTATTTATTTTTATTTTTATAATATTTGCTATTTTAAATAACTACTTTATAAATTTTGTAGATAGTATTTTAATTAATTTTAAAGTTTATATTTAAACTAGTTATAACTTAGTACTTTTAGGGTTAGAATTAGTATGCCAACTAGTAGCTGTTATGTAGGTTGGGCCTGGGGGGGCTATTTTAAGCCGCCTTAATGGCCAAGTTACCTAGTTATTGCTGCTATTATTAAAAGAGGTATAAGTATTTTTCATGTCTTGTTTATAAAGCCTTCTTTTATGTTGAGAGGTTACTCTACGGCGTTTGTGCGGTTGTGAAGCCTCCTCAACGGGTAGTGTCGCGTGGGCTACTTTAGCAGCAGCCCCGGTGCAAGCAGTTTCTTGAAAGTAGGATATCTATCCTAGCTTGAACGTCTTCTTTTAAGAGCCTGCCCTATCTTGCTGCATAGCTTTTACTAAACCAGGCAGTTGCCGTGGCTATGCTATGCCGAGGCCCTCCAAAAGACCTCTTGAAATGCGTGCCCGCTGCTGGCCAGAGGCTGAGTTGGCGTACGGCGGACTCTCAAGCGGGCGAAACTCTTCTCTAAGAGATCTGCAGGACTGAAAATTGCGGTCCGATACAGAGTTATACAGGCCAACTAGTTCTTTATTAAGTTGGGTTGCTGCATCTTGGCGGTTGGCATTATGCGCAGCATTAGTATTCTGAGTGGTAAAGACTTTAAATGGATCTTCTACGCTATGTATTAAAATAGCCTTTAAAGGCGTTGGCAAAAATGAAATTCAAAGTAATAGTAGTAATGCTAAAGCTATAGTATCTATTAAGCCAGGCTGTTGTAATTAATATGACATTATTGCGTAGCTTGGGCCTGTAAAAGGTTGGTTTTTTAAGCCATGTATGCCACGCTTAATAGCAAGGTTGGGATAAATAGTAGCAATTGGCAGTATCTCGGGTTGCTAGTTGTCCAAGGTGCCCGTCTTGCTTACTGCCAACTTGCCCAAATTACCACCGCCGCAGGGAAAATTAAACCTCTTGCCTGCTCAGCAATGTCAGCACAATATGTTACTAAAGGAAGCGTGGAAATATATCTACGAACTAGTATTGGCAATGCTGGCCGCTCGCGTCTTGGGCGCGATGAGCCGCCAAAGCTCGTTGGCCTGTGGGATTGGCGTGTGGGATCGACCCTCGCCAATATCGCTATAATCGGACTTACTATCGCTAAATATCTCAATCATATTGGCTATAGGGGGTTCCGGAGAACCGCGCTTGCTGCCGCGGGCATTTTGTTGCAGCTTCTTTTGGCCTTCAGGCAGGGCGATTAGGGTATATTTACCCTAAGAGCGAGAACTCTAGCTTATAGGCTTCCCGCCTAGTTGCTGGGAAGGAATAGAAAAGAGCTAATTATTAAGAGAGATATTTGCCATCTTGTTGCAAGCGCGAGGACAGCTAAATTGCAAAAGAAACGAAAGTTTAAGCTAGTTTTCACGACAAGCATTTAGTACGTAGTAGCTGCCTTAAACACGATCATTAGGAGAAAGAGCAAACTTTATATGCGCGGAGCAAGAAAGCGGTTGCGATAGCTTAATGGCAAAGAGTCTACTTGTGTCCTACTTTGTCCATTCCATTGATTGCCGCGAGAAATGTGTCCAGCTGCAGCATTTTCTTGATGGCCATTGAAGAACATAGAGCGGAGCACCACCACACCTTTAGACCTTAGCCAACCACGCAACTGCCAATTTGGAGAGGAGGTATTCGGGGAGGAGATGGGAAGCGGAGCCAAACCCCTATAAGCGAACCATCTTGTTCTATTGGTGGTGTTGAATATGAGATGGCGTGGGCGAGGGGAAGGCCCATGCAAAAAGTAATGAGACGGACCTGTAACTATTACATATACTAAGCCATGGTGGGTCGTTACCGGAAGCGCCGAAGATCATGTATTTCTAACCCCGGAATGATGTTGGCAATGCAATGATACCTTCCGCCTCGGCAAGCCGAAACGGGCATAGCTCGTCCTCTATATGCGCGCAAAATTATATGCGTGTAGGTTAATATATAACGTTGTGGAGTTGGCGTTATTCCCAGCTTTGCCCTGCCTTTATTTATCTTAAATTGCTAGCCGAGGCTGATTCTAAGCCCATTGCTTTATCCAGGTGGTTGCTTCCCATCTCGTCGCCAGCATCTCCCCAGCCGCCCCTTAACGCTACATCCTAGATTACGGGCATCCACTAGTCAACCCTATTTCCTATTATAACGGCCCCTTATATAGTTTAATATAGCTAACACCTAAAATTAGTCCAACTATTATTAATAAGGCATCCAATTTATAAAAAAAAGAACATTTTAGGTAAAAGCTAATATATACTTAAAGAAGGAGGCCTTTTATTACCATCTTTATATTAATTTATTGCCATTTATAGCATTTTTTAAAGGCAAAATAGGCAATACTATATATATTAAGGGTTTTAATAGGGCAAATGCAAAGCTATACCCTATAGGTAAAAAAAAAAATCTTTTTAGGATAGGGTTTAGTAGCTAGAAAAAAATAGGCAAGGCGCGATAAAGTGGTAATTAAAATAGGCTGGCAGCTATAATATGGTTGTACGCTACCTGGCGCGAAATGGGCTAGAGATAAGGGTATTAGTTAGCCCAACTCGGCCTAAAATTAGAACCTGGTTGGAAACGGCCGCGAAGTAGCGAAGGACAGAAAAGGACGGATAGCATAGAAACGCATAGATCTAAATGTTAGGCAAGGCAATAATGCAATGATGATAGCAGGGCTTGGAAGTAGTAAGGGCTAGCATGAAGCGGTCGTGGGCAAGACGAAGAGCAAGGAGTAAGGGAGCCTGTTGCTGGCAGGGAATAAAGAAGGTCGAGTTAAGAGACAAGATAAGAAAGTATAAAGGTTCAAAGTATAATATTAGGATAAAAGGTAAGGAGGGCTATATTTATATTGCCGGCTAAAAGGTAATATAATAAACGGGCCAATAAGGACGAGCACTAATAGGCCTAAGCCCAAGCAAGGAGGGCTGCTAAACCCGGCAAGAGCAGCACTATATTTACTTTTACTTTATTAATCTTTTAAAAAAGTTTCTTAAAAAGAATTTATAAAAGAATTATAAAAAATTAAAGTTAAAATAATAAATAATAAAAACTTATAATTTTATTTATTTACTTAATATTAAATAATATATTTTATATATTATTATTAAAAGAATTTATTAAATAAAATAATTTAATATAAAAAATTAAATCTTTAATTAAAAAATATTTATTTTATATTTTATAAAGTTTATAAATATAATTATATTTAATAACCTTTTAATAATAATAATAAAATAAAGTAAATAATATATTTATAATAATAATAAAAGTTTTTAATTTAAAATTAAATATTTAATTTTTCTTATAAACTTTTATTTAATTAATAAAGATTAAAATAAAATAATTTAACTTTTTAATAATAATATAAATACTTTTATTAATAATATACTATATAATATAAAGTAATTACTTTTAATAAAATAAAAGATTTACTTTATATAATCTATATAAGTTAATACTTTTATTATATTAATTATAAAAAAGTTTAATTTAATTTATAAATTAAAATTATTAAAGTTATATTTAAAATATTTTAAAATAATATAATTTATTATATAAAATATATATAATATTTTATTAAAAATAATAATTTTTAAATTTATAAAAAAGAGTTTATAAAATTTAAAAATAAGTTAATATTTATATTTAATATAAACTTTATTATTTTTAAAAATATTTACTTTAAAATAATTAATTTATATTTTTAAAAACTTTTTATAATTTTTTAAAACCTTATTAAGTTTTTATTTTATAAAATTTATAATTTCTTTTATATAAAATACTTTAAAAATATTTTAATAGTTTTTATTTAAAAGCTTTTTTTAATAAATATTAAAGTTAAAGGTAAGGACTTTACACTTAGAGCTAGAGGTTTTCTACCCTTAACTTCTATAGTTAACTATTTACTTATAATAAATAAAAAAAAAGATAAAATAATTACTTTTAAATACTAATTAAATAAAAATAAAAAGGGATAAATTATTAATAAAATCCTTTAAAAAGAGATATCTATTTATATAATTTATATTTAAGGTTATTATTAATAGTTATTAAAATATACCTCCTTAATAGTAAAAATTATTAATTATAGGTTAAACTATTTAAAGAAAAGAAATATTAAAAATAAATATATATTAAAATATTTAATATATTATAAGCTACTTCTTTTAGAAAAGAAATAATTCTTTATTTATTATTTATAAGATAATAATTTCCTTTTATTAACTAATATATTATATTTTAAGTTTTTATTATTTTTAATTTTTTTAACTATTTAAAAGTTTTAATTAATATTATATTAATAAGTAAGGTTTTAATTTCTTTTTTATTTTTTTTAATTTTATAAACTTAAACTTTTATTAATTTTAATATAAATTAATATATATATAAAGTTTTAAATAATAAAGTTTTATAAATATTTATAATTAAATATAAGTTATAATAATATTAACTTTAATTAAAAACTTTAAATTAATAGATATATATATAGCTTAACTTTATAAATTTAATAATATATTAAAATTAACCTATTTAAATAGTATAATAAAGGCTAGGTTAATATAGAATAATAGGTGCCTATAAATTCTAGGATATATATTTCTTAAAATCCCTATAAAAGGTTATTTAATACCTTTATATTATACTAAGTATTTCCTTATAGTTCTTAACTTTTAACCTAGTTTATTATAAAGCTTAATTTTATTAATATTACTTCTCTTAATATCTAATATATATACTTTATAAGTAGAGATTTTATATATATTTTATTAAATTATTTAAGTTTTTAAAACTATAAAACTTTATATAAAAGTTTTTATTAGTAAATTTAAGTTTATTAATTAGGAAATAGTTAGATTCTTTTAATATACTTTCTATTTTAAAAGTAATTTAATAAACTAATTAAATTAATATAATAATCTTTTAATATATTTAATTTAATTAAAAGATATAATAATATTTATTAAAAGTATTTATATATATTAAAATTAGACTTATTTTTATAAAAGGATATATATATAGATTTTATTTAATTCTTTAATTTAAAGGAGTAATCTCTTCCTTTATTTTATTTAAATAATTTTAATATTTTTATATAAAATTTTTAAGTATATAAAAAAGCTATTTTTTTTTTTTTATAAATATTATATATATTTTAATATATTTATAAACTAATTTTTATATTTTATATTTATAATTATTTTTAATTATTATAGTAAATATTTACCCTACTTTTATTAAAACTTAATATCTTTTATATAGCTATTTATAAGCTATATAATATCTTTTAAAGTTAAATTAAATTAATATAAATTAACCTTTATAATAGATTATAAAGAATTAATAATACTTATTAATTAAAGAAAGTTATAAGTTTATTTATAATATTATAAGTTTAAACTTATTAATCTTTTAGTTTTTATAATAATAACTTTACCTTTATAAATTTAAACTATTTATTTTATATATTAAGTATAATAAAGTATTTTTATTAAAAAATAAAGAAAGTAAGCTATTTATTATTATATAAATAATTTTAAAATTAAAGATTATATAAATATACTTTTACTTTATAAGTTTATTAAAAGCTTTTATAATATAATTAATTATATAACTTTAAAAAATTTATTTATTATAAATTAACTTTAATTTCTAATAAAAATCTTAATATAAATATAAAAGAGGTAATTTATAATAAGTTTAAAGATTTATAATTAATTTAAATAAACTATATAAAGTATTTATATTTATATTATAATATTTTTATTTTTAAATATAATATTATAAATAAATAATATTAATAGTTTTTACTTTAAGTAGAAAAAGAAAAGTTATTTTTAAAAGTTATTAATTTTAAAAGTATTTATTTATAAAGTTTATAATTAATAAAGTTTTTATTTTTAGAGTTTATTATATAAATATAAGGTATTAAAAGAGTATAAAAAGATTATTAAAAGAAAGAGTATAATAAAAAATATTTAAATTAAAAATATCTTTTTATATAAATAGAAAGTAGGCTTTTATTTAATAATAATAATTTATTAATTAAAATAATAAAATAATTAAAGAGAGGGACTAAATTTCTTATAGTTAAAAAGAATATTTTATATTTATTTTAATTAATTAGTTAGTATTAATTTATTATATTTTCTTTCTATTTTTATTAATTATTTATAGAAAGTAATTATTTATTAATTTCTTTATTAATTAACTTTTTTTTATAAGTTAAGTAATGTTTACTTTTATAATCTTAACTTTAAATTATTTAATTAGTAAACTTTATAAGTTATACTATTTTCTTTTATTCCTTCCTCTTATTAAGGAAAGATTTTATTTCTTACTAATATTTATATTTTTCTCTCTTTATTATAACTCTTTTTTATTTCTTTATATAACTACTTTATTAATTAATTATATCTTCCTTTTATAAATTCTTTACTTTTTAATATACTATTTTAAAATATTTATTATTTTTAATTCCTTAAAATTAAAATATTTTATAAAGTTATTTATTATATTTAAATAATTTTATATTATTTAAATAACTTAATTAAATTAATAATTATAATTATTATATTATAAAAAAGCTTATAGATATTATTAAGTTTTTATATTTTAATTCCTTTAATAGTAATAGATATATATAAGTTTAAAGAATATTTTAAACTTTATAATATATTATTTAAATTAATTAATATTAATAATATCCTTTTCCTTTTATTAAATAAATAAAGGAAGGAAAGTTTATATTTAATCTATTTTTATTTAATACTATTTAAAAGGCCTTTTAATAAAGTTATAACTAGTATTATCTTCTATTTTTTTAAATAACTAGTCTTATTATTATACTTTTAATTACTATAATAAAACCTTTATAATTATTATACCTATTACTTCTTCTAATTTTATTATTATAAAATAATTATAACCTATTTTCTATATTTTATATTAATTAACCCTTTTTAAGTATATTTTCTATTTAAATATTATATATAAAAATATATAAATTATATCTTCTATATAAAATTAAGTTATAACTATAATTTTTATTTAGTAAATATTAAATATTAATATATTTATAATAATATAATTAAAATAAACTAATTATTATTTTATTTCTTTTTATAAGTTATTTAATAACTTAATATATTCTTTTAAATAAATAGTTTCTTTATTTTTCCTCTTTAAAAGCTTATTAATTTAAATATAACTTATATTATTAATATTAAAAATGTCCTTAAGGGTGTTAAGTAATATAACTAGAATCTTTAAGAGGTAATTAGTTTTTAAGAAAAGGTAGTTAGTGAGTAAAGAGGGGTAGTTAGTGAGTAAGTTTAGGAGAGTCTTTTTTATAAAAATAGGAATGCTATTTAGTAGTAAATATATAGTAGTTTATAGTATTTAACTTTAATAATTAAATTTAAATTTTAATATCTTTTAATAATTATTTAATTATTTCTATTTATTTTATATTATATTTAAGTTATTTTTCTAAATATAAATTATATTATAAATTTAAGTATAGTTAATATTCTTTTTTTTAAATTAAAAATAAAGCCTTTTAATCTTAAATTTAAAGTAAAAAGGATTAAAATAGTAAGAAAATAATATTTAAATAGTTAAATAGTATTAAATAGTTAAAAAGATTAAAGCCTTTTTATAAAATTTAATAATTATAGACTTTAAATATAGCTCTTATTAAAATTTTAATAAATTAGTTATTTTAATTTATATATTATTATTCTATAAGTTTTTAATTTAAGTTCTTATAAGATAAATAAAATCTTTAAACTTTTATTTAAATAATATATTTTTATTATTTTTCTTTTATATTAAGTTAATTAATACTATATTTTCTACTATAATTTTATTTTACTTTAAATATTAATAATATTTAATATTTAAAAGGCCTTAATAATATTAACTTAATTAAAATATAATTTTAATAATTTATTATTATTTGATATTAATATAATAAAAGTTAGCTTATTTTTATATATAATAGAATATCTTTAAAGTAAATATTTTATAATATTAATATTTTAAATTTTTATATATTATTTAAATTATATATAAATTTTTAAGTTTCTATTAGTAAAGATTCTTTTTAAAAGTTTTTTTAATAATTTAAGTTTATAAATATTTTTAAAAGCTCCTTTATAAAAATAATCCCTTCTATTTATATAAGATTTTTATAATCCTTAAATAGTTTATTTATTAAATATAATTATATATTAAAATAAGGTCCCTAATATATAAAGGTTTTAGTTTTTAAAAGTTAAAATCCTTTATATAAGCTATAATATCTTTTAATATAATATAATAGCTTTAATTATTTTAACTATATTCTCTAATTTAATATATAGTATTTAAATTTTTACTTTAAGGTTTTATTTATAAACTAATTAAACTTTTAAAATATAACTTTTATATTAAAACTTTAATTTTTAAAAGAATTATAAAATCCTATTTATAAATTAAATAAAAGAGTATATTTATAAGAAGCTTAATATATAATTTAGTTTATAAATAAAATAAGGTTAAAATATTTTTTATTTACTATTTTTATATATAAATTTTATAAATATATTAGTAATTATAAAATATTTAACTTTAATAAAACTTTATACTTTTAAATTATAAAGTAAAGTTATTATATATAGAATATTTAATCCTTTAAATACTTTAATAAACTTAACTTTATTTTCTAATTTATTATTAACTAATACTTTAAATAAATAAAAAATTATATCTTATATAAAGAAGTCCTTAAATATTAAAGAGGTTACTATTTTTAGGCCTATATAAAAATATATCCACTTAAGTTACATTATACTTTAATAAAATATTAATACTTTATATTATTTAGTATATATTAAATATTAATTTTTATTATTTTAAATAGTTATTTTAACTTTATAAGTATTATATTTACCCTTAAATATATATTATAAATTTTATATATAAAAGGTATAAAATACTACCTTAATAATATACTTCTATATATAATTCTAATAATATATATATTTAATTTAAATAATAATTAAGTTATATCCTTTATAACTAAACTATATATAATATTTATATATAATCTTTCTATATAAATCTTTATTATTAATTATTTATTAATAAGGGAACTCTTTTATATAATGTTAAAAGGTTTTATTAATTACTTAAAATTTTAAAACTTTTTTTTAAATATAGTAACTAATATCTAATTAACTTTTTAAAAAAGTTATATATATAAAAGTTTACTATTTATAATAACTTTTATAACTATTTAAGTTATAAATTTAAGATTAATTAAACCTATTAAATAGTTATTAAGTTTAATTAAAAGTTATACTAATTATTTAAATCTCCTTTTAAATTTTTATTAAAAGTTATAAAATTAAATAATTAGGAGAGAGTATTTATAATTAAATTTTTAATCCTAAAATATACTTTAATTAAAAGTTAAATAACTTAATTACTATAATCTAGTAGTTAATTAATACTTTAAAAATATTAGATATACTATTATTAATTTAGTTAATTAAAATATATATATTTATTTTTAAAATAAAATAGTACCTAAATAAATATATATATAACCTCTTAATATATAAAAGTATAGCTTAACACTCTATTTTATAATATTATACTATTACTTAATAATTATTTATATCCTACTATTAAATCTAATTAGCTTTTAATATTTATTAATAACTTATATTAATATAATTCTCTACTTTATAAAACTAATATCTATTATAAGGATAATTTCCTTTTTTATTAAAGTATAATTAATTACTATAATAATTAGTTTTATAATAATATATATAATTAATTTATTAAAAATATTTTATTTAATTATCTTTATTTAAATATAATATTCTTTTTTAAAGAAGTTATAAAGAGAATAAATTATACCTATAAAATCTTAAATTTAATAATTATAATAAACTATTATTTTAAAAATAAATAAACTTTTTAATATTTTTATAGTTTAACTAACTTTAAATTTTTATAATTTTTTTATTTTAAAGCTATTAGTTATTTATTTTATAAATATATCTTATAATTTTAACTTATTTTTTATATTATTTAAACTTAAAATTAAAATAATTACTCCTATAAGTTTTATATTTAAAAACTTTATTTAAATTTTAAATATACTTTAATATATAATATTTTACTTTAAGTAAATTAGAAACTTTCTTTTATTATAAATAGTATATAACCCTTTAACTATAATATTATTAAAAAGCTTAATATATATAAAATATTAAATTATAAAGTAGTTAAATAATTACTTTTATAAATTAAATAATTAAATTTATAACCTTTATTAAAATATATATATTCTAAATAAATTAATAAGTATAGTAAAAGTTATTATATTTTAGTTAGTATTTATTAATATAATTTAATTATATTTAAAAAAGTTAAGTAATAATAGAATTTTATATATAGTAAATTCCTTTAAAATAATTTATAATTAAAAATATAAATATATTTTTAATTATAAAGATATTATACTTTTATATATTATTAATTAATTATAAACTATTATTCTTTTTTAATATAAAACCACTTATTTTATATATATAATCTTTCTTAATAGTCCCTTATTTAATTTAATCTTTAAATAAAATAATAACTTTATCTTTTAATATATAATGAATTAAAATACTTTATAATTAAAAGGGTTTATATAAAATAGTTCTAATATTCTATAATAGTATAACTTTAAAATAATTTAACTTATTTTATTAAATTCTATATTAAAGATTTCTTTATTTAAAAGTATATATTTAAAGAGTATTAGTTTTTATTTTAAAAGCCCTTTATAATTTTTCTTCTATATTTTTACTTAATAATTCTCTATAAAGTAAAATCTAACTAAAATATTTAAAACCTAAATTAAATTTTATTTATTATATTAAGTAGTTAATATATTAACTTAAATAGTATATATTTATTTAACCCTTATTAATTTCTACTTAATTATACCTATAATATTAAACTATTTAAATATAAATTTAAAATAGGTTTTACTCTCTTAATTACTAACTTATATAGTATATTAATAATATTAAATACCTTATTCCTCTATTTATATATATTAACTAAATTTAATAATAATAGAATTTTTAATTTTATAAAATAATAATTATAAAATAAGTTATTAAACCTTTAAATAATACCTTTTTTATATACCTTTATTAAATAGTATAATAAAGGTAGCTAACTTATATATAAAATTAGATATTTTAATATTTAATATAAATAAAATTAGTTTATTTTTTATTAAAGTAAGTGTTTAAGTTAATTAGAATTAATTTATTATTAATAGCTTTTATTTTTTTAAACTATTAATATTTATTTTTTTATTTTAGTTATAAAGGTATTTTTTCTAAACTATTTAAGTTATTTTATTATTATAATTAACTATATTCTTTAAAAAAAAAAGCTAACTTTTAGTTTATTATTAATTATATATTAAAAGGTTATTTTTATTTAAATAAAAAAGATATATTAAAAATACCTTATAATTTAATTTTAATTACTAATTATTAATTATATAAAATATAATTTAATCTTTTATAACTACTAATTTATATATTAATAATAAAAATATTTATTATACTAATTATTACTTTATTATATATTTTAAAAATAAAAGAAGTTATTTAAAAATAAAAGTAAACTTTATATAAAGGTTTAAATTAATAATATTAAATTTTATTTTAATATTTAATATTATAAATAAAGGTTAGTTTTATAACTTTCTACTCTAAAAGTAAAATAACACTAATATATAATTATATTTAATAATTAAAATAATATTAAAATTTAAAAATAAATACTTTATAACTTAATTAATAACTTTATATACTTTAATTATTAATATTTTAAAATAATATAAATTTTAATATTATTAATTTATACTTCTTTTAATTAATTAATAATTAAATTAATAAAATTATTATATATTTTATATTAATAGTTAGTTTTAATATAAAGAATTTAAATAGTATATTTTTATTTAACTTTATATTATATTATAATATTAAAATATTTAACTTTAATTATAAAATTTTAAGTTATAAAGTATTTAATATATTTTTATAATTTATATATATAATTTTTCTACCTTATTTTAAATTAACTAAATATAATTAATAAATTTATCTTTTAAATTAAATTATATATAAAGAATTTTATTCTAAATATACTCCTTTAATATTTAAAAATATTTATTTAAAAGAAGCTATTTAAAGTTATTTAAATTTATTATTTATATTTATTTTATTCCTTTACTTTAAAAGTTTAATTTTTAATTATTATTTAAGGTTATTA